>NC_139563.1:2160517-3512459 GCF_965112155.1 Podarcis liolepis
CGCCCTCTGGGTGGCGGGCGAGGGTGGGAGAGGCTTGGGAGGGGGCAGGGAGCCTCTCAAGCCTTAGAAATGGGCCTGGCACCCATTTTTAAATGCACCAGATTGACTCTGTTTTCTGCTTCCCTGCAGAACCACGCAGCAATGCGGCCGCAGAGCAAGGCAGCTCCCAGAGCAACACCCCTCCATCGCTTGCCCTCTGTGGTAAGGGGGCGGGATTTGGTTTGCGCTCTCTCTTTGCGGTCTGGAGTTGCCAGGGGACTACAGCTCCCATCAGCCCCCAACCAACATGGCCACTTTATTTTGTAAAGGTTATACACCCCTCGGCTGCAAGAAAACCAACCGTCTTGAAGCAGTTCACAAAAGAAAAAGAAGAAATGATCCCCGACCCAAATTGACGAGTAATTTCAGATTTTCGGAAAGTTAAATAACAGCAGGCTAAAAACAGATTAGAAGTCGTGTCATCTTTCTAAAAAAATCTGGACAGGGTTGATTAACAAGAACGCTTCCACCAGTTAAATTGATGGACTATCCCAAAACGGCAAAAAATGACCGGAAGAATCAGAAATCGGGAAGGCCAAAATTTTAATAAGGAATGGGGGAAATTTGTAATTTACCTTAAAAACCATTGTAAACAGTTGAAATCATTAGTAGGATTGGAATAACACTTGTAGTTTAGTAGTGAATTTTGGATATAACGGAGATGTAAAAGATTTGGATTATTATAAAAGATGCAGGAGGAAACGATTAATAATAGGGCCCACAATGGGGAGGAGGGAAGTCCAGGAGATTCTTTGGGATCTTGTCTTTATGTTGTACATTTGTGATTGTAAAATTTAAACTTGAAAAGCATAATAAATAAATTTACTTATTTTTAAAAAAAGTTTCCACCAGGCGCCGAAAAGAGTGTTGTGAAGGCAGCTTCCTAGATAGGCAGGGAGTTCCAGAGGTCACGCTACAAACCATCAAGTTTTGGCAACTGTGAAACGGGCTTTTCCGGAGCTCCTGTAACTGCCAGTTCCTCTAACGGAAGCTGCTGAGTGGGTGTTTATGGGGTAAAGGGATCTTGTAGGCAAACTGGTCCCAAGTTATTAAGGTATTTATAAACCAATAGTATATTTACTAATACGGTGCTGTGGCTGATGGGATTTGTAGTCCAGAACTTGTAGAGGCCGCCAGGTTGGGGAAAGGCACCTCCACTCATTTGCTGAGGGTCAGCGATGGTCGCCCGAACAGAGACTGATGGCCTCCTGTTTTCATTTCTTCCAACAGACCCTCTTCCAGAGAGTTTTCTCCCTCGAGGGCCAGAGACCTTCCTTGGTGAATCGCCTGCCAAACTCCCTCGCCTGTCTACCGTGTGCACCAGCAGCCACCAGGGTCCAGACACAGAATGGCGGAAATCCAAGGCGGCGACGTCACGAGAAGGTCAGGGGGCGGCTTGCTCCATCGGTTTGCCATTCCCTCCTTGGCGTTTCCTGAGCCTCTCCTAACCGGCAGCTGTGAAAAAAAAGGCAGATTCCACTCTGTGGATCTTTAGGAAAGGGATTGAAAATAGAGCGGCCGATGTCTCAATCTATGGTGCGACCATATTTGAAAACCTGTGTGTCTCCGCTCAGAAAGGATATGGAAAGGGGAAGTTTCAGGAAAGGGGTGGCAAAAAGAAAGGGTGCAGCATTTGGACTTTTTAGTTTAGCAGAAAGGCAAGGGAGAGGAAACACAATGGAAGTTTATAAAATTAGGCACAGCCTGGAGAAGTGAAGTGAAGTGAAGAAGGCACAGCCTGGAGAACAGCAGACAGAGAAGTGTTTTCTTCCTTTCTCATAAACAATAGAACTTGTGGACGTCCCGTGGAGCAAATGTTGGAAGATTTGGGATGGGTGAAAGAAGCAGAGTTAAAGTGTGGAACTCCCTGCCACAGGAGGCAGTGACTGCCACCAGCTCGGATGGCTTCCAAAGAGGATTAGACCAATTCATGGAGGAGGCGAGGGCTCTCAGTGGCTACTAGCCGGAGTGGCCGTTCTCTGTGGCCACAGTTGGACAATGCTTCCAAATACCGGTAGCTGAAAACCATAGGAGAGGAGAGTGTTGCTCTTGTGTTCGAATCCTATTTGCAGATTTCCTGCAGGCACCCGTTTGGTTTTGCTCTTAAAATTCTTCAGAAAATTTTGTGCTTCTTATATTGTAATTTTATGTCGTGAGCTTGCCCTGAGATCTATGGATGAAAGGCTGAATTGAATAAATAATAACCATCTGGTTGACCACTGTCCAGCAGACTCTTTTGATGTTCTTACTGAGCTTCAGGCCTTCTGGTTTAGGAGCCGGCTTACTGTTCTCTCCCTCCTTCCCCACCCTCAGGACTCGGCACCCCCTTGCAAGGCCTGGAGAGGTGTCTGAAGGAGGTCCCCACTGGCGCCCACAGCCAGCCCTGTTCGCCGACCATCAGCTCCTCCATCGGCAGCTCCCCAGACAGGCACCCCCGGCGGACCCCCGCGACCGGGAAGTGGGCGAGGAAGGAGGAAGGTGAGACTCAGCTGCGTGATGTTGCCGGGAGCCGGTGAGGCTGGGCAGTTGTGGTCGCGGCCAGATCCACCCGCCAACAACGCCATCGTTTCCCTTGGGCAGAATATTTGATCTCTGTCCTGAGCCAGTTTTGCTTCCTCTCGTTTCCTCAGGGCTCAGTCGGAACGGCACCCCTCTGCAGGGGCTGGAAAGGTGTCTGAAGGAGCTCCCCCTGAGCTCGCCCAGCCAGCCCTCTTCGCCAGCCGTCAGCGGCTCCCCAGACAGGCTCCACAGGTGGACCCCGGAGGCAGGGAGGTGGATGAGGAGGGAGGAAGGTGAGTGGCGGGCATCAAGGTTGGAGGCCGGATGGAAATCTCCAGCCTGAAATGGCGAAGAATACCTTCGCTGCTGAAACGTTGGGAGCCCCATCAGTTTTGGCATTCTGTCGGCCTCTGAAGACTCAAGCATTCCCCTCATGTCGACTCTCTTTCTTTGATTGCTGTTCTATTTCAGTGGTTCCCAAACTTTTTGGGGTGGGGCTCCAAAAAGTCTAGATGACTCTATGAGTCCCTTCCAACTCCGTGATTCCATGATTCCTTGACCGTTTTGGTATTTCTTGGAAGGAAAGTTGGTACCTAGATAATAAATTAATAGCAGCATGGTACAGTTGTGTAGCCGACTTCTTTGCATGCCCTTTCTCGGTAGGACCCAGCCGGAACAGCACCCCCTTGCAAGGCCTGGAGCGGTGCCTGAGGGAGCTGCCCCAGAACACCCCCAGCCAGCCGTGGTCGCCGGCCGTCAGCTCCTCCATCAGCAGCTCCCCAGACAGGCTGCACAGGTGGACCCCGGAGCCAGGGAGGTGGACCCGGAAGGAGGAAGGTGAGGCGGTAAAAGAACAGAAGGTTCATTCTTTGTGCAGCGCAGAGTTAAACTGTGGAACTCCCCGCCACAGGAGGCAGAGATGGCCACTGACCTGGATAACTTTAAAAGAGGGATGGGCATACGGCGTCCGACCAGATGCCAGTGGGAAACCCGCAAGCGGGATCTGAGCAAAAGAGCAACTCTCCCCTTCCTTTGGTTTCCAGCAGCTGGTATTCAGAAGCATTGCTCTCTCCAGAGGTTGAGCAGTAGCCATTGTGGCTGGGAGCCCTCCATAGCCCTCTCTTCCTCCGTGAATTTTCCAATCCCCTTTTAAAGCCATTGAAGTTGGTGGCCGGTCCATGCCTCCAGTGGGAGGGAGTTCCGCAGCTCAACTATGTGCCGATTATGCATGGAGAGATTCACAATATGACAAATTATTACCTTTTCTAAGCGGCGTATGTTAAATAAGCCACACAGAGAATAAAAGATAAGTCATAAAACCAAAAGAATAAATATTTTTCCCTTGTTTTTCTAAATGTGCCCCCCGTCCTGATGCCCCTGATGAAAAAATGCTTCTGTTTCACATCTGTCGCCCGCTTGGACTTGATCTGCAGTCCCCAAAATAAAAGGTTGCTGTCTTCTCTCCTTTTGCAACTCGAGCGCAGCGAAGTTGAGAGAGCGGGTTGTTGGGAGCTGGAGAGTGAACCCAGAAGAATGCCTCTTTCCTTCCTCTGTCGCCATAGGTCTCAGCCGAAACGGCACCCCCTTGCAAATGGTGCTGGAGGGCTACTCAAAGGAGCTCCCTGGCGCCCCAAGCGGCCACTTCTTCCGCTCTGTGGCCAGCAGCTCTTCCGACGGACAAGGGAAATTGGGTGCAGGAGAAAGTCCTGCGAAGGAGGCAGGTAAGACGAGGCTCAGCTCCTCAGTCATGCCCACCCATGCCCACCCCTAAACGATTTTGCACCATTTATTCCAGATGCAGCTTGCAGGGCCTTTTCCCCCATGATTCCTGCGTTGCAGCGGGTTGGGCTAGATGGCCCCTGGGGTACCCCTTCCAACTCTGCCATTCTATGATTTTGTGTATATAACAGATTTTACCTGGTTTTCACTGCTACTCGCCCTTCTCTTCCTTCAGGGATCCCACCCCTTCAAGGCCTGGAGAAGTGCTTGAAAGAGATCCCGCTGGGTGGGGTTTCTTGCCCAAACGCCGTTCTTACGGGAAGTGACTTCTCTGCCCAGAAGCCCAGGAGGACGGAGGCGTCTTTGCAGAGGCTGTGGGACAGAGGTAAGGAAAGGAGCTGCGGAGAACATTGGGGAATGTGACGTTAAAAAAATAATATTTTATTTATTATCTTTAGTTTTGTACGTTTCAATCATTTTACAATCATTTTAACATTTCAAAACTTGACTTCCTTTTCCCTCTTTCTGCGGTTCCTTTACTTTTTGTATTTTCTGCATATTCCAAATTAATTTACTCACGTGACGTTACGGCGTGTTTTAATTTTTCAGTTTTCAAATTCCAAAAGGAGGGGTGCTAAAAAGTTGTAACATGAGTTGGGAATTCATATTAATATAATTCAATATGATTTAGTTTTGCTTGGTGAGTAAAATGTGTGTGAAATTGCATAGAAGCTATTAAAATGATTGCCAAGTAATTGCAGCAGTGTTGTTGTTATTATTATTATTATTATTATTATTATTATTATTATTATTATTATTAGCATTCTCAGAAAGTAAATCTAAAATTCTTTGGTTTGCCAAAAGCAGTTTATGTGCTTCTCCATCCAATGTAGACTTACCAAGCTAAATGTGGTCTAATCCCAAAAATAATAGCAGATTTGAATTCCTCACACCCAGAAAGATATTTTAAAGGCCCCTCGCTGAACTAAAATGACACACCCTTCCATGACACGGTCCTCTATCCATCACCCACCCTAATCTCTCCAGATTTGTTCAGAATAGGATCCAGTCAGTCTGAGGACAGGATCCTGGACTAGATGGTCTATTGGTCTGATCCAGCACCCAGTCTCTTGTTCCCGCTTGTGATTCCCACCAACTGGTTTTTAGAGGCAGGATGTAGCCATTTTGTTTAGTAGCCATCAATGGGCACCTTTAAATATCAGAGGAGGAACCACAAGATGTTTTAGGGCAGGAGTCAGCAAACTTTTTCAGCAGGGGGCCGGTCCACTGTCACTCAGACCTTGTGGGGGGCGGATTATAATTTTTTTAAAAAAAATGAACGAGTTCCTCTGCCCCACAAATAACCCAGAGATGCATTTTAAATAAAAGGGCACATTCTACTCATGTAAAAACACGCTGATTCCCGGACCGTCTGCGGGCCGGATTGAGAAGGCGATTGGGCCGGATCCTGCCCCCGGGCCTTTGTTTGCCTCCCCATGGTGCAGTGGTGTCCAAACTTTCAAAGAGGGCCAGATTTGATGAAGTGAAGGGCCGTGAGGGCCGACCAAAGCTGTTAACATTTTTTAGGATTGAACCCAAAGTTGTTGAAATTATTGATTTTACCCCAGGAAATAATCGAATTGATTAGCCCCCCGAAACGGACTTTGGACACGCCTGGTTTAGTAGGAGTACTTTGGTTTGGAGTAGGTTGGGAGATAGGGAGTTTAGATGGAAGTAATAATGGAATGCTGGATGGTAAAATATTCAGGGATTTATGAGATGAAAAATGAACCATGGAAAGAGAAGAAGGGAAGTTATTGATATTGCAAGGATGTTTAAATGAGTATATTAAATTGCAAAACAGAAAACTGAATAAAAATTATTTATGAAAAAAAGACAGTACTGAGCTGGATAGCCAAGGGTCCGACTCTGCTTCCTCCACTCAAAACGCCTTTTTCTTCCCTCCAGGCAGCGCCACAAACAGCATCCCGCCACGTCCCACGAGCTCCTCTGGCTCCGTGGCAGCGGAGGCCGCGGTGGAAGCTTCTCCCCTCGACCGACTGATGAGTTGCCTGAAGGAGATCCCCATTCAGAGGCCGAGTTACCTGAACACACCCAGCGTCTCCTCGTCCGCCTCCAGCTGCAGCGAGAGCGAGCGCCAGAGCCCCGGGTGCAGCCTCTGGTGGGACTGCGCTCAAGGTGGGTGACGAAGACGGGGATGGACCCATTCTGAGCAGCGGGGCTGAGGACCAGCGTGGACTCATAAATCAAAATCACATAAGTGTTGGAAATGTAAAGAGAAAAAAGGTTCTTCTTATCATATGTGGTGGTCTTGTAGTAAGGTCAGAGCTTACTGGGAAATGATATATAATGAATTGAAAAGGATGTCCAAAATAACCTTTCTAAAAAAACACTAGAAACTTTTCTTTTGGGAATTATAGGGACAGAACTACCTAAATGGTATAGAAATTTATTCATGTATGCTACTACAGTGGCAAGAATGCTACTCACCCCAAAGTGCAAAGAAGCAGAAGTCCCAGCAAAGGAAGAATGGATGCAAAAACTTACGGAATATGCAGAAATGGCTAAACATAACCAGCAGAATAAGAAATCAAGATAACAAACTTTTTATAAAATAATGGAAGTTGTTTATAAATTGCAAGCAGATAAAAACATTGGCAGGATTGTTGTAATAACCTGCAGTTTCATAAGAGTATATAATTAAGTAGATAAATAAATGAGCAAATTAAATGAATTTTGATATGCAGCAGATATTTTAAAAAGAACTTTAAGGAACCGCAGAAAGAGGGGCAAGGAAGTCAATTTTTGAAATGTTAAAATGATTGTTAAATTAATGCAATGTATAAACCTGAAAAGTATAAATAAAATGAGAGAGAGAGAGAGAGAGAGAGAGAGAACCATTTTGGACTTGGAGAAAAGGCCAGCTTTCTTTTCGGGATGCATCAAGGCTGCTATTTTAAAATACTTTATTTTAAAAATGATTTATCAGCCCTCAAGTTTAAAAAGTTCAACGCCTCATCAGAGATTTGCAGCATCTCCTAGACAATGACAGTTCTCTTTCTCAAGCTCTGGGAGGAAGACCTTTCATTGCCTACAGACAGCCACCCAATCTTAAACAACTCCTAACCCACAATAATACAGCAACCAGACTTAACACGGACACTGGCACCAGAGCCTGCAATAAACCCAGATGCCAACTTTGCTGCCACATACACCCGGACAACACCATTACTGGACCCAACAACATCAAACATGCCATCTCAGGCCTATTTAATTGCTCATCTTCTAACATTATATATGCCATCAAATGCCAACAGTGCCCTTCAGCTCTCTATATTGCACAAACAGGCCAAACCTTACGCCAAAGGATAAATGGACATAAATCTGACATCAGGAATCACGAGACAGAGAAGCCAGTAGGAGAACACTTCAACCTCCCAGGACATTCAATACAGGATCTCAAAGTAGCTGTCTTATTACAAAAGAATTTCAGAAATAGACTTGAAAGAGAAGTTGCTAAATTACAACTCGCCACTAAACTGAAAACTATGGAGAGACCTGGTCTGAACAGCGATATTGGATTCTTATCCCATTACACAGGCTAAAACTATTCTTGGCCATCTGCATACTGTCCCTTTAAAAACCTCTTTTTCTTTTTCTTGTGGGACCAACTGTCATTAACGGTCACTAACAGACTTACCATGCCCATTAGCCAATCACCCATTCCCTCCCCTCCCTCTCATTGTATATAAGGGTCTGGTGACTTCCGTTTCAGTGTATCTGAAGAAGTGTGCATGCGTACGAAAGCATATACCTAAAACTACTCGATGGGTCTCTAAGGTGCTACATCAGGGGTCAGCAACCTTTTTCAGCAGGGGGCCGGTCCACCGTCTCTCAGATCATGTGGGGGGCCGGACTATATTTTGAAAAAAAATAAATGAACAAATTCCTCTGCCCCACAAATAACCCAGAGATGCATTTTAAACAAAAGGACAAATTCTACGCATTTAAAAACACGCTGATTCCCGTCCGCGGGCCGGATTGAGGCGGCGATTGGGCTGCATCCGGCCCCCGGGACTTAGGCTGCCTACCCCTGTGCTACATTAGAATTTTTAAATTCTTTTGCAAGGATTCTTTTAAAGACTTTCTGAGATCATATAACTTTTTTGAAGACTTGATTCTTTTAAGGGAATTTTTAGGTTTTTAAGAAGAGTCTTTTCAACTATCTTTTTAAAGAATTGTTTTAATTTATTTCAGTCAGAGTGTTTTCATTCTTCCTAGACACGGGATCGGAGATGGAAGGGACTTTGCGGCAGAAGGGGACTGAGTCCAGGCTGCAGAGCACGTTGCTTGCTCCCAAGGAGGAAAGGGGGCTTCCTTCCGCCCGAGAACCAGATCTTGTCACCATGGGCAGCCGAGCGCCATCGGCCTCCCCTCTTGGTGGCCTGGAGAGATGCTTAGACAGCATCTCCATGAGCCAGCCTCTCCCCTCCAACATCCCACCTGGCGATGCCAAGAGTCCGGGTGACGCGGTACCCAGGACATCCCGGCAAGGGGTGGTTGGATCACATCCCACAAGTAAGTGAGGCTGTGGGTAGCCTTTTATGGCGGTGGGTCTGACCCAGGACCGGGATCTTGCCATTAATTAATTAATTAGTGTGCTGTTCATCCTCTATCAATCTCAGTGGGGTTCTCAACATAAAAATACAAGATAAACCCAAAATGCATCCAAACCAATAACCCTCACCCCACAAACATATTTGCAAGGACATAGGAGGCCATTAACCAAAGGCCTGGTTAAAGAGGAACATTTTTGCCTGGCACCTAAAGGTGTATAATGAAGGCACCAGGCAAACTTCCCTGGGGAGAGCATTCCAGAGACAGGGAGCCACTGCAGAGAAGGCCCTGTTCTTGTGTTGCCTCTCTCCTGACCTCTTGTGGAGGAGGCACATGAAGAAGGGCCTCAGAAGATGATCTCAGGGTCTGGGAAAGAGGCGGTCCTTAAGGTATTGCGGTCCTGAGCCCTTTAAGGCTTTATAGGTCAAAACCAGCACTTTGAATTGGGCCCGGAAACTAATCTGTAGCCAGTTCATTTGGACCAGGATCGGTGTTATATGCTCAAACCGTCTTGCTCCAGTGAGCAACCTGGCCGCTGAATTCTGCACCAGCTGAAGTTTCTGAACAGTCTTCAGAGGCAGCCCTAGGTAGAACGCATTGCAGTAATCTAACCTTGAGGATACCAGATCATAGACAACAGTAGTTAGGCTATCCCTGTCCAGATAGGGGCGTAGCTGGGCCACCAGCCAAAGCTGATGGAAGGCACTCTGGGCCACTGAGGCCACTGAGCCTCGAGCGACAGCAAAGGATCCATGAGGATCCCCAGGCTATGAACCTGCTCCTTTAGAGGAAGTGTAACCCCATCCAGAGCAGGCAACCTCCCAGCCATCTGGACTAGGGAACCTCTCACCAGCAGGGTCTCTGTCCTATCTGGATTGAGCTTCAGTTCTTGGGGGTTTGGGTCAAGGAGGGAGAGAACTCAAAGATGGCTACTTTTCCCTGGTCTCCCAGGTCCTAGTCCAGCACTCTAATGGTGCATCGAAGCTCCCCCCCCCCCCAATTTCACAAGATTTATATACCGCTTTACTGTTACAAAACCTCAAAGCTGTTTGCAAAAAGAATAAACTGATAAAAAACCATCAGTTAAAACACATACACACAGGCAGGAATCCATTCCTGGGCTTGATGAGAATGTGCAACTTTTGCAGATCCTCCAGCAGATGACAACCTCTCCCACGACCCACAGATGGGTCCGAAAGATCCAGCGGCAGCCAGTACCCCCAGTCCTCCCAGCACACCAGCCCAGGACTCCTTCGGTAGGACGCCTGAGAGGAACGTGGAAGGCCGTGTTCAGCATCCCCAGGCGGAAGGTGAGAGAGCAGCACAATCTGAGATAGTACTTATCGCAACTGAAAACAATGCCTGTTAGCAACGAAAACAGAGCAGTGCAGTAAATCATAGAGCAGCGGGAATCATAGCTGAAGCATCCCTGAGAGGTGGCCATCCAGCCTCTGCTTGAAAAGGAGGGAGAGTCCATCACCTCACAAGGGAGACCGTTCCATTGACCAACAGTACTTGTCACCAGAAGATTCTTAGAATCATAGAATCATAGAGTTGGAAGAGACCACAAGGGCCATCGAGTCCAACCCCCTGCCAAGCAGGAAACACCATCAGAGCACTCCTGACATCTGGTTGTCAAGCCTCTGCTTAAAGACCTCCAAAGAAGGAGACTCCACCACACTCCTTGGCAGCAAATTCCACTGTCAAACAGCTCTTACTGTCAGGAAGTTCTTCCTAATGTTTAGGTGGAATCTTCTTTCTTGTAGTTTGGATCCATTGCTCCGTGTCCGCTTCTCTGGAGCAGCAGAAAACAACCTTTCTCCCTCCTCTATGTGACATGGCTATCATATCACCCCTTAACCTCCTCTTCTCCAGGCTAAACATGCCCAGCTCCCTTAGCCGTTCCTCATAAGGCATCGTTTCCAGGCCTTTGACCATTTTGGTTGCCCTCCTCTGGACACGTTCCAGTTTGTCAGTGTCCTTCTTGAACTGTGGTGCCCAGAACTGGACACAGTACTCCAGGTGAGGTCTGACCAGAGCAGAAGACAGTGGCACTATTACTTCCCTTGATCTAGATGCTATACTCCTATTGATGCAGCCCAGAATTGCATTGGCTTTTTTAGCTGCTGCGTCACACTGTTGGCTCATGTCAAGTTTGTGGGGTTTAGTTGGAATCTCCCTTTTTTGCCAGTTGAATCCGTTGGTTTGGGTCCCACACTTTGGAGCAGGAGAAAACAAGCTTGTTCCTTCCTCCCTGCGACGGCCCTTCAGATATTCGAAGATGGCTATCCTATCACTTGTTATTATTAGTAAGATCTGGTTGGTTGGCATCCGTCTCTCTCGGGAGACAATGGAGCAGTGAAGTCAAATAGTAACATATATTATCCACATATGTATACAATCTGTTTTAACTGTTCTTAATTTAAAATGGTTTTATTCCGATGGAAAACAAGCGAGGTCTCAACTAAAGAAGAATGGCAACTCAAGCTGATGGAATACGCGCAGCTCGCGAACTTAGCATATAGAATAAAAGAACAAGAAGCACATACGTTTAGAGAAGATTGGGAAATGTTTATGGGGGAAATCGTGTACACTTGAAAATACTGGCAGCATTAAGATAAATTCAACAGTGTAAAAAAGTTTTGATGGATGGAATAATGGATTACGGAATGGTTTAGTTTATGTAAAATATGCAGGGATTTATGATATGCAAAATGAACCATGGAAAGAGAGGAAGGGAAGTTTTTGATATTTTAAGGATGCTTAAATGAATAAATTTTAAAGGATATTTTAAGGATGCTTAAATGAATAAATGTAAAACAGAAAATTTGATAAAAAAATTATCTATATGTGTGTGTGTGTGTGTGTGTGTGTGTGTGTGTGTAAAAACTATAAATGGTTTTATCCCTCCCCCTGGGACCTGCTGGTGAAAAGCAGGTCATTCATTTAATGATAATGTAATAACGGGAATGTTGAAACACACAAGTCTCTGCATCCACACAGACTCCATATTCCAAAGCAGGCCGGACCTTGCAATACCCAAGAGAGCCTTGGTCAGTTCTGCATCTCAGCTGCCTCCCTCGTTCAGGGCTGGTCCACCCATTAGCCTGGCAAGGAAAGAGGGGCCAGTCCTCATGGCACCTTTGCAGGGTTCTGTGCCTGCTGGGTACCTGGGTCGCTTCCATCCGCCTTAGTCTCCAGCTTCCCCGCAGAGGCTGCCATAGGGCAGAGGAGGCAGCAGCAGAAGTGGGACTGGCAGGCATCAAACACCGTGCCGCCTTTAACCAATTGCAATTCCTGGGGGATGCCATTTTCTGATTTGCCTTAGGCGCATAGCTGTCAACCGTCCCTTATTTGGCGGGAAAGTCCCTTATCCCAGCGCCGTGTCCCGCTGCTGTCCCTTATTGATGATGTCCCTTAAATTTCCCGGGTTTCAAAGGAAGCAACTCCTCTCCCTCCCTGCCAGTCAGGGAGGCTCCAACTGTGTTGCTTGGCTGCGTTTCTCACCCAATAAGGAGTCTAAGAATGACTGGGGGGGTGGAGCTTGCATGCCTTGTGCCAATCAAATCGGCCGCGTTGCCTGGGGATTAGCCTTTGCTCAGCGCTTCCCAGTGGAGAGGTGATGGTGGTTTTCCTTGCTGCATCCCCTTTGCTGGGTTGCTGCGCTGTGGGAACCACTGCTTGAGGCTTCGTTTGGCTTCTGGCTGGGCTTTCTGCCTTTGGCTCGGAGGGGCTCAGAAGTCGAACATACCTGTGCCCAGAAAAGCCCTTATTTTGGCTGCTGATCCCTTATTTTCGAGGCTGCTGGTCCCTTATTTTCAAATCTGTAAATTGACAGCTATGCTTAGGCGGCAAAATGTCTTGTGCTGGCCCTTCCCTCGTCTCCGGATCGGCAGAGGGTGGAGAGAGGGACATTCTGCCGCCAAGATGCTCAAATGTGACTCTCTCCCCCTGTTTTTGCTCCTGCAGCTGCGAGGAAACGGACACCGAGCGGCTCCTGCCTCCAAGGCCTGGCGAATCTCCTGGCTGAAAGGCCCGCCAACCCTCCTTGTCACTTCCGGCCGCTCCCCAGCAAGGCCCAGGGCAGCTCGGAGCAAAGGGAAGCGCAGGCGAGCGTCTCTTCAGCTGAGGAAGGTGAGGGTCTCTGCTGGAGCGTCCTGGCGCCAGAGGCCAGGGCAGCTTTTGTAAGCTTTCAAAATGGCACATTCAAGTTGACATGTTTAATCGGAGAGAAGTCATGGTCAAGACTGGAAACATATAGACTTTTTGTGTGAAAGAGAGAATGAACTTGTGATATTTGGTTTTGAGGACTGAATATAATGCTGGTCTATAGAAAGTGAACTTGTTGTTGGACTGGATTTTTATATATAGCTGACAGATGAAGAAATCAGAAGTTCTCTTTTTCCTGTTTGTTTTCTTCTTTCCTCCTTTATCCTTTCTCTATCTTCCTATCTTTTTCTTTCCTTTTCTGGCCTGTGTTGTTATTTGGATTAGCTTTTTCGCTCTGACATTGATTTTTGTATTCCTTCTTCCAAATTTTCACTCGAAAAACATTTTGTTTGACGGTCTATTGTGGTCTATATTTTGAATTTGATATATATGGGGGCACCAAAATCTTCAGGTGCCCCTCTAAAGGTCTTCATCCAGCCCTGGGCAGAGCATAGTGATGCCAGCTAGCAGCCCTGAAAGCCTCCTCTGCTCCTGCCATAAGATTTGCGGTCATCACAGCTGGGGAAAAGATCTGTCCACAGGCCACGTAGGAAAGCCGGATTCTGGAGAAGGATGCTAGGGAAGAAAGTGGCATGCACTGAAATAAGTTGCCGCTCAGGACCTGCTGGCCTTCAGTAACAAAGGCCCTCGGATTTGCTGAATTTTGGGACCCGTCTTATAATGGTTTTTTTGCCTTTCTCTGTGCAGAAGGGGCGAGTGAGAGCAGCCCTCTCCAGGGCCTGCTCAGGTGCCTGAAGGAGATCACTGCCCGGGGCCCCAGTCCCTGCAGCCCATCGTCCAGCAATTCCCCGGCCAGAAGCACGCGGGGAGAACCGAGGTGCAGACGTGCCAAGGGAGAGGAGGCGGAGGCCAGGAGGGCAGCCCAGGAAGGTGAGCCTCTGGGGTTGCGCCTCTGGCAAGGCAGTGGCAAAGGCAAGCAATGGTGGTGGAGGCAGGTGGTGTCACCTGTCCTGTGCATTCTGGGTAGGGCAGGTGTACACTTAAACCAGTGGTTACTAACATGGCACCAGTAGATGCCGTGGCACTCTGGGCATCTCCCGCTGGTGCCCAGAAAGCCCCCTGAGCACCTACATCACCCCTTTATTTGCGAAGGGCTGAGGAAAGTGCATAGAGGTGAAGGAGGAAATGGGGAAGAGAGATATTCTTTCCCACATTCTGTTTTTTTCTGTGTGGTTTTCAAGGCACAGATTCTATCGGATCCAACTTTGACTCGGATCCCTTGAAAAAGCAAAGTTTGTGTGATGATGATGGTGATGATGATGGTGATGATGATGATAATAATAATAATATTTATTTATTTATACATACATACATACATACCCCACCCATCTGGCTGAGTTTCTCCAGGCACTCTGGGCAGCTCCCAACAGAACATTAAAAACACACTAAAAGATCAAACATTAAAAACTTCCCTAAACAGGGCTGCCTAGATGTCTTCAAGAAGTCATATAGTTATTTAATTCCTTGACATCTGATGGGAGGGCGCCACCACCGAGAAGGCCCTCTGCCTGGTTCCCTGTAACCTCGCAGTGAGGGAACCGCCAGAAGGCCCTCGGCGCTGGACCTCAGTGTCTGGGCTGAATGATGGAGGTGGAGACGCTTCTTCAAGTCTACTGGGCTGAGGCCATTTAGGGCTTTCAAGGTCAGCACCAACGCTTTGAATTGTGCTTGGAAACATATTGGGAGCCAATGTATGTCTTTAAGCACCAGTGTTATGTTTTCCTTCCTTCCTTCCTTCCTTCCTTCCTTCCTTCCTTCCTTCCTTCCTTCCTTCTTTCCTTCTCTCTTTCTTTTTATTTCTTTCTCTCTCTGACTCTGACTCTCTCTCTCTCTGTGGTGTGGGGAGGGGTCAATCCCTGGTAGGAGGGACAGAAATAACCATGTGCCGTTGACACACACTAAAAACCCATACATGCCCATAGGTCAAAAAAGGTTGGCAACCCCCTGATTTAAATCAATGATAGCCCGCTGCCAAAACAGATCTTGGGGTGCAAAAAAGTCTGAGCCCAATATTCTCCCCCTGCAGAGCTTCCAACAGGTCAGAGGAGCTGCCTGAAGGAAAGGTCGATGGGCAGCGACGGCCCGGCCACCACGCCCTTGAGCAGTCCACAGAGAGAGGCTGGGCACAGGAGCCCGACCCCCGAGGCTGGCGGGGGGCACCGAGGTGAGTCAACACGGCCTCTGGCAAAGCAGGAGGGGCGCAGCAGCCGCAGAGACTTAAAATCCTCTGAGATCCCCTGCAGGATCCGGCCAGTGGTCCAGCGTCCCGTTCTCACAGGGGCCAATCAGATGTGCTCAAGATCTGAGCCCAAGAGCACACTCTCCCCTTCTGCGTAGTATTCTGGTGCATAACTGTCATTGTTTCCCTTTTTATAAGGGAAATTTCCTTATTCCGAATAGGATTCCTCGCAAGAAAAGGGAAGAGTTGACAGCTATGTTCTGGAGTTCAGAAGCATTGCTGCCTCTGACCGTGGAGCTGGCAGCCATCGATAGCTTTCTCCTTAAATTTATCCAGTCCTCTTTTATTTTATTTTTTAAATAATTTTTTAAATTTGGTTTTATAATTTACATTTCTATTCAAACAGTAGTCCTAATCATAAACATATAGAATTCCCTGAATCCTTAGCCTTCCCTCCACCCTTCCATGGGTTCCACTGTCAATCTTTTTGAACGGCATCATATAATATTCTCCATTTTTTCTTAGAATTCCATACACTGAAACAGAGGTAGGTTAGGTAGGTCAGGCTGAGAGTGAGCGACCGGCCCACAACATCACTCGGTGAGCTTCATGGCCAAGCATGGGGATTTGATTTTTTTTGCCAATGGTTTCTTCTATTTTTTAAAAAAATTAACAAATTTACCAAATTTTTAACAAACTCATAACAAATCGAGCAAATTTAATACTACCCCTCCCCCCAGAAATCAACTTCCCGCCAACTTCTTAGATGTTTCCATAATTAACCCTTATTGCTGCTTATATTTCATAGTTGTCTCTAATTCACATTCCATTTTTCCCTTTCACCGTAATCCATCAGCTGTTCATTTGTTAATTCCTGCTCGTACATTAGTTAACATTTCCAATATTATCAGGTGAGGATTACGCATCCATTTATCATACCACATTAATTAATTAATTGTTATGTCTGAAATGAAACTTTATTTTCCCTCCAACTGCGTATATAAAAGCCCAATAATCCCATCTCTGTAGTTGTGGGGTCTCTCTCTCTGGTCCTAGACCCGCACTCATTTCCTATGATTCCCCCTCTCCCCAGCTGTGGGGTATTGATTTACTAGATGGGAGATATGCAGATGTGTAAACATTGCCTTGTGTAACCTGCCAGCCCATTACACTGGAAATGAATGCCTTGAAACAGACAGACATTATAATTTGGCAGTGAAAACTTCACTATGCGGAACGTTATTTCAGCACTGCTCTCTCTCTCTTTTTTTGTAATTTTTTTATTTGATTTAAAAGATATATAAAACAATGTAAAATCCGAATCAAGTTTACTCTGAATCTCCTGACTTCCCCCCGTCCCTTCCATGGGTCCTTATGATAACATTTACAACTGCATATCAAAATTTATTTTTTAAAAAATCCTTCTAAATTATCCATACTTTCCGTTGCTTTCCAAGTGTTTCCTCTGATTACGTCCAACTTGTGCCTCCGCTTTCCGATGGGTTCTCCGTTAGGGGGCACCTACGCTTACTTCTGAGTAGACATGAATGAGCTTGCACTGCAAGTCGCTTGCGGATCTTAGGGAAGCAAATACTTGCAGGTGCAGCAGGAAGACCCTTCAGCTCACGCCGGCCCGTGTCTCTTGTTGTTCTTTTCAGGATCCGCCCCCTCAAGCGCTCTGGCCTGGGGCAGCTGCCCCAAGCGGAACGGGCGGCATTTCTGCCTCTCCAAGTTCGGTGCTCAGAGGCTGAGCAATTCCAGCTCCCCCAAGAGTGGGGTGAAAAGGTCGCTGGGGGCAGGTGAGTCCCCAAAGGGCAGCCGTGAATCGGGAAGCATGAGAAGCTGCAGCCTTTGTAGCCTCGGCAGATATCGCAGTCCTGTCGATCATTTCTCAGTTGTGTCTGCTGGTAGGATATTGCCCATCTTGGATGGAAAAGCAAGGAGGGCTGGCTGAGGTTGACGGGAACTGTAAATTAAAAAATCTGGGGGTTCGGGATATATGCATAGTGTGCACACATAGTTAGGTCAGGAGACGAGCAAGCAACTTCTGTTTATTTCGTTCTTCAATAATAATAATAATAATAATAAAATTTATTTACACCCCGCCCTCCCCAGCCACGACCAATAATAAAAATGTTGCTTAAAATACAACTTAAAAACAAGATTAAAATACAACATTAAAACATTAAGATGCAGCCTCTTCACAGGAGGAGAAAGGGAAAAAGAAAGAGGGGGAGGGAATCAAATTGATTCTAAGCCAAAGGCCAGGCGGAACAACTCTGTCTTACAGGCCCTGCAGAAAGAAATCAGATCCCGCAGGGCCTGGGTCTCATGAGACAGAGCGTTCCACCAGGCCGGAGCCATCACTGAAAAGGCCCTGGCTCTGGTGGAAGCCAATCTAACTTCCTTAGGGCCCTAAGGGTGTTGCTATTTATGGACCTTAAGGTCCTCCGCGGGGCAGACCGGGAGAGGCGGTCCCGTAGGTATGAGGGTCCTAGGCCGTGATTTTTATGGATTTTTATATTATCCTTCATCAAAAGATAGTTGAAACCAGCAAAACAATAGCACCCCTATCCAAATAGTATTATTTATGAATCACTTCCTGTAAACCAGTGTTTCCCAAACCTGACCCTCCAGCTTTTTGGACTACAGCTCCCATCATCCTAGCTAACAGGACCAGTGGTCAGGGATGATGGGAGTTGTAGTCCAAAAACAGCCAGAGACCCAAGTTTGGAAAATGCTGCTGCAAATCATCTTGAAGCGACCAGACAGTGAAAATATCAGCAATGCACACTGTTATGAATATTCCGCATATAAAAGCATCCCTGATCTAAAACATCACAAGATGGTGAGCAGAATTTCCAGAACCCTCGGTTAGGCTGAATGTTAAGTGCGGCACTTGGGCTGAAGAAGACGGGTTCTGGATGCATATTTCACAATTGGGGTTACACCCAACCACACCAGAACATAGCGGAGGAAAAGATCTAGGAAGAAGAAACTGAGGGCCGTTTCTTACATGCTTTTTTTAAATCCTCCAATTGCAGCACAGGGAGGTGAAACTCCAGGGACCTCGTCCTACAGCTGCAAACTGCAAGGCGATGCCGAGACAGGAAATCTGCGCAAGAAGAGGTGTCTCAGTGTCGACCCGAATCCGGTCCTCTGCACCTGGGGGAACGGGAATCCTCAGGAACGCCGCCCTGAGGTTGAAGACGGCATAGGTCCGGCGCTGTCGAAGAAGCTGGACCGCCTTTCTGCGGACATGAGCGCCGTCTGCCGGGACGTCTCCCGCCTGCAGAGCCACGTGGACCGCTTGGAGCAGGATGCCCGGGGCTGGGTCCTGGAGCTGGCGGCGCTGCGCATGGAGAACCACAGCCTGAGCGAGTGTGTGCGGCGCATGGAGGGGCGCTTCCGCGCTCTGGAGAACCGCTCCCGCCGCAACAACCTGCGCGTCCTCGGCCTGCCGGAGGGGAGCGAAGGCAGTGACCCAGTCGCCTTCTTGCAGAAGACTCTGCCCACCCTGCTGGGCCTGCCCCTGGAAGCCCCGCCCCTGGAGATCGAGAGCGCCCGCCGGGTGCAAGGGGGCGCGTCCTGGGACCCCAGCGGCAGGCCCCGGCCCCTGGTGCTCCAGCTCCTGCGCTCAGGAGACAGGGCGGCCATTTTGCAGGCGGCCCGCGGGAGGCCCCTCAGCTACTCCGGCGCGCAGATCACCATCTTGCCGGACTTCTGCTCCTCGCTTTCACAACGCAGGAGGGTTCCCTTTGGGACGTTCCGGAGGGCCCGGTGGGCGGCGGACCTCTGCTTTGGCTCCCGGCACCCCTCCTGCTGCTATGCCTGGGCGCCGGGCCTGCGGGAGCCTCTGGCTGGCTCGGGGGCCCAGAGGGGCGAGAGAGAAAGCCGGCTTCCCAGAGGGGTGGGGAACTGGGGCACGGAAACCTCACCCGGCCCGGGGCATCGTGGGGGGTGCCACTCCACAGGGAGCTGCGAGCAGCACAATGACAACCCCTGACACGGTTCTTGGCAGAGGGTGGCAACGGTTGGCTTGCTCCTCCTGCCCTTTGCTCTGGGTGGGTCCTGTCCTCAGGCGGCGGACGCTGCAGGGGCAGGCGGCAAACTATTGGTGGCTGTGCATCTTGCCCTTCACCCCTCCAGCTGGTCAGGCTCAGCTGCCAGCCCACTTGGCTGCTGTGGGCGCCATTTTGCCTCCTGGGTCCTTCCCCACATTCCTGCCCCTGCTTCTTCGTCAGTTCTCCTGAGCTGCTTGGCAAAATCTTTTGGACGCCAATCATGCTTAGGTCTGTCGTCTTGAGGGTGCCCCGTTGTGGTTTCTCAGGCTGAGAATGCCCCCCCCCCTAAATACATCATCCATACAAGATACGACAGCCCAGACACACCGAGGAGGGTTTGTGGGGGCACCGCCTTGCTGTGGGGGCTGAGCTCTCGTCCTCTTAACCAGTGTGAGAGCCGGTGTGGTGTAGTGGTTAAAAGCGGTAGACTCGTAATCTGGTGAACCGGGTTCGATTCCCTGCTCCTCCACTTGCAGCTGCTGGGTGACCTTGGGCTAGTCACGCTTCTCTGAAGTCTCTCAGCCCCACTCACCTCACAGAGTGTTTGTTGTGGGGGAGGAAGGGAAAGGAGAATGTGAGCCGCTTTGAGACTCCTTAAAGGGAGTGAAAGGCGGGATATCAAATCCAAACTCCTCTTCTTCTTCTTCTTCTTCTTCTTCTTCTTCTTCTTCTTCTTCTTCTTCTTCTTCTTCTTCTTCTTCCTCCTCCTCCTCCTCCTCCTCCTCCTCCTCCTCCTCCTCCTCCTCCTCTTCAGGCTCAGTGAAGCCCTTTCTTTGTGTTTATATTCAAGACCTTTTGGTCTGGGCAGGCCTCGGCTGGCTGGCGACAATTCAGGGTCAATGTGTGTTTTTAAAACGTGTTGCTTTTATATTTTTCAAAGAACCAATATTTTATATGGGTATTTTGCTTCTAGGTGTGGTTGTTAACATGCCCGCCCAGAGCCTTTGTGGAGAGGGGTGGCTATAAATATGAATATGAAAGAAATGAACTTGAATAATAAAGAAATGAAGTTGGGGAAATAGCTGTGCCTCTTGGAAGGGTTATTTTCGAGGGCGTGTGCAGCTTCTCGGTGGCTCGTAGGTGTTTGTTTGATTGTTGAAATATTTTATTTATTTTCATCATTAAAAATTTACATGCAAACAGTTTGTGTAACCATTTTGTGAGATTCTCTGCATGAAAATTGTGGAGAATGTCCTGATACGTAGTTTTAAGTTCTGTTTTAAGGAGCCATGTAGAGGATGGGGGGGGGGCAGTCACGAGGCTCATGGGTGTTTTGGGTCAGGTGTGGGGAACCTTTGGCCCTCCAGATGTTTCTGAACTACAACTCCCATCAGGCCTGGCAAGTAGGAATAATGGGAGCTTTAGTTCAGCAACATCTGGAGGGCCAAAGGTTCCCCCCACAGAGAACTTCTCTTCCTGGGCGTTCCACTTGATTTCAGTTGAGAACTAATTCCAGGGGACTGAAGCAGCAACACTAGAAGCCCGATTTCTAGTAGCACCATAGAATTTTAGAGTTGGAAGGGACCTCAAGGGTCATCTATCCCAACCCCCTGCAATGCAGGAACCCCACCTAAACGAAGGGCATGAGCTGCCCTCAGCTGCGCCCTCTCCGAGCAGCGCAGTTGATGGGCACCGATAGGGGAAATGAGCAGTGACTCCGGTAGAGGCGTCAACCTTTTCGCCTGATTCTTCCGCCTCAAACCTCAGCTTCCTATTACAGCAGGCCAAACCAAAAGACAATAAAAAACCCCTCACATGGGACAGAGTTGCTCCCCGATCGCCAGCCCTGGAGTTCTGACGACCCCCTTTGCTTACTGAATCTCTGCATCCTGTCTGAAGTTTAAAGTGCAGGACGATTGTCAAGGAAAATGTGTTGGCAGCCAGTCCCGGGATCTTCTCCGCAGGCACCCAGTTCCCCCAAGTGGAACTAAAGTGGTTTTCTGCTGGTCTTCAGCCTCAAGTGCCGTGAGATAATAGGAGCAGACACAGACCCCCCCACCCCGCCTGTTGTGCCAGGCAATTTCCTGGCTTGGACACATCATTGGAGAGGCGTTTTGGACACCCTTGTGTTCCCCTGAGGCAGTCCTGCAAACCAGAGATCACCTCCATGGTGCTGTTTGTGGGGGGAAACGGAACCCCAGAATTTCCAGCTCCACCAGGCAAAGATCACCCCAACAGGTGATTGGGCTACGCCATATTGATGGATACAGATGACAAAGAGTTCTTCAGAAAAACCTTGCTGCTTCATCTTAGGCCACATTCACACCATATGTTTAAAGTTCTAGGATACACCTTTAAACGGTCATAAGAGCATAAGGATCAGGGCTGCAAGAACACAAAAAAAAGAATGGCAATGCAAATTATTTAGTTATATTGAATTGGCTGAATTGATAGAGTCTATTGGGGGTCAGCCCAAGCAAAAATTCTAAAAAGAATGGGGGAAATATAGAGAATACCTTAAAAAGCAGTGCCCTCAAATTAATACTTGGACTTGTTTCGATTAACTTCTGCAAAACAAATTATGGCGTAAAAGTTAAAAACAGAAAAAAGGGGTAAGAAAGAAAATGGAAATGGTTTACCAAAAATACAAATAGAACCGTGCTGAGGATGAAGGAAGTCAATTGAAAGAAAATAAGAACTGAAATGTGGTATATACATATTGTTTATTATTCGTTTTGTATAAGTTTCTGTATATTACTTTGATAATTGTTTTTTCATTTTCATTTTTTTTGTTTTTCTTTATTTTTATTATTTTTATGTTTAGTTGTATGAGTGTGTGCGTTTGTGTTGTAAAATAAAATTTAATAAACAATTATATATACATATATATAAAAAGAACATAAGGATCAGGCCAGTGGCTCACCCAGTCCATCTTCCTGTCCTCAGAATGACCAACCAGATACCTGTAGGAAACACACAAGCAGGATTCGAACACAAGAGCCCTCTCCCTTCCTACGGTTTCCAGCAACTGGGAATCAGAAGCATCACTGTCTCTGACTCGGGAGGCTGAGCAGAGCCACCAGGGCTAGGGTCCATCCATAGCTCTCTCCTCTTCCATGAATGGCTTCCCCCGAAGAATTGTGGGTTCTGAGAGGGATTGTGAAACCCCTATTCCCTTCCCAGAGTTGGGAGTTGACTGTTTATGAGCAAAAGCCGGATCTGGACAGGAGCGTCAGGCCGAATGAGCACAGCCACTCAGCTCTGGCAGGTCTTGTCCCCGTGAAGCAGCTGCTGAGATCGGAGGACCCTGCCACCACACAGGGAAGACTGCGCCTGCATGTGCCAACCTCTCCTCCGCCCTGTTCATGCCTCTCCTAGTTCTGGGAGACAAGGCAGGAGGAGAGCTTGTCACAGCAGCAGGAGGAGACACACGTGACTCTGCACCAGCCAGACCCATCTCTGCCTCTTGGTCTCCCGCCTCTCCTGCTTCAGCTTCTGCTTCTAATTCTGGACTTCTCTCTGCCACAGACTCTCCCCGCTCACTAAGCCCTGTTGCCTCTTCAGCTTCCGATACCTCCTCCTCTCCCTATGACCACTCTTCGTCATCCCACCACCAATCCCTGGGATCTGAGCCTTCTCCCTCGGGGGGTTCCCCAGCTGGTTCCTCCCCCCATTCCTCTGTGTCCAACCAGGCCATGGCACCCGATATATACTTTGATTGGCAGCAGCTGAGAAAGGGTCGTTCTTCTCACCTGCCAGCTGAGACTCTTTTCTCCAGGTAAGCTGGGAACTGATCCTGGGACCCATATTAAGGAATATGGGAATCTGCCTTATACCGAGTCAGATGCCACCAGTCCCCCAAGCTAACTATTGTCTACACTGACAGGCAACAGCTCTCCAGGATTTCAGACATGAGCCTTTCCCAACCCTACTGGGAGATTCCAGCAGGATTTGAACCTACATGCAAAGCAGATACTCTACCCCTGAGCTACAGCTGAAGAGAGATGGCGCTTCTCTGCTGCCCCTTGACAGGTCACCCCTGTTTCTGAGTTTCCCAAGAGGCCTGTGCAGACACAGGGGCGGCCATGTTTTTCTGGATGTAGTTACAAGGCTGCTGTAACATTTGACTCTACCAAAGATCTCATTCGGGGCACTGATTCTTAGAGGTTGACTCTGCAAAGTCTGGACTGCTCTCTGCCACAGACTCCTCCCGCTCACTAAACCCTGTTGCCTCTTCAGATTCCAACACCTCCTCTTCCGTCTTCTCCCTCTGACCACCCATCATCATCCCACCACCCCTCCCTGGGCTCTGAGCTTTCTTCCCTGGGGGAGGGGGTTTCCCATCCCTCTGCATCCATGTCAGGTGTGCGTGCAGGAGCCAGGCCCTGTGACCAGGACTGGGGCCTTCCTAAGTTTGTTCTGAAGAGGCAAGGTGTGGCCTCACAGGTGAGGCCGATTGGTAACTCACAGCACCTGGCGGCAAGAGCCGGGAAGGGATATAAGGTCAGCATTTCCCTTCAGCTCTTTGCCACAGCAACACGCTCCCTGCCTTGCTGCAGTTGACTCCTTGATCCTCGGACCCCTGTCTTCGTGACTCCTTACTCCTTGATCCTCCGACCCCTGCCTTCGTGACTCCTTGATCCTTGGACCCCTGCCTTTGTGACTCCTTGCTTCTTGACCCTTGGCTTCTTGACTCCCAGCTCTCTGACCCTTGGACTCTTGGCTTCCCGACTCCTGGCTTCTGGACTCCCGTTCCTGCTCCCACCCCGCCATCTTGTCCCCGGTCCTGACGTCCCCAGCCGGGACTTCGATCGCCCATGAACCAGACCATGACAATCCAACCCATCGGTGTCATCTCATAGATGCTTTAGTTGAGACTCCTGCATCACCGGCGGTTGGACTAGACCCTTGGGGGTGGGGGTCTCTTCCAATTCGACCATTCTATGATTTTATTATCCCCTCTGGGAATTGTCGCTTGGTGTGGGGAATAAAGCTCTTCTAACAGAGGGACGCGGGTGGCGCTGTGGGTTAAACCACAGAGCCTAGGACTTGCTGATCAGAAGGTCGGTGGTTTGAATCCCCGCGACGGGGTGAGCTCCCGTTGCTCAGTCCCAGCTCCTGCCAACCTAGCAGTTCGAAAGCACGTCAAAGTGCAAGTAGATAAATGGGTATTGCTCCGGCGGGAAGGTAAACGGAGTTTCCGTGCGCTGCTCTGGTTTCGCCAGGAGCGGCTTAGTCATGCTGGCTATGTGACCCGGAAGCTGTACACCGGCTCCCTCAGCCAGTAAAGCGAGATGAGCGCTGCAACCCCAGAGTCGGCTACAACTGGACCTAATGGTTAGGGGTCCCTTTACCCTTTTAACAACTGCCCCCGTTAAATATCTAGTCCTGGATCACTTCCTCAGCCTGTCTCCTGCCTCTTTTCTCTGAGGAAGGACAGCTGTAACCTTTTCCAACAAGCCACAACTCATCAGAGGCCTTTTGGCTCTCTAGATGACTTGCTTTGCCTCCTCGGGGCTTGCTTGGTGCTGCCAGACCTGTTTTCACTTTCTGCACTCCTGGATATGAAAATTGGAGATGGACAGGTTGGCTCATTCAGACCATGGGGAGGAATAAAACCCCAAAGCGCCCCCCCCCCCGCTATTGTCTTTAGTTGCACCAGGAAAAATGCCACGTCCTGGAGGCAGTAAATTCTGAATATGGTGGAAGCTCAGTTTTCAAACGTAATCTGTCAGAAAATTCAAGTGAGAAAATTGGAAAACACGCAGCGGAAGCCATTCGACTTTTGAGACATGTTTGAAAATGGAAGCATTTACTTCTGGGTTTTTTGCATTTAGGCTCCGAAACGTTCGTCAATGGAGTCATTCGAGAACCGAGATTCTACTGTACTTCTTGCTGGAAAAGGAAGGCGGGAAGGGAGGGAGGGAGGGAGGAAGGACAGTTACATGCATGTGAGGCGAGGAAGAGGTGACCTGTTAGAAGTTCATAATCGAAACAGGAGAGAATCTGTACCGAGTGGAACCCACAGAGAAGATGGAAATGATGCCTTCCCTAAGCTCAAGGGAGGCAAGAGAGTCCACAATGAAATCTCTGCCATTTGGCCATTTGCCATTTACCAGGAACCAACTATCCTGAGAGGGAACGTTCTGACACGGAGGAGCCTTCACAGAATGTTGCAGCACGATTGCTGACATGATCGAGGCCTTGTCAACCGATGACGTCTGTGCTCAGAGAAAATGCACTGGCTGCCTATTTGCTACTGGGCCAAGTTCAAGGTATTATTACATACCCCTCAACTGTCCCGGAAAAACCAGGACATCCTGTCACCCCCCCCCCGAAAAAACATGGGGATTTTGGCCGCCGCAATCTCATGCCATGATTTCACCATTTTATCCCAGAGCCGTGGTTTCATAGAGCACCCCTAAAACATGTGTTTTTGGGTGTCGTGCCCTGCCAAGCACGTTTTTTGGGGGGGGCGGTTTGCAATCTCATGGAAGATGGTGTCCCAGTTTTTTATCGCGACATGTTGGAGGGTATACCATTAGTATACAACTTGGGACCAATTTACCTGCAAAATCACTTTACCCTGGAGGCTCCCATTCAGCCGCTTTGAGTGGCGGAATTGGCCCTGTTATCATTTCCACATGACCCCCGTTCCTCATTTGTAAGAACTCAGATCTTTTACTGTCGCAGCACTAAAACACTTTGGAACTCCCTTCCTATTGATACCAGCCAGGTGCCTTCACTGTACTCTTTTTCGGCGCCTCCTATAAAACTTCTTTGTTTGGCCAAGCCTACCAAGGTGCGTCATTAGATAACGTTCTACTTATAAGACCCCCCCCCCCAGTAGTTTTATTTGATCTGTTTCTGGTATCTGGCATGATTGTGGCCATTATATGTATTACAGCATGAACAAACAGTCAAAAGTTCCAAAGACCAGCATTTTGCAACGATGGCGTTTTCGCCCTGATACCTTTAAGCCTACAAAAAAAAAGGCAGATTTCTTGATGTACATAGCAAAATCAAAGCCTTTCAGAGTTAAATGTGACTTTCATTTCCCCCCTGGCCATTCTTAATTTCTTTGTCCATTTTCCCACTAAAGCAATGCTCCATATTTTGCTGAACCAGCAAGCTTTTGTAACTGCCTTTCATATCTCCTGAATTGTGCAATGCTCAGCCTCACTGCTGCTAGCTTTGCTTTTTAAACCTATGTTGTTCCAGGGGGAAATGTTCAATACCGCTAGTTTGGGTGGGGGTCTGGCTCTATATTTCCCCTCCAGATGTTTTGGAGTAGAGTTCCCATCAACCCCAACCAGAAACTGGAACGCCCGCGGCAACACGAGAGCAGGGCCTTTTCTGCAGTGGCTCCCCGTTTGGGGAATGCTCTCCCCAGGGAGGTTTGTCTGGCTCCTTCATTATACAGTGATACCCCGGGTTAAGTACTTAATTCGTTCTGGAGGTCCGTTCTTAACCTGAAACTGTTCTTAACCTGAAGCACTACTTTAGCTAATGGGGCCCCCTGCTGCCGCCGTGCTGCCGGAGCATGATTTCTGTTCTCATCCTGAAGCAAAGTTCTTAACCCGAGGTAATATTTCCGGGTTAGCGGAGTCTGCAACCTGAAGCATATGTAACCCAAGGTACCACTGTATACTTTTAAGCATCACATAGATGGCTGATAGAGTGATTTAGGGCATTTGAATACTTTCAGTACTTTCCCTTGGTACAATAGGGTCCATGTTTTGTAACTCTGTCTTGTTTAACCATAAATAGCTCCAGTCACTGCCTTCCATGCCTGTGGTTTATTTACTTTGGTTTTATATTATGTTTATTTTTGTTCAACGCTTTGACTTTTCGCAGTATATAAATACTAAAGAAAGAAAGAAAGAAAGAAAGAAAGAAAGAAAGAAAGAAAGAAAGAAAGAACGAACTGTGGAGCTCAACAGGTGGGGGCGAGTTGTTAAGTTGTTTTTGCTAACAGGTCCTCATGGCAGAGATTTCCCGCTTGTCCAACCCCCCTCAAATTTACTGGAAATGAAGAGTCAAGGTCCAGGGCCAGAGAAAGAGGGAGGGACATTCCTGGACTCCTCATGTCCACGTCTCTCCAGCTTTAGGCTCTGAAAACAGAGTCAAACTGGCAACCATGAAGACGTTTTGGCTGGTCCTGGGCTCTCTCTTCGCCTTTGCAGCTGCTGGCACAGGGCAGGTGAGCTTATTTTTTGCAATGCTCTTATTCCTCTTAACGTATTTTAAATGTATGCACACAGAGAACAGAAAGCAGACAGAGAAAAGTTTCCCTTTCTCTCTTTTTAGTTTAGAGATAAGGAGAGGAAGAGGCGACATTGTAAAATCATGGAGAAAACTTCTCCTCCTCTCTCAAAAGACTAGAACCCGTAGGCGCCGAACGGAAGGTTGGAAGATTCAGAATGGACTAAAGGACATTCTTCTTCATGCAGCAGATAGTTAAACTACGGAACTCCTTGCCACAACAGGCAGCGATGGCCATCAACTTGGATGGCTTTACAAGAACCTAGAAAAGACCACGGTCAAGATAATATTCCATCATTTTTATAATATTTTTATTAGTTTTCAACCACGATCCAATAATAGCCTCATTATAACAATTCCAATTTATAATACAATTCGTAATACCAGTCATTCAACCAAATTATATAATTTAGATGAGGTGCCCCCCCGCATGATAGAGTTGATGGTTTGATGATTTTCTTTATTTCTGTGTTCCAAAATCTGATTAATTTCAATCACATTCCAGTCATAATAATAATCCCTTATGCAACAACTGCAATATTAACAGCTTCCCTTTGTATTGACACATTAAATGATTTGTAAAACTGCAAGTGAGGCACTCCAACTACATCCTTGCTCTTCCTGTGTGTGGCATTTATTCTGTCCGTGGTGCTGCTTCCAGATAATATTTCATCTTAGACACCTATGAGAATACATAATGGCAAAAATGGCGGCATCCATCAGGGTCTGCTCCAATAAAAAATTCTATACAGAATAGGAATGCATAGGGGAATACATGAAGAAATATGGTGTTAAAGCAGAACTCTTCATAGGCAATTGTTAAGCATGTAAGGACAAAAGAAGTAATTATAATTTATTAGTTTTCATGTTATTTTATTTTGTTAAAGCAACTAGAAAAAAATATTATGTTGGGAAAGATCTCACACAGGAAGCAGTGGGGAGGGGGGGAGGGTTAGGTTGAATTTGGGAAATAAAATAATAAACGGGACAGCAAAGGATATAATAGATTCTTATAGAATAGTAATATTTTGTAACAAGAAGAGAAGTTCAAAAGGGGAAGTAAATGTATTTTTAGTATTTTCATTATTGTAATAGTTATTATTATTTCTTATTAGCAGAAGGCAATGTTAACTTGGACTTCTTCGTTTTGCTGTCTGTATAATTTTCTTAAGTCAATTAAAAGAGAGAGAGAGAGAGAGAATACATAATACACGAAGTGCATTTGACAAAAAACGCTTTATTCCTGCCTTGCAAGGGGTGGGGCAGGAGAGGGCTCTCGTGGTCGAATCCTGATTGTGGGGTTCTCATAAGCTCCTGGCTGCTGTGAGAGCAGGATACTGGGCCCAGTGGGTCCCTGGACCGATTCAGCAGCCAGACGTTCCTTATTCTCTTAGTTCCAAACCAAAAGAAATTCTGGGTTCTCAGCCGTGGAAGTTGTGCCTTCCAGTTCTGAGAGTGGCATCAGTTGTGGTTTCTCAGCGAAGAAGAGGCGAAAACACTCTGCGCGTGCTCCGATGCCCTTTATACTGTTACCGGTTCTTCCTTGGTTTGAGCCCCAACGCAGCCAATATGACCTGCGAGTCTGAGCCCATCCTAAAACACAGCGAAGAATCCATCTGACGTCAGAATGTTGCCTCTGTCTGGGTGACTCTCTGGTTTCCCAGATCCTGCCCCATGCCAGATTCCCAGAAGGCCCAGGAGCCGGGAGGGAGAGGACTGACTGTCCATCACCTCTTCTGATATGTACCTGACACTGCCGCTGCCTGCAGGGCTTGTGCAATAACACACACCTTCTTCCAGGAACTCTGGACAGCAATTCGTGAAATTTGGATGCAAAGGAGCCCCATAGCCAGACCCCAATGAAAGGCAAACACCATAGGCTCTTCTGTTGAACGATCATGTCAACACCCACCCACAACGAAGCAGCAGAAATTGTTTCTTTTTTTCCTTTTTGCTAAAATCTCATCTTTTTCTTTCTTTTCAAGTTTATACATTTCACTAATTTTCATTAATTTTACAATCATCTTGACATTTTGACTTCCTTCCCCCTCTTTCCTTAAATTTATTTTTAACATCTTCTGCATATCCAAATTTAATTTGCTCATTTATTCATCGTCTTTAAATATATACTCCTATGAAACTGCAGGTTATTACAATAAACCTGCCAGTGTTTTTATCTGTTTATAATTTATCTGTAAATATTGAACAAACCATTTTTACTCTTTTATTTAAAAAATGTTATCTTGATTTCTTACTCTTCTGGTAAGTTTCGCCATTTATGCATATTCCATAAGTTTTTGTATCCATTCTTCCTTTGCTGGGACTTCTGCTTCATTCCACTTTGGGGCAAGAAACATTCTTGCCACTGTACATGAAACATGGATAAGTTTCTATGCATTTTAGGTAGTTCTGTAATTCTATAATTCCCAAAAGAAAGGCTTCTGGTTGTTCTTTACAAAGGTTATTTTAAACATCCTTTTCGTTTCATTATATATCATTTCCCAGTAAGCTTTGACCTTACTACAAGACCACCACATATGATAAAAAGAACCTTCTTTCTCTTTACATTTCCAACACTTACTTGAATTACATTTATAGATTTTTGCCAATTTACTCAGTGTTAGATGCCATTGATATATCTTTTTCATATAATTTTCTCTTAAACCATAACATGCTGTAAATTTTATATCCATATTCAACAATCGTTCCCATGCTTCCGTGTCTATATCTTGACCAATATCTATTGCCCAATATATCACGTACTTGTTCATCCTTTGTCTCCCAGCAGATACTGGTTTCACCCTTCTGCCATTCCTTCTTTTTTCCGGACCCCAAGTACAGAATCACAGATTAGGATGATGCACTTTGTGTCTCCATGTCCAGAATGAACCACCAGCAAGACCACCCCCAACTAGGGGCGCCAAGGGGTCTTGTGCCCCCCCCAAAAAAAATTCAGGGAAGCGCTGCCCACTGGCAAACCCACCACAGCCGCACCCCTCACAGGCCGCTTCAAGGTTGTGCGGGGAAAACCGCAAAGCCCATCCATCATGTGCGCAACATCTCGGCATGCCACAAGGCACAGGCCGTCGACAGGCCTCTCCTCCACCCTCTTTTAATACCCAACGGTCATTTGCACCTCCTGCGCCCCAGTGCCACCCCCTTAGTGCTTCCCCCCCAAGTAATCCCATTCCCCATGATTTAATAAATCACATGAAACAATTGAGATCCATTGTAGGCTTTTATTAGGTCCCATCATGCTCATCGTCTCAACAGATTCCGCACTGGGTTGATATATATTGCTTGATTAACCTCTTTTTAAGAGCAGTTTGCAAGAGATGAAACAATAAATTAATCAACAAATCCACGATGGGAGTTGAAAACATGCAGAAAGTTAAATACTAAAAGAAGGCCTGAAAGAAACACGGACCTTCTAAGCATCTGGACAGGCTTGTCCAAAAAAGAATGTTTTAAGCAGGTGCCGAAAAGGTGTTTGGTTGGCATCAAGAGGCAGGGAGTTCCACAGGCTTCGTGCTGCTTTCAAATGTGGGGGCAAGTTGGTGCGCCTGCCCCCTAGACTAAATCCTAGCCTCGTTGCTGCACAGCTTTGTCTGACGGCAACCAAGTCTAGCCAATCGGCACTCGGCGCTGCCAGATTCTCCTTGACACAGGGGGAGCCGGTGGCTTCTGGGTTTGTGTCTCCAGAGATTGTGAATCCACAGCAGGGCCATCCCTGAAAGGAGAGAAGATGGAGGACTGCTGGAGCCTCTTGGGAAAAGCTTCCTTTTCTCCCACAACCGAGCTTGGTCTCAGTATTATACAAGGTTGAACGGCAATGCCCTGTTGTGCGACTGTCCGGCATTCCCCATTTCACTCCTTCTGCAGGAGGCTTCCAAGAGAAACGTCCGATCGGTGGAGGACATCTTGCCAAGTCGCCAGGTATGTCTGGAGCTGTGGGGGCTGGAAGGTGGGGGGCAGAGGGAGCCCCCTGCCTTGTCCGGAGACCCCTCACTCCCTTGCCAGAAAAGCCCCCTTGATATCCACTGGGTCAGCTTCACAATCCGGCAGCCCAAGGAGATGGCCTGGAAACATTGCCCCGTCCCTGACTCTGTTTTGGCCCCAGGGCGGAGATTTCTCTCTGCCTCTTCCTGCAAGAGCCATGGGCTGGCTGGGAACAGGGGCGGCACTTTGATGCTCTTTTTCCTCCGTGAACAGGCTTGGAGTGAAGATTGGCCGTGGTACTGCCCCGGTTGCTTCACAGCTATTAATAAGGTAAGCAAAACGTTTTCCACAGAGAGGAGGAGAGGTGCAGGGCTGGTCTCTGAGCTGCTCCTCTGTGGACACAGAGACGGACTGGCAGCTAGTGGATTTGAAAAGGTAAATGAAGGAAGAGTCATAGAAATACAGCAGTACCTTAGTTCTCAAACTTAATGCATTGTGGAAGTCCATTCCAAAACCAAAGCGTTCCAAAAGCAAGGCGTGTTTTCCCGTTGAAAGCAATGCAAAACTGATTAATCCGTTCCAGACTTTTAAAAACCACCCCATAAGCAGCAATTGAACATGAATTTTACAATCTAACGAGACCATTGATCCATAAAATGAAAGTAATAAACAATGTACAACTCGGGTGGCGCTGTGGGTTAAACCACAGGGCCTAGGACTTGCCGATCAGAAGGTCGGCGGTTTGAATCCCTGCGACAGGGTGAGCTCCCGTTGCTCGGTCCCTGCTCCTGCCAACCTAGCAGTTTGAAAGCACCTCAAAGTGCAAGTAGATAAGTAGGTACCGCTCCGGCGGGAAGGTAAACGGCGTTTTCGTGCCCTGTTCTGGTTCGCCAGAAGCGGCTTAGTCATGCTGGCCACATGACCCGGAAGCTGTACGCCGGCTCCCTCGGCCAATAAAGTAAGATGAGCGCCGCAACCCCAGAGTCGGCCATGACTGGACCTAATGGTCAGGGGTCCCTTTACCTTTAACTTTACAGTCACACAATCAATCAGTAGCTGAACTGGGTTCCACACAGTCACAAAAACGAAAAGAAAAAGGCACAAAAACACAGAACAGATAGCAAAAACAGACAGACCTCAGTGTAACACTCAAAATGAAGAATGTTTGTCTTCCAAAATTGTCCGCAAACCGAAACACTTACTTCTGGGTTTGCAGCTTTTGGTTTCCAAGTTGTTTGAGTACCAAGGCGTTTGAGAACCAAGGTACCACTGTAATGGGGGGAAAGATTCCAGTCTGGGCAGATGCTCTTTTGCAGAGCTCATACCTCTTTCTCAAATGCCAATTCTTCAGGGTTTTAATGGGGGCTTTGGGAAATATCCCCTGTGGGCGGGGAATGGCTATGTGACTGCCACCCAAGCTAGCCAATCAGCGCTCTGCACAGCCAGCTGCTCCTTGGCAAACGAGGAAGCGCCCGCTTCTGGCTTTGCGTCTTAACCCACAGCTGGTTTGCTGGACAGAAGATGGACAGCTGTGGGGTGGGGGGGTCCTCTCTCAGGATATGCTCTCTTCCGTCCACCCCTCCACTTGGCCTAAGCATTATGCCATATTGAATTGCAGCGCCCTGCGAAGACAGAAGAGCCGCTTTTATACGACCCAGCTCGCTTTCAGATTCATATACCCACCTTGCCAACACTGGATCCAAACCCGCAGGTACGTCTGGCCCTGGGGTGTTGGAGAAGGAATCCCTGTCTTGTCGGGAGTCCAGCCTAAGAGATGTTTGCCCAGCTTGGCAAGGCTCTCATTGACGGGTGAAATAGGAGTCCTTGTGGGACTGAAGGCAAGGAGGGATTATTCCAGGTTGAGGTGATGGCAAATCTGAGCCTTCCAGAGGCTGCAGGAGAGAGTAAGGACTCATCCCGCCCTCTGTTTGTGGCACACTTCCTGTTGTTGTTTAGTCGTTTTGTCGTGTCCGACTCTTCGTGACCCCCTGGACCAGAGCACGCCAGGCCCTCCTGTCTTCCACTGCCTCCCGCAGTTTGGTCAGACTCATGCTGGTAGCTTCCAAAATATAGCTGATGGTTTCCAAAAGATAAAGATAACAAATCCATGATGGGCTTGAAAACATGCGGAATGTTAAATACTAAAAGAAGGCCTGAAAGAAACACGGACCTTCTAAGCATCTGGACAGGCTTGTCCAAAAAAGAATGTTTTAAGCAGGTGCCAAAAAGGTGTTTGGTTGGCATCAAGAGGCAGGGAGTTCCGCAAGCTCCGTGCTGTTTTCAAATGTGGGGGCAAGTTGGTGCGCCTGCCCCCCAGACTAAATCCTAGCCTCGTTGCTGCACAGCTTTGTCTGACGGCAACCAAGGCTAGATGACTGGCACTCGGCGCTGCCAGATTCTCCTTGACACAGGGGGAGCCGGTGGCTTCTGGGTTTGTGTCTCCAGAGATTGTGAATCCACAGCAGGGCCATCCCTGAAAGGAGAGAAGATGGAGGACTGGTGGAGCCTCTTGGGAAAAGCTTTCTTTTCTCCCACAACCGAGCTTGGTCTCAGTATTATACAAGGTTGAACGGCAATGCCCTGTTGTGCGACTGTCCGGCATTCCCCATTTCACTCCTTCTGCAGGAGGCTTCCAAGAGAAACGTCCGATCGGTGGAGGACACCTTGCCACGTCGCCAGGTATGTCTGGAGCTGTGGGGGCTGGAAGGTGGGGGGCAGAGGGAGCCCCCTGCCTTGTCCGGAGACCCCTCACTCCCTTGCCAGAAAAGCCCCCTTGATATCCACTGGGTCAGCTTCACAGTCCGGCAGCCCAAGGAGATGATCTGGAAACATTGCCCCGTCCCTGACTCTCTTTTGGCCCCAGGGCGGAGATTTCTCTCTGCCTGTTCCTGCAAGAGCCATGGGCTGCCTGGGAACAGGGGCGGCACTTTGATGCTCTTTTTCCTCTGTGAACAGGATTGGAGATGGAGGTTCTGCCCCGGTTGCTTCACAGCTATGAGTCAGGTAAGCACAAAAGTTTTCCACGGAGAGGAGGAGAGTTGCAGGGCTGGTCTCTGAGCTGCTCCTCTGTGGACACAGAGACGGACTGGCAGCTAGTGGATTTGAAAAGGTAAATGAAGGAAGAGTCATAGAAATACAGCAGTACCTTAGTTTTCAAACTTAATCCATTCCAGAAGTCCGTTCCAAAACCAAAGCATTCCAAAAGCAAGGCGCGTTTTCCAATTGAAAGCAATGCAAAGCCGATTAATCCATTCCAGACTTTAAAAATCCTCCCCTAAAACAGTAATTTAACATGAATTTTACAATCTAACGAGACCATTGATCCATAAAATGAAAGTAATAAACAATGTACAACGCGGGTGGCGCTGTGGGTTAAACCACAGGGCCTAGGACTTGCCGATCAGAAGGTCGGCGGTTTGAATCCCTGCGACAGGGTGAGCTCCCGTTGCTCGGTCCCTGCTCCTGCCAACCTAGCAGTTTGAAAGCACCTCAAAGTGCAAGTAGATAAGTAGGTACCGCTCCGGCGGGAAGGTAAACAGCGTTTCCGTGCGCTGCTCTGATTTGCCAGAAGCGGCTTAGTCATGCTGGCCACATGACCCGGAAGCTGTACACCGGCTCCCTCTGCCAATAAAGCGAGATGAGCACTGCAACCCCAGAGTCAGCCATGACTGGACCTAACGGTCAGGGGTCCCTTTACCTTTAACATTACAGTCACACGATCAATCAGTAGCTGAACTGGGTTCCACGCAGTCACAAAAACGAAAAGAAAAAGGCACAAAAACACAGAACAGATAGCAAAAACAGACAGACCTCAGTGTAACACTCAAAATGAAGAATGTTTGTCTTCCAAAATTGTCCGCAAACCGAAACACTTACTTCTGGGTTTGCAGTTTTTGGTTTCCAAGTTGTTTGAGTACCAAGGCGTTTGAGAACCAAGGGACCACTGTAATGGGGGGAAAGATTCCAGTCTGGGCAGATGCTCTTTTGCAGTGCTCATACCTCTTTCTCAAATGCCAGTTCTTCAGGGTTTTAAATGGGGCTTTGGGAAATATCCCCTGTGGGCGGGGAATGGCTGATCTGAGTGCCACCCAAGCTAGCCAATCAGCGCTCTGCACAGCCAGCTGCTTCTTGGCAAACAAGGAAGTGCCCACTTCTGCCTTTGCGTCTTAACCCACAGCTGGTTTGCTGGACAGAAGATGGACAGCTGTGGGGTGGGGGGTCCTCTCTCAGGATATGCTCTCTTCCGTCCACCCCTCCACTTGGCCTAAGCATTATGCCATATTGAATTGCAGCGCCCTGCGAAGACAGAAGAGCCGCTTTTATACGACCCAGCTCGCTTTCAGATTCATATACCCACCTTGCCAACACTGGATCCAAACCCGCAGGTACGTCTGGCCCTGGGGTGTTGGAGAAGGAATCCCTGTCTTGTCGGGAGTCCAGCCTAAGAGATGTTTGCCCAGCTTGGCAAGGCTCTCATTGACGGGTGAAATAGGAGTCCTTGTGGGACTGAAGGCAAGGAGGGATTATTCCAGGTTGAGGTGATGGCAAATCTGAGCCTTCCAGAGGCTGCAGGAGAGAGTAAGGACTCATCCTGCCCTCTGTTAGTGGCACACTTCCTGTTGTTGTTTAGTCGTCTAGTCGTGTCCGCCTCTTCGTGACCCCATGGACCAGAGCACACCAGGCCCTCCTGTCTTCCACTGCCTCCCGCAGTTTAGTCAGACTCATGCTGGCAGCTTCCAAAAGATAGCTGATTGTTTACAAAAGATAAAGATAACAAATTCATGATGGGGTTGAAAACATGCGGAAAGTTAAATACTAAAAGAAGGCCTGAAAGAAACACGGACCTTCTAAGCATCCAGACAGGCTTGTCCAAAAAAGAATGTTTTAAGCAGGTGCTGAAAAGGTGTTTGGTTGGCATCAAGAGGCAGGGAGTTCCGCAGGCTCCGTGCTGTTTTCAAATATGGGGGCAAGTTGGTGCGCCTGCCCCCCAGACTAAATCCTAGCCTCGTTGCTGCACAGCTTTGTCTGACGGCAACCAAGGCTAGCCAATCGGCACTCGGCGCTGCCAGATTCTCCTTGACACAGGGGGAGCCGGTGGCTTCTGGGTTTGTGGCTCCAGAGATTGTGAATCCACAGCAGGGCCATCCCTGAAAGGAGAGAAGATGGAGGACTGGTGGAGCCTCTTGGGAAAAGCTTTCTTTTCTCCCACAACCGAGCTTGGTCTCAGTATTATACAAGGTTGAACGGCAATGCCCTGTTGTGCGACTGTCCGGCATTCCCCATTTCACTCCTTCTGCAGGAGGCTTCCAAGAGAAACGTCCGATCGGTGGAGGACACCTTGCCACGTCGCCAGGTATGTCTGGAGCTGTGGGGGCTGGAAGGTGGGGGGCAGAGGGAGCCCCCTGCCTTGTCCGGAGACCCCTCACTCCCTTGCCAGAAAAGCCCCCCTCATATCCACTGGGTCAGCTTCACAGTCCGGCAGCCCAAGGAGATGATCTGGAAACATTGCCCCGTCCCTGACTCTGTTTTGGCCCCAGGGCGGAGATTTCTCTCTGCCTCTTCCTGCAAGAGCCATGGGCTGGCTGGGAACAGGGGCGGCACTTTGATGCTCTTTTTCCTCCGTGAACAGGCTCGGAGTGAAGATTGGCCGTGGTACTGCCCCGGTTGCTTCACAGCTATTAATAAGGTAAGCAAAACGTTTTCCACAGAGAGGAGGAGAGGTGCAGGGCTGGTCTCTGAGCTGCTCCTCTGTGGACACAGAGACGGACTGGCAGCTAGTGGATTTCAAAAGGTAAATGAAGGAAGAGTCATAGAAATACAGCGGTACCTTGGTTCTCAAACTTAATGCATTCTGGAAGTCCGTTCCAAAACCAAAGCGTTCCAAAAGCAAGGCGCGTTTTCCCATTGAAAGCAATGCAAAGCCGATTAATCCGTTCCAGACTTTTAAAAACCACCCCATAAACAGCAATTTAATATGAATTTTACAATCTAACGAGACCATTGATCCATAAAATGAAAGTAATAATGTACGACGCTGGTGTCGCTGTGGGTTAAAACCACAGAGCCTAGGACTTGCCGATCAGAAGGTCGGCGGTTTGAATCCCTGCGACAGGGTGAGCTCCCGTTGCTCGGTCCCTGCTCTTGCCAACCTCGCAGTTTGAAAGCACCTCAAAGTGCAAGTAGGTACCGCTCCGGCGGGAAGGTAAACTGCGTTTCCGTGCGCTGCTCTGATTTGCCAGAAGCGGCTTAGTCATGCTGGCCACATGACCCGGAAGCTGTACGCCGGCTCCCTCGGCCAGTAAAGTGAGATGAGCACTGCAACCCCAGAGTCAGCCATGACTGGACCTAATGGTCAGGGGTCCCTTTACCTTTAACTTTACAGTCACACAATCCATCAGTAGCTGAACTGGGTTCCACGCAGTCACAAAAACGAAAAGAAAAAGGCACAAAAACACAGAACAGATAGCAAAAACAGACAGACCTCAGTGTAACACTCAAAATGAAGAATGTTTGGCTTCCGAAATTGTCCGCAAACCGAAACAATTGCTTCTGGGTTTGCAGTGTTTGGGTTCCAAATTGTTTGAGTACCAAGGCGTTTGAGAACCAAGGGACCACTGTAATGGGGGGAAAGATTCCAGTCTGGGCAGATGCTCTTTTGCAGAGCTCATACCTCTTTCTCAAATGCCAATTCTTCAGGGTTTTAATGGGGGCTTTGGGAAATATCCCCTGTGGGTGGGGAATGGCAATGTGAGTGCCACCCAAGCTAGCCAATCAGCGCTCTGCACAGCCAGCTGCTTCTTGGCAAACGAGGAAGTGCCCGCTTCTGGCTTTGCGTCTTAACCCACAGCTGGTTTGCTGGACAGAAGATGGACAGCTGGGGTGGGGGGGGGTCCTCTCTCAGGATATGCTCTCTTCCGTCCACCCCTCCACTTGGCCTAAGCATTATGCCATATTGAATTGCAGCGCCCTGTGGCGACAGAAAAGCCGCTTTTATACGACCCAGTTCGCTTTCAGATTCATATGCCCAGCTTGCCAGCACTGGATCCAAGCCCGCAGGTACGTCTGGCCCTGGGGTGGCGGGAGGATGAATCCCTGTCTTGTCGGGAGTCCAGCCTAAGAGATGTTTGCCCAGCTTGGCAAGGCTCCTATTGACGGGTGAAATAGGAGTCCTTGTGGGACTGAAGGCAAGGAGGGATTATTCCAGGTCGAGGGGATGGCAAATCTGAGCCTTCCAGGTGCAGCAGGAGAGAGTAAGGACTCATCCTGCCCTCTGTGTGTGGCACACTTCCTGTTGTTGTTTAGTCGTCTAGTCGTGTCCGCTTCTTCGTGACCCCATGGACCAGAGCACACCAGGCACTCCTGTCTTCCACTGCCTCCCGCAGTTTGGTCAGACTCATGCTGGCAGCTTCCAAAATATAGCTGATGGTTTACAAAAGATAAAGATAACAAATCCATGATAGGGGTTGAAAACATGCGGAAAGTTAAATACTAAAAGAAGGCCTGAAAGAAACACTGACCTTCTAAGCATCCGGACAGGCTTGTCCAAAAAAGAATGTTTTAAGCAGGTGCCGAAAAGGTGTTTGGTTGGCATCAAGAGGCAGGGAGTTCCGCAAGCTCCGTGCTGCTTTCAAATGTGGGGGCAGGTTGGTGCGCCTGCCCCCTAGACTAAATCCTAGCCTCGTTGCTGCACAGCTTTGTCTGACGGCAACCAAGGCTAGCCAATCGGCACTCGGCGCTGCCAGATTCTCCCTGACACGGGGGGAGCCGGTGGCTTCTGGGTTTGTGTCTCCAGAGATTGTGAACCCACAGCAGGGCCATCCCTGAAAGGAGAGAAGACGGAGGACTGCTGGAGCCTCTTGGGAAAAGCTTCCTTTTCTCCCACAACTGAGCTTGGTCTCAGTATTATACAAGGTTGAACGGCAATGCCCTGTTGTGCGACTGTCCGGCATTCCCCATTTCACTCCTTCTGCAGGAGGCTTCCAAGAGAAACGTCCGATCGGTGGAGGACATCTTGTTAGGCGGGGATCAAGGCGCACAGGTATGTCTGGGGCTGTGGGGGCTGGAAGGTGGGGGGCAGAGGGAGCCCCCCTGCCTTGTCCAGAGACCCTTGCCATAAAAAGCCCCCTTGATATCCACTGGGTCAGCTTCACAATCTGGCAGCCCAAGGAGATGGCCTGGAAACATTGCCCCGTCCCTGACTCTCTTTTGGCCCCAGGGCGGAGATTTCTCTCTGCCTGTTCCTGCAAGAGCCATGGGCTGGCTGGGAACAGGGGCAGCACTTTGATGCTCTTTTTCCTCCGTGAACAGGTGCGGAGACGAAATCAGCGGAGGTACTGCTCCAGTTGTCACACACCTCTTCATCAGGTAAGCACAAACGTTTTCCACAGAGAGGAGGAGAGTTGCAGGGCTGGTCTCTGAGCTGCTCCTCTGTGGACACAGAGACAGACTGGCAGCTAGTGGATTTGAATTGGTAAATGAAGGAAGAGTCATAGAAATACAGCAGTACCTTGGTTCTCAAACTTAATCCGTTCCACAAGTCCGTTCCAAAACCAAAGTATTCCAAAGCAAGGCACGTTTTCCCATTGAAAGCAATGCAAAGCCGATTAATCCATTCCAGACTTTAAAAATCCTCCGCTAAAACAGTAATTTAACATGAATTTTACAATCTAACAAGACCATTGATCCATAAAAGGAAAGCAATAAACAATGTACTACAGTCACACAATCCATTAGTAGCTGAACTGGGTTCCACACAGTCACAAAAATGAAAAGAAAAAGGCACAAAAACACAGAACAGATAGCAAAAACAGACAGACCTCAGTGTAACACTCAAAATGAAGAATGTTTGGCTTCTGAAATTGTCCGCAAACCGAAACACTTACTTCTGGGTTTACAGTGTTTGGTTTCCAAGTTGTTTGAGTACCAAGGCGTTTGAGAACCAAGGGACCACTGTAATGGGGGGAAAGATTCCAGTCTGGGCAGATGCTATTTTGCAGTGCTCATACCTCTTTCTCAAATGCCAATTCTTCAGGGTTTTAAAGGGGGCTTTGGAAAATATCACCTGTGGGTGGGGAATGGCTATGTGACTGCCAGCCAAGCTAGCCAATCAGCGCTCTGCACAGCCAGCTGCTCCTTGGCAAACGAGGAAGCGCCGGCGTCTAGCCTTGCGTCTTAACCCACAGCTGGGGGGGGGGTCCTCTCTCAGGAAATGCTCTCTTCCCCCCACCCCTCCACTTGGCCTAAGCATTATGCCATCCTGAATTGCAGGTCCCTTCGCAGAAAGAGCAGCCTTTCCTCGACCCAGATCTCCTTCGGATTCATATACCCACTTTGCCAACACGGGATCCAAGCCCGCAGGTACGCCTGGCCCTGGGGTGGCGGGAGGAGGAATCCCTGTCTTGTCGGGAGTCCAGCCTAAGAGATGTTTGCCCAGCTTGGCAAGGCTCTCATTGACAGGTGAAATAGGAGTCCTTGTGGGACTGAAGGCAAGGAGGGATTATTCCAGGTTGAGGGGATGGCAAATCTGAGCCTTCCAGAGACTGCAGGAGAGAGTAAGGACTCATCCCGCCCTCTGTTTGTGGCACACTTCCTGTTGCTGTTGAGTCGTTTAGTCGCGTCCGCTTCTTCATGACCCTCTGGACCAGAGCACGCCAGGCCCTCCTGTCTTCCACTGCCTCCCGCAGTTTGGTCAAACTCATGCTGGTAGCTTCGAGAACACTGTCCCACCACCTCGTCCTCCGTCGTCCCCTTCTCCTTGTGCCCTCCATCTTTCCCAACATCAGGGTCTTTTCCAGGGAGTCTTCTCTTCTCATGAGGTAGCCATAGTATTGTAGCCTCCGCTTGATTAACCTCTTTTTAAAAGCAGTTTGCAAGAGATGAAACAATAAATTAATCAACAAATCCACGATGGGAGGGTCCGTGCTGCTTTCAAATGTGGGGGCAAGTTGGTGCGCTCTGCACAGCCAGCTGCTCCTTGGCAAACGAGGAAGCGCCCGCTTCTGGCTTTGCGTCTTAACCCACAGCTGGCTTGCCACTCCAAGGACAGAAGATGGACAGCTGGGGGGGGGTCCTCTCTCAGAATATGCTGTCTTCCCCCCACCCCTCCACTTGGCCTAAGCATTATGCCATCCTGAATTGCAGCGCCCTGCGGAGACAGAAGAGCCGCTTTTATACGACCCAGATCGCTTTCTGCAGGTACGTCTGGCCCTGGGGTGGCGGGAGGAAGAATCCCTGTCTTGTCAGGAGTCCAGCCTAAGAGATGTTTGCCCAGCTTGGCAAGGCTCTCATTGACGGGTGAAATAGGAGTCCTTGTGGGACTGAAGGCAAGGAGGGATTATTCCAGGTTGAGGGGATGGCAAATCTGAGCCTTCCAGAGGCTGCAGGAGAGAGTAAGGACTCATCCTGCCCTCTGTCTGTGGCACACTTCCTGTTGTTGTTTAGTCGTCTAGTCGTGTCCGCTTCTTCATGACCCCCTGGACCAGAGCACGCCAGGCCCTCCTGTCTTCCACTGCCTCCCGCAGTTTGGTCAAACTCATGCTGGTAGCTTCCAAAATATAGCTGATGGTTTACAGAAGTTAAAGATAACAAATCCATGATGGGAGTTGAAAACATGCGGAAAGTTAAATACTAAAAGAAGGCCTGAAAGAAACCCTGACTTTCTAAGCATCCGGACAGGCATGTCCAAGCAAGAAGGTTTTAAGCGGGTGCCAAAAAGAGCACGGCGAAGGTGCTTGGTTGGCATCAAGAGGCAGGGAGTTCCGCAGGCTCCGTGCTGCTTTCAGGTGTGGAACAGGTGTGAAGTGAAACCTGGAGTTGTTTCCGCCGATCAAAGCGGTTGGGTGGGCGCAGGGAGGGGGGTGATGTTTGTTGGAGTGTCTCCTACCTCCTTCTTTCCCCTTTCCCTGCAGGAGCTGTTGTTCAAGCTCAGGACGAAGAGGTCCGCCAGGGGGGCTGCCTCAGCGCGGGCCAGGGGGAAGCAGCGCTCGGGTGCCCGGGCCGTCTGCCGGGGCTGCTACTCGGGGCTGATGATCGTGGCTCCGCCTGCCCAGGGGAGCAAAAACGAGACTTGGATCGGGAGCCACTCGGAGTCCGAGGGAGATTCCAGCGAGGAAGATACTCTGCCTCCCAAAGCCTGAGCCCCCACCCAGGGCGCAGAGTCCTCGCTGGACGCTGAAGAACAGACCTGGAGGGGACACCAAGGGTCATCTAGTCCAACCCCCGTCACACAGGAATCACAGCTAAACATGTTGCTGGAAGTATTTTAGTGTGCCTTTCAAATTATGTGTTATCACTAATTGTAACCTTGTAAGCTGCTTGGAAGACATTTTGACATGTAAGAAGTCTATTAATTAATTAACAAAACATGCAATAAATAATCAATAATTTCAGTATTTTTATTTCTTTTTAAAAACAGAATAGCAGCTGGGGAGGAGGATTCTGGAATTTGGGAACATGCCGGGGTGAGGGGATTCACAGCATACGATGGTATCTTGGTTTACAAACTTAATCCGTTCCAGAAGTCCATTCCAAAACCAAAGCGTTCCAAAACCAAAGTGCCGTTTCCCATAGAAAGGAATGCAAAGCAGATTAATCCATTCCCAAGAAAGTAAAATCTCTCACTGCCTCCATTTCTTCCCCTTCTGTTTGCCAGGAGGTGATGGGTCCAGTGGCCATGATCTTCGTTTTTTTGATGTTAAGCTTCAGACCATATTTTGCGCTCTCCTTTTTCACCCTCTTTAAAAGGTTCTTTAATTCCTCCTCACTTTCTGCCATCAAGGTTGTGTCACCTGCATATCTGAGGTTGTTGATATTTCTTCCGGCGATCTTAATTCCGGCTTGGGATTCATCCAGCCCAGCCTTTCGCATGATGAATTCTGCATATAAGTTAAATAAGCAGGGAGACAATATACAGCCTTGTCGTACTCCTTTCCCAATTTTGAACCAATCAGTTGTTCCGTATCCAGTTCTAACTGTAGCTTCTTGTCCCAGATAGAGATAAGGATTACAAACTCAAATAGAGATTACAAACTCAAACTCATAAAGATATGTATAACACAATAATTCGTTACAGAATTAGAGATAAGAGTTGGCCTGAGTTCCTGGTGTGCTTTTTTCTTGGTATATTTAATAACAAGAACTCCAACTTATTTAACATGTGATAATGTAGCCACTGCACATATTGCGCATGTACATGGTCATCGCTTCGCCTAGACATTGCTGACATTCTCTTTGCAACACAGGGGGCTGTTTGGTTCCTAAAAAGAAGGCACGCCCACCGCCTCTAACCCTTTCAGCCCCCTACTCACCCCCCTGCTCCCATGTTTTCCTACCCCATCACCTGGCCCAGGTGTGGGGTCAAGTGGAAAAACCCCAGCGGAGCAGCAATCGGGATTTCTCTCTGCTGGATTTACTAATGTTTAACAACTGGCGCCGCCTCCGTGACTCAACCTCTCCTGACTGCTACGGTGGTGGGACGGGGGACATAAAGCAGCAAGAGGAGTCGGGGCAAGCATCCCGCAGGGACCCTCTTCGCAGGACCCTCGGAGATGGGGCCCTGGCTGTCCTGGAGCTTAGCTGCCACCTTCGCTCTTGTGGCTTTTTCCGACGGGGGATATGGGGCAGAGAGCCCCAATGCTCTTCCAGAGGCAGAGGTTGGTACTCTGTGGGGTGAAAGGTTTTTTTAATGTCTCTGGTGGTTCCACAGACCTCTTTCCCCGTCTCATAGCTTAAGAAAGCTGGTTGCAGTTCTTGGAGTTGAACCTCGCTTGTGGGGTTTCTGGTTTGATATTAGGCAGGGGGATGTTAGACCCTCCAAGTGTCCCTATTTCCCGGGGACAAGACCGGATTTAGAGAAGCTGCCCCTGTTTTTGATATGATCCAGGAATGTCCTGCTATTCCTGAGGACATCCCTATTTTCATCAGCGAAATGTTAGTGGGTATGGAGTTATGTGACCCCTGAGCCAAGGATATACATAATTATATAACCTTTAGAAGACACCTGAAAGCAGCCCTGTATAGGGAAACCTTTTAAGGTTTTATTGTGTTTTTATATATGTTGGAAGCAGCCCAGAGTGGCTGGGGCAACCTAGTCAGATGAGTGGGGTACAAATATATTATTATTATTATTATTATTATTATTATTATTATTTTATTACAGTCATAGCTCGGGTTACAGACACTTCGGGTTGTGCGATTTCGGGTTGCACACAGCGCTGAACTAGAAGTACCAGAACAGGTTGCTTCCGGGTTTCGGCGCTTGCGCATGCGCAGAAGACCTAATCACAACCCAGACGCAGTGCTGCAGGTTGCGAACGCTGCAGGTTGCGAACGTGCTTCCCACATGGATCACGTTCACAACCCGAGCGTCCACTGTATTATTATTATTATTATACAGGAAAGCCCTATTTATCATCAGAGAAGTGTTGGAGGGTATGAGGTGTTTGGGATCATTAGGTATTACGAGGCCGTCTGACATACCGTAGTATTTTTAGAGGTAATATGTAATGTGGGGGGTGGGGGTGGGGAATATCTTCAACATTTATTCCAATCCTCAGCTGTTAAGGAGCTACAATTTGAAGTGGAGATTTCAGAACTGGGAGGGACGTGGAATGCATGAGGCAGCTGTGACTCAGTGCCAGAGCACCTCCTTTGCATGCAGAAGGGGTCAGGATCAGACCTTGACGTCTCCTGTCTGTCTGAAACCCTTGGGAGTCACTGCTGCTCAGTGTAGACCCCCAGACACGACCGAGTTAGATGCCCTAGTGATCCAATTCAGCATAAGGCAAGATCTTGCGTTTGGCGTACACTGGAAAGCACATGATTTTGCTTCTCCAAGATCCATATCGGGTTGGTACCAGTGCCAGATTTACGTATAAGCTAAACAAGCTATAGCTTCGGGCCCCACTCTCTTGAGGGCCCCCAAGAAATTTAAAGGAAGAAAAAACTGGATGTACATTTCCAAAAAAATAAGATAAAAAGCAAATAAAATAAAACCTACCTACAGCAACAGTGTTTTGTGTTACAGATAGGTAGCCGTGTTGGTCTGCCATAGTCAAAATAAAAAAGTTCCTTCCAGTAGCACCTTAAAGACCAACTAAGTTAGTTCTTGGTATGAGCTTTCGTGTGCATGCACACTTCTTCAGATACACTGAAACAGAAGTTGCCAGATCCTTCTATATAGTGAGAAGGTGGGGAGGGGTATTACTCACTATATAGAAGGATCTGGCAACTTCTGTTTCAGTGTATCTGAAGAAGTGTTTTGTGTTGTGTCGGCTCCTATGATGTAAGTCATGGGCCCCGCCTGCTAGCCTGCTCCCTCAAATATCATTCATTTACTATTATTATTTCATGTTATAGCAAATTTCTAGAGACAAGATGATGAGTCTTTGTAAATGGTGTTTCTAAAGGAACTTTTCTTCTTGCCAAATGCCAATGTGTTTGCATTATTAAGTTTGTTATGAATAAAAAATCCTTTCAAGTTAGAGCTTAATAATTATTTCACTATTAATATACTGTACTTCTTAATTGTATTTCACTATTAATATACTACTTCTTAATTGTATTTCAGTTCAACAATATCCTGCTCCCTAAAATATCCCTGGTTTGCTCCTTTCTATATATAGGGTGCCTACATTCTGCATGTGCAAATGGCTTTAATAATAATAATAATAATTTTATTTATACCCCATCCTCCCCGGCCAGAGCCGGGCTCAGGGCGGCTAACACCAATAAAATTTCAATAAAAACACAATAAGAAAAGGAAAAGGGGAAAAAACACAATTTAAAATGCAGCCTCATTTTAAAAGTCAAAACCATAAGGGGAGGGAAACATAAGACTGAGTCCAAACCAAAGGCCATATACCTATGAGGTCCATAAATTACCATATAGCATATATTCAACACAAAAAACAGTGACGATTTGTTGTTGACAAAGGACAGCTGGACATAGAAAGGGCCCCATTACCTTCAGGAGCTGAGGGCCACATCAAACCTCAATCCGGCCCTGGTTGGTATATTTGTTAGGACAACAAGAATGTCATGAAATACGCTTGCCATCTTCCGAGCTCTTCACAAAGTTAGCACACACACAGTTTGGTGGGACTTTGCAGAGGACTCTGGTGGCACCTTCAACATGGAGAGTTGTAGCCACCAGCTCGTTCCCATGTGTGCAAAGATTTACACCTGCACAGTGGAACCTCTCCTGCTCTTTCCCCCCTTGGTATCCTATAAATCTATTCTGACAGTTCCCTCAACACTTAACAACAACAACAACAACAACAATTTATTATTTGTACCCCGCCCATCTGGCTGAGTTTCCCCAGCCACTCTGGGCGGCTTCCAACAAAGATTAAAAATACATTAAAATGTCACACATTTTAAACTTCCCTAAGCAGGGCTGCCTTCAGATGTCTTCTAAAAGTCAGAAAGCTGTTTATTTCCTTGACATCTGGTGGGAGGGCGTTCCACAGGGTGGGTGCCACCACCGAGAAGGCCCTCTTCCTGGTTCCCTGTAACCTGGGTTCTCGCAATGGGGGAAAAGCCAGAAGGCCCTCGGAGCTGGACCTCAGTGTCCGGGCAGAATCATGGGGGTGGAGACGCTCCTTCAGGTCTACTGGGCCGAAGCCGTTTAGGGCTTTAAAGGTCAGCACCAGCACTTTGAATTTCACTCAAAAACATACTGGGAGCCAATGTTGGCCTTTCAGGACCGGTGTTATATGGTCTTGGCGGCCGCTCCCAGTCACCAGTCTAGCTGCCGCATTCTGGATTAGTTGCAGTTTCCGGGTCACCTTCAAAGGTAGCCCCTGAGAGCCTGGCGCCCAGGTGCCCCGCAACTCTACGCCTATGGGTAAGACGACCCTGGCCCTAAGCTATACTGTAGCTTGTTTAGCTTATATGTAAATCCAGCGCAGGTGGCGCTGTGGGTTAAACCACAGAGCCTAGGACTTGCTGATCAGAAGGTCGGCGGTTCGAATCCCCACGACGGGGTGAGCTCCCGTTGCTCAGTCCCAGCTCCTGCCAACCTAGCAGTCCAAAAGCACATCAAAGTGCAAGTAGATAAATAGGTACCGCTCTGGCAGGAAGGTAAACGGCGTTTCCATGCACTGCTCTGGTTCGCCAGAAGCGGCTTAGTCATGCTGGCCACATGACCCGGAAGCTGTACGCCGGCTCCCTCGGCCAATAAAGTGAGATGAGCGCCGCAACCCGAGTCAGCCATGACTGGACCTAACGGTCAGGGGTCCCTTTATCTTTACCTTTAAATCTAGCACTGAGTGGGGAAGCTTTCCCCCAAGACATCGGGCTGCCCGCTGAGAGAACAGGGTGCAAGAACAGGATCGGGACCCTGACCCAGCAGCCAGGTTTTCCTTAGGTTCTCAGGCCCTCCAGACCCACTGATGCTGAAATCCTAATTGGAGACTCTTCGATATCATTGCCATTTGCTGTTGACCTTGCAGGACGACCCCGGGAAGAGGGACCTGGAGGCGCTGCGGATTCCTAGGACGACCCAGCGCCAGAGAAGCAGAATGACCGCTTACCGAACCGGCAGCCTCTCCGCCCTCAGCAGAGGCCTCATGACGAACTTGGTGAGTGTCTGGGCTGTTGTGTGGCGTCAAAGATGTCTCACCCTGAGTCAGAGCGGTGGTCCATGCGGTGCCCACTGACTGCCAGCAATTGCTCTCCAGGGTTTGGGGTTTGGGTCTCTCTGAGCCCTACCTGGAGATGTTGGGGTTTGGCACGAGAACATATCAAGACCCACCTGGATCCCCTTATGAGAAACCCTCACGCAGGATCTGAGCATGAGAGCACTTTTCCCTCCTGGGGCTGCTGGGCTTCAGAAACATTGCTTCCTCCAGCTGTGGCTTGTAGCCATCAATAGCCCTCTCCTCCTCCAGTCCTCTTTTAAAGCCATTTTGGCCATCGCTACTTCCTGTGTCGGGGAGTTCCACAGCTAAACTATGCATGGTGCAAAGAAGCACTTTCTTTCACCTGCGCCGAATCTTCCAGCCTTCAGCTTCATTCCAAGTTCTAGTGTTACAGGAGACTGTACCCACTTCCTCCAGGTAACGCATAACTTTGCAAACTTCTTTTTTAAAAATAATATTTTATTAAGTTTCCAAAAATAACAACAAAAGCATCATCAGCAAATTTTTAAACCATAATTTGGATTGACATCCCTTCCCTCTCTTGGTTTCATTACTTAATATTCGTTCACGCACATCCTTAAATCCTTATACTCTCAATATTTCAATTTTAAACCTTCATCTTATTACAAGCGACTTTTAAAAGTTATACTAATGGAAAAATCAACACACAAAGCTTAAACAATATGCACTAAACATTTGTCGCTTTTTTAAAATTAAAAGTCTTCTTTCTTTCTTGGGTTTCAAGTTAACTAATCTGTCCTGCATAGTTCTGTAGTTTATTTTGCCAGTCCTCTTTATCGGAGGTTTCTTCCTTCTGTAGGAGCTGGCTGGTCTGGCTAGTCGGTCTTGGCCTGGGATCCACTCTTGAGTACTGGAACAAAGTCTTTTGTTCAATAAGTCCAACAAAGCCTGGACATGTCATAATTTCAGGGGGTTTTTAACAACAGTCATTTTCCACATTCCTTTCCAGTCTTTATATGTCTTCTCCTAAGCCTAATTTTGCAAAATTCTATCCTTTTGCCTCTCGCCCGCCTTTTCTGCCAACCAGGAAGTCTGTGCCTTCTGCATGCGTGGCACCTGCCCTCTCCATGCCGAGATGCTCAGACGGGGCAGCCCCCCCTGGACCCCCCAGGACACTCTGTCCTCTCGGGGCTTAATGTGGCTCCAGGAGGGAATGTCCTCTTGGTAATCCAGGACAGCCAGGCAGTCTAAGGACTCCTCATTCTGCTGCACGGAACAGATGAGCCCAGGGATCGCGGCCACAATGCAGCCAGAGTCCACTTGCAATCCTTCATATCGCACAGGCTCCAAAACACGTTTTGTCTCCCTCTGAAGCTGGAGCCAAGGAAGATTCCTGGAGAGAGACAGGGACGGAGACTGCGAGTTTTGCAGACTGATAATCTCCCATCTCCTGCCTTAGCTAGTAAATTCCTCAGCTGAGCCACACAAGCCCCTCAGCTCAGTTTCACAAACTATGGAGCCATAGAACCATAACCACTGGTCTGTAATTGCGGAGGTGCTCTTTTAGTATACAGGACTATTTCATTTTAATTTTTTGATGACAATATTTTTGTTTATTTATTTCTACTTTTCAAGTTCCTACATTTCACTCATTTTATACATTTCGCTCATTTTGCAATCATTTCGACGTTTCAAAACTCAACTTCCTTCCCCCTCTTTCTGCGGTTCCTTAAATTTGTTTTTAATACCTTCTGCATATCCAAATTAACTTAATTTGCTCATTCGTTCATCTTCTTTAAATATATACTCTTATAAAACTTCAGGTTGTTACAATAATCCTGCCAATGTTTTTATCTGTTTGCAATTTATTCGTAAATATTCAACAAATCATCTCCATTATTTTATAAAAAAAAAATTTATCTTGATTTCGTCTTATTCTTCCGGTAAGTTTCGCCATACTGTATCTACTTATTCCATAAGTTTTTGTATCCATTCTTCATTTGCTGCGACTTCTTTCCATTTTGAGGCAAGTAACATTCTTGCAGCTGTAGTCGCATACATGAATAAGTTTCTTTTTTTATTAAAATATATTTTTATTAAATTTTACATAACAAATTGAAATTCAAACATTAAACACCCACATCATCATTTAAGATTCCCTGAATCCTTCGACGGTTACCATTATCATTCTCCCCCCCCCCCAGCTTACCTTATTTTCTCTCTTTTTTAAAAAAGAAAAATAATCTATTTTTACCAAAGTGTTGTTTTTTGTGTACATTACAAGCATTGCTCAAATCCTGCCAAAGTTTTTAGTTCTTTACAGTGTTCTCTTAAATACATTACAAATTTTTCCCATTCTTTCTTAAAATTCTTCTCTTCCTGGTTTCTGATTTCCCCCGTCAATTTTGCCCTTTTGTCGTAGTCCACAATCTTCATCAGCCATTCGTCTCTCGTACATGAATAAGTTTCTATACAGCTTAGGCAGTTCTCTCCCTGTAATTCCCAAAATTTGGGGAATAATTAATTTAGGGTTTTAAGCACCGGGAGCTCCTTTGGGTTTTCAAAATAGAGGTAAAAAGGTAAAGGGACCCCTGACCATTAGGTCCAGTTGTGGCCGACTCTGGGGTTAGGACACTCATCTTGCTTTATTGGCCAAGGGAGCCAGCGTACAGCTTCCGGGTCATGTGGCCAGCATGACTAAGCCGCTTCTGGCGAACCAGAGCAGCGCACGGAAACGCCATTTACCTTCCTGCCAGAGCGGCACCTATTTATCTACTTGCACTTTGACGTGCTTTCGAACTGCTAGGTTGGCAGGAGCAGGGACCGAGCAACGGGAGCTCACCTCGTCGCGGGGATTCAAACCGCCGACCTTTTGATCGGCAAGTCCTAGGCTCTGTGGTTTAACCCACAGCGCCACTCGCGTCCAAAATATAAGATAAAAGCAAATAAAATAAAATCTACATCCAGCAACAGTGTTTTGTGTTGCGTAGGCTCCTATTAAAGCCTTATTTCGCCAGGGAATCATTTTGCCCGCGTCCCCAGGACCAAAGAAAGAGTAAAATAACACCAGGAAAGTTTCTTCTTTGGAGAAAAGGGTTTTATCTGTGCACAGAGACAGCCAGCAGAATCATTTCTGAAATCTGGCTGCAAAGTAATACACATCAGCAAACTTTCTTATACCTGAAAGCATTCACCCACCTCTCAGACCTCCCCCAAAACTTCCCCAATCAGCTGGCAAGTTTTCACTTATTTCCTTTTAGGGCATATCTATATTGCTTGCTAAGCACTTCCTCCTCTTACCCCTGTACGTGTGCCTTTTCTGCTTGCTTAGCAGTCCCTCCCCTCTCCTTCGTACACGTGTCTTTTTTGCTAGCTAAGCAGCCTCTTGTACGTGTCTTTCTTCTTCTTGCGTTACTAAAGCAGAAGCGCAAGGCAGGAAATGGCACCTCAGCCTGTCTGGTCAAATTTAGCTTGCAACTGTGGGTCTAGCTAGCTGCTTAACCACAATTTGCAGAAGTAAGTTTTGCAGAAACTCACTATGTGCAGAAAATATGAACATTAACCCATCACTCCCTACTCTTCTTATGAACAACCTAATACTTAGGTTCGTTCTGGTGTATGGGTCTATAATCTCTCATTAAAGCAATCACGCGGGGTCCCATCATGCTAGACATCATTCTCTGTAACATGTTTTGCATGCACTGCACCAAGCAGGGGATACAGAAGCAGAAAAGCAATAGAAGCATTATTGGGCCTGGCAGTGGGAGACACCAATCACTCTTTTACTAATAGGTTTCTTTTCCTGCGTCACACAGACCCACCCATTCACCCTATGGACACGGAGGGGTGATGGATGAGTCCACTGAGGCCAGAAGTGAGAATCTGGGAGGGTGGAAAGATTGTGAATGGTGGAACGGTTAAGTGGCAGTGGGAGGAGCGGCAGTCCACTCGAGGCATCTGTTGGGGCCAGGGTGCATACTAGACATTTAGACTTATTGACAGAATGGGCTACGCTCATGCCAGCAAAAGAAAATGCACATCCATATGACAAGGGCGGTTGAGATAACTCCCACCCACCAACCCCAAGAATGCCAGGGCTCCTCCCACCAATATTCAGGGGTCATTTCTGATATTCCTTTACTGCTGAAGGGCCCACTGATATTCGTATTCAATTATTTGCCGGGCCTCAGGGGTGCCTCTCCACCTTACTTCGGAAGCTCCTACCACGTAGAGCAGCCTGACACACGGGGTGACTATATCAAGGGGTTCTGGTACCAATATCAAAAGTCCTGGTGGTGCCTCTAAATTGGCTGGAGAACAAGTGTCTACGTTGGGGGCGCTGCCTGCGGGCGCCCCTCCCATCCATCTCTTCACCGTGCGTAGAGTTATCAGCCTCCGGAGTGATATCAGCAAGGTGGTCGTCACTGGAGGGGATCTTCAGGATGCTGAGACACAGTCCAATCTGAAGCAGCTTTCTTCCTCGAATGTGGTGGACCCAAGGTGTGATGCCAGCGACCTTCACAGCTGTGGGTGTGGAGAGCAGATGGGCCCTTCCAGCACGGTTGCAGTGGTGCCTGGGACCAGTCTTATCCACACCTCGTCACCTGGCTCAAACTGGTCACGCAAGGAGTTCGGGCCTGGGTTGAGAGAGAAAATCTCGAGAGAGAGACTGTACATAATTGTTCAATTCCACATCTTGAGCAGGGATAGGTGAAAGCATGCACGCATAAAGAACCGGTCTCCCAAACATCACTTCAAAAGGGTGACAAGTGAATACGTTTCAATGGGAGGCTACAGACTCTAAGCAAAGCCAAGGGCAACATGGACACCCAATTAGACCCTGTTTCTTGGGTCAATGGTTTTTCAAAGTCCAGTTCATCCTTTCCTCTTTTCCAGAACTTTGGGGCCTATATGCAGTACCCACCATCTTCCTTCTTCACTGGCAACAGTGGGGTGTTTCACTGTGATTGGCATTGTTTCAAGATTCCATGTTGAAGCAATCGCTTCAAATGCACCCACACTCCTTCAGCTGCCTGTCGTGGGATGGGGTATTGGTTTTTATCCTCCGCCCATAGTCCAGGGTCAACATCATGAAGCAGGCTAACAGGGAGGATTCCCTCCTCTTCTTTTACCATCATCAAGCGCCAATGGTCTCTCAGGGGCATTTCTAAAGAAAACTCTCCTGCTGGTCCAGTTGTCATCATTACTTCCCCCATTGGTTGGAAGGAAATCTGGGCTTGTAATTTTGTTAACAAGTCTCGGCCCAAGAAAGGAATGGGACACTCTGGTATATACAAAAATTGTGCTGGACTACTTGGCCACCTAGGCAGCAGGTAACAGACTGCAAAAACGGGGCCTTTTGTGATTTACCTGTGGCCCCAATTACAGTGGTGCCTCGCAAGACGAAATTAATTCGTTCCGCAATTCTCTTCGTCTTGCGGTTTTTTCGTCTTGCGATGCACGGTTTCCCATAGGAATGCATTGAAAATCAATTAATGCGTTCCTAGGGAAACCACCTTCAGACCAGGTCCAGGGACAGTCTGTCCCCGGACCTCTTCTGAAGGCTGGGGGGGGGGACAAGGGCTTTTCTTCCCACCCCCAGCATTTTAAAAAACCCTGGGACAGCGGAGGACTTCTCCGCTGTGCGGGGCTATCTTAAAATGCTGGCGGGCGGCATTTTAAAATCGCTCCGGACAGCGGAGGACTTCTCCGCTGTCCGGGGCGATTTAAAAGCCCCTGAGAAGGCAGGCAGGGGGGGACAAAGACTTTTGCCCCCTGCCCGCCTTCAGAAGGTGTTCCCGCCCCCCGCCCACCTTCGGAAGAGCTTTCCGAAGTGGGGCGGCGGGGCCAGGTGTTCCCGACCCCCCTCCCCACTTCGGAAGAGCTTTCCGAAGTGGGGCGGCGGGGCCCGGTGTCCCCGACCCCCCTCCCCACTTCAGAAGAGCTTTCCGAAGTGGGGCGGCGGGGCCAGGTGTTCCCGACCCCCCTCCCCACTTCGGAAGAGCTTTCCGAAGTGGGGCGGTGGGGCCAGGTGTTCCCGACCCCCCCTCCCCACTTCGGAAGAGCTTTCCGAAGTGGGGCGGCGGGGCCAGGTGTTCCCGACCCCCCTCCCCACTTCGGAAGAGCTTTCCGAAGTGGGGCGGCGGGGCCAGGTGTCCCTGACCCCCGTCCCCACTTCGGAAGAGCTTTCCGAAGTGGGGCGGCGGGGCCAGGTGTTCCCGACCCCCCTCCCCACTTCGGAAGAGCTTTCCGAAGTGGGACGGGGGGGCCAGGTGTCCCCGACCCCCCTCCCCACTTCGGAAGAGCTTTCCGAAGTGGGGCGGTGGGGCCAGGTGTTCCCGACCCCCCCTCCCCACTTCGGAACAGCTTTCCGAAGTGGGGCGGCGGGGCCAGGTGTTCCCGACCCCCCTCCCCACTTCGGAAGAGCTTTCCGAAGTGGGGCGGCGGGGCCAGGTGTTCCCGACCCCCCCTCCCCACTTCGGAAGAGCTTTCCGAAGTGGGGCGGCGGGGCCAGGTGTTCCCGACCCCCCTCCCCACTTCGGAAGAGCTTTCCGAAGTGGGGCGGGGGGGCCAGGTGTCCCCGACCCCCCTCCCCACTTCGGAAGAGCTTTCCGAAGTGGGGCGGCGGGGCCAGGTGTTCCCGACCCCCCCTCCCCACTTCGGAAGAGCTTTCCGAAGTGGGGCGGCGGGGCCAGGTGTTCCCGACCCCCCCTCCCCACTTCGGAAGAGCTTTCCGAAGTGGGGCGGCGGGGCCAGGTGTTCCCGACCCCCCCTCCCCACTTCGGAACAGCTTTCCGAAGAGGGGCGGCGGGGGCGGGTGTCCCCGCCTGCCCGCCCCACTTCGGAACAGCTTTCCGAAGTGGGGCGGCGGGGCCAGGTGTTCCCGACCCCCCTCCCCACTTCGGAAGAGCTTTCCGAAGTGGGGCGGTGGGGCCAGGTGTTCCCGACCCCCCCTCCCCACTTCGGAAGAGCTTTCCGAAGTGGGGCGGCGGGGCCAGGTGTTCCCGACCCCCCTCCCCACTTCGGAAGAGCTTTCCGAAGTGGGGCGGTGGGGCCAGGTGTCCCTGACCCCCGTCCCCACTTCGGAAGAGCTTTCCGAAGTGGGGCGGCAGGGCCAGGTGTTCCCGACCCCCCTCCCCACTTCGGAAGAGCTTTCCGAAGTGGGGCGGGGGGCCAGGTGTCCCCGACCCCCCTCCCCACTTCGGAAGAGCTTTCCGAAGTGGGGCGGTGGGGCCAGGTGTTCCCGACCCCCCCTCCCCACTTCGGAAGAGCTTTCCGAAGTGGGGCGGCAGGGCCAGGTGTCCCCGACCCCCCTCCCCACTTCGGAAGAGCTTTCCGAAGTGGGGCGGCGGGGCCAGGTGTTCCCGACCCCCCCTCCCCACTTCGGAACAGCTTTCCGAAGAGGGGCGGCGGGGGCGGGTGTCCCCGCCTGCCCGCCCCACTTCGGAACAGCTTTCCGAAGTGGGGCGGCGGGGGCAGGTGTTCCCCCGAGCGCTTCTAAAGGCGGGCGGCTGGGAGGGAATCCCTTGGCCCCCCGCTGGACTTCCCGAAGCTCTTTTGAAGTCTGGCGGGGGTCCAAGGGATTCCTTCCCAGCGGATCTCTCTGCCAGCAGCGGCAGCTCTGCCGCTGCTGGCGGAGACTTGCCAGCATCCCGAAGCCTGGGCGCAGCGCGCCCAGGCTTCGCGGATCTCTCCTGCCTTCAAAAGCCGTCCGGGATAGCAGGAAGCGCTTCCCTGCTATCCCGGACTGCTTTTAAAATGCTGGCCCTGGGGAGCAAAGCCTTTTGGCCCCCGCCAGCCTTCCTGGACCTCTTCTGAAGGCCGGGGGGGGGGAAGGCTTTGCTCCCCACCGCTAGCATTTAAAAGAGGTCCCCGGAGATTTCCCTATGGGCTTTCGTCTTGCGAAGCAAGCCCATAGGGGAATTCGTCTTGCGAGGCAAATCGCGGACGAAAAAACCTTTCGTCTAGCGAGTTTTTTGTCTTGCGAGGCATTCGTCTTGCGGGGCACTACTGTATATTAACCACTTGGTTTGTGGGTTTTGTTACAGGCACAGGTAAGACTGAGTGGGCGGCTCCCTTGTTCACCTTCTCCTACCTGTAATAAGGTAGCTAGGTTAAGGGCTGTGGTAACCTGAAACTTCAGGCGTGAATGTAATAACAGCATCTGGCACTTCCTCATTTTCGCTTGTGATAGGAAATAGGTGCCTTTCATGTCAAGTAAGGCTGGGACTGCGTGTGGAGTCACACAGGTGGTGTCCTGTCCAAACGTGAATTTATCTGCCTTTGTGAGTAGGGTGGCCACTGCCACAATCGCTCTCATACAGGGGGGGGGGGGCAATCTCTGTTCTGTTGGGGTTAGCTTCTCTGACAAGTATGCGACGGGTTGCTGCCAATTTTCCAGTTTCTGGCATAAGACTCCCTTGGCTACCCCCTGGTCTTCATCTATGAACAGGGTAAAAGGCTTCTCGGGGTTTGGGTGCCAAGCGCTGGGGCTTGTTGTAATGCCACTTTGAGATCCTGAAAAGCCTGCTGCTGTTCCCTGCCCCATATAAAAGGATCCTTCTCTATTCCCCTAGTTGACTCATGCAGGGGCCAAGCAATGCTTCTGTAGTTAGTAGTGAGTCCAGGAGATATTGTACATCATCATAAGTGGGATTATAGGTTTTAAAAATCCCTCCAAACAATTTTATGATCTTTGCTGGATTCTCCTCAAAAGAGGGGTTCTGATTTCTCCAATTACAAACATCTGCACTTGAAAAGGGTATATGCTGGACCGTGTAGGTCCGTGGTGCCTCCGCTTGTCCAGCTGGGACAGGGGCTGGCGGATCATAAACCCTCCGAAGGGGCATTTCTCCGGCTGCCTGATCCTTCCTTGTTTTCTCATACTGTCTGTGAGACATAACTCTCTTTGCCGCCTGTCCCCACTTACGTTGCCATCTCTTCCTCTTTTCAGGGGTGCAGCATTCTGCTGCCTCAACTAACAAGGGACTCACATCCAACTTCTCCCTCAAATGGCTTTACAAACTCCTTTAGTCTCTCTTTCTGTTTTTCTGTCCACATTTTCTTTCCTTGATTCATATCATCTGGTGTCTTCCTAAACTCTTTGTCATCTTCCTCTTCTTCCGTCTCACTATCCTCCTTCGCAGGTCCTCCTCCCCCTACACCAGCACCTCCCTGTGCTTCTTGATTTTGGCCTGGGGGGGGGTTGTTGGAGGGGCTGTCGGTGGAGTGTAAGGTGGTAGCTTAATCACTCCCCCCCCCCTCATCTTCTGGGTCTTCTAACACCAGAGGCTTCACTGTACAAATCCTGTTCTGTGTGTTGCTGTCACAGCAAGACTTTAGCCATGGTAGATTCTTTTCTACATTGGTCTTCCATGTAGAGATATAGGGGATCTGGTCTGGGTGGACATTTAATATATTTTGCCACAGGGGGTTGATTCGCCACAGGGGGTTGATTAATTGCAAATCAAAGCCACGCAGTTCCCTGGGTTGGCAAGTCCACCTCACATAAAGTTCTGAGTCTCTGTTTTTTCAATTTGAATCCCAAATCATCACTCTTCATGGCCGTTTTCCAGTTATTTAAAAAGCATTCCAGAGGAATACATTGGCTTGCTCCAGACCCCATTTTTCAGATACTCCGCTCCTAACCGGGTTTCAAAATTCTCTCACACTCCACATGCTACAGATTGTCAGAAAATGCACAACCCTACAATCGCTCGGCCAAGGGGACACTAAGCCTTGGCCCTCATTCAACAATTCATTCACCGGAGTATCTGACACACAACATGCCAACAAAACACTCAATTCCCTCTGCCCCATTCCCTTTCCCCAACCTTACCAATTCCTTTCCTGGTGGCACTCTACTGCTACCAGGTGAGGCTGATCAGGCCTCTGGCCCTTTCCCTCGGGCCCCTAGCCCTTTCCTTCGGGCTTACCTTTTTCTTTCCGCTGCGGATTCCCTCTTTCGGCCTCTTTTCTCCCTCGACCAGGTGTCTCCACTCCAGGACGGTGTGGCAATCTCCCCCTACAAACTGGTAGGGTGTGCACCGGAAATGCGAACTCCGATCTGAGCTGTTCACCTGTGGTCGAGCCTGGCTCTCCTTGGTCCTCTGGGGTGGGGCGATATCCCGGACGAGCCCCCAAAAATATAAAGCCTTATTTCGCCAGGGAATCATTTTGCCCGCGTCCCCAGGACCAAAGAAAGAGTAAAATAACACCAGGAAAGTTTCTTCTTTGGAGAAAAGGGTTTTATCTGTGCACAGAGACAGCCAGCAGAATCATTTCTGAAATCTGGCTGCAAAGTAATACACATCAGCAAACTTTCTTATACCTGAAAGCATTCACCCACCTCTCAGACCTCCCCCAAAACTTCCCCAATCAGCTGGCAAGTTTTCACTTATTTCCTTTTAGGGCATATCTATATTGCTTGCTAAGCACTTCCTCCTCTTACCCCTGTACGTGTGCCTTTTCTGCTTGCTTAGCAGTCCCTCCCCTCTCCTTCGTACACGTGTCTTTTTTGCTAGCTAAGCAGCCTCTTGTACGTGTCTTTCTTCTTGCGTTACTAAAGCAGAAGCGCAAGGCAGGAAATGGCACCTCAGCCTGTCTGGTCAAATTTAGCTTGCAACTGTGGGTCTAGCTAGCTGCTTAACCACAATTTGCAGAAGTAAGTTTTGCAGAAACTCACTATGTGCAGAAAATATGAACATTAACCCATCACTATGATGTAAGTCAGGGGCCCCAAGGGTGTGGCATGCCGTAAGCGGGGGCGTGGCGTGCGTCCTGGGGGCGTGATGGGCATCCTGGGGGGCATGGCATGCCATCCGTGGGGTTGTGGTGTGCGTCCTGAGGGTGTGGCGTGCCGCCTGCAGGGGCGTGGTGCCTGGGGGTGCGCCCGGCAGGTGTCCCATGGGGGCGGCCATGATGGTACACCCCCCCCAGTTCCTCCGCCAGCATTTCCAACTCTGCACTCCCCTTTCCTCCCTCACAGAGCGCTTCAGAAAAAGAGAGAGGAGAAAAGGTCCGCCAGGAGAGAAGAGCGAGCAGAAACAGGGACCTTTGCTGGGGGTGCGACGGGACTCTGTTACCCAGCCGCACGGGAAGCAGAGAGGTAATCCTGTTGTCTATGCTCCGTTAAGCTCTAGGTTAGATTACGGCAGTGCCGGATTTATGTATAAACTAAACAAAGTATAGTTTAGGGCCCCACTCTCTTGGGGGCCCCCCCAAAAAATTAAAGGAAAAAACCAAGCTGGATGTACATTTCCAAAATATAAGATAAAAAGCAAGTAAAACAAAGCTACATACAGCAACAGTGTTTGTGTGTTGTGCAGGCTCCTATGATGTAAGTCAGGGGCCCCGCCTGCTTGCCTGCTCCCTCAAATATCCCTGGTTTGCTCCTTTCTATATATAGGGTGCCTACATTCTGCATGGACTGGTTGCAAGGGAACATGTGCAAATGGCTTGAGATACCTATTAGGTCCTTAAATGACCATATAGCATATATTCAGCACAAAAAGCAGTGACAATTTGTTGTTGACAAAGGACAGCTGGACATAGAAAGGGCCCCATTACCTTCAGTAGCTGAGGGCTTCATCAAACCTAAATCCGGCCCTGGATTACGGCAACATGTTATATGTAGGGCTGCCTTTGATGACAGTTTGAAACTTCAGTTGGTGAAGAATTCGGCGGCTAGGTTGCTGACTGGGGCAAGGAGGCACACCCTCCAACATTTCTCCAATGAAAATAGGGATGTCCCACTCCATAATTATAATATTACTATTTTTACCCTACACATCTTACTAGGTTGCCCCAGCCACCCTGGGTGGCTTCCAACATAAATAATAAAACATTAAACATTTTTTTTTTAAACCTTCCCTATATAGGATTGCCTTCTGACAGCTCGGGGGTCGGATAACTCCAAACCCTCCAATATTTCTCCAATGAAAATAGGGACGTCCTAAGGACAAGCGGTACATTCCGGGATCAAATCAGAAACCGGGACGGCTTGTCTAAATCAGGAATGTCCCTGGAAAATAGGGGAACTTGGGGGGTCTGAGGTGGTTTGAGCATCTTACACCGATCCTGGTCCGACTGCGCTGGCTGCCAATTAGTTTCTGGGCCCAATTCAAAGTCCTGGTTTTGACCTATAAAGCCTTAAAGGGCTCAGGATCCCAATACCTCAAGGTTTGCCTCTTTCCGTATGAACCTACCCAGATCGTGAGATCACCTTCTGAGACCCTCCTTTGTGTGTCTCTTCCACGAGAGGTCCGGAGGGTGGCAACACAAGAGCAGGGCCTTTTCTGTAGTGGCTCCCCATTTGGGGAATGTTCTCCCAAGGGAGGTTCGTCTGGCTCCTTCATTATATATCTTTAAGCGCCACATAGATGGAGTGATTGATAGAGTGATTTAGGGCATTTGAATACCTTCAGTACTTTCCCTTGGTATCATAAAGTCCATGTTTTGTAACCCTGTCTTGTTTAACCATAAATAGCTCCAGTCACTGCCTTCCATGCCTGTGGTTTATTTATTTTGGTTTTATTTTATGTTTGTTTTCATTCAACAGGGGTCTATAATTGTATATGGATTATGCATGTTGCCATCAGATAGCACCGTATTTTGCAGAATCTTGTGTAACCTTTGTAATGAATAGATCAATAGATAGAGGAACAACTGTTGCTGCCTGTGTTGTGATTTTTATTTTCCTCTTCCCTCCAAGTTCCTTTCCCCTTGCATGCCATATTGTTGTTTTTTTCCAGATTGTGAGCCTGAAAGTAAGGATTGTGTTGTTTTGATTGTACATAAGTCACTCTGGGAGCCTTTCTGGTTGGAGAGCAGGGAATAAAGTGTTGTAAATATGTAAGTAATAAATAATTTTTCTCATGCCTTCCTGTCTCCTGGCACAGGGCGACTCCAGCAAGAAGCCAAGAAGCAGCCAGAAGAGTAGGGACTCTGATTCTCTGAAGGTGCCGTTGAGCCATCATAACGTTACAGAGGGCAGTGAACAGCAAAGGGCCAATGAATGGTTGCCGCAAATGAAAAGAAAAGGTTAAAAAGAAGAACATGCAACATTTCCAAGCAACCTGAAGATCATCTGTCGCTGGCAATGAAGTAATTGTGGATGTTACGTGAGCAACGTTGTTTTCGTGGGCAATTTGCTCCCCTTCTTAACCGTCTCTGGATTCTTTTCTGCAGAATAAGAATGAGAGAAGCCTTGACAAAGCCTTGGAGAATCCAGCAACTGGGCTTAAGCAAGGGATCTGCTTGCTCTCGAGTTGCTCTCCTTCTCTGGAATCCATAAAAGTAAAATAAAAAGTATTTGCCACCTGTGAATTCTGTTTTGCTTCTTTCTTTCTTTTTTATATATCATTTTTATTATTTTTTTCTATTTTACATTTTGGAATATTCATTTAAACAGTCTTAAATCAATGACTTCCCTCTTCTCTTTCCGTAGTTCAGTTTACATACCATAAACCCCTGCATATTTTACATAAGCTAAACCGTCCAGTATTCCGTTATTACGACCATGTATCTACCCTGTTGAATTTATCTCAATGCTGCCGGTGTTTTTAAATATACACAATTTTCACCCATATATTCAGTAAACCTTTTCCAATCTGTTCCTTCTTTCTTTAGTTTTTTCCCTTTCCTTTATTTCCTGGAGATGAGTTTTTTTCTTTTACTGTATTGTGAAAACTTCAATTAAAAAAAAAATTAAAAAGGAAAAAGTTTGAGAAACTGCTGCTCAAAGTGTTGCACTGTGCCGCTTCTCAATAATAAATAAATAAATAAATTTTATTTATACCCCCCCGCCCTCCCCGGCCAGAGCCGGGCTCAGGGTGGCTAACACCAGTAAAATTACAGTAAAAACATAATAGGGGAAAAAACCCAATTTAAAGTACAGGTTAAAATGCAATTTAAAATGCAGCCTCATTTTAAAAACAGCCCATAATGTAGGTTTTGAACTTATTTGTGCATCTGAATGCTGCAAACCACTTTGAGACACCCCCCAAAAAATAATAATTAAGAATTAAAAAGGATCACATCATTTTGCCGCCCGAGGCAGCTGGAGGCAGGCTGCCCTCTCCCTGCAGCCCAGCAGAGGGCGCCCCTGGGGGATCTCTCCAGCCTTCCCTTGGTGCCTGCAGGGATGGGGTGCTCTGAAGGTTAAAATGAGGGAGGGCAACTTCCTAGAGAGGCGAGAGAGGAAGTGACGTAAGAGGAGGGTACCACAGAGAGAGGAGGGTGAGAGAAAGGACGTGGGAGGACTGCCAAGCATTGAGCTGGGAGAAAACAAAGGGAGCCCACGCTGGAGGTGCCTCTGGGGCCGCAGGGTGAGTTTTGGGGGGCCGGGGGGGGCCTGGCAGAAGGGAGGGGAAGGGGAGGAAGAAAGACCCCCCAGTATCCTGGGCCCCCTCCCCAACTGGAACAGGTGGAGCATATAAATATTATTATTATTATTATTATTATTATTATTATTATTATTATTATTAATTGCATTCATTAATATTCCATAGAACTGGTGTGGCAGCTGCTATCCTGTCGCTTCATTATTTCTATTGCTGGTGCATTTGCCATTTCGTGGAATTCTTGTTCGCTGCCGCCGTTTCTAGTCTATTTCTATTTTATTTTATTTTATTTATTATTGCTCATTATTTCACAGACTATCCTTCTCCTTTGTCGTTGGCATTCATTGCTAGGGCATTTGCCATTTCGAGAAATTCGTCTTCGCTGCCGCCCCGTTTCAGTCTATTGCAATTATTTTATGAACCAGGATTATTTTATTATTTCGTGGAATCTCGGGGATGCAGAGATGGGAGGGAGAGATTCCTTGCCCTTCAGGGCCAAATAGTCCAAAAATAACAACCCCCCCAGACCCCATTCAGTGCAGGAATCACAGCTCATGGCAGGAGCCCCAAATATTTGGTACCCTAGCCACTCATTTATTTTCAAGACGTTGTGAGTTGCCTGTGTTGCAAAAAGGTCTCCAAGGGTTTATAGCCATAATCGTAAATACATTATGCTGCACAAGGGGTGTGTGTGTCAAATAATGCACTAAATATTAAGGTTTTCAGAAGAGCAACCTGCAGTATATTGCACATACAGCCGCCCCCCAACAAACTCCACCCCCCATAACAATCCCTGGAAACTTGGGAAGCAGACTAAGTAGAGAAAGAAACAATTTCAGTCTATCAAAGGCTGGGGGGGGGGGGACAGGGTCCCAGCCTCCCTGCCTTGGCACCCGGAGCCAGGGCTTCGGAAGCATCTGTGTTGCAGCGGGTTGGGCTAGAGGACCTTTGGGGGACCCTGCCAACTCTGCAATTCTAGGGTTCTGTGGCCTCTGGGGCTTGCAAGAGGCCACTGGTGGGGGAGTAGGGGATGTGCCCCCCCTCAGGATGGGCAGACTCAAGGAAGGGGTTGCGTGTGTGCCCAGGTCAGGAGCAGCAAGCGACCTGGGCAGTCAAGGGAGACAGCTTGCAGCTCCTGCCTTGGGAATCAGAACTGTAGAGTATTAGGGGTCCCCCAGAGGTCATCCAGCCCAACCCGCTGTGGCGCAGGAATCACAGCTAAAGAATCCCAGGCGGATGGCTGTCCAACCTCTGTTTAAAAAGGCAGGAGAGTCTGCCACCTTCTGAGGGAGCCCTCTCCACTTTCAAATGGCTCTTAACGTTGAGTTTGTTGGTTGAGAATCTGTCGGTTTGGGTCCCACCCCCTTCGTCTCCGGGATTCAGCCCCTGATGTCTCCAGGTAGGATGCAGCAGGTAGCAAATGATGCAGAAGACCCTTTCTGCAACCCATAGGAACAACGGAAGCCGCTTTCTGCCGGCAGACAGTTGGGTCCGTTGAGCCCAGAGCTGTCTGCACTGGCTGGCAGCATCTCTCTGGGTTTGCAGGCGGGGTTCTCTCCCAGCGCTCCCTGGAAATCTTTTTCAGGGACTGGACCTGGGACTTTCTGCATGCCAAGCAGGGCTACAGCCCCTCCCCTGGAGAGCCCCCCACCAGCCGAAAACAGAGGAGACTATTTGGGCAAAGAGATTTGACTTCCTATTAGGCAGCTTCCCAAGTTCTGGAGGGTGTCGGAGAGGAAAGCCAGCCAGTTGAGCAGGAAAGTTGGGTCCCTGCAATTATTACCTTTTTCCCCTGCAACGTCTACAGTTTCATTTAACCCCTTTCTCCGTTTGGTGTGAAGCTGGGGAGCTTCTCGACATTGCGACCGGATAGGCAAAGTTTAGCAAGTTCGTTGAATTTTTCTCGGATGTTTTATCCTGGATTTGCATGACCTGCTTCGGACTCCAACTCCCATCAGCCAGAACCAGGTTGGGGGAGGCAGAATAAGAACTGTCAGGCGCCCTCTTTGCGGTCCTTCTGCCGGCAGGTGAAGACCTCCTTGTTCCAACTGGCCTTGAGGAACCTACTGCTTTTAATAGTTCAGTCTCTTAATCTCAGGGTTGTGGGTTCGAGCTCCACATGGGGTGAAAGATGGGTTGGACTAGATGACCCTTGGCTTCCTTCCAACTCTACAATCCTATGATTGGGCTGGTGCCATGCAAATATTAGCTGTGTGATTTCAATAGAGTTTATACATGCTTGTTGTTTTACTTCTAACAAAGTTTACTTGCTTTTAAATGCCGCCCCCTCCAATATTTTTAGAGGTTTGCATACATAACCTGCCTTGAGTCTTGTCAGGGAAGAAGGTAGAGTATTGATAATAATAATAATAATAACAATAGAATTGAATGCTGTGTTACTTTTATTGTTGTTAGCCGCTCTGAGCCTGGCTTCGGCTGGGGAGGGCGGGATGTAAATAAAATTTTATTATTATTTATTATTATTATTGAGCAACAAAGTAACATAGCTTATAAAATTATTTAAATAAATATAACCCCCCTAAAAAACAAAACCTCCTCTTCTCCTTTCCCAGCTGCTTATGATGCCTCTTCATTCCTCTTTCCTGACCCCCCAGATCTGTTGATCTGCCCTGACGTCTGCTCCCCAAGTTTTGGCTGCTGAGCAAAGTGGGGGAGTCCGGAGCCTCCTTCAGAGACAGGTCAGCTTCGCGCCTCTGCCCAGACCCAGCCCTCAGAGGGACCCTGCATCATGGCGGAAGACATCGTGATTCAGGTGAGGAACTGATGTGGGGGCCTGGCAGCGTCCTGGAGGGGCACCCCCTCGAGCAAACGTAAGAACCTTAGAAGTGGCTACTGGATCAGGCCAAAGGGGCATCACTGCCTCTGACTGTGGAGGCAGAGCCATGCTTTATAATTATTATTATTATTATTATTATTATTTATTAAGAATTTCAACATAGCATATTATCAAAACATATCATCTTCATTATTTCCCCCCTTTTTTTTCCTCCCTCCCTCCCCCCCAGACTTCCCTCAGTTCCTCTCTCTGATTTCACAATACATGTTATTCTCTGCATATTGTAAAATTATATAAATCCTAACATTATCTGTTTATTATGTGAACCGTCAATAAATCTGTGTATGTTCATTCAAAGCCTGCCAAGGAGTCCGATTCATTTTGTTATCTTTTTAAGTAGTTTGTAAAAAGTTCCTGTTCTTCTTTAAAGTCACATTTGTCCCTGTCTCTCAATTTGTATGTCAATTTGGCCAGTTCCACATAGCTTATCAGTTTTTCTTGCCACTGCTCTTTCGTTGGGGTTTCCTCATTCTTCCATCCTCGTGCTATCAAGACTCTTGCCGCCGTTGTAGCATACATAAATAAATTCTTTATTTTCCTTGGCAGGTCTTTTCCTACCATCCCTAACAAAAATGCTTCTGGTTGTTGTTTTTTACAAATGTTAATTTAAACATTTTCTTCAATGCATTATATGTCATTTCCCCAAAATTTTTAATTTCTCTGCATTCCCACCACATATAGTAAAAGGTCCCTTCTTTTTCTTTACATTTCCAACATATGTTTGACCCGGTTGAGGCAGAGCCATCCTGACTAGGAGCCGTCAATATCCTTCGTGAATTTGTCTATTCCTCTTTTAAAGCCTCCTGTCGCTTTCTCCTGTGGGAGGGAGTTCCAAAGATTAACGATGTGCTGCTTTAGAGTCTTCGTCACAGAGGTGGGGAGCCTTTGGCTCTCCAGAAGTCACTGAACTCCCACTATCACTGTTCTGACCTGCTTTTACCTTTGCCTTCTGTGTGTTAGAATAATAGAATCTTAGAGCTGGAAGGGACCCCCAGGGTCATCCAGTCCAGCCCCCTGCAATGCAGGAATCTCAGCTAAAGCATCCATGACAGATGACCATCCAACCTCTGCTTAAAAACCTCCAAGGAAGGAGAGTCCACCACCTCTCACGGGAGTCTGTTCCACTGCTGAACAGCTCTGACTGTCAGAAAGTTTTTCCGAATGTTTAGCCGGAATCTCCTTTCTTGCAACTTGAAGCCATGGGTTCGAGTCCTACCCTCCAGAGCAGGAGAAAACAAGCACACTCCTTCTTCCGTGTGACAGCCCTTGAGATATTTGAAGATGGCTCTCCAATCTCAGTCTCCTCTTTTCCAGGCTAAACATCCCCAACCTCATCAACTGTTCCTCCCAAGGCTTGGTCTCCAGACTCTTGATCATCTTGGTCACCCTCCTCTGCACACCTTCTAGTTTGTAAACCTCCTTCTTAAATTGTGGTGCCCAAAACTGGACACCGTATTCCAGGTGTAGTTTTGATCAAGGCAGAACAGAGCGGGACTATGACTTCCGTTGATCTGGACACTAGACTTCTGTTGATGCAGCCTAGAATAGCATTAGCTTTTTCAGGCTGCTGCATCACACAGTTGACTCATGTCAAGCTTGTGGTCCACCGAGGCCCTTATCCAGGTGTCCCCCATCCTATATTTGTGCACCTGGTTCTTCCTGCCTAAGTGCAGAACTTTACATTTGTCCCGACTGAAATTCATTCTGTTATCTTGTGCCCAGTTCTCCAATCCGTTAATGTCATTTTGAATTCTGATTCTGTCTTCTGTAGCATTAGCTACCCCTCCCAGTTTGGTGTCATCTGCAAATTTGACGAGCATCCCCTCAATTCCTTCATCCAAGTCATTTATAAAGATGTTAAGCAACAACTTGCCCAGGACAGAGCCCTTCGGCACCTCACTTGTCACTTTCCCCCAGGGTGATGAGCAGCCATTAATGAGTGCTCTTTGGGTTCAGTCGGTCGGTCAACCAACAGGATGGCCTAGGCAGGTACAAATTTTATTTGTTTAGCTGTAAGGCATGAAAAAACAGCAACCCAGAAAGAACATCGTGATTTAGTTCTTCGTTTCCTGCCTGTCAGGGCAAATAAGGAAGCAGAGCAAAGCAAGACAAGGTCTCATTGTTAGAAAGAAACAGAAATAGAAAATCATAATTGTGCATTGATGGTATCAGGTTGTTATACGTGACCCTTGTTTCAGAAGTATTTGCACCTGCAAAGGTTTCAGGACAGACACACTGCTTCGTTTCCAGACCTTTCTGCTGAAATCCTGAAATTGTCCACGCCACAAATATTCCAGAGGCTGGTATGCAAACAATTTTTGAGTAGACTTACTGAAATTCATGGACCTAACTTAGACTCATACGAGAGAGTCAAACGGACAAGGAAACCGCTGCTTTTTAATCAACCTGACACGGTTTTGTTACCTGTGCAACATTGATGGAAGGTGGCTTCTGAGAAGACAAGGCGATTTGTGGAACCTCCATTTAAAAACTGAAATGGCTTAAAAGTTAAATGTGATTCAATAGACATTTGGTGCTTCTGGACAGGGAGAGGGATTAGAATCATAGAATGGTAGAGGTGGGAGGGACCCTCAGCGTCATCTAGTCTGACCCCCTGCAACGCAGGGCTCTCAGCTGGAGCATCTGTGACAGGTGGCCGTGTAGAAACAAAAAAACAACAGCAGATGGATTATTTTTGGGCAGATGGATTGTTTTAAGAAATCAGCTGTGTGTGAATCACTGTTTATCGCTGATGCCAACTGCAAATAAAGACAAATCCAATAGGGGAGAAATGGACTTGTAGACTTGGAAGAGACCCTGAGGCTCATCTAGTCATCTAACCCTCTGAAAGGCAGGAACGAACCAAAGCTAAACTTTGGCACATTTATTTATTTCAGTGGATCTGCTCTGAATAAAGTTTGGCGGAATACCACCCTGGAGTAGTCCTGGTTTTGTTCCAGCAGAGCCTTCTTCCAGCCAGAAACAATGTCCTGAAATCTACAGATGAAGGGCCCTAAAGAAGCCAGACTATCCTCCACCAGCGCCAGGGCCTTTTCAGTGACGGCTCCGACCTGGTGGAACGCTCTGTCCCATGAGACTAGGGCCCTGCAGGACTTGATCTCCTTCCACATGGCCTGTAAGACAGAGCTATTCTGCCTGGCCTTCAATTTGAATTAGCCTGATCCTCTATTCCTTTTCCCCCTTTCCTCTTCTATGAAGAAACCCTTCTGGGACCCACATCTAAACTCTTCCCTGGTCTCCTGCTGGCCCTAGTAGGACCAACTTGGCCAGTTAGCCCTGGCGATCACTTGATGTTTACTGACTGGTTCCCCCCCCCCCCCCCGAAAAAAATGACCACTGAATTTTTCAATTTTATTGATATTGATGCTACATTTTATCTTGTATTTTATGCTGTTTTTAAGTCGCATTTTAATCAATGCTTTATATTTGCTGTTAGCTGCCCTGAGCCCGGTTTTTAAACCGGGAAGGGTGGGGTAGAAATAAAAATTATTTTTTATTATTATTTATTATACAAAATTAATTACTACAACTACTACTAATAATAATGCAACAGCGTTGGAGCACCATGACAGAGCAACTAAGAGAACTGGCTGTTGTGCAGACGGAACAGCAGGAATCCCCACAAATACACTGATATTACTGCATCAATGGTACTTTGCAGGATACACCTGGGAGATGCCGCCACTGTGTGTATGGAGAGCAGGGCGATGAAAGTTTACCTGGAACAAATGCAGAAAATACGGCTCTCTCTTTAATCAACGGAACCAGGGGGGAAACGCTTGGAATTAGCTGGCAGGTTTCCTGGCAAGGAGTGGGTTGACCATTCAGGAACTGCTCTGACCACCTTTGTCTTTGCAGGACATGGTGACGTTTGAGGACGTTGCCGTCTCGTTCTCCCCCGAAGAATGGGAGATGATGGAGGACTGGCAGAGGGAGCTGCACTGGGAGGTGATGATGGAAAACTACAGAATGCTCATCTCTCTGGGTAAATGCCCCTCTTCCCTTTCATGGCGGGTTCCTGGGTCTTCTTATCTGTGGGGCAGAACATGGGGGACATTCTGTATGGGTAATAATAATCTGTTGGAAGCCACTCTGGGCGGCTTCCCACAAACCTAAAAGCATAAGAAGATAGCAGGCATTTAAAACGTCCCCCCCAATTTTTAAAATTCATTTTATAACACAACTGAACAACACACAAAAAACCAATACAAATTCTTGTCTTATCCTTATTTTTTATAAACATTGTTAGTTGGGCTTCCCCAAGTCCCCCCTATCTGATTTTCATTTTACCTCATCTTTAGCAGTTTACTTATATCATAATTTTTAACCATATTTTTATCACACTTACTTTTACCATAAAAATCTTCATATTTTATCCCTTACAAGTAATACTGTTTTAAAATACACTATCTTCTACTTTTAACCCAACAGCCTATATCCACTTCCAAAGCTGTTCTAAGATTTAAATATTAACATATTTTTTCAAATATTCTTTAAACTTCTTCCAATCTTCTTCCACCATCTCTTCTCTCTGGTCTCGGAGTCTCACAGTCAGTTCGGCAAGTTCCATATAGTCCATAATCTTCATCTGCCATTCTTCGATAGTTGTTAAATCTTGTTTCTTCCAATTCTTCGCTAGCAATATTCTCACAGCAGACAGAAAAAAAGTAACATCCTTTTTGGGGATTTCACCCCCCACTATACCAAGTAAAAAGGCTCCTGGTTTCTTAATAAATGTGTTTTTCAACACTTTTTTCAGTTCATTATAAATCCTTTCCCAGAAGACTTTTACCTTGGGGCACATCCGCCACATGTGGTAAAAGGTTCCTTCTTTTTTTCTTACATTTACAGCATTTATTATCATGAGCAGGAGCGTTCGGCAGAGTCAAGGCACAACCGCTGATCTTGGCGGTGTCGGCTTGCTCCAACCTGGTGCCTTTCAGACGTCTGGGACTACAAATCCCATCAGCCCCAGCCAGCACAATGGGAATTGTAGTCCAAAAAGAAATGTAGGCTGATTTGTTTCTATATACGTAGTTAACGTATGAGAAAGGCCCTCAGCAACAAATGAGAGGCAGTCGATAATATTTGCTTCTTCAGCTGCTTGGGACAATATACCGTATTTTTTGCACCATAACACTCACTTTTTTCCTCCTAGAAAGTAAGGGGAAATGTCTGTGTGTGTTATGGAGGGAATGCCTACGGGTGGCATGCCTATGGATTTTCCTCCTCTAAAAACTACGTGCGTGTTATGGTCGGGTGCGTGTTATGGAGCGAAAAATACGGTAGCTTGTGAGGGCATGTGCTCTTCGCTGAGGCTGCCTTGCAGATCCTGGACTTTAACGGCAGCAAAGATGGCAAGAGAGGGTCTCTGGGATTTTGGCTGAAGGCTGGAGTTAATCCAACATTAGTCCAACAAGTACCAGGGTCTCCCTCCCAGTGAAATGTCCCTCCCTTTAGCATCTCCACTTCAGGCTCAGATCTAAGCACTATACATAAAATCAGGAGTCACAGCGGAAGAACCCCTGACATCTGGCCATCCAATGATTCCTTAAAATCTCCTTAAGTCAAGGATTTCTGAGTTTCCATAAATGCCTCCCCCATTGCTGCTCATATACAACATTCCTCTTTGTTTTGTTAAATAATTTTATATTAATTTTCAATTATTAAAATCCTATAACAGCCACATTTTTCCAGTGTCAAATTACAATTCGCATCCAAATATATATCAGATATAAAGCCAATTATACAATTTGTGTGACTTCCCTTGTGCTGGGTTTTGGGGTGTAATGCAACAGCCGCTCCTAAGTCTTCCGGTACAGAGAGAATAACTAATAATAATAATAATAATAATAATAATAATAATAATTTATCATTTATACCCTGCCTGTCTGGCTGGGTTGCCCATTTTGGCCATTTAGGGGCCTGTAGTGGCAATAAGGCCTAGGCGTAAAACTCCTTGAAATCTTCCCCAAATTCTCTTCCTGATTAAGGGAGACATGGATCGTGTTTCTCTTTGCTTTCCTGCCTCTTGCCTGCCTCTTCCAGCTTTACATTTGGAGCTGCCTGCATTTTTCAGGTCCAACTCTGTTTGGAAAGTGGTTTGTGCTCAAAATTGCTGCCTCTGAGTTTCCGACAGAACTTGCCAACTGGGATGGAGAGGGGGCTAAGTGGGGGAAAGAGGAATTTGATCCAGTATCTGCTTCAGCCACAGCTCCTAGCAGCAGCTTCAGATGAGCATAGAATCATAGAATTGTAGAGTTGGAAGGGACCCAAAGGTCATCTAGCCCAACCCCCTGGAATGCCGGAATCTCAGCTAAATAATAATAATAATAATAATAATAATAATAATAATAATAATAATTTTTATTTATACCCCACCCTCCCCAGCCAAGACTGGGCTCAGGGTGGCTAATACCAGGTAAAAACAATTGATTAAAATACAACTTAAAAACAAGATTAAGTATAACATTAAAATGCAGCCTCATTTCAGTAGAAACTCAAATCAAAAACTTTTCTGGGATGAAAACATCAAATTTTGACTAAGGCCAACTATCCAGACTGGTCCTATGTGGGCCAGAAAAAAGCCAAAGAAGTCCCCAAATAGGAGTTCCATCACAGAAGGAAAAAGGAAATAGGGGATCAAGTTGATTCCAAGCCAAAGGCCAGGCGGAACAACCCTGTCTTACAGGCTCTGTGGAAAGAGATCAGATCCTGCAGGGCCCTGGTCTCTTGGGACAGAGCGTTCCACCAGGCCGGAGCCATCACTGATAAGGCCCTGGCTCTGACTGAGGCTAATCTGACTTCCTTAGGGTCTGGGACCTCTAGGGTGTTGCTATTTATGGACCTTAAGGTCCTCCGTGGGGCATACCGGGAGAGGCGGTCCCGTAGGTACGAGGGTCCTAGGCAGATGGCCATCCAACCTCTGCTTAAAAACCTCCAAGGTAGGAGATCCCACCACCTTCTAAAGGAGACCTTTCCACTGTTGAACGGCTCTTGCCGTCAGAAATTTCTCCCTGATGTTTAGTCGGAATCTCCTCCAAGAACCGCGGTTTCTTCACCTGCGGTTAGAGACCTGAACATCATGTTCCTAAGATGTGTGCTCTCTGGGCGGGGTGCCCACCTTGCTCTTAAGGTGTGGTGCAAGTCACAGTGATCTTTTGGCAAAGAATCTTTTGGCATTGGCTGACATAAGGAGCTCCGCAGCTGCAGTTCTCCTGGGAACGTAACTTGTCGGCGCTGGTTTACTGGGAATAACTCTCGCTTCTTCCTAGCCAGGGGAGGATCCCTTTACGGTGCTCCGCTGAGAGAGAAGCCATGCTTTTGTAACCCCACCTTTTGGCAGAGATGTGGCCGAGCCTTTGCCATTTGGTGAACCAGACCAGGAATATGGATCACCAGGGCCAGAATTATTGATTGCCATTGATTATATTTCTCACTTTCTTGCACCAAATTGTCTCAAATCAATTTACAGGATTTAAACAGGAATAACAAGAAGTGTTGACACCAAATATAAAAAACAGCAACCAAGCAAGGCCTAAAGTGCTCAGCATATGTGTGTGTGTGTGTGTTTATAATATAATATAATATAATATAATATAATATAATATAATATAATATAATTAATATAATTAATATAATATAATATAATATAATATAATATAATATAATATAATATAATATAATAAATATAATTAATATATAATATAAAACTATATATTTTTATATATGGAGATATCTATCTATCATCTATCTACATATTTATATGTATGTATATAAATATAAGAAATACTACATATAGATGTGTGTTGGTATTTAGTGTGTTTCAACACCACTTGATTGTAAAAACAACAAACAACAACCTCAAAATGCATCACAACGAGAATAAAACTATCAGTAAAAGCAACACTTTAAAACATTCAAAAGATAAAATCAGGAACAAACTGAAAGCGGATTAAAAACGTAAATTAACATTCCGCATGTCTGGACAGGCTCGTCTAAATGATAAATGTTTTTAGCAGGTGCCAAAGAGAGTGGCTCAAAGGTGCCTGCAGTCAGTAGGCAGGGAGTTCCAAAGTGTCGCTGCACCAAAAGACTGATTTCTTCCAAAGGCAGAGCGGGTATTCTGTGGCACCTTTGGCAGGGCCAATTCTGCATGTGGGGCAAGGCGATTTCGCAGGCAAACTGGTCGCAAGGTGTCAAGGGCTTTATGCACTAAGAGTCACACCTTGAACCTGGCCAGGTAGAAGACAACAGCCCCTGTAGCCTGCCTCAAGGAGGAGCGTATCCAGCCACCCTCAGCCTAGCTGAATACAAAATGCTTTGGCCTAAAAGCAGGCAACAGTGGTGCCAGCCGTGCTTCCCTGGGGAGAGCATTCCACAAGCCGGGAGCCACCCCTAAAAAGCCCCTCTTCTCATATTGCCACCCTTTGCATCTCGGAAACTGGACCCAGAGATGGACCCTTCACATAGGTTTCCCAGACAACCTCATAACAGTAGCGTTTCTGACATCTTCTGTAATTGGAAGTCCAAATCACGGGCTATCTGAGATCTTGCAGTCAGCTTTGAACCCGGGATTACATGCAGAACCCGTGATCTCCCACTTTCTCTCCTTTTAGAAACCCGACTTTTATTGTTTGTTCCATCTCGGAACAACCCCGTGAGGCTGGGAACGGCAAGACCTTTTTGACGGGGAAAGGTGATGGACTCCTTCCTTGGAGTTTGGTAGGCCACCTCTCAGGGATTCCTCAGCTGTGATTCCTGCATTGTGGGGGGTTAGACCACATGACCCCCCCAACTCTGCAATTTTAGGGTTCCCATTTCAGAGAGATCTGGGCTTGTTCTGCTGCAAGCTCCCTGTGCCTCTGATAGAATCATAGAATCGTAGCGGTGGAAGGGACTACCAAGGATCATCAAGCCCACCCCCTGCAGTGTAGGTAAAGGTAAAGGGACCCCTGACCATTAGGTCCAGTCGTTGCTGATTCTGGGGTTGCGGCGCTCATCTCGCTTTATTGGCCGAGGGAGCCGACATACAGCTTCCGGGTCATGTGGCCAGCATGAGTAAGCCGCTTCTGGCGAACCAGAGCAGCGCACGGAAACGCCGTTTACCTTCCTGCCAGAGCGGTACCTATTTATCTACTTGCACTTTGACGTGCTTTTGAACTGCTAGGTTGGAAGGAGCTGGGACTGAGCAACGGGAGCTCACCCCGTCACGGGGATTCGAACTGCCGACCTTCTGATCGGCAAGCCCTAGGTTCTGTGGATTAACTCACAGCACCACCCGCGGCAGTGTAAGAATCACTGCTAAATAATCCCTGATGGCCATAGTCTAAAAACCTCCAAGGAAGCAGAGTCCGATACCTCCCGAGGGAGTCGGTTCCACTGTCAAACAGCTCCTTCCACCAGAAAGTTTGTCCCAATATTTTGCCCGAATCTCCGTTCTCATCAACTGAATCCGTTCTCGTGCTCACCCTCTTGCTATGTGAATCTTTCCATGTCCCAGGAAACGACCTCTACCTCCTTTCCTCGAGCGGAATGTTCTGGAACACGTCGGACGAAGAAAATGTCCCCGCCGAGCCGCAGAGAGGTCCTTCGATGGGGTCTCCGGAGACTTCGCCTCTCCGTATCCTCGAGGGCCAAACGGAGATGGAGGAAGACTTCGTGCCGGAGCAGCAACCGTTGCCAAGGGGCACCAGCCCTGCGCGGAGCCCGTATCCCTGCCCGCTGTGTGAGCAGTGCTTCCGGGGCAGGAAGGAACTCGACCGGCACCAGAGGAGCATCCACCTGGGGGACAAACCCCACGGGTGCGAGGAGTGCGGGAAAGCCTTCCGAGACAAAAGCGACCTTCGCGTCCATCAGAGAATCCACACGGGGGAGAAGCCCTTCCCCTGCGAGGTCTGCGGCAAATCCTTCCGGGAGAAGAGCAAGCTCATCGTGCACCAGCGGATCCACACAGGGGAGAAGCGCTGCGTTTGCCAGGAGTGCGGGAAATCCTTCCGGGACAAGCATTACCTTCGGGACCATCAGAGAATCCACGCGGGCGAGAGGCCCTACCACTGCGAGGACTGCGGCAGGAGCTTCCGGACACGGAGCCATTTCACCCTGCACCAGAGGATCCACACGGGGGTCAAGCCCTACGTCTGCAACGAGTGCGGGAAGACCTTCGTCCAGAAGAGCAACCTCGTCAGCCATCAGAGAATCCACACCGGTGAGAAGCCCTTCCCTTGCGAGGAATGCGGGAAGATGTTCCGGGACCGGAAAACCCTCCGGTACCACCGGAGGATTCACATGGGGGAGAAACCCTACCCGTGCCAGGAGTGCGGGAAGACCTTCCGGGACAAGAGCAGCCTGACGGTCCATCAGAACATCCATTCCGGGGAGAAGCCCTTCATCTGCTGGGAATGCGGGAGGAGCTTCCGGGAGAAGATGTACCTGAAGGATCATCAGAGAATCCACACCGGGGAAAAGCCCTTCTCTTGCCAGGAGTGCGGGAAGACGTTCAGAGCCAAGAGGACCCTCACGTACCACGAGAGGATCCACACGGGGGAGAAGCCCTTCCCCTGCCTGGAGTGCGGCAAGACCTTCCGGGGCAAGAGCAGCCTGACGGTCCACCAGAGGATCCACTCGGGAGAGAAGCCGTTCATGTGCTGGGTCTGCGGGAGGAGCTTCCGGGAAAAGATGTACCTCCGGGAACACCAAAAAATACACCTCGAGGAGAAGCCCTACCCCTGCGGGGACTGCGAGAAGAGCTTCGTCCACAAGAACCACCTCATCCGCCACCAGAAATTCCACGTGGCCTTCTCCATCCAGTGAAGGTGGACGGTGCCCTAAGGACAATGCCAGAGGACCCTCGCACGACGGGGGCCAGCCTTTTTGGCCCAGCAAATGCAACCACACGGAGGGTTCCCTCGATTTGCCCCGCTGCGTGTTCTGGGTTCGGATTCTGTATAAAGCCGGTGGCAGGGAGTAGCGTTAGGAATTAGGAAGAGTCCTGAGACCTGGAGGGGCGATTTTAGCTGCTAAATACCGTGCCCCCTACGAGGCTCCTTCCTCCGTTTCCGCAGCAACCCTTTTGCCTTGGGAAGCGGTTGCATTTATCCTACTGTAGTTGTGTCGAGAGTTTTTGTGTGTGTGGGAAGCGGGGCTGTGCATGGGATTTGCCAAATGAATAGTTAATTGTTGGTTTCGTTTCCCCCTTATTGTAAACGGCCTTGTGGGTTTTTGTTGGCTGAAAGAGGGCGTGTAGATTTGGGGCGGGGGGAATAAACCTACATCAAGATGTGTCTGGGAGCCGCAATAAAATCTATACACTTTGCTGTATGAATTGCTCTCATCCCCTTTCCCCTAAATGTACTCGGTGTGACATGAAGAAATCTGTTCTTTCACATGCCCTGAACCTGCTCCAAATAAGTTCCGTTGGGCGGCTCCAAGTTCTACTATTACGAGAGAGAAAATGTTTCTCCACCTACGTTCCATACGCCACGAATAAGTTTATGTGCCTTTTCCCCCAGATATGGGGATAGCAGTCGTAGTGGCCTCCTGATCCTGGTGGACTACAAATCACATCATCCCTGACCATTGGCCGCACTTGCTGGGGCTGATGGGAGTTGTAGTCCCAAGGATCTAGAAGGTACCAGGTTGACAAATGCTGCAAACAGGACCTTTCCCCGGAGGGGAGTTTGCTCCTGGATCATTTGGGCCGCTCCTTTCTTGCAACTTCCTTTTCCAGCTTAGGAAGTATTATTATTATTATTATTATTATTATTATTATTATTATTATTATTATTATTATTATTTATTAATTTAAACCCCAGCCACCTGGCTGGGTTTCCCCAGCCACTCTGGGTGGCCTCCAACAGGACATTAAAAACACAATAAAAGATCAAACATTAAAAACTTCCCTAAACAGGGCTGCTTTCAGATTTATTGCTAGGCGCCACCCCAATCTCGTGAGTGGTTCTGGATTCCAGGGGTTCCAGGCACTTTTACTTAGGGTCCGGTCTCCTTGGAAGGAGAGTCAGCCGAGACTGTGCTGTCTTGGGGATATGTGGTTTTATTTACACATACACTAGCAGCCGAAATTGTGGAAACCTTTTGGAAAAAGTGTATTTCTGAGGCTTGATGGCTCATAACACCACTTTTGTTTGGAGTAATGCCATAAAATTATCTCTCTCTTTTAATACCTTTATTGAAGTTCATTGATATCATGGTAAAGTAAAGGTAAAGGGACCCCTGACCATTAGGTCCAGTCGTGACCGACTCTGGGGCTGCGGCGCTCATCTCGCTTTATTGGCCGAGGGAGCCGGCGTACAGCTTCCGGGTCATGTGGCCAGTATGACTAAGCCGCTTCTGGCAAACCAGAGAAGCGCACGGAAACACCGTTTACCTTCCCGCCGGAGCGGTACCTACTTATCTACTTGCACTTTGAGGTGCTTTCAAACTGCTAGGTTGGCAGGAGCAGGGACCGAGCAATGGGAGCTCACCCCATTGCGGGGATTCGAACCGCTGACCTTCTGATCGGCAAGCCCTAGGCTCTGTGGTTTAACCCACAGCGCCACCCACGTCCCTTTTATTGATATCATACACAATATTAAATTTGAACGGTGCCATAGACAGTATATCGCTGCTGTTGCTTTGGTAGATATCTCTTGAACATACCCCATTTTTGAATGAATGATTGTTTTGTGTTAGCCTTTTTGTTAGTTGAGCCATTTCTGCAAATTCTAGGGGTTTGTTTTACCATTCCCTTAAGGTTGGTACTCCCCCACCCCTCCCAATTCGATGCTATTAATAGTCGGGCGGCAGCTGTTGCTTATAAGAAGATTTCTCTTATATTTTTCAGGATATCTCTACCTAGAATTCCAAACAGAAAGGCTTCTGGCTTCTTTATGAATGTTAATTTAAATATTTTTTTTTCATCTCATCATATATGAGATTCCAAAACACTCTGATTTTTCTGCATGTCCACCACATATGGTACAAATCTCCTTCTGTTTCTCTGCACTTCCAGCACTTATTTGAATTATTTGTATACATCTTGGAGAGCTTTGATGGTGTAAGGTACCATCTGAACTGCATTTTCATCATCTTTTCTTTAATGGTGTAACATGCAGTAAAGTTCATATTAGTTTTCTAGAGAGTTTCCCATTCACTGATCATAATAGTCAGCCCGATGTCCTGCACCCATTTTATCACCTTCACCTTCCCAGTCAAGGAGGAGTCAGTACACCCTGGAAACGATCTTAGTGTTATTATTTAGCAATTTTCTTTCAAATCTAGAGGGCTCCTTGGCAAATCCGTAAAATTATATCTCAATGGAAAGGTAATTTAATAAAGAATGTAATGCAACAAAGTTTGTTCAGTTACCTGTTTTCTATCAAATATTATTGCATAATAACAAGAAAAAGGGTCTTTAGGGAGCCAATAAACCTCGGAAACACACTTTCCCCCAAAGGTTTCCACAATCTGAGCATGAGATTGTGGGCAGGGAGGCTCACGTCATTAGCACCCCAACGGATCCTGCTTCTCTTTTAGTCACAGCTTTGGATCCAGCACGGAGCAAGCAGGTCTCTGTGTCTCCAGCTTCCAGCTCAGCTCACCCACAATTCTCTGCCTGATTTCTCTCCTACTTAGCAGCCAGGCAAGGGAGGTGGAGGAAAGGCCCGTCCATTAGCTTGGAGGACACCACCACTTAGCTGTTACTCTCGCAATTATTAATATTTATAAAAGTAATAGTAATTTATTATTTGTACCCTGCCCATCTGGCCGGGTTTCCCCAGCCACTCTGGGCGGCTTCCAACAAAGATTAAAAATACATTAAAAGGTCCCATTAAAAACGTCCCTGAACAGGGCTGCCTTCAGATGTCTTCTAAAAGTCAGATAGTTCTTTATTTCCTTGACATCTGATGGGAGGGCATTCCACAGGGCAGGTGCCACTACTGAGAAGGCCCTCTGCCTGGTTCCCTGTAGCTTTGCTTCTCAGTGAGGGAACCGCCAGAAGGCCCTCAGAGCTGGACCTCAGTGTCCAGATAGAACGATGGGGGTGTAGACGCTCCTTCAGCTATACTGGGCCAAGGCTATTTAGGGCTTTAAAGGTCAGCACCAATTGTGCTCGGAAACGTACTGGGAGCCAATGTAGGTCTTTCAGGACCGGTGGCGGCTGCTCCCAGTCCCCAGTCTAGCTGCCGCATTCTGGATTAGTTGTAGTTTATGGGTCACCTTCAAAGGTAGCCCCACATAGAGCGCATTGCAGTAGTCCAAGCGGGAGGTAACTAGAGCATGCACCACTCTGGCGAGACAGTCTGCGGGCAGGTAGGGTCTCATCCTGCATACCAGATGGAGCTGGCAAACAGCTGCCCTGGACGGAGAATTGACCTGCGCCTCCATGGACACCTGTGAGTCCAGAATGACTCCCAGGCTGCGCACCTGGTCCTTCAGGGTAACCGTTACCCCATTCAGGACCAGGGAGTCCTCCACACCCACCTGCCTCCTGTCCCCCAGGAACAGTACTTCTGTCTTGTCAGGATTCTACCTCAATCTGTTAGCCGCCATCCATCCATCTTTCAGCCAAGAACCATGGGGTGGTTTGCATCCTAGCTCATTATTTTGAGCTGCTGACAGAAAGGGCCCCTTCAGAGCTCAATCCGGCCCTGAATTGCTTGCTACCGATTTGAATGGAAATATGATTTTCATAGGGTAGGGGGGCACCGGTGGTGCACTGATGGAACCAAGAGGGGGGTGGTCCCCAGAATTAGGAGATTCCCCCCCCCCAGCGCGCTCTATAAATCCTAGGGAGTTGCAAGAAAAGGGTCCACGTCGCCTCCACCCCCGTGAACCAGACGAGAGAGGAGGCCTGGGAAGCTGGAGGGAGGAGCCGCGTTGCAAAAAAAAAAGGAGGCGCGTTTTGCAGCAGGGAAGGCGAAGAAGCAGCCGGACCGGGTCTTGGGCTTTGCAGCCGAGTTGCCAACTGACCCGAAGGAAGCCCCGCCCTCGGCTGCTCTTGTGCCTCCCCGATGCCCTGCTACGTCCGGGGAGGGAGGAGCCGCGTTGCACGAAAAGGGGAAAAGAAGCGCTCTCTTTTTTGCAGGAAAGGCCGGGCGCTTTGCAGCCGGGTTGCCAACGGACCAGAAGAAACGCCTGGCTGCTCCTGTGCCTTCCGCTGCCCCGTGACGTCGGGGAAGGGAGGAGCCGCCTTGCAAGGAAGAAAGGCCTTTCTTGCACGAGAGGCTTCTTTGCAGCTTCGCCTCTGCAGCCGGGTTGCCAACTGACCCGGAGGAAAGCCTGGGCTGCTGCTGCTGCTGCTGCGCCTTCTTGCTCCAGGATGGAGGTAAAAGCGCCTCTGCCTTTTTGCAATGCACCGCCTGCCCCGACCAGGCCGGGCTCCCTTTCCCCGGCCCGGCAAGCGCTCCCTCCGGCCCAGCAAGCGCCCCTTCGCCGCCGCCGCCTGGCTCTTTGTTCCCCCTGGCGGGCCGGGCGCGATGGAGGCGCGCGTAAAGCGCCGCGCGTAAAGCTCCGGCCCGCAACGCCTTTCCAAGCGCTGGAGGGGGCCGCCTGCGCCCTGCAAGGGAGAAGTAGGGGGAGAGATCGCTGGTGGGAGGGGAAACATTTCGGGATTCGAACCCAGAACAGCAGCAATTTGGGCCCGGCACCTGTCTCCCAGGCCTGGAGGAGAAGGACCGGAGTGGTCCAGCTCACTCAAGGTTGCTTATACTGGCCGCCAGCGGCTCTCCAGAAATCATCATCGTCATCCTCGGTGCTGTTTTTGTAGAAAAATGGGTTGCTGAGCTCACCATGAACACCCACCTGAGAGGTCCTGGAACTGAGTTCTGGTTGAAACCAAGCCTTGATGACGATGATGATGATGATGAGGCTTATAGATTTTCATTTTGCAGTGTACCTGCAGCAGATTGAAGAGTTATTGCAACAAGCGGAAAGTAAAGGCTGAACCAAAGTATAAAAGAGGCAAGCAGAATGTGGTCCCTGCCCTGTGGAACTCCCTCCCACCAGATGTCAAAGAAAGACAGCTGAAGGCAGCCCTGCTTAATATTTGATAAATTACTGTATTTTAATATTTTGCTGGAAGCCGCCCAGAGTGGCTGGGGAAACCCAGCCAGATGGGTGGGGTATTAATAATAATAATAATAATAATAATAATTAAAGGGGCAGAGGTTAGACTAGCAAAGCCATAAATGCCCTAAGCTCAAGGAAGGCAGAATCATATAAAAAAGGAGGTTCTAGTCCTGGTGGAAATCTCAGATTATTTGTAATTTTCTCCATGACAGCTCTATTCCAGAGTGAGTGGCCCCAAGCATTTGGTGTGAAATTATGGGCCGCTTTCCACTGAGCTGCAATTGCTATTCTTGCTGCCAAGATAATATATCCTTTGGACAATACATTTCCATTGGTATTACCAACAAACCTCTGAACTGTTCTTATACATCTTGGCCACTTTGGCTGGGGTTAGGTACCATCTGTATAACATCTTCATTACGTTTTCTCTAATATTGTAACATGCGGTGTTGTCATCCAGATTTGCCTTTGGCACTCAGCCTTGACACTGGTCCGTAATAATAATAATAATAATAATAATAATAATAATAATTTATTTGTACCCTGCCCATCTGGCTGGGTTTCCCCAGCCACTCAGGGCAGCTTCCAACAAAGATTAAAAATACATTAAATTAAATTAAATTACAGGCGGTCGTAGGGTTTGCTTTTGGGGTGAGGAGGACTGTGTTGTGGCAAACCTCGGCATTTTCCCGGAGATATGTTGGCTTCCATCACAGCTTTGACTTCCTGCGTTGCCGTGGGTTGGGCTGGATGACCTTTGGGGGTCCCTTCCCACTCTACAATTCTACGTCCTCATTTCCGCAGGTGACATTTGAGGACGTGGCCGTCTACTTCTGCCGGGAAGAGTGGGCGGAATTAATTCCGTGGCAGAAGGAACTCTATCGGGGTGTGATGGTGGAAAACTACGAGGCGGTCCTTTCCGTGGGTAAATATACCGCCGTCCTCTGGAACTCGGTTCGCTGGCGGGGGGAACGAGGTCATGGTGGTTGGTCCAGGGTCCAACACTGGTTTCATTTGCAGAGCCCATTAGTTACTCAGAAGTAGACTGCCTTTGCCTGTGGAGGTTCAATTTAGCTCTCACGGCTGCTGTTTGATTGACAGGCCCATCGTCCTCCATGAATTTCCCTTTCTTAATCATATTTTTAAAAATTGATGTACATACAATTTAACAAATTTAGTTCCGTTTCCGTACAGTAACCCCTTAGCATTTTGTCTTTTCCACCCTTACTTCCGCGATGTTTCTGTTCAAATCCTTTCCTCTACTGCCTTAGAAATAATACTTATTTCTATTACATATATCCTACATTACATTCCTTTATCATTCTCATTCCTTTGCTTGGATTTCGAAACCTGCCTGCAATTTCATTTGACTCGGATAATCTGAAAAGGGTCCATGAAATTTCTTCTCTGTTTTGCTAAATAGAACAGATCAAGGGGCATTTTTGCCCAGGCTCAGAATATTCGTCCTTCTCACTGAAGGTGGGCAGCCACAAACAGAGCGCGATATTCATGCTCTTTTCACAGCATCTGAGACTGAGCGATATACTGCCCCTGACTCTGGAGGTTCTGTTAAGCAGCCATCTGAGCTAATAGCCATTGAGAGATTATCCTCCAGAGCTGGTGGGTTAAATGCCTTCCGTAAAGAGGCAAATGGTGGCACTGCCCACCATTTGACTTCACTGGGTGACCAGCATATTGGGAAAGGGGCAGAATTCGTCCCTGGCCTCTCCCTGGCTGCTGGATCTGTGGGAATGTTCAGGGATGCAGGAGAGTATATATTGTCTGATTATAGCCTTTCCAACTTGTGTAAACAAGTTCACAATTTAGCAGAGTACCTTAACATTCCCCTTTTTAAACTCACAGCGGATGCTAAAGCCTCTATAATAACTGTTCTGGTATTTTCCCCTTATTCCCTCATAAAAGATAAGACATGACACAATCTTCTACAAAAGTATAAAAAGGTTTACTGACACATCATTCTGTTCACAATAGGATCCCAGAAGGCAGACTTAGCTTAGAAAAGTAACATATACCTAGAAACTATCTCATAAGGAGACAGTCCCTTACACATTCCTCCCCATGTGTAAACATGTTCACTCTAGGAATGTTGTACTTGACTGCTCTTGCGTTTCACATCCCACAGGATCAGACCAAACTCCTGTCTTGCCCAGGATCCTCTTCCTACAGAGGGTGGTGGGAAGAAGGACTCAAATGCCATTCGAATTAGCCTTTATAAACTCAAATCACGTCCTTCACGTATCACAGGGTTGAACTGTGGAACTCCCCGCCACAGGATGGCCACTAACTTGGGTGGCTTTGAAAGAGGATCATGCGAATCCATGGAGGAGGAGAGGGCTATGGAGGGCTCCTGGCCAGGAGGGCTCTGTTCCACTTTCCTGGGCGCTTCCTGTAACAGGCATCTGGACAATATGTCTGCATTGTTGGGGTTAGACTAGATGACCCGCAGGCCCCCTTCCAACTCAACAATTCTCTGATTCTCTGATGCTGGACTAGGTGGGTCCCTGGCCTGAAATACTGCCAAAATAAAATGGAAGTGTCTCTCTCCCATGCAGGCCGCTTGTCTGTGAAACCGGAGATCATCAGCAAAATCGAACGGGAGGAGGCCGAGCTGTGCATTGGAGAGTTTTGGAAGCCCCCCCAGTGGAGAGACCCTTCAGGCCAGTGGCTAGGTCAGTAGTTCATGTTGCATTCTGGTTCCCCCCACTCTCTTTTTGAAAGCTGCACAACAGCCCTTTGGGGTCGACTGGCCTCAAATTCACCCTGCGAGATCTTTGCAGTTGGGAGGCCTTAACCGTATAGCTCAGAGCTGGAGCGCTAGCTTTTCAGGCAGAAGACTGGCAGGTCCAGTCCTTGACATCACCAGATCGGATTGGGAGACAGCCCTGCTGGAGAACTGCTGCCAACCAGTGCAGGCACCACTGAACTAGGCAGGCTAATAGATCTGACGTAGCAGAAGGCGACTTCCTGAGCTGAATTGTCAAGCAGCCCCTTTTCCGGAACCATGAGGACTAGAATATTGTTTTATTTTAGGGGGAAGAGCTGCTGCCAGCCCGTGTAGACATCCCTAGGTGGCCCAATAGATCTGGGTTTGTCCGAGGCGACTTCCTGTGTTTCCGCAAGGGTCCACGAGCGTTGCACGCTGCCAAGCGGGGGTTGTCCTTTTGGGGAGGGAAAGGGGAGGTGTTGCAAATGGCCCAGGCCGCGATGGTGGGACTCCCATCCCGGCCTGCCTCTCAGGGTTGTTGTTGCGACACCAACACGGGAGGGCAGCCTTGCGGGAAAGTCGGGAGGCCCAAGTGCCAGCTGCTGCCTTAAACTTGTCTCTGAAGCACTGTATCCCCGTTGTGGAAAGAGCTATTTTAATGGCTGAGTTAAACGGAGTTAAAGTACCAGTCTGCTTAGTACCATCTGACACTGGCATTTTAGACCCTTGGCAGGCTGCACATTTGTTACCTGCCAGCTTATTTTGCGCAAGGCTTGCACCACACTGCCCGTGGGCTGGCCCTTGTTTCAAAGCATCTCCCAAGTCCTGAAACAGTTCCAGAGAAAGTACTTCTTGCAGGCCTTGTGTAAACTACTGTGCTTGCTGCAACAGGTGGCATGGGTGCTGGTGAGTTTGTGGTTGAGGAAGCAAAGCCAGGACTCTTTAAAATACCCAGCACACTTCCTTCTTTCAGGATTTAAAGGGACCATCACACTCACGTTCTCACTTTGACGCTATTGACCGCTGCATTATGCAGAGGCAAGACTGGGGTATCCTCAGGTCCTGAAGGATCAGATGGTTTTGCAACAGGAGCACTACATTTGAATGCACCAGCAGACACTGACGGCAGTGCAGTGTTGCAATTAGAGATGAAAATTAGAGATGATTTTGCAATTAGAGATGAAAATCTGTTCACAGGACTGCCGGCATTACTGGCCGGTTGCAGCTTTTTAGCCACTGATTACACAGAACTGACAGGCGAAGATGAGGCAGTATTTTGGCAAAGGTGACTGTTATGTACTGAAGTTCTCACCCTGGGCCAGCAGGGGGATACTGTAGATAGTTATGCAAATAAGGGATCGAAAGTGACATTCAGTGATTGGATAGTTTTAGAAAATTGTTACAGTTACGTTGTACTGGAGCTCTATATAAGCAGGCTGACTGAGCCCTTCAGTTCAGTTCTGTTCTGGCCTGTGAATAAACAAGAGCTGTTTGAAGAATCGTTGTGTCGTCTGATATGTTCACCCACAACTTAGCAGTGACGTACTGATGGGCAAAGATATTTCTGGTAGCGCTGGCATATCCATTTCCTCCTCTTGCGCAGGTTTTGATACATAGCGGACACCTCTTTCCCTTCTCATCTTGCCGCCACCACCTCCTACTGAAGGAGGAAGGCTCTTGGTTGCAGAGGTCCTGAACCTGGGAGTTTGTGAAGCTTTCTGACGATTCTATCTTCTGGTCTACGGCCAGATTTTTATCTTGTACAGCGGTACCTCTGGTTGCGAACGGGATCTGTTCCGGAGTCCCGTTCACAGCCTGAAAGAAACGCAACCCATGTCTGTGCATGCGTGGGTCGCAATTCGCCACTTCTGCGAATGCGCGTGACGTCCTTTTGCGCGTCTGCACATGCGCGAGTGGCAAAACCTGGAAGTAACCCTTTCCAGTACTTCTGGGTCACCGCAGGATGCAACCTAAAAAAATATATCATGAAGCAAACGTAACAAGAGGTATGACTGTACTCCCTTATGCATCATCTCTGTTCTCTGTCAAATCTTGCGAAAGTCAGGAGGTGGACAACTGTCAATAAAACGTGTCTCAGTCCTGCCGCAGATTGTATGTGAGATTTCTCCCCCAGCCCCCCATCAAGGACGCTGACTCCCTTTCCTTTCTTCCCGGCAGGAGATGGCATCAGGATGGCAGACGATGAAGACCTCGAAAGGGCAGCCCCCATTCGGCGGCGGCGAGGGAGAAGGAAGAAGGTCCCGTCTTCAACAACGGAGAAGCAGACAGCGATCGTGCCCCCCAAGGACAAGGGGCCCCCGAAGTTGACGCTGAAGATGAAACCTCCAAAGTGCCCCGAGTGCGGCAAGAGCTTCCTGAGCAACGTGGCGATGGCCATCCACATCCGGACGCACACCGGGGAGCGGCCCTTCAAGTGCCACCTGTGCCCCAAGGGCTTCCCCTCGCGGGGGGACCTGAAGCGGCACATCAAGACCCACCTGCGCCCCAAACGGAGCCCGCCTCCCCCCGTGGAGGCCGCCTGCGGGGGCAAGAAGCGCCTGGCCGCCAAGCTGCAGCTTCAGCTGCTGAGCCACCTGCAGCGCCCGCCGGACCCCCGGAAGCCCCACGTGTGTGCCCAGTGTGGGAAGGGCTTTGGCACACCCCAGAGCCTCCGGAAGCACCAGGGGACCCACTCCACCGAGCGCCCCTTCTCGTGCGCCCAGTGCGGGAGCAGCTTCCGCCTGAAGCAGATCCTGGTGGCGCACATGGACTGCCACGCCACCGAGCGCCCCTACCCGTGCCAGGAGTGCGGGAAGACCTTCGTGCAGGAGCGTGGCCTCCGCAGCCACCAGCTGGTCCACACGGGCGAGAAGTGCTTTTCGTGCGAGGCCTGCGGGCGCCGCTTTGCCTACAAGCAGCACTTCCTCAAGCACCTCCGCCTGCACACCGGGGAGCGGCCCTACTCGTGCGCCGAGTGCGGGAAGACTTTCCGGGACCGGGCGACGCTCAGCATCCACAACCGGATGCACACGGGCGAGCGCCCCTACAGCTGCCCGTTCTGCGGCAAGGCCTGCCGGCAGAAGCAGCACCTCAACAGCCACCTGAAGGTGCACCGGGGAGAGGTGCTCCCCCCCAGCGATGGCACGGGACGCGCCCTGCAGAAGGCCTGGGCGAAGGAGAAGCCCCACGCCTGCCCCAGGTGCGAGAAGCGCTTCCGCGACAAGCGGGTCATGAGGGCCCATCTGCTGACTCACGAACCAGAGTCCTTGTCCGCCGGGGACGCTGGCCCGGCCCAGGCAGAGGCCAAATCCGCCAGCGGGAGAGGCGGGGGTCGGAAGCAGCCCGCCTCTCTGCGTGCAGCTGCCCCCCCTGAAAAGTTGCCTTTTGGGTGTGCTCATTGTGGGAGGAAGTTTCCGCAGCGGAAATCCCTCCTGTTGCATCAGAGGAGCCACAGGTGAGGAAGGATGGCTCCCGCCGAGAGTCCAATCCTGGCGTCCTTTTGGGAGGGAGCCTTGCATTTTGACAGCAGTACATCACACTGAGCAAGTCAAACCTCATGAAGAAAGCAACTCGTGTCGTGCCCTCTGATTAGTTCCTGAGACCGAAAGTCCCCATCACTGCAGGGCTTTCCCCAAGCAATTAGAGACTGCGCCTGCAAGAAGCCTCTCTCTCCCCTGCCCCTTTTGTGCCTCTTCTGGTTCTGGGAGAGCATGGCAAAGGAGAGCTTGTTGCAGCAGGAGGGGGAGACGCCGATGCCTCTTCCCCAGCCAGACCCATCTCTGCCTCTTGGTCTCCTTCCTCTCCTGCCTCAGCTTCTGCCTCTGATTCCGGACTGCTCTCTGCCACAGACTCCTCCCGCTCACTAAGCCCTGTTGCCTCTTCAGCTTCTGACACCTCCTTTCCCCAGTCTTCTCCTTCCCATTCATTGGCCTTCCACTGCCCCTCCCCAGGCTCTGAGACTTCTTCCCTTGGGGGTTCGCCGGCTGGTTCCTGCTCCCATTCATTTGTGTCCGACAATTCCATGACAGATAAAAACATGCCAACCTGCTTGGTTCCCAAACGATTTTGGCCAACCCCCCTTCCTGCTGGAACAATGCAGAAGTGCTCCTTTGGGGATGAAGTCAAAGCACTGAAGAGTCACAGCGCCTGCTGTGGCTGCAGAGACCGATGCAGGAGAGACATGTTTCTTTGCAGTTGGGGCAGAAGAAGGCGCCCGGTTGTTCTGCTGCAGATAAACCTATAAGAAGCATTCTTCAGCGTAGCGATGTGCATGACCCACTGTGGAAGATAACAGCACCATAAAATTCAAAAGAGAAAGGCTCAGTTGCAGTTTTTCAAAATGCAATTACATCTGTTTTTCAAAGTTTGATAGTCGTTTACTCCCCTCTTGAGCTGGCCCAGCCTGAAAAGGGCCCATGGGAATCTCTAACTGGGAGTGACCTTGTTCCCTTTCATGATTCTTCTGTGTGGGCCTGACCCCTCTCTATCCTGCCCCCCCCCATTCCTTGTGTTTCTAGAAGTGGGGAATTTCAAGTTTGAAAAAAGATATGCAAACGTTAATATGAAATACCCAGTATCTTGGAATATTAAAGACGAACCAATTAAACAAAACCAAACTGAAAAGGGGAAAAGAAAAAGGAGAACTTCAAAATATCCACCCCAACAATTCTGTGTTCTATAAACTAATGTTTTCTTCAATCCTCAAACGCTGATCTCACAAGTTGATTTTCTTTTTCACACAAAAGCTCCGTAAGAAGTTGTAGTAAATATCGACAATGATTTTTCTCTTAATGAAACACATCAATTTCACCATCTTAGCTAGGAGCCATTCTTTCGTGGTAGAGCCAACAGGTTGTTTTGACCCAGGCCAGCGCTGAGACAGCGGGGAAGAAAAATCTGTGGCAGGGAGTTCCACAGTTTAACTATTATTATTAATGTACAGTGGTACCTCGGGTTACATACACTTCGGGTTACAGACTCTGCTAACCCAGAAATATTACCTCGGGTTAAGAACTTTGCTTCAGGATGAGAACAGAAATTGTGCTCCAGCGGCGCAGCGGCAGCAGGAGGCCCCATTAGCTAAAGTGGTGTTTTCAGGTTAAGCACAGTTTCAGGTTAAGAACGGACCTCTGGAACGAATTAAGTACTTAACGCGAGGTACCACTGTATTCTGTACGCATTCTTCACCCCAAGTTCCCAGGGTGTGTTACAGCATTAAAAACAACATTAAAAACCATTTGAAACTGTGCTCCATGAGGTGCTTCCTTGTCTCTGTCCTGACAGGAGATGTGAAAGTGAATTGGTGTTTACATGTCAGAGAAGAAGCTGCCTTGGTCTGTTGCAAGAAATGCAGTATTTGAGGCATGCGGCACCTTCAGAGACCCAGCAAACGTTCTTGCAAGAAGTGTGGTGCTATGCGCACATGTGCTTTGAGGATCAGGAATGTAAACAGCCAGGTCCGGAGGAAAGGAAGTGCGGAAAGGGCAGGTGGCGATAATGACCTCACTGGCAAGAGATTGCATTTCCGCCTCTTCACGTATCCTAACGCAGCAGGTCCACGTTCCAAGTACGGTACTGTGATCTTCAAACTGCTGTGGACTGTAATAAATTTGTTGTGATTTGTAAAGTTAGTGCCTTAAAGGAGAGCAAGAAAAAATCAAACAATAGCAATCAAATTTCCTAGAATGTAGATTGTATAGCTATATATCTCATAGTCAAGCAATATACAAAAAGAGAATGTAAGAATTCTCTTTAAGGTGCCGTGAAACACTTTTTGTGGTATTTTAAGTGAAACGCTAGAAGTTTCTGGATCCAGAGCACATTATTTGAAGTGCAACAAGGAGCCGTTTCAAATAAACATTTATATAAAACAAGCAAGAACTTTCTGAGTTGCATAGGCTGCAACCCAACGCCCACCATAAAACACAGGAAGCTCCCTTATACTGAGATACAGCTATTCCTATATTGTCTACACTGACTGGCAGCAGCCACAGGATTTCAGACGAGGGACATTCCCAGCCTCTGCCAGGAAACTGGCGATGGCACCTGGGGCCTTTGCCTGCAGGGCAGGTGGTCTGCCACTGAGTTACGGCCTTCCCAAACAAGACATGTCCTTCTGCTGAGTCAGACCATGCCTCCATGTCGCTGCACTGGCTGGCAGCAGCAGTGTTCAATGCTACTCCTACTCACAGGGTTTCAGGCTGCTGCTGTCTCGCCCAGACTAGTGGGAGACTGAGGCCGGGACAGGTAAGTTGACCTGTCTAGGATTGCACTCTGAACGTTGCTCGATAACGGCGTTTGCAAACCCATCCAGAAACAACTGCGCGATCCTATGCATGTTTCCTCTCAAGTCAGTCCCGTTGGGATAAGAAGAGCAGGATTCAACACTCTCCACTCCTGTGGCTTCCAGCAACTGGAATCGGTCCCACCCTCTTCTAAACCGTCTAAATTGGTGGCCACCCCTGCTTCTTCCTGTGGCAGTGAGTTCCACAGATGAACTCCGCGCCGAGTGAAGGAGGACTTCTTTCCGTCTGCCCTGAACCTTCCCACAACATTCAACTTGGCTCGGGATTTCAAGGCGGCTTCCTCCCTGCAGCGGCGGGTCTCAAATTTCAGGGGTCCTCTGTGCGAAGCCAAAACACTGCGCCTACCCTGCTCCCCAAAACCCGCCGCTGCTCCCTGCGCCTTCAGGATCGCAGCAGCCTGCGCTGCCAGGCTAGCCGGGGAGGGTCTGCAGGAGGCAGAAAAACTGAAAAAGCCCCCCCCCCAATATTTTAAGCTCCCCCAAGAGCTGGCCCTGCAAGCTGAGCGCTTGGCGGGCGAGGTGAAGGGCGCGCGCGCTCAGGGCGCATTTGGAGACGTCGCTCGCCAGCTCCTTGGAAAGGGAGGCGCATTTGGGGACCCTGCGGAGCCCCTTTTCCCCCGCCGGGTGCCCAGCCCAGCCTGGCCGGAGGGCGCCTCCTCTCCTCTCCCCTTCCTTCCTCCGTCCCTCCCTCCGCCGGCCGAAGCGGATCCGGTTCACGAGCTGGACGTGGGTGGCTCCCGCCGGCCCCTCCGCGCCGCCGCTCGGATCCGCCTCCGGAGGCGCCCGCTGGCCTGGGCGCTTCGCATCCCGAGGAGGAGATGCTCGGGCCGGTAGGACCCCTCTCCCCGCCCCCGCACCCTTTGCCCTTCTCTGGGTCCCCGGGCCGGACCGGGAGAAGGGACCGGCCCGGCAGAGGCGCCCGCTTTGGCCGGCGGACAAAGGCGCGCGTGCCTCTGCGCGCATGCAGAGCGCCCCCGGCTCAGGAAGGAGAGTGGGAAGAGCCGGGGAAAGCGAGTCGTCCCCCGCAAGGCGAGACCCAAAACCTCTCCTTATACCGAGTCAGGCCATGGTCTATGTAGCTCAGTATTGTCGACACAGGCCGGCAGCAGCTCTGCCGGGGTTCAAGAGGAGACTTTTCCCAACCCATTTTTTATTTTTATTATTTATAAATTATAGCCCTTCACCAAGGGCGTTGCCAGGATTTTTGTTAGGGGGGGCAGGCTTTTGTTGGGGGGGGGTAGAACCTCAGATTTGTATTGATTTGTATTGATTTGGGGGCGCAGCTGCCCCCGTACCGCCCCTTCACCCCAAAATCTCCGGGCGGATCACAGCATAAAAATGCAAAATAAAAACACAAACAGCCCAGAGATGCTGGGGGTCCCTTCTACATGCCCAGCAGGTGTGCCCCCCCCCCCACTGAGCTATGGTCACTCACTGTCTGAGCCAGACCATCACTTCATTTATTTTTTATTTATTAGATTCATATACAGCATCAAAAGATCTCGGAGCGGTTCACAAGATGAGAACACAAGATAGCTCTGGACCTGTAAAAGGGTGAAAGCGTGTTGGGAAATAATCCATAATGAATTGAAAAAAATGTTTAGAAGTACTTCCCCCCCAAAAAAAAACAGAGTTCTTTTTGTTGTGGTTAATTCAGATGGAAATTCCCAGGTGTCAAAAAAGGTTATTTATGTGTGCCACCACTGTGGCCCATGTTTTCTTAGCCCCCAAATGGAAAACGAGCGAGAGCCCAACCAAAGAAGAATGGCAAATTAAATTGATGGAATATGTGCAGCTTGCGGACCTAACTTATAGAATAAGAGAAGAAGAAGAACATTCGTTTAAAGAAGTTTGGGAAATGTTTATTAGATATGTGGGGGGAAACTGTGTACACTTGAAAACCTTGGCAACATTAAGGTAAATTAAACAGTGTAAATAAGTTTTGTTGGATAATTGAATACTGAAGGGTTTAGTTTATGTAAAATATGCAGGGATTTATGATATGCAAAATGAACTACGGAAAGGGCATTGACATTTTAAGGTTGTTTAAATGAATATTCCAAAGTGTAAAACAGAAAATTTTATATATATATATATATATATATATATATATATGTTTTCGTAGATTTTCACGGGTACAGGAATGCAGGTTTTGGTGTCCTCGGGTGTCTTCCCGTGTAAAAGTTGGGGTGTCTAGGCGACGTTTCGACGAGGTCTCACTCGTCATCTTCAGGCTGGTGCTTTCGGCTTCTTGTTACTGGAACAGAGCGGGATCTCAGTGTTTGAGTTCCTATAAATACTGTTGAGGGGGTGTGGTGTATAGCCTCCAACGTTCTGGGCAGAGAGGAAGTTTCCAGGTTAGTGTGCCTTTTCTTCTTTTGTTCCTTAATTACTTGAGGGATATCTTGAGTGATTTCTTGAGTGATATTCTGAGTACCACTTAGGTGGGTCATTAAGTGTGGATTAGTTGCTAAAGCTTTCGTGTCTTGACCTCTTGAGCTTGTGAAGAGTTTTTCTGAGAAGATGGCTGTACTGCACTTAGTTGTGCTCTGGCTTGGCTTCGTGTATAGGGGCGGGCTGTGGTTTTGTGCCCTGTGCCAGCCAGATCTGTGTAGGGATTGCAGGGGGGTGCAGCATCCGGAGGTGCCACTATGGTTTGGTCTATGAAATACCCTGCAAAGTCTGCCCAGCCACGTACATTGGACAAACAAACAGACGAATAAATGCACGTATCGCAGAACACAAGAATGCCGTCAAAAAAGAAGAAAAAACTTCCTCTCTTTTCCAACACATGAAAGAAACAGGACACGAAATTAATTTTGCAGATTCCAAATTGCTCTTTAACATGGAACATCACCACAAGAGAATAATCATGGAAGCCATCGAGATAGAGAAACACCCTCACAACATGAACAAGCGTGACGACACGTCCCGCCTGCCAGACATCTGGAAATTAGCCCTCCCCACAAAAACCGACACCAGAACCAGAGGCACACAGAACGCCATCACCAATCAACCACACCAGACCCAAACCCAGACCCTCTCCACAGATAAATTACAGACACCATCCAGTAGCCAAACCATAGTGGCACCTCCGGATGCTGCACCCCCCTGCAATCCCTACACAGATCTGGCTGGCACAGGGCACAAAACCACAGCTCGCCCCTATACACGAAGCCAAGCCAGAGCACAACTAAGTGCAGTACAGCCATCTTCTCAGAAAAACTCTTCACAAGCTCAAGAGGTCAAGACACGAAAGCTTTAGCAACTAATCCACACTTAATGACCCACCTAAGTGGTACTCAGAATATCACTCAAGAAATCACTCAAGATATCCCTCAAGTAATTAAGGAACAAAAGAAGAAAAGGCACACTAACCTGGAAACTTCCTCTCTGCCCAGAACGTTGGAGGCTATACACCACACCCCCTCAACAGTATTTATAGGAACTCAAACACTGAGATCCTGCTCTGTTCCAGTAACAAGAAGCCGAAAGCACCAGCCTGAAGATGACGAGTGAGACCTCGTCGAAACGTCGCCTAGACACCCCAACTCTTACACGGGAAGACACCCGAAGACACCAAAACCTGCATTCCTGTACCCGTGAAAATCTACGAAAGCATATATATATATATATATATATATATATATATATATATATATATATATATCACACAAGAGATATCTCAATATTGTCTACTCTGACTGGCAGCAGCTCTCCAGGATTTCCGGCAGGGGTCTCCCCTAGCCCTACCTGGAGATGCTGTCTGGGGTTGAACCTTCTGCATGCGGACAGGCCTCAAGGGATGGAATATTGACATAGGAAATGGCCTTGTACTGAAACGGATGGTCCATTTTGCTCCATATGGTCTACACTGACCAGCAGCTGCTGTCCATGATTTCAAGCAGGCTTCTCTTGCAGCCCTGTCTGGGGACTGATCCTGGGACCTTCTGCTGGCAAGGCACTCTAACCACTGAACCAGCACCCTTCCTATCTGACCTTAAGGACTCGTCGAGTGGGCAGCTCGGTTCGGGGGCGGCTTGTGGGCCAATTAAATGACCCCCATGGGCCGCTTGTGGCCCATGGGCCTTAGGTTGCCGACCCCTGACTTACATCATTGGAGCCTACACAACATAAAACACTGTTGCTGTATGTAGGTGTTATTTTATTTCTTTTTTATCTTATATTTTGGAAATGTGCATCCAGGTTTTTTTCCTTTAATTTTTTTGGGGGGCCACCAAGAGAGTGGGGCTCTAAGCTAGAGCTTGTTTAGCTTGTACCGTAAATCCAGCACTGAATTGCACATTGGTTCAAAATCCAAGCAAACCTCTTTTCTTTAATTAATTGAACAAAACTGATGGACTTGATCCAACGATGCCGCCTTTTCCAAGTCATGATTTACACCTCCAGCGTCCACCTTGCCGCCCGCCTGGTGAGGGTGCTGGGAGTTGTGTAAGGGCAAACTACAGTTCCCAGAATCCTTTGCGGGGAGGAGGGGGAGTCATGTGGCAGAGGTGCTTAGAATGTCTGCTATGGGGCCCTAAGCTATAGCTTGCTTGGCTTATATGCAAATCGGGCACTGCTCTCTTATCTCCCATCCCAAAGGAGTTCCCATAACCCACACTGGAGCCCACGTGACGGGGCAGGTAGTCATTTAATAAGGTAACTGGGTTGACAATTCTCTAGGTCTTGGGGTGGGATAATAATAATAATAATAATAATAATAATAATAATAATTTATTATTTATACCCCGCCCATCTGGCTGGGCTTCCCCAGCCACACTGGGCGGCTTCCAAAAGAATATTAAAATACTATAATACATCAAACATTAAAAGCTTCTCGAAACAGGGCTGCCTTCATATGTCTTCTAAAAGTCTGGTAGTTGTTGTTCTCTTTGACATCTGGTGGGAGGGCGTTCCACAGGGCGGGCGCCACCACTGAGAAGGCCCTCTGCCTGGTTCCCTGTAACTTGGCTTCTCGCAGTGACGGAACCGCTAGAAGGCCCTTGGCGCTGGACCTCAGTGTCCGGGTAGAACGATGGGGGTGGAGATGCTCCTTCAGATATACTGGACCAAGGCCGTTTAGGGCTTTAAAGGTCAGCACCAACACTTTGAATTGTGCTCGGAAACGTACTGGGAGCCAATGTAGGTTTTTCAAGTCCGGTGTTATGTGGTCTCTGCGGCCGCTCCCAGTCACCAGTCTAGCTGCCGCGTTCTGGATTAGTTGTAGTTTCCGGGTCACCTTCAAAGGTAGCCCCACGTAGAGCGCATTGCAGTAATCCAAGCGGGAGATAACCAGAGCATGCACCACTCTGGCGAGGCAGTCCGCAGGCAGATAGGGTCTCAGCCTGCATACCAGATGGAGCTGGTAAACAGCTGCCCTGGATACAGAACTGACCTGTACCTCCATGGACAGCTGTGAGTCCAAAATGACTCCCAGGCTGCGCACCTGGTCCTTCAGGGGCACAGTTACCCCATTCAGGACCAGGGAATCCTCCACACCTGCCCGCCTCCTGTCCCCCAAAAACAGTACTTCTGTCTTGTCAGGATTCAACCTCAATCTGTTATGCTTTGCTGAGTTGCTTCCTCTGTCATTGCAGGTGACGCTGGACGACGTCACGGTCTCCTTCTCCCTGGAAGAGTGGGCAGGGCTGCAGGAGTGGCAGCGACGGCTCCACCGTGACGTCATGCGAGAGAACTACGAGCTGCTCGCCTCCCTGGGTAAGACAGGTGGTTTCCTCGCCATACTTAACTGGCCGCAGGGAGCACTCAAGCAAACCTGAGCATCACCGTCCGCAATAGAAGGGGAATTCAATTTTGCATGCATCTGAACAAGAGACCTTCCCCGATTCTCGTTCTCAAACCGGTCTGCAAACTGAAACACAGCTCACCTTCCTGATTCACATGCTTCTGAATTTTGCGACGCAAAGTTCTCCAGGTGTCTGTTACGCGTGAGAATGCATCTATTTGTGTCAAATGTTGGCAAAAGTCATAAACGAGTCGTGCATTGCGTTACTGGACATTGCTTGCCCAAATATGAGAGTCAGTCAGAAATGTGTTGGTGATGGTAAATTTGGACTACATTCGAGATGGCTTTTCATGAAGATTTCTATTTGGAAACAGAAGCAGATTGCTGCAGAAATGGTGCTTCTAATGGTTTCTGTTTTTGTAGGCCACTTTGAGTCATTGTGAGTAAAATGACAACAACAACAACAATAATAAATTCCTTCCAGTAGCACCTTAGAGACCAACTAAGTTAGTTATTGGTATGAGCTTTCGTGTGCATGCACACTTCGTCAGATATTTATTTATTTTGTTTTGTTTTGACTACGGCAGACCAACATGGCTACCTGCCTGTAGTAGTAATAATAATAATAATAATAGTTATGATGTTCTGGGTGACGAAGCCCTTCTTATCACAGCGCACAGTTTAGCTGTGGAACTCCCTGCCACGGGAAGTAGTGATGGCAACCACCCGGAATGGCTTTAAAAGAGGAAGAGACAAATTCATGAAGGAGGCTCTCAATGGCTGCTAGCTATGCTGGCCATTCTCTGCTTTCATAGCTGCTGGAAACCGCAGGCAGGGAGGCGGCTCCCGCACTCGGATCCTGCTTGTGGGCTTCTTCCCATTGGGGCATCTAGTTGGCCACTGCGAGGAAAGGACACAGAACTAGACGGGCCCCATTTGACCTGGACCAGCAGGTCCTTCTCCTGTCCTCCCTGTTACCTGTAGAGTTGAGAGAGAACCTTGATAAGCAATGGCGGAAAAGCCTCAGCTTGGCACAGTGGTGTAGCGTCCTTTGCTGGTGCCTGGGGCTAAGTGGGGCTGTGCTGCACCGCCTGCCTGCTTGCGCAGTGGGGAGCCCGGCTGGCTAACATGGCCCTCCTTTGAGGGGTACACTCATGGTGCAACAGGGCAGGGCGCAAAGTGCTGCCGGGCTCACAGGGCATCATGATTAATGCGCCCCCCAAAAAAAACTTGACTCGGGGCAACCCTGCCCCTGCTACGTCACTGGATTGGCAAGACTGCTTTTCAACTTCTCCCTTTTCCTTTTGCAGGCTGCGACCTCCGAGTCAAGGATGAAGAAGGGGAGTCCGGGGAGGAAGACGGCCGAGGGCTCTTCTCGGAGACGGTGCTCCGGCGCTGGAAGCCCGAGGGCGAGACTTCGCACCCGCAGCAAAACGGCGGCAGCAACGTGGCTGGCGAGCCTGCGGGTGGAGCGGGACTCCTCTCTCAGGGGCCGCCTGGCACTGAAGGAGGAAGGGATCCCGGAGGGGAAGAGCTGTGCCCCCTAACCTGCCCGGACTGCGGGAAGCGCTTCAAGAGCAAAACCTCCTGCTTGACGCACCAGCGCATCCACACTGGCGAGCGCCCCTTTGGCTGCCCCGAGTGCGGGCGGCGCTTCACCCAGCGGCAGCACCTAGGCACCCACCTGCGGGTGCATAGCGGGGAGCGCCCCTTCTCCTGCGGTGAGTGCGGCGCCGCCTTCCGGCTGCAGAAGCTGCTGCTGACGCACCGGCGCAAGGCGCACTCGGGGGAGCCGCCTCTGGCGTGCGCCGACTGCGGGAAGCTCTTCAGCCACAAGCACCACCTGATGACGCACCAGCGGGTGCACACGGGCGAGCGCCCCTTCCCCTGCCCCCAGTGCGGGAAGTGCTTCACCCAGAAGCACCACCTGCAGACTCACCAGCGGGGGCACTCGGGGGACCGCCCCTTCCCCTGCCCCGAGTGCGGGAAGGCCTTCAAGGACCGGGCGGGGGTGCTGATGCACCGCATTGTCCACACGGGCGCCAAGCCCTTCGCGTGCCAGCGCTGCGCCAAGATCTTCAGCCACAAGCACCACCTGGTGATCCACCAGCGCGTCCACACGGGCGAGAAGCCCTTCTCCTGCCAGGTGTGCTGCAAGAGCTTCACGCAGAAGCACCACCTGCTCAGCCACGAGCGCATCCACACCGGCGAGCGCCCCTACGCCTGCCCCATGTGCCCGCGCAGCTTCAAGGATCGCATCACCCTCAAGCTGCACGTGCGGCTCCACACGGGCGAGAAGCCCTTCTCCTGCGGGCGATGCGGAGAGAGCTTCCGCCTGCGCAAGGCCCTGCTCTCCCACCAGAGGGCGCACGACGCACCCGCCCAGCTCATCTGCACCGAGTGCGGGGAGAGCTTCCCGCGCATGCGCAGCCTGGCTGCCCACAGGAGGAGGGCGCACCCAGCAGCAGCGCCCCACGGGGCTGGCGCACGGCCCGGACCAACCGGCCACTTGCGCCGCCCGGCTGAGTCGCATGCTGACGGGGAGAGAGCATCAAACGCGCCACTCAGACCCTGAGGGCACATGGCAGAAAGAAAAGGGCAGTCTGAGCCCTGGCACACATCCTCCAGCTGCCAAGATGCCAACGCAGTGAATCGCCTGCCCAGGCCAGGATCCCTAGGCTGGGTGGACAAGGAAATGCGATTGTCCTCTTTCATGGCATTGTACAGTTGGAAGGGCTCCACGGGTCATCCATCCCAACCCGCTGCAACACACCTTTCTCATTGTCCTTTTTGTTTGGGAAATTTTGTCAGCATCCTGCCCCCCCCCCCATCAAAACCAAGGACCTCCCCTTTCCTGGCTTCCCATTTCCGCTTTGTTGCAGCGCCGACTGGTTATTGCAGGAGCAGCCCAACCCAGGGAGCCAGTGTAGTGTAGTGGTTAGAGCTCTGCTTTTCAAACTTGGTATTACAACTCCCATCATCTGTAGCTAGCAGGAGCAACAGTCAGGGATGGCGGGAGCATCCATAGGAGTATAGCATCTAGATCAAGGGAAGCAATAGTGCCACTGTATTCTGCTCTGGTCAGACCTCACCTGGAGTACTGTGTCCAGTTCTGGGCACCACAGTTCAAGAAGGACACTGACAAACTGGAACGTGTCCAGAGGAGAGCAACCAAAATGGTCAAAGGCCTGGAAACGATGCCTTATGAGGAACGGCTAAGGGAGCTGGGCATGTTTAGCCTGGAGAAGAGGAGGTTAAGGGGTGATATGATAGCCATGTTCAAATATATAAAAGGATGCCACATAGAGGAGGGAGAAAGGTTGTTTTCTGCTGCTCCAGAGAAGCGGACACGGAGCAATGGATCCAAACTACAAGAAAGAAGATTCCACCTAAACATTAGGAAGAGCTGTTCGACAGTGGAATTTGCTGCCAAGGAGTGTGGTAGAGTCTCCTGCTTTGGAGGTCTTTAAGCAGAGGCTTGACAACCATATGTCAGGAGTGCTCTGATGGTGTTTCCTGCTTGGCAGGGGGTTGGACTCAATGGCCCTGGTGGTCTCTTCCAACTCTAGGATTCTATGATTCTATGAGTTGTAGTCCAACAACCGCTGAGTACCCAAGTTTGAGAAAGGCTGGGCTAGAGTGCCAGAGCTCGTGGCGGCGTTCACAGCCCCCCTTTCTCCTGATGACACCCCATTTTGTCCCCACACCAATGCTGTGAGGCGGGTTGAGAGACAGTGACTGGCCCGAAGGTCCCACCCAGTGAGCTGCGTGGCCGAGTGGGGATTTGAACCCAGGTCCTTGTCCGACCTTCTTGACCCCTGGACCACCAGACTGCGGTGCCCCTTCCCTTCTTGCCAAGCGAGAGCCTTGTAAAATGGGCCACCTCACCAACCCACCTCGGTTCTAAGAGACAAGGAATTTGAGCAGCTCTTTCCAGTTTGCTGGATCGTCAAGTTGGAAGGGATCCTCGAAGGTCATTTAGTCCAACCCCCTGCAATGCAGGAATCGCAGTCAACCGCAGTTCTTTGCTCTGCACCAGGAAAAGGCTTTGCCTGCCACTGGAGAAATTCAATTCTGTTTGCATTTGCAGGTGAATCCCCTTTATCTGCTCTTTCTGAATCAGCCCTCACACCAAGACTCGGCCACAGCCCTTCAAAAAGCCACCCTTCTCTGAATTTTGCACTGTGCAGGTGACGAGTGTAAAGTATGCGTCGCTAGGCTAGGGCATGGATCAAAACCCGTAGTTTAGCAGAAATAAAATGCATTAGGTGAGAGAACGCTGCCTTGCAAAAATGTGTATTTTAGGCAAAATTGCACCCAAAATGTGTGTGGGAAGAGACATTCGCACTAAAATTCTGGTGAGTTATCATGAGGACTTATTTTTGGTAATTGCAAACTGATGCGGAGAATTAAATCTGCGACCAGGAAAATGAGGAAGTGGAGGAGGAAACCAAGATTGACAGATTCACCCGTGGAACACCATTTGGGAAATCATAAATGGGGAATTTGCGCCCCTCCACGTGTTGCTGGACTACGACTCCCATGATTCCTGGCTGCTGGGAGTTGTAGGCCAACGACAGCCAGACGGAGCCACAGCCTCTCCCTCCCCAGCGTAAGCGCAAAGGTTGCCTCTGGGCACGTTAAGACGGCAGGTGGCCGTGAAGTGGGTGCACTTTTTCAGAACCCTCAGCTGCCCTGCAAGCTGTGAATAGGCAACGTAGCACCCTCCCAAAGGTCCCAGAATCATAATGCCGGAAAGGACCCCAAGGGTCATCTAACCCAACCCCCCAAAATGCAGGCCTCGCAACTGAAGGATCCCCAGCAGGTGGAGATCTGAGCCCTGCTTAGAAACCTCGGCAAGCCAGGAATAGCCAGTGTGGTCCCTTCTAGCTGCTCCTGGACTCCAGTTCCCATCAGCCCCAGCAAGTATGCCCAATGGCAAGGATGATGGGAGGCCACAGCACATCAGCTACCCCTCCCAAGCCCAGACCACCCCACCAAAGCTCAAAATGACTGCAAGTCCAGCTATGTCCTGTCCAATGTAAAAGGAAGAACAAGCAAGTGGTAGGTCCTTTGTGTGGGGAAGACGGAGACCTTCTTTGCCTGTCTTCACCCAAAACGAAGCGATGCCCAACCTGGTGATAACAGAATAAATGATGTAAGGAGGGAGCTGCAGCCCAGATAGGAAAAGGGGTAGTAAGGGAACAACTAGCTGCTTTAAGTTAATTCAGATCTCAAGGGCCTGATGAGCTGCACCCAAGGGTGCTAAAGGGGCTTGCAGATGCAATCTCAGAGCCTTTGTCTATTATCTTTGAGAACAGGTGAGGTCCCTATAGACTCGAGATGGGCAAATATTGTCCCCATCTTCAAAAAGGGGGGAAAGGAAGACCCAGGTAATTACTGACAGGTGAGCTAGACACTGATAACAGGGAAGGTCCCAGAACAGATAATTCAACAGTTAGTCTGTGAGCATTTAGAAAAGGACGCTGTGATTACTAAGACCCAGCATGGGTTTCTCCAAAATAAGTCATGGCAGCCCAATGCGATTTCTTTTTTATGGAATTACAAACTTGGTGGATCAGGGAAATGCTGTGGACATAGTGTACCTTGATTTCAGAAAGGCTTTTGGCAAAGTCCCCCATGATATTCTAGCGAGGAAGCTGGTAAAATATGGGTTGAACGACGTGACTGTTATGTGGATTTGTAGCTGGTTGACTGACTGAACCCAAAGAGGACTCATTCATGGTTCCTCGTCATCCTGGGGGAAAGTGACCAGTGGGGTGCCGCAGGGTTTTGTCCTGGGCAAGTTGTTGCTTAACGTCTTTATAAATGACTTGGATGAAGGAATGGAGGGGATGTTAATCAAATTTGCAGATTGCACCAAAGTGGGAGGGGTAGCTAATGCCGCAGGAGACAGAATCAGAATTCAAAATGCTTGGAGATCTGGGCACAAGCTAACAAAATGAATTTCCATAGGGACAAATGTCAGGTTCTGCAGTTAGGCAGGAAGAACCAGATGCACAAATATAGGATTGGGGACACCTTGCTTACTAGCAGCACATGTGAAAAGGATCTCAGGGTCTTGGTGGACCACAAGCTTGACATGAGTCAACTTCTTGGATTTCCTGAAAGCCAGCACTTCCTTCTCAGATTCCTCCTTTTTCCCAATGCAAAAAGAAGCAAAGCTCATGGAGCTGTTCCCCTGCCCTTGTCGACCTTAAATAGGTCTTTTCTTTCCGCAACTTTGACCTGTGGTTGGGCTCTGAGCTGCCGCTTCTGATCTTCCTGGAAAGGGCTCCCCCACCTTGCTATCGCTTGTTAAAACCTCTTCCTCACACACCTGGTTTCCTGGGGGAATGAGATGCGGGTTCACTGCCTGCGCCCTGATTTGCAACGGAGACATTTTCATAAAAAAGACGAATCTCTTTTCTTCCTGGGAGATTTGCTCCTTGGCTTCCAATCTCCTTCTCAGAAACGCCTGGCACAGAGATTGCTCTTTTCACAGCCACTGTACATATGAACCAGGCACCTTCTGTGTTCATCCCCTGAGCAACAGTGCTTCCCCTAAAAATGATGCAAGGCTCTAGTCCGCACGCTTCTGCATCAAGGGCTAATTCGATAGGAACCTGGGAAGCTGCGTCAGGCCGTGGTTGGCCCAGCTTGCTCAGTATCGCCCACACTGTCCAGCTGGCAAGGGGCCTTCCTAGCCCCACCTGGAAATGCCACAGGGCACTGGGTGCAGGGCTCACAAGGTGGGCACTCGGCTTCCACTCCTGCAAGCCCGCAGCAAATTCCTTTGGCATCCTCTCTCAGTCCTCCCCTGTGGAAGCTTCCTTGGCGCATTAATAAAACACACAGCGAAGCTGCTGGCTGAGTTTATTGACTTGCAAAGGAACAGAGGAGAAATCTGTGCCGTGGTGTGTGTGTGTGTGTGTGTGTGAAATTGGAAGAGAGGAGGGAAGAGGCAATGGGAAACCCAGAAAAACATCTTGCATCCTGGGAGGGCAGACGTCCCATTCCGCCATGGAAGGGCCTGGTCTTTTCGCCTGCGGGGACATCGTCAGCGCTTGGAGAAGTCGCCACCTGCTATGGAGAAGAAGGCAAACCCGAGACGGGTGGTGAGACTTGAATGCAGGACTTACCTGGGAAGACCAAGAGCAGAGGAAAGTGACTCTTGTGCCCAGATCCTGCGTGTGGGTTTCCCATTGGCCGTTGTGAGGACAGCATGCTGGGCTCTGGAGACTCGGTGTGGTTAGAGTGTCAGACCAGGATGCGGGAGACCCGAGTTCGAATCCCCCCAGTCACACGGGGCCAATCACACTGCCTTCTCTCAGCCTATCCTCCCTCGCAGGGCTGTTGTGGGGGTTAAATGAGGAGGGAGGGAACCATGTACGCCACTTGGAGGGAAATAATGTGGGATATTAATGCAATGAAATAAATAAGGATAATGGCTGGGCCACTTGCCTGATCCAGCTCTTTTTATGGTCTTAGCTATAGAAAAGAGAGCTTTGTCTACATCTTTGGCCTAATTGAGCCGGGCTCCTCTTAGGCCCAGGAATCAGGTTGGGGAGGGGGGAGAACCCATTATTATTATTATTATTATTATTATTATTATTATTTTACTATAATTTATAACCCGTCCTAAGGTCCAAGGGCGGGTGACATGATTAAAGTATGGTATTGAAAACAGTTTTAAAAAACCCATTCACAATCCCAGAAATAAAGTGGGTCCTAAAATCAATGCATTAGGCGTCAAAGGAGAAAGAGGGGCGTCATCAGTATCCGCTGGAAGCTGTGCAATGAAGGCAAGAGTGAGTTGGGGGGGTCTGGGTGGACCACAAGTTTAATAGGAGGTTAAATGCTAGAATCATAGAATTGGAAGAGACCACAAGGGCCATCGAGTCCAACCCCCTGCCAAGCAGGAAACACCATCAGAGCACTCCTGACATATGGTTGTCAAGCCTCTGCTTAAAGACCTCCAAAGAAGGAGACTCCACCACACTCCCTGCTATTCTAGGCTTCATCAACAGGTCTCGTGGGATATTGGAGAACTGGGTGCAAGCCCAGTAGGGACAAATGTAAGTTTCTGCACTTAGGCAGGAAGAACCAGATGCACAAATATAGGGCTGGGGACACCTGGAAAAGGATCTAGGAGTCTTGGTGGACTACAAGCTGAAGACGAGCCCACAGTGTGATGCAGCAGCAAAAAAAGCTAATGCTTTTTCTAGGCTGCATCAACAGAAATATAGTGTCCAGACCAAGGAAAGTAATAGTCCTGCTCTAATTTGCCTTGGTCAGGCCACACTTTGAATACTATATCCAATTCTGGAAACCACAATTTAAGAAGGATGTTGACTAGCTGGAAGATGTGCAGAAGAGGGCAGCCAAGCCTTATGGGGGAATGGCTGAGGGAGCTGGGAATGTTTAGCCTGGAAAAGAGGAGGTCGAGAAGAGATACGAGAGCCAACTTGAAATATCTCAAGGGCTGTCCAGCTTGTTTCCTTCTGCTCCAGAGGGTAGGACTCGAACCCATCGCTCCAAGTCACAAAGAAGGAGATTCCGACTAAACTGTGACGGTGGAGCAGTCTCCCTCGGGAAGGGGCTGGATTCTCCTTTCTTGGAGGTTTATAAACTGGCCATCTATCATGGCTGCTTTAGCTGAGATTCTTGTGTTGCAGGGGGTTGGACTGGATGACCTCTGGGTCCCTTCCAACTCCCCAATTCTACGATGTTACCTTTGTACAGGAGATTCCTTCCTGCGCCCACAAACCCCACCCTCTCCAGACAAGCTAGAGGCGGGACCAGATTTCAAGGACACACCACAGTCTGGCAAACAACCCAATTTGGGGGGGGGTATTCTTCCAGAGCAGGCCGATGGGGGACATTGTGTGGGGTCAGAGGCCCAGACCCCGAGCCCTAGGGTCAGAGGCTCCCCACACCCCATTGCCTGTGGGCAATCGGAGCCCTTCCCGGCGCCCGCCTCTGGCCCGGGCTCACCTTGGCAGCTGCTGCACTCGCACTGGTGGATGACGGGCAAGACGACGGGCTCCGTCTCGCCCCCCTGGCACTGCAGGTTCAGGATGCGGACGGGGCTGACGGGGTCCAGGCGGTAACTGCAGCACTCGCACACGGTCTGCAGGTAGGGCTCCTGCGAGGGGCACCAGGAGGGCAGGGGAGGAGAGAGATAAAAAACCCAAACAGGTGTATCAAAACACCATTGATGAGGCCCTACGCTACTGAAGGTAAAAGGGCCAGTTCTATGTCCAGCTTTATATCGGCTCCCCCCAATATAGAAACTCCCCACTTCTCTGAGGAGCGCAGACTGGCCCACTGTCTCCTCCCCAATCCAGCTTCTCCAGGCAGCGAGTTCCAAAGTTGCCTGGGAGGAGCCACCACCGAGAAGGACCTGCTAGGTGGCCCCACCAGGACCAGATTTAGGTTTGATGTGGCCCTCAGCTCCTGAAGGTAACAGGGCCCTTTCTATGTCCAACTGTCCTATGTCAGCAACAAATTGTCGCTGTTTTTTATGTTGAATCTATGCTATATTGTAATTTATGGACCTAATAGGTATCTCAAGCCAACTGCACACAACAAAATACGTATTCAATCAAAGTAATTGTTGAACTGGGATACAATTAAGAAGAAGTACATTAATCGTGAAATACATGCCATGTAACCAGTCGCTGCAGAATGTAGGCACCCTATATAGAGAAATGAGCAAACCAGTGATATTTTAGGGAGCAGGTGAGCAGGCAGGGCCCATGACTTACGTCATAGGAGCTTACACAACACAAAACACTGTTGCTGTATGTAGGTTTTATTTTATTTTATTTGTTTTATCTTATATTTTGGAAATGTGTGTCCAGTTGTTGTGTTTCCTTTAAATTTTTTTGGGGCCCCCAAGAGAGTGAGGCCCTAAGCTAGAGCTTGTTCAGCTTATACGTAAATTTCAAGGAGAGTCTGCCTGGAGCCCAGGTCAGGAAGGGGCTGGTTTTTTTGGTTTGGTTTTTTTGGTTTTTTTATTTATACATTTTCATTAGTTTTACAATCAATTTAACATTCCAAAATTTGGCTTCCTTCCCCCTCTTTCAGCGGTTCCTTACATTTATTTTTTAATATCTTCTGCATATCTGAATTCATTTAACTTCCTCATTTAAATATCTACTGTAAATATGTCCTCTTATAAAACCGCAGGTTATTACAATAATCCTGCCAATGTTTTTATCTGTCTACAATTTATCTGTAAATATTCAATTAACCGTTTTCATTATTCAAGGTACGGCAACCCTATCACACAGAAGCTGTTGGAGGACTAAAAACGGACCCCCTTTGAAATGAAAATTCTCCCATCCAAAAATGTTATTATTTTCTATTTATTTGAGTTATATACCACCCTTCATGCAACAACAACAACAACAATTTATTTATACCCTGCCCATCTGGCTGGGTTTCCCCCCAAAACTCAGACATTTCCTTTAAAATGTAAAAATCCGCCTGGATGGGCATGTTCGCCCCCTAAAAGAGGACAGGTCCTGGTTTTCCTGGGCATATGGCAACCCTACCGCTTGTGCACTACTGATAACCCCAATACACTGCGCGGACTGTGAGGGGCGAGGCCACTGGGTGACGCAGAGGGGGCTTCTGGAGAGGGCAGTGCCCGCCCGGTGCCTTGGCCTGGCGCCTACTTACCTCGGGGATGACGTTGGTGTGGGAGGGGCAGCGCCCCCGGCAGTAGCTCACCTCCACGCCAGCCAGGAAGCAGCCGCCCTTGGTGATGTTGCGGAGCTCTGTGTGGTGCTGGCAGTCGGGCTGAGGGTGATCTTCTGCAGGGGAAGAGGAGGGCAATGTGGCAGGCCAGCGGGCAAGGGGGGCACCCCTGTGCGAGGGTCTCAGGGGCCCAGGCCTGGGGCTGATGGGGAGTTTGGGCCCAGCAAAAATCCCCCAAACCCTGACCCACGTCGGACGGAACAGTTTCTGTTTCCCGTTGGTTGGTTTGGTTCAAAACATTTACGCATCACAATTTGCAAAAGAAGAAAAACAAAAAAGCCAATAAGATTATAAATAAGGAAAGCTAACAATAGCAATTGAAGGCTTTTGGAAGCTAAAATCACAACAGATTGGAAGTCAAAACGTCTGGGTGGGCTGGCCTGGACTCAAATGTTTTCAGCAGGCACTGCAAAGGGCACAGGGGAGGAGCCTGCCTGTTGTGTCAAGAGGCAAGGAGTTCCAAAGGTGATGGTAAAAAACCTTAAAGCGGATCACAGAACGAATAAAACGGTAACGATTACCGGTAAAACGGTTAAAAGGAACTGTTTAGAACATTGGGAGGGATATGAAAGCAGCAGAAAAGGAAAATCAGATTAAGACACGCATCAACAGTCCGCAGGTCTGAGTAGGGTTCTCTGGACAAAAAATGTTTTCGGCAGTCACCAAAAAGAGAATTGCCTGATCTCCATAGGCGGGGAGTTCCAAAGAGTGGGGCTGCCACAATTAAAGATGGCTTTGTTGCAAATGGGGATTCCCTGCTCTCCCTCCCCGTCTCGCCCGCCTGCCCGGGATGCAGAAGCCCTGATATGGGGGACCCGGCTCCTAGCCCAGGCCTGAAACCAAGACCCCAAAGGCACAGCCTAGAAAGGACCCTCTGGGGGCTCTCTCCCCCCTCGCAAGCCCACCTACCAGGCAGCTCCTTCCTGCACAGCGGGCAGCAGCTCTCGGCCTCCTGCACTTTGACTTCGCCCTGAGGAGAGAAGAATCACAGAAGGGACCCCAAGGGTCATCTAGTCCAACCCCCTACGACGCAGGAACCTTTTTGCCCAGAGTGGGCTCAAACCCACGACCCTGAGATTAAGAGTCTCCTGCTCTACCAACTGAGCTGTCCCGCAGGGCTGAGCTGCGGGTACTCGCTTTCAAATCCCTGCAGACCCCAGGCACCTGAGCATGTGCAAAGTGTCTTTCCCTACACCCTCGAGCAAGCTGCAGCCTGGTCTCCCTGCTCGCCACATATCCCAGGATGTGTTTCTGCCACCGCCTGCCCCCCTCGGAGTTCTCATTTCCCCAACTGACCCTCATTGACCCCCCATTTTTGGTCCCCCCCCCAGTCCCCACGCAGAGCTTTTCCTACCGGAGGAAGGGCGATTGCCTGCGCTATACTCATGCCCTCCACCTGAGAAAATCCCTTGACCCCAATTTTATTTTATTCTTCGGCAGATTTACAAAACATGTGTCAATTAATAAATTTCAGTCAAGCGCCAATTCGCCCTCCTTCCCAAGCTCAGTGGCACTGGCGGGGGAATTTGGGACATTCCGCGATCAAATCAGAAGCCCAGGTGGTTTCCATAATTCTGGGACTGTCCCTGGAAAATCGGGACGCTTGGAGGGAATGCTAGATTGGCCTCCTCTGGACTGAACCAGCAGACCGTCCATATATTCTTCGTTAATTGTCCTACGTTGAGAGGAGGCGAGGGCAAGGCCCACACGGGGTGGCCCCTGAGTCTGTTTTTGGCCCGCAGGACAGAGGCGCCCTGCAGGGGTGCAAATATCGAGAGTGTGGGGGTCAGGTGGGATTGCTATGAGGAATTATGAAATATAGAGCAAGCCATTGTGTCCACGATGAACGCATTGCGTTGACTGGGCTTGATTCATTGACAATAGTTTCTGATCGAATCCCACAAGCCTCTCCACCTCGGCCATTTGCTTTCTCTACGCCTGACAGGCACGGATAAGCATTCTATACACAGGCCAGTTGCAAATACCTCAAGGCAGGTGATCGGGGGACAGGTAGCCTCGCACACGGCCCTCCCGTTCAGACAATGGCAAGTTTTGCAGCCCTCCTGCCATTCTGTGCCAGCCTGCAGAGGAGAGAAAGAAGGGGAGAGAAGGCTTTAGAGGGCCTGCAGAGTGCAACCGGCTTAGAAATTATTCTTATTATCATTGCCATCGTTAACATATCAATTTCTGTCCTGCTTTTTCCCCCAGATCAGGACTCACACAAATTAAAACGGCACAGGTCGAATGCAAAAAGTTACAGACGTACAAAAGATGGTCGTTAGAATGTGATTTAAGAGAATAAAAATGATATAAATAAACAAATCTAATAAAAACAGGTAATGAAAACAGCACAGCACTATTTCCTTCCTTAAAAAAAAACTAGCCTGCCAGAATAAAATAATCTTCGGCCAATGGAAGGACAAGGAGGGAGCCAGTCTGGCTTCTCTAGGGAGGGAGTGCCAAAGTTTGGAGCAGTCACTAAGAAGGCCCTGCAATAAGTCACAGAATTCTAGAGCTGCAAGAGACCCCCAGGGGTCATCTAGTCCTTTGTGCCCACCAATGTGGAATAAGCAGGTTGAGGCCACAAAACTTTGTCTCGCCAAAGCCAGATACCTTTGCCCTCCCCTCCAATCCAAAATGCCGCCACCGCTCACACTCACCGCATAAATCTGGCCCCGATGCTCACACTCGCAGTGAGCAGCCAGAACGCAGTGTCCGCTCTTGTTCCGGTAGTGCCCCAGCTGGCACACGCAACCCTGCCCAGATCTTGGGGTGCAGTTCTGCAGGGGATCCTCGTAGATCTGGTGGCAGCCTCGCTCGCAGGGGGCGGGGGAATCGGTCCTGAGCCAGAGCTCGCCGGCAGGGCAGGCTGTGGGCAGGAGGGATACCAGTCAGAGTAGCCTTTGCCAACCAGGTGCCAGTATACCTGAAGGAGCGTCTCCACCCCCATCGCTCAGCCTGGACACTGAGGTCATCCTCCGAGGGTCTTCTGCTGGTTCCCTCACTGCAAGAAACGAAGTTACAGGGAACCAGGCAGAGGGCCTTCTTGGTGGTGGCACCCGCCTATCCGATGTCAAGGAAATAAACAACTACCTGACTTTTAGAAGACATATGAAGGCTGCCCTGTTTAGGGAAGTTCTTAAGGAATTTGATTGTGTTTTTAATATCCTGTTGGGAGCCTCCCAGAGTGGCTGGGATACAAATAATAAAATTATTATTATCAAACTCCCACCAGCACCGCCCAGCTCCATCGACTGTTCCTCACAAGGCTTGGTTTCCAGACCCTTTATCGCTTCTGGTTCAGCTGCGCTTCTGTTTCGGGAAGTTCCACTTAGCTAGGCTTGTATCAAAACGTAAAAGGGGAGATTTTCTGTTCCTCCCCGATTCCCCAGGGGCAGGAGAATGATCCGCAGGGGCAAAGGAAAGCCACTGAGCCTTACCGCAGTCTGGGAGTGAACACGACATCCAGCGCTCAGAGGGTCCTTCGCACTCAGCACCGCCGTAGAGGCGCAGCTGGTGGCGGTGGCGCCGGGACGTCCGTTGTCCGGAGCCACACGTCACGGAGCAGGGTGACCACGGGGACCACTCAGACCAGACGCAGGGCACTGCGAGAAGCGGGAGAGCGGCTGGGTGAGGGAGTGTGGCTGGCAGAGGGCACCCTGGGTGGGCGTCGGATCAGGGCCCGGTGCTGTGTGGGGCAGGTGGTGGCTGGGAGGGCAGAGAAGCGCCCAGGTAATTGCCCCAGAAGGAGGGCAAATATGGGTGTGGCACCCCTGCCCCCTGGCGGCTCAGTCCTGAAGTGGGCGATGCCAGAGTTCAGGGCAGAGCTCTCGCTTTTGAGAAGGGGTTTGGTTGGGGTTCGGGGATGGGAGGAATGCACTCTGCACAGGCTCAGAGGAAGCGTTGGCCGTCTGGTCCCAGGGCTGAGAAGAGGAAGTTGGCAGGCAAACACAAGGCAAACACAGGAACCCCAGACCCCTTTGGCCCCTCCAGGCTGCCAGCCCCCTTCCCGGTGCCGTGGGGCTGAAAGCAATGGGGCTGTAGGGGGCAGAAAGGGGGCAAGCTCTGCCTGGAGAGGGTCTGTGCCCCTTGGCAGCCTCTTACCATCGCAGTCCTCCTGGGTGCAGGTGAAGACCCCCCTCTGGCAGACACTGCGGAGCCAAACAAAAGGAGTCAGAAGGCAGCCAAGGAAGGTGCGGCGGGTTAACAGAGCCCAGGGCTGGGCGGGAGGAGACCCGGGTTCAAATCTCCACTGGGTGGCCTTCAGCCAGTCTTCCTCTCTCTGTCTAGCCTACTTCGTCCCCTCCCTCTCCCCTTTTTATGAAGATTACCCGCTCTGGGATCCCACAGCTAATTCTCCCCTGGTCTCCCAAGTAGGACTAATTTAGGACTAATTAGGCCCAAGTAGGACTAATTTAGCCAGCTAGCCCTGGTGATCATCTAATGTTTATTGGATGGATTTCCCCCCTAAATTGATTTTTGAATTCTGAATTTATTGTTATTCACGTTTTATACTGTATTTTATGTTGTTTTTTCTTGCATCAATTAAGTGTTCTGAATTTGTTGTTAGCCGCCCTGAGCCCGGTTTTCTGAACTGGGAAGGGTGGGTGTCAGGGAACTGACATCGGAGCCAGAGGCGGAGGCGGAGGCAAGGCTCCCAAGCGATGCTGGAGAAGGGCCCAGCAGGGAGAGAGGCAGCTCATCAGCGGGGGAAGGAAATCAGCGCAACACCAGGGATAAATGGGGGCAGATGGGGGAATCGGCGAGAGGGCTCCAGGACTCCTCGCCGGAGACCAGCGGGGAGAGCACGGGTCCTCCGCTACCCACGCCCTCCCTGCGCAGAAGACTTCCGCGCAGGGAGAGTAGGAGGAGACTTGGCGTCAAACAGCTTTTATGCTGGAAAAGGTTTAAGAAACGCCCACTGACGGATTCTGCTAGCGACTGAAACAGCCACAAAGTGAAGGGCTGCCCAGACAGAAAAGGTTTAACCAGGCAACCTAGCCAGGAGTGGCGGCAACTTACGCACGAGCAACCCCTATTATTATTACAGTGGGGTATAAATAAAAATGTATTATTTATTATTACTTTGCAGGGCTGTTGTGATGCTCAAATGCAGGAGTGGGAGAAATACACACACACACACACACACACACACACACACACACACACGCCCCGCCCCGAACGGCTTACGGGAGAGTCAGGATATCAAAGTAGGCCATGGAAAGAGGCCCTCAAATCTGAAAGGCCGTCACAAGAAATATGGAGCAAGCTTGCTTTTTGCTGCTCCAGGAGAGACAACCCAAACCAACGGAGTCAAAGGACAATAAATGAGATTCCAGCTGAACCTTGGGAAGAAATTTCTGACGGTGGAAGCTATTTGACAGTGGAAGGAACCACCGCTGAAGATGGCACACTCTCCTTCCTCAGATATTTCAAAGCAGAGGTTGGATGGCCACCTGTCAGGGATTCTCCCGCTGTGATTCCTGCATCACGGGCGGCTGGACTAGAGAACCTTTGGGGGATCCCTTCTAAATCTACGATTCTATGATTCCTCCTGCAGCCCAGGGTGGGTGGATGGGGAGAGGAGCCCCCTGTGTGATGGCCTGGGATTCGGACTCGGAGGCTGAACCTGAGGAATCCCAGCCTGCACAGGAGTCCCCGTCTCCAGAACCAGCTTAGCCAGGGCTGGAGCATGAGCCTGAAGGGTCCTCACCTCTGCTGGATCCTCAGGTGCAAGCACCAGCTGAGTCTGCTCTGGCTCCTGAGGTGATGGAGGACTCATTGCCTGCAGGTGCTCCACTCTCAGCCCCGTCAGGGGAAGCTGAGGTTGCCTCTGGGTCCGGGAACCCTCCAGCCTCTCCTGAGCTGCAGAGGCTCAGGGCAGAGAGGCGTAGGGAACTAAGTTCCCGCAGGAGGAGTGCTTGCCTCCAGGCCAGGAGAGGCGAGTCACCTGAGGATCGGGGCTGCCCTATGCCTCGGGGCAGATAAAAGCCGGCCAGCCCCAGTCCCAAGTTGCGGGAGCAATATTGTTGGTTGCTAGTTCCTGCCTGAGCTCCTCACCCACCCTGGGTCCCTGCTTGCAAGCCTGTTCCTGACTTCACCCGACTCCCTGCCCTGCACCCAGCTTCAGCTACTACGGACTGCCTCCACGTTGCACCTTTGACCACGGACCGGACTTGGACCTCGCCTCTCGGGTAACCCACGGAACCAGCACACCCTGAATAGGAAGGACCTTACGCGGCGTCGCCTGCTCTAAGTCAAGAACACCCTGCCCTACAATTTCCGCAGCTGGAACAGGACCCAGGAGTCCTGGCTCAAAGAGACGAAGAGAAAAAGACAACAGTGACTTTGAAAAAGAATGGGAACCATTTATATTATACTTGCAGAAACAAAGAAAGTCTATAGACTTGATGGCAGGATTTAAATAAATATTCACATCATTAGCATTAGAAAATGTGTGGAAGATAGAGAAACAGGATGGTGTGCCTCATTTTTATGTTTTAAGGTTTGATGTTGTTGTATAAATATGTTGCTGGTACTATTTTCTTTTAGGAAATAGCAAAGTGAATGAAAGGAGAAACAAACTAGAAACAGAAGTTGGCGGAAGCCCAGAAGGGGAGGGAGGAAGGAATGTATAGTAAACGTTATGGATATGAGATGTATGTAATGAATGAAAAAGGAAAATGAATTTTAAAATAATATTTTTTAAAAAAAAGCTTCTGTGCTGCAATGGGCAGCGTCATCCAGTTTTCTCTCTCTCTCTCTCTCTTTTTTAGAAGTTTTTATTGGATTTTACAAAGTATAGAAAAAAATGCAAAGACAGGAGCAAGAAAAAAAATAGAAGCACTAATACATACTACAAAATACAACAACACACACATTAAACACAAAAAATACAAAATACATACGTTAAAAACTAATAACAAAAAGAAAAGCACATATAAGAAAAAACACAAAAATTTCTTCTTTCTTAATTTTAGATCTTAAATTCACATATTCTCCTGACTTCCTTGCGTCCCCCGTTCTTGTATCCCTTTTCAAAATTAGTTCAGCAAATTCATAGCCCATTAATTTACCTATTGTTGGTTTAATCTTAAATTTTATCTTGTTGCTAGAACCCCCACAATTCATTTCAATGTCATCAACATTCAGAAATTTTACAATGTTTCTGCAAATAGATTTTAAATTTCCCCCAATCTTCTTCCACTTGCTCTTCTCCCTGGTCTCGGATTCTGCAGAAACATTGTTTTCTCTTTTGCCCCCCAAAGTGACTATTTCAGAGATCCTGCCCCCCCCCAGCCCACGCTCACCAGCTGTTGCACTCGTGGCGAATGACGCTGCCCGGCGGATGCTCCTCTCCCTGTTCCTCTTGGGAAATGTTGGCAGCCCAGGGCATGGTGGGCACCGAGCCCAGCTGGCAGCGGCATTCTTCTGGGGGGACGCAGCCCCCGTCCTGCAGCACCTGTGGGCCCAGAGGAGGCTCAGCGTCAGCAGGTGCGCTGCCGTGGGGCAAGGGTGCTCCCCCTCCCTGCTTTGTGACTGGCTGGCCCCCCGGCGAGAAGAGACTGGGCCGGGCACAGATGCCCTCCTGGGAAGGGGCTCTCGGCTCAGAAGTGCGGGAAATTGCAATCAGATAGCAAGTTTAGAGGGACGCGGGTGGTGCTGTGGGTTAAACCACAGAGCCTAGGACTTGCCGATCAGAAGGTCGGCGGTTCGAATCCCCGCGACGGGGTGAGCTCCCGTTGTTCGGTCCCTGCTCCTGCCAACCTAGCAGTTCGAAAGCACGTCAAAGTGCAAGTAGATAAATAGGTACTGCTCCGGCAGGAAGGTAAATGGTGTTTCCGTGCGCTGCTCTGGTTCGCCATCGTTTTTCTTTTTTTTTACTTTTCAAATTTATACATTTCTTTAGTTTTACAATCAATCTGGCATTCCAAAATTCGGCTGCCTTCGCCCTCTTTCTGCAGTTCCTTAAATTTATTTTTTAATATCTTCTGCATATCCAAGTTCACTTAACGTGTTCATTTAATTACCTACTGTCAATATATACTCTTATGAAACTGCAGGTTATTACAATAATCCTGCTAATGTTTTTATCTGTTGACAATTTATCTGTAAACAATCCATAAACCATCTCCATTCTTTTATAAAAAGTTTGTTATCTCGATTTCTTATTCTTCCAGTGAGTTTCACCATTTCTGCATATTCCTTAAGTTTTTTGTATCCATTCTTCCTTTACTGAGACTTCTGCTTCTTTCCATTTTGGGGCAAGAAACATTCTTGCCGCTGCAGTAGCAGCCATAAATAAATTTCTATACAATTTAGGTAGTTATGTCCCTATAATTCCCAAAAGAAAAGCTTCTGGGTTTTTTAAAAAAATAAAAGTTATTTTGAGCATCCTTTTCAATTCATAATATATCATTTCCCATAATCTTTTTTCAATGCTCACTGGGGCACTTTGAGCATATTACACTGATCCTATACAATTCTATACAATTTAGGTAGTTCTGTCCCTGTAATTCCTAAAACTTTGCCATCTCAGCAGAGTCCAATAATTTTAACAACCATTTCTCTGCCGAATTAAACCCTACAGAGCGGCTGCCAGCCAGTGCAGGCAACACCAGCCTAGGTAGACAGAAAGGGCAGCTTTGGGTGCTCTGAGCTCACTCACCTGTCCGGGGGGGCAGGCGCAGCCCGGCTGGCATTCCTCACGGAGGCACTGGGTGTGAGGGTGCAGGTCGGAGCAGGACCGTGGGCAGGCATTGGCGCAGTCGCTGTAGACTTGGTATCCTGGGCATTCTGGCACAGGGAGGAGGAACGATGTAAAAGGCAGTGTTGCATAGTGGTTAGAGCAGGGGGGGATCAGCAAAATTTTTCAGCAGGGGGCCGGTCCACTGTCCCTCAGAACTTGGGGGGGATGGACTATATTGGGGGGGGGGGGGATGAATGAATTCCTATGTCCCACAAATAACCCAAAGATGCATAATTTGTTGCATCCAATAGAATAGAATAGCAGAAGATTCTCAGGTAAGATGTGCCAAATTAAATATCCGAATCCCCTTTGCAGTTGACCGCAATTTTGTCTACTTCTCTGCCTGGCCTGCATTGCAGGGTCGTTGTTCTTAGGATGAAATGAGGAGGTGGGATAACCTTGAGCTCCTTGGTGGGATATAGGTAAAGGGACCCCTGACCATTAGGTCCAGTCATGGCCGACTCTGGGGTTGTGGCGCTCATCTTGCTTTACTGGCTGAGGGAGCTGGCGTAAAGCTTCCAGGTCATGTGGCCAGCATGACTAAGCCGCTTCTGGCGAACCAGAGCAGCGCACGGAAACGCCGTTTACCTTCCCGCCGGAGCGGTACCTATTGATCTACTTGCACTTTGACATGCCTTCAAACTGCTAGGTTGGCAGGAGCAGGGACAGAGCAATGGGAGCTCACCCCGTCGCAGGGATTTGAACCGCCGACCTTCTGATGGGATATAAATGCATGCATAAACAGGGAGTCTTTGGTCCCCGGCTGCCGCTGAGCCGGCCCTGCCGTTGGGCGGCTTTTGGGGGGTCTCACCTGGCGTGCAGTTCTGCGTGTTGCAGGCGTGGTGCTGCAGGACGGGGTGGGCGCAGGGTTCCTCCAGCGGTGGGGAAAGGAGGCTGCGGTTCCTCTCGGACTCGCCTCCTCCGCAGGTGGCGCTGCAAGGGCTCCAGGCCGACCACTCGCTCAGCAGGCAGGCGGCTGCACAAGGAAAGGGGGGTATCAATGGCAGCACTGGAATCTCCCTCCTGCGCCTGCCGACCTGTGCTCAGGGAGGGATGCTCCAGCTCAGGGCTCAGCAACCTTTTCAGCAGGGGGCCGGTCCACCGTACCGCAGACCTTGTGGGGGCCGGAGTATATTGGGGGGGGGGGTGAAGGAATTCCTATGCCCCACAAACCCAGAGATGCATTTTAAATCAAAGCACACATTCTACTCATGTAAAAACACGCTGATTCCTGGACTGTCCACGGGCCGGATTTAGAAGGCGATTGGGCCGCATCCAGCCCCCGGGCCTTAGGTTGCCTGCCCCTGCTCCAGCTGGTAGAACCAGAGGCGGGGGGAGATTCAAAAGCTGGGGGCCACACAAAGGCTGTATCAGCCCTCACAATATTTCAGTCAATACAAAATCAAACCATAAAATTATAATTGCATTATAAATTATACTGATATATCATATATATAAAAATTATGTTTAATCAACGTAATGAGTGGAATAATAATGCTAAAGTAAATATATACATAAATAAATGTATATGTAAAGACACGCAAGACTGTGTAACGCCATAAAAGTACCGTCTATCACCTACTACAAAGTGACACGTCCATCACTTTCAGTGGGTCTACTCTGAATACAATGAGCATCAGATACAACTCGTTAATAAGGCTTCTTATTTCGATCCTGCCCACCTGCACATAGGAGTTAAGGGTGGAAAATCACAAAGTATCGCAACTCACAACAGGGGGGGGGGGCAAACAAACTGCTGTTCCCTGGATGAGAGTTGACTGTTCTAGGATATAAATCCCCTCTGCAAGTTAATGGATATGGATTTATTAAATACGGATGAAAAGTCATCACACCAGCGGCTGCTAAAACAAAGGATTAAGATCGGAATTGTGGAATTCGGACTAATTAAGCGAACTGGAGCAGGAACAAGGATTAACATCAACTCCAGATAACCGGAATATGGGAAGTCACCCAAAAACGTTGAATTCGGAACTGATTAACTGGCTTTTTTATTGCATTGTGATTTGGCACGATTTGGCATTGTATTAATGTGGCCTCCACTAGATTGTTATTAATAAAAAATTAATAAAAATGAGAGAGAGAGAGGGGGGGTTGGCTGTGTTGGCAGGGCCCAGGGGTAGGGGGCCCGGCTTGGCCTGACGCCAGGAGGCTGGCAGACTCACCCTCGCAGGGCTGTGGGCTGCACTGGGCTGCTTCCTCCATGGCATCGGCGGCGCAGGGGGCTCCCGCAGGGCTCTCGTGGCACTGCCGGTGCCGCAGGGTGCTGCCCCCACCGCAGCTGGCAGAACAGGGGCTCCACGCGGACCATTCCCCGTAGGACGGGCACTCCTTCTCAGGACACAAGAAGGTGCCGTTGGCACAGGTGCTGCGGAGGGAAGGAAGAGACGGGAACCCCAAATTACTAGGACCTGAGAACCTTGGGACAGGCTGACCTGCGAGATGCCTTACTGTGCATGCTCCCGCCCATCATCCAGCCATCGCTTCGTCCGCACGCCACTTTCTCAGACGAAAACCAAGCTACAAGCAGCTCAGGAAACAGAAAGGCAGTTCGAATTCAGGCACCGCAAGAGCATTTCGCGGCGAAAAGCACAAGGTCAAGAGCGGCAACACACAAAACAACGAGAACGTTTCTGTGCCGTAAACACATGGAACAAGATCACAGTCACAAAGCCCAGCAGCCGGAAAGGCAAGGGAGAACGGCAGCTCCACTTGGATCCCAGAAAAACCTCTTCCACAACATTGCCCTCTCGACTCCCCGAGAAAGCAAAGAGAGAGACTTTTCCATACAGTGTGGGGGAAATTTGTGGACTATTTGAAGAATTATCGTAAGCAACTTAAATAGTTAGCAGGGTTGATGTAAAAACATGTGGCAAAAATAAGTTAAAGGGAATATAAAAGGAAAAATTAGTAAACAGGTTTGAACTGGATAGGCAGTGGTAAAAGATATAGCATATGTAATCACAGAAAGTGGGGACAGGAGTCGATTTGAAGATATGCTTGACTGTGTAAATGTTTTCTTTGTTAAAATATTTGTAAAATGGAAAGTTAAAGGGGGGGGGAGTTTGCGACTTGATTTAAATTAGAACATTTAAGAAGTTAAATTCTCCAAGGTTTCCTGGCCAGGGAAGGTGACCCCTTCCGTCCCCCCAATTTGACCCCTTACCAGTTGTGGCAATCCAGCTCCACCGTCTGGCCTGGCATGACCTCCAGGGTGATGTTGGCCGTGGGGAGTCCACAGCGGCAAGCCGGGATCGGAACGCAGGCCCCGTCCTGGAGGAGCTGTCCGTCAGGACACCAGCATCCTGGGTGCGGAGGGGGGGGGGAGGAGGATGAGGAACTGGCCGGGCGAGAGAGGGGCGTTTGGGTTCTGACACGAAGGGTGTGGATGAGGCCGTGAACAGAGGGAATTCCAAAACACAAAAGGTACCTCCCACTTCTTCATGTATCTCACAGTTACCCTATGGAACTCATGGCCACAAGAAGCTGGGAATATGGCTCTAGCAAGAATATGGACTTTGGGATGAATTAAAGGAGTGCAGGCTCCTCCCAGCCAAAGATGCACAGTCTCTTAAGAGTGGCAGCCAAAACAATCGGGATGACGGAGCAATGCCCCTATGAAGAATGGTTGCAGCATTTGGGGCTTTTCAATGAAAATGATGTAAAAACAAATTGTTCAAAATGCAGTGTGATGGGATGATGAGCTGCTTGTGCGTAAAATCCAAGTCCCTCAGAGTTTGTTCAAGTCCGCAAACCTCTGTCTGTAACGGAGCCCCTTAAGCATGGCTCCGTCAGTCGCTGGCAGATTCCGACAGTGGTTGCTTTCGGAATCGCTTCCAACATAAAAGCTCCTTAACGGAAACACGTCTTCTGGACTCTCGGCGTGACAGTTTCCGGCGAGGAGTGGGTGTCCCTATGGGAGGTCCAGAAACCTCCCCACTGTTCTCGCTGGAAGTGTCTCTGAGCCATTCCTCCTGCTCACTTTCCCTCGGAGACCCTCCTCTCCCCCTGCAGGTTCCCTCTTCAGCTGCTGAGTCTCTCCCAACCTCTGTGAGCCCTTCCACCTCCTGTCCTTCCGATGGCAGTTCCCTGACATGCAGGTAGTAAAAAAAGGAAGGTAGGAAAAGCCCAGTACTATTAAATGCCATTTCCTTAAAGGCTGCATTTTAATGTTGTATTTTAATCTTGTTTTTTAAGTTGTATTTCAATCAACTTGTTTTTATTATTGGTTGTTAGCTGCCCTGAGCCCGGCCTTGGCTGGGGAGGGCGGGGTATAAATAAAAATTATTATTATTATTATCATTATTATTATTAAAAAATCCAAGCGCGCGCGCACACACGCACACACACACACACAGCCTGGGATAGCTCAATTGGTAGAGCATGTGGCGCATAATCTCAAGGTCGAGGGTTTGACCCCCACGTTGGGCAAAAGATTCCTGCATTGCAGGGGGTCGGAATAGATCAGGGGCTGGACTACGTGACCCTTGTGGTCCCTTCCATCTCTACAATTCTATGAAAAAATATTCACCTGTCAGCGGAAGGGCAACAAGGAGGGAACCAGTTTGAGACAAAATCCAGGACTGGGCAGGGTTGGCGTGGGGGGGGGGCAGAAGGAGGGGCGTTACCTTGCTTGCAGTCGCCATGTAGACACTCCACATGCTCCCAGAGGTCTGTGCAGGTGCGAGGGCAGCTGTTGGCGCAGGACGGGGCCCAAACTTTGCCCCGATCTTCACATTCCTCTCCTGGGAGAAGGGAGGAAGAAGAACAGCCCCCGGGACCATGAGAAAGCGGCACTTCTGGGTGAATCTTTTAGACTTGGGAACTCCCTGCCTCTTGGCATCAAACAGGCACCTTTGCTGTACAGTGGGACCTCGGTTTCCGAACGTAATCCGTTCCAGAAGACCATTTGAGCTCTGAAACGTTCAAAAACCAAGGTGCAAAGGGCGGTCTGCAAATTCAATTGAGAAAATTGAGAAAAATAACATACACAGTCAGCGGAAGCCGTTCGACTTCCAAGGCGTGTTTCAAAATGGAAGCATTTACTTCCGGGTTTACGGCATTCGAAAACCGGAACGTTCGTCAACGGAGACATTCAAAAACCGAGGAACCACTGTACTCTTTGCAGCACCTGCTGAAAACGTTCTTGTTTAGATGGGCCAAACTTGATGCTTAGAAAGTTGGTGTGAAGTTTAGCCCGTCTTGGTATTTTCATGTTTTGGGGATATGTTTTAAAGTATTGCAATTTTTTCTTGCTCATACTGTTGTTATCTTTTTGCAAACCACTTGGGTTTTTTCTTTCTAAACAACCAGGTGGTCTGGGAATCTTATGAAGTAAGTAAATAAGAGAGTTTCAGATTCGTTTCTGATTGTGTCCACACCAGGCGTGTCGAGGTCTAGATTCCTGGATAAATGACAAAGGGAGGAGAGAACCATCAACGGCTACTAGCCCTGGCCCCGCGGTTGGGAGGCAGCAACACTTCCGGAAACCGAAGGAGGAGAAAGAGCTTTCACGCCTGATTCCTGCTTCTGTGTTTCCCACAATAGGGCACCTTCAGGGTTGGCAAAACACAAGTGCAGGATCTGGTCTTCTGCCTGAAGCCATGGAAAGCTGCTGCGGGTCAGTGCAGATAATACTGATCTAGATGGACCAATGGTCTGACTGTTAGAATTCCTGCTCCATGATTGCAGTCATGGGATTTTTGTCTTTCACATGACGGTGTATGTTTTGACTCCACAGAGTGGGAAGTGACGGAGACAGGATGTTTGTGTTCCTGTGTTCTGTGAAGTGGGACTCTTGTCCTTTGTTCTTTTTCTCTTTGCTGTCTGATGCTAGAGGGAGAGGGAGCCATGTTGCAATGCTCCGTGTGTGTTTATATGTAAATAAAGTAGATTAGCCAAAATGCTGAGTTGCTGAGGTCTGTTACACATGATGTGCAAACTCTGCGGACCCCTAAGTGTGCCGGTGTCTGTTGGCGTTGGTCGCTATGATGTTTGGGCAGAAGAAAGCTTTTGAAGCTCCCGAACGATCGACCAGGAGGGAGGGAACATGCCAGTTGGGCATGTGTCTCTGCCAGGGTCCTACTCGAGAGTAGGACGAGCTCCTGACACTGACTTGGTTCAAGGCAGCAGTTTCCTCCGTTTCCCAGCCTTTCGGGGATCCCCCCCTTCCTAGTTGGATGGAACGTACCTGGGCAGGTGGCCGTGTTGCAGCTCTCGGACTGGGACCAGGCCCCGTGGCACCGGGTCTCTCCGGATGGGTGACGGGCGTAGCGCTGGCGCGTGCGGAACCCCCCACTGCAGGGCGCACGGCAGGGGCTCCAGGAGGTCCAAATGCTCCACAGGCAGAAGTCTGGAAGGGAGAGGAGGAGCTGCAGATAGTGGCCTTGCGGGGGGACGGGACTGTCTCAGCCGCCTCCGCTGCTGACCTCCCCCACCAAAGACCCCTCTCCCACATTAAGGACCATGAAAATGCACATTTCTCTACTCCTGGACCCATACAGGCGTTTGGGGACCTGAAGGAGCATCTTCACCCCCACCGCTCAGCCCAGACACTGAGGTCCAGCGCCGAGGGCCTTCTGGCGGTTCTGGCGGTTCTCTCCCTGCAAGAAGTGAAGATACAGGGAACCAGGCAGAGGGCCTTCTCGGTGGTGGCACCCACCCTGTGGAACACCCTCCCATCAGATGTCAAGGACATAAACAACCATCTTAGGAGTCAGCAAAGTTTTTCAGCAGGGGGCCGGTCCACTGTCCCTCAGACCTTGGGGGGGGGGGGGGCTGGACTATATTTTGGAGAAGAAGGAAAAAAATGAATGAATTCCTATGCTCCACACATAACCCAGAGATGCATTTTAAATAAAAGCACACAATCTACTCATGTAAAAACATTGCTGATTCCTGGACTGTCTGCAGGCCAGATTTAGAAGGCGATTGGGCCAGATCCGGCCCCCGGGTCTTAGTTTGCCTACCCATGAACTATCTGACTTTTAGAGGACATCTGAAGGCAGCCCTGTTTAGGGACGTTTTTAATGTTTGATGTTTTATTGTGCTTTTAATATTCTGTTGGGAGCCGCCCAGAGTGGCTGGGGAAACTCAGTCAGAGGGGTCGGGTTTAAATAAAAACAAATATTATTATTATTATTAACTCCTCCCAGTCAGCACAGCTGATGGGATTTGTGGTCCAAAACATCTTGGGAGTTCAGTGTTGCCTTGATTCAGGGCGCTAGACATGACAAAGAGCTATTTTATATATTGATTTTTTATAAAACCAATCGTTTTATTATTTCTACCCGCCCATCTGGCTGGGTTGCCCGTCACCCTGGCGGCTTCTGACACACATGAAAATGTAATAAAACATAACAATCTAATCCAATGAAAAAAGTCGCAATGACTTTAATGATAATACCATTTGAACCACTCCTGTGAAATATGCTGCCGTTTGGAATGATTAGTAGCTTCTCAGCTTTGCGAGAACGACACAAGGCCATATCCTGACTTTTATGAACAAAGCATTTTTTTAAAAAAATGTTGTTACCGCTCAACCTGAATAAGAAATGTTTCTTCAAGGGTGTGTGAATGAAACGCCTCTCTTACAGGCGTGCACGGTTTTCAGTTTGATTCAGTTGCAATTGTTTTTTAATTTTTTGTTCTTGAATGTTATTTTGTACAAGTGATTTTTTTTTATAAAAAAAAAACAAGCAGAAAACCTTCGCAAATGTGAGGATCCGGGCAAAGGCGTTTCTGATCCAGCTCGGCTGAGCACAGAGTGGCCAGTCCTGTCCAGCTTCTGCCCGTTTGAGGGTCCAGGCAGAGTCGGAAGCGATGCTGGACGGACACCAGAGCAGGCCAGGGGTCTCCTTCTCCAGGGGACCAGCTGAGGGTGGAGACCACGCTGGGGCCGAGGGCCACGAGAGGCAGGCAAGAGGAGCAGGACGTCCACTCCGACCAGGCGCTGACTGGAAGCAGACCTGAGGGGGGAAAGGAATCCGAGAATGGTAGAGTTGGAAGGGACCCCAAGGGTCATCTAGACCAACCCCCTGAAATTCAGGAATCACAGCTAAAGAATCACTGACACATGGCCACCCAACCTCTGCTATTAACTCTCCAAGGAAGGAGAGTCCACAACCTTCTGAGGGAGACCATTCCACTGTCAAACACCTCTTGATGTTGCGTCGCAATCTCCTTTCTTATAACGTGAAGCCATGGGTTCAAGTCCTACACTCCGGAGCAGGAGAAACCAAGCTTGTTCCATCTTCCAGGTGAAAGCCCTTGAGATATTTGAAGATGGCTCTCATATCTCCTATGAGTCTCCTCTTTTCCAGGCTAAACATCCCCAGCTCCTTCAACCGTTCCTCATCAGGCATGGTTTCCAGACCCTTGACCATCTTGGTCTCCCTCCTCTGCCCACCTTCCAATTTTTCAACATCTTCCTTAAATTGTGGTGCCCAGAACTGGACACCGTAATCCCAAGTGTGGTCTGACCAAGGCAGAATAGAGAAGGACTATGACTTCCCAGCATCTTAGAAAGCAGAGACATCACCTTGCCAACAAAGGTCCGTATAGTTCAAGCTCTGGTTTTCCCAGTAGTGATGTATGGAAGTGAGAGCCGGACCATAAAGAAGGCTGATCGCCGAAGAATGGATGCTTTTGAATTCTGGTGCTGGAGGAGACTCTTGAGAGTCCCATGGACTGCAAGAAGATCCAACCTCTCCATTCTGAAGGAAATCAGCCCTGAGCGCTCACTGGAAGGACAGATCCTGAAGCTGAGGCTCCAAGACTTTGGCCACCTCATGAGAAGAGAAGACTCCCTGGAAAAGACCCTGATGTTGGGAAAGATGGAGGGCACAAGGAGAAGGGGACGACGGAGGACGAGATGGTGGGACAGTGTTCTCCAAGCTACCAGCATGACTTCGACCAAACTGAGGGAGGCAGTGGAAGACAGAAGTGCCTGGCGTGCTCTGGTCCAGGGGGTCACGAAGAGGCGGACACGACTAAACGACTAAACAGCAACAACAACATGACTTCCCTTGATCTGGACACTAGACTTCTGCTGATGCAGCCTAGAATTGCATGATGTTAGTTTTTTCCTTGCTGCTGCATCACACGATTGAAAGGGGACTCTTGAACCCTCTAGGAGACCTGGGGCAACAAGGACTGGAGTTCTAAGGACTTGAGAGAAGATTTCTGCCTCTCAGGCTTCTGCAAAGCGATTTGTGTAGGCATGCGGAGTGGCTTGCCCAGGTGCAAAGATCTGGTGCAAAAACCTCTGATCTCTAATTCCCAAATGGCTTGGCATGGCTCCTCCCTGGCCAGGCGCAGTCTACCCCGGGACAGTGAGGGGCGGAGCTTCCCTGGGAAAAAGTGCTCACCTTGGCAGCCTTCGCTGCTGCACTGCAGCTCCCCCTGCTGGCAGATACTGCGAAGAGAAAGCCGCAGGTTAATCACAGGTTTGGAAGGGACCCCTAAAGGCAATCTAGTCAAACGCCCCACAATTAAAGTTGTGTGAGTACCTTGAACTAGCCAAAATGACAGAACTCATAAGAGATCACTCAGGCGACACGGTGAAAAAAAGGAATGGGATTGCTTTAGAAACCACCTGACAAAATATGGTTCCAAAAACAATACCCGGTTGTGCTTGGATTAACCTCACAGATATAATGGGGGGAAAACTAATTTTAATAAATGAATACAGAATATTTGTCCCTTAAGAGAAGTGCTGAAGCTGCAAAAAGATAGAGGGAAGTCTAATATAACAGGGATTCAAACTAGTTTTCTGGAACAGAAGGAAAGGGACTGTAAAGAAAGAAAGAAAAGACGGATTATAAATGTATTTCTTTCCGAGAACCTGGCGTATAGAATATTTAAATTACTGTTTCTATCCATTGAACTATTTTGTGTACTGGACTAATTCTTTTTTGTTTTTTATATCAATTTTCTCCCCCTTTTTTCCATCTTTTAAATATGTATTTTTACTTTTTCTGCATTTTTTTCTTTTTCTTTTTGAATATTTGGATGCAATGTTAAATTCATGCTTTCTATGTAATTTTTAAAAATACAATAAAGTTAATAATAATAATAATAATACCCCTGCAATTCACAACTAAAGCATCCCTGACAGATGGCCACACATACAAGCTCTGCTTTAAAAGCTCAGAAGAAGGCGACTCCATCAGTTTCCAGGAGAGTCTGTTCCACGATCATAACGAACCAAGGGCGCCATATCTGCATTGCTGGCTGGGGGTGCTGGGAGTTATAGTACAAAACATCTGGAGGGCACCAGGTTGGGGAAAGCTGGCTTGCAATGAAAGGTCCTGCCTCCCAAACTTTGGCCCCTCCCCTTTTCCTGCCCACCCCCAGGAGTGAAGCCGTTCCCCCAGCCATCGACTCACCACTCCTTGCAGCCAATCAAAACGGTGTCTCCTGCCGCCAAGGATACGGGGCTTTCCGATTGGCTGAGGTGGAGGCAGCCGCACTGCGAGGGCGGGACGCAGGCCCCGTTCTGTTCCACCAGGCCCTTAAAGAGGGGTAGAGGGAGAGAAAACCCAGAATCAGATCCGAAGGAGAGCCCGAATCCTGCAGCGGGGAGTTCCGCAGGTGATGGGTTCGCCCCCAACCCAGAACAGCAGGCACAGCTCTCACCTGTGGGCAGTAGCAGCCGGGCAGGCAGCGGGGGATGTCCTTGCACAGCTCTGGGTGGCGCATGGTGGAGCAGAGGCTGTCGCAGGGCGAGCCGCACTCCCGGAACTCAAAGGGGGCCTCGCAGCTGGACTCTGGGGAAAACAGGAGAAAAAAGACAGTCGCGGAACCGAGAAATTGCACGAAACAAATGAAATACCATGAAAATCCCTGAAACGAGAAGTAATCGACTGGAAATATTATCTTATGAAAATAAACTAAATAATACAAATCAAAGAGTTTAAGGGAAAAAAATAGAAAAACCTCAAATTGAACAAAGCCTTAACGGGATGCCGGTTACAAACCTCGTTTCACTGAACTATTCAGTTTCCTCAGAAGGAAATAGAAAAATCATAAACCTTAAATGACCAAACTTCACAGGAAGGGGGTAAACTCCCCAATATTATGAAGTATTATAATCCTAGCTCAACCTAGGTGAAGCAAAACACAGCAATAAAGGGTTAAGGACTCAAAGGTACAATTTCTAATACTGAATTTACAAAAAAGGTTTGAAGGCCTAAATGGCAAGTTTTAGACAAAGCCCAACTTAGAGGAAGCCAAGCACAGTAATAAAGAGTTGAGGACTCAGCTGTGAAAATTCTAGTGTTGCCTTTACGAAAAGGTTTGAAAAACCTAAATGGCACAAATTCAAAGAAAGGAATACAAGATAAGCTGTTTTAGATTTTAAACAAACTCAAGAACAGGGCTGAAACACTCCCATGGTCTAGATGTTACTGCTGATGTCAAGACTCAGGGGAAAAGCCGGTGGTGGGGAGGCGGGTGAAGCCGGGGTCCTCAACCGAGCAAGGAGACAGGCTGCTCCCAGGGTGCTGGAGGGGAGGTGGGGGGAGACCAGGAAACCCCTCTATCCTATCATGACCAGGTGGGGGAAATCCCTGGGGTACAACGAATATTGCAGGCAGAGGGCCTTCTCGGTGGTGGCGCCCGCCCTTTGGAACACCCTCCCATCAGATGTCAAAGAAATAAACAACTCTCTGACTTTTGGAAGACCATGATGGCAGCCTTGTTTAGGGAAGCTTTTAATCCTGGATGAATCATTGTCTTTTAATATTCTGCTGGAAGCCGCCCAGAGCTACTGATTGATTGTGTGACTGTGGAAATGGATAAAAGCCCCCCCCATCCAAACAAAGATTATCATCAGTGCAGGTAAGTAGAATATGCAATTTTAATTTTTATTATCTACAGTACTGTCTTACAGTGGTACCTCGGGTTAAGTACTTAATTCATTCTGGAGGTCCGTTCTTAACCTGAAACTGTTCTTAACCTGAAGCACCACTTTAGCTAATGGGGCCTCCTGCTGCCGCCACACGATTTCTGTTCTCATCCTGAAGCAAAGTTCTTAACCCAAGGTAATATTTCTGGGTTAGCGGAGTCTGTAACCTGAAGCGTATGTAACCTGAGGTACCACTGTATTTATTATATAGTACAGTACACTGATTATTGCTTTCCTTTTATGGATCAATGGTCTTGTTAGATAGTAAAATTCATGTGAAATTGCTGTTTTGGGCGTTGTTTTTAAAAGTCTGGAATGGATTAATCCACTTTGCATTACTTTCTATGGGAAAGCACGACTTGGTTTTGGAACACTTTGGTTTTGGAACAGACTTCTGGAACGGATGAAATTTGAGAACCAAGGTAACACTGTAGCAGAACATTGTGTGCTTTGCTCCTCCTCCTTGTGTGGGTTGCTCCTCCTACTTATTCCGCTGGGCGGGGCCATTCAAACGAGCTCCCCTCCCCTGGGTGGAAGTTGCTCTCTACGGGGGCACATCCTACGCCTTCCCTTCTAGCAATTTTAATCGGAGTCGGATCCTCTACCTCAGTATTTAGCACACATCCTTTTTTTCCTGAAAAGTATGAAAAGTGGAAGTGCAATTCACTCTTAAATGCAGGAATCGAGGAAGCTGCCTGTACAGATCATATTGATCCATCTAGCTTGTTAGGATATTTCCGTTCCACCTTAAAAGGAAGCAGGCTTTGTGAGTTACAGAGTCTGCGCATGTCCTGTTGACAGGATGTTTATGTTTGATGTTCCTTTCGATTTCAGTTGGTCAGAGAGGCTGACTCAGAACGGTCATGTTTTTCCTTTGTTCTGATTCAACGCTAAATAAACTGTAAATATGCTCTTCTGCGGTGCAAGCTTTCTGGCTGTGTTTTCTGCTGATAAACAATGTGCACAAGCCCCGGAATGCAGCCAATCTATCTCTGAGGCTTTGTGTCGCTAACTGCTGGATCTGCCTGTCTACGGGAGATCGATGGACGTCCGGCAGCCGGCTTGGGGCCATGATGGACAATATCTCCCTGGCAGTTTCCCAACATAGCTCACTGGTGTCAACATGGACAGGAAACAGATTTTCAGGGTTTAATGCAGTGCATCCCAAATTCTTTTGGTTCCCCCACCCCCCGGCTCCGTAAACTCACCCCCAGTGTCCCTCTAATCTAAAAAAGCATTATTCAGAATAGCGGTTTGCACGACCCACTAAGGAAGATAAGGACACCGTAAAATTAACAACCATCACAATTGATTGTGCCTGAATTCAAAATCCAATCAAGCCAAGTTTAATTAAGCTGACAAAACTGATGAGCCAGGGATACCAGCTTTTCAAAGTTTGTTTGCTATTATTCATTATTATTATTTATTGAATATATATACCACCCTATACTGGGGGGGGGGGAGAGGGTCTCAGGACAGTTCACAGAAGAAAATCAAGATATAAAACCACAAAATGCATAATAAAAATAAAAACAACAACCCAATAGCCCCCCCAACAAAAAAAACACAACAAAAAACAAAACATGTTTTAAAAGGTTAAAAAGGAACATTTTTGCCTGGCTAGTTTGCTTTGTATATGGGATAAAGCAATACCCTATTACCAGTTTTGGGTTGTTAGTAATGGTAATAAAGTTGTGTGTTTTTTTAAAGACCTCATTACTCTACGGAACTCACGGCCACAAGAAACTGTGATGGCTCACCTGAGCACTGGGAATAGTCGCACATGCGGAACTGGCCGTCCAGCCCCACACAGGGCTGTCCGTCGCCCCCCGAGCCCCGCTGGTTCCGGTATCGCTGCTGCACCAGGAAGCTGCACGAACACCTGGTCCACTTTGTCCAGGGACTCCAGGGGCACTCTGGGGGGGGGGGGGAGAGGAGGGTCAGAGCAGTTTGCAAAGTGTGCCAGCCTGAGATCACAGAACCGTACACCTGGAAGGGATCCCCAGGGTCATCTAGTCCAACCCTCTGCAATGCGGGAATCGCAGCGAAAGCATCCCTGATAGATTGCCGCCCAACCTCTGCTTAAAAGCTTCTGATGATTGTGTTGAATATTGCAGAGTATAAGCCGACTTTCTGGAAGTATCTGGTTGCAAGCTGGCAGGATGACCAGGGAAGTCCCCAAATAGGAGTTCCATCACAGAAGGAGAAAGGAAAAAGGATAAGCACAGTCACAGGTAATCTGAACCTTTCTCACCTTGGCAAGCCCCGAGGTAGCAAGCCTCCACGTCCTGGCGGTGCCCATCTTTGCAAAACGCTCCCGCAGCCGCCTCCTCGGGGGTCGGGCAAGGACACGTCCCCATCCGCATGGCCAAGCCCGTTCCGCAAGATCTCGAACACGGACCCCAGGAAGACCAGTGGCACAGCTCGTCCCCTGCGTAGAAGGAACACACTGTCTATGTGGTGTGGACATTCTGATCTCTGTGGTCTTTTTTTTTTAAATGGAGATTAGGACTCCCTGAATGTTTTGCTCTCCCCCCCCCCCCCATCTCCAGAGCTCCTGAATCTGGAAGGTCCGTGTTTTAAAATAGAAATTGCGAATAATATTGCTGTCGACAGGTCAACACTTATATGCAGCTGGGAAAACAGGAATAATCAAATAACAGATCTTATTCTAATTGCCCCCGCTAAAAACCTTGCAGTTTTTGCTGTCACCTGATCATCTTGATCTTCTAAAAGAAAGGACACAGTAGCAGTGGTTGAGCGACAATAATAGAGGGGTAATAACCTCACTCCTCAAATCTTTATAAAGACAGCAAGCCAGAAGCACAGGAGCCACTGACTCAATACTGCCATCTCCACAGGGACACAACCGTTTTTCAGTTGGAATAGTTTGAAATCGACCCTCAAGTACAACCCAAAGCAGTATATTCAACCTTGCGGAAGTGCCTGTAGTTTGGAATTGTTAAATTTTGCAAAGAGGGTGCCAAAATGACTAGGTGGAAACAGTCATACCATGGACAAAATTTCCTTATTGTGGCCAGATTATTCTGTCGCTCGATATCATACAGGCGCTGTCCAATTCAATTATTTGCCTCACTGGAGCCCAGTGTTAGTAACGGTTGTGGTGATAAACCAGAAAAGGAAAGCTTTCGGGTGACAACTTTAGTGCAAGTGCTCTCAGGACAATCTTGCGATAAACCAGCGGGGTTTAAATTTAGGCGAAGTCAATAATTAAAAGTCCTATGCCAAATCTGCAATTCAACAGAGAGGAGATTTAGTCTCCAAGCGCAATGAAGCATTTGGAACAGAGGATGGAACAGGAAAAAAATTGCCTTAGGAATAGGAGGAATAGAAGAGGAATAGCTGTGGTCATTGGGTGTGTGAGCTGAAAACGGGATGCTGGAAGCCGGAGAGACAGAGACCACGTCTGTGTCTGTGCTTCTGGGAACCTGGTGGGGAAGCAGGCTCTGTCGGGGTGGCCATGCTGTGAGCCCCTCACCTGGGCAGGGCGGGATGGAGCAGTTCTGCGCTTGCGTCTCAGGGCCGGCGCAGGGGAGGCCCTCGTTGCGTGGCGGTGGGTTGACGCAGGCCCGGGTGCGGATCTGGGTGCCTCGGCCGCAGGTGAGGGGGCAGTCGGACCAGGGCGACCAGGGGGTCCAGGCGCCGTGCACTGTCAGGAAGGAGAGATGAGATAGATAAGATAAACTTTATTCACATTAGATAACGGCCATAGCAACACAAAACAAGCAATATATACAAATAAAATATATACAAATAAAAAAGACAGCAATGGGTAAAAAGGGCAATCAAATGGCCAAGATCATCGTTCATAGTGGCCCTTAATCTTATTGCACCCTTGATAAACCTTGCTGTTGTCTGATTATTTTGATCTGATAAAAGAAAGACCAATGTGGCCTCAGATGGGCGGCCTGGGATGGTAAGTAAGAGTGGGGTGATGATCTCATTCCTCAGATCTTTGCAAAGGGGGCAGGACAGGAGAACATGAGCCACTGTTTCCAGATTGCCGTCTCCACAGGGGCAGAGTCGTTTCTCAGTTGGAATCTTTTGGTATCTGCCACATTCCCCTTCCTAGCTAGGTCTCCAAGGTCCCTCTTGTCCCCAAGTCCTCTGCATGTTTTCCCCTTCGCAAACCAGCTCATCGTGTCCACCCGTAAAATGTCAATTGCATTTCGACAGGGACAAATGTCAAGTTCTACCTTTAGGCAGGAAGAAGCAGTTGCACCAATAATAGATGGGGAGACACCTGGCTTGCCAGTGGTACATGTGAAAAGGATCCCCTAGGGGTCTTGGTGGACCACAAGCTTAAGAAGAGTCAACCGTGTGATGCAGCAGCAAAAAAGGCTAATGCTATTCTGGGCTGCGTCAATGGAAGTCTTGTGTCCAGATCAACTGTGCTGGCTGGGGCTGGTGGGACTTGTAGTCTAAAAACATCTGGAGGGCACCAGGTTGGCAGAAGTCTGTTTACGCTGACTGATGCCCCGGTTCAGCTGATGAAGGAAAGACTCACCTGCGCAGGTGATGTCCAGGCAATAGACGCCCTCCGGGGTGCAAATACTAGGGGGAAAGGATGGAGAAAAGGAGTCAGTGATTGCCAACGGGCTGACAGCCCCTCACCTGGCTTCCAGTCTCCAACCACCCAGGAGACGCCATTAAGCAGTTGGTCCCTTCCCTTTCCCGCCCCGCCCTGGCCACAGTGATCCATGCGACGGTCACCTCCAGGCTTGATTATTGTATCTCGCTGTACGCAGGGCTGCCCCTGAAGCTGACCCATAAACTCCAGCGGGTGCAGAATGCCGCGGCGAGGCTCCTTATGGGGTCCTTGCCGTGGGATGACATTCATCCAGTGCTTTACCAGTTGCACTGGCTTCCGGTGGAGTACAGGGTCAGGTTTAAGGTGCTGGTTTTGACCTTTAAAGCCCTTCACGGCCTAGGACCCTCGTACCTACAGGACCGCCTCTCCTGGTCTGCCCCACAGAGGACCTTGAGGGCCACAAATGACAACATTTTGGAGGTCCCAGGTCGCAAGGTGGTTAGATTGGTCTCAACTAGGGCCAGGGCCTTTTCAGTACTGGCCCCGACTTGGTGGAACGTTCTGTCCCAAGAGACTAGGGCCCTGCGGGACTTGACATCTTTCTGCAGGGCCTGCAAGACAAAGCTGTTCCGCCTGGCCTTTGGTTTGGACTTGGTCTGACCCTTATGTTTTCCCTCCCCTTATGGTTTTGATCTATGGGCTACTTATAAAATGAGGCTGCATTTTAAATTGCATTTTCACCTGTATTTTAAATTATGTTTTTAATGAAATTTTACTGGTGTTAGCCGCCCTGAGCCTGGCTCTGGCCGGGGAGGGCGGGTTATAAATAAAATTTATTTAATAAATAATAATAATGATGATGATGATGATGATGATGATGATGTCATTGCTCCATCTAGCCCAGTAGTGCCTACTCTGACCAGCAGCAGCTCTTCAGAGCCACCTGGAGAGGAACAGTCCTTAAAGAGCGTAAGAAAAGAGGCTGAATGTCTGCCTGTGGGAAACCAGGAAGCAGAATTCGAACACAAGAGCAATAATCAATCAATATTACATGGGACTCCGCTCCCTGAGTCGAGCGAGGCACTCACCATTGCTGGCACTCTCCCAGGAGCCAGGTGCTCCCCAGACCCATCTCCCGCCCCTCGTGCAGGCACAGAGGGGGGCAGGATCCTGGGGCGCAGGGGCGAGTCTGCAGCTCCTCCTGCAGGCACTCAGCGGCCCATGAGCCGGACGTGGGGGTCCTGGAGGGGGAGGAAAAACAGGCAGCCTTCATCGCGTGCTGGGCCAGAAGGAAACAGACCCCCCACCCCAGGGAATTCAATTCATTTTAATTTATTTATTTCATTGCCTTTGTCTCCTGCTTCCCCCCCTCCAAGGAGCTCCAAGGGGAAGTCGCCTTGAGCTCCCCAGAGGAAAAGGCAGGATTTAACACAATCAATAGCACCAGGAACAACGTTCTGACAGATCGCTCACAGCATGTTATTCTTTGAAGGAGAACTACTTGAAAATTATTTACAGGTGATATTTAACTCATAGTAGGCTTGCTAAGATGTACAAGGCAGAATCAGATTAAGTGCTGGAGGTGCAAAGAGGCGGCCGGAACGTTCTTTCATATATTGTGGACTTGTAAAAGGGTAAAAAGGTATTGGGAAATGATCTATAACGAATTGAAAAAATATATTTAAAAGTACTTTCCCAAAAAACCCAGAATCCTTTCTGTTGGGGATAATTCAGACTGAATCCCATGTTTCAAAAAAGGTTATTTATGTATGCTACTGCTGCAGCTAATGTGTTGTTAGCCCAAAAATGGAAAATGAGTGAGGTCCAAACCAAAGAAGAATGGCAACTTAAACTGTTGGAATATGCGCAGCTTGCGGATCTAACACAGAATTAGATAACAAGAAGAACATTCATTTAAAGAAGTTTGGGAAATGTTTATCGGGGGATAATTGTGTACACTTGAAAACGCCGGCAGCACTAAGATAAATTCAACAGTGTAAATAAGTTTTGATGGAAGAAACAACGGAATACTGAATAGTTTAGTTTATATAAAACACGCAGGGATTTATGGTATGCAGAATGAACCATGGAAAGAAAAGAAGGGAAGTTATTGATATTTTAAGGTTTTTGTTTAAGTGTTTATTTAAGTATTAATTAGGAAGATTAAGTTTTTTATGCATGTAAATCTGTTTTTTCTTCTTTCTTTTTTCTGTATTTTCTTCTTTTCTTTTTTCTTAATTGTTTTTTCTTTAATTTTCTTTTTGTAGTATGAGACTGTAAATTCTTTGTAGATGTGTGTAATTTAAATTAATAAAGATTATTTTTTTAAAAAGAAGAAGATATTTTAAGGTTGTCTAAATGGATATTCTATTTTTTTAAAAAAATATATTTTTATTGCTAAATGGATATTCTAAATTGTAAAACAGAAAATTTAATAAAAATCACACACACACACACACACACACACACACACAACTTTCTGGCAGTGAGAGATGCGTGACAGCCCTCGAGAGATTGTGGACTGAGTGGCCACCGGTCATGGATACTTTAGCCGAGATTCCTACATGGCTGGGGGGTTGGACTAGATGACCCCCAGGGTCCCTTCCAACGCCACGTTTCTAGGATTCCCCGAATAATACCTGAAGCGGGTGCGCAGGCCGTTCCCGCAGGTGACGCTGCACTGGGACCAGCTGGACCAGAGGCTCCAGGCGCACTCGCTGGGGGCGCAGGTGTGGTTGGTGCAGAGCAGCCTCCCCCCGGAGCAGGTGCAGTTGTCGCACCCGTCGTCGCGGACGCTGCCCGGCACCCAGCTGTGCCCCTGGGCATCAGTGCACTCGCAGTGGGCGGGGGGCACGCAGGCGCCGTCTTGCTCCAGCGTCCCTGGGGGAAGAGAGAGTGGGGGGGGGAGCAGGTGAGGAAGAGGGCTGAGACCCACAGGCAGCTGGAATCAGGGGGCTGGAAAGACCAGCTCTTCCCACCTGACTTGCCCCCTTCTCCCTTCCTGGCGCCCGTACAAGGAGCAGCTGCCATTCAAGCACTTATCCTTGCTCCCTGCCCACCTTCGCCAAGCTGGTGCCCCCCAGATGCCCCCCAGGGAAGCCTCCCCTGTGACTCCCAGGAAGAAGATATTCAGTCTTCTGAGATTGGACACAGAATCCTGTAGCAATTTCATCCTCTTTATTGCAGCTTGTAAAACAGTGATTGAATTTCCCCCCAAACCTCAGGCTTTTATATACATTATTTACACAAAGCGTCCTGTCTGATTGGCTGGTTCTGCTCCCCTCCTGGAGCCTGATTGGTCTTTTCCTGCAAGCCAATCAGGTGTTGCATTCTAGGATCCTACTTGCCCATTGTTCTAGGATCCAAGCTTAGTACATAACAGACACAGAACAGAGCCACTGGGGCTGGTGGCCGCTGACAGCCTTCTCCTCCTCTGCCCCACAAATAACCCAGAGATGCATTCTAAATAAATGCACACATTCTACTTGTGTAAAAACACGCTGATTCCCACACCATCTACGGGCCAGATTTAGAAGGCGATTGGGCCGGATCCGGCCCCCGGGCCTTTGTTTGCCTACCCATGCTTAAGATTAAGAACGTAAGGAGAGTCTTGCTGGATCAGGCCACCAGCCCATCCTGTTCTCACAGCGGCCAACCAGATACCCCAATGGGAAACCTGCAAGCAGGAGCTGAATGTGAGAGCAGCGCTCCCCTCCGGAGCTTTCCAGCAGCTGCTCAGTTTTCCCTTTTCTGTACCTGTTCCAGCTTCACAAGGAGCGCCAATGTTACAACTGCAACAACTTGGGACCAGTCTGCCTGCGATATCGCTTTAGTGCCCATGCACCAGCCTGATCTGCAGAACTCGCATCGTTACACAGAACCCCCGTTCTGCATTTGTAGCAACTTGATCTTTCAGTGTGCCCTTGGGAACTCCCTGCCTCTTGATGATCAGGCAGGCGGCTTCATTGTGCTCTTTACGGCGCCTGCTCAAAACATTATTGTTCAGGTGACCCTGCTGAGATTCTTAGAAAGCGGGTTAGAATTCCACCCTGTTTTAGCATTTTAACTTTTTGCCCATTTTTAAACCGTCGCTGCAAATTTCCCTCGATGGTTTATCTTTTTTTTTTTCAGACCGCCGTGAAGTTTTTTCCTACCACCCAGCGGCGTATGAAATTTACAAAATAAATAAAAAGGAAAGAACAATTGGGGGATATTCCCCCATGTTTAATTGCACCGTAGAGCACGCAAAAGAACACCGCTTACCCTCTGGGCACCGGCAGCCGGGCTCGCAGACCTCCCCGTCCTGGCAGGCGATGCCCTCCTGGAGGTCCCAGCAGTGGCGTGGGCATTCATTGGCGCAGCCCACCATGAGCATCTCTGGGGGGCAGCCCTCCTCTGCTGGGAGAGAGCTGCCTGTTATCTTGCTGTGGTCCAGGGAGGGGAGTGGGGGGCAACTGGGGAGCAGCTTTCCCAGACTTCTGGGGGAAGACCTCTCCTCTGCTGCCCAACTTACCGCAGGGTTTGGCGTTGCAGACTCGCACTTGGTACTTCTCCCCGGGGCAGTGGCGCCCCCCGTTTTTGGGTGGGGGGCTGGTGCACATCCTCGTCCGCGACGAGCGCCCCCCGCCGCAGAGGCGGTCGCACCATGACCAGGGGCTCCACTTGGACCAGGCACCGTCCACTGCAGAGGGGAGAGACGAGGGAGGGGGGCTGAGAGGGGGGCTGCCCAGGGGGGGCCGGATGAACATGCAAAGGGGGCCGGACACTCAGCTCCTTTCTGGGACAGGCTCTGAGCCATTCCTCACCCTCCCCTCCACATCCCAACAAATGCTGATGCACCCATCTTCGGAACTCCTTGCCACAGGATATTGTATTTTGCTCCTTTATTTTGGCACGCCCAGCTTCTCCTCTGCATCCTCACAACGGTCTGCGAGGGAGGCAAGGGTGAGAGGGAGTAAATGACCCGAGGCGTCACAGCCGGGTGAGGGGGATTTGAACCCTGGTCACGCAGGTCCTGGTCTGACGCTCTCTAACCACTGCACCGGGATGTTTGGAGGTCTCATTCCCAGGGACTGGATTGTGGAGAATTGCCAGAGAGGGGTCTTGGCTGTTAGCTCTGCCCCTGAACTTCCCTGGGGGAAGCCAGCCAAATCTTGAACTCGGGCGCTGGCTGACCAGAGGAAAGAGGCAAGGGATCTCTACTTTCTCCAAAATTAAGGCCCACCTGGGCTAGGTGTAATAACTCAGAAGAGCACCTGCTGGATCAGGCCAAAGGGGGCCATCTGGCCTCGCATCCTGTTCTCCCAGGGGCCAAATACCCATAGGAACCTAGGAATCAAGATAGACTGCCTCTGGTGCTGGAGGTTTCACTCTTAACAACATAAGGAGACCTGGCTGGCTGGCTGGAGCAGGCCGGTGGCTCATCTGGTGCCTCATCCTGTTCTCACAGGGACCAACCAGATGCCCATCGTTGGAAACCTGCAAACAGGATCCGGGCACAAGAGTAGCCCTCTCCTTCTGGGGTTTCCTGGGGTCTTCAGAAGCATTTCTGCCTCCGACTAGCCTGGCTAGTAGCCCTCCTTCGCTCTCTCCTCCTCCTCCATGAATTTGCCTAATCCTCTTTTAAAACCAGCTGTGCTGGTGGCCATCCCTGTGGCAGGGAGTTCCACAGTCTAGCAATGTTGTTATAGCATGATGTGGGTGAAAAGTGTTGGGATGTGTCCGGGGAGACGGGGGCGTTTGGCAGGCCCCCAGCTGGCTCCAGCCACCGGCCGGCAGCCGGGCGATCTCCAGTCTTCAGAACCGCATCAAACAGCGACACAATCCTCAGAAGCCTTCAGAAGACTTGAGCTCGCTTTTATCAGCAGAGTGAATAACTTCTCACAACAGAAATGGCGGACAGAGACATGTGTAAGCATTATTTACAAGCGTTTATTCAGCATAGTTCAGGAACAAAGGAAAAACATGTCTGCTTCCCTTCGTGTCCAAGCACACATCAAGATAGCAAAAGCAATATACAAACGGAAGTTCCCAGCAGACTGTGCTGGAAGTAAACAGGCATGTGACACACAAGAGTCATGCCTGACGGAAGCCAGCCGTCACAAACGGCGCAGTTTAGCATAAAATAAAGACACAGAGAGCCAGCAATATTTTCAGGATGGTATGAGCAGCTCCTTTCGAACTTCTCTCCTCTCCGGTATCTTTTATTATCCTTTGTTCTCTCCTCTCGCATGGCCGTTTGCCAGTGTCTCACGTTACCTACATCCGGTCATGGCTTTCACCCACCCATTGCCATATAAGGTTATGCACTTAATACACTGCAAGGCACGGACATGCAGGTCACCGAGGTCAGCGAGGCACCAGGTGGCGCTACAAGCCTTTGCCATGACTTCATGGCTCCCACACATGCCTGTTCCTTTTAAGGTGGAATGGAACTATATCCTAACAAAAAGGCCTTTCTCTGCCCACTTTCTCTATGCCACGGAGAACTCGGAGGGGAGACAGAAGCCAGCGAGCCCCAAGCGGGACCTGCGTGCGACTCCTACCTTTGCAAGCCTGCAGGTTGCAGAACTGCCGCTCCGCGTTGGCCGTCAAGATATCTTGGCACCAGTGCCCTCCTTGCCCCGGCGGGTTGTAGGTCCGCAGGCGCTGCTGCTGCCCGACCCCACAGCTGCGGGAACATGCGCTCCAGGGAGACCAGGCGTTCCAAGTGCAGTTCAGCCCCAGGCACTCCTCGCCCTGGCACAGGGGGGCGTCTGCGGGGGGCAGCGAAAAAAGGCAGAGGGTCGTTCTGAGCCATTGCCTTTAAAAGAGCCTGCTGCAGGATCAGGCCAAGCGCCCACCTGGACCAGCATCCCGTTCTCCCAGTGGCCAAACAGATGCCCATTATGGGAAACCCGCAAGCAGGATTCGAACACAAGACCCTACTCTCCTCTCCTGTGGTTTCCAGCAAGCGGAATTCAGAAGCATCGCTGCCTGCAGCTGTTGAGGCAGAGCGCAGCCGTCCTGGCTAGTGGCCATTGCTGACCCTCCGTGAATTTGCCTAATCCTCTTTTAAAGCCATCTAGGTCGGTAGTGATGTATGGAAGTGAGAGCTGGACCATAAAGAAGGCTGATCGCCAAATAATTGTTGCCTTTGAATTCTGGTGCTGGAGGAGGCTCTGGAGAGTCCCATGGACTGCAAGAAGATCAAACCTCTCCATTCTGAAGGAAATCAGCCCTGAGTGCTCACTGGAAGGACAGATCCTGAAGCTGAGGCTCCAAGACTTTGGCCACCTCAGGAGAAGAGAAGACTCCCTGGAAAAGACCCTGATGTTGGGAAAGATGGAGGGCACAAGGAGAAGGGGATGAGAGAGGATGAGATGGTGGGACAGTGTTCTCGAAGCTACCAGCATGAGGGAGGCAGTGGAAGACAGGAGGGCCTGGCGTGCTCTGGTCCAGGGGGTCACGAAGAGTTGGACACAACTAAACGACTAAACAACAACAACAGGTCGGTGGGCACTGTGGGAGGGGGTTCCACAGTTTAACAGTGAGCTGCGTGACGATGGATCTCTTTTTATCTTCTCTTTTCACACTGTGTCAACCTCTTTATTGGGCTCTCCACCCTGACCCCAAAGGTCTCGTTCCCGGTCCATCACTTCCAGTTCAGACCCCGTGAGAAATTAAGATTCTTTGCCCCAGTTGAGCATCACTTTGCACCTGTTGGGGAAGGTCTTCCTGTGTTATTTCAGCCCACCCACTAACTGCTGGCTGTGAGCCCCTAATAATTACAACAATAATTTCATTATTTGTACCCTGCCCATCTGGCTGGGTTGTTACCTCACCTGTGCACTGGGGCAGGTTGCACTCTCGCTCCTGGAAGGAGTCCCCCGTGCAGTTGGCCCACCCTTGGCAGAGGCGCATGCGGGTCTTGAGGGCCGGCAGGTCGGGGTCGCTGCAGGTTTTGGAGCAAGGCGTCCAGGGTGACCAAGGGGTGAAGCTGTCCTCCTCGGAGCCTGGAGAGTGGGGCAGAGGAGCAGCTTGGCTTTCTGGGTGGGGTGGGGTTCCTCTGCCTCCCCCCAAAGGGAACAGGCCGAGGAGAGGGCTTCTCAACCAGATTTTGGGTCCTCCCCGTTCCTCTCCCCACCCCCTTACCTGGGACGACAGAGACGGGCTGTTTTGTGGGTCCAGCCACCGCTGTGAAAAAGGAGGAAAAAGAACATGCTGGGGTTAACCAGTGGTGGCAGTCTTCACAGGTTCATAGGTGTCAACGTTTCCCTTTTTTTAAGGAAATTCCTTTGTTCCGCATAGGATTCCTCGCAAGAAAAGGGAAAAGTTGACAGCTATGCACAGGTTTCCTCATGTCTCCACCATCCTGCAGGTACCACCGGTGGAAAAACCCGCCTCTGTGTCACCACAGGGCAATGATCTGTGGCAAAACCAGTGGCCAGACAGCTGGGACCCTGACCGGCTGCGTGCCGTTGGGCAGAGCGAATAATAATAATAAGTAATAATAAATAATAATAATTTTATTATTTATACCCCACCCATCTGGCTGGAATTCCCCAGTAGACCTGAAGGAGCGTCTCCACCCCCACCGTTCAGCCCAGACATGGAGGTCCAGCGCTGAGGGCCTTCTGGCGGTTCCCTCCCTGCGAGAAGTCAGGTTACAGGGAACTAGGCAGAGGGCCTTCTCGGTGGTGGCGCCTTCCCTGTGGAACACCCTCCCATTGGATGTCAAGGATATAAACAACTATCTGACTTTTATAAGACATCTGAAGGCAACCCTGTGTCGGGAAGCTTTTAATGTTTGATCTTTTATCATTTTTTAAATATCCTGTTGGGAGCTTCCCAGAGTGGCTGGGGAAACTCAGCTAGATGGGCGGAGTATTATTATTATTATTATTATTATTATTATTATTATTATTATTATTATTATTTTCCAGCCTTCCTTTATTGTTTTGTGTTTTTTTGTTTTTTTGTTTTTTTACCAACAACCAAAAAGCAAACAGTGAGACCCCCCAGGCGGCTGATACATTGGGTATACATAATCAATAACATATTCAAATCAACCATATGTACAATTCTATATATCTTAACACTCCTCGCTCCACAAGGTTTATTTAACTTTTAACATTTTAATTGCCCCAAATTGTTCAAACCTGCCCAAATAATTCAATCTTCCTCCTTCTCACTGACCTTAAACCCTTTCATTTTATATATCTTCACAGTTAGATATTCTAAGATTATAATATTTTTCAATTTTTCCCTCCATTGGTTCACCCCTAGCTCTTCTCCATTTTTCCAAGTACTCGCTATAACCTGTCTGGCTGCATTTACCATCAATTTTACCCATTTACATTCCATTTACATTCCATTAACATCTATTATTATTATTATTATTATTATTATTATTATTATTATTATTATTATTATTATCAGGCACCTTTGCTCCTGACTCTGCCCTCTTACCTTGGCAATCCAGTGTCTGACAGTACTTGATGTCCACCCGAGGGCCGGCGCAGCCCTTCCCGCCGTTGGCAGGCTTGGGGTTGGCGCACTCTCTTGTCCTGGTCATGTTCCCCAGCCCCCCACAGGTTAAGGAGCAGGGGGCCCACGGGCTCCAGGCTGAGAAGCCCCCGTCCACAGGGCAGCGGGAGAAAGCGCAGACCAGCTGCCCGTTGCGGCAGGAGCTGAACGGAGGAGAGGAAGAGTCTCAAAGTCAGTTGCGATTCCTGCGTTTGCCGGGGGTTGGTCTAGATGAGCCCTATGGGTCCCCTTCCAAAATTTCTATGATAATCCTCAAGGGTATCTCCAGGTAAGGATGGGAAAAGGCTGGGAGAACTGCAGTCGACCAGACAGAGCCATAATCTGACTCAATACAGTGGTCCCTTGGTTCTCAAACGCTTTGGTTCCCAAACGCCAAAAACCTGAAAGTAAGTTTTCCGGTTTTCAAATGTTTTTTAGGGTAGCTGTCAGCTATTGTTTCTGGGGCGTCTGCACCAAATCAGAAGCTGCGCCTTGGTTTTTGAACATTTCGGAAGTCAAATGGACTTCTGGAATGAATTAAGTTTGGCGCTTTTGTTTTTGCTGTTTATTTTGCATTTTTTGTTTCTGAGGCTTTTTCGGTTCATTGTTTTTGTGACTGTGTGGAACCCAGTTCAGCTACTGACTGATTGATTGTGTGACTGAGGAAATGGATAAAAGCCCCCCCCCCCATCCAAACAAGGACTATCACCAGTTCAGTAAGAAAAATTAATTATCATTTTTATCATCTACAATACTGTCTTATTTATTTTATAGTACAGTGCATTGATTCTTGCTTTCGTTTTATGGATCAGTGGTCTCGTTTAAAATCCATGTTAAATTGCTGTTTTGGGGGTTGTTTTTAAAAGTCTTGAACAGATTAATCCATTTTGAATTACTTCCTACGGGAAAGCGCACCTTGGCTTTGGAACGCTTTGGTTTTGGAATGGACTTCTGGAACAGATTAAGTATGAGAACCAAGGTACCTCTGTATAAGGCAGCCTCTTGGGATGCTACACAAATGTGAACGCTGATGGCAAACCTGGAACCAGCAGCTGGAATTATTACCCGGCATATAAGACGACCCCAGACTTTTTAACCTCTTTTCTGGGGTTAAAAAGTCGTCTTATACGCCGGAATCTACGGTAATAAAAATAGCTTAATAATAATTTTAAAAGCTTAATATTTATTTATAAACCATCTCCCCCCCCCCCTTGCTGGGCTCAAGGTAGCTTACAGATAAAAAGAAGAATATTCACCATTAATTGAATTAAACTACAATGGACGCTTGGGTTGAGAACGTGATCCGTGCGTGATGCACGTTTGCAACTCGCAGCGTTTGCAACCCGTGTCTGCGCACGTGGGGGTTGCGATTTGGCGCTTCTGAGCATGTGTGACTGCCGAAACCCAGAAGTAACCCGTTCCGGTACTTCCGGGTTTCGGCAGTCTGTAACCCAAAAAAATGCAACCTGAAGCATCTGTAACCCGAGGTATGACTGTATATCTATATATAAAATCTGTTCCAAATATACAAATAATAAGAAAAAAATCATAAGCTGGGTGCGCAGCTGGCATGCCAGGGGCCGCAGTGGCATAGGTGAGGCTTTGCCTGTGAGCTGGGCATGGAGGGAACGGTTGAAATTGTTCAGTTTCTGTTAATTGATTCTCATGGGAACTTACAGATTCTGGCTTCACACAATTAACTCAAGGCAGTGTCAATTTACTCTTGGCAGAAAGCCAAGGTCTGCTTGACCTAGAAACTACTTACTCTGATTGGTTAATGACCAGCACTCAACTCTGTTATCTAGAAATGCTAGCACAGTTTGGTGTTAGAGGTGTGTTAGGAGTAGGAGTAGAAGTGCTGTGTATGGTTATGAGAGAGAGAGAGAAAGAAAGGATTTATTTTGCTTTGTTTTGTATGCAGAAACTCTGCTGGTTTTATTTTTCCCTTTTAATAAATCCTGTAAATAGTTATTCTGAGTCCAGCTGACTAGTCATTTCCACCTCGACTAGCTTCTTCGCTGTGCAGGAAAACTCTGCTACGTTTGGGCTAAAGCCATTAGAGCTATGCCTGACACTTCAAAGTTCCATGAGAAATCTGGCCGAGCTCACCAGTTGCTGCAGGCAGAATAGATGGTGGTATTTGGGGCAACTTCTCCTCCCAGGGAGAGTCGCTGACCCTGGGCTGTGAGGATGCCCAGAGGGGAGCTGGGATCCGAGGAGTGGTTCCAGAACATCTTGAGGGCGTCTTCGGTCAGGATGCAGGGGCACTCCTAAAGCAGAGAGAAAGAGAAAGAGAGGGGACTTGTAAAGAGGTCAATTTACAGATTGTTCTCTTTTCAAGAAAACAACATGAAAATGATGTATAGATGGTATGTAACACCAGTACAGACAGCAAGAATGGATAAAACCGGGTCAAATAATATGCTGGAAATGTAAAGAAAAGGAAGGGACCTTTTATCATATGTGGTGGGAATGCAGAGAAATTTAAAAAATTTGGGAAATGATATATAATGAGCTGAAGAAAATGTTTAAAATGACCTTTGTAAAAAAAAAACACCAGAAGCATTTTTGTTAGGGATTGTAGGACCTGCCAAGGAAAATAAGGAACTATACGTGTCAGGGAACTGACATCGGAGCTAGAGGCGGAGGGAAGGCTCTCAAATGATGCTGGAGAAGGGCCCAGCAGGGAGAGAAGCAGCTCAGCACATGGGGAAGCAAATCAGCAGAACACCAGGGATATAGAGGGGCTGATGGGGGAATCGGCAAGAGGGCTCCAGGACTCTTCACCGGACACCAGCGGGGAGAGCACGGGTCCTCCGCTACCCACGCCCTCCCTGCGCAGAAGACTTCCGCGCAGGGAGAGTAGGAGGAGACTTGGTGTCAAACAACTTTTATGTTGGAAAAGGTTTAAGAAATGCCCACTGACGGATTCTGCTAGCGACTGAGGCAGCCACGAAGTGAAGGGCTGTCCAGACAGAAAAGGTTTAACAAGGCAACAAAGCCTGGAGAGGCGGCAACTTACGCACGAGCAACCCCACACTCATTACAATACGCTACAACAGCTGCAAGAGTCTTGATAGCACAAGGATGGAAGAATGAAGAAGCCCCGACAAAAGAACAGTGGGAAGAGAAATTGATGAGCTATGCAGAGCTGGCGAAACTGACATGCAAATTGCGAGATAAGGGCAACTGTGACTTTAAAGAAGAATGGGAACTTTTTACAAATTACTTAAAACAACAACAAAATGAATTGGACTCCTTGGCAGGTTTTGAATAAACATACACAAATTTAGCGAGGGTCAACATAGTAGATAGATAACACAAGGATGTATACAATTTTACAATATGCAGAGAACAACATGAGTTGAGAAATCAGAGAGAGGAACTGAGAGAAGTTTTGGGGGGAGGGAGAAAAAAAAGGGGCAGGGAAATAATGAAGATGATTTATTTTAATAATTTGTTGTGTAGAAATTATTATTATTAAACCACTCCAAAGCACACCGAGATCCAGCTCTGAGGGCCTTCTGGCAATCCCTCCCTGTGAGAAGCGAGGTTACAGGGAACCAGACAGAGGGCCTTCTCGGTGGTGGCGCCCGTCCTGTGGAACACCCTCCCATCAGATGTCAAAGAGATCAACAACTACCTGACATTTAGAAGACATCTGAAGGCAACCCTCTTTAGGGAAGCTTTTAATGTCTGTTGTTTTATTGCATTGTTGTTGTTGTTTAATATGTATTATTTTTTACCAACCACCAAAACACAAACAGTGAAACCCCCAGGCGGCTGATACATTGGGTATACAATATTCAATAATATACATATTCAATAATAACATATTCAAATCAACCTGTTGTTGTTATATTATTTCTGTTGGGAGCCACCCAGAGTGACTGGGGAAACCCAGCCAGGTGGGCAGGGTATAAATAATAAATTATTATTAGTATTAGTACTAGTATTAGTATTATTAAAAGTAAAGGTAAAGGGACCCCTGACCATTAGGTCCAGTCGTGGCCGACTCTGGGGTTACGGCGCTCATCTCGCTTTATTGGCCGAGGGAGCCGGCGTACAGCTTCCGGGTCATGTGGCCAGCAGGACTAAGCCACTTCTGGCAAACCAGAGCAGCGCACGGAAACGCCGTTTACCTTCCCGCCGGAGCGGTACCTACTTATCTACTTGCACGTTGAGGTGCTTTCGAACTGCTAGGTTGGCAGGAGCAGGGACCGAGCAACGGGAGCTCACCCCGTCACAGGATTTGAACCGCCGACCTTCTGATCGGCAAGCTCTAGGCTCTGTGGTTTAACCCACAGTGCCATCCGCTTCCCTATTAGTATTATTAGTTGTGTGCAAAAACTCAGCCTTCCTCAGCACAGACAGCAGGTTTGGGGGAAGGGCTTTTGCTCAGGGGTGGAGCACAACGGCTATGTTCTACCTCCACCATCAGACGGACAGAGAGAGACCGAGAAGTTCAGAGGTCCCCACCTGGACGCAGGCCCCTTCGTGCTGGTAGGTGCCCACGGGGCAGTGGCACCCCTCCTCGCAGCCGTCCGAGAAGCAGTCCATCTGGCGGGTGAGATGGGCGCAGCTGTAGGGGCAGCCCTCTTCCTGCAGGCATTCCCGGTACAGACGCCCCACCGGGCAGCCGACCTCTGAGAGGATGGGAGAAGGATCGCAGCAGTGACCAGAGGCCCTTCTCTCGGTCCCTTGGGGAGGACCAGCGCCGGATTTATGTATAAGCCGAACAAGCTATAGCTTAGGGCCCCACTCTCTTGGGGCCCCCAAAAAAATTAAAGGAAAAAACCCTGGATGTGCATTTCCAAAATATAAGATAAAAAACAAATAGAATAAAACCTACCTACAGCAACAGTGTTTTGTGTTGTGTCAGCTCCTATGGTTTAAGTCCTGGGCCCCGCCTGCTAGTCTGCTCCCTCAGATATCACTGGTTTGCTCCTTTCTATATATAGGGTGCCTGTATTCTGCTATTTATAATTATTAGTAGTTGGCATCATATATTTACACCTATTATTATTTCATGTTACAGTGGTGCCCCGCAAGACGAATGCCTCGCAAGACGGAAAACTTGCTAGACGAAAGAGTTTTCCGTTTTGGAGGTGCTTCGCAAAACGAATCTCCTATGGGCTTGCTTCGCAAGACGACAATGTCTTGCGAGTTCCTGCTGGTTTTTTCCCCTTCCCCCCCTTTTTCTAAGCCGCTAAGCCGCTTATCAGCTGATCCGATAAGCCGCTAAAAGCCACTAATAGCACTAATAGCGCTAATCCGCTAATCCGTCAATGGGCTTGCTTCGCAAGACAAAAAAACCGCTAGACGAAGAGAATCACAGAATGGATTCTTTTCGTCTTGCGAGGCACCACTGTGTAGGACTTTATAGAGACTAGAGGCTGAGTCTTTGTAAAAGGTGTTTCTAAAGGAACTTTCGCTCTTGCCAAATGCCAATGTGTTTGCATTATTAAGTTCGTTATGAAAAAAATAATTTTAAGTTAGAGCTTAGTAATTATTTCACTATTAATATACTTCTTCTTAATTGTATTTCAGTTCAGCAATTACTTTGATATAATGCATATTTTGTGATGTGCACTTGGCTTGAGATGCCTATGAGGTCCATAAATGACCATATAGTATATATTCAACACAAAAAAAACAGCAACAATTTGTTGCTGACAAAGGACAGCTGGACATAGAAAGGGCCCTGTTACCTTCAGCAGCTTAGGGCCTCATCAAACCTAAATCTGGTCCTGGTGGGGATGCCTAGCAGGGCCTTCTCGGTGGTAGCACCTCCCAGGCAACTTTGGAACTCGCTGCCTGGAGAAGCTGGATTGGGGAGGAGACAGTGGGCCGGTCTGCACTCCTCAGAGAACTGGGGAGTTTCAGTATTGGGGGGAGCCACCCAGTGGCGGAGGAACCCTCTCTGTCGCATGGGGCGGGGCAAACCGCCTGGTGATGGATGCAAGACATCCGTATGGACTGCGCATGCGTGGCAGCCGGTACAGTAGCCACGCAAGCGGTGCCCACACTGACTGCGTGTGCGCCCTCCGCCGCTCTACAGCTGGGGGGAGGCAGCAGGCCATCTTGTCACCCCCACCCCAGGGCGGTGCCCGGGCGACCTGCCCCCTCTCCCCCCCCCTTCGTACACCCCTGGAGCCACAGACTCACCAAGGCACACTTGTGTGTTGCAGGTCTTGCTCTGGGCGGCCAAGCCCTGGCAGTCGGGCTCCCGGCACCGGCGGATCCGCATTTGCTCTCCTCCTCCGCAGGAGACACTGCAGGGCTCCCAGGGGGACCAGTCGCCCCAGGCATCCTCCTCTGTGGGGAGACAGAGGGGGCAGAGGTCAAGGGAAGGAGGGAGGGAAGGAGGGGAAATATAGCAAAATAGGAATTTTTTTATTATTATTTTTAAAAGTTTAGAACAGAAATGTTAAAAATATATCGGTTTGTTATTATTTTTATCACATTATTATTATTATTATTATTATTATTATTATTATTATTATTAACAATATTCTGTTGGGAGCAGCCCAGAGTGCCTGGGGAGGCCCAGCCACATGGGCGGGGTATAAATTATTATTATTATTATTATTATTATTATTATTATTATTATTATTATCTTCCCCCGTTCTCCTCACCTGGGCAATCTTGCTGGCTCTGGCAAGCTTTCTGCTGCTCCCTGCTGCCCAGGCACCCCCTGCCTCCGTTCTGGGGGGCTGGGTGGTCACACTCGCGGAATCGGAACTCGGCTCCCTCCCCGCAGCTCTGGCTGCAGGGCGACCAGGGCCCCCAGGGGCCCCAGCCCCCATCCAGGCGGCACGAGGGGTCCACGTCGCATTGCAGGTGCCCGGCCACGCAGGTGCTGGGGGAGAAGAAAGGGGGCAGAGGGATGCTAATGGCCGGGCAGACATAACACCATTCACATTTCTTTATTTTTATTTGCAGAAATTGTTTCCATTCTGTGTTTCACATTTCCACGAGAAAAAGAAGGAAAAGAATCTCTAAGTGGTTTATAAGCTGCTTTGAAACAGAAGGTCACAAAATGTCTGAATGAAAGATTATGAATAAAAAGCAAAGTCAAAATTCCATATATAACTGTTCCGCATTTGTAAGAAACAGATTTTTCACTTTGGAACTGCCTGCCACTTGACAACAGTCAGCAGCCTTCATTGTACACTTTTGGCACCTGCTAAAAACATTTTGGTTTAGACAAGCCCAACCAGACATCTAGAATGTGGGTGGGGGTTTTAGTCTGGTTTTAGCTTACTGATTTTAAATTTTGGGAAGGTATTAAATTGTTGTTTTTAATTATTTTTTTATCGATAAACTTACTGTTTTCTTTTCTTTTTGTAAACTACCTTGAGGCTTGTTTGTTTGTTTTTAAATGATTTTTATTAAATTTTTAACAATAGGTACATCAAACATCATATTTCCAAAACAGGAGCTACAAAATCCCCCAAACTGGAATTTCCACAGTAGTAACACACAAAAGAACTGATTTGGTGTTAAGCCAGCATAACATCATCATAAATTAATGGGACAAACTAACTGAACTGCCAAGAATATAGAGTAAATCATGATGCACATAAAAAATGAAACAAAATCAAAGAATGGTGCAAAATCCTAAAATAATTAATGATTGGAAATGGACTGAAGTAATTAAAAAGTAAGTGCAGATTTGAGGAAAGTATTGCCCTCACTTGAGTAAGAACTGCTTTCATCAGCTCAATCCTAAATTTAAGTTTAGGGCTAAAATTTTAAGGCTTCATTTATCCAACCTGATGTTAAAAACACACAGAGAGAGAGACTTTAAAACCATGCATTTAAGCAAACACAGATGTTAAGGTTTTTATCCTAAAAGTGATATTATTATATAACTCATGCTCTCGTTTTGCATTTGCAGTTCAGCTACTGATTGATTGTGTGACTGCAGTACAGTGGTGCCTCGCAAGACGAAATTAATTCGTTCCGCAAGTCTCTTCGTCTTGCGAGTTTTTCGTCTTGCGAAGCACGGTTTCCCATAGGAATGCATTGAAAATCAATTAATGCGTTTCTAGGGAAACCGCCTTCAGACCAGGTCCGGGGACAGTCTGTCCCCGGACCTCTTCTGAAGGCTGGGGGGGGGGGACAAGGGCTTTTCTTCCCACCCCCAGCATTTTAAAAAACCCCGGGACAGCGGAGGACTTCTCCACTGTCCGGGCGATCTTAAAATGCTGGCGGGCGGCATTTTAAAATCGCCCCGGGACAGCGGAGGACTTCTCCGCTGTCCGGGGCGATGTAAAAGCCCCTGGGAAGGCAGGCAGGGGGGACAAAGACTTTCGCCCCCCGCCCGCCTTCAGAAGAGGTCCTGGACCTCTTCTGAAGGCGGGCGGGGGGCGAAAGTCTTTGCTCCCCCCCACCTGCCTTCAAAAGCCCTCCGGGACAGCGGAGAAACGCGCTGTGTTTCTCCGCTCTCCCGGGAAGGCAGGCAGGGGGGAACAAAGACTTTCGCCTCCCGCCCGCCTTCAGAAGGTGTTCCCTCCCCGCCGCCCGGCTTCAGAGCATCGTTCCGAAGCCCGGCGGCGGGGGCAGGTGTTCCCTCCCTGCCGCCCGGCTTCGGAGCATCGTTCCGAAGCCCGGCGGCGGTGGGAGGAGGCGTTCCCGCCCCACCGCCCGGCTTCGGAGGAGGTCCGAGGACAGTGGGGAAGACGCGCTGCGCTTCCCCGCTGTCCCGGATATTTCCCTATGGGCTGTCGTCTTGCGAAGCAAGCCCATAGGGAAATTCGTCTTGCGAAGCGCCTCCAAAACGGAAAACCCTTTCATCTAGCGGGTTTTCCGTCTTGCGAGGCGTTCGTCTTGCGAGGTACCACTGTACATTGTTTATTGCTTTCATCAATTGTTTCATTAGATAGTAAAATCCATGTTAAATTGCTGTTTTGGGGGTTGTTTTTAAAAGTCTGGAACAGATTAATCCATTTTGCATTCCTTTCTATGGGAAAGCGCCTCAGTTTTGGAACACTTTGGTTTTGGAACGGACTTCTGGAACAGATTAAGTTTGAGAACCAAGGTACCTCTGTATTTATATAACTGCAGCACCAGCTAGTGGCAAAATATATGTTATTTTTCCCCCACTGGTGAGCCTAGTTCATGAAAGAAAGGGAGCTTTAGGTAAATTTTGTCAGCCATGCCATGCAAAGAGCTGGTGCCAGAAGATCGCCGTGTTGAGCTTATAAAGTCAACCCAAGCTGCAGTGAAATTTAGGTGTTTTCCACCCAAAAAAACAAAGAAAGGGTGTATAAATCTTACAAAATAAACCAAATAAAGGTATTAAAAGCGTCATTAGCCTGCCTTGGCCAGACTCACCAGTTCTGGCAGGGCCCAGTCACTGTCTCCCCAGGCTGGACGTACTCCCAGGGGGGGAGCCCGGACCACAGAGAGAGATTCCGTCCTTCGGGGACACCTGCCAAGATGAGAAGAAGAGGGAATAATTCAGAGTCGGCAGTTTCCTCCTGCTCCCCTAGCCCTCCTTGTGTGAATCAGGCCCCCTCCATCTTGAATTCCCTCCTCTAAAATCATAGAATCATAGAGTTGGAAGAGACCACAAGGGCCATCGAGTCCAACCCCCTGCCAAGCAGGAAACACCATCAGAGCACTCCTGACATATGGTTGTCAAGCCTCTGCTTAAAGACCTCCAAAGTAGGAGACTCCACCACACTCCTGGGCAGCAAATTCCACTGTCAAACAGCTCTTACTGTAAGGAAGTTCTTCCTAATGTTTAGGTGGAATCTTCTTTCTTGTAGTTTGGATCCATTGCTCCGTGTCCGCTTCTCTGGAGCAGCAGAAAACAACCTTTCTCCCTCCTCTATGTGACATCCTTTTATATATTTGAACATGGCTATCATATCACCCCTTAACCTCCTCTTCTCCAGGCTAAACATGCCCAGCTCCCTTAGCCGTTCCTCATAAGGCATCGTTTCCAGGCCTTTGACCATTTTGGTTGCCCTCCTCTGGACACGTTCCAGTTTGTCAGTGTCCTTCTTGAATTGTGGTGCCCAGAACTGGACACAGTACTCCAGGTGAGGTCTGACCAGAGCAGAATACAGTGGCACTATTACTTCCCTTGATCTAGATGCTATACTCCTATTGATGCAGCCCAGAATTGCATTGGTTTTTTTTAGCTGCCACGTCACACTGTTGGCTCATGTCAAATTTGTGGTCAACCAAGACTCCTTGCCAAATGATTGCCAAGCCCAGCAAACTGGGCTGGGAAAGATCTGTGGCTCAGTGGCAGAGCAGCTGCTTGGCTTACAGAAGGTCACTGGTTCAATCCCCGGGAAAGTCGCTGCCTGCCAGTGTAGACAACACTGAGGTAGGCGGACCGGCTGCTTCCTATGCTCCTTGTAGATGGGTGGTAGTGAAGGGACAGGTTACCCAAACCTGACTGTGTAGTCACCCCAACTAGGCTCCAAACTTCCCAAATTCTTTCTTTGAGGATCCATTAGCTAAAATCCATAAGCTTGAGTTGTATAACACAAAGTAGCCGAATAAACAAAGCCTTCCCCTTTATCAGTCCATGAAGGCGTAATAGATGGCCTTGTCAGTTCCAAGTAGAGAAGGGATGGCGCATCCAACTTATCTTACCGGTTGTAACTATCCTGACCACGGTGGTGCACAGACCCCAGGAATGGCGCCAGGAGTGCCAGATAAAAGTACAGAAACAATTTCTATTCATGCTCAAGGATACAAACTTACGTGTACAAACTCATGAGGCTGGATTCCTGGGGAGGGGGAAAGGGGACCTACAGGGAATATAGGCTGTATGTAACTGCTCTTTAGGTGTGCTTGATTGTGACTGATCACGTAGTGCCTTTCTGCTATTCCGGAGAGCAGAAATAAACTCTTTCTCTGAACCTACCCTTGGTGTCTATTGGCTCCTCCCTCCCTCCTGGGAGCAACAATCACCCGACCCATGGGAAAGGTCTGAAAGGCTACAGTAGAACACGTGCTTGGCATGCAGAAGGTCCTTGATTCATTCAATTCCCCTGCCTGAAATCCTGGAGAGCTTCTGCCAGCCAGCGTCCTCATTACAGAGCTAGATCAGGCAATGGCCTGACTCCAAACAAGGCAGCTCCCTTTGTTAAAGATTCACTCACTCACTCACCCAGCCAGGTGTTCTGGTACTTGCAGCGGCACTGCGCTGGAGGGACGCACACACCATCCTGCAACAGCTGCCCGCCTGGGCAGGCACACGAGAGCTGGCACTGGGGGCTGTCCAAGCAGGCGGTGTCCGGGTGCAGGTCCTCGCAGGTGCGTGGGCAGGCCTTGCCGCAGGGGAACGACACCTGGCCCCCGCTGCAGTCTGGGGGGAACCAGGAAAAAGCCACTCAGATCTCTGCGCGCACCTGGGGGGTGAACTTTCACTCCGTGTTCCCACCCAGGGCCGGATTGAGGTCTGATGCGGCCCTCAGCTCCTGAAGGTAATGGGACCCTTTCTATGTCCAGCTGCCCTTTGTCAACAACAAATTGTCACTGTTTTTTGTGTTGAATGTTTGCTATATGGTCATTTATGGACCTCATAGGCATCTCAAGCTATTTGCACACCACAAAATATGTATTTTATTAAAGTCATTGCTGAACTGAAATACAATTAAGAAGAAGTATGTTACTAGTGAAATAATTATTAAGCTCTAACTTAAAATGATGTTTTATGCATAACAAAATAATGCAAACACAATGGCATTTGGCAAGAACAAAAGTTCCTTTAATGTAGAAACACAGTTTACAAAGACTCATAACCTAGTCTCCAGAAACTTCCTATAACATGAAATAATAATAGGTGTAAATATATGATGCAAACTGCTAATAATCATAAATAGCAGAATGTAGGCACCCTATATATAGAAAGGAGCAAACCAGTGATATTTGAGGGAGCAGACTAGCAGGCGGGGGCCATTCCTTACATCATAGGAGCCGACACAACACAAAACTATGTTGCTGTATGTAGGTTTTATTTTATTTGTTTTTTAATCTTATATTTTGGAAATGTACATCCCATCAGATGTCAAGGAAATAAACAGCTATCTGCCTTTCAGAAGGCACCTGAAACCAGCCCTGTTTAGGGAAATCTCTAATGTTTGGTGTTTTATTGTGTTTTAAATATTCTGTTGGGAGCTGCCCAGAGAGACTGGGGAAAGCCAGCCGGGTGGGCGGGGTACGTACGTACGTACGTATAAATAAATAAATAAATAAATAAATAAATAAATAAATAAATAAATATTATTATTCCTGTTCATCAATATCAATGTCTTAGCAACCCTTAGGGCAGGTGGGCTCCATTTTCGCTCTCCCATTGTCACTTTTCACGCAACAGCTATAGAGTTCAAACGAAAATTCCCCTCTGAAAATCTTAAATTCTTCTCCAACGTATTATTGATATAATCCCACGCTTTCTCCCAAAACTTACTAACCGTGGGACGGTGTAAAAGCAGGTGTTTCAAAGGAGCCTGATCCAATTAATTTATTACCAATAAATAAAATTCTGTTGGGCGTGAGCGAATTTTCCTTCTGAAAATGTGGGTATAAAGGGTGTTTTTTGAGGACCACTGTTGTATGTTCTGACATTCATCCCCCCAACGTCAGTGCCACCCCCACCTCTCTGATTATGGGGCTTTTGGGGGGGCAACAACAGCACCCCCCAGAATGTCTTTTTTGTTTTGTTTTGTAATTTTATTTTTTTACCAACCACCAAAACACAAACAGTGAAACCCCCCAGGGGTTGGGTATACAATATTCAATAATATACATATTCAATAATAACATATTCAAATCAACCATATGTACACTATATACCTTAACACTCCTCCTTCCACAAGATTTATTTAACTTTTAACATTTTAATTCTCCCAAATTGTTTAAACCTACTCAAATAATTCAATATCTTCTCAAACCAATCCTCCCCCTCTCTCAATGACCTTAAATCCTTTCATTCTGTGTATCTTCACAGTTAAAGGTAAAGGTAAAGGTACCCCTGCCCGTACAGGCCAGTCGTGTCCGACTCTAGGGTTGTGCGCCCATCTCACTTAAGAGGCCGGGGGCCAGCGCTGTCCGCAGACACTTCCGGGTCACGTGGCCAGCGTGACGAAGCTGCTCTGGCGAGCCAGCACCAGCGCAGCACACGGAAACGCCGTTTACCTTCCCGCTATAAAGCGGTCCCTATTTATCTACTTGCACTTAAGGGTGCTTTCGAACTGCTAGGTGGGCAGGAGCTGGGACCGAAAGACGGGAGCTCACCCTGCCGCGGGGATTCGAACCGCCGACCATACGACTGGCAAGTCCTAGGCACTGAGGTTTTACGCACAGCGCCACCCGCATCCCATCTTCACAGTTAGGTATTCTAAAATTATCTGCCCAGCCCATTGCACCTTCTCACCTTCACACTCGGTGACTCTGTCGTGGCACGAGAGGGTCTGCCGGGCTTCGCCAGGGCAGGGAAGCCCCCCAAAGCGGGCAGGGGGGTTGCTGCACTCCCGGCTCCGGGCCGACTCTCCTCCGCAGGCGTCGCAGGGGGACCAGGGGCTCCACGTGCTCCAGGCCCCGTCCACTGTGAGGAGCAAGAGAAAAGGGGGGGGGTGTCTGCTGAGCCCTCCCTCTTTCCTCGATATCAATTTTTATTAAAGGTTTTCAATGTAAAATACAATAAAAGCCAAACTGATCAAAAGAAGGTACCGTAATTTTTGCTCTATAAGACTCACTTTTTCCCCTCCTAAAATGTAAGGGGAAATGTGTGTGCGTCTTATGGAGGGAATGCAGGCTGCGCAGCTATCCCAGAAGCCAGAACAGCAAGAGGGATTGCTGCTTTCGCTGCGCAGCGATCCCTCTTGCTATTCTGGCTTCTGAGATTCAGATTTTTTTTCTTGTTTTCCTGCTCCAAAAACTAGGTGCGTCTTGTGGTCTGGTGCGTCTTATGGAGCGAAAAATACGGTAAGCAGGAAAGAAGCGAGAATAAGCAAAGGAAAGAAGGAAGAAGGAAAAGAAGGGAAAATAAACACAAGGTGCTCCGTTATATTGTAACCCAGGCTTCCTCAAACTCGGCCCTCCAGATGTTTTGAGACTACAATACCCATCATCCTTGACCACTGGTCCTGCTAGCTAGGGATCATGGGAGTTGTGGGTCAAAAACATCTGGAGGGCTGAGGATGAGGAAGCCTGGGTGTTTCTATTTTGCTTAATGTATGTAGGGTTTGGTGTCAGCGTTGCTCGTGCTGTTCATTTGTGTTCCTTTGGTGGTGAGAGAGGTTGGGGTTGGCCTAGGGTGTGGTTGTTCATTTGTGGTTGGCTGTGGTGATCTTTGTTTTCATGTGTGAGTGTGGTGGGTAGGTGTTTTGGATCAGGTTAGCCATCTTGATTTATATGCCATTGGTGGATTATTGTCATTGTCTTGTTGGGCTGTGTATGTGATAAAGGGGAGCCATACCGGGGTGAAGGCGTCTTCCTCTATTTGTCCCCATGTCAGTTTCAGTTTATTGGTTAATTTTTCTAGTAGGGCTGTTTCCCATACTATTTGGTACCTTGGTCCATGATTACTCCTGACAGGTCTCTCCAGTGTCTGGCTATGATGTTTCTGGCTGCTGAAAGTAGGTGGGTGATGAGTTCTTTGTGGTGTAAGTGGGCATTGTTGTCTTGGAAGATGTTTAGTAGGGTCAATTCTGGGGTGATGTCTAATACTTGCTTAGTTATTTTACATATTTCTCGTATGGCTGTTGTCCAGAATAGTTGGATTTTGTGACACTCCCACTAGATGTGGAGGTATGTGCCTGTGGAGATGCACCCTCTTCAGCATTTTGGTGAGGTTCCTCAAATCAGTAATGTTCAACTACGAAGCTTGGCGGGTGCCAGTCGCTGCCTCTCAGCCTAGCCTACCTCTCAGGGCTGTTGTGACGATTAAACGGAGGCGAGAAGAACCCTCTAGGTCACCTTGAGCTCCTCAAGGTGGGCTATAAACGCACAATAAGAATATTGCACAGTAGGAAGAAAGGGGGCTGAGCCCCCCCTCCCCATCTGAGCCTTTCCCTCCCTAACCACTTTTACAAAAGTTCACTTGCGGGATCTGTGAGTCTGTGAGCCACCCTCCTGTTTGCCCCAGAGGTTTGGTACCTGGGCAGAAAGAGTCCATGGGGCACTCCTTCCTCTGGAGCTGGATTCCGCTGTCCCCGTGCTGCTCCTGCAGTCCCTCGCACTCGGGACCCCCGTTCTGGGGCTTGGGGCAAGCGCAGGCCCGGTAGCGGGTGACCATCTCGTTGCCACACGTCCTGGAGCAAGGGCTCCACGGGGACCAGTCGCACCAGCCGCCGGGAACTAGAATAAGGAGGGAAAGAGGCTGCTGGGGTCCTAATGAAGCCTTTCCCATGGGGGGGGGCTCCTTCCTCTCTGTGAGGCCCCCCTCTGCCCGGCAAAACCTCCCTGTGGGACTCACCGGCACAAGCTTGACTGGTGCAGATCAGCTTCCCTTTGGAGCAGGTGCTGGGAAGAGAGAAAGAGGCAGGAGATGGGAGTCCCCCTTGCCTGTCGTCGACGTGCAAGATAACAAAAGCATTCTGGGAAATGATTTATAATGAGTTGAAAAAAATGTTTAAAATAACTTTTTTTGGGGGGGGGGGACGGACCAGAGACTTTTCTACTAGGTACTTTATGTGCAGAGATTCCGAAGGAGCAGAAACGACTATTCATGTGTGCGACGACAGGAGCACAGATACTACTGGCCCAGAGATGGAAAGACGATAAAGTTCCGACCAGAGACAAATGGTTGATGAAGATGATGGACTACGCCGAAATGGCGAAATTGACCGGGGAAATCAGAAACCAAGAAGAGAAGAACTATAAGAAGGAATGGAGAAAATTTACAATGTGCTCAAGAGAACACTGTAAAGAACTAAAAACTTTGGCAGGATTTGAGTCATGCTTGTAATATATGAAGAATTATGGTAAAAAATGGATTATTTTGGTGTTTTTTTGAAAAACAGAGAAAATAAGGGAGGCAGCTGAAAAAAAAGATTGATAATGGTAACCATGGAAGGGTGGAGGGGAGCCAAGGGATTTAGGGAATCCTAAATGATGATGTTGATGTTCTGTATAATGTTTGAATTCAAATTGGTTATGCAAAATTCAATCAATCAGTCAATCAATCAATCAATGGAAGTGTCCCCGAGAGCCATTTAGTCCAGGGGTCAGCAAACTTACTGTGCCCCGGGCCGGTGTCTCCAGCGCCAACCGTGCGGCAGGCTCATACGCATGCGCACACATTATTTCCAGCGCACTTCCGGGTCAGAGGAGCACCGGAAATAGCTTGTGCGCATGTGCACGGGCCTCCTCTGACACGGATGTGCACTGGAAATAACACTTGCGCATGCGCAAATAATGCTTACGCATGCGCACAAGCTATTTCCAGTGCTCCTCCAACCTGGAAGTGGGCAGCTGCGCAGCGCAGTGCTGGTAAGAGCAAGCGGCGGGGGTCACTGCGGGCCAGATAAACGAGTTCCTCGGGCCTTATCCAGCCTGTGGGTCTTAGTTTGGGGACCCCTGATCTAGACTAACCTAAGGTTACCAGAAGCAATGACTAACCTAGACAGCATCTTAAAAGCAGAGACATCACCTTGCCAACAAAGGTCTGTATAGTTAAAGCGATGATTTTCCCAGTAGTGATGTATGGAAGTGAGAGCTGGACCATAAATAAGGCTGATCACTGAAGAATGGATGCTTTTGAATTATGGTGCTGGAGGAGACTCTTGAGAGTCCCATGGACTGCAAGAATATCAGACCTATCCATTCTGAAGGAAATCAGCCCTGAGTGCTCACTGGAAGGACAGATCCTGAAGCTGAGGCGCCAAGACTTTGGCCCCCTCATGAGAAGAGAAGCCTCCCTGGAAAAGACCCTGATGTTGGGAAAGATGGAGGGCACAAGGAGAAGGGGACGACAGAGGATGAGATGGTGCGACAATGTTCTCGAAGCTACCAGCATGAGTTTGACCAAACTGTGGGAGGCAGTGGAAGACAGGAGTGCCTGGCGTGCTCTGGTCCAGGGGGTCATGAAGAGTCAGACACGACTAAACAACTAAACAACAACAAAGTTACCAGATGTCCCTGTTTCCCGGGGATAGTCCTTGGATTTATAAATCAGTCCCCATACAAAATCCATTGAAGTTGAAAAGTGTCCCTGGATCCATTGGAAAAAATCTGGTAACCTTAGACTAACCCCCTGCAATGCTGGACTCACAAGTAAATGATAACAGAATCATGGAGTTGTAGAGGCCGGAGGTGCGCCCAATCTGCTGCAGTGCAGGAATCGCAGCTAGATAGTAGCTGGCTTTTGACCCCCGCCCCCCCTGGAGGCCCCAGATCTCTGCCTGGCCTCACCAGGTGTTGCATCCGTCGGAGCGAGGGATGGTCTCTCCCGGCAGGTGTCGGAGGCCGGTGAGCAGGTCCAGGCAGGTGCAGAGGTGCTTCTCCACGCAGGCCGTGCCGTTCAGGACTTTCCCCCCAGTGCAGTAGCAGCCGGGCTCGCAGGTCCACAGGCAGTGCTATGGGGGGTGGAGAGGGGGGGTGAGGGGGGCAGGGAGACGAAGGCACAGGGCAGCGAGGAGGGGCAGGGTTCGCAAGAGAGTGCCGGGGTCTGCCGCAGCCTCTGGCAACCCAGCAAGGCAGAGCTACGTGCACCATGCAGCCGTGCCGGCTGGGGCAGGCGGGAGTTGAACCTCACAGGGTTGTTGTGAGGATGACAAGACCACCTTGAGCTCCTTGGGGGCGGGAAGGTGGGGTAGGAAAGCAATTAATGAAGATGAAATATGTCCCAGAGACAAAAGCCGTGGGCTGGGGGTCCCCCAGGCAGAGATGCCCACTGGGTCTCACCGAGATGTCATCGCAGGAGCGGGGGCAGGGGGGCCCACAGCGGCTGTAGGCGGCGCCCTCCAGGGCAGAGCAGTCCACACCTGTGCCAGGTAGGAAAGAAAGGACAGGTGAAGTCCCCGAGGGGAAGAGACTTGGGCAGTGCCCACAACCTCTCCCCACAACCACCCTCCAAAAGTGCAGCTTCCTGGGCCCTAAAGTGACTGGCAGGGAGGCAGGCAGGCAAATGGATGGCGCCAGAGGGGGATCAGGAGATCAAGTAGCCCCCCAACGGGGAACTCACTTCCCCCACTTTCCCCTGTCCCAATTTCTGGACTCCTGTTACAGTCATACCTCGGGTTACAGCCGCTTCATTTTGCGTTTTTTTCAGGTTACGGACCACCAAAACCTGGAAGTACCAGTATGGGTTACTTCCGGGTTTTGGCGGTTGCGCATGTGCAGAAGTGCCGAATCGCAACCCATGCAGGTTGCAAATGCTGTGGGTTTCGAACATGCATCCCACATGGATCATGTTTGCTGTGGGATTCGAACATGCATCCTGCATGGATCATGTTTGCAACCCGAGCGTCCGCTGTATGCCGTGGTTACTATCATTTCAGATATCTCGATATGTGGGGCGCACCTTGCCCACCTAGAAATATACTTCGCCCCTTCTGCACCCCTCCCCTGAATATATATATTTTTGCGGTGCCATCGCTGAGCAGGCAGGAGGACTTTTCAGGCTCTATTGCAGGGCGAAGGTGACGTCATGGCTGGAGACGTCGTCTGGGGAGATCTGGGTCCAAATCTTCTTCGGCCACAAAACTCTCTCTCTCTCTGTCTCTGCCTAGTCTCCCTTGCAGGGTTGCTGGGAAGACAAAGCCAGTGTCTGTGTGGGGAGAGCCATGCCGGTTCACCACAGAGGTAGAGCCTGAAAGTAGCCCCCAAGACTTCTCTTCCTGGCCCCCGGCACTCTCCCCAGGCGCCTCCTCCGCTCCCCAGCCCTGCTTGCCCCCTTTCGCTTGCCTGGGATGTTTCCTTGAACCTCAATAATAATAATGCCTGGAAGGGTTGCGTGCAAAGGGGTGTTAACCTTTCGCTCCAACATAAACGGACGTTTGTGGCCCAGACTGCTTTGGCCCCTGGGGGCGATGTGGCCCCCGAGAGGCACCCCGGAAGGGAATGCGGCCCTCAGAGGGAAAAGGGTTCCCTGCACCTTGAGTTGACACTGAGCCACTTAGGAAAACGAGGGTGGAATAAGAATGGGATTGTAGCATTGTAGAGCTGGAAGGGACCCCCAAGGTCATCTAGGCGGGGCTGCCCTTGATGATGATGATGATGATGATGATGATGATAATAATAATAATAATAATAATAATAATAATAATAATAATTTATTATTTATACCCCGCCCATCTGGCTGGGTTTCCCCAGCCACTCTGGGTGGCTTCCAACAAAACACTAAAATACAATAACCTATTAAACATTAAAAGCTTCCCTAAACAGGGCTGCCTTCAGATGTCTACTTCAGATGAGCTACTTTTAATATGAGGCTGCATTTTAAATTGCATTTTAACCTGTATTTTAAATTGGATTCCCCCCCCCATTATGTTTTTACTGTAATTTTACTGGTGTTAGCTGCCCTGAGCCCGGCTCTGGCCGGGGAATAAAGAAAATCTATTATTATTATTATTATTATTATTATTATTATTATTATTATTATTAGCCCAACCCTCTGTAGCAGGTCGCTGAAATAGCTCTTGTCACACCACAGTGGTGCCTGCTCCCAAGCGCACACTTCCCCCAGGTAGCAGGGGCCATCCTTCTTACAGGAAGGGCTTTCCAGAACCCCCCCCCCCATTTTGGGGTGAGGGGGAAGAGCGATGGGACAGCGGCAGAGATTTTACTGAAATGTCTAGGTGTGTCTCTGGCATGCAGGGTCTTCTGATCCCAGCCCTGACTCACCTGGACACGGGTTCAAGCTGCATCCCTCCACCTGGGTGGGGACCCCCTCGCAGTAGTCGCCGCCCCCCTGTGGGGCGGGGGTGTCGCAGGCTCTCGCCCGGCTCCTCATGCCTCCCCCACAGCTGGCGGTGCAGTCGGCCCAGGGGCTCCAGCCCCCCCAGCCCCCGTTCCCTGCAACCACAGGGGAGAAACGAGCATGTGTGGGTCGCTGGGCCCCCCATTGCAGACTCCCTCCCTCCTGTGTGGTTTTGCCCCCCAGGTGGGGGAAAGAGGGAAGTTGTTGTTATAAGAATTCTAAGATCTCAAATATTAACGAAATGTACATAAATGTACTAGGGTAAACACATACATAAATATATGAACCATGTGTCTGAAATAGTATAGGAGAACAATACTGAAGCCATTTGGACTCTCCCAGTGACCTCAAATATTCCTCTGCAGGAAGGGAGGAAAATGGGGAAACCCTTCCCACTGTCTTTTTGCTTGCAAATCCTGTCTTAAGGGCATATTTGTGCATGAATAAATATGTGACCTGGATTCAGTATCTAAAGTATTAACTATCACAAAAGAATGGCCAAGCTGCAACCAGTGACCATTAGCAGGTATCCTGGAAGACAGGATTTCTGCTGCAGACCGCCTCCTTCTGTGATGTATGTATGATGTTTAGGGGGTGGTGGTCTTGAGCTACAGGGTGGGTAATTTCAAAAGTCTATATAAGGGCTTGCACACCATTGTTCTGGGTTCCTCCTCCCTCCTGCGTGTGAGGGGAGCACCCTGTTGCAACAGCTTTAATAAAGATCAGGCTTACTAGCTGCTTTGCTTCTCAATATTCTCTGGCTGGCCTCTGTTATTTTCTCCGACCGATAGAGAACCGATATAAGGACTCTATACGGCGTCTTGGGTCCCCCATAAAGGAAAAGGAGCAGCTTTTTCTTATAACATTGCGAAAGTGAAGTCTTGACTCTTGGAAGGCAGCAGGAAGGAATAGGGGTGTTTAGGGGGACACTTACGGGCGCAGGGCTGGGCCTGGCAAGGTTTGTCCTCGCGTTCGGGACCCAAGCAGGGCAGCCCCATCCCAGACGGAGGGGGGTCCGTGCAGAAGTGGTACCGGTTCCGTAGCCCCAGCCCGCAGGACGCTGAGCACTCGCTCCAGGGGGTCCATTCTGACCACTGGCCGTTCACTGGGGAAAAGGGAAGTCACCAGTAAAAAGGTCTGAATGGGAGATGGCGAGCTGTGATCTTTCTGGGGGAGACCCTAGATGGAGAAGGGGGTGGGATGGGGGCACAGCAAGACTCAGATTGTGGACAGAATGTCCTCCTTCACAGAGAGTTGGCCTGTGGAACTCCTTCCCACAGGAGACAGGGATGGCCACAAACCTGGATGGCTTTAAAAGAGGATCAGATAAATTCATGGAGGAAGAGAGGGCTACTAGATATGACAGCTCTGTTAGAATTCCTGCTCCATGATTGCAGTCATGGGGTTGTTGTCTTTCACATGACGGTGTATGTTTTGACTCCACAGAGTGGGAAGGGACGGAGACAGGATGTTTGTGTTCCTGTGTTCCGTGAAGTGGGACTATTGTCCTTTGTTCTTTTTCTTTTTACTGTCTGATGCTAGAGAGAGAGGGAGCTGTGTTGCAGTGCTCCGTGTGTGTTTATATGTAAATAAAGTAGATTAGCCAAAATGCTGAGTTGCTGAGGTCTGTTACACATGATGCGCAAACTCTGCGGATCCCTAAGTGTGCCGGTGTCGGCTGGCATCGGTCACTGTGATGTTCGGGCTGAAGAAAGCTTTTGAAGCTCCCGAACGATTGACCAGGAGGGAGAGAACATGCCAGTCGGGCATGTGTCTCTGCCAGGGTCCTACTCGAGTGTAGGCTGAACTCCTGACAAGCTCTGCTCTGCCTGTGGGAAGCCCACAATCCGGATCCGAGCAGAAGAGCAACTCTCTCCTCTTGTGGTTTTCAGCAACTGCTCTTCAAAAGCATCACTATCCAGGATGTGGAGGAAGATTGCAGCTCTCATGGCTAGGAGCCATCAACAGCCCCAGGTGATTCAAGATCACCTGAAAGGGCCCGAGCTCTTTGCAAAGGGAAGCAAGAGGACGGCTGTTTCGGAGCAAGAACCTCCAAACTAAAAGTGTCCCAGCGAGTCAGGCCTTACCGTCACCGCAGGCTGCCCTGGAGCAGTTGCGCACCCGACCGGAGAGGCAGGTGCTGCAGAGAGGAAGAGAGAGTGTTTTTAGTGCAGGGTAACCATCCTCATATCACCGACATGCTTCATCATCATCATCTTCATTTATAATTTGTATACCGTCTTTCTATCTTAAAATACTCAAGGCGGCATACAAGCTGAAGAAACAAAAAATGTGCATCTTATTACAATGTAATGCAATACAAAAATGTGAGAATAAAACATAACTTTAAAATAGGTAATCTACATCAAAAAGTAACATTCAACAATCATTAGAATAGTATAAAATAATAATATCAACATATACAATACGATACGATATCTTTATTGTCATTGTCCCAAACAGAACAATGATATATAAAAGTTAAACAGAAATCCACTCAACAGTTACAATAAATAATATCGAAACTATAATCAATAAGACAATGGCAAGCCACAGTACATAAAACAATACAATACATATTGAGAAGCAGAGACTGGAGGGTGGAGCAAGGCAGGTGGAAGGAGGCCTTGCCTGATGGAGTCTCCCCCCTCACAGTTCTTCCTCCAGGAACAGCTCCCTTATGAGGACTCCTAGGGTCGGAGGGTGGGGCAAGACAGGTAGAAGGAGGCTTCAGTCTAATTAAGGCATGAAGGGGTTAAAACCATGGAGTAAGCTGTCCTGCCAGGCTTAGCTATGTCCACTTCCCCTTACCTGGGGAGGAACTAGGGAGGACTCAAGCTTTTGTTCTCCTCCAATCTACTTGTGAATCTCAGCGCACGAAGAGAGTTGAGCCAGTTGCTCCAGCTCAGACCGCATGGCTGTCACCAGCCACTCTTGAGTTCCTATACCAAGAATCTAGCAACTTTCCAAGCAAGCTAAGTTTCACTGCCTGTGCAACCGTTCTGAAGCACGTGAATCTGACCTTTGGAGTATTTGTAACCATTTTTTAACTTACCAAAGGTGTGGTCTTTTCCAATGCTGGGGGAAGAGGGAAACTTTGGGGAAAAGCCTTTTTTGGAACTCGCTTGAAAGGGCATATTTTTTAAAGCCTATATGTCTCTCTCCCCCCCAATAGATTTTATTAAAGTTTGAAAGAAAATATACAAAGGTCATTATCAAATATCTTTTTATCTAAGATAAAAAACTATAATTAAAATCACAAAGCAAAAGGAAGAGAAGAGGGAAAGAGAGAGAACTTTCGATTCTGTGTCTCTCAGCTTCTTCTTCAGTCCTCAAGCCCAGACATAAGATCATTTTTTTCCCACACAAAAAGTCTATAAGAAATTCCCAAACTTAATACTGACAATGGTTTTTCTTTGATTGAACCCCCTTCCACTTTGCCATCCCAGCCAAGCCCAATAATTTTAACCACCGTTCCTCCATGCAAGGCGACAACGAATCTCGTGTATAGACAAGTCTCACTGCTAACAACCTATATTTCTATGCTTTGCAGCATATTTTCTTTCTTTTTTAAAAATCATTTTTATTGATTTTCCAATAAAAACAGCCAATCAACATATCCACATCATAATCCAATTGAACACAAGAAACTAAAAATTAAAAAAGACCAAATTGTACTCCAAATTGTAATTATTAATTTTTTTCTGGGTCCCCACAGTCTGGACCTCTGAAGCATATCTCCAGATCTTCAGTATTGCCTCTTTTCGTGCCACGAGAAGCTTTGTGGCATATTTTCTGACTCTCAATCTCTGCTGGGGTCCTCTCACAAAGAGAGTCCTTGCCCCAAACTTGCACCTTGGCGCCCAGGAACTTCTCCTTCCTCTCTCTCTAGACATATTTGCGCCAGCAGCAGCCAGAGCTGGCAGGAAGGGGCATGGCTGGCCGAGAACCAGAAGAAGAGGCACTGACCAGTTTTCACAGCCCTTGGTCACCACGTCTCCTGGGCCGTACAGCATCCCATCGAGGGCGCAGGGGCAGTCCTCCTCCGGCACGCAGAGATTGTTCTGTAAGCGGCGGAGAGGGGAGGGGGCAGAATTAGAGGGGAAAACACACCACCCTCCCCTCCTTCTGAGGTCAGCCTCTCCCAAAGGGGGGCCCTCTGGAAGTTCTGAATGACAAAACTTACAGTGGTGCCTCACAAGACGAAAAGAATCCGTTCTGTGATTCTCTTCGTCTAGCGGTTTTTTCGTCTTGCGAAGCAAGCCCATTGACAGATTAGCGGATTAGCACTATTAGTGGCTTTTAGAGGCTTTTAGCGGCTTATCTGCTGATCGGATCAGCTGATAAGCGGCTTAGTGGCTTAGAAAAGGGGGGGGAGGAAAAAAAAACCAGCAGGAACTCGCAAGACATTGTCGTCTTGCGAAGCAAGCCCATAGGAGATCCGTTTTGCGAAGCACCTCCAAAACGGAAAACTCTTTCGTCTAGCGAGTTTTTCGTCTTGCGAGGCATTCGTCTTGCGGGGCACCACTGTATTTTGTATACACAAAAAATGAATTATGCTGCCCGGTATGGGGAAGTTTTTAATGTTTGATGTTTTATTATGTTTTTATATCTGAAGAAGTGTGCATGCACACGAAAGCTCATACCAAGAACTAACTTAGTTGGTCTTTAAGGTGCTACTGGAAGGATTTTTTTTATTTTGACTATGTTTTTATATGTACTGGAAGCCGCCCAGAGTGGCTGGGGAAACGCCGCCAGATGGACGAGGTATACATAATAACATTGTTAATTATTATTAATATGTACCTAATTAAAACATCTTGTGTTTTCCCCGCTGCCTGGGGGTGCTGCTGCTGGGAGTTGTGGTTCAGACCTTCCTGAGGGGCCCAGGTTGGGAAAGACTAATCTGCTATCAATCAATCAATCAATCAATCAAATCCAAATCTTACAAATTAATTTGGATTTGTGGGGGGTTTTTTTGTATACTTGTTTTTGTGTTTTGTGTATTGTTCTTCTTTGTTTTTGTTGTTGTTGTGTGGAGAATACTAATAAAATTAATATATATATATTTTAAAAAATCAATCAATCAATCAATCAATCAATTATCCGTCCTTCACCCTAAGACCCCAACGCAGCATAACAGCATTAAAACACAATATTAAAAAGAGTGTAAGTCAACTTGTGAACATAAAAATGAGGTGGGTCCAGATTAGGTGCCGCCACGGAGAAGGCCCTGCCCTGGGGGACGCCCCCCCCCCAGCCTCTGCATGGGGAAAATTGTGGGGAGCAGAGACTCACCAGCAAGAAGGTGCTGTTGGGGCAGTAGCAGCCAGCATGGCAGGTCTCGTTGGCGCTGGGCACCGCACTGAGCTCCGCGCAGGAAGCCGGTCCGTCGGCACATTCCTGCCACACCTTCCCCTCCGGGCAGACGCCGGGCACCTCACCTGGGTGGGAAAGTGCAAGGCAGACGTGGGTGGAACATTTCGAGGGGGCAGGGGCCAGCTGGGGGGATAGCCTGGCACTACTGAGGTCCTTCCACCGAAATAGATGGAGAAAACGGTGCCAGGAGTTTCTGTGCACTCAGTGGAATGGGGGAGACATCACACCTTTCAGATTTATCCATTTATCCCTTTCTTTCATTTATTCACTGCTCGATTGCAAGTGCAACCTCTGAAGCAGTTTGCAGAAAAAATATTACATGATAAAATAATCAATAAGAAAAAAAACAACAATTTAAGGCTTTTGTAAGAATAGACCTAAAAACAGATCTAAGCAGCTTGGCCAAGCAAGAATGTTTTTAACAGGTGCTGAAAAGAAAACAGTGAAGGCTCCTGCCTGGTGTCAAGAGGCGGGGAGTTCCAAAGTGTCGGTGGTACCCCAACAAAAAATTGAGTACTTACAGGAGCAGAATGGGTATTGTGTGGCACCTGCAATGGTGCCCGTTCTGCTGAATGGGCATATATGGGGTTAGGCGATCGTGCAGGTAAACTGGTCCCAGGTAGCCCCCCCTCCAATTCAAAAGCCAGAAAATAGACATTGGGGGGGGTGTCAAACCACAGGAACACCAAGCAGGCAGTGGGGGGCTGTGTCCTCTGCCCCCCCTCACTAAAGAGGCAGGGTATTTCTGAACAAAGAGGCTGCTGCCTTCAATTAGAAAACAGGCCATAAGATCAGCAACACCCAAACTTTTTCGGGGAACTGCCTCCTTGGTTCCCTTCAGCTCATCCCCAGCACCCCCTGCCCCCCCAAAGCATTATTCAGAATAGCAGTTTGCACAACTCTCCGAGGTAGATAGTAACACAATCAAACTCAAGGCAGGAGCAATGAATTGCATATTTGTTCCAAACCCAAACAAAGCTATTCAGTTTAATTAATTCTGCAAAACTGGTGCACTCGAGACCAGCTTTTCCAAGTCTGATAGTTATTGGCACCCCAAGCATCCCCCTTCCTTCCCAATTCTGCCACCAGTGAGCACCTGTGGGAATGTTCAGGGAGGCAGGAGAGGATATATTGTTTATTAATATCCTTCCTAACTTGCACTAGCAAGTTCCTTTACTTAGCAGAGTTTCACATTCCCCTTTTAAACGCACAGCGGATAACTGGTTGCAGGCTTGTGTAAAGGTAAAGGGAGCCCTGACCATTAGGTCCAGTTGTGGCCGACTCTGGGGTTGTGGCGCTCATCTCGCTTTGTTGGCCGAGGGAGCCGGCGTACAGCTTCCGGGTCATGTGGTCAGCAGGAATAAGCCGCTTCTGGCGAACCAGAGCAGCGCACGGAAACGCTATTTACCTTCCCGCCGGGGCGGTACCTATTTATCTACTTGCACTTTGATGTGCTTTAGAACTGCTAGGTTGGCAGGAGCAGGGACCGAGCAACAGGAGCTCACCCCGTCATGGGGATTCGAACCGCCGACCTTCTGATCGGCAAGTCCTAGGCTCTGTGGTTTAACCCACAGCGCCACCCACGTCCCTAGGCTTGTGTAAGCCTCTCCCTATTAGGTTCCTGGTAAGTTCCCTTATATCCCTCTTAAAAGAATAAAGACACAACAATCTTATTTAAAGTCAATAAAAGAAGTTTACTCACATCATCAGTTCACAGTTGGCTCCCTGAAGGCAGACTTAGTTACAAAGTATATACATCTGGATCTATCCCATATAGGGATAAGCTGCTCCAACGGCGGAGTAAATCAAAGAGAGAGAGTGTGGCAGCATGCCTTGTCCTTTTGTTACCTGGACAGGTAAGGGCACGCTCTCCTCTAGTCACATGCAAGAGGAAGGATGTTCCAGCCCAGGAGGAAACAGGAAGTTTTCGACTGGCTGGACCAAACCTCCCCTTGCATGTCCACTCTAGGAAAACAAGGAATGTTGTGTTTGACTGCTCCCCGTGGATGACATCCAACAGCACCGCCCCCCCACTTTGGGAATCATAACAGCCTTTTTGTCTCACCCAGAACCGAGATGGATCCACCGGACTCACCTGTGCAGGGGGGAAGGTGGCAGGTGGCAAATTCAATCCGGCGCAAGACAGTCAGGCTGGCCCTTGTGCGATTCCTGTATCCGCCCCCGCACGGCACAGAGCACTCAGACCAGGGCCCCCACTCCATGCCGGAAGCTGGGAAGGGGCGGGGGACAGAGGAGAAGGAATAATCATAATAATTTATTATTTGTACCCTGCCCATCCGGCTGGGTTTCCCCAGCCACTCTGGGCAGCTTCCAACAAAGATTAAAAATACATTTAAATGTCACACATTAAAAACTGCTCCCAGTCTCCATTCTAGCTGCCGCATTCTGGATTAGTTGTAGTTTCTGGGTCACCTTCAAAGGTAGCCCCATGTAGAGCGCATTGCAGTAGTCCAAGCGGGAAATAACCAGAGCATGCGCCACTCTGGCGAGACAGTCTGCGGGCAAAGAGGGTCTCATCCTGCGTACCAGATGGAGCTGGCAGGCAGCCGGCCTGGACACGGAACTAACCTGTGCTTCTATGGACAGCTGTGAGTCCAAAATGACTCCCAGGCTGCTTTCAAATATAATTTGACTTTAATTCAGCTTATTTTTTCAGTTGCTGCTTTGTCAACAGTATGCTGCAAATTATCATTGTTAATTGCAGTAGTACTTTGGTTCTCAAACTTTAGCCGTTTTGGAAGTCCGTTCCAAAACCAAAGCGTTCCAAAACCAAGGCGGATTAATCTATTCCAAACTTCTAAAAACAACCCCTAAAACAGCAATTTAACATGAATTTTACTACCTAACGAGACCACTGATCCATAAAACGAAAGCAATAATCAATCCACTGTACTATAAAATAAATAAGATAGTATTGTAGATGATAAAAATTAAAATTACTCCCCCCCCCATCTGCACTGATGATAGTAATTGTTTGGACGGGGGACTTTTATCCATTTCTGCAGCCTGTAGCTGCGGGTTCCACACAGTCACAAAAACAAATTAACCGAGAAAGCCTCAAAAACAAAAAAGGCAAAATAAAGAGCAAAAACAAAAGCACCTGTAGCAGGAACCCTCCCCCCATCATTCAGTTTGTACAAACTTCACACACACTCACACACGACACACACTACGCTTCTGTTATAAATTCATAGAAAATCAACCGTACATCGGATTTGCACTGTTCCACTTTTATTTTACTCCATGAAGGAAGGACTACAAAATGGGGAAGGTTTGATACAGGCCAGCCCAGCACATCCACAGGAGCCCTGCCCAGTTGCTATGCCAACCCTGATGGTCCTAGACAGAAGACCATCAAGATCACAAAGAACTTGCATATGGGAGTGGATTCAGCACAGACTGAAACAAAGGACAATGAGCAGATCTTCCCTCAGGGGGCAGGAAACTGGGACTACCTTTTGTCTTCAGAAAATGACTCATGGGGAGGGGGAAAGGGGGAACCAGCCAGGTGACAGGACACTCAGGTTACCACCACAACTCCTCCCTCAATCCCTCCTTTCTGTGATGTATGTATGATGTTTCTGGGGGTGGTCTTGAGCTACAGGATGGGAATTTCAAAAGTCTTTATAAGACCTTGCACACCATTTTTTCTGTTACAGATAGGTAGCCGTGTTGGTCTGCCATAGTCAAAATAAAAAAAAATTCCCCTTCCAGTAGCACCTTAAAGACCAACTAAGTTAGTTCTTGGTATGAGCTTTTTGTGTGCATGCACACTTCTTCAGATACACCGAAGAAGAAGTGTGCATGCACACGAAAGCTCATACCAAGAACTAACTTAGTTGGTCTTTAAGGTGCTACTGGAAGGAATTCCCCCCCCCCCCATTTTTTCTGTGTCTTTCCTCTCTCTTGCAAGTGAGGGGAACACCCTGTAGCAACAGTTCAATAAAGGCCAAGCCTACAGGCTGCTGTTTTGCTCCAAGTTATCCTGGTTGGTGTCTTTGTTTTTGTCCAAGGGAGCCCTCGGATTTTTCCAGTAACACACCAGACTTAATCTGTTCCAGAAGTCCATTTGACTTCCGAAATGTTTGAAAACCAAGATGCAGCTTCTGATTGGTGTAGGTGCCCCGGAAACAATAGCCAACAGCCGCATCGGACGTTCACCTTCCAAAAACCGGAACACTTACTTCTGGGTTTTTGGCGTTTTTGAACCAAGGTACCACTGTATTCTATACTATTTCTACTGTATTTGTGATGTTCAGTTCTGTTCTAATTGTGGCTTGTAAGCCCCTTTGGGATTCATTCAAATGAAAGGGGGCCTGGAAATGTAATGAGTCAAATCAGCGGTGACCTCCCTCTTTTCATTGTGCTCCTCTGCTCCCTTTCCTCCCCATCCCTCTGACCCACAGCCTGGCCCCCTCCCCTCTCCTTGAACCCCCTTCCCCACTCTCTCTTACCCTGGCAAGGCTGCAGGCTGCAGAATTCAATCTCCACGTTTGGTCCCTGGCAGGGCTGTCCTCCGTCGGAGGCAGGGGGCTGGGAGCTGGAGCGGAAGCGGCGCCGAGTGCCCACGTTGCAGCTGCGGCTGCAGGAGCCCCAGGCCGTCCAGTCACTCCAGGCACAGTCGGCTGCAGAGAGGGAGGCCAGCTCAGGGCGGGGGGAATCTCTTTCCGAGCGCCTTCCCCAGATATTATTTCTATTATTACAGTGGTGCCCCGCAAGACGAATGCCTCGCAAGACGGAAAACTCGCTAGACGAAAGGGTTTTCCGTTTTGGAGGTGCTTCGCAAAACGAATCTCCTATGGGCTTGCTTCGCAAGACGAAAACGTCTTGCGAGTTCCTGCGGGGTTTTTTTCCTTCCCCCCCCTTTTTCTAAGCCGCTAAGCCGCTTATCTGCTAAGCCGCTAAAAGCCGCTAAAAGCCGCTAATAGCGCTAATCCGCTAATCCGTCAATGGGCTTGCTTCGCAAGACGGAAAAAACCGCTAGACGAAGAGAATCACAGGACGGATTTATTATATAAAATAAAATAAAACCAGCCGCTGATGGAACTCAACCCCATTTAAGATATGGTGTTTAGAGACCCAAGGTATTTTTTATTTGTGTGTTTTCCAAGAACAATCTTAGCTGGTCTCTAAGGTGCTACTGGAAGGAATTTTTTTATTTTGTTTTGACACATAGAAGGTTAAACAGGTGCTTGTGGTCCCCGGAAGGTGTGACCTCAGGACAGGTGCAGGATCTCCATTCCACCCACCCATCTATCAACCAAGAGTGGGCTATCATCTCATTTTATCCTTACAACAACCTTGCGAGGTGGGCTAAATTGAAGCTTCGTGGCTTGGCCATATTCTGCTCCACCCAGCTGGGCAGAGGAGCTGTGGCTCATTGGTAGGCCAGCTGCCTTGCATGTGGGAGTCCCCAGCTTCAATCCCTACTGGAATCCTCTGCTAAATTTTCACTGGAGGGAGCAGGTGCCGGGGTTGGTCTAGATGACCCCTGGGGTCTCTTCCAACTCTAGAATTCCATGATGGCATGTTTCTAAGTCCTTCTCCGCTTCTCTACCCTAGAGAACTGCCACCTGTCAGTGTGAACTGTCCTGGGATAGAATGATAAAGACTCTGACCTAGTAGGAAAGGTGGCCGTCTCCGTTTACCTGGGCAGGGCTCCGTGGTACACGCCATCTCTCCATCTTTGCAGGTGCTGGAAAGGAAAAGGGGGAAATTACGTCACTGAGTAGATGTCTTACGAGTTGCCTCAATGGGAAAATGCAAGATGAAAATTATTTAGAATGATTTGCACTCGGAAGAACAGGGCGGATCGAGGCCCGGTGGGTAGGGACTTTATCTTCTTTCCATCTCTGGGCCAGGAACATCCACGCAGCCGTGGTCGCTATCAGAGAAGAAAGGCAGATCAAGTTGATGGACTATGTCAAAATGGCTAAAATGACCCGAAGAATCAGAAATCAGGAAGGTCAAAAGCTTAATAAGGAATGGGGGAGATTTATAACTTATCTTAAAGATCATTGTAAACAGTTAAAATCCTTGGAATCTAGTTTTTATGTCATACGTGGGATACGTGACTGTGAAATTTCAATCTCAAAAACTAAATAAATAAATTTCTGGAGGAAAAAAAGAGGTCTGGAGGGTGGTGACATGAGAACGGGGCCTTTTCTGCAGTGGCTCCTAGTTTGTGGAAGGCTCCCCACAGTCTCACCTGGCACCTTCCGTATACACCTTTAGGCTTCAGGTGAAATAAATATTTAACTTGGGGATCACTTAAGAAGGAAGTGTTTTATAGATGCATACAATTACAAATTGTGGTGTGTGTGTGTGTGTGTGTGTGTAGGAATACAGGTTTTCATAAGGGGGGTTCTCCTGGGAGGGGGAATAAATAAATAAAAGTAAAAATGAGAAGAAATGCAGTCCATTCATCACCAGTTGTTGCAGGAGTCCAGGAGGGCGACGTCCCCCGGCTGGTAGAGCTCCCCCTGGTGGTAGCAAGGGCACTCTCTGAGCGGCAGGCAGGTGTCCTTGTGCAGGAAGAGACCCCCGGGGCAGGAGCAGCCCTCGCGGCAGCGGGAGGCGCACTCCACGCGGGAGCCTTGGTCCAGGCAGAGGCGGGGGCAGGCGCCCCCCTTCCGCTCGCACTCCTCGGCCGTCTGGTACACCAGGTTCCCCGGGCAGAGCGCTGTGTGGGGTTTGGGGGGGGACAAAGGGAGAGGCATCTGGTGAGAGACGTAGGGTACCCAGAGGTGTATCAGGATGGGCGGGGGCTGGAGAGGAAGTGTCTGTCAGGTGTGCGTGCAGGAAACAGGCCCTGTGACCAGTAGGACTTTGCAGGACTGGGGCCTTCCTAAGTTTGTTCTGGAGAGGCAAAGCACGGCTGCACAGATGAGGCCGATTGGTAACTCACAGCACGTGGTGGCAAGAGCCGGGAAGGGATATAAGGTCAACATTTCCCTTCAGCTCTTTGCTACAGCAACTCGTTCTCTGCCTTGCTGTGTTTGACTCCTTGCTTCCTGACCCTTGGACCCTTGGCTTCTTGACCCCTGGCTCTCTGGCCCTCGGATGCTTGGCTTCCTGACTCCTTGCTTCTTGATCCTCGGACCCTTGACTCCCAGCCCTCTGACCCTCTGACTTTTGGCTTTCTGACTCCTGGCTTCTAGACTCCCGTTCCTGCTCCCACCCCGCTATTGTGTCCCCGGTCCCGACGTCCTCAGCTTGGACTTTGATTGCCCATGAACCAAACCATGACAGTGTCAGGGAATGGTCTGAAGACGAGGACTGGGGGATGCATTCTGATGAAGAGCTGGAGGGGGAAAGGTCGCCCCCCCCCTTTGTCCGCAGCGTGTTCAGAAGCAGAGAGAGAAACAGGAGATGGACAGCTTAGGGGGGAGTTACCTAGTTATGAGATAAGGACATGAGATAAGAAGCAGAAGGGAGGGGGCAGCTAGTTGAGACGTCACTCAAGAGTGTGGCGGACCCCCCCCCCCTCACCATGGACTTGGAGGTCCGAACGTATCAGAGAGCAAAGGAGTCAGAGGGAGGGGGGAACTTCCCGTCGGCACCCGAAATGCTGTGGAAGCCGGAAAGAAGATTAGACTGGCCTCTGCCTCCTTGTGGAGAGCTGTGTATTTGTGCTCGCAATGTGGTGCTGTAATAAAAGGACCACAAATCTATCAACTGCTCATTGATTCTTATCATCTGCGAAGCTACCGGAGGGAGGGGAAGACTCTCCACGCCTGACAGGGACCCCATATCCCAAATGTGTACCTTTGCAGGGCTGGGTGTTGCAATCGCGGGTCTGGATGAGGGGTCCGGAGCACTCTGGGCCCCCGTAGGCCGGCTTGGAGCAGGTGCGGTTGCGGGTCTGGACCCCGGAGTCACAAGGGGCCGAGCACTGGGACCAGGAGGTCCATGGGGTCCAGATGCCTTCCACTGAGGAGGGAGAGAGGGAGGGAAGAAGGAACAAAAGATGATAAGGAGGTGGTCTGCCTGCTGAGGGCCTGAAGGACCCTGCCCCTGCCTCTTTCCACCTGGCTCTGGGGGGCTCGCAGGCTTCACAAGGACTGCAGCTGCTTTTCTATTTTTAATTTTTATCTGTGGTGTTTTAAACGAGACCATCGTGGCTGTGAGCCCTGGAAGACCTGCACCCTGCCTTGCTGGCCTTTTCCCATCTGGCCTGGGAGAGAGTGGAGAGCGGACTGACTCCAGCTACAAAAGCTGAGGCTGTTGAACAGATTCCCGGGCTGGAGTATTTATTTACAGGGGGCGTTGAGAGAGCCTGTTGCTGTCATCGATATCATGGTTGCGTTTTTAGTTTTAGCTCTTATGATTTGCGTGGAAATTGTTTCCATTGGGTTGTGTACTTTTTGAGGTGTTTTATTTATTGTTTATGACCTCTGTTATGTTTGTAATTATGTAAATCTTGTCGTGTTGTAAGCCGCCTTGAGCAACTATGGAAAGGCGGCATACAAATAAAATGATGATGATGATGATGGTCTCTCCTTTAGCTGTGATCCTTGCATTGGAGGCTGTTGAACCCGATGACCCCCAGGGTAACTTTACAATTCTGTTTCTCTATCTTAGAATCATAGAGCTGGAAGGGTCCCCCAGTGGTCACCTATCCCAACCCCCCTGCAATGCAGGAATGCTCTTTCGACTTGCCACTGCACTGGGGAAGAACCTGAGGGCGCTTCCTGTACGGCGGCCACCTTTCGGGTAAGATCAGCCAAACCTCGGACCCCCAAAGGACGCAATTCCCCAACCTGGTGCCCTTTGGATGTTTCAGACTGCAAACTCCCATCATCCCCGAGGCCGGGGGGGGGGGGGCTCAGTGCTGCCCCCTCCTTCTGCCCCCCCTCCTCTCACCTGGGCAGGGGGGCGTGTCACAAAGCTCCTCCTGCACCGTCTCCCCGCTGCAGCTGGCGGCATCCGTGGTGCCATTGCAGTCCCGGAAGCGCTTCCTGACGCCCGCCACATCCGTGGCATAGTAGCAGGTTTTTGAGCAGGGAGACCAGGGAGTCCATTCGCTCCAGGCGAAGGTGATCTCTGGGGAGGGACAGGAGAAAGAGTGTGGGGCACGGGAAGCCTCGGGGTTGGGGGTCACTGGGTCCCCTTCCAGGAGAAGTGAGGCCTCTGTCTACTGGCAGGCAGAATAATGAGGAACTTTAAAAAATGGTCAAGGTATCATTAAAAACAAACAAACCTGGAGGCTTTTCTCCTGGGGGTTTTGGGCCCAGACATACCAAAAAGTGCAAAGGAAATATTCTTGTATGCAACGGTAGCAGCAAGAATACTGATCGCAATGAATTGGAAGGGAGAGGAAATCCCAGTGAAGCTGGAGTGGTAAAGTTGGAGTATGCCGAACTGGCAAAAATGACAGAAAAACCTTTATTCGAAAATGAGGCATGTACAGAAAACCCCATGAGGATTATTACAGCATTATAATGTCAGTGACAGCATTTGAATGACTTCTGTATTAGGATAAATATATGTAATATAATATTGACAAATATTAGTAAAAAGAAAATAGAGATTAACTGTGTATCAGATAAGTAATATTGTAAATCCATGGGGTGGTGGGAAGTCATAGGAATTTTTTTAAGAAGAATGTATGGTGATATGAATTAGCAAATACTGATATTTTTCTTGTATTCTCAATTGGTTGTTTCATACATTTGTTTGTTGTGCTTTTTTGAATATCAATAAAGCATTATATTAAAAAGAAGAGTGCAAAACCACTCCCTGAACAAAAGACTCGCTTGAGAGCTGACCAGAGGAGTGGAGCTTCTCCTCCAGACTCCCAAGGCTTTACTTTATGGATTTACTTATTTCATGAAAGTGACGTACCTCTTCCTTGTCGGGACCCCTTACCTGAGATGCAGACGGTGTGGCATTCGCGGACCTCCTGGGCATCGCCTTGGCACGGGGCACCGCCATTGGCAGCAGCCGGGTTGGAGGGAGACCTGCAAAAGAGGCAGGGTGGTACATAAGTTAGGGACAGGGAAGAGAGGGTGAAGCTCTGTCTCTGCACCCATCCAGACGGATGGACCCCTGAAGGATGCCACAATTCCTTTTCTCTTATTCATTTATTTAACAAAACGTATAGAGTTAATAAATCAAGTATCTCTAAGCGACTTAGAAGCATAGAATTGTAGAGTCCAGGCCAGCCGCCTGCAATGCAGGAATATTTTGCCCCTTGTGGGGCTCGAACCCACAACCCTGAGATTAAGAGTCTCCTGCTCTACTGACTGAGCTATCCTAGAAGAGGACTTGTATAACATATTACTGGGGAAAGGACTGCTTTTCCTGTCCGTTTGCATTTCCTAGTGCAGTAAGTATTGATCTGATGTGCAGAGATCTTTCCTATTCTACTTAATTCAAGAGGGTTCTGGAAGCCTCTTTCTGTGAAAGAAGTAAGCAGAAGGTTCATGATGTTTGGGTTATTTCTTCAGAGAAGCTGAGTACAGCTGCCTTAAACTGGTTACAATACGATAATCTTTATTGTCATTGTCCCATACAGAACAACGAAACACCGCACATGTGCCCTACGTAGTGATGCCTGCTCCGGGTGTCACAACGCCTTCCTTCGCCCCTGGCTGACTATAATAATGCCAGAAGGAGCCCGGGTTCCACTCTTTTGTATCTCTCTTTCTTTCTGGTGTGGTGTTCTGTATGTGGTGTGCTTAGTGTTAAGGTTTCGACTTATTATAAATTACTGTGAGTTTAAGTTATGTCTGCTGCAACTGGATTTCTTATGGACAGGGCCAATCCTGAATGTATTGGATTTGTGACCACGATGCTCCTCTGCCTTCAGTAGCAGTAAAGCTCTGCTGCATGAAATAAAATTCCCTCCGGTCTACTTTTGGGAATCCTGCAATGTGTTTAAGATTTTACTCTGCTAACTATAAATCGGAATCTAATCTGGATCAGTATTGAGCAGAATTTCAACGACAGTTCCATCCATTCATTTTAAAAAAAAATCAAGAAAACACATGGTGACTACGACTAATACGTGTGTTACATTTATAATTGTAATAAATTTCTTCAAATATCAGAAGGGCTGTCATCACATGGCAAATGCAGCAAGCTTGTTTCCTGCTGCTCCAGAGGGCAGGGTCCAAAGCGATGGCTTCAGATGACAAGGAAGGAAATTCCAACCATTATTGCTGCTGTTGTTATTAATTGAATTTATATACTGCCCTATACCCACAGGTCTAAACATTGGGAAGATCTTTCTGGTGGTAAGAGCTCTTCAACAGCGGAACAGACTCCACTGAAAAGTGGTGGTCTCTCTTTGGTTGTCGGTTTTTAAACAGGTTGGAGATTAGAGAGCTATCTTCCAGGGTTTCTTCAAGCAGGCTGATTGACATCCATGCCCTTTTAAATGTGTTGGGGGGCGGGTTACTGGGTGTGTTTTTTAAATTTTGTTTTCTTTTTATGTATTTTCTTTTTATCTTGTATTTTTATGCTGTGACCTGCCCTGCGATCTTAAATAAAAAAGCAATTTCAATGACTAATTCGCATCACCTACTCCAGTGGGATGAGTCGGGAGAGAAAACAAAAAAACCCCCACATTTTGATCACAACCTTCCTTGGGAGGGCCGGATAAAAAAAACCTGCCTCAAGAGGCCACTGTTAGGATATAATTCCGTTCCACCTTAAAAAGGAACAGGCTGTTGTGTGTCACATGCCTGTTTACTTCCAGCACTTGCTGGGAACTTCCGCTTGTATATAGCTTTTGTGTTACAGCTATTTTGCTGGAGACGAAGGGAAGCAGACATGTTTTCCTTTGTTCCTGAACTATGCTGAATAAATGCTGTAAATATGCTTACACATTTCTCTGTCCGCCTCTTCTGCTGTGAGAAGATTTATTCACTTTGCTGACAGAGCGTCCACGGGTCTCTAAACGTATCTGAGGCTCGTGTCGCTGACTGATGCTGTTCCAAGGGAGACCGGTGATCGCCCGGCTGTTGGCCGGTGGCTGGAGCCAGCTGGGGACCTGCCTGATGCCCCCGTCTCTCCAGCAGTATCCCAACAGCCACATCCCGCCCACAGGTGGACGCTGCCCTCCTTCACCTGAATCTCTGCTGCATGCCGACCCCACAGCTCCTTCCGCAAGGGCTCCACGGAGACCAAGCCGACCAGCCACACTTCACGGGGCAGGAAACTGAGTCGCAGGTCACGGCGCCTTCCAGGCAGACGCTGGTGGTGGGAGCGGGAAGGAGGCGGAGGACAAAAGCTCATCAGGACTGAATCTGGACCCCATAACCACCCGAGACTTCTCCCGCACAGACGCCATCATTGCTCTACCCTTTTCACACCCCTCCTGGTACTAGGAGGCAGTGGAGCAGGGGAAGGTGGGCAATCTACTGACTTGTCCCTCGCCTGAACCATCCCTTCTTCCTCCGCCCAATCCCGTGTGCCTTCCTCCGCTTCAGACTGCTCGCTCCTCTTCAGTGTCAGGGACTGGACTGAGGAGGAATGGTGGAGACCGCCCCCTCCTCCTGCACTTCCCAGAAAAGGGGGAGACAGTATAGATTTAGAACAGCGGTTTGCAGAAGGTCACAGTTCCGAGGCTGCAGAGGGGAGAAGCTGGGAAATATTGGGAGATGAGCAGGAAGAAGTCGAAGAAGCACCAGGGGAGAGACAGCGGAAAGACTTAGTGTCTTTAGAAAGCATGCCAGAACCCCCCTCTCCCAGAACCCGGCAGGCATCGAAAGTAGGAGAACAGAAAGCTCAGAGGCAGAAAGCACAGATCAGCCAACGCAGGGATGACGTATAATAGGAGAGACAGAGGAGGTGGGACTTTACTCAGAGCAACGCCATTATCCAAGAGATGGCACTGCTACATCTCTGTGAATATTGAATAAAAGACCTTGGTAAGAGCTTCTTGTCTTTCCATTTCTGGCAGCCTGCCGTGAGGCAGGGGGGTCAGATTCCCTGAAGCCTGACACTCAGACTCCTGCCTTGTGGGTGGCCGGGCTCCCAGTGGAGTCCAGGGTCAGGTTCAAGGTGCTGGCTTTGACCTTTAAAGCCCTCTGCAGCCCAGGACCCTCGTACCTACAGGACCGCCTATCCTGGTATGCCCTGCAGAGGACCTTGCGGTCTTCAAACAAAAACATCTTGGAGATCCTGGGCTACAGGTTAGACTGGCCTCAACTAGGACCAGGGCCTTTTCAGTACTGGCCCCGATGTGGCGGAACGCTCTGTCATAAGAGACCAGGGCCCTGCGGGACTTGACATCTTTCCACAGGGCCTGCAAGACAGAGCTGTTCCGCCTGGCCTTTGGTTTGGACTCAGTCTGATCCTTATGTATCCTTCCCCTTATGGTCTTGATTTATCAGCTATTTTAAAATGAACCTGTATTTTAAATTGGGTTTTTTTTCTTATTATGTTTTTACTGTACTTTTATTGGTGTTAGCCGCCCTGAGCCTGGCTCTAGCTGGGGAGGGCGGGGTATAAATAAAATATTATTATTATTATTTATTATTATAAATTGCCGGTTCCCTCTCCCGGGTTGCTCCCCTGGTCGCCTGACTGTGCCCTACACTCTTCAGAGCCCTGCCAGAGGAAGAGGAGGAGAAGCGTGGGGCACCAGAGGGACCCCGTCCCCGGCTCACCACTGGCTGCAGTTGTCCCTCAGGAACATCTCCCCCGGGATGCGACGCTCGTGATCGAAGAAGCAGTGGCACTGGCTGACGTTCACGCAGCCCCCGTCCTGCAGGAAGAGCCCCGGGGGGCAGCGGCAGCCTGGGAGGGGAGACAGAGGGGGCTGGAGGTCAGAGCAGGGGGCAGGGATAGAAGGAGCCCCTTTTCTAGGCTAGGAAGGGATCGGGAACGTGGTGCCCCCCTCCTAGCCCCGGGGAAAACATGCTCACCCTCCACGCAGCTGCTGGGGCAACTCGTCTTCAGGCTCAGCTGGCGGCACGTTTGGGGACAGGGAGCCACGAGGCCTCGCTCGCAGTGCCCGGCTTGCACGTAGACCATGTCTGGCCCGCAGTCTGCAGAGGGAACAGGCGAGAGGAGGAGGTCGGGGCGCGGGAAAAGGGAAGCGAAGCTTAGTGGGTGGAGGGGGCAGGGATTGCAGCCATCCAGTCTTCCTCTCCTTCCCTTCCCTCCCCTAATTCACAAGGCAATCCAGAAGAGCCTATAGCTCCTGCCCATCTGCCCCATGTTGTCAGTCCAGGGATTATTCAGTTTGTAACTCAAGGGTTAAATCAGTAACTCCGCTATAGAGGGTGGAGAAGGAGTTGCTTAGCAACCAGGCAGAGTGGCATGATCTCAAGCGAGGCGGCCCAGGGCCCTGATTGGCTGTGCATTTCTGAGGGAGTTTTTCCTCTGTGTGTTTGGTTGAAGGCTTCTCTGGTACGTACAAGGCCAGATGTAAAGAAAGACAAAACCTCTCTGTTCTTTTCTCCCCAAATTGTTCACTGTTTCTGTTTGGTTTCCTAATATTCCTGCCACCCCCCAGGCTCATCCTTCCCCCATCTCAGGCCACCACTGCTCCATCACTGGCCCACCTTTCTTTTCTGACCCTCCCTGTCTCCCAAATGCAGCCAGCACTTACCCCGGGCGTCTCCGCAGGGCTGCTGGTTGCAGGTTTCCATCTGCACGGCGTCCCCCGGGCAAGGCTGCCCCCCGTTCTTGGGCGGGGGGTCGGCGCAGGTCCTGGTGCGGCTCCGCACTCCGCCGCGGCACTCGGCGTCGCAGTCCGACCATTCGCCCCAGGATGCCCAGGCGCCATTAACTGGGTGGAGAGAAAGAGCCACGCGACTGAGCTCGTCATGCAACCACAGAATTGGACCCCTGTATCTTAAGGCAGTATTTTGTCATGCCAACCTTCCCGTGCCTTTTTGGAATTAACAACGGGGAGCCGGTTTAAATGATTTCGTCGACTATGAATGAAAGATGCGTTTTTAAGAGTCTGGCAAAATGAACATTTTAAGCAAAATGCTACACGTGAAGCCTGCAAGCTCTTTGCTTTAGCCCACCTCACAAGGTTGTTGTAAGAAATTGGCACAGGTGACGCGTAATACCCGTTCTGCATTTGCAAGAACTTGATCTTTTAATGCGGCAGCACCTGTCCTTTGGAACTCCCTGCCTCTTGACATCAGGCAGAGATGCCTTCATTGCACTCTTTTCTGCGCCTGCTAAATATGTTATTCTTCAGGCAAGTTTCAATCCTGTTTTCAATCCTGTTTTCAGCCTCTATTTTAACTTTTTGAATGCCTTAATTTTTGCTGTTAATTTTCCTTACTGCTAACATTTGATTTATTGCCCCGCCCCCCGTAAACTGTTTTGAGGCTGTTTAGTTTGTAATCTAGTGGTGTATTCGTTTTATGAAATAAACTCTGCATCTTTCATAAAACGTATACGCCACTAGATTGCAAACTAAACAGCCTCAAAGCAGCATGCAAAAAAGATAAATCAGTTGGTAGCTCAGCTGGTTAGCACGTGGTGCTGATAACACAAAGCTTGCAGGTTTCATCCAGCTGCATATTCCTGCATTGCAAGGGGGTTGGACTGGATGACGCTCAGGGTCCTTTCCAACCCTACAATTCCATAATTCCATGTTTTTATGAAGGGCTTCAGGCCTGAGAAGGCTTGAGAGGGTTTTGGGGCTCGAATCCTGCTTGCGAGTTTCACTTTGGGGGCATCTGGTTGGCACCGATTCTATATGAATAAGTTTCTGTTTGAAATTTTCAGCACTTGCAAAATTCAACTCCTTGCCCAAAGGGTTCTCCTTCAGGCCGGGCATCTGCAGAGACGATGAGAAGCGGAGGGAGCCTTTTGAGCCTCGCTTGTCCAGGAACCCACTGCTCCCAGGTAAGTGGGGAGAAGGCCCTACCTGGGCAGGCCCGCAGGAAGCAGGAGCGGCTGTCAAACTCATCGCGGTCGCACTGGCCCCCAGGCAGGGCGTTGCGGAGCAAGTCCCGGCGCCGGAAGGTCACCCCCAGCCCGCACGACCGACTGCATTCACTCCAGGTGGTCCACGGGGACATGATGCAGTCCGCTGCCAGAGAAGGGAGAGAGGCAGGATTGGACCAGAACTATAGTTCCGGCAAAGGCCAGGAGAGAAACTTCCTCCATTTGCAGCGAAACATCCTAACCTTGATCTGAGCTGGTGCCCTTTTCTTTAGGACGGAGGTGTGTGAGATTTCATCGCCCAAGGGCCGCATTCCATGCTGGACAACCTTCCAGGGGCCACATGGCCAGTGGTGGGTGGAGCCAGAGGCAGAAGTGGGAGGAGCCACAGGTTTAAATTTGACACGTGGCAGGTGTCAGGAGCGAGCTGGCAGGAAACCACACTGTGCAATTTAGCTCTTTATTAGCAAGAACACAATCTGCACAGTCTTGGTGGACTGTCAAAAATGACATGCAGAAATGGGTTGGGGCACTGTTGAGGGGGTTTTGTTGTGGCTGTTGATACTAATTTTTTGTATCTTCATTTTGGATTAATGTGGTAATATAATTGTTCAGTTGGGTTGTGCACTTTTTGAAGCTTCCTTTATTATTATTTATAACTGCTTTTATGTTTGTAGTTATGTTGTAAGCTGCCTTGAACATAGTTTTAACTTTGAGAAAGCGGCATACAAATAAAATGATTGATTGATTGATTGATTGATTGATTGACTGACTGTCAGGACTCATGAGCACAACAGCTCAACCCCAGTAGGTCTGGCCCCATGGATCAGTTGCTGAGACTGAAAGTCCCTGCCTCCCCTAAGTCCCCTCCTATCCAGGGTTTTTTCCAAGCAATCAGAGACCGTGCCTGAGTGTGGCAAACCTCTCCTCCGCCCTTTTCATGCCTCTCTTGGTTCTGGGGAGCTTGTCACAGCAGGAGGAGGGGACACCTGTGACTCTTCACCAGCTTCTGCCTCGGATGCTTGACTTCTCTCTGCCACGGACTCCCCGCTCACCTTCCATCCAGGCAAGCGAGAGGCATTCTCCGCCTTCAGGGACACAGTCCAGCCAGGCAAAAACCCTCAGGGAAGGGGGGGCAGAGTATGGCCGAGCCATGCCCTCATTTGCCCATCCCTGCTCTCGTGCAGAATGGGGGGGGTGAGGGGAGCGACTATCTGCCCCAATCTGACATACCACAGTTGGCCTCGTCGGACCCATCCTGGCAATCCAGGCGGAGATCGCAGCGCCGCTCCAGCGCCAGGCATTCCCCGCTGCCACAGGTGAACTGCTTGGCAGAGCAGACGCTGGGAGGGCCCAGTGGGGGCAGCAGGGTGGTGGCGGGGGTGGCGGGAGCAGTGGGACCACCTGTGGGGGGGAGGTGCAATGCAATGGTTAGAGCGTCGGACTAGAACCAGGGAGACCAGGCGCCGAGTCCCACTTTGTCAGGCGTAACTTCACTGGCAAGAATTAAAGAGCAGTTTATATTTTGTAGTCCTTTTTGTTACCTGGTTACAAGCAAAAATCCACATCTCTCCACAAGGAGAGTGGTTGACTACTCTAAATCCTCCCCTTTCCATCCCCAGAAACATCTTGGGCACCAATGGGAAGTTCCTTCTCCTCTCTAGTCTTTGTTCTTTAATACAGGAAGACCTCCTAGTTCTTGGGGAGGGAAGATTCCCCACACTCTCTAATGACGCCTCTGCTGGCTGCTCCCTCCCTTCTGTCTCTCTTCCCATTATCTCGTAACTAGGCAACTCCTCTCAAAACAGCTCAGTGTCTGTGTCTCTCTCTGTTCCTGAAACTGCTGGAAATGGGGGGGGGGTGTCTTCCTCCTCCTCCCAGTAGTGGAGGAACCCTCTCTGTCACCCGGGTCAGGACGCCGAGGGGCGGGGTGAACCACCCAGTGACGCATGCGCGACATCCGTACGGACTGCGCACATGTGACAGCTGGTACAGATTGTGCCTGTGCAGCAGCTGGTACGGTTGCCACACGATTGCCAGCCTGCACAGACGCCGCATGTGAGCGCCAGCCCGTACAGATGTCCATACGGTTGCCATGCAAGCAGCAGCCCGTATGGACGCCGGGCAGATGTGGCACCCACACTGACTGCATGCGTGCCGTCCACCACTCTACAGCTGGGGGGAGGCAGCGGGCCATCTTGCCACCCCCCCTGGGTTGTGCTCAGGGCAGCCCGCCCCCTCCGCCTCCCCTTTGTACGCCCCTGCCTCCTCCTCCTCTTCAGAGAGGAGCTGATCTGCCTGAGAATGCCTTCTCCAATCCTCTGATTCAGACCATTCCCTGGCACACTTGTTCCTGAAGCCCATTGGGTGACTTGACAGACGGCAAAAGCATCCCTGGGGGAGAACCACCAACCCCTGAACTTTTGGTTAATGGCCATTGCCGCCAGCCTCTGTGCATGGGTGCAATGGCACCCTTGAGATCTTCCCTGGCACCCACAGAGTACCTGTGATCCCAGGTTGGATATATGTGCAAATTAAAAGCACCACATTGGACTCCGTTCCACGGAAACCGGAGCTGCGTCTGCGCTTTGGATCCCCGGAGTTTCTCGCCTCTTGGCAAAGGGAGCGGCAGGTAGCAAAACTCACCGCAGTGCATCTCGTCCGAACCATCCAGACAGTCTTCTTGGCCGTCGCAAACAAAGGCGGCCTCAACGCAGCCGAAGACTTCACAGGCGAACTGCCCCTGGGTGCAGAGGATTCTGGGAAGCCCGGGGCTGGGAGTTCGAGTCAGCGCTGTCAGAGGAAAACAGCACCTTATCAGGGGCTGGCAGGGGGACTGACTTCCAGTTGCTCTGGGGCTCGGATCCTGCGTGCGGGTTTCCCAGGATGGCCTCATGAGAGCAGCAAGCTGGACCAAATGGGCCACAGGATCCAACCACAGGGCTTATTATTATTATTATTATTATTATTATTATTATTATTATTAACATTTCAACCTAATTTATCAAAAACATATCAACCTCATTTCCCCCCATAAATCCCCCCCAAAAATATAATACTGCCAGTGTTTTTTTAATCCGTTTACAATTTATCTGTAAATATTCAATAAACCATTCCCATCCTTTTCTAAAAAGTTTGTCATCTTGATTTCTTATTCTCCCAGTAAGGTTTGCCATTTCTGCATAGTCCGTAAGTTTGGCCTCCTCTGAACCTTTTCCAACTCTACAATCTCCTCTTTCAGGTGAGGCGACCAGAACCCTACAGAGCGTTCCAAATGCTCCCTGAGCAAGATCAGCCCCAGACACATCCCCCTGCCGCCCCCTTTGGAGACGGCAGCCCTGCTTACCGGACAGTGTGGTTCGCAGGCCTGGCAGGTACGGAAAGGTTTGGGACGCCGGCAGCACCATCGTGCCAGGGGTACCAGTCGCGAGTCTGGGCAAAGTGGATCCCAATGGCCAGGATGGGGACCAGGAAGGCGAGGCAGGAGGCTCATTGGAGGGCCGGATCCGGGGCGATTCCGGGACGCCGGTTGCTCCTCCAGGGCGCTGGGACTCCTGCGATGCACTTGGCAGCCTGGTGAGCCACTGCGGGGGCGATGCTGTCTCTGGGGCAGGGGGTCTTGTGCCAGTGACCGTAGAGGTCACACCAGCTGTGGGGTTGGAAAGAAGCATGGGAGAAGCTTGAGTGTCCGGCCTCATGAACTACAAACCCCAGAATTTGGGGTCCAAACCGGTGCCAAAGCTTTGCAGCTGCTTGGCAGCGTTGTGCAGCATGAACCCCGTGTTTTGCAGCGCCCCCCAAATGTTTTATTTTTATCTGTTTGCTTGTTTGTTTGTGTGTTTGATTGACAAACCGCCCTTCATCAGAAGACCGCAGGGCGGCTCGCAAGGTAAACTACAAAGCAAAAAGGCAAAAAAATAGTGAAAGCAAAAACAGCAAAACCAAGGAGCCCCCCAAGTAATAGATACATCAAACCGGGGTTCGTGGTTAACACATGGAAATCCAACATCCGATTCACTCCAAAGCCATACCAAAGTTTTGTAATGGTTTTGCAGGAAAATCTGTAGGTTTTGCAGTGCCTCCCTCAAACGGAGTAATTGTGGTACCTCGGTTTTCAACCATAATCTATTCCGGAAGACTTTTCGAGTTCCGAAACGTTCAAAAACCGAGGCACAAAGGGCGGTCTGCAAATTTAATAGAGAAAGTTGAGAAAAATAACATATACATTTGACTTCTGAGGTGTATTCAAAAACGGAAGCATTTACTGTATCTTTTGCTCCATAAGGCGCACCTGATCATAAGGCGCACCTAGTTTCTAGAGGGGGAATTCAAGAAAAAAAATATTATTTAAAGGGAGCGCTGAGCAGAGCCTGTATGCATCCCAGGTTCTGCTCAGCGCTCCCTTTCACGAGCCGCGTGGAGTGTGTGTGTGTGGCTCTTGGGAGCTTTTCCCCGAGGAGGGAGAAGGGCACGGGCTACCCATCTCCCTCCTCGGGGAAAAGCCCCCAAGAGCCACACACACACTCCACCCGGCTCTGTAAAGGGAGAGCAACTATCCCGGACCAGGGATAGCCGTGTGAAGCCTCCGCAGGGCAGCGGGATGAAGGCTCCCCTTTGCTCTTTAAAGTGTGCACGGCTTCTACTGGCTTTTCTACGAGGTGGGGGAATTCCCTCACCTCCTGAAAAAGCTCGCAAAAGCTGTGCACTCTTTAGAGGGTGTGCGGTTCCTGTGGGCTTTTCTACGAGGTGGGAGAAGGAACTGATGTGGCCAGTCAGTCCCTTCTCCCTCCTGAGGAAAAGCCCGCAAGAGGCGCACGGAGCTTGTGTGCAGCTCTTGGGGGGCTTTTCCCGACTGCCCCCCTCTGCATTCGCTCCATAAGATGCACACACATTTCCCCTTGCTTTTTAGGAGGGAAAAAGTGTGTCTTATGGAGCGAAAAATACGGTACTTCCAGGTTTTATGGCATTCGAAAACTGAAACTTTCGTCAACAGAGACATTTGAAAACCAAGGTGGAGTGGAACCTCGGTTTCCGAATGGAAGACCGTTTTGGATTCTGAAAAGTTCAAAAACTGAGGTTCAAAGGCTGGCTGCAAAGTCAGTGGGGGGAAATGAAGAACGTGCCTCGGAAGCTGCTCAGGAACGGAATCATTCAAAAACAGAAGCATTTACTTCCGGGGTGTCGGCATTCAAAAACCGAAATGTATGTCAACGGAGACATTAGAAAACCGAGGTTCCACTGTACTCAAAGCAGCCTCCCGTCCAGTCTCCCTTGCAAAGACAGGGGGGCACTGTTTTCCTGGAGAAAACCTTGCCCTGTGCCAGCCTCGGCCTTCCTCTATTCCCAACCCTCTATCTTCCATGCCCAAGGACAGGAGCAATGGATAGCAGCCTTCCATAGCCCTCTCCTCCACAAGGAATTTGTCCGTTCCTCTTTTCAAACCACCTGGGCCATCATTGTCTTTTGTGGGAGGGAGTTCCACAGTTTAACCGCGATCAAAAGCATCTGGAGGGTGCCAGGTTGTCCGAGGCTGGCATAGACTCTGGAAGAGAGGACCCATCAGCCGACCACCTTCCCCTGGAAGAAGCCTCCAGGTGCCCCCGCCAGTCCCCCCAAACTCACTCCAGGGGCAGCCGATCACCTCCATGCGCAAGGAGGGGCTCCCGCGAAACTCCGTGGGCACAAGGCGAAGGATGCGGGCCAAGATGGGTGGGCGCAGCTCCTGGCGCACTGCCGTGGCGCTGTTGAAATTGCCCTCCAGAACCTGTGGGAAGTTGAGAAGCGTAAGCCGAGGCAGCAGAGGGCAAGAGCGAGGCGAAGAACGGGAAGGCATGACTATTCCCCTCCCAATTGTTTTTACTGGAAAAGGGTTAGAGGGCTTTGGTGGAACTCTGCCAAGGCCTTCTAAAAGTATGTCAACTCAAAATTAGGTGCCATCGAGTTCGGCGTTGCTCCAGGTAAGCATTGATGGGCAGAATTGGCACAGCTACTGACAGCCCATAATCCCCGTTCCACATTTTTTAGGACTTGGTCATTCAGTGTGGCAGCCCCTGCCCCTTGGAACTCCCTGCCTCTTGAGATCAAACAGGCACCCGCTCAAAGCATTCTTGTTTAGACAAGCCTCCCTGGATGCTTAGAAAGCTATGGTAATTTTAATCCTCTTTTAGTGTTTTTTTTTGGGGTGGACTAGATGACTCTGTGGGTCCCTTCCAGCTCTACAGCTCTACCATTCTGTGATATTAGCACCATAGCTATATGTCTTAGGACCCACTGTATTTTCAGTGACTGTAAGTTGTATTTAAATGTTGAAGGAAGGGTAGGGGCAATAAATAGATTGATAGATGCAATTAACACAACTGCTTCGTAAACAGAGCAGAAGATAAAGTAGAGCAGGATATAATCTGATTCCCATGTCTTCTTGGTGCAAGCTGAGCAGGATGAGTGCTTAGTAAGCGGGTCGTCTGTCAGGGGGCCTTTAGCTGGGATTCCTGTGTTGTGGGGGGTGGGGGTGGACTAGATGAACCTTGGAGATCCCTTCCCACACCAACCCACTGAGCAGCTCTGCCTTCTTTTGGGAGCCCTGGGAGATCTCCTGGGAAGTGGGGGAGCCTGTCCTCAGCACCCGCTCAGGAGGACCCTGTGCCAGGCAGGACGAAAGGCAAGGGCAGAGGTGGTACCTGGGCCCGCAGGGAAGTGCTGGGGCCGTATCCAGATCGGGCGTAATCCCGAAAGTTGACCCCGTCGTTGCTGTAGACCAGGCGGTAACGGGAGACGTAGCCCCGGGAGGGCCCCCCGCCTTGCGTGACCACGGCAGTGAGGAACGTGGGCTGAAGGAAGTCCACCTGGAAATAGGGGTCGGGGTCCGAGGGGCCCGGGCTCCACCCGGGGGCCATGTTCTGCCTGGGGGGGGGGAGGAGAAGCATCAAGGTTTGGCCTATTAACCATTCAGCAAAATAAGCAGCTGCCAAGGGCATCAAGAGAAGGGGCGGCACCACATAAATTTTTCCCATTGCCCATTTTTTAAACATTAATAGTCACAAGTTCCTCAGCCCTCTCCTCCTCCTCCAGGAATTCGTCTAATCCCCTTTTAAAGAGGATTTAACATATTTTGTGGTTTTCATCTTGTATTTTTATGCCCTGACGTCTACAGCTGACGGGCAGCCTACCAATTTAATAAATAAGAATAATAAATGACAATAATCATCTTGAAAGTAATAGGAACAATGTTTCACATGTGGTGGGAATGCCGACCTGTTAAACAATTTTGGAATGAAATAAATTAAGAAATCAAAAGAATGTTTAAAATATATTTTGGTAAAAAACGGGAGGCATTCCTTTTAGGTATAATTACAAAAGATGTTCCTGGCAATCAAAGGAAAGTAGCCCTTTAGGCAACAGCAGCTGCCAGGATGCTCATAGCAAAAAACTGGAAAGGGGGGGAAATCCCATCAATAAAAGAACGGCAAATTAAACTTTGTGAATATATAAATTTGGCAAGATTCACAGCATTCTCAAGGGGACAATCGGACCAAAAATTAGCAAAAGAATGGGATTGTGTTAAAGAATATATGAAAAAACATTGTTCTGGAGTAAGTATATCGTATGTAACGAATGAAGCTTTGCAGCGTTAAAGAAATTGAAAAGCGGTGTGAAAGGTGCAAAGATAGAGGTAATTTACATTAGACACAACAATTCAGAAAGATTAAAATTTTTGAGGTCTCAAAAGAGAGGAAGGAAGTCAATATGTGTATATGTATGTAAAGATTAATATGATGGCATGGGGTTTTTTTTAGGTGTGGTTTTTTTCCTTTTTTTGGTTTCTGTTTGTTTTGCTTTATTTTTGTTGGTTTATTTGTTTTTTAGGATTTTATGTTTGTTATTTTTGTTGTAACTTTGCAATGAAAATAAAAATTATTTTTAAAAAATCATAAACCCATCCAAGTGGGTGGCCGTCCCTTTCTCCTGCAGCAGGGAGTTCCAGAGATTAACTATGCACTTTCTTTTATCACCATCGAATTGTCTGGCCCCTTCCTTCCTTCTGCAATGCAAACCCACCATGGTACCCTCACACCAACGCTCTCTGAGCTCCCCCCCCATCTGTCCCTGACTCCAGGAAGCTGACTTGGACCCCCAAACCTACATGTTGGGCATGATGTTGAGGCGCCCGGCGTCTGGTGGGTTCCCATCCTGGTAGGACGAGGCGCTCAGCTGCTGGTGGTGGATTCGCCCGTCTTCCAGACCGAGGGCTTCGCTGCAGGAACCTGCGTCGAGAGGGTGCACAAATCCAGTAAGAGGCGCCCCCAGCTTCGCTTCCGAGGATTTGCAAAGCCAGTTTTATTTTTATTTTATTACACTAATATGCCGCCCTTTGCCCATGGATCTCAGTGCACATCACAACACGCGTCAGCTTAGAAATCGGCACAACAGCCTCTCGAGGGAGGCCGGTGTTAGTTCTGCTGTATCCGAGGTTTCCAAACGTTTTGGTGCTCCTACTCGCTCGGTACCACAAGCTCTTCCCCGGTGCCCCCTAACCCTGCCCCATAAATAAATGAAAACCATTGCTCAGGGCAGCAGTTTGCACAACCCGCTAGAGGCGGCAACGGTAAAATTCAGCAGCGAATACTGCATGCGAAATATTTTCACACCTTCTGATCAACGAAAGCAGGACAGAGGAAATTTATGGCGTATTTACATACAACCACTTTCCAAACCCGCACAAACCTTCACTGCCACAGATGTACGGTAAGTCATTTACAAGAAAAATCAATCACTGTCGCCAATAACAGTCTATCTTGTGACAACTCAGAATCATTAATAATAATAAAAATAAATTTTATTTTATACCCCGCCCTCTCCGGCCAGAGCCAGGCTCAGGGCAGCTAACACCAGTAAAATTACAGTAAAAACATAATAAAAACCAATTTAAAATACAGGTTAAAATGCAATTTAAAATGCAGTCTCGTGCTCTACCCACTGGGCTATCCCATCAACATGGAGCAATGAAAGGTGACGGGTGCAGATCTTGGAGAAGGCTGGGACCAAGCCCCCCCCCCCCCCCGTCTGGGAAGAGATGCGCTTTACCTGGCTGGGGGAAGGTGAGACCTTCAGGAAGCGGCCATCTGCTGGGGGACACCTGCAAGGATGGAGAGAAAAGAGAGTCACCTTCTGCTAGCCAGTTTGGATAAACGGGAATTGCCCTTCCAGTTCTCCTCCTTCCAGGGAGCTGACGGGGCTGTTACTTGGCTCCCTGGTTTTAACTGCACCACAGCCCTGAGAGGAAGGCTGGAAAAGGGTAACCGAGGGACACCGAGACGTGATAAAAATTTGTTCTTATATGCAACAACTGCGGCAAGAGTTTTGTTAGGCCAGAGATGGAAGCAACAGGAGTTAGAAGAGTGGCAGGTGAAGCTGATGGACTTTGCAGAACTGGCGAAACTGACAGGAAGAACCAGCGAGACCAGGAATTCCAAAAGGACTGGAACAAATTCATATTTGAAAGACAACTGGAAGCAATTAACACCATTAGCAGGGTTATCTGAAGATCTGTAAGGTGAAATTGCTACTTATCCAGGTTGAGTAATATCATATTTTAGGTGATGGCATAACAAGGATAGGAAGTGAAGGATAGGAATGTAAAGATGCAAAGTTTAATTCTGTGAACCGTCAGACGGGAGGGAGGGAAGCCGTGAGGATCAGTTGAGCCAAAGAGATAAAACAAGGGGGTGTGATGTTACGTAATGTGATTATATGTAAAACCAATGAAAAATATTTTTAAAAAAGAAAAGAAATGCTGAAGATTGTGCAAGCAAATGAAAGATAAATAAACAGATGAATGAATATGGAAGTTTAAAAAAGAGAAAAGGGAAAGGAAAGGGAAGGGTAAGTAGCTCCAGCCCAGCCCAGCCCACAAGCTTCTTGGCTGAGTGGGGATTTGAACCCAGTCCCCACCAGGCCTCGCCTGTCACTTGAACCACTTGTCCTCGGCTCCCTCCCTCCTGGAAACTCGAGTTCTTAGCCACACAGACACACACACCGGCCCATCCTGCCTCAATTCCCCTTGGCACTCTCACCTGAGTTGCGTGGGGCACGGAAGGCTTCGTCGGCTGTTTTTCGGAGGTCCAAGAGCTGAAATAAATATTGCAAGGACTTTTGCTAAGGGGTTCCCCACAAAAGCTCTCAAACTGCAATCGTTGGTGGAGGAATGTCTCTCTAGAGTCAATTATTGCTTAGCCAAGCCTGCCTAGTAAAGGTAAAGGGACCCCTGACCATTAGGTCCAGTCGTGGCCGACTCTGGGGTTGCGGCACTCATCTCACTTTATTGGCCGGCGTACAGCTTCCGGGTCATGTGGCCAGCAGGACTATGCTGCTTCTGGCGAACCAGAGCAGCGCACAGAAACGCCGTTTACCTTCCCACCAGAGCGGTACCCATTTATCTACCTGCACTTTGGCGTGCTTTCAAACTGCTAGATTGGCAGGAGTAGGGACTGAACAACGGGAGCTCACCCCGTCTTGGGGATTTGAACCTCCAACCTTCGGATCGGCAAGTCCTAGGCTCTGTGGTTTAACCCACAGCGCCACATGTGCTAATGGGAAACTCCGAGCCAAAGAGCCCTCTTGCCTCCTGTGGTTTTCAGGAAGTGGTACTCAGAAGAATTGCTGCTTCTGACTGTTTACAGGTAGGTAGCCGTATTCGTCTGCCGTAGTCAAAACAAAATAAAAAAATTCCTTCCAGTAGCACCTTAGAGACCAACTAAGTTTGTTATCGGTATGAGCTTTTGTGTGCATGCACACTTCTTCAGATAGCACACTTCAGATACCGTATCTGAAGAAGTGTGCATGCACACGGGAGCTCATACAGATAACAAACTTAGTTGGTCTCTAAGGAGCTACTGGAAGGATTTTAATTTTTTTTGCCTCTGACTGTGGAAGCAGAGCAGGGCCATTCTGGCTTGCTGCCTTTGCCAGGCCTCTCCTCCTCCACGAATTTGCCTGTTCCTCTTTTAAAGCCATCCAGGTTGGCAGCCATGGCTGTCTCCTGTAGCAGAGAGTTCCCCAGTTTAGCTCTGTAGAATCGTACAACTGCTGTTAGGGTATTGATGTTCCATTCCACCCTAAGAGGAACAGATTTGTGGATTGTTGTATGTCACATGTCTGTTTACATTCCAGCACAGCTTGCTGGGAACTTCTGTTTGTGTGTTGCTTTGGCTTAGTGTTCTTCCTGCTCTTAGACATGAAGGAGAGCAGACATGTTTTCTTTGTCTTGATCTACGCTGAATAAACTGCTTGTAAATATGCTTTACATATGCCTCTGTCCGCCCTTCTGAAATATACTCAGAGTTGAGTGTGGATTTCACGCTCTTTATTCAGCTCATAGTAGTGAGGAATGGAATTTCCCCCGAAATGTCTGCTTTATATACATTATTTACACAATGGGCCCCAGGTGATTAGCTAATTCCGGGATTCTCCTGTAGGCCAATCACGCTGCGGATTCACTTCCACCTGGAGCCGGATTGGGTGGCTCCTGCGGACCAATCAGACTGCTGCATTCTGGATCCTATTGTTCTAGGACCAATCAGACTGCTGCATTTAGGATCCTATTCAACTCAGTACATAACATCTTCCGTTGCAAAGAGTTAATTACTCTGCTGATTAGAAGGTGCTCCAGCTTCTGAAGAGTTCTGAAGCTGCAGGTGGCTGTTTGATGCTGTTCCAAGGACCGGAGTTCACCCGGCTACCGGCCAGTGGGGGCCTGCGAATCGCCCCCATTCCCTTGGAAACATCCCATCAGGGTCATCTAACCCAACTTCCTGCAACACAGGAATCTTTTGCCCGACACGGGGCTTGAACCCACAGCCCTGAGATGAAGAATCTCATGCTCCACCGACTGAGTTATCTCGCCAAACCCGCAGCCCATATACCAGGCTGGGGGGCAGGCTCTAAAGGAGAGGTCCCCCCCATGCATTACCTGCTGGTCCCAGCCGAGGGCGCTCCGCTTTCGGGCACACAGCCGAGCTCATCGTCGGCGTCTGGGCAGTCGGTGACCCCATCGCACCTCTGGGATGCTGGGATGCAGACCCCCGACGTGGCGCAGCGGAACTGGGAGGGCAAGCAGCCCCCTGGGATGGAGGGCTCTGGAGACGGGCCGACTCCTGCCAAAGGGAACCCACAGCACAGATCCGGTGAAGGAAGGATCGAACAGAATTGATTACGAACCCCAACTCTGTGTAGAAAAGTAACCCAGCCTGCTAAAACGTACCCCAACGTAACCAAGCCTGTAAGAAAAGGAAAGCTTTCTTTCTGCAAGCTTGCAACTCACGAAGGGTGAGGCAAAGTTTAGGCTGACCGACTGAACTGACAGCTGTCAGAAGTTGGCAAAGACTAGCAGTAAGGAAGCAACATTATCTTTGAAACTTGGGATCTGCTTGATTTTAAGAAGAAACGGGGGGGGGATTATAATGTATTTAAGAGAACACTGTAAACAACGAAAAACTTTGGCAGGATTTGAGTAATGCTTCTGATCACGCAAAACTGTGGAAAAATGGATTACTGTTCTTAAAACAAATTAGAGAAAATACGATAAGCAGATGAAAAGAAAGACTGATAATGGTAATCATGGAATGGCAGAGGGAAGTCAAGGGATTCAGAGACTCCTAAATGAGGAGGTGAATGATATGTTTGAATTTAAACTTGTTATATAAAACTTATTAAAAATATTAAAATGCAAAGAGAGAGAGAGAGAGAAGGGACATTTGGGGGCGCCAGATTTTGGCCATATTACGGAAGATTACCAAAGTCTGAACCTTTCCCAATTCTGCAATCTCCTTTTTGAGCGGAGGCAACCGGAACTGCATGCAATATATTAGACGGATTGCTTGGTTTTATGTGCTTCTTAAGGGGTCTCTGCCCACTACTCACCGCAGTGCCTCTCGTCTGAGAAGTCCCCGCAGTCGTTGAATCCATCGCAAATGGCCCCATGGGGCCCAGCGGGGACGCAGCGCCCGTTCTGGCACTGGAACTCCCCGGTCCAGCAAGGCCTGGCGGTGGGTGGCACCGTTGGGGTCCCGGGAGGCTCTGGGGACACTGAAAGGGGGAGAGGAGGGTGGGGGAGTTCAAGGGTTTAGACAGAAGGAACAGCAGCGCCCAATTGCCAGGGTGGTGCGTGCTCTAGTTCAGGCATCCTCAAACTCGGCCTTCCAGATGTTTGGGGACTACAACTCCCATCATCCCTAGCTAACAGGACCAGTGGTCAGGGATGATGGGAACTGCAGTCCCAAAATATCTGAAGGGCTGAGTTTGGGGGTGCCTGCTCTAGTTATCTCCTGCGTGGGGCTACCTTTGAAGGTGACCCGGAAACTACAACTAATCCAGAATGTGGCAGCTAGACTGGTGACTGGGAGTGGCCTCCGAGACCATATAACACCAGTCTTGAAAGACCTACATTGGCTCCCAGTACGTTTCCGAGCACAATTCAAAGTGTTGGTGCTGACCTTGAAAGCCCTAAACGGCCTCAAAGGCCCAGTATATCTGAAGGAGCATCTCCACCCCCACCGTTCAGCCCAGACACTGAGGTCCAGCTCCGAGGGCCTTCTGGCGGTTCCCTCACTGCAAGAAATGAGGTTACAGGGAACCAAGCAGAGGGCCTTCTCAGTAATGGCACCCGCCCTGTGGAACACACTCCCATCAGATGTCAAGGAAATAAACAACCATCTAACTTTTAGAAGACATCTGAAGGCAGCCCTGTTTAGGGAAGTTTTAAACGACTGATGTTTTAATGTATTTTTAACCTTCTGTTGGAAGCCGCCCAGAGTGGTTGGGGAGACCCAGCCAGATGGGCGGGGTAGAAATAAGATATTATTATTATTATTATTATTATTATTATTATTATTATTATTATTAGTCACCCACCACTGATAGTCTCACCAATCTTGCCATCCTACCTTTCCCACAGCCCAGCAGCTCCACGCGGAGGAAGATCCCATTGTGGAAGTCGCGGGGAAGGATCCGGACATGCCGGGCGCGCACCATGCGCTGGAAGGTCCTGACCACGGGCGTCGAGTCGTCGGAGTTCCCTTGGAAGAGCTAGAGGAAGGGGAAGAGACCAAAGGCCCCATCGTCAGAACTCATTCAACTTTACAAAGCACCGATTGAATGATATACCTCCTCTTTTTCTTTGTCTCGCTTTATTTCTTTATAATTAAAAACTTTTCAATAAAGTATTAATACCAATGTTACGAAGCACCTTGTCATCAAAAACATATATGGAGCCACCACCTTTTCAGCCGTGGTCTGAGCACCTTACTACCCTGGCTATATTTAAGCACATTTCTTATGAGCATCGGTTTCCCTTCCTTCCTTCCTTCCTTCCTTCCTTCTCTTTCTTTTGAAATTGAAATTGAAATACTTTATTGTCACTTGTACAATTTGTATACAGTGAGATTACACGAGCACCCCCCACTCCTCAGCTCTCTTAGTCTTAATTCCCCTCGTTTACCCACCAAACCCGAAAGTCAGTTGCCCTGTTGTTATCTTTTCACTCAGCAGCCTAACAGCCCACAGATAGAAGCTGTTCTTCACCCTGTTGGTGCGACTAATCCTGCTTCTATATCTTCTGCCCGAGGGCAGGAGATCAAGAAAGTGCCGGCCAGGGTGTGAATCATCCCTGAGTTTTCCTCACTCTCCTGAGGCAACGTTCTTCCGCTATTTCATCCAGCGGATTCACGGGACAGCCCATAATATCTTGTGCTGTATTCCCCACCCTCTGTAGGCACTTCCTATCCGTTGATGTCAAACCAGCGTCCCACACCGTGATGCAGTAGGAAAGGACACTTTCTATTGCAGACCGGTAGAAGGAGATCATCAAATGTTGATTGACATTTTTCTTCCGCAATACTCTGAGGAGATGGAGTCTCTGTTAGGCTTTCATAACCACCTGGGTTGTATTGATTTTCCAATTAAGGTCTTCCCTGAGATAAACTCCTAGGAATTTAAAGGAAGAGACTCTCTCCACACAGCCCTCCCCGATGTACAGCGGGGCTAGTTCTTCTCTCTTCCTCCAAAAGTCCTGCTTAAGCTGAGATTCCGAAACTGCAGCGGGTTGGACTAGATGACCCTTGGGTCCCTTCCAACTATGATTCCATGATTCTAAGCGATACAGATGTCCTACAGCTGTTTCCCAACTAAACCCATAAGATCAACATAAGATGGGTGGCGGCTAACAGATTGAGGTTGAATCCAGACAAGACAGATGTACTGTTTTGGGGGGACAGGAGGTGGGCAGGTGTGGAGGATTCCCTGGTCCTGAATGGGGTAGCTGTGCCCCTGAAGGACCAGGTGCGCAGCCTGGGAGTCATTTTGGACTCACAGCTGTCCATGGAGGCACAGGTCAAATCTGTGTCCAGGGCGGCTGTCTACCAGCTCCATCTGGTACGCAGGCTGAGACCCTACTTGCCTGCGGACTGTCTTGCCAGAGTGGTGCATGCTCTAGTTATCTCCCGCTTGGACTACTGCAATGCGCTCTACGTGGGGCTACCTTTGAAGGTGACTCGGAAACTACAACTAATCCAGAATGCGGCAGCTAGATTGGTGACTGGGAGTGGCCGCCGAGACCATATAACACCGGTCTTGAAAGACCTACATTGGCTCCCAGTACGTTTCCGAGCACAATTCCAAGTGTTGGTGCTGACCTTTAAAGCCCTAAACGGCCTCGGTCCAGTATACCTGAAGGAGCGTCTCCACCCCCATCATTCTGCCCGGACGCTGAGGTCCAGTGCCGAGGGCCTTCTGGCGGTTCCCTCATTGCGAGAAGCGAAGCTACAGGGAACCAGGCAGAGGGCCTTCTCGGTAGTGGCGCCCGCCCTGTGGAATGCCCTTCCAGCAGATGTCAAAGCGATAAACAACTACCTGACATTCAGAAGACATCTTAAGGCAGCCCTGTTCAGGGAAGTTTTTAACGTGTGATATTTTACTGTATTTTTGGTTTTTATGGAAGCCGCCCAGAGTGGCTGGGGAGGCCCAGCCAGATGGGCGGGGTATAAGTAATAAATTATTATTATTATTATCAACTGTCTTAGATATAGATGCACAAAATCCCGAAAGCAGCCTTTGCCAACCTGGTGCCCTCCAGGCGTTCCAAACTACAACTCCTGCCAGCGTGCGCTGACTCGGGCTGACGGCAGCTGCCTCCCAAAACATCTGGAGGGCACCAGGTTGGCAAAAGCTGCCCTGTGGGCCCATGATCCTAGCCCTGCAGTGCTTTAGGGACTTTGTTCCTCCCTCTCGAGCCAGGGGTTAGAGCGTCGGACTAGGTTAGAGACCAGGGTTCAAATCTCCACTCGGCCATGAAGATCACTGGGCCGAGTGGCTGCCTCTCAGCCCAGCCCACCTCACAAGGCTGTTGTTGCGGGGAGGAAGTGAGGAGGGAGAGAAGTGGCCATGGGCGCCACCTGGAGTTCCTTGGGGAATAAATAAATGAGATAGACCACGTGGGTCTCGCACCTTTAGGTCGGGCACGGTGCCCATGGAAGAGGCCTCGTGGTAGTCGTGCCACCTCACGCCGTCCAGGCTGAACCGCAGGAAGAAGCTGGTCACGTAGGCGTCAGAGGATCCGGCCCCCTGCACCACCACCCCTGAGGAGGAAAGGCCATTTTATAATGAGATCAAAGTAAATAAATTATGTGTTACATGAAATCAATCAGTAGGCATAAGACTCATGCTCTTAGTCTACGCTGCCTGACCACCAGTCTACATGCACTCTTTGATATTAGAAAACAGGCACAACAGCTTGACCTACAGTCAACTGGGCGGCACTGCAGGCTGCAGCCGCATGCCGCCATGCAACCAGTCCATGCAGAATGTAGGCACCCTATATATAGAAAGGAGTAAACCGGTGATATTTTAGGGAGCAGGCTAATTGTTGAATGGAAATACAATTAAGAAGTAGTATATTAATAGTGAAATAATTACATATTAAGCTCTAACTTAAAAGGATTTTTTATTCATAACAAACTTAATGCAAACACATTGGCATTTGGCAAGAACAAAAGTTCCTTTAGAAACACAATTTACAAAGACTCATTGTCTAGTCTCTAGAAACTTCCTATAACATGAAATAATGACAGGTGTAAATATACAATGCAAACTACCAATAATTATAAATGGCAAAATGTAGGCACCCTATATATAGAAAGGAGCAAACCAGGGATATTTGAGGGAGCAGGCTAGCAGGCGAGGGCCATGTCTTACATCACAGGAGCCGACACAACACAAAACGCTGTTGCTGGATGTAGGTTTTATTTCATTTGTTTTTTATCTTATATTTTGGAAATGTACATCCAGTTTTCTTTCCTTTAAATTTTTTTGGGGCCCCCAAGAGAGTGGGGCTCTAAGCTATAGCTTGTTTAGCTTATACAGTCATACCTCATGTTGTGTCTGCTTCAGGTTGCGTGTTTTTGTCTTACGTCCAGATGTACCCAAAAGTATGGGAACAGGTTGCTTCCAGGTTTCGCTGCTCGCGCATACACAAAGCACTAAACCACGCCATGCGCATGCACAAACGCTGTACTTCTGGATGCGAACGCTTCGAGTTGCAGACGTGCCTCCAGGACGGATTACATCCACAACTGAAAATTCCACTGTACGTAAATCTGGCACAGCCCCCACCCAACCTCAGCCGGCTCTCCTGCGAGCTTCCTTCCAGAGTGAGGGGAGCACCCACCTGTCAGGTTCCTGGGTTCCCCCAGATCCACATGCAGGAAGGGGGGTCGGGAGAGCAGCTCAGGATAGACGTCTGCTGGGGGAGCCCAGCCCTGGAGGTCGGCGCTGGGCAGGATGCGGTTGAGGCGGGCAGCGTGAGCCGGGTTCTCTGGCTGCTGCGAGGAAGCCGTGAAGCTGGCGTCCGGCAGAGAGGCAATGCCCAGCGGGCCGTAGCAGAGGTCTGGGTGGTGGCACAGAAGGGAGGTGGGGTTGGGAGAGTGCCTGCCATCGTGGAAACACATCACACCCAGCGTTTGAAACTCCCATCATTCTAGGCACATTTTGCGCCAGGGAATTTCATTAGTGCGAGGAGTTTCTGAGCTCTGGGAGCCTAAGATTTCAGATTGAAACTGCAGAGTGGAAGGAAAGGAGGACCTTTTTCTGCCTCCCCACTTCCAGCTCCTCTGAAGACTGGAGAAGAGACCCTCTTAAGAATATTAGGGGGGTGGGCAGGGGAAGGACTAGACCATGTGAAAAATGAACATAATGTTTTAGCTGCTGTTCATTCATTTCTGGCATTGTATTATTGTTATTTAAAAAGCGCACTTAGACATTCCGTTGTGGTGCCCATAACCTAAAGGTGCCATTTAGCTCCCATATCTCAGTTTCTAACACTGATCACATCTCTTTTAAGGGTCCACTTTGATTGGAAAAGCCTTTCTGGGTGAGCTCATCAGCTGCTCCAGCTTTCCCTCCCTCCCTTCCTTCCTTCCTTCCTTCCTTCCTTCCTTCCTTCCTTCCTTCCTTCCTTCCTCCTTCTCTTTCTTTCTCTTGTTTCATAAAATTTAAATACTGCTTGATCGTGAAAAACAACAACTCTCCAAAAAGCTGGGCACAGAGAGAATAAAACAATAAAATGATCCATAAATACAACACGTATTCAAACAATAATATCATAAATAAAATAGAAACAGATTTTAAAAGACAACAATTTTCTGTGATAAAGTGTGGCAGGACCCGAACTTTGGAACTCCTTGCCTCTTGACACCAGGCAGAGGCATCTTCACTGTGCACTGTGCTCTGTCCGAGGTGACGGAGGTTTTTTGCATATAGAGCCCCGCCCACCAAGCAAGTGGGAGGAGCAACCCTTTCTTGGACAACCTCCATCCCGGAAGGGGGCTCTCTCTGTTGCTGCAGACAAGAAGCCCCAAGTCACAGGCCTGCATTTACCCAGGTGCAAGGAATGATGCGCGCAGAGTCTCACCTCCGAGAGGGGGCATTGGGAAGGTGTTGAAGGGCAAGGCTGTGGTCAAGGCAGCTGGGCTGGCCACGGTGGGTCCCAGGGGTCCAAGGGCTGGCACAGTTGGCAGAGCTGTCCGGTTCTCACCTGCATAGGAAGGAAACAGGAGGGGTGGGGCAGATCCTGGGGTGACGTCCTGGGCCACCAATGAACACGAGACCCTGGGGGGTAACTAGGGTTTTGAGCTGGGGAATTCTGTTGAATCTGCTTGTGACCTCAAGACTCCTGTGAGTGCTGCACTGTAGGGAGCTGAATAATAATAATAATAATGTTATTATTATTTCTATCCCACCCGTTTTGCTGGGTTTCCCCAGCCACTCTGGGTGGCTCCCAGCAGAATACAGTCATACCTTGGGTTACAGACGCTTCAGGTTGTTTTTTTGTGTTATGGACCGCCAAAACCGGGAAGTACCAGAATGGGTTACTTCCAGGTTTTGGTGGTTGCACATGCACAGAAGCGCTAAATCGCAACCCGCACATGCGCAGATGCCCCACTGCAGGTTGCGAACGTGCATCCCACACGGATCACATTCACAACCTGAGCATCCACTGTGTTACCGTATTTTTGTGTATAAGACAAGGTTTCCCCCCTAAAAAATAATGTCAAAAATTAGGGGGTGTCTTATACATGGGGCCTTCTTCCCCCATTTTCTTAAACCTGAGTCCCCAAAAATAGGGGGCGTCTTATACATGGGGGCGTATTATAGATGGAAAAAGACTGGAATAAAAATAAAAAAGCAAGAAAACATCAGACATTAAAAACTTCCCTAAACAGGGCTGCCTTCCAATGCTACAATTCTAGGATGCTAAGAAATATTTGGGAATTTTAAGATTTGAACATAGCATCCTCAAAGTTCAAAAAACAAGGAATCAGATTCCCAAGGGGCAAGATAAGGAAACAAGGGTCGTCCCCCATGATTAGCGGCAATTGGAGCATTGCAGGGGGTTGACCTACTTAGTTGTGATTCCTGCATTGCAGGGGGTTGGACTAGATGACCGCTGGGGAGCCCTCCCAACCCTGCAATTCTAGGATTCTGTGATTCATCGGAAGCTTTTAAGCAGAGGTTGGATATCCATCTGCCAGGGGTTCTTGAGCTCTGAATCCTGCATCTAGAGTTTTAAAACTTATTCCTCATTCAGTGCAGCAAATAATTCACAAACCCAGTGTATATAAACACACAGGCCTGGGGAGAAAACTGAAATTGCAGAGTCTGTCCGATGTGGGGTGGGAGGAGAGGTGCAGGGTCTCTGCCCCCTTTCCCTGCCACCCTGGGGGGCTCACCTGCCTCCACGCAGTAGCAGCAGGCGTCTCCTCGGCCCTCGACCAGGACTCGGCCCTGCAGGAGGGAGGGATGCGCATCAGTGAGGAAGTCGGCACATGTTCAGAGACACGCTTGCGCCCTGGTGCACAGGAAGAGGAGGGAACATGCCAGACTCACCTCAGGGCAGGCCACCGTGCTGTAGGGGCAATACTGGGAGCACTGGACGGTCAGGTTGGGCAGGCATTGGCACACCTGGCACTGCCCTGAGCGCCAGCGGTCGCCGATGGCATGCGCCCGGCCGTGGTGCTCGCACTCTTCACACGGATCCGTCTGACACCTGCGAAAGGAAAGGGAGGGGCTGCAGGAGATCATGGCTGGTGGATTCCTTCCAGGGCCCCCCATGTAAGTGGGGAAAGGCAGCCGGGCAACCTCCCCGCCCCCCACAAGAGAGAGCAGACAAATCATTTTTTTCTTTCTTTGGCTTTTGCTGGTTGGCTGCAGCCAATTCGGGCAGTGACCATGGCGGGCAGGCGAGAGAGAGAGAGATCATGGATTAGAAATGTTCTCCAAGGAGAATGACAGATCTGTGGTGTCCAAACTTTTTTCAAAGAGGGCCAGATTTGATGAAGTGAAGGGCCATGAGGGCCGACCAAAGTTGTTGAAATTTTTTAAGGATTTAAGTTGTTGAGCTTGTTTTTGAATTTTACCCAAAAGTTGTTGAGGTTTTTTTAAGATTTTAGATTAAAGTTGTGGAGGTTTTTTGAGGATTTTACCCCAGGGGCTGGATTAAACAGATTAGGCCCCTGAAACGGACTTTGGACATGCCTGGATGTCGAAATGGCAAAAGTGACCAGAAAAATCAGAAATCAGAAAGACCAAAAGTAGAATAAGGAATGTGTGTCTCCTGCAAAAATGGTAAATCCAGATAAAATTTGGAAGCTGTTCTTGCTGAAGATGACATCACACACACACACTGTGCGAAACATGGCCTGAGGGAGCCAAAGAGTCTTCCTCAGTCTGCTTTATTTATGAAAGATATTTATATACCACCATCTCTCTCTCTCTCTCTCTCTCTCTCTCTATATATATATATATATACCTGAGGCTCACAGCAATAACATCTTTTAAAAACCACATAAGAAATACCACAAAAACGCGTTGAACCGTTGAGGGAGGATGAACCCTCCATTGCGGGAGAGAAAAGTTTTCAGCTTCGCCCTCTCGTAAAAAAGGAGCACCTGGGAGGGCCTCCAAGCAATGTGCTGGCTCTGTGTGGGCTCACCTGCGGGCTTTGCGGTAGATGCCTCGGCACTGGCGGCCGTTGCCGTGCTTGCTGGGGTTGTTGGGGCTGCGGAAAGACCACTGGATGCTCTGCACCCCGCAGGGACCCAGGCACTCGCCCCAGGGGGACCAGGAGGACCAGCCGCAATTTACTGGCAACACAGGGGAAAGCGGGGAGGAAGAGTTACCAATAAGGAGAAGGACACTGGCTGGCACATCTGCACACCTGCAGCTCCCCACATGTTGTTGGATTACAATTATTATAATATATAGAATGATTGTATATTAAAGTTGTCTCCTGCCCTCACTCATCACAAGAGCCCAAGTATTTTGGACAAGCTCAATGGCGGTGGCAGGGCTGAGTGGGGCACCCGTGGGCTGCTGCCCCACAGGATTCTGCTGCCCCAGGTTCAGTGCGCTTCAGTGCGTCTCCTGGGCAGGCTGGCCTTGTGGGTGGAACAAGGTGTGCCCCCCACAAGAAGGTTTTGTGGGATATAACATCACAGAAAGCAGTCAAGTACAACATTTCCTGTTTGCCCAGAGTGGACACACAGAGGGATGTTGCTCCAGCCAGGAAAACTTCCTGTCACACCTGGTCTGGAGCATCCTCCTCCTGCTTGTGACCAGGTAGATGGATGTGACCCTGGCAGACCCCATAAAAGGGCTGGTCAGGCAGCCATCTTCCCCCTCGCTCCTCTTTTGACTTTTACTGTCTGCTGGCTCTCAGCCAGCAGCACATGGGCTCATTCCTCACAGAGGATGAATCCACACTTTTCTCTGTACAGTGGTCCCTTGGTTCTCAAATGCCTTAGTTCCCAAACGCCGAAAACCCAGAAGTAAGTGTCCCAGTTTTTGAACGTTTTTCGGAAGCCAAACATCCGATGTGGCTGTCGGCTATTCTTCCTGGGGCGCCTGCACCAGTCAGAAGCTGCGCCTTGATTTTCAAACATTTCAGAAGTCAAATGGACTTCTGGAACAGATTAAGTTTGGCGCTTTTGTTTTGCTTTTTATTTTGTGTTTCAGTTTTTAAGGTTTTTCCGATTAATTTGTTTTTGTGACTGTGTGGAACCCCGTTCAGCTACTGACTGATTGTGTGACTGTGAAAATGGATAAAAGCCCCCCCATCCAAACATTGACTATCATCACTGCCGGTAAGAAAAGAATAATAATTTAAATTTTTATCGACAATACTGTCTTATTTATTTTATAGTACAGTACATTGATTATTGCTTTCATTTTATGGATCAATGGTCTCATTGGATAGTAAAATCCATGTGAAATTGCTGTTTTAGGGGTTGTTTTTAAAAGTCTGGAATGGATTAAATTGTTTTGCATTACTTTCTATGGGAAAGCGCACCTTGGTTTTGGAACGCTTTGGTTTTGGAACGGATTTCTGTAATGGATTAAGTTTGAGAACCAAGGTACCACTGTAACTGTAACTACAAGATAAAGCTTGCCTTCAAGACCAAACTGTGAACTGAATGCAAGTAAACCTTATCATTACTTTGAAAAGAAGACTGTTGTGTCATTATTGCTTTTAAGAGGGAACTAAAGGGGAAATTTACCAGGACAAGCCAGACTGGATTGCTTAACTCAAATGGTTGTGACGGATCCAACAACTTGCTTCCAGCAATGTGCAAGGGAGTGTGCTCTGCTACTAGCTCACTAGTATGAGGGAGGAAGGATAATATTTAATCAATATATCCTCTCCTACTATCCTCAATGTTCCCACAGGTTTGAGCCTGGGGGACCACCAGATTGTCGGGGGCACCTCCTGGGGCATCTAGCAATGTGGGGAGAGGGGCCGTGCCCACCTGTGCACTCTGGGTTCTGCCGGCAGCGCTTCATCTGACCGTCCTGGCAGGTGCAGATGCGGCAATTGACCTTCACCAGCTGGCCGGGCCAGTAGCGGATGCCCTCCACCTGGCAGGGACACTCTCGGGGGCGCACGCACTGCTGATCGCTGTCCAGGACCAGACCGTCGGGGCACCAGCACCCTGAACAGGAGAGAGAGAGAGAGAGAAGGTGGGGGAACGGAGGAAGGGAGTGTAATAATAAAATTTAAGGTCTTATATATATAATAAATGTTCATAAATGTATCAACCAAGTATGTACACAGATCAGCACAGGAAGACCGACCTGAAACCATTTTGACTCCCAAACTGACCAAATGTTTTCTCTGCAAGGAGGGAAGGGGTGAGGGAGCCTCCCCATTGTCTCAGGAATTGGGTAATCACCATCTCAAAGGAATGGCCAAACTACCAGGAAAGGCAGTTAGATAAGGCATTATCAGATAACCTGGCAGACAGGAAAAACAACATTCAAATTTCTGTTGTAGACCACCTTTTCTGCAATGTAGGTACAGTCATGCCTCGGGTTGAAGTAGCTTTGGGATAAGTATTTTCGGGTTGCGCGCTGCAGCAACCCGGAAGTAATGGAGCACATTACTTCCGGGTTTCGCCACTCCCACATGCGCAGACGATCAAAATGACGTCATGCGCATGCGGAGAAGCGGTGAATTGCGACCTGCGCACACACAGACGTGCGGACGCGGGTTGTGTTTGCTTCTGGATGTGAATGGGGCTCCGGAACGGATCCCATTCGCATCCAGAGGTACCACTGTATGATGTGTCTGGGGGTGGTCTTGGACTCCAGGGTGGGCAATTTAAAATGTCTATATAAGGGCAGACACACCTGAGTTCTGTGTTCCTCCTCCTTTCCTGCGTGTGAGGGGAGGACCCTGTTGCAACAGTTCAATAAAGATCAAGCTTACTAGCTGCTTTGCTTCTCAATATTCTCTGCTTGGCCTCTGTTATTTTCTCCTACCAATAGGGAACCCACTTAAGGACTCTATATGGGCTCTTGGATACCCCATGAGAGAAAAAGGGCAAATTATATTTACAACAGGAGACAAACCAGACAGCAGTTTATCCTGGCCTGTTGCCTTGATACCATTTAGAAAACCAGGCAGCGTTTAGTTTAGGAGTGGGTAGAGCCGTCAGTTTAGGTTTCTCTCGCTTTCTCATTTTCCACATTCGATTCTCCACATCGCCACACCAATTTGCAATCTTTTTTTAAAAAGTTCTGAAAATGCATCTCTCAAGACACATGTTTCTATGGCATTTTGCCTCATAACAACATTCTTGCAATGCAATTGTCCCTAACAGAATGCTTTTTTGTTCTTAATTGACTTATTTATTGATACCTGTTCGTAGATACACAAAATCATGTGCCCATTACAAAGTATATACTACTTAGTCTATCCTATAGCTACTTAGTCTGAAAAAGAACAGAGTCAGAAAGAAGAAAAAACAAGAAAAGGAGAGACCTGAAAAAAGAGAAGAGGAAAACTACAGAAAGATAGTTCCTTCCAGTAGCACCTTAAAGACCAACTAAGTTAGTTCTTGGTATGAGCTTTCGTGTGCATGCACACTTCTTCAGATACACACTTCAGATACTTCAGTATCCGTGTATCTGAAGAAGTGTGCATGCACACGAAAGCTCATACCAAGAACTAACTTAGTTGGTCTTTAAGGTGCTACTGGAAGGAATTTTTTTATTTTGACTATGGCAGACCAACACGGCTACCTATCTGTTACAGAAAGATAGAAAAGGGTGAAAGGACTTCTGGCTCTCTGTCCGGCAGCTGCATATAATATTCATTCCTTAAAATAAAACTGTTATTTTGACTAACACTTTTCATTTTATGCACAGCTGAGCCTAGCAGATGCATTTTTCTACATTACTGTCAGGGGTTCAGGAGCAGAGACGCAGAGAAGGGAGGAGACAGAGAGCGAGGGGGAGGAATACGAAGGAAGGATGAGCGGGGATGACGACCCGAGATCACCGAGCCTGTCTAGCGAGTCCGAGGATTCCCAGAAGGGAGCGCCAGCAGCCAGAGCAAGGGGGGAGAGCAGGGGGACACCCCAGGAAGAAGGGTCCAGAGAGGGATCAGAAAGCAGCAGTTGGAAATCGGGACCCACGTGCCCAGCCAGGAGCAGCGGGGAGAAAGGGGACCAGATATCGGGTTCCGGAGACTTTCAGAAAGAGGGAGGGCATGAGTCAGGAGTAGTCACGCCCACCTCGGGGAGCGATGAAACGATCAAGAGGAAAGTGGAGAGTTGGGCGCGCGTGCCAAGTTCAAATGTAGCGGAAGCTGGCGCAGTCAGCAGCCCAGAGAGTGAGCCAGGTCCCAAAGCCCGCCGCAAGGAGGCGGAAGGGTCAGGGGGGTCCGCGTCTGAAGAGAGTAGGAAGGGAGAGACCCAGGGGGGCAGAAGGACCCAGAGACGGAAGGAAAGGCGCAGGAGGTGGAGCAAGGCTAGGGTATTAAGCTGGTGCGCTAGAGGCGGAGACTCAGACGGGTCTTCGTCGTTCTGACCTAGAAGAAGTAGGGCTGCACATTGCAGTTTGGAAATGGAACCTGTAATCCAATAAAGACTCTTTGAAACTAAACACTGGCTGACTTGGTCCTATGTGAGCTGGGACTGGGCGGCAGCCCTGACAGTAAGACCCGTCCCAAAAGCTTCTGACACCTGATACCTCGCAGCGGAGACAGAAGCAGCTGGAGGAGGGGATCGGTGTTTGGGAGCAAGATCACGACGGTTGGCAGAGATGACGGAAGCAGAGAAAGTTTCAGCGCTGCAACAGGCAGTCACCCAATTGAATGCGGAGGTACTGGCATCCAAGAAAAGGGAGGAGGATGCGGCAGCCGCCTACCGAGATCTCCACGCCAGGTTTGAAGCATGGGTTAAGCATGGGCAGCCAGGACCCAGACCGGAGGGGGTTGGGTTGGCACGGAGAGCAGGAGGGCTTGTGGCTCACTTCGATGGGAATTTACAACAGTACCCCAATTTTCGAGCAGATGTAATGTGCGCACTGCAACTGCTGGCAAAAGACTTTAGAGATGAGGAAGAGAAAGTGGGGTTTATACTATCCCATTTGCATGGGGATGCTAAAGCGTGGCTACGCAATTTGTGGAGGGATAAAGATCCGCGCTTCAGAGTGCAGATGCCTTTATCAAAGCGATGGATGCGTGTTTTTTGTCTACCATTGATGTGGATCTTGCCCGACGGGAGATTCATGGACTGAAACAAGGGAGAGCGAGCGTCCGGCAGTACCACGCCCGCTTTTTTGCGCTGGTCAGTGCATTGGAATGGGACCGGGATTCGCCCCCAGTCAGGGACCTGTTCTGGGAGGGTCTAAGCTCTGCTGTGAAGGATGAAATTGCGAGGGGGGAGAGGCCCCGAAGCACGCAGGAGGTGGTCCAAAGGGCGCTGACTGTGGGGGTGAGGCTGGAAGAACGTCCATGGTGCAGAGATGAAGGACGTGGAGGGCGCGAAGCAGCGAGAAGTTTCTCTTTCGTTCCAAGGGAAGCAGCGCGTGCGCAATCCACACCTCCGCCAGGAGGGGGAGTGGAACCTATGGAGGTGGGAGGCGCCAGGGCTCAGTCAGCTACCAGAGCCTCTGCACCGACGGCAGTCAAGACTAAACCTCCTAGAGGGACCAGGAAGTGTTACATATGCGACAGCCCTCAACACTTGGCGAAAGAGTGTCCCCAGAGGAGCTCCAAGCACACTGCAGCCTCCGCAACGGTGAAAGCGGCCACGCAATGCAGCGAAGCCCAGCAGGGAAACGACGATGTCTGGCTGGAGACAGAGGCACTGGGGCCCAGCCAGACGCATCAGTGAAGCAGTCCCCAGCGATATTGCAACCCACGGACCCCCTCCCACCCAAACCAGTAGTGCAGCTCACAGCGTCTCTCCAGCTACCCAATGGCGTCACTATCGAAGTGCCGCTTTCTGTGGATTCTGGAAGCAACGCAGACTTTATAGCACAGGATTTTGTGGAGCAGCACGCTATAAAGCTACTGCCTGCCACTCTGCCCCTGCAAGTCGTCACAGTAGATGGCAGAGAGTTGCTAGGGGGGCAGGTGGTGAAGCAGACGCCACCAATGGTGATGCAACTTGGTAACCACAGGGAAGTCATCAGTTTTAATGTCACCCGACTGTCGGACACGCCCATTGTGTTGGGCATGAGTTGGCTGGACAGGCACAGTCCAACGCTGGCTTGGTACCAGAGACAGCTGATCTTCGGCTCCTCGTACTGCGCAGAACACTGCATCCTGCCCAGACAGGAGGGGGAGGAGGAGGACTCACAACTGCAGTTGGGAACGTTGCAAGCAGTCCCCCACAAATACGCGGACTTTCTGGAGGTCTTCTGCGAGAAAGAGGCAGACAAGCTACCACCGCACAGGCAATATGACTGCAAGATTGACCTCCTGCCAGGGGCGACGCTGCCGAAGGGGAAGCTATATTCCATGTCTGAGGACGAACTACAGGAACTCAAACAGTTCATAGATCACAATTTGCAGCGCGGTTTCATCCGGGAGTCCAGCGCAGTAGGGGGCAGTCCTGTTTTCTTCGTGAAGAAGAAGGACACGCCCCAAAAAAGATTGGTCGTGGATTACCGCCTCTTAAACAGGATGACCAAGCCCTCCGATTTCCCCATGCCCAGGATTGACGACCTGCTGGCGACAGTGCGCAAGGGACGCGTGTTCACCAAGTTGGACCTGCGAGGAGCGTACAATCTCGTCCGCATGAGGGAGGGCGATGAGTGGAAGACAGCCATGTTCACGCCTCTGGGCACCTACGAATACAGAGTGATGCCGTTTGGTTTGCAAAACGGTTCTCACTGTTTTCAAGCTTTCATGCATCACGTGTTGGCGGGACTCCTCTACAAGAAGTGCGTCTGCTTTCTGGATGACATCCTGATATTCTCTGACTCGCAGCAAGCACACGACCAGGACGTTCGGGAGGTGCTGAAGAGGCTGCAGCAGCATAGACTGTACGCCAAACTGGAGAAGTGCCAGTTCGACACGACGGAGGTGGATTTCTTGGGTTACAAGCTGTCGGACAAGGGGCTAGCCATGGACAGCGCCAAGGTTCGTGCGGTGTTAGATTGGAAGAGCCCGCGCAACCGGAAAGAGGTCCAGAGGTTTGTCGGATTCGCCAATTTCTATCGCAAGTTTATCAAGGGGTTCGCGATGCAGACGGCAGCTATTACGGACACGCTAAGCTCCAAGAAAAAGAAATTCATCTGGACGGAGCAGGCGGAGCGGTCCTTTCAGACACTCAAGCGTCTCTTCGCGTCGGAAGAGCAACTGCTGCATATCGACCCCAGCAGACCGCTGCGAGTAGAGACAGACGCGTCCGATAGAGCAGTGGGAGCGGTCCTGCTGCAGAGGGACCCACAGGGGGTCTGGAGGCCGGGGGCGTTCTACTCCAGAAAGCTCAGTAAGTCGGAGCAGAACTACACCATCTGGGATAGGGAGTTGCTTGCCATTCATGCAGCTTTCAAGGCATGGAGGCACTTCCTGATCGGCGCCAAGCACACGGTGCAGGTCTGCACGGACCACAAGAATCTGGAGCACTGGTGCACGGCTCGGTTCCTGAACCAGAGGCAGATACGTTGGGCGGAGTTCTTTGCTGACTTCAATTTCCGAATTGAGTACGTCCCGGGCGACACCAACATCATGGCGGATGCACTGTCCCGAAAACCGCAATACCTCGAAGAGGCGACGCCAGCGGCAGCCATGCACATCTTCGCGCCAACAGCGTGGGCGTGCGCTTCAGCCACAGTAGACCTGGATGCGGTGCGACGGGCGTTGCAGGACGACTCATTCGCGCAGGCGAAGATGGCAGAGGTGCACAAGGGCACGGCGAAGGGCGACGAGTTCCAGATACGAGACGGCTTGCTCTTACGTAAAGGGGCCATCTACGTGCCGGGAGACGAACTTCGCGCCCGGGTACTGCAGCAGCTGCACGACGCACCCACGGCCGGGCACTTTGGCACAGAAAAAACAGTGGAATTGGTCGCAAGAGACTTTTGGTGGCCCAAACTGAGGGGGGAAGTCGCGGACTACGTCGCGAGGTACGACACCTGCCAGAGGGCCAAGCCGGTGCACAAACCACCGGCGGGACTGCTGGAACCGCTGCAAACGCCGTTTGAACCATGGGAGAGAGTGGCCCTGGACTTTGTCACGGATCTACCCAGCTCGAGAGGCAAGACAGCTGTACTAGTGGTGGTGGACTTGTTCACCAAGATGGCACATTTCATACCGTGTGCGAAGGTGGCCACGGCAGAACAAACAGCCAAACTGTTCATAGATCACGTGTTCAAAGTGCACGGGCTGCCGCGGTCTATACTGTCCGACCGCGGACGCCAGTTCATCTCGAATTTCTGGCAAAAGCTGATGGGTTTCCTGAACGTCAAGATCAACCTGACATCAGCAAGACACCCGCAGACCAACGGGCAAGCGGAGAGGGTCAATGCCATCATGCAGCAGTACCTGAGATGCTATGCCAATCAACAGCCTGCGACGTGGGTGGATTACCTGCCGCTCGCCGAATTCGCCTACAACAACACGAAACACGTATCTACAGGGGTGACGCCGTTCTTCGCCAACAATGGGAGGAATCCCAGAACCTTCCCGGGACTGGGCAGAGTGGGGGAAGGGGAATCGCAGACGGCAGACGCTTTCGCATCTGAGTTGCAAGAGGTCCACGATCAACTCAGACGGCAGCTGGAGCTAGCGAAGCACGCATACAAAGTCCAAGCTGACAAGCACAGGCGAGTGGGCGAGGAGATCCGAGTGGGAGACTGGGTCTGGTTGGCAGCCCACGCGGTGCCGACCCAATCGTTAGCCAAGAGGAAGCTGGGGCACAAGCAACTCGGTCCATACCGAGTCGAAGCGCAGATCAACCCGGTGGCTTTCCGGCTGGTGCTACCGGAGGGTTCCAGGATGCATCCGGTGTTCCACAGGTCGGTGCTCACTCCCTACAGGGCACCGCACAGGTTCCAGGAACCAGGAACGGCACCGAGTCAGTCTCCGGAGCGGACGGAGGCGGGAAGATTGCCACAGCAGGACCCCATCAACGAAGTCACGGAGATTTTGGACTCCAGATGGGGGGAAGACGGAGTAGAATATCTCCTTGCAAGGGAGGGCACCCGGGCCAGTGCTAATAGCTGGGTGCCGGACTACGCCTTGGAGGAACCCCTGCTCAAGGACGAGTTTCATGCCCTTTTCCCACACAGACCTATGCCAGCGGGCTTCTTCGACGACTGGTTGTTCACGCCCACGCTTTCCTCCAGCACGTTCCATGGCTTCGACTCGGAAGGGGAACCCGCACCGCGCACACGTTCCCCAGAGGGGTCACCGGAGGGTTCGGCGTCCGACAACTCGTATTGGTGGGACGATCGGCCAGAGGAGCAGTGGCGCCGGAAGTGGCAGGAGATACCAGGTCCAGCGACAGACGCAGAGACTGACATGGACGTTTGCGGGGAGGATCTTGGTTTTGAGCACGGCGGCACCGAAATGGAGGCGGAGGAGATCACCGTTGACGAACGCGGGGAGGAAGACTCGGAGGTCTTCAGTTGGCGGCCAGCAACGGGGAGCGAACTGTATCCGACATTCACTCCCGTGATGACGGAGCACCCACCAACCACCCTTGAGAGCGGGGAGGGGGGAAGGGGGGGCTTCGAGGGGGGGATGGATGTCAGGGGTTCAGGAGCAGAAACGCAGAGAAGGGAGGAGACAGAGAGCGAGGGGGAGGAATACGAAGGAAGGATGAGCGGGGATGACGACCCGAGATCACCGAGCCTGTCTAGCGAGTCCGAGGATTCCCAGAAGGGAGCGCCAGCAGCCAGAGCAAGGGGGGAGAGCAGGGGGACACCCCAGGAAGAAGGGTCCAGAGAGGGATCAGAAAGCAGCAGTTGGAAATCGGGACCCACGTGCCCAGCCGGGAGCAGCGGGGAGAAAGGGGACCAGATATCGGGTTCCGGAGACTTTCAGAAAGAGGGAGGGCATGAGTCAGGAGTAGTCACGCCCACCTCGGGGAGCGATGAAACGATCAAGAGGAAAGTGGAGAGTTGGGCGCGCGTGCCAAGTTCAAATGTAGCGGAAGCTGGCGCAGTCAGCAGCCCAGAGAGTGAGCCGGGTCCCAAAGCCCGCCGCAAGGAGGCGGAAGGGTCAGGGGGGTCCGCGTCTGAAGAGAGTAGGAAGGGAGAGACCCAGGGGGGCAGAAGGACCCAGAGACGGAAGGAAAGGCGCAGGAGGTGGAGCAAGGCTAGGGTATTAAGCTGGTGCGCTAGAGGCGGAGACTCAGACGGGTCTTCGTCGTTCTGACCTAGAAGAAGTAGGGCTGCACATTGCAGTTTGGAAATGGAACCTGTAATCCAATAAAGACTCTTTGAAACTAAACACTGGCTGACTTGGTCCTATGTGAGCTGGGACTGGGCGGCAGCCCTGACAATTACCTCGCAGGAAAACGGCACTCCAAAATTCAGAGAAGTGCGAAGTTCAGAGGCTGCTTCTGTGTAATGGTTCATGTGTTTGTTTATTTATTCCTGCATAATTTTTATATATTTTCAAGAATAACATCTAGGTACAAAATAAAACAACCGTCTTCAGCAGTATGGATGTTTGTCATTTTTGAGTCACTCAGGGATTGAAAAGTTTGATGAATGCAATACATCAAGTAACAAATAACTATTTATCCCTCAACAAGACCAGCCCCCAAAATAAAATTATTTTTTTCAGAGCAGTCCCCACACATTGCATCCTCCGGAATACCACTTTAGCAAAACTCTGTTACAAGTGAGAGGTGATAAATGAGGCCAGGAAAACCCTTTGAACGACAAGATATAAAAGAATAAGGAGAAATGATTTTGAGGAGATACGGAAGGTTATTTGGAGAATTTGTACTGTTAAAACGGAAAGGGGTCAAACCATCGCAAGAGGTGTTGAAATTTTGGCAGGTTGGATAGTTACAATGGAATGGTCTCAGTGGTGGGGTGCACATTTTTATTTCTATCTATTTGAATAAATAAATAAATACGCATGCCATTTTGGCCATTGGGCGAAAAAGCTGTACATATATAAATAAATTGTAACAAAGAAAGAAAGACAGTCAGAAAGACAGAAAAGAAAGACAGAAAACAAACAAGATCATCACCAATAAGCTCAGTGAACAAGGTAGGAATATTAAAACAGAAATACAGGTGTTAAATGTTCTAATTTTTTACAGTGTGAAGGAGAATGTTGTGGATTGTTTTTCCTTGTGGGAATTTTTGTGGTTTTTTTTACATATAAGGTGCTATTTTTTAGAAAAAGGGGAGAAAAGAAAAAACGAAGGAAAAGAAACGAATGTAGTACAGCGGTACCTTGGTTCTCAAACGCCTTGGTACTCAGACAACTTGGAACGCAAACACTGCAAACCCGGAAGTGTTCCAGTTTGCGAACTTTCTTTGGATGTCGAATGTTCTCCGTTTTGAGTGTTCCGCTTCCAATTTGAGTGTTACACTGAGATCTCTCTGTTTTTGCTATTTATTTTGCATTTCTGTTTTTGAGGCTCTTTTCTTTTTCTTTTTGTGACTGTGTGGAACCCAGTTCAGCTACTGATCGTGTGACTGCGGTACATTTTGTTCTCGTTAGATAGCAAAATTCATGTTCAATTGCTGTTTTAGGGGTTGTTTTGAAAAGTCTGGAACGGATTAATCCATTTTGCATTCCTTTCTATGGGAAAGCACGCCTTGGTTTGGGAACGCTTTGGTTTTGGAACGGACTCCCGGAACGGATTAAGTTTGAGAATCAAGGTACCACTGTACCACACTTTGGTTTGGCTTGCATACCGGTTCGGAAAGTGTGAATCGGGTTCGCTCTTGAACTGGAACTAAACCTTACCACCCCCCCTGCCAGCCCCCTTTCCCTGGCCCTCCCCTGCTTACCTGGCCTGCAGGGCCGGTCCTTCCTGCACCGCGTGCGGCTGGAGAGCTCGGCGCAGGAGGTGGGGCAAGGCGCACACTTCCGGCTGACCAGCTCCCCGGGGCAGGTGGAGGCGTTGGCACAATCTTCCCGTTGGCACAGCTCTGCAGAGGGCAAAGGGGAGCAGAGAGGGCTGCTTGGGGTGCTGCCAGTTTGGCCACGTAAGCCCCCCTCCCCCCCGCCAAGAACACCATGGTCCACAGAAGGCCAAGGAAGAAGCAGCTCTCTTGGGAATTATAGGGGTAGAACTACCAAAATTGTATAGACATTTTTTCACGTATGCGACTACAGCGGCCAGAACGCCACTCGCCCCCAAATGGAAAGAAGCAGAAGTCTCAGTAAAGGAAGAATGGACCCAAAAACGTATGGAATACGCAGAAATGGCAAAACTTACCGGAAGAAGTCAAGATGACAAACTTTGTATAAAAGAATGGAAATGGTTTGTTGAATATTTACAGATAAACTGCAAACGGGCAAAAACATTGGCAGGATTATTGTAATAAACTGCAGCTACATAAGGGTATGGGACGCGGGTGGTGCTGTGGGTAAAACCTCAGCACCTAGGACTTGCCGATCGCATGGTCGGCGGTTCGAATCCCCGCGGCGGGGTGAGCTCCCGTCTGCGGCCCCAGCTTCTGCCCACCTAGCAGTTCGAAAGATCCTTAAGTGCAAGTAGATAAATAGGTATCGCTTTATAGCGGGAAGGTAAACGGCATTTCCGTGTGCTGCTCTGGTGCCGGTTCGACGAAGCAGCTTCGTCACGCTGGCCACGTGACCCGGAAGTGTCTTCGGACGGCACCGGCTCACGGCCTCTAGAGTGAGATGAGCGCACAACCCTAGAGTCTGTCAAGACTGGCCCGTACGGGCAGGGGTACCTTTACCTTTTACATAAGGGTATAGGGGCACGGGTGGCACTGTGGGTTAAACCACAGAGCCTAGGACTTGCCGATCAGAAGGTCAGCGGTTCAAATCCCCGCGTCGGGGTGAGCTCCCATTGCTCAGTCCCTGCTCCTGCCAACCTAGCAGTTCAAAAGCACGTCAAAGTGCAAGTAGATAAATAGGTACCGCTCTGGCAGGAAGGTAAACGGCATTTCCGTGCGCTGCTCTGGTTTGCCAGAAGCTGCTTAGTCCTGCTGGCCACATGACCCAGAAGCTGTACGCTGGCTCCCTCGGCCAGTGAAGCGAGATGAGTGCCGCAATCCCAGAGTCGGCCACGACTGGACCTAATGGTCAGGGCTCCCTTTACCTTTACCTTTACATAAGAGTATATATATAAAGAAGATAAATAAGTTAATTTGGATATGCAGAAGATATTAAAAATAAATTTGAGGAACTGCAGAAAGAGGGGGAAGGAAGTCAAGTTTTTAAATGACAAAATGATTGTAAAATCAGTGAAATGTATATATCTGAAAAGTCTAAATATATATTTTTAAGAGGAAGAAGCAGCTCCCTTCTCCTATGATGCCATGGGATGCTTGGAGGGCCATCTGTCAGGGATGCTTTAGCTGAGATTCCTGCCTTGCAAGGGGTTGGACTAGAGGACCTCTGGGGGGCCCCTTCCACTTCTACAATTCTATGATGTCTCGCCCAGCATTATCCTCCCTCTTCCTGCTCCCCAGACTGACTCACCGATCTCGATGGAGCTGGTCAAAGCCTCTGGCATCTCTGTGCAATGGCGACCCCCGTTCTGGGAGGGCAGGCACTCTCGCCGCCGGACCACAACGCCACGGCAGTCCTGGGTGCAGTTGGACCACGTTGCCCATTCGCTCCACACGCCGTCCACTGCACGGAAGGGGGAAGCGAAAGCGTCAGGGCAGGGGGGAGCAGAGAAACAGACCTCGCAGGCAGCGGGTGAGATTCCCAGCGAAGGAAATCCTGCAGAACTCTCCTGGCTGGTATGCAGAGAGGAGCAAGAGAGGTGATCAAAGGTCTGGAAACAAAGCCTGATGAGGAACAGTTGAAGGAGCTGGGTAGGTTTAGATTGGAAAAGAGGAGACTGAGAGGAGATAAGAGAGCCGTCTTCAAATATTTCAAGGGCTTTCACATGGAAGAAGGAGCAAAATTGTTTCCTCCAGATCTGGAGGGTAGGACTCGAACCCGTGGCTTCCAACGAAAAGAAAGGCAATTCCGATTAAACATTAGGGATAACCAAGATGATGGATTATGCCGAAACGGCAAAATGGACATGGAGAATCAGAAACCAAGGAGATAATAAATTTATTAAGGAATGGGGGAAATGTATAGATCATCTTAAAGATCACTGTATAGTGGTACCTCGGGTTACATACGCTTCAGGTTACAGACTCCGCTAACCCAGAAATAGTGCTTCAGGTTAAGAACTTTGCTTCAGGATGAGAACAGAAATTGTGCTCCGGCGGCAGCAGGAGGCCCCATTAGCTAAAGTGGTGCTTCAGGTTAAGAACAGTTTCAGGTTAAGAACGGACCTCCAGAACGAATTAAGTACTTAACCCGAGGTACCACTGTATACAGTGAAAAACTTTAGCAGGATTAATAGAGCAGTTGTAAGGTGATCATTCTGTGGTTACAAATGGAAATTTGAATATAAATTTGGATAATATTATAAGATGCAGTATATAATGTGCAATGGAAATCACGGGGGAGCAGAGGGAAGTCTTAATTTTGGGCTCAAAAAATAGGGGTTGTCTTATACATGGGGGCATCTTATACACAGAAAAATGTGGTGTGTCTAAATCACAGAGCCTAGGGCTTGCCGATCAGAAGGTCAGCGGTTTGAATCCCCGTGACGGGGTGAGCTCCCGTTGCTCGGTCCCTGCTCCTGCCAACCTAGCAGTTCAAAAGCACGTCAAAGTGCAAGTAGATAAATAGGTACCGCTCCGGCGGGAAGGTAAACGGCATTTCCGTGCGCTGCTCTGGTTCACCAGAAGCGTCTTAGTCATGCTGGCCACAGGACCCGGAAGCTGTACGCAGCGGCGTAGCGTGGGTTATCAGCACCCGGGGCAAGGCAAGTAATTTGCGCCCCCTAACCCGGGGCAAGGCAATTAATTTGCGCCCCCTAACCTGGGGCAAGGCAAGTACAGTAATTTACTCTCCCAAGCAGCAGCAGCGAGGCTTCTCTTTCCCCCCGCGCTCTCCTGGAGCTGCCTCTTTTCTTTCCTTTTTTCCCTTTCTCCAAGGCTTTTCGCTTTCTCTCCTTAATTGATTCCTCCTCCACACCGCAGCGTTTCCTGGCTGCTCCCCCCCTTCCCCTCTCTCTGCTCCTCGCTCTGCTTGCCCTGCCCTGCCTGAGGGCGCCCTGAGGAGACTCCGCTCTCCTTTTTGACCAGGCGAGGTGGAAAAGTCTCTTCCCGCCCCCTCGCCAGACTCCCTGCTTGGCTCGGCTCACTACCCAGGCGGCCAGTGGAGAGAGAGCCGCAATTACCATAAAGCTCCTCTCCCTCCGCTTCGCCAAGCTGTCAAAGCCCGGCAGCAGCGGCAACGGCAGCAGCAGGTGCAGCCAGACCCCCGCCAGCCAGCCAGCCCGCCCGGCCGCCCGCCCGGCTTCCTCTCCTTTTTTTGCCCGCGGCAGAAGGCTTCACTCTCCCCCTTCCACGACCTCCTCGCCAAGCCGAGCGAGCGCGGGCTCCCTAACCCGTGGATTTTAGTAGGGGCAGAGAGCTGCTAGTGCAAGCGCGCCCCCGCCCATGTTGCACCCGGTGCGGCCGGCCTCCCTGGCACCCCCCTCGCTACGCCACTGGCTGTACGCCGGCTCCCTCGGCCAATAAAGTGAGATGAGCGCCGCAACCCCAGAGTTGTCCGTGACTGGACTTAACTGCCAGGGGTCCTTTACCATTACCTTTACCATACACACACACAGACTCACACACACACACAGTGGTACCTCTGGTTGCGAACAGGACCCGTTCCGGAGGCCTGTTCGCAACATGAGCAGAACACAACCCTCAGGTCGCAATTCACCGCTTCTGCACATGCGCGTGATGTCATTTTGCGCGTCTGCGCATGCCCAAGTGGCAAAACCCAGAAGTAACCCTTTCCTAAACTTCTGGGTCACCGGGGGACGCAACCTGAAAATGCTCAACCTGAAGCAAACGTAACATGAGGTAGGACTGTATGACCATGAAAAATGGGCAGCATCCGGCTGAAAGCACCAATAATAATAATAATAATAATAATAATAATAATAATAATAATAATAATTTATTTATACCCCGCCCATCTGGCTGAGTTTCCCCAGCCACTCTGGGCGGCTCCCAATCAGTGTTAAAAACAGTACAGCGTTACATATTAAAAACTTCCCTGAACAGGGCTGCCTTAAGATGTCTTCTGAATGTGAGGTAATTATTTATCTCTTTGACATCTGATGGGAGGGCGTTCCACAGGGCGGGCGCCACCACCGAGAAGGCCCTCTGCCTGGTTCCCTGTAGCCTCACTTCTCGCAGCCTGTCAGAAGGCCCTCGGAGCTGGACCTCAGTGTCCGGGCTGAACGATGGGGGTGGAGACGCTCCTTCAGGTCTCCATTCCATTCCAGAGGTCTCCCCTTTGCTTCCCTATGAGCCACTTCTCCCTTGGTTCAGCTCCAAGGACCCCTGCAGTTGCCCCCAGCTCCCTCCTCTGCTCCCCCCCTTCCTGCTCCCGCCGTCCTCCCTCCTACCCCCCAACCCCTCTCACCTGGGCAGGCCACCGCGAAGCACTGCTGGGCCTGCGCTTCCTCTCCTAGGCAGTGCCGAAGGACGTCGTCCGCCCGCCGGGTGCAGGACCTGCGGCGCACCTGCATCCCCGTCCCGCAGGAGCGGCTGCATGAGCTCCAGGGGGCCCAGGGGCTCCAGAGGCCACAGTCCCGCTCGTCCGAGGGCAGCCAGCCGGAGGACTCCGTGCCGTCGGCGCAGTCGGCCAGGCCGTTGCACACCTGGGGGGCGGGGGGGTAGAGGGCAGGGGTCACTCGGGGCTTGTCCAGATGCCCTCCAAATTCAGCATCTGCCCGCACAAATATTGCCTGGAAGCTAAACCACGCCTGGTCTTCGCTGAAGATTCGTTCCGATATTTATGATGGCAGTAATGAATTCCACCTATATCCCCGCCTCTCCTCCAAGGAGCTCAAGGCAGCGCATGTGGTTCACTTCTCCATTTTGTGAATCTTTTTTTGGAGGGTGTTATTGGGATATTGTTTTTATTTTTATTTTATATATTGTGGGGTTTTTTTCTGTGAACCACCCTGAGACTTCGGGTATAGGGCAGTACAGCGGCGTAGCATGAGTTGTCAGCACCCGGGGCAAGGGAAGTAATTTGCGCCCCCTAACCCGGGGCAAGGCAAGTAATTTGCGCCCCCTAACCCGGGGCGAGGCAAGTAATTTGTGCCCCCTAAGCCCTAACCTGCCGCGTCAGGTGATCTGAGGCGAGTTGCCGCTGGCGCTGGCGCCCAAACGACGCCGCTTGCCCGGAGGAGGAGGGGGGCAGAGAGGCGAGGAAAATGCAACATGGCCCAGCAGCTGCAGCAGCCGCGGCGGAGACGGGGCTGTGAGGAGGGGCTGCCTGGCGCGTCCTCCGTGGCCCTGACACGCGGGGACCGCGACGAGCGCTGAGAGCCGCTGCCTGCCAGACGCCTTCAGCCCAGACGCGCGCACAGCTCGTCGGTTCCGCGAGACATGCGGCTCTGCTACAGCCTGCGCCCGAGGCTCTTCGGCGACTCCGGAGGTAGCGAGCGCGCCCCCCCCCCAGATGTTGCGCCCGGTGCGGCCGGCCCCCCTTGCACCCCCCACGCTACACCACTGGGGCAGTATATAAGTTCAATAAATAAATAAATAAAATAAGTAGCCCAAAACAGTAGGGTGTCAAAGCTGGTTGGAGAATAATAATAATAATAATTTTAAAAAATATATTATTATTTACACCCCACTCATCTGGCTGGGTTTCCCCAGCCACTCTGGGCGGCTCCCAGCAAAATATTAAAAGCACAATAAAGGATCAAACATTAAAAACTTCCCTGGTCTGTTACATCCTTCAACCACTAGTCTCTCTTTCTATGGAAAAGAACCCAAACAAGGTCTGTGGGTCTCCCATAATAATAATAATAATAATAATAATAATAATAATAATTCAATTTATATACCACCCTTTATCTAAAGATCCCAGGGCACTGTGCAGCATTAAGAACACGTTTTACAGAGCATCAATAATAAAAACATAATAAAAATCATAATAACACACAGCATAATAATAATAAAATTGTTACAATCCCCACCCCCTATATTTAACGGCCGAAGGCTTAGGTGAAGAGGAATGATTTTGCCTGGTGCCTAAAGACATGTAATGAAGGCACCAGGTGAACCTCCCTGGGGAGAGAATTCAATAATAATAATAATAATAATAATAATAATAATAATAATAATAATAATAATATATTATTTGTACCCTGCCCAGCTGGCTGGGTTTCCCCAGCCACTCTGGGCGGCTTCCAACAGAGATTAAAAATACATTAAAACATCAGTCCTTAAAAACTTTCCACAAGCAGGGAGCCACCAAAGAAAAGGCCCTATCTTTGTGTTGCCACCCTCCAGACCTCTTGTCAAAATGGGGACACAGAGAGGGGCCTGGGACGAGCACAAAATCTGGGGAGAGGCAGTCCTTAAGGTATCACAGTCCTGAGCTGCTGGTTCTTTCCCGAAATATTTGAGATCCCTTTTGCAGATGGGAAAGAGAACTGGATGGGTGGCTGGACAGGACCAGGGATTAGGGGAGTGTGAAATGAGACCTTTTAGAGTGGTTGGGGGGGGGGAGAACATATGGGCAGGGGAGGTGGGGTGAAAGGCCCCCCACAGCCCCCCATCGCACCTGTTTAAAGGCAATGCAGGCGCCATCCCCGCAGGAGTACTCCGTACAGGGTCCCGCGGTCTGGTTCCTTTCGCCGGGACGGACCATGTGGCTCTCTGTGTGGGTCAGAAGGAAAAGCCGTGAGCATCACAGGAGGGCCAGCAGAGGAGGAGGAGACCCCACCCGTCCCCAGCCCACTGGGGGGTCAGAAGAAGCCTTCCTTGGCTCCCCTCAGCAGCCGCCCCCACAAGACACACCAGGAGACCCTCGGTCAACTCCTTGGGAAATGGAACATCTTCTGCGTTGTGTAAGGACATTCGCAGAGCCTGCAGGATCTTGTCCGGAATCTTGGACCCACCAGACCAGACTCTGAGCGGAAGCCCAGGCAAAGGGCCCAATCTGTGCCAGATTTACGTATAAGCTAAACAAGCTACAGCTTAGGGCCCCACTCTCTTGGGGGCCCCCAAAAAAAATTAAAGGAAAAAAAACTGGATGTACATTTCAAAAATTTAAGATAAAAAACAAATAAAATAAAACCTGCATACAGCAACAGTGTTTTGTGTTGTGTAGGCTCCTATGACGTAAGTCATGGGTAGGCAAACTAAGGCATGGGGGCCGGATGCGGCCCAATTGCCTTCTCTATCCAGCCCATGGACCAGTGGTGTAGCGTGGGTTGTCAGCACCCGGGGCAAGGCAAGTAATTTGCGCCCCCTAACCCGTGGAGCCAGGTAGGGGCAGAGAGCTGCGAGTGCGCCCCCCCAAGATGTTGCGCCCGGTGTGGCCGGCCCCCCCTGCACCCCCCACGCTACGCCACTGCCATGGACCGTCCGGGAATCAGCGTGTTTTTCAATGCGTAGAATGCGTCCTTTTATTTAAAATGCATCTCTGGGTTATTTGTGGGGCATAGGAATTCGTTCATTATTTTTTTCAAAATATAGTCCGGCCCTCCACAAGGTCTGAAGGACAGTGGAGCAGCCCCCTGCTGAAAAAGTTTGCTGACCCCTGATGTAAGTCATGGGCCCCGCCTGCTCGCCTGCTCCCTGGTTTGCTCATTTTTCTATATAGGGTGCCTACATTCTGCATGTGCAAATGGCTTGAGATACCTGTGAGGTCCATAAATGACCATATAGCATATATTCAACACAAGAAAACAGCGACAATTTGTTGTTGACAAAGGACAGCTGGACATCTAAAGGGCTCCATTACCTTCAGGAGCTGAGGGCCGCATCAAACCTCAATCCGGCCCTAGACCCTATGCCAACACCGCACTTCCCATTTGTGATTCCTAGGAACCGGTCTTCAGCAGTGGCGTAGCGTGGGGGGTGCAGGGGGTGCCGGCCGCACCGGGCGCAACATCGGGGGGGGGCGTGCTCGCACTCGCACTCGCAGCTCTCTGCCCCTACCTGGCTCACTCTCTCACACTGCAGTGCTGGCTGTGCGAATCCGATCCGAGCCGCTGGATCGCCGCCCACTGTGGAGGGGGTGGGTGCCAGGCGTGCGGTGCGGAGAGAGAGTGAGGGACTATCTGGGGGAGGGACAGTGCAGCGGCCGCCCAGCGCAGCGCTGAGCGCGGGAGAGAACCACACCAGACCAGGCAGCAGCAAGAAGAAGCTGGCAGCGGCGGCAGGTTAGGGGTTAGGGGGCGCAAATTACTTGCCTTGCGCCGGGTGCTGACAACCCACGCTACGCTGCTGGTCTTCAGAGACAAGCCATCTCTGATTATGAAGGTACAACATCAGCCCTGGAAAACTGTGTGATCGTTCCACTCAGTTGCACATGAAAATAACCTATGCGCACGAGTGACGTCCAGCAGGCAGGATAAACAGGGCTTGGCTTGTTTATTTCGTTGCTATTTTGTTAATGTTGGTAATACAGTGGTACCTTGGGTTACATACGCTTCAGGTTACAGGCTCCGCTAACCCAGAAATAGTACCCCGGGTTAAGAACTTTGCTTCAGGATGAGAACAGAAATAGTGCTCTGGTGGCGCGGCAGCAGCGGGAGGCCCCATTAGCTAAAGTGGTGCTTCAGGTTAAGAACAGTTTCAGGTTAAGAACAGACCTCCAGAACGAATTATGTTCTTAACCTGAGGTACCACTGTATTGTTTTATAGACATGAATGCTGTCGTGCTTTGGGAATCCTATAACATGATTTTTGGTGTAACTGTGATGCTTATTTTTCAGTTGTTTTGTTAATAGCGTTACACAGATTGTAATTGTTTCGTTTGCGATTGTTTCACTGACGATTTGTTAAGTATTCTATACAATTTATGCTGTATTCGTGATGTTTCGTCCTGGTTTTTTGATCTTTTGCTTGTAAGCCGCTTTGGGATTTATTTGAATAAAAAGCAGCATAGAAATAGAAAACAAACAAAGAAACAAATAAAATGAAAACCACTTGAGCTGGGCATCCAGTTGTGTCTCCTCATTCACTCTACCGTGCTTTGGATTCTGCAACCCTGGAAATACATTTGCCAGAAACAGAAGTGGCTGAGGGCGAATGTGGGAGGGGGGGCAACAAGGGGAGAGACAAGGAAGACAACAATTTGGGGAAGGGGAGGGAGGACTGGGGATTGCTTAACACGCCCAGGCCCCTCCCACACTCCCAGAAACCTCTGCCTGAACGTCTCCGAATGGTTTCTCATGAGGACTAGAAGCTTGCTTGCAAAACTGGACTGATTTTTATGGAAGGGGTAGCTCAAGCGCATCGGATGCCCAGCAAAGCCCCTCTCCTCCTTCCCGGCCAGAGAAGGAAGCAAGGGTCTCAAATCTGGGCAAGGGATATCTTGAGAGGGCCCCTTTTCACCCCACTTCCGTTCCAGCCGCCCGCCAGGCGAGGGCCACCAGAGGCTCCTTACCGCAGGCCATCTCGTCTTCTCCCTGGGGGCAGTCTGGGGAGCCGTCACACACCCGGGAAAGATTGATGCACATGCGGTTGTCGCAGATGAAGAAGCCGGGACAAGGCGGGATCTGCGTAGAGCCTGCGCCAGGAAGGAGAAAGGAGGGTTATTCCCAGGGAGACAGGATGAGATGGGCACCTGAGATGCCTCCACAGGTCTCTTTCGAGAGGCTGAGAGTGGTTCCTCATTTCCCCCACCTTACAGCCCCTTCTCCACATTGAAACGGAATTGAATTGAAATACTTTATTGTCACTACCCCCCACTCAGCTCTCTTAGTCTTAATTCCCCTCGTTTACTGACGGACACCCACCAAACCCAAAAGTCAGCTGCCCTGTTGTTATCTTTTCATTCAGCAGCCTAACAGCCCACAATAGAAGCTGTTCTTCACCCTGTTGGCTTGACTAATCCTGCTTCTATATCTTCTGCCCGAGGACAGGAGATCAAGAAAGAGCCAGCCAGGGTGTGAATCATCCCTGAGAATATTCCTCACTCTCCTGAGGCAACGTTCTTCCGCTATTTCATCCAGCGGATTCACGGGACAGCCCATAATATCTTGTGCTGTATTCCCCACCCTCTGTAGGCACTTCCTATCAGATGATGTCAAACCAGCGTACCACACCGTGATGAAAGGAGTATGAAAGGACACTTTCTATTGTGGATCAGTAGAAGGAGATCATCAGATGTTGATTGACATCATTCTTCCGCAATACTCGGAGGAGATGGAGTCTCTGTTGGGCTTTCTTAACTACCTGGGTTGTATTGATTTTCCAACTAAGGTCTTCACTGAGATAAACTCCTAGGAACTTAAATGAAGAGACTCTCTCCACACAGTGGGGCAAATTCTCCTCTCTTCCTCCCAAAGTCCAACACCATCTCCTTTGTCTTGCTGATATTAAGGTGCAAGTTGTTCCCTAGGCACCATGTAGATATTTTTTGGACCTCCCCTCTAGACGCTGATTCATCACCATCTGTTACTAAACCCATTATGGTGGTGTTATCTGCAAACTTAATAATTGCAGTAGACGGGTCAGATGATACACAATCGTATGTATACAGTGACTACACGTAGGGACTTAGCACACATCCCTGTGGGGTGCCAGTGCTGATTTTTAAGGAATTTGATGTTACATGTCCAGTCCTCACATCAGTTTTTTTTAAGAAAAAATCCACAGGAAAACTCGCCAGCGAACTCCTGGCATACACGTGCTTGTGTGCCATTTCCTCTAACGTGCACATTTTCACAGATCAATTCCCCCCCCCCCCAATTCCGTTAATTGGAATTTTGTTGAATTTGTAGCCCATCTTTCCTCCTGGAAGAGCCCAGGGGGGCGAGTGGATCCACAGTGTCAACCTTTAAAACATTCTGAAAACAATTTCAGCTAAACCATCCTAAAAAACACTTGCAGTGAAAAACATTATTTCATTATCCCTGGGAATAATATTTGAAGGCTATTTGCACTAACCTGCGCATTGATAGGCGCACCGCATTCCAAAATTTGGGAGGTTTTCAGAGGAGGGCTGCGTTTCGCTTCGCAAATTGTTCCAGAAAGGGCGAATTCGAAAGGGTTGCCTCTCCATGTGAACTGGAAGGAATTTCTTCCCCATCGCCAGCTGACGGGGCCAGGCCTCGTTCCCACTGTCTAGACTGCAGCTTAAGCTCAGTGGCTCCCAAACTTTTTTTTTGGGGGGGGAGCGCTAAAACTCATTCCCAGTGCCCCCTTCCCTATCCTATAAAAAGCCTTATTTAAAACAATGGTTTGCACGACCTGCTAAGGAAGGTAACAACAGCATAAAATTCAAAAGAACAACTATTAATTGCACATGTATTCAAAACCCAATTACAGCTACTTAGTTTGATCAATTCAACAAAGCCGATGAACTTGATCAGAGCAGCAGACTCTTCATTTCAGGGCTGTGGGTTCCAGCCCCACGTTGGACAAAAGATTCCTGCATTGCAGGGGGCTGGACTAGATGACCCCAGGGGTCCCTTCCAACTCTACCATTCTATGTTTCTATGATCCAGCAAAACAAGCCTTTTGGTGGCCAGCTCCAAATTAGCTCCGGTGTGTGCCCTAGAGGCAGGGCAAGTTGGAATCATAGACTTGTAGTGTTGGAAGGGGCTCCTGAGGGTTCTCTAGTCTGACCCCGGCCACGTAGGAATCGTCCACCCAGCCCTTCTTGTCATCTGTGGAAAGCCCTGGTCGTGGGGGCAGGATCTGCTCACCGCAGGTGTCGATGCTTTCGTCCGAGTGGTCCTGGCAGTGGGGGGCGCCGTCGCACAGCCGGCTGTAGTGGATGCACTCTGCCCCGTGGGCGCAGGGGAACTGGTCCAGGCCGCAGGTGCGGTTGCACTGGAGCTCATCGCTGGCGTCCAGGCAGTCGGCTTCGTTGTCGCACACCCAGCCGCGCGGCTGGCACTCCCCGCTGTGGCAGTGGAACTCGTAGCGGCCGCAGGGTGGCGCTGCGGGGAGGGCAGAATGAGAGAGAGATAGAGAAAGGGAGAGAGAAGGAAAGAGGTCAAGATGTCCAGAGCAAGGCTCCAGGCGGAGGCAGAAGCTCAAGGGCAGGTGTCGCACGGGTGCCCTGCCCTCCCCACCGCCTTCGCCTCTGAAATCCCACGATATCTTGCAAGATCTTGCCGGAACCTGCTGTCATTGCAGCCCCTTTGCAAGGGCCACCAAGCAAGCCAAACAGCAGAGACTTCGGTGCCAGGAGATAACACATTCCCATTTCACCCCTGCTTGGGAGAAAAATTCTCCCCAAGGATCCTGTCAGGGACTGCTGGACACTGGAGATTGGAGGCTGGCTTGGAAAAAGGGACCAGTGATCTGGGGGAGTCTGTGACAGCCAGGAGACGAGAGTCAGAGTCAGGAGTGTCAGAGCAGAATTGGAAGGTGAAGCAGAGGTGCAGGAAGAGGGAGAGAGAGGTGTCAGGGTTCTGTAGAGCCCAGGTCTTCCCTGTGTCTCCTCCTCCTGCCCCCACCTCTCCTGCCCCACTGTCTCCCCGGACCAGAAGAGGAGTGAAGAGGGAAGAGCAGATGCAGCTGGCACACAGGCTTAGTCTTTGCCTGCTCATGCCCCCTTGGGTGCAAGCTGAGGTTGAGGCCTCTCTGTTTTGGCAACGACCTCAATGGGTAGCTGAGAGACGTAGGACTGGTGGACATGCCTCCCCCTAACTGGTAAGAGCTCTCGGGAACTCTAGATCAAAACATGGGGGCTGACGACAGCTGTGTTAGGGCAGCCTTGGCCCTTCCCACTAGGCAGCGCTACTCAGCACTGGGAAGGAGCTCTCAGTTTCTGGGTTTCATGGAGCCTGCTTACCCAGAGTCCTGTTCCCGGGGGACGGGTGAGTCGCAGGAAGACTGGGGGGCAGGGTGGCTGCCAGAGGTGTGGTCGGGGGCGCCGGGCAGTGCGGTGGCTTCTCATCGGCGCCTTCTGCACAGTCGCGCAGGCCGTCGCACACCTGGGAGCGGCTCACGCAAGCGCCATCCGGACAAGGTAGCTGCCCAGGGGCACACGTCACACGGCCTGTGGGGGGGGGGGAGAGGGTACGGTGAAGACCAGCCCACCATTCGCTCATTCTAGTGCCTTCCTTCAACCCTCAGGAGGCTTAGTTTGGTCAGAATCAAGTCTACCCTTCCAGAGTTAATGCTAAATAGATTGCTTCTGGTGGAAATTTGTGTTCTGGGTTTTTTAGACTCGTCTACCCATGTACTATCTGAAACGTCACCTCCATCTTCTCTTATAAACGCCACCTCCATCTCCTCAAAAGATTCCATCAACGGCGTCTCCAAAAATTTTTACACATCACTTGAGAAGACAGGCGAACTAATGCCAGTGTACTGGAAGAAGCAAAGATCACCTGTGTTGAAGCGATGATTCTTCAACATCAACTTCGTTGGACTGGTAATAATAATAATAATAATAATAATAATAATAATAATAATAATAATAATAAATTTTTATTTGTACCCGGCCCTCCCTGGCCAGAGCCGGGCTCAGGGCGGCTAACATCATAAAACTAACACAATTGTGCGGAGGCCTGATGATCGTCTTCCAAAGCAACTACTCTATTCCACACTTCAAAATGGAAAGTGTAATGCTGGTGGTCAACAAAAGAGGTTTAAAGACTCTCTCAAGGCCAATCTAAATTTTTTTAGTATAAACACCTACAATTGGGAAACACCGGCCTGCGAGCGCTCCAGTTGGAGAACAGCCTTGACCAAAGGTGTCATGGGCTTTGAAGACACTCAAACTCAGGACACAAGAGAGAAACATTCTAAGAGGAAGGTACGCTCGGCAAATCCACACCGTGATCAGCTCCTGCCCGGAAACCTATGTCCCCACCGTGGAAGGACATGTGGATCCAGAATTGGCCTCCACAGTCCCTTACGGACTCATTGTTAAAACCGTGTTTTTGGAAGACAATCTTACTCGGCTACGAGGGATCGCCAAAGAAGACTACCTGAAACCCAAGGGGCACATTGGTTGCCAGATGTGAAATATATTGGCCCTATTTTCAGCTCCCCCACCCCACTAAAGGACCAAATTAGCTCTGCTCAGCCTCCATAGTCGAAGGCTGCAGTGCTGCTGACTGCCAGTTGCTGGAACCCTCAAAAGGTAGCTTTTGTGTTTTATCTGTGCTGTTTCTAATTTGTGTGAGTCCAGAAAAAAGGTGGGATATTAATAATCCATCAATCAATCGCAAACCGCTTTCAGCTTTTTAAAAAAACAATCAAGCAATGCACACGTTTTGTGAAATAAATATCAAGCGGTCAATAGCGCTTGTTCCATAACACCCATCAAAGCGACAGTTCAGGTAGGTAGCCATGTTGGTCTGCTGTAGCCGAAACAAAATAAAAAAATTCCTTCCAGTAGCACCTTAAAGACCAACTAAGTTTGTTATTGGTATGAGCTTTCGTGTGCATGAACACTTCTTCAGATACACAGTGCGCATGCACACGAAAGCTCATACCAATAACAAACTTAGTTCGTCTCTAAGGTGCTACTGGAAGGAATTTTTTTATTTTAGTTCAGATCAGGAAACTGAAAATAATCAGGCCGGGTATGGTGGGAGAAGATCTGGAGGGAAGGAAAGGCAAGCCATAAGCCTGCAAGAAACATCTGAATCGCATTGGCCATCTTGATAAACCTGGATTGCAGCTCAGCGCTGCTGGAAATCTCCCCAAGATTACCAAAGACGCTTGACAGGACCTTGTAAACCTTCAGTGTAGAACATCAAAACCTTCGGGGTCCAGTGGCGTAGGGTGGGTTGTCAGCACCCGGGGCAAGGCAAGTAATTTGCGCCCCCTAACCCGTGGATTTGCGCCCCCTAACCCTAACCCCCAGATGTTGCGCCCGGTGTGGCCGGCCCCCCCTGCACCCCCACGCTACGCCACTGTTGGGGTCTACCTAGCGCAGCATTCCCTGCACGGACTGGCAGTGCCTCTCCAGGGTTTGGGGGTCCAGGGGTCTCTCCCAGCCGTAACGGGAGGGGACACTGGGTGTGTGTGGACGGGAGCTGGGACCTTCTGCATGCAAAGCAGCTGCCCCGCCATCGACCTACGGGGGATGACTGCTCTCACCTGGGCAGAAAGCTTCATCCATTCCGGCGGGACAATCCTGCTTCCCGTCACAAAGCAGAGCTTGGGGCAGGCACTGGCCGCCGGGGCACTGGAACTCCCCAGCCGGACACAGGCAGCCGCTCTCGTCGCTGAAGTCTCCGCAGTCGTCGTGCCGGTCGCAGCGGTGGAGGTACGGCAAGCAGCGCCCCATTGCGCAGCGGAACTCGCTCGGCCCACAGGGGGGCCCGCAGCCTGAGAAGGGGTTGTTTTATTGTTTATTGTTATTTCTGCAATTTACATGCCACCCTTTATCCGAAGAGGTACAACATTAAAAGCATAATTTACATAGCATAATAAGAAAGGACAAATTTAAAAAATCACAGGTAAAAATCCCGCCCCAACACATTTTTAAAAGGCCATGGATTGTCTAATGGCTGAAGGCCTGGTTAGAGAGGAACATTTTTGCCTGGAGCCTAAAGGTATAGACCGTATTTTTCGCCATATAGTACGCACTTCCCCCCCTCCAAATATGAAGGGGAAATCTGTGTGCGTCCTATGGGGCGAATACAGGCTTTCGCTGAAGCTTGGAGAGCGAGAGGGGTCGGTGCGCACTCTCCAGGCTTCAGGAAGCTATCAGCAAGCCTAGGGAGCCCGGGGGAGTTCCCGCAGGGCTCCCTAGGCTGCGGATAGCAGTCTGCTGCCCGGCGCGCGGGCGCCCTGAAGCAGAGTGCCCCGCGCGCTGGGCAGATATCCGCAGCCTGTTGCACGGAGCATGGGGCACGCTGAAGCAGAGCGCCCCGCGCTTCGTGCAGACATCGGCCAGCCCCACAAGCTCGGGGGACAGCGGGGAGGCGCAGCACCGCCATCCCGCTGTTCCTCGACCTGTTTTGGAGGCTGGCGCCGGGGAGAAGCGCGCTTCTCCCCAGCGCCAGCCCCACAAGCTCGGGGGACAGCGGGGAGGCTGAGCGCCGCCATACTGCTGTTCCCCGACCTGGTTTGGTTTCCCCGACCTGGTTTTTTGGGGGAAATAAAGGATAAAAAAATTTCCTTTATCCCCCCCCCAAAAAAACTAGGTGCGTCCTATGGGACGGAGCGTCCTATGGGACAAAAAATACGGTAATGAAGTCACCAGGCGAGCCTCCCTGGGGAGAGCATTCCCTAGACTGGGAGCCACTACAGAGAAGGCCCTGTTCTCGAGTTGCCACTCTGCAGACCTCATGGAAATAGCACACGGAGAAGGGCCTCTGATGATGAACGCAGATTTCGGGATGGTTTATATGGGGAGAGGCAGTCCTTGAGGTATTGCGATCCTGAGCCATTTAAGGCTTTATAGGTCAAAACCAGCACTTTGAACTGGGCCCAGAAGCTCATTGGCAGGCCAGGATCATTGTAATATGCTCAAACTGTCTTGCTCCAGTGAGCAACCAGGTTGCCCAATTCTGCACTAGCTGAAGTTTCTAAACAGTCTTCAGAGGCAGCCCCACGCATCACACGGTGCGGTAGTCTATCCTAGAGGTCACCAGAGCATCAACCATGGAAGTCAGGCTGTCCTTGTTCAGATAGCGGTGCAGCTGAAGGAAGGCATTCTGGGCCACTGAGGCCACCTGAGCCTCGAACGACAGCAAAGGATCCAGCAATATCCCCAAGTTATGTACCAGCTCCTTAAGAGGGAATGTAACCCCGTTCAGAGCAGGCGACCTCCCATCCATCTCATCTGGGGAACCACCCACTTATCTGGTTGAGAGAGGACACGCCAGGACCTCTGTGGGCAGCCAAACTCCGCCAACCACCCACAAAATCTGCCAAACTCCACCACAATTGCTCCCTCCAAACCTCCTTTCTCAAACTCCAACTCTCCCCTGGCCTCAAAGGTCAGTGCAAAAGTTCATGGGGTTGCTAGCCTTTCCCTTTCTGTGGCATTTTTGCAGCTTCCCTGCTCTTTTCAGGGGGTTTTTGCCCTTGCAGAAATGATCTCTTTCAGCTTCTGCCTTCTGGAAGAAGGTATTTACAGGGTTATAAAGACTAGGACTAGCCGCCTGAGAAACAGTTTCTACCCAAATGCAATTCTGGTTTTAAACGCAGTATAAGGAGTATCTATAGGAGTATATTGTATTTTAAAATGGGGTTTCAGAGTTTTTAGGGGTTTTTGAATGTCTTGTGTAGATTTTTCAATTTCATTGTTCTGTATGGGACAATGACAATAAAGATATTGTATTGTATCGTATCATATTGTTCGGCAGTTTAAATCAATTTACTTAATTATTTCCCTGCGCAGACCATATACAAGAGTCAAAGATGTCTAAGTGGAGAGACACCTGCATACCCATTTTTATGCACACTTTACTCCAGACAGAATTCCACTTGCCCCCCAGGTCAGCTGGTAATCTCTCCCTGCGCCCCCCCCCCCCCCGCATTTCAGCTGCTCTGAGTGCCTGCCTTTGCTCTGCGCTCACCGGCCTCGTCGGAATGATCCGCAAAGCCGCAGTCCAGTTCCCCGTCGCAGAGATGCTCACGGGGGATGCAACGCCCGTTGGCGCAGCGGAACTCCTGCAAGGCGCAGGCGGGCAGCGGGCAGTCCCTCTCATCCGAGCCGTCGAGGCAGTCTGCAGTTCCGTCGCAGCGATATCCCCAGGGCACACACTGCCCGCTGGCGCACTGGTACTGGTGAGGGGCGCAACTCAAGGTGCAGAACTCGTCCGAGCCGTCCCCGCAGTCGTCCTCGTTGTCACATGCCCAGGCGCTGGGCACGCAGCGCCCGCCTGTGTGGCAGGCGAACTCTGTCTCGGCGCAGCGCGGCGATGTGGCACAAGGTTCTAGGGGGGTGACGCACTGCCACAAGCCGGCCTCACAGGAGCTGCAGAAGGGAGAAGTGTCAGAAAGAGCGGGATGGGTGTGAGGTGGGCACTGGGGCCGCCTGAGGCTCAGCGCAGTGCCACAAGGAGAGGTCATGGCACGACAGCTACGGCCATTCCTGCTCTTTGTGGGGTTTCCTTTCCAAAATTTATTTACACAGAGCTAAATAAAAGATATACAGTGGTACCTCCAGTTGTGAACAGGATCCATTCTGGAGGTCTGGCTGTATCCCGAAGTTTTTGCAACCAGAGGACCACTTCTGAGCATGCGCAAGCAGTGAAACACTTCCAGGTTTGCTGCTTTCGCAACCCGAAGTTTATGTTACCCGAGGGTAATATAACCCGAGGTTCCACTGTATATCAGAGCAGTTTACAACCCCCGGGGTACAGTGCAGAATGAACACCGTGTTGCACTTGTAAAGGTAAAAAAGGTAAAGGACCCCTGGATGGTTAAGTCCAGTCAAAGGTGGCCATGGGGTTGCGGCACTCATCTCGCTTTCAGGCCGAGGGAGCCGGCGTTTGTCCGCAGACAGCTTTCCGGGTCATGTGGCCAGCAGGACTAAAGCGCTTCTGGTGCAACAGGACACCGTGGTGGAAACCAGAGCACATGGAAACACCGTTTACCTTCTCGCTGGAGCAGTGCCTATTTATCTACTTGCACTGGTGTGCTTTCGAACTGCGAGGTTGGCAGGAGCTGGGACAGAGCAACAGGAGCTCACTCCGTTGCGGGGCTTCGAACCGCCGACCTTCTGATCGGAAAGCCCAAGAGGCTCGTGGTTTAGACCACAGCGCCCCCCGCGTCCTGCTTTTTACACCCCCCTGTAAAAGTGTTGAGGATCTGAGCAGTATTAGGTGCATTTATTGGTAGGTAGACAATTCTTCCCATCTCCCCTTCTCCAGCCAGCCTTTACAGACTTACCAGTTCCTGCATTCCTGCATCACCAGGGCTCCCAGTGGGAACAGAGTGCCCTCCCAGTAGCAAGGGCACTCGGAGGGGTCGATGCAGCGGCCGCCTGGCAGGGAAGGAACAGCAGAATATCAGGAGAGCCCTGTTGGATCAGGCCAATAGCCCATTGAGCCCGGCAGCCTCTTCTCACCACGGCCGGCCCCAGGTTTGAATCCTGCAAGCAGGATCTCTTCCCTGAGCAGAGCTCTTTGGGCGGATCTCAACACTTGCGGAAGCGCTGACGGGTTGCTGCAGGAATGGCGGAGAGGCATTTCAGTTTGTACCCAGCTGGATAGCCTAGTGGGTAGAGCACAAGACTTGTAGCCTCAGGGTCGTGGGTTCGAGCCCCACGTTGGGCAAAAGACTCCTGCATTTCAGGGGGTTGGACTAAACTGCTGCTTGCCTTCTATCACTGTGCCATTGAGAGCGTGCTCACTTATGGCTTATGTGTGTGGTACGGAAGCTGTACTACCCAGGACAGGTTGGGGTTGTGCAGAGTTGTTAAGGCAGCAGAGAGCATTGTTGGCTGCCCACTCTCCACCTTAGAGCAGATTTATGCCACAAGGTGCCATAGGAAGGCACTGGACATAGTAAAAGATCCATCGCATCCTGGTCACTGTCTCTTCGAGCTCCTGCCGTCGGGACGGAGATACAGGACGATGAAGACAAGAACGAGCCATTTTAAGAACAGCTTCTTCTCCAGAGCGATCTCGGCCCTGAATGGGAAGCCCGGACTTTGAAAGTCATCTAATCTCCCTTGCTGTATTATATTGTATTGTTTAATTAGTGTTTTTATGGAGCAGTCAAGTAATTTTGTTGTCCCCGAAGGGGGCAATGACAATAAAGATATTCTTATTCTTCTTATCTTCTTCTAGATCAGTGTTTCCCAACCGGTGTTCCGCGGCACACGAGTGTGCCGTGAGACGTTGCCTCGTGTGCCGCGAGATGCCTGGAGGGAGGCGGGCGAGTCGGGCGGCGAGAGGCGGGGCGGCGGCGGCGAGGAGAGGCCGCGCCTCCTGCTGCTGCCTGGCGCTCCTCCTCGCAGCCGGCAGCGCTGCCTGGGCGCCTCCTCGCGACTCTGCCTCGCTGGGTTTGGTCTCCCAGCAGAGACGGGTCACACGCGCCCCTCCCTCCCTCCCTCAGCCTGCGCGGAGGGAGAGCCAGAGAGAGGCATCGCTCCTGCGCGGCGGGAGAGGGAGCAGCCGGAGCGATGCCCCAAACGAACGCATGGGACCGGAGGGGAAATCCTCTCCGAGGCGGATTGAGCGCAGCTGAGAGAAGCCTTTCGAGGAGCTGCCGTGTCCCCTGGAAACCCCCTTCCCAGCTCTGCCTCAGCCGCCGCCGCCTCAGTTGCCGCAGTCCCTCAGTCCCTCGCTCTGCTGCCTCCTCCCACCCCCAAAGCTTGGAGGTTCCCCAGCAAGGGGGAGGGAAAAAACTTTCACTTTTGTGCGTCCCTCCCGGCCAGACGCTGCGTGCTGACGTCACGGGGCGGGGCTTTAATGGTGGTGTGCCGCGAGATTTTTTTTCAGTAAACAGGTGTGCCGTTGCCCAAAAACGTTTGGGAAACACTGAATCTAGATGACCCTCGGGGTCCCTTCCAAGTCTACGATTCTAGGATTTTCATCCATCCAGGGACTTCGCATCATGGCTGATGACCAGGGAGGACGGTCGTAGCTGCCCAGAGATGGAAGGATGATAAAGTTCCAACCAGAGAAGAATGGATAATCAAGATGTTGGACTATGCCGAAATGGCAAAATTGACAGGGAGAATCAGAAGCCAATAAGATAATAAATTTAATTAGGAATGGGGGGGAAACTTATAGATTATCTTAAAGAACACAGTTAAAAACATTAACAGGATTAACATAACACCTGTAATAATTCTGTAGTTATAAATGGAAATTTGAATACGATTTGGACAATATTATAGGATGCAGTATAAAATGAAGTACTATGGAAACCACAAGAGGGTGGAGGGAAGTCCACAGATCCAGGGAAACCTAGATGCGTATAAAACTGACTATAAAAACAAGTAGATTTGAATGTAAAAGATATTTGTAAAAACCTAAAATAAATAAATAAATAAATATTAAAAAAGGGAGGACGGAAGCAGCAGTCTAGTGCTGCTCTTCCCACACACCAGCTGACCCTTTGCAACCTTCTTCAGCACAGGGACCCAACGCCTCTGAGAATAATAGAATCGTCAAGTTGGAAGGTACCCCCAAAGGCCATCTAGTCCAACCCCCTTCAATGCAGGAGTCGCAGCAAAAGCATCCATAATAGGTGGTCCTCTGCCCCCCCCCCTGCCATCTTACCATGCACGACTTTGCCCTCCGGGCAGAAGCATCCCTCCACGCAGGAGAGGGCCTCGCTGCTGCAGTGCTCGGCCCCCTCCAGGCCGAAGTTCTTGCAGGTGGGGGGGCAGGCTGGGCCGCAGGCGTCATACTCCAGCCCGTAGTCACACTGCATGGCTGAGCAGGGAGAGAGGGAAGTGCTTGCTCGCTTACTTACTCATTACAAAAAACAAATAAATCACCAAGCATCAAGTGCTGTTTTGAGAGGCAGGCATGGCCACACCTGGCCCTCCAGCTGTTTGGGGACGACAACTCCCATCATCCCTAGCTAACAGGATCAGTGGCCAGGGATGATGGGAGTTGTAGTCCCAAAACATCTGGAGGGCCAAGTTTGGCCATGCCAAGGGAACTGCCTGGGGAATCCAGGGTGCATTGGTCTCAAAGTTCTTATTATTAATATGTACAGTATTAAATTAATATACTGCCCTTCATCCAAATATCACAGGGAGGGTTACAGTATAAAAACACATCAAGTACATAATGTAACAACGGCAACAAAACAATGACCCACAAACACCCTGACACATTTAAAAGGCCAAATAATAATAATAATAATAATAATAATAATAATAATAATAATAATAATAATTTATTATTTATACCCTGCCCATCTGGCCGGGTTTCCCCAACCACTCTGGGCGGCTTCCAACAGAACACTAAAATACAATAACCTATTAAACATTAAAAACTTCCCTAAACAGGACTGCCTTCAGATGTCTTCTAAAAGTTTGGTAGTTATTTTTCTCTTTGACATCTGGTGGGAGGGCGTTCCACAGGGCGGGTGCCACCACCTAGAAGGCCCTCTGCCTGGTGTGTGGTGTAGTGGTTAAGAGCGGTAGTCACGTAATCTGGGTAACCGGGTTCGTGTCTCCGCTCCTCCACATGCAGCTGCTGGGTGACCTTGGGCCAGTCACACTTCTCTGAAGTCTCTCAGCCCCACTCACCTCACAGAGTGTTTGTTGTGGGGGAGGAAGGGAAAGGAGAATGTCAGCCGCTTTGAGACTCCTTAAAGGGAGTGAAAGGCGGGATATCAAATCCAAACTCTTCTTCTTCTTCTTCTTCTTCTTCTTCCCTGTAACTTGGCTTCTCATAGCCAAAGGCCTCAGTGAAGAGGAATGCAATGAAGGCGCCAGGCGAGCCTCCCTGGGGAGGGACTGGTTTCACGAGGTCCTCCAGGGAAAGGAGCAAACTGTAAGACAAGGCTAGCCCTGCTCTCCCCAGCAATTTGTGCACCACTATTAGGGACAGGTTGGATGCAGAGGAATGGGGGGAGGAACCAGCTGGGGAACCCCTCCCCCCAGGGGAAGAAGGACCAGAGCCCACGGAGGGGTGGTGGGACGACAATGAGCGGTCAGAGAGTGTAGACTGGGAGGAGGAGGTGTTGGAAGCTGAAGAGGCAACAGGGCTTAGTGAGCGGGGAGAGTCTGTGGCAGAGAGAAGTCCAGAATTGGAGGCTGAGGCAAGAGAGGAGGGAGGCCAAGAGGCAGAGATGGGTCTGGCTGGTGAAGCAGCTCAGGGTGTCACCTCCTTCTGCTGCAACAAGCTCCCCTCCCTGCTTGTCTCCCAGAACCAGAAGAGGGCTGAAAAGGGCTGGGGAGAGAGAGGCTTCTTGCAGGCGCAGTCTCCGATGGCTTGGGGAAACCCTGGAGAGGAGGGGACTTAGACAATTGGGGGAGGCGGGGACCTTCAGTCTCTGCAGCCGCTTCATGAAGGTAAGACCCCCAGAACTAATGCCAGTGTACTGAAAGAAGCAAAGATCACCTGTGTTGAAGCAGTGATTCTTCAACACCCACTTCGTTGGACTGGTCATGTTGTGCGGATGCCTGATTGTCATCTTCCAAAGCAACTACTCTATTCCGAACTTAAAAATGGAAAGTGTAATGCTGGTGGTCAACAAAAGAGCTTTAATCTTAAAAGGCTAATCTTAAAAAATGTAGTATAAACACAAACAACTGGGAAACACTGGCCTATGAGCGCTCCATTGGAGAACAGCCTTTACCAAAGGTGTCATGGGCTTTGAAGACACTCGAACTCAGGACACAAGGGAGAAAGGTGCTAAGAGGAAGGCACGCTTGGCAAATCGTGATCAACTCCCGCCTGGAAACCAATGTCCCCACTGTGGAAGGACATGTGGATCCAGAATTGGCCTCCACAGTCACTTACAGACTCACTGTTAAAACAGTGTTTATGGAAGACAATCTTACTTGGTTATAAATGATCACCAAAGAAGAAGAAGCAGCTGTGCTCATTAGGCCTGACACTCCTGTACAATACATGTATACCAACTTGCAAGGTGTGATTGACTGCTGCCTCGCTTCTGTCAGCTGCCAGCTGGACCAAAGAATGCTAGGTGCATTGCCTCAGAATTATTATTTTTTAACTGCCTTGGTTCATGGAAAGTCTCTTCCCTTCTGGTCTGCAGCGTAAGTGGTAGGGTAGAGGCAGCAACATTCGGACAGTAAGGCCCACTGGCAACACTGCCCGGCTGTTGTGTCGCAGCTGGGCAGCAAAGGCTTTCCCCCCTTCCACACAGAGCCCACTTCCAGACTCCCAAACAAAAGCAGCATGACTTACGGCAGAGATCCTGGCTTCTCCAGCGCACAGGAACCCCCCGCTGGCTGCACTCCTCTGCGTAGGTAGCGATGGCGGTGCAGAGGCACTCGCAGTCCCCTCCGGAGTCACAGCTGAGGGGAGAAGAAAGTCAGGGAGGTAAAGGGACCCCTGACCATTAGGTCCAGTCATGACCAACTCTGGGGTTGCGGCGCTCATCTCGCTTTACTGGCCGAGGGAGCCGGCATACAGCTTCCGGGTCATGTGGCCAGCAGGACTAAGCCGCTTCTGGCGAACCAGAGCAGCGCACGGAAACGCCGTTTACCTTCCCGCCGGAGCGGTACCTATTCATCTACTTGCACTTTGAGGTGCTTTCAAACTGCTAGGTGGGCAGGAGCAGGAGACGAGCAACGGGAGCTCACCCTGCCGCGGGGATTCGAACTGCCGACCTTCTGATCGGCAAGTCCTAGGCTCTGTGGTTTAACCCACAGTGCCACCCGCATCCCAGGGGGACAGTAGAGGGACACAAGAGGGTCTCTACTCAGGAACAGCCTCCTAAGAATAGCCCCCCCACAAGCTCACAAGGTTCCAAATGCCTTCAAAAGTGTCTTCAAAACTCCCCAAGTTATCATTTCTAAAGCCCCTTGTAGGGGAAGACTCATTCCCTACCCCAATGGCCTCGTATCTGGTTGTGAATCTCCCTGATCACCACCACCACTACCACCAATAATATTTATATACCACTTAATATGCAAAACCCCTAAGCGGTTTACATAAAACATAGTAAGATAAATGAAAAGACAGGGGGGAATGTACTATCAATTAGGCTTGCCATATGTTTTCGGGTGTAAAAACGGCGTGGGGGGGGGGGGGGGGAATTTTGCCAAACTGGCAAAATGTCAGAGAAAACCCGGATGTATGGGAAAATGCAGCAGAAACCACTCAGAAAGCTTAAAATCACTAAAAAGCTCAACAATTTTTGGGGTCTTCCTAATAAAAGCTCAACAACTGCGGGTGTCAGGGATTTTATTTTTAGAAATATAGCAACCCTATGGAAATACAACATTTAAAACCAAAGATAAATAATAATAATAATAATAATAATAATAATAATAATAATAATAATAATAATAATAATAATACTGACCCTCCCCAGCCAGCTAACACCAATAAAATCACAGTAAAAACATAATAGGGGAAAATGAGAGGGGAGGGGGCAATTTAAAAAATAGGTTAAAATGCAATTTAAAATGCAGCCTCATTTTAAAAGTAGCCTGTTAAGTCGTGGGTTGACATAGCAGCCGGCACAGCGATTTCTTCAAGTAGCTCTTTATTATGGTAAGCTGGAATAGAACTGACTGTGAACAGCTCAGCCGGCCTGTATTTATAGGCAGCCGGCTGTCAACATTGTAACCACAACAGCCCAGAGTTCCCGCCTAAAATAACTGGCGCGGACCTGAGTGAAAACTATCTACAGACCTGAGTGAAAACTATATACAGTATCCCCCTGTTGGCCCAGGGTGAAACTACACTACATAACACCCCTCCCCACCGAGATAAGGCGTTAGTTACAATCGTAATGGTTTCCTTATATACAGCACTACGCGTAATGGTTCAATTAGGCACAAAAGCATATCGGTTACATTTCCCATACTTAGACCAACAGTGATACCTGTCCAACAACATAGTCCTTTAAATGAGTTGGGCGCTTGGAAACTCTGCCAGACCGCCGGGGACTGGTAGCCAAGTCCGGAGGGCCACACAGTTCTCGCTGAGGCTGTGGTGCGACCCTAGGTGGCGTTGGAACCAACTCCCCTGGATCCGCTGCTGTGAGTGGAGCCTCCGCAAGTGGAGTGGTCTGAGTCTGTTCTGAAACGGCTTGGTTCGGCTCCACGCTGGCAGTTTGCGAGGGAGGTGTAGGTGGGGCCTCGCCATCTGTACGTGTCTCTTCTGGAGCCGCAAGCGCAGTTGGGGGCACCTCGGTAGTGTCCAAGTCCCCAACCCTGCGCCTAAGCTGGTCTATGTGCCGTCGCCACAAGCGTCCGTCTTCGAGTGCCACCTGGTACGAGCAAGGTCCAGTGACTCCCACTACTGTGGCTGGCACCCAAGGGATGTCCCCCACATAGTTCCGGGCAAAGACCTGGTTTCCTGGGACAAATGACCGTGGTGCATTGGCACAGCCTGGGGGTTCAGCCACGGCAAAGTCTGGGTGTAGCCGGTCGAGCGGTGACCTGAGGCGGCGGCCCATAAGCAGTTCAGCAGGACTCCTCCCTGTGGCCGCATGAGGGGTGATGTGTTGCACGAACAAGTATTCGGCGACCCGCTCATGCCAGTCTCCCCGGTCCAGGCGCGCCAGTGCCTCTTTTGTCGAGCGCACCATTCTTTCCGCTTGCCCATTGCTGGATGGATGAAAGGGTGCCGTTAGGGCATGGCGGATGCCCAGTCCCAAAAGATACCGCTCAAACGTGCCTGACGTGAACTGCGGTCCGTTGTCAGAGACAAGGACATCAGGACACCCATGCGTTGCAAACAGGCCTCGCAGCACCCGGATGACAGCTTTGGTAGTGGTGGAGGGCATCAGGGCGACCTCCAGCCATTTGGAATAGGCGTCCACCACTACCATAAAGGTCCAGCCGTGAAAGGGGCCAGCCAGATCGATGTGCACCCTCGACCAGGGTGTCTTTGGCGTCTCCCAGGTGTGTCCCTTAGCTGCCGGTGGTGCAGGCCTCGACTCCTGGCACGCTTGACAGGCGGACACCCAGGCAGTGATGGCATCGTCCATATTAGGCCACCAGACGTAACACCGAGCCAATGCCTTCATTTTGACAATTCCCGGGTGGCCAACGTGCAGAGCCTCCAGGACGCGCTGACGGAGTCCCTGGGGAATCACGACGCGGTCTCCCCACAGCAGACAGCCGCGATGAGCTGAGAGTTCATGTTGTCTGGTTGCGAAGGGCTGGAACTCCGATGCAAAGGGCCCTTGTGGCCACCCCCTCCACACCCTGTTGAGCACCCGGCTGATGGTGCGATCCTGGGCAGATGCGGAGGCCACAGTGGCAGCCGATACAGGCGCTGCCGGAAGATCCTCAATCAGAAGGAGCGATGAAGCTGGAGCCGGGTCTTCCACAAATGCTGGAAGAGGGCAACGGCTGAGGGCGTCGGCATGGCCCATCGATTTCCCCGGGCGATGGATGAGCCGGTAGTGGTAGGCAGCCAGGAAAACAGTCCATCGCAGCATGCGTGGTGAGAGGACCGGTGGAGTTGGACGATCACCGGCGAGGAGGCCCAGGAGTGGCTTGTGGTCAGTGATGAGGTCAAAAGTCCTGCCATAGAGGTATTCATGGAACCTCTTCACTCCAGCCACAAGTGCCAATGCCTCCTTGTCGAGCTGGCTGTAATTCCGTTCCGTCGGAGATAGTGTCCTGGAAAAGTAGGCGAGCGGTGCTTCTCTTCCATCTGGAAAACGGTGACTAAGGACAGCACCGATGCCAAAAGGTGAGGCGTCGCAGGCAAGGACCAGCGGCCTGGATTCACTGTACTGTACCAGCACACTGTCTGAAGAAAGGAGAGCCTTGACCGCGTTGAAGGCCGCCGTCTCCCGATGACCCCAGGCCCAAGGCGTCTTAGTGCTAAGGAGTCGGTGAAGAGGCTCAGCCACTGTGGCTTTGTGGGGCAGGAACATGTTATAAAAGTTCAGCAGCCCCAGGAATGCCTGCAACTCCGTTTTGTTCTTTGGAGTGGATAGCGCGGATCTTGGATGTGGTTGGATGAAGACCGGAGGCATCGATAAGATAGCCCAGGAACTCTACCTGTGGAACGGCGATCTGGCACTTCTCTCTCTTTACCTTGAGCTCGGCCTCCTGGAACCTGGTCAGCACGGCACGGAGGCGCTCGAACAGCTGCTGGTGTGAGTCTGCAGACACCAAGACGTCATCAAAATATGGTACCACGCCTGGAAGCCCTTGCAGGAGACGCTCCATAAGGCTTTGGAAGATGCCAGGAGCCACACTCACCCCGAACTGCAACCGGCGGCAACGGAATGCCCCCCGGTGGGTGACGATCGTCTGGGCTTCAGCAGTGGCATCATCGACTGGCAGTTGTTGATAGGCTTGAGCAAGGTCCAGCTTAGCGAAGACCTTACCCTCACCCAGGGAATGCAGCAGGTGTTGGACAACAGGAACCGGATAAGCGTGCTGCTGAAGTGCCTTGTTGATCGTGCACTTGTAGTCAGCGCAGATTCTCACCGACCCATCTGGCTTGACAGGCGTGACGATGGGGGTTTCCCACTTTGCGTGGTCAACCGGCTCCAAAACTCCTTGGGCGATCAGTTTGTCCAGTTGTTCGTCCACCTTAGCCTTGAGAGCAAAGGGAACCCGGCGTGGCTTTAGCTTGATGGGGGCGACTTGTGGATCAAGGCTAAAGGAGATGGGCGTACCTGTATATTGGCCCAAGGTGCCGTCAAAAACCTCGGCAAAGTCTTTGACCAGACCCTCAGTCTCTGCGTTAGAGATGCAGTTGATGCCGGTGACTTCCAGGCCGAGGGCATCAAACCAGTCTAGCCCTAGGAGGCTTGGCCGCTGACCTTCGACCACCACCAACCGGAGCAGGCCCGAAAAATCCTTGAAGGCGATCCGGAACCGGCCAACGCCTACCACGGGAATGTCGTTTCCCTGGTAGTCTCTCAGGTGTACGCGGTGAGAGTCGAGTTGCCTTTTGGACACTCTGGGTACCAGTCTTTTGATGGTGCTCCATGACACGATGGACAGGGCAGACCCGGTGTCGATCTCCATGTCACATGGAGCTCCTTCAATGAGCACCGTGACGTTCAGCTTGCGTCGCGTAGGCGAGTCGGTTTGGCCAATCGTGGTTCCAGACGGGCAGCGGCAGTTGGTGAGAGCGAAACAACTTTCCTTGGCAGACTGGAGTGAAGACTTGGACTTGCGAGTCGATGAAGGGGGGTGTCAGACGGAGCCGAACGGCAGACCTTAGCGATGTGGCCCCTTCTGGAACACTTCCTACAGATGGCGTCTCTGAATCGACACTTGGCACGGGAATGGTTGCCTCCGCAGCCAGCACATTCCGGTTGGCCCTTGGACTTCTGTTGGAACTTCCTGCGCTCCCGCTTTGTCTGGTGCACGTCATCGTCTTCACTGGAGGATGCCTCCTCACTGCTGGCCTCTTCATGATGCACCGGAACTGGCTCCCTAGCAAGACGCGGGCTGCTGGACTTGCGGATCTCCTGGGCGGAGCGTTCAGCAGCTTCTGAGGCCACAGCCTCCTCAATGGCTTTCTGTAGCGTGAGGTCTGGCTTGGCTAGGAGACGCCGTTGCAGATGGATGTTCCGGACCCCGCAGACGATTCGATCCATCAGGGCATCGTCTAAGTCTCGGAACTCACAGTGCATTGCAGCCTGTCGCAGGGCGGTGGTGTAGTTGTTGATTGACTCCCCCTCTGCCTGGTTCCGGTGGTAGAACGCATGGCGGGCAGCAATCTTGGACGGCTTTGGTGCGTAGTGGTTGCGGAGCTTCTCTTGGATCGTGTCCCATGGTGTTGCCTGGACTGCTTCAGGCGCAACCAACGCTCGGGCCGTCTCAAACACCTCAGGCCCACAGAGGCTGAGGAATAGGCCCCGCTTCCGATCCTTTGATACTGCTGTCAGCTCGTTGGCTTGGAGGTAGCAGTCGAACCGAGCGAGGTAGGAGTCCCATGATTCAGAGGCTGGCGCAAACGGCGGTAGAGGCACAAGTGAAGCCATGATTCCGATGCCGGCGTGAAGGGCGATGGATGGAACACAGTGCTCTAGCCAGAACAGTCAGCTCTGAATTGGTTCTGCCCAGTGATTTCGCTCAGTGATTTCGCTCTGTGATTCAGCTCAGTGATTCAGCTCAGTTCAGAGGCTGGCCGCATCTGGCTGTGCTCTGATGTCCATCCATCCCACCTTCGTCGCCAGTGTTAAGTCGTGGGTTGACATAGCAGCCGGCACAGCGATTTCTTCAAGTAGCTCTTTATTATGGTAAGCTGGAATAGAACTGACTGTGAACAGCTCAGCCGGCCTGTATTTATAGGCAGCCGGCTGTCAACATTGTAACCACAACAGCCCAGAGTTCCCGCCTAAAATAACTGGCGCGGACCTGAGTGAAAACTATCTACAGACCTGAGTGAAAATTTGAAGATGACGAGTGAGACCTCGTCGAAACGTCGCCTAGACACCCCAACTCTTACACGGGAAGACACCCGAAGACACCAAAACCTGCATTCCTGTACCCGTGAAAATCTACGAAAGCAAATATCTCACCTCTACGGGGAGGAAACCTTCCAGCTGTTGAAGATGACGAGTGAGACCTCGTCGAAACGTCGCCTAGACACCCCAACTCTTACACGGGAAGACACCCGAAGACACCAAAACCTGCACACCTGAGTGAAAACTATATACAGTATCCCCCTGTTGGCCCAGGGTGAAACTACACTACATAACACCATGGATTAAAACTGTAAGGGGAGGAAAGTGTCAGACTGAGTCCAGACCAAAGGCCAGGCGGAACAGCTCTGTCTTGCAGGCCCTGCAGAAAGATGTCAAGTCCCGCAGGGCCCTGGTCTCTTGGGACAGAGCGTTCCACCAGATCGGGGCCACAGCCGAAAAAGCCCTGGCTCTGGTTGAGGCCAGCCTAACCACCTTGCGACTTGGGACCTCCAAAATGTTACAAAAAAGGACATCAGTAAAAAAATCAACAACAGGGAAGCCCTCAATTCAACATTTTTAATGTTTAATATATCAATAGATTACTATCAAGGTATAACGGCTATATGTCTCGCCAGCCCCCTACCCGCAGGCGTCGAAGATGCACCACTCGTAGAACTGCTGGCAGGGGAGTTCCTCATGGCAGGGGGCGAAGAGGTCCTGCAAGAGGACCCCACAGCGCTTCCGGGCCCAGGTCACACGGTGTGAGTTCACCTTGGTGGTGGGAGGGAGAAAGACAGACATGAGAGGGGCCGCTGACTTCACCAGAAGCACCTGCTGGATGAGGCCAATGGCCCACCTGGTCCAGCACCCTGTTCTCACAGCAGATGCCTCTTTTGGGGAAATCCGAAGCAGGATCCAAGCACAAGAGCCACTCTCTCCTCCTGCGGTTTCTAACAACTGGTACTGGATTGCTGCCTCCGACTGTGGAGGCAGAACAGAGCCATCCTGGCCAATAGCCATCTCCTCCAGGTTTGTGGCCAACTCCTGTGGCAGGGAGTTCCATAGGTTAACTAAGTGCTGTCTGAAGAAGATTTTTTCTTTTATCTGTCCTGAATCATCTAACATTTCAGCTTGGTTGTATGCCCACAAATTCTGGTGTTATGGGGGGACGGGACACTTTTGCCTCCCCTCTTTCTCCATGCCAGGCGTCATTTTGTAAACTTCTATCCTGTTGCTGCTTGCTCCTCTTTCCTCTAAACTAAGAAGTCCCAAAGGCTGCAACCATTCTTCATAGGGGATTCGCTCCATCCCCTTGATCATTTGGGCTGTGCTTCTCTGGTCTTTCCCCCACTCTAGAATACCCTTTTTGAGTGAGGTGACCAGGACTGTGCGCAGAATTCCAAATGCCGCCGCACTAAAGATCTGCACCTTCAGGGCTGCAACTGCAGCAGCCACAGGTTAAACCTTGACAACCTCCCCCAGCTTGTCCTCGTATGGTGACATTTCTCTTTATTGCACAGGAACGCAGCTGCATGCATTTACCTTTCAAGCTCCAGGACTGAGTGTTGCTGGAGTCCCACCCCCACCCCACCCCCGGTGAAAAGCCGCTCTCTAGCACTCCATCGGAGCAAACTTCAATTCAGGTTTTCTGCAGATTGACATTTATTCCGATGGAGTGCTAGAGAGTGGGTTTTCGTGGGGAAAGCTCTGGAGTTAAAAAGGATGCAGGGACACAGAACTTTAAAGCGTGGACCAGGCCTGTAAGAAGTAAATGTGGATCAGCTCAAACAGAGATGGACTTTAACTGGGCAGCCGACCTGGGCGTACCGTGCAAGGGTGCTCAAAATCCTCGCTGTTGACTTCAGGGCAGAGCAGGCTGACGCGCCAGGAGTTGCCAAAGAGATCTGCTGTGGGCTCTACAATGCCTTGCCGGCTGGTGAAATCGTTCTCAGTATCCCCATCAAAGTTCCCACACAGGCCTGACATGCGGCCTTGGTACATGGGGTCCACTTTGATGTAGATGCGGGTGCCTGTACAGAGAGGGGGAAAGGCTCATTCAAGTCAAAATAAAATCACAGCCTCTTGGAGTCCAAATAAAAGGAATACATGCTGACTTATTTTTCAACTTCATTCCCCCTTTCCGTTCCTAAGTTCTTTCCACCACCACCTCACAATTTTTTTCATTTTAAAAACAATGAAGAAACAGGACTTTCAGCCACCCTGTGTTTGGTTTTTTAGGGTTGTAAAATAGTTGCTCTGTGCTTTAGAGCTTCTTCTGCACAGGAAGATCAAAAGTTCACAGGAAAAGTCAAAGCTCATAGGAGGAGGATTTGCATAGGGAGGTTAAAAGCATTTAAGAGGAAATTTTGCACAGGTGAGTCAAAAGCTCAGCCTCGGAATATGGCAAGTAAGGAAAGAAAGAAATTTTACTCCTTATTGGCTCAAAGCTTGACAGGGGGATGAAAAAATGGCATGTAAGGAAAATTGGAAGATGGGGAGGGAGAAGAGAGAACTAAGGAAGAACTGAAATTAGAGCCCTCTTGCAAATAGAGCATAAACCTGAAACAAGGACCCAGGATACAACCTGAAATAGTTGGAAAAGCTTAACGGAGAAGGCTGGAAGCCTCTGTCTTGATCAATATTCACCAGGTTAGGAAACAGAACAAGACCGATTGGATACATTTATCTCTGTTTATTTTGCAATTATATGTCGTTTATTTTGCTCTTATATTTCGACTATAAACCATGTTTCTTTCCTCCAACTTTCTCAAGAGCTGTTTAACTCTCGGCTTTATTAAAGGTCAAGAGGTAAGGTAATTGGCCCACAATGCATAGGAGCCAACTCCTAGGGGCTGAGAGGTCTTTGCACCCCCAATAAAATATTTGAGGGGGCCACAGTCCAAAGTCACATCATGTGATTGAGTAGGTGGGGCAGGGCTTACCTCCCCCCCAACATTTTATTAAAGTTGGCACTCTTCCTGCCCAGTCTCACCTCCATCCCAGAGCACCGTCAGCCCCAGCTGGGAGATAAGCGAGAGGAAGAGCCCTGCTCTCTCCAGGGTCAGGCCATTCCCACTATACGTTTTCGGGGGGCGCACCGAAACCCCGTTCACGGTCACGTCTTTTCCTGGTGTGGACAGAGAAAGCCAATATCAGGAGGGCACGAGATGGGCAGAGTGGGCATGATACTCATCTCTTTCCCATTTAATTACCTCGGAGCAGGTGGACCACTGTGTTGCCAATGAGCACCACGACGGATTTGGTGCAGGTGGTGCGACTGGTGCCGCAGGGCACGTTCTCGGCGGTGACGGTGAAGGCCCCGCTGCTCTCCCGGGCCAGGATGTACTCACAGTCACCCAGGAAGGTGTAGGTCCGCCCGTCGAAAGTGATGTAGTGGGGGTCCCCGGTGGCGACGCACGTCCCAGCGCAGTGGTGGCGGCTGCAGTCCCAGCGCTGGTTTCGGCAAATGCTGCAAGGAAGGAGACGGAGGGACCACAAGGTGGTGAGTGCTGAGCCAAGCACCTCTCATGCCACGGGTCTGCAGCCAATGTCAGGAGCAAGCCAGCAGTCAATCACACAGAGAACGCGAAGTTAACTCTTTATTAGAAGAAACAGGATCTGCAGAGGAGTGCCAGGTCAAAGGAGCACAGCGACTCTCCTGGGTAGGTCTTGCCCCTGTGAGGCAAGCTGTGGAGACTGAAGGTCCCCGTCTTCCCACAGCTGCCTAAGTGTCAGGGACCGTGCTGAGGAGGGCTGCACTGAGGGGGAATGGTGGGAGCCACCCCTTCCCCCTGATCCTGAACCTTCCCAGGAACAGGAGGACTGCATAGATCTGGAACAGTGGTTTGCAGAGGGGCATAGTTCAGAAGGCAGAAGCTGGGAAATACTGGATGGGGGACAGCTAGGAGAAGAAGAAACACAGGGAGAGAAAGGGTTAACAGATTCACAGTCGTGGACAGCATTTCTCCATCGTCCTCCCCAAGGTTGAGAAGTGTTCAGAAAGTCTCAGAACAGAAAGAGCAAAGGGTACAAGCTCAGATTACAAAACAGATTATGAGTGATGTAGATTAATAGGGATGGAGGGGGGAGTGCGCCTTAATTGGGAGCGCCGCCATTTCTAGGGAGACGTGTTCTTTGGTCTCTCACTGTGATTATTATAGAATCTAACTGGTAAGACGTTCCTTTCATTTGATCTTCTTATTTACTGCCACGGGGGAGGAAGCCGATTCCCCAAAGCTCCTCCTCTGCCAGATCCTTCTCCAGCAATCTGAGACTATGCCAGTGTTATCTGCCTTTGCTCCTTCCACTGCATGCTGTTTCTGGATCTGGGAGACCAGCGGTGAGGAGCTTGTCGCAAGAGGAGGAGGAGGAGGAGACACCCTGGCTTCTTCACTAGCCTGACTCACCTCTGCCTCTTGGTCTCCCTCCTTCCATTCACCAGCTTCAGCTTCTGCCTCCGATTCTGGACTTCTCTCTGCTACAGACTCTCACAGCTCACTAAGCCTTGTTACCTCCTCGGCTTCCAGTACCTCCTCTTCCCAATCTGCTGCCTCTTCTCCCTCTGACCACTCATCGTCACCCCACCACCACTCCCCGGGCTCTGAGCCTTCTTCCCTTGAAAGTTCCCCAGCTGGTGCCTCCCCCCCCCCCCCACATTCCTCTGAGTCCAACCAGTCTGTGGCAGCCAGCATAGCACAGCAGACTTGGCTGAGTCCTTACCACGTGTTGCAGTCCTTGGTGATGGTGTCATTGGGCTGGTACAGCCGGCCGTTGTGGTGGCAAGGGCACTCCTCCGGGGAGACACAGCGCTCGTTCTGAAAGAAGGAATCAGCAGGGAAACGTGAGCAGGTCCTCCTCATCCACGTGGGGTCACAGAACAGTAGGGGACAGCAGGGCCGTCTTAAGCATATCTGGCACCGTGGTGCAAAACTCCCTCCAGCGGCCCCCACCCCCCGTTTCCCAGAGTTGTCCGCCTTTTTTTAGGGAGGACGGCGCCACTGGCGGGGCTGGAGGCGGCGGGCAGCGGCTGGAGAGTGGCTCCTCTGGTGGGGAAGAGGTGGAGGTTGGACGCGGCACTTCCTAGATCAGCTGGGCGCTTTGTGCCGCGGTGGCCATGGCAGACGGAGGGTCCGGGCGCAGCGCTGCTTCGGCGCAGCATGGCAGAGGTGGGCGAGGGTGGCAAGCTGATGCCAGGAGGTGCCGCCTCCAGCCTCCACCTCTTCCCTGGCACCCTCCAGAACTTGGCGCCCCTTGGCCACTAGCCTCTATGGGTAAGACTGTTAGAATATTCCGTTCCACCTTAAGGGATAGGCATGAGGGCATGAGACTGTTGTGTGTCACACGTCTGTTTACACTCCAGCACAGCTTGCTGGGAACTTCCGTTTGTGCATATCTTTCACTTTCAGCTGCTTGCTTTTGGACACGAAAGGGAGAAGACATGTTTCCCTTTTGTCCTGATGTATACTGAATAAACTGCTGGTAAATATGCTCAACACAGCCCTTTCCTGACACTTCTCTTGCACTTCTAAAGCTAGGGTTGCAGTTTTATGCTTATCCAAGGACTGGAGCTCGCCTGGCACACTGGCCGGTGGGCTGGGGCCTTCTGGGGGCCTGCCAATTGCCCCCTATTCCTTGGCTGCATCCCAACAAAGACTCCCCTGGGGGTCAGTCGGCCGCAAGCAACTCCCTCGGCCGATTGCCCAGGAACGTACAAAGCCCAGGAAAAGTTTCTTACCACTCACTTTTTAGTCAATATTTACAGAGAGAGGCTTTGGAACACGGCCTCTTGGATAATGGCATTGTCCCAAGTGAATCTCCACCCTCTTCTCTCCCACTTCCTCATTCCTCCTCATCATCACCTCCTGTACGGGTGCTGCTGCTACGCGCCCTCTGTCTTCGAGCTCTTTGCTCTCCTACTTTTAAGGCTCTCCGGGTTCTGGGAGATGGAGGGTCTGGGATGCCTCCTCCTCCTCCTCTCCCATGATTTCCCAAATTTCCCCGTCATCTGCCTCTGAGCTGTCACCTCCCTCAAACCCCTGTTGTAATTCTGAACCGTCTTCCTCTTCTCTGGAAGGATCAAACTGGGGAGGCAGACTCCACCATTCCTCCCCTGCCCAGGCCCTGGCAATAGGATTGTTTTGCTTTGTTTTAATAATAATCTTTATTGGTTTAAATTACACACATATACACAAAAAAATATGAAGAATTTACACTCTCATATTGCAGAAAGAAAGGAGAAAGAGAAAGAAAAAAGAAGAAAAGGAAAAGAGAAGTTTGCAAAAGAAGAAAGGAAAAAAGAGAGAAAGGAAGAAAAACAAATTTACATACGTAATCTTCCTATTAACATCTTAATAAACACTTAAATAAAAAGACTTCTGACAAAAGGAGTCTTCCAATCGTTCTCATTGCACTGTTTATACTATTTTTCTTTTTGTCGCAAAAAGACAATAGGATTGTAATGTTGGAAAGGACCCCTAGGTCAGGGGTCAGCAAACTTTTTCAGCAGGGGGCTGGTCCACTCTCCCTCAGACCTTGTGGGGGGCCGGACTATATTGGGGGGGGTGAATGAACGAAATCCTGTGCCCCACAAATAACCCAGAGATGCATTTTAAATAAAAGGACACATTCTACTCATGTGAAAACATGCTGATTCCTGGACTGTCCGCGGGCTGGATTTAGAAGGCAATTGGGCCAGATCTGTACCCCGGGCTTCAGTTTGCCTACCCCAGCCCTAGGTCAATCCCCTGCAATGGAGGAATCTCAGCTGAGGAATCTCTGGCAGATGGATATCCAACTTTAAGCACCTCAAATGAACAATATAATTGTAGAATTGGGAGGGACCCGTCCAACCCCTTGCAAACCAGGAATCACAGCTAACAGGGGGCCACCCAACCTCTCCTTAGAAGCCCCCGATTAAGGAGTGTCCACCTCCTTCTGCCTGTGGGGCAAGGAAGCGAAGAGAGGCAATGGGGATTTTGAGCTGGGCAGTGCCAGGGAAGGACTCACCAAGTAGACGGTGCCAGGGGGGCAAACGCAGCCGTCCGAGAAGCCGGCACAGCTGAGGTTCCCCTCGGGGCTGTCGCAGCTCCGCAGGCAGGAGCCGAAGGCGTAGACCAGCTCCCCCGGGCACAGGACAGCTTGGGGGCAGCTCTGCTCTGTGCAGTTCCATGCCCCATTCACACAGACGCTGAAACACAGGTCAGGAGCAAGGATATGTGAGTGAAGGGGTGCAGAGTGAGGTGGGAAGTCCATTCTGCAAACAATGCCAGCTTCCAAGTGTCTTTTTGGAAAAAGGGGGGGGTGCGTCCCTCTGCCGCCCCACTGAACAGCCACTCTCTTACCAGAGAAGAGCCAGCTTCCTCAAACAACAACAACAACAACAACAACAATAATAACAATTTATTATGTATTATTTATACCCCGCCCATCAGGCTGAGTTTCCCCAGCCACTCTGGGCGGCTTCCAATCGAGTGTTAAAAACAATACAGCATTAAATATTAAAAGCTTCCCTAAACAGGGCTGCCTTCAGATGTCTTTTAAAGAGAAGATAGCTGCTTATTTCCTTCACATCTGAAGGGAGGGCGTTCCACAGGGCAGGTGCCACTACCAAGAAGGCCCTCTGCCTGGTTCCCTGTAACCTCACTTCTCGCAATGAGGGAACCGCCAGAACATAGGCGCCGACTCCATGGGGCCTGAGGGGGCTCGAGCCCCCTCAAAAAAAAATTGGGGGGGCTCAGCCCCCCCAATAATTTCGGGCGCCCTTCCAGCAGAGCGCCGCCGCCGCCCCTCGCCAGCCAGCCAGCCAGCCAGCCGCGCGCCCTAGTCTGAGAGCCCCGGCCGTCCCCCGCGAGATTAGGGAATCCCTGGGGGCGGGGGCTCCTGCCTCGCTGCTTCGTTTCAGCTCCCGCGAGAACAGGGGAATCCCGACTGGCCACACCTCCCAGCCAGCCAATCGGCTGGCTGGGGGGCGTGGCTTGCCCTATTTGGGGCCGGAGCCACTTTATTTGCATATTCATGAGCTTATTTATTATTCATGAGCTTTCCCGGGCCCCCCCAATATTTTTTCTAAGTCCGCGTCCCTGCGCCAGAAAGCCCTCGGAGCTGGACCTCAGTGTTCGGGCTGAATGATGGGGGTGGAGACAATTGGAAACAAAAAGCAACCAAGTTAAAAATCAAGGTTTGGGACTTCCTGGGGGCTGGAAATATTGTTGCAGGTTTGGAGGGGTCAATCTGGACGATGCCCTGAGTCCCTCCCAATTATTGGGGTCCTGAATCTAGTTAGAATCTAAAAGAGGAGCTTGCAGAAGTAGTCAGGCATGTTTCTTTGTTAGGTGATGGCCATAGCTGGCTGCTTGTGTCCTCCTCAGCATCCCAAAAGGAGTGGCCAGATTGCCAGAGCTGCTGCTAAGTGATGGGGCCCCTCCAGGCTAGTGGCAGGAAGGGCTTTCTTCCACTCCCTTAACAAGCGGCTAGGAGCCAGAGAGGTGCGAGGGAGCAGAGCTGGAGACACAGAATGGCAGATCAAGTTGATGCCAAAATGGCTAAAATGACTGGAAGAATCAGAAATCAGGAAGACCAAAATTGTAAGAAGGAATGAGGGAAATTTATAACTTATCTTAAAGACCATTGTAAACAGTAAAAAAATAATTAGTAGGATTGGAATATCACTTGTAGCTTAATGGTGAATTTTGGAGAGAATGGAAAGGTAAAAGATTTGGTTTTTCATAAAAGATGCAGGAGGAAACCCAGCCAGATGGGTGGGGTATAAATAAATAGATTTTATTATTATTATTATTAATATTAATATTCCCACAAAGGGGAGGAGGGAAGTGGAAGAGATTCCTTGGAATCTTGTTTTTATGTTGCATGTTGGATACGTGGCTGTAAATTTAAAAACTATATATATAGACACACACACATATATAAAATAAATTTTATTTATGCCCTGCCCTCCCTGGCCAATAAAACATAATGGGTCGAGAGGCGGTATATATATTTAAAGGAAGCTGGAGACACAGAGACCTGCTTGCTTTGTACTGAATCCAAAGCTGCTGTGAGGGGCCCCCTTCTTAATCCTCAGGTTTTACATATGTGTAAATAAAACCCCATATCTGAAAAACACCAGGCCTCTCCTTAGACTCACGTTGCAAACACCCCGCGGGTTATCGCGCGTCAGCCGAGATCACGTGGCTGAGACATTCAATGAAACCAACCTATCCCGTAGGGCAGCCACAGACAGGTCACAGGGTGATTTCATCAAACATCTCCTTCCACTCCACGAGAGCCAGAGGACGGTGCCATTGTCGGTGCCCCTGCTGAGATCCCAGATCCAATACGCCCCCCTCCCTCCGAACACCTCGCCTCCCAGTTGCCTCCGCAAAACGTACCAGGTGTTGCAACCCTTCTGGATCCTGCTGCCAGGGGGGTGCACCTCTTCCCCATGCGCACAGGCGCACATGGCAGGCTGGACGCACTGCCCGCCGTCGTCCAGCACCGTCCCCTCTGGGCAGTTGCAGCCGGCCACGCAGACGTGGTCCAGATCCTGGCAGGGGCCCAAGCGCAGGTCAGCGCAGGTCGTTCTGCAGGGGGGCGCACATTCCCGATAGACTTGCCCCCCAGAACATGGCGCCGCTGTGGGGAGAGGGGAAAGGTCAGGATCCTGCAAGCAAGAAGCCCTCGGGGTGACACTGGGTCTTCAAGGAAGTTGTCAGGGTCTTCAGCACAACTGAATGCTGAACAGCAATGAAAGTTTATTTTGTGTGCATGTGGCCAAATCGTTTTTATTAGTTTTCCAAATTTTACAAAATTAAGACGAATTCAATACAATTTCTGCAAAATCTGGCTTCCTGGACTCCATTCTTGATGTGACCAAAGTTTTCTCTTGTTGCTGCTTTATTCTCCTTGGTCATTTCTATCTCACTTTCCATTCCCTTCAATTATATTACAAGAGTTTTTTGTTGCTTTTAAACTTATTTATCCTTAATCATCACCTATCTGCTTGCCAGTTCCTGCACGCGAGCAGAAACTAAATACTTTTTATCACGTGGTGGTCTTGTAGTAAGGTTAAAGCTTACTGGGAAATGATATATAATGAATTGAAAAAGATGTTCAAAAAACACCAGAAGCTTTTCTTTTGGGAATCATAGGGACAGAACTACCTAAACTGTATAGAAACTTATTCATGTATGCGACTACAGAGGCAAGAATGTTGCTCACCCCAAAATGTAAAGAAGCAGAAGTCCCAGCAAAGGAAGAATGGATACAAAAACTTATAGAATACAGTGGTATCTTGGTTCCTAAACGTCTTAGTTGACGAACAAATCGGCTCCTGAACACCGCAAATCCGAAAGTAAGTGTTCTGGTTTGTGAACGTTTTTCAGAAGCCAAACGTCCAATTTGGCTGTTGGTATTTTTTCTGGAGCCAAGAAGCCAATCAGAAGCTACTCCTTGGTTTGCAAACGTTTTGGAAGTCAAACAGACCTCCAGAACAGATTGAGTTCTAGAACCAAGGTACTGTTGTATGCAGAAATGGCGAAATTTACCAGAAGAATAAGAAATCAAGATAACAAACTTTTTCATAAAAGAATGGAAACAGTTTGTTGAATATTTACAGATAACTTGCAAACAGATAAAAACATTGGCAGGATTATTGTAAGAACCCGCAGTTCCATAAGAGTTTATATTTAAAGTAGATAATTAAATAAGCAAATAAAATGAATTTGAATATGCAGAATATATTAAAAAAAATAAATTTAAGGAATCGCAGAAAGAGGGGGAGGAAACCAAACTTTGAAATGTTAAAACGATTGTGAAATTATTGAAATGTGCAAATTTGAAAAAGTATAAATAAAACTTAAAAAATAAATACACGCTTTTCTAGTGTCTAGGCTCCAGCTGAATGTAAATAAGGGATCAATGTGCTCGGAGGAACCCACCTCCAGCCCCCCCTGCTGCCCCCTGACCATTAGGTCCAGTCGTGGCCGACTCTGGGGTTGCGGCGCTCATCTCGCTTTATTGGCCGAGGGAGCCGGCGTACAGCTTCCGGGTCGTGTGGCCACCATGACTAAGCCGTTTCTGGTGAACCAGAGCAGCGCACAGAAACACCGTTTACCTTCCCGCCGGAGTGGTACCTATTTATCTACTTGCACTTGACATGCTTTCGAACTGCTAGGTTGGCAGGAGCAGGGACTGAGCAACGGGAGCTCACCCTGTCGCGGGGATTCGAACCGCCGACCTTCTGATTGGCAAGTCCTAGGCTCTGTGGTTTAACCCACAGTGCCACCCGCGTCCCTCTTAGTGCCCCCCTAAATAATCCCACCACCATCCAGGGATGGGTACCACCCACTTTGGGAACCGCTTTATGAGGTTCTCATGGCCTGTCCCTATTCTCCATCCTACCCTTGTGGGCACTGCCATCTTGGCACTTGCCCGAGCAACACGACAAGCACACCCGCACCTCCCCCCCCCCCAGAAACTCACGGCAGAAGCTCTGGTTCCTCCAGGTGACCGGGGCTCCCTCCTGGGCGCACTGCCTGGCGTAGGCAGCCACAGCGCCACACAGGCAGTCTTTGCCGGTGGAACAGCCACACACCTCATAGAGGCACAGCTGGTAGAATGGGTCCCGCTCCACCAGGTCGTGACAGGCCTGCAAGGGGGGAGACGGGGGCGCTGGCATGAGCAAGCAGCCTGGTTTTTCCAGGATGCTGAGATGGCTTGAGGCAGGCCCAGACGGTCATTAAGACTTGCTCAGGTGCCAAAGATATTAATGTGAAAATGCAGCAAAAAGCAATAGATGGTGCCAGGGACGGGTGCCAGGAGCAGGTCAGTCATAACTTACACGGTGTTAGTGAAGTTAACTCTTTATTCAAGGAAACAAGGTCTACTTAGGAGGCCAGACCTAATAATAATAATAATAATAATAATAATTTGCACCCTACCCATCTGACTGGGTTGCCACCGGCTTGCCTGTTAGGGCCTCCCTGGGTATTCTCACCACCCCACAGAGCCCAGCAACAACTACTTTGGGGATCACAAAATAAGAGGATGAAGATGGATGGCATCGGGATGAGATCTCCACCAAGGACATGGGGCCGGAGTCTTGCCCAGATAAATCTCCTGCTTTTGCCTCGGTTTCGGGGCTACATCTCCTCCCCCTAGCGGGCTGGAAGCCCTCCCCTCTTACCTGGAAGGGGGGGCTGTGGAGGACCTCGCAAGCCGCCTCTGCAAACTGCCTCCGCTGGGCGTACATGCTGCAGGGGTCAAAAGGGAACGCGCCGAAGGAGGGGCAGTCGTGCGAGATGCGGAACTTGTTGGCGAAAGCAGCTGCGCTGGACTCCACGTCTCCCTCCGGCGTGGTGAACTCATCCTGCTGGTTCCAGTTGTAGGTGCCGCAAAGGCCTCGGACCTGGAAGGCGGAAGAAGGGACATACAGTGGTACCTCATGTTAAGTCCGCTTCATGTTACGCTCTTTCAGGTTACGCCCCGCAGTGACCCGGAAGTGCCGGAAAGGGTTACTTCCGGGTTTCGCCGCTTGCGCATGCGCAGAAGCACAAAATGACATCACGAGCATGCGCAGAAGCGGCGAATCGCAACCCGCGTGTGCGCAGACGCGCCGCTGCAGGTTGCATTCTTTTCATGTTGTGAACGGGCCTCCGGAACAGATCCCGTTCGCAACCCGAGGTACCACTGTACTGCTGAGCCAGGGCCTTTTCCCATCTCTGGCTGGGTTGCCAGCGACGGTCTCTTTTGGACAGAGATGACTTGGCCACAGCCCTCCACGCTCCAGGTAACTTCCAGATTGGATTGCTGCCATGTGCCCTACATGGGGCTGTCCTTGAAGACGACTCGGAAACTCCACTTGGACCCAAAGGCAGCAGCCAAATTAGTGGTAGTGGCAGGGTGTGTGTGTGTGTGTGTGTGTGTGTGTGTGTGTTTCCATTTAGATCTCATAAACCATTTCAAAACTGCTTGCACTGGTTATCAGCTTGTTTCTGGGCCCAATTCCAAGTGCACATGCTGGCTGTAAAGCCCCATATGAATCAGTCCCCAAATACCTGAAAGACCGTCTCCTGCCCTACAGACCCTGTCAGGTGCTGAGATTGGAGGAAGGGCCCCTCTTGCCTCAGAAGCTCAGGGGTGGGGGTGGCCCAAGGGGACAGGGCCTTCTCCGTGTTGGCTCCTAAGTTGTGGAATTCCCTCCCCTGGCAACTTCATTGTGCAGCTTCTGGAGGATGCTGAAGAAGCACCTCTTGTTCCTGGCTTCTGACACTTGAGGAGGCTGTTTTTTTAGGACCCACCTTATTTTTATGATTGTTTTAAATTGCTTTTTAATAATACCTTTAACCTTCTAAGCCGCCCTGGGACCTTAGGGTGAAGGACAGGTAATCAATCAATCACTCAATCAATCAATGTCCCTGAGTTTCTGGAAACTCAAGGGCACACCAGCTACTTCACACACCCTATGGGTCTAGTTCTAAATCTAAACGGTGGCCCACTGCACAGCTCAGAGCCGCAGGCGAGATGTTCCTGCGAAGAAAATTATGATTCCCATCCCAGGCTCACCTTGTTGGCAAAGCTAGGCTGGAGGGTGATGTAGACTGCCGGAAACTCCAGGCCCCACAGCAAGTGAGCCCCAAAGGCCTGGAGAAGCAGGAAGGAGGAGGAGGCGAGGCGCACCGTCAGGTCGGCGCTGGCAAAAGGGAGGGAGACTTCTTGGCCGTTCACTGACAGCTCCCCTGGGAAGCAAAGGAGGAAGGTGAGAGGGAGGGGTGAAAAGGGGGTTAGACTAGATGGACAGTAGCTCGGGAGGACCAGAGCATCTGCAACCTTGCAAAGTGAGCTCATTGTGAGAAAGAAAATGCTTTGCACAGAGAAGGCCCCAGATTCAATCCCTGGCATCATCTCCAGTTGCAAAGGGGATCTCAAGTCTGAAGTACTGGCTGGGGAAGGCCTCTCTCTGTCCAGGATTCCTGGAGAGTTGTTGCCAGCCTGAGCTGGATTGACCAATGATCTGTCTCAGGAGGAGGCAGCTTTGCAGGTTCTTGCGATGATTTATCACACCACAGGCATCTTCCAAACCACCTTCAGTTTGCTGAAGGAAACCATTGCCATTCTCAGACTCTGAACTCTTGCACCCTGAGAATGTGGTAGCACGTTTGTGCCAGGATGGGGGGTGTCAGGGAGAGGCAAATGGGAAAAGATGAAAGGACAGAAACCAGCAGTTATAGAGAGCCTAAAGAGATTATCAGCAGCTTGTCGTCTGACAGTGGGTCTGACGTAGAGGGGGAGGAGAATGAGCCTGGAACAAGTCATTCTGGGCACAGAGGAAGTCAGGGGAGGAGTTTTCGCAGACTTGCATGCTGGGTGCGGAAAAGGAAGAAGAAAGATTAGAGGTGGCAACTGCGCAACAAGGAGAAGGATGCTAATTGAAAGGCTGGAGATGTACATTTGAACTTTGTCAAATAAATCAAATAGTTTGGAACGGGCTGGGAGCCCGGAGTCTTATCTATGCCAGCTAGACAGCATTCAGCCTATGAAAGCGGGCTGCAAGGAACCTGTCTGGCTTCACACAAGCAACACCTGTGCTATTCCATGCTGACGTGCCTCACATGCGCACAAAACCTCCAGCCTGAGCCCGGTGAATGCATTTGACCGGATAGAGTGGGAACCCTGTAGTCCTCCAGATGTTATGGGACTCCAACTCCCACCAGCCCTAGCCAGCAACGATCTGGAGCAAAATCTGGAGAGCCTCAGGTTAGCCTCCTGCCCGCCCATCCCCTATAGCGTTGATGCCCACTCATGAAAGATTCTCCATAACTGTCACCTCCCTCTCTCACCTGTGAAGGACAGGCGGGCAGAGACCTTCTGCACAGTAACGGTCACAGAGTGGAGGCAGCTGCTGGTCCCTCGACTCCCACATGCCACATTCTCCGAGGAAATGTGGAGCTTCCCATCCACATAATCCTGTAAAGTGGAGGAAAGCAGCCCCGAGATCAGTGAGATGACAGTGGCGAGATTGTTACAGACACCAAGATGGGAAAATACAAAGCTACCTACTATGGAGGAACGATTCCTAAAATTATTGGACTTGGCTGAGATGGCAAAGTTGACGTGTTTAATGAGAGAGAAATACCTATTGGCATTTATTAAGGATTGGAAACTTCTCGTGGAGTTTTGGTGTGAAAGAGAAAATGAACTTGTAGACCGGAAGGCTCAGAAATCAGGAGAATCAACATTTTAAGAAGGAATGGGGAAAGTTTATAGTTTACCTTCGAGACCATTGTAAACAGTTAAAATTGTTAGCAGGATTGTAATAACACTTGTAACATAACAAGAACTATGGATATAATGAATATTTTAAAAAATGGATTATTATAAGATGCAGCAGAAAAGGATTATTAATGGAACCCATGGAGGGGGGGGGAATGCCAAAGATTCAGAGAAATGTTTTTTCTTTCTTTTTTGATTATGATTTGTGATATGAGTGTAAATTTCAATCTGTAAAATCAAATAATTTTTTTCATCTGAAAAAAGGAAAATGAACTTGTAATACCTGGATTTTGTATAATTTTCTTGAAATTAAACAAATAATGAGGTTTTCCACCAAAATGATTGAAACCCAGCTGGAACCACACTGCCCCCACTCCCACCTCCTGCCTCCTCACCTGGACCCCTTACCTGCACTAGGATATACTGGCATGTGCCATGGAAGGAGAAGCGCTTGCGGTCAAAGGTCAGGTAGTGGGGGTCACCGGTTATGGCACATTCCCCAGAGCACTGGTCCCGGGAGCAAAGCCAGCGTCCCCCTTGGCACGTGCTGTGGGGAGAAGGGAATGGGAGTCACGTCAGGGTGCTAGAGCAATAGCCAAAGATACTGCTGTGAGAGCCAGTGTGGTGTAGTGGTTAAGAGCGGTAGTCTCGTAATCTGGTGAACCGGTTCGATTCCCCACTCCTCCACTTGCAGCTGCTGGGTGACCTTGGGCCAGTCACACTTCTCTGAAGTCTCTCAGTCCCACTCACCTCACAGAGTGTTTGTTGTGGGGGAGGAAGGGAAAAGGAGAATGTTAGCCGCTTTGAGACTCCTTCGGGTAGTGATAAAGCGGGATATCAAATCCAAACTCCTCTTCTTCTTCTTCTTTTTCTTCTTCTTCTTCTTCTTCTTCTTCTTCTTCTTCTTCTTCTTCTTCTTCTTCTTCTTCTGTGAGTTTGAGGGGGTCATTCTGGATGATGCCCTGGGTGTCCCTTCCAATTCTTGGGGTTCTGTGCCCAAGGAGGGTTGGAATCTAACAGAGGAGCCTGCTTAACTTCTCAGGCAAGTTTATTGTAAGATAAGGACCATAGCTGGACAGTTAAGTACCATCCTTAGCGTCCCCCCAAAAATGGCTTGCAGCACAAACTGCGACTATGCGATGGCGGTCTCTTGGCTCTCCTTTCCTCCATCCCTCTCACCTAGCTAGGTAGGAGAAAAGCAGCCAGAGAGGGGTTGGAGAGCTGAGCTGGGAGCAGCCTGGAAGCTGGCGATGCAGAGATCTGCTTGCTCTGCGCTGGATCCGAAGCTGTGACTAACAGAGACGCAAGTTCTGTTGGGTGGCTGATGCCGTGAGCCCCTCCATCATACGCTCAGGTTGCATTTATGTGTCAATACAACCATATAAACTAAAGACACTGCAGTCTCCGCTGACCTTCTTTCCAAGGAAACTGAACCGTTGCCTGAAACCCCTGGAGCAGGCTTCCGCAACCTCCGCCCTCCAGATGTTTTGGGCCTACAACTCCCATGATCCCTAGTGAGCAGGACCAGTTGTCAGGGATAGTGGGAATTGTAGTCTCAAAACATCCAGAGGGCCGAGGTTGAGGAAGCCTGGCCTGGAGTCTCTCACTGCTCAGAGATGGCAGGCGTCAATACAGTGGTACCTTGGTTCCCCAACACCTTGGTTCCCAAACACCTAATACCCAGAAGTAAGTGATCTGGTTTTTGAATGCTTTTCAGAAGCCAAATATCCGATGCGGCTGTCGGCTATTCTTCCTGGGGCGCCTGCACCAATCAGAAGCTGCGCCTTGGTTTTCAAACATTTCAGAAGTCAAACGGACTTCCAGAACAGATTAAGTTTGGCGCTTTTGTTTTGCTTTTTATTTTGCGTTTTTGTTTCTGAGCCTTTTTTTGGTTCATTTGTTTTTGTGACCGTGTGGAACCCAGTTCAGCTACTGATTGATTGATTGTGTGACTGCAGAAGTGGATAAAACAATGACTATCATCAGTGCAGGTAAGAAAAAAAATAAGTTTTAATTTTTATCATCTACAATACTGTCTTATTTATTTTATAGTACAGTACATTGATTATTGCTTTCGTTTTATGGATCAATGGTCTCATTAGATAGTAAAATTCATGTTAAATTGCTGTTTTAGGGGTTGTTTTTAAAAGTCGGGAACGGAGTTTTGCAGTCCTTTCTATGGGAAAGTGCACCTTGGTTTTGGAGCGCTTTGGTTTAGGAACGCTTCCGGAACGGATTAAGTTTGAGAACCAAGGTACCACTGTATATGTGTAAACTAAAGCATGCTTCCTAAGACAACAACAACAATAATTTATTTATTTTAACCCGCCCATCTGGCCGGGTACCCCCAGCCACTCTGGGCGGCTTCCATCAGAATATTAAAAACAGAATAAAACTTCCCTAAACAGTGCTGCCTTCAGATGTCTCTGCTGACCTCCTTTCCAAGGAAACTGAACCCTGAGAAAGCGCTGTAACCCCTGACTCCTCTCCCTTCCAATTTACAGTTCTGTGATTCCAGGAACTCCAAGAATGCCAGCTACCCCTGGGTGAAAGATACTGCTGTGCTTGGCAAGACTAATTGGACTGTGTCTCCCCTCCAGCTATCCTGAGAAATAACCTTTTGTGGGTACAGAAGGGCAGAGCCTCACCAACGGTTGCATCGCTGCTGGAGGACATCTCCCGGGGCGAACTTCTGGCGCCGGTGGAAGCAGGGACACTGGCTCTCCGGGACGCAGGCCCCCCCTTCCAGGTAGAGGCCGGCCGGGCACTCGCAGCCGCTCACGCACTCGTCCCGGCAGTGCCCTTCCTCGGCTGCGCCCACCGCAGCACAGCTGGCAGGGCACGAGGAGACGCAGTCGGAGTAGTGCTTTCCTTGCCCACACGACTTTTCTGTCAGGAGGGAAGAAGAGGGGCAGTTTCAAGGGGGAGGTTTCCGGATGTCTAGGGAGAACTATGGGGGACACAGCAGTCTTCCGGGGGGGGTGAGAGAAGCTCCTGCCCCCCTCTTTCCCTCAGCAAACTGGCCTCCTCTTATCACAGCCATCAACATGATCATCGCCCCATTATACAGATGTTGGGGGGTGACCACACTCAGAATGCTATGGAATACATGTAGGCAGGGCTGGATTGAGGTTTGATGAGGCCCTCAGCTACTGAAGGTAATGGGGCCTTTTCTATGTCCAGGTGTCCTTTGTCAACAACAAATTGTTGCTGCTTTTTGTGTTGAATATATAAAAGGTAAAGGGACCCCTGACCATTAGGTCCAGTCGCAGATGACTCTGGGGTTGCAGTGCTCATCTCACTTTACTGGCCGAGGGAGCCGGTGTAGCTTCCGGCTCATGTGGCCAGCATGACTAAGCTGCTTCTGGTGAACCAGAACAGCTCATGGAAACACTGCTTACCTTCCCGCCAGAGCGGTACCTATTTATCTACTTGCACTTCATGCTTTTGAACTGTTAGGTTGGCAGGAGCAGGGACCGAGCAACGGGAGCTCACCCCATCGTGGGGATTCGAACCACCGGCCTTGTGATCGGCAAGTCCTAGGCTCTGTGGTTTCACCCACAGTGCCACCCGCGTCCCTAATGAATATATGTTCTATGGTAATTTATGGTATCTCAAGCCTATTTGCACATGTTGCCTTGCAACCAGTCCATGCAGAATGTAGGCACCCTATATATAGAAAGGAGCAAACCAGTGATATTTTAGGGAGCAGGCAAGCAGGTGGGGCCCAAGACTTACATCATAGGAGCCTGCACAACACAAAACACTGTTGCTGGATGTAGCTTTTGTTTTACTTGCTTTTTATCTTATATTTTGGAAATGTACATCCAGGTTCCCCCCTTTTTTTGAGCCCCCCAAGAGAGTGGGGCCCTAAGCTAGAGCTTGTTTAAGCTTATAAGTAAATCTGGCACTTGGTTTTGGGGTTAAAGCAGGCATCCCCAAACTCGGCCCTCCACATGTTTTGGGACTACAACTCCCATCATCCCTAGATGACAGGACCAGTGGTCAGTGATGATGGGAACTGTAGTTACAAAACATCACACAAGTAGCCAACAGTTGCAGGGGGGAAGTCAGGCTGGCTAAAGCTCAGAATGAGCTCAGGCTTGCAAGAGAAGATAAAAATAATAATAAAAGGTTTCTTCGACTAGGCCTGGAGTAAAAGGAAGAACAAGCAAGTGGGAAGTCCTCTGTGTGGGGAAGATGGAGAAATGCTATTGGGTGACAGAGAAAAGACAGAATTCTCAACACCCCCTTTGAAGAAGAAGAAGAGAAGAAGAGTTTGGATTTGATATCCCGCCTTTCACTCCCCTTAAGGAGTCTCAAAGCGGCTAACATTCTCCTTTCCCTTCCTCCCCCACAACAAACACTCTGTGAGGTGAGTGGGGCTGAGAGACTTCAGAGCAGTGTGACTGGCCCAAGGTCACCCAGCAGCTGCATGTGGAGGAGCGGAGACGCGAACCCGGTTCCCCAGATTACGAGTCCACCGCTCTTAACCACTACACCACACTGGCTCTCACTGGCTTTGCCTCTGTCTTCACCCAAAAGGAAAGCGATGCCCAGACCAGTGATAACAGAATAAATGATGGAAAGCTGGAGTTGCAGCCCAAGACAGGAAAAGACGAAGGGAACACCTAGCTAATTTCAATGATGAGCTGCCCCCAAGGGTGCTAAAGGAGCTTGTGGGTGTAATCTCAGAGCCTCTGTCTATGATCTTTGTGAATTCCTGGAATTTGTGGAAGCCACCTTGAGTCCAGGTCTGGGGAAACAGCAGGATAGAAACAAGAGGAGGAGGAGATTGTGGCCAATGTGCTGGAGTCACACAGCCTTGGAGAAACATGCCTTCTGCTTTGAGGGGTCGATGCCCCCAAAGGCAGGTCCTTCCTGGGTGCCCTGCTCTGTCCCTGCTTACCACAGAATCCAGCCCGCCTCCAGCTGACGAAAACGCTCCTCTGGGCGCACTCGCGGGCGTAGCCGGCAAAGATCTCGCAGATGGCACCAAGCCCAGCTCCGCTGCAGTGCAGGTACATGCAGGTGTCGTAGAAGCCTCTGGGGTCCACCTGCCGGAGACAGAGCCAGAGGCCGGACCTCAGTGAGGGTGTGGCATGAGCGGGCAAGAGGTTGGAAGTTAAAGGGAGGCCGGGGAAGGCGTGTGGTGTGGCAGACCCCTCACCTCCGAGTGGCATTGGCCGAAAGGGCCGGAAAGAAGCTTCCGGCAAACGGACTCTGCCTCCTGCTGCTTCCCTCGGCCTTCTGGCGATTCGCAGCTGTGAGGCTCCTCTGCGGCGTCTTGACAGGGGATCTAGGGCAGGGGGTAGTAGAGGTTACCATCCAGACACTTTCGCTGTGCAGATACTGGTGGCTACGATACAATACGGTGATCTTTATTGTCATTGTCCCATACAGAACAACGAAATTGAAAAAAATCTACATCAGACATTCAAAAACCAACAAGCCTGCTATCCCAGCCTGGTTAGCCCCCTAAAAACTCTGATACCTCATAATTGAATACAATATACTCACATAGAGACTACCTTAATGGTAAAGGTAAAGTTACCCCTGCCCGTACGGGCCAGTCTTGACAGACTCTAGGGTTGTGCGCTCATCTCACTCTAGAGGCCGGGAGCCGGAGCCGTCCACAGATACAGTGGTGCCTCGCAAGACGAAAAGAATCCGTTCTGTGATTCTCTTCGTCTAGCGGTTTTTTCGTCTTGCGAAGCAAGCCCATTGACAGATTAGCGGATTAGCGCTATTAGCGCTTTTAGCGGCTTTTAGCGGCTTATCGGCTGATCGGATCAGCTGATAAGCAGCTTAGCGGCTTAGAAAAAGGGGGGGAGGGGAAAAAACCCGCAGGAACTCGCAAGACATTGTCGTCTTGCGAAGCAAGCCCATAGGAAATTTGTCTAGCAAAGCACCTCCAAAACGGAAAACTCTTTCGTCTAGCGAGTTTTCTGTCTTGCGAGGCATTCGTCTTGCAGGGCACCACTGTACTTCCAGGTCACATGGCCAGTGTGACATCGCTGCTCTGGCGAGCCTGCACCAGCGCAGCACACGGAACGCTGTTTACCTTCCCACTATAAAGCGGTACCTATTTATCTACTTGCACTTTAAGGGTGCTTTCGAACTGCTAGGTGGGCAGGAGCTGGGACTGAACGACGGGAGCTCACCCCGCCGCGGGGATTCGAACCGCCGACCATACGATCGGCAAGTCCTAGGCACTGTGGTTTTACTCACAGCGCCACCCGCGTCCATAGAGACTACCTTACATTGCATTAAAAACCAAAATCGCATTGGGATAGAAACTGTTTCTCAGGCAGCTAGTCCTAGTCTTTATAACCCTATACCTTCTTCCAGAAGGCAGAAGCTGAAAGAGATCATTTCCGGGGTGCGTACTATCCTGCACTATCTCTGCAGCTTTCTTATGGCACCTGGAAGCGTAGATTTGATCCAAGGTGGGAAGAGTGCACCCAATTATTCTCTCCGCATCTTTACAACCCTGGACAGCATTGCTTTTTCCCTGACCGTGCAGCTCCCAAACCACACACAAAGACCACTCTCAACAGTACAATGGTAGAATGCCATCAGCAGGTCCTTTGAGGGATTGTTTTTCCAGAGGATTCTCAGAAAATATAACCTCGGCTGTGCTCTCTTCATCAGGTCTTTGCTGTTTTCTCCCCAGGTTAGGTCACCTCTCAACTCCATTCCCAGAATATATACTGTTTAGCAGAGTTTCTCTTCTTTCTTTCGTGGACGTGGTGAACAATGAGGAAGTTATTCTAAAGATGACTCACAAACTCTGTGAAGTCTCGGCCAAGAGATATTATTCCCAGACCAGGTACAAGCATTGCAGTAGCAAATATATTTTTGACTGTTAAAATAAACGGGAATTAACAGGACACTTTCAAACAAAAGTCTGATCTCCAGCACGTCGTAAATTACAGGAACAGTCCTTCAACAGATTTCACAGGCAACACTCTTCGGACAGACGTTTGCAAAAAGAAAGCCGAGTGGCCTTCTTCTTCTTCTTAGCACTTCCAGCTGATGCCAATTAAGCTCAAAGAGCCACTCCCATACATAAAGGGAAAACTCTGGAGCCTTCTAGAAACTTTCTACTTGTTTCTGGCAGAATGATTCCCTAACAGGGGGAGGAGGGAGAACTCAGAGGAGCCAGGGCAAATGCTCTCTTCACAGTGGCTCAAAGGGGAGAGCGCCTGCTTGGCATCTAGAAGGTCCAACTTCAATCCCCAGGTAGGGCTAGGATTAAGCCCTGACCGAAAGCTTGGAGAGCCATTGCTGCCAGCCAGTGTAGACAATATTGAGCTAGATGGAGAAATGGCCTGACTCAGTGCAAGGCAACTTCCTATGTTCCGACCTCTCTGCAAACCGCGGAAATGAACCAAAACAAGCCCTCAGGGAGGAAGCTAGTCGTTTGGAAGCGACTTTGGTCCGCACTCGCACCACCTACCAATCCAGCGTCCGGGACGCGCCACGAATTGCCAAAGCTCGCCGCCGAGGTGGCCACATCGCCTCCCACGCGTAGGAAGTCATCTGTGGGTGCAAGGAGAAAAGGAAGTGGGGTGCATGTAGGAAGGGTTCTGGCAGAGAAGGGTGCCGGAATAGCCTTCCCCTCTCGGCCACTAGGGGGCAGGCAAGTTGGGGTGGGGAGCAGCAGGGGAAGGGGCCCCTCCTGAGAAAGATCCCTGGGGGGGATGATCACCCACCCGCCCCTAGGGAGGCGGAGGAGAAGGCGGAGGAAAGGTCAAGTTTCATTGTTATTCCTGTAGGATAGCCAGCTTCATATAACCAACATATTTAACTCCAAAGAAGGGGTTAAAACCATAGAGTAAGGTGTCCTGCCAGGCTTAGCTAGATCCACTTCCCCTCACCTGGGGAGGAACTAGGTAATCAAGCCTTCGTTCACCCCCTGAAAAGCTCAACGTGCAAAGAGGTTCTGAGTTTATTGTTCCAGCTCAAACCGCATGGCTCTGATCAGCCACTCCTAATTTGCTATATACCAATAATTTAGGAGCTTTCGCCACTTTGCAACTAAGCCAAGTTTCACTGCCAATGCAATTGTTCTGACTGATGTAGGGGAAAGCACATGAACTTGACCTTTGAAGAGTTTGTAAGTAAACCCATTTTTAACTTAACAAATATGTGTGGTCTTTTCCTATGCTGGAACAAGAGGGAAATTTTTGGAGTTCACAGGGGCATCTTTTAAAGGTCTAACAGCCTAGACTTCCATGCTTTGCTTTGTTGCATATTTTGTGATTTTAAATCTCTGCTGGGGTTCTCTCACCAAATTTCGATCTGGGCTGACAGGAGTCCCCTTTTATACCTATATTTTTTCCTTACACCAGCAATTGTAAGGGATGGGTTTAGATGAGCTTGGTTGTCCCTTCTGATTCTGCACTTCTGTGATGCTAAGTGGTTCCAGCCATGGAGTCTCCCACTGTTTGCCCTGGGGCATCCACGGGGATTGGGGTAGCAAGGGAGGAAGTAAGGGGGGGCAGTTACCCCCCCATCAAAGGATGAACCATAATCTCCAGATCCCCACCTTTGATTTTTTAAAATGTTCCTTGCATTTGTAGAGCCTGAGAAATAAGTCGAAAGGGCTCTTCTATTTTGCTTTGTGGGAAACCAGCCTGCTCCCCCCCCCAACTTTTTCAGTGGTTTACTTTGCCCCCCCCCCCCAACAAAAGTTTTGCAGACTGCCTTCTAATGACTACCACCCACCCACTCCCGATACAAAACCCAGAGAGCAGCTACCTTGGTCCAATACTGGCGAGTGTTTTGGACCTTTGAGGAAGAGCAACACGGTGTCAGAAGTGAGAACTCCCCCTTCTGTTTCTCCTCCATGGATGAGGGGAAAGTGTGGGTGTCCCCCTGCGGTCTTTACCTGCAGGGTCGTCGTTGTAGACCCCACACAGCCCTCGGGTGCCTCCTTTCAGGTCCGCCCCGATGGTGACGTAGACGGTGTCGAGCCCATCGAACTTGACCCGCACCCCCAGGCCGCTTTCCACGAAGAGGAAGTCTCCCAGCCACCAAACACTGATCCCTGGGATAAAACAGGAGAGGACTTGGTATCGGTGCTGAAGGACAAGCTAAACTGTGGACTCCACTCTCTCTTTCACAGACACACATTGCTTGCATGAGAGACGCCTTAGAATTCTGTTTTTAAATGTTTTGAAAATTACTTGAATAAACATGGTTCCAGCAACAACACGTGGCTGTGTTTAGACTAATTTCGCAGAGAGCGGAATCCCAAGATGGAGACAAAGAATTAAATACAGATCAAAGACAGAAACGGCTGAACTGAAACCACAAAGAGTAGGTGGACGTCAGCAAACCAACAAATTAAAAAAGGAGCTGAATCCGGAACGAGGGACTTTGTGGATAGAATACCCTGGTACCAGTTCGAATTAACTAAATATTGCTTTTTGTTTAATAGGCGGTTTTAGTTTTGTTAATTTTTCGGTTTTGTCGCCGTGCAACTTTCTCTTTCTTTTTCCTTTTCTCTCTCTCTTTAATTCTTTTATATAATGCACATTTATTTTAGATTCTTGACAATTCAATTATGTATACTGTGAAATAAAAAATTAAGGTCTTATATATATATAAGATATGTTGACGACACCTTTGTAATTTGGCCACACGGGAAAGAAAAACTAGATAGCTTCCTCACACATCTCAACAGCCTACACCCCAAAATACAATTCACTATGGAAATAGAAGCCAACAACCAACTTCCCTTCCTTGACGTCCTAATCTACAAAAAACCTGATGGCTCCCTAGGACACACTATCTACCGGAAAAAAACACACACCAACCGCTACTTACATGCACAATCACACCACCACCCTGCACAAATAAACTCCGTAGCCAAGACTCTCATCTCCAGAACCAAACGCCTGGCTGACAAAGACCACTTGACAACTGAGTTACAGAATCTCTCAAATGTGTTAATCGCCAATGGATACCAGCAAAACAGGGTTACGAAGCTAATCCAAAAAGAAACACCCCCCAAAAACCAAGACACAGAAGAAAACAATGGCATGGCCCTCCTTCCTTATATCAAGGGCACTACAGATAAAATTAGCAAAATCCTCCATAAACACAATATCAAAACAGCCTTTTGCACCAACCAAAAAATAGCCAATATCCTCAGAAACCCCAAAGATAAAATCCAGTTGGAAAACCAAGGGGTCTATGAAATACCCTGCAAAGTCTGCCCAGCCACGTACATTGGACAAACAAACAGACGAATAAATGCACGTATCGCAGAACACAAGAATGCCGTCAAAAAAGAAGAAAAAACTTCCTCTCTTTTCCAACACATGAAAGAAACAGGACACGAAATTAATTTTGCAGATTCCAAATTGCTCTTTAACATGGAACATCACCACAAGAGAATAATCATGGAAGCCATCGAGATAGAGAAACACCCTCACAACATGAACAAGCGTGACGACACGTCCCGCCTGCCAGACATCTGGAAATTAGCCCTCCCCACAAAAACCGACACCAGAACCAGAGGCACACAGAACGCCATCACCAATCAACCACACCAGACCCAAACCCAGACCCTCTCCACAGATAAATTACAGACACCATCCAGTAGCCAAACCATAGTGGCACCTCCGGATGCTGCACCCCCCTGCAATCCCTACACAGATCTGGCTGGCACAGGGCACAAAACCACAGCTCGCCCCTATACACGAAGCCAAGCCAGAGCACAACTAAGTGCAGTACAGCCATCTTCTCAGAAAAACTCTTCCAAGCTCAAGAGGTCAAGACACGAAAGCTTTAGCAACTAATCCACACTTAATGACCCACCTAAGTGGTACTCAAAATATCACTCAAGAAATCACTCAAGATATCCCTCAAGTAATTAAGGAACAAAAGAAGAAAAGGCACACTAACCTGGGAACTTCCTCTCTGCCCAGAACGTTGGAGGCTATACACCACACCCCCTCAACAGTATTTATAGGAACTCAAACACTGAGATCCTGCTCTGTTCCAGTAACAAGAAGCCGAAAGCACCAGCCTGAAGATGACGAGTGAGACCTCGTCGAAACGTCGCCTAGACACCCCAACTCTTACACGGGAAGACACCCGAAGACACCAAAACCTGCATTCCTGTACCCGTGAAAATCTACGAAAGCAAATATATATATATATATATATATATAATAAATGTTCATAAATGTACCAAGCAAACACGTACATAAATATATAAACCACATGTCTGAAGCAGCACAGGAAAACAGCCATGAAGCCATTTTGGTTCCCAAACTGACCAAATGTTTTCTCTGCAAAGTCAAAGGAAAATGTCTTTTCCTTCACAAATCCTGTCTTAAGGGTATGTCTGCGTTTGAATAGGGTGAGCCTGTGACCTGGCTCAGGAACGAAGTATTTATCATTACAAAAGACTGGCCAGGCTCCCCAGGGTATCCAATCAAGTGAGCATTAACAGGTAACTTGCCAGACAGGAGATAAACAATGCACTCAGATTTCTATTGTAGATCACCCCTTTCTGTGATGTATGTATGATGTTTCTGGGGGTGGTCTTGATCTGCAGGATGGGAATTTCAAAAGTCTTTATTAGGCCTTGCATGCCATTTTTCTGGGTTCCTCCTCCTTTCCTGCGTGTGAGGGGAGCACCCTGTTGCAACAGTTCAATAAAGATCAGACTTACAAGCTGCTTTGCTTCTCAATATTCTCTGCTTGGCCTCTGTTATTCTCTCCTACCAATAGGGAACCTACGTAAGGACTCTACATGGGCTCTTGTGTACCCCATAAGGGAAGAAGGGCAGATTTTCATTTATTACAACTGTAATAGCTATTTAGAAATGTCTAATGTATGATTAATTTGTTTTTTACTTTGTTTTTTTGTATCTTATGTTTGTAATGTTTGTTTAATTTTTTTTTAAAGGCTTCACCCATCTCCCCACCACCTGCCCCGCTTCCTCACCTTTCTGCAAGCGGGGCTCCCCCTCGGGCACCGCAGCGCCGTTCACCGAGACGCGCCGTCCTTGAGCCACGACCAGGTCGAGGCCGAACAGCAGGCGGAGGTCCTGGTGGGGAGAGAGGGTCTCGTGAGGTTGGGGGGCTCCCAAATCCTGCTCTGGCCAGAGTCCCAGGGCTGGCCCAAGGCATTCTGGGTACCCTGTCCCCCCCTCCCCAAAAAAGCCAAGGTACAGAGTTAAAAGCCAAGGGCGGCCAATGCTATTTGAGGGGGGGGTCTCTCCCTAGGAGAAAGAGAATTCCTCCGGTGTCTCTTCCTAGGAGTGAAAAATAATAATCATAATTTTATTATTTATACCCCACCCATCTGACGGGGTATGCAGTAAATAATATAATTTATTGACAATAAATAATTATAGACAATAAATAGTATTAAATTATATATTTCTGCCCTTTCATGACACCTGAACTCAGGTGTCTGAGGTAACCGCTTCATTCAACCTAACATCATCATCATCATCTTCATCATTTGTGCCCTTCTTTTCCTCTGGCAGGGACTCAAGGCAGCTCACAGATAAAAATAAGAACAACTAAAAACATGAGGGGGGCAGAGAGTGGAAACAATCATTAAAAAACAATTAAGCTCTTTTCTTTTTATTTCTTCCTTTCCTTTTCTCTTTCCTTCTTTTCCCACCATTTTTATCTTGTTATATCAAAAAAAGCTTTACTAGGACTTCCGGCTGGTCACCCGATCAATGATGGACGGGAGCTCTTTCGGCTGAAAGAGCCGCGGCGCTTTGAAGATTGGGGTGACCGTGAGAGCATTGCGGAACCCCCCAAAAAACTCAGATTGAGCATTCTGAGGACCTGGTGTTCTGGCGGGTACCCTGAGTGACTCCCCCGCTCCCCGGTAAGTTCTAAAAAGAGCCCCAAGAGCGAGCGGAGTTGGAGACGTGGGCACTGTGGAATCGACTCGCTTTCTTCACTGCACGAAGCTCCACGTCCGGCGATCGTGAGCGACCAATTTCTCCGAAAAAATAACTGGAAAACTGTGAGTAAAAAGGATCTAAATTTGGTTACATAATTGGACAGGAAGGGATTTAAACACGGAGGTCGATCCCTTTCTGCTGAAATAAAAGTGAAAGTAGCTACCGCTGACCAAAGCCTCAACCTGAAAAGATCTTTAAAAGAAAAACTTCCAAGTAAAACTTTCAAGCCCCTCTTTTGGCAGGGGGAAGGGGGGAAATTTTGACAGAATGGGATCTGGCAGAAAATAGACTCTTGATTTCTGAAGCGGACCTCTCAGTGATGGAAGGCTAGACTCCACTGTTACGTCATAAAGGGAGAGGATAATTTCAACTTTCGTTTTCCTCTTTGGGGAATACAAAGTAACTGCAGCTGCCTGAACTGGCTAAAATATTGCATAGCTCACAGATAAAAATAAGAACAACTGAAAACATGAGGGGGTGGGGAGTGGAAACAATTAAAAACCAATTAAGCTCTTTTCTTTTTCTTCTTTCCTTTCGTTTCCTCTTTCCTTTCTTCTCCCCCCCCCCCATTTTTATCTTGTATCAAAAAAAGCTTTAATAAAAAATATGCAAAGTATGTTAAGTATTAATAGAATTAAAGCTATGTATCTATAATCTGTTAAAAACACGCAGATAATTACCATGGAAACAGCGCAGTCGGGCTGGCCATTCCCATTTGAGGCAGGGCTGGCAAAATATCTGTCCACTTCTTCCTCCCAGGCAGCAGGAACTCTGCACATGCTCTGAGACACCCTCTCTGTCCGCATTATGGCTGCCAGAAACTAGTTCTCCTGGGCAGCAGAGGCTTGTCTGCTGTGGGTCAGGGGGGCAGTGCCCCACCAGCCTCACTTTGCCCTCAGCCAGGCCCCACCTGTCCCCTTGCCATCTTATTTGCCTCCAGCCCTGCCTGGCAGTTTCTTTCGCCTCCTTCGTCTCACGGTTACTCTTGTACATGGGGAGGCAAACAAAGGCCCGGGGGCTGGATCCGGCCCAATTGCCTTCTCAATCCGGCACACGGACGGTCCAGGAATCAGCGTCTTTTTACATGATTAGAATGTGCCCTTTTATTTAAAATGCATCTCTGGGTTATTTGTGGGGCATAGGAATTCATTCAATTTTTTTCCAAATTATAGTCCGCCCCCCCCCCACAACGTCTGAGGGACAGCGGACCGGCCCCCTGCTGAAAAAGTTTGCTGACCCCTGCCCTTGTAAAATCCAGCTGTTGACCTCTGCCTTTCTTTTCTCTTTTTTAAAAATAAATTTTATTAGTATTTTCCACACAACAACACGAAAAATATCAAAAAATAACAATACACAAAAACCAGTATACAAAAAAAAACCAAATCCATATATTACAAGTCAATAATATAAACACTAAAAAGAAAAACAAACATTGGCTTCCATCAATCCCACTACACCTCCTTGACCTCTCATTGTATCTTCCTGTTTTCCTGATCATCTCTATCCTATCATCTAGATATAAATCCCTCTTTCTTATCCTTTCACTTCACAAGGTTATTTCAGACTCAGCCAGATTTCTGTCCTCGAATCTTGGCTTTTAAGGTATTCATTTAGGCACTCCCATTCCTTATTCACTTCAATTTTTAGTTTTTGTCTTATTATATCTGTCAGTTTGGCTAATTCTAAATAAATGGTTCTTCCCCTTTCTCTGCTGTCTCTGCAGTCTCTGCCTTTGCTCTTTTAAAACTCTCTGCTGGGTTATATTCACTCTTATAAGGCACCTTTGTGAAGTTTAATAACAGTTACTGTTAGTGCTGTGGGGGACTTCTGCCTTTCCTTGGCTCTGGCGCCACCTACTGGCAGCCTCCCTGCCTTCCGCCCTACCAGCAGTCGCAACCAGCATCCAGCCACCCACCACTGGTTCTGGGTGCGAAATCCGCCCATCCTCCTCGCCGTCCTCCCTGCAGAACGGACGTGTTTGGGACAGGGGCAGAGATCCAGCACCTGCCCACCTCTGGCCCTGCCTGGCATGTGGGGCCGACGTCCCTCACCTTTTGGCAGTGGCCGGGCTTGCATCCCTCGCCGCCGGCAGACAGGTAGATGGCCCAGGTGCCATCGGAGGCGGCCGCCAAGGTGTAGGCGCAGCTGCCGTGGAAGCGGAAGTGTTTGCCGTCGAAGCTGCGGTAGTGGAAGCCGGCCCAGGTGGCGCAGGTGGCAAAGGGGTGGCGGTGCTGGCGGTGCCGAGCCGAGCTGACCAGAAGTGCCGTGGGGGACGGGGGACGGAGCAGGAAGGGCGAGGGCAGATCATCTGGGGAGAAAGAGGGACGTGAGCTGTCAGGGGGGAGAGGACAGGCCTGGCAGATCAGATCAGAGAAAGTTCCTTCTTTGTGCAGCACAGAGTAAAACAGCGGAACTTCCTGCCACAGGAGGCTGGGATGGCCACCAACCCGGATGGCTTTGAAAGAGGATGAGGGCTATTGGGAGGGAAGTATGTTTCCGAGCACAATTCAAAGTGTTGGTGCTGACCTTTCAAGCCCTAAACGGCCTCCGTCCAGTAGACATGAAGGAGTGTCTCCATCCCCATCGTCCAGCCCGGACACTGAGGTCCAGCACCGAGAGCCTTCTGGCGGTTCCCTCATTGCGAGAAGTGAGGTTATAGGGAACCAGGCAAAGGGCCTTCTTAGTGGTGGTGCCCACCCTGTGGAACGCCCTCCCACCAGATGTCAAGGACTTTTAGAAGACACCTGAAGGCAGCCCTGTTCAGGGAAGTTTTTAATGTCTGACGCTGTATTGTTTTTGATATTTAGTTGGAAGCTACCAAGAGTGGCTGGGGAGACCCAGTCAGATGGGCGGGGTATAAATAATAAATAATAATAATAATAATAATTCACTTCTTCGCTCAAGGCTCTGGCCTGTTCAGTCATGATCATTGAACATTAACGGATGTTTCATAGAGTCCTAGAATTCGAAGGGACCCGAGGGTCATCTAGTCCAACCCCCTTTCGCCCAGTGTGGAACTTGAACCTGTGACCCTGAGATTACAAGTTTTATGCTCCACGGGCGGAGCTGGCTCAAAAGGACCCACCTGCCGCACCCCATTGCCACCCCCTCGCCTCTTAGCAGCCCCCAGGGAACTCCACTGCCCACTGCTGTAGTTCAGTGGGCACCCGGTTGGCAAAGGAGGAGGAGACCTGAGGGTGCCCACCTTTCAGAGGCAGGTGGGAGCAGCTGAAGCAGAGCTGGGAGGAGCCGTTCTGCCAGCTGTGCCCCCAGGGGTGTTGGCAGCACTCCTCCATGCCCAGCAGAGAGATGTTCTGCAGTCCAGGCAGGTCTTGGCATTGCCAGGTGGAGAAGCAGCGGCCGAGAGACGCCTTTCCTGGAACGGCAGGGAAGAAAGAGATGAGAAAGGGGGAAAGAGAATCCCACACTCTCCAACATTTCTCCAGGTGAATTGAATTGAATTTTATGATTACGGTCACAGACCAGTTCCGGCTCACTTACGATATCAGAAAAATCATAAAACGCAACGGGAATATATTGAATTGCAGTCGGGTTTAACAGAGACAATTCAGATGTAACAGCATTTAAAAATATACATTAAATCTTGAGCACTAAAATATAACCTAAAATTATCTTTTAAAACATTTATCCAGTGAAAATAGGGACATCCCGTTCCATAATAATAATTTTACCATCTATACCCCACACATCTTACTAGGTTGCCCCAGTCACTCTGGGCAGCTTCCAACATATATAAAAACACAATAAAACATTAAACATTTTTAAAAACCTGCCCTATGCAGAGCTGCCTTCAGGTAGCTCAGGGGTTGGATAACTCCATACCCTCCAACATTTCTCCAATGAAAATAGGGGCGTCCCATTCACAAAACGACCACAAGCCTCCTTATTAGGGATAATGTCGACTGAAATTAAAAAAGAAGCAAGACCACTCTTTATGTATGCAACATCCACAGCCAGAATTTTAATTGCAACATATTGGAAGAACAAAATGGCACCTACAGAATCAGAATGGCAAGTTAAACTGTTAGAATATCTGCAAATGGCAAGAATGACGGGGAGGCTAAGAGGGTATTTGACGCAAAAAGTAAATCCAGAATGGATTGTATTCAAAGAATATTTGAAAAATTACTGTGACAGCAAAAACCTCCTGGCAGATCTTGAATGAGTCTTGGAATGTATAGATAATATATTTAAAACAAATGCTTCTATTTAACCTTTTTTCTTTTTATTAAATCTTTATTAAAAAGATTTAAGGAAACAATATAATAATATGATACTGTGTAAAATATAACAAGTGTGATTTAGGTGTTGTTGTTTTTTAGAAAAATTGGAAGTTTATTTTAGGTCTATTTGTTTTAAATTTCTTGTATTTTTATTTTTTCTTCTGTATGGGATGGGATATAAATGGTAATATAGTATATTGATGTATAAATCTGTGAAAGATGTTCAATAAAGACTTTTCTCTGGAGAATGGGCACCCACCCACCCGTCTCTGGGGCCCATGTCTGTGGCAGCCTTACCCTCTGAGCAATGGGGCCCGCTCCAGCCCTCACAGCAGGCGCGCACCGTGCGGTTCCAGAGCGTGGGTCTCGTGTCCTCCGGCCTGCAAGGACAGAACAGCAAAAGAAGAAGAAGAAGAAGATGATGATAAAGCTCTGATTTCTCACGTCCTGTAGGAGAGGAAGACAAGAAACTGGCTCAAGTTGTAGGGCTGTTTATCCCAACGTATGTAAAACAGCCGTGCTCCACGACTGAAGTCGATCTTCCCAAATAATCATCACCCTTCGTCTTTATAGAGAGCTTTTCCAAAGTGTTTGCAGCATCTGCCTTACCTGGAAACCCTGAGAACACCCCCATCAGGTGGTCCCCACCCTTTGCAATACAATGGTACCTTTGGTTCTCAAACTTAATCCATTCCGGAAGTCCGTTCCAAAAGCAAAGCGTTCCAAAACCAAGACACACTTTCCCATAGAAATTAACCCAAAACGGATTAATCCGTTCCAGACTTTTAAAAACAACCCCTAAAACAGCAATTTAACATGAATTTTACTTATCTAACGAGAGCACTAATCCATAAAATGAAAGCAATAATCAATGTAAAGGTAAAGGCAAAGGTACCCCTGACTGTTAGGTCCAGTCACGGAATACTCTGGGGTTGTGGCACTCATCTCCCTCTACTGGCCAAGGGAGCCGGCATTTGCCTGCAGACAGTTTTTCTGGGTCATGTGGCCAGCATGACTAAGCCGCTTCTGGCGAAACCAGAGCAGTGCACAGAAACGCCGTTTACCTTCCCGCCGGAGTGGTACCTATTTATCTGCTTGCACTTTGATGTGCTTTCAAACTGCTAGGTTGGTAGGAGCAGGGACTGAGCAACAGGAGCTCATCCCGTCGTGGGAATTCGAACCGCCAACCTTCTGATCGGCAAGTCCTAGGCTCTGTGTTTTAGACCATAGTGCCACCCGGGATGTCCTAAGGAAAAGCAGGACACTCAGAAACCAGGACGGCTTCTCCAAATCAGGGATGTCCCTGGAAAATAGGGGCACTTGGAGGGTCTGCCTCGATTCTCCCACCCTCTTCTAGCTCATGCTAGGGGGGTCCTCCCCTTCTCCCTGCCCACCCCACCCCCAGCCGCCCTACTCACTTGTAGATGTAGCACATGCTGGTGGTGCCAGTCTGGCCTTCTGCCCTGCCGTAAGCCTGGCGCATCCGTTCCTGGTCGAGGTGCCAGCCCGCCATGTTGTACTGGTAGACATCGGCGCAGGGCACCATCTCCTCCCGCCGGGGGCTGACCACTTCTTCCTCCATCACCTGCACCATCCTCTCGCACCAGCGCCTGTGGGGGAACGAGGCCCTTGAGGGACCAGCAGCTGAGTGCCAGCCGGGCACCCTTGGCCTTCCTGCCCAGGACCTCCATGCCAACCTTCTCCTTCTGACTGGGGCAGTGTCAGATTTACGTATAAGCTGAACAAACTATAGCTCAGGGCCTCACTCTCTTGGGGGCCCCCAAAAAATTGAAGGACAAAACCTGGATGTACATTTCCAAAATATAAGATAAAAAGCAAATAAAATAAAACCTACCTACAGCAACAGTGTTTTGTGTTGTGCAGGCTCCTGTGATGTAAGTCTTGGGCTCCGCCTGCTCGCCTGCTCCCTCAAATATCCCTGGTTTGCTCCTTTCTATATATAGGGTGCCTACATTCTGCTCTTTATAATTATTAGTAATTTGCATCATATATTTACACCTATTATTATTTCATGTTATCGGAAGTTTCTAGAGACTAGACGATGAGTCCTTGTAAATTGTGTTTCTAAATGAACTTTTGTTCTTGCCAAATGCCAATGTGTTTGCATTATTAAGTTCATTATGAATAAATCATTTTAAGTTAGAGCTTAATAATTATTTCACTATTAATATACTTCTTCATTGTATTTCAGTTCAACAATGACTTTGATAAAATACGTATTTTGTTGTGTGCAGTTGGCTTGAGATACCTATGAGGTCCATAAATGACCTTATAGCATAGATTCAACACAAAAAAACAGCGACAATTTGTTGTTGACAAAGGACAGCTGGACTTGTAAAGGGCCCCATTACCTTCAGTAGCTGAGGGCCACATCAAACCTCAATCTGGCCCTGAAGAAGTGGCATCAAGTTTCTCAAGATGATTCTTACCTGCCTTTGCAGGCAGGAGCCAAGGAAGCTCATTGGCTTCAATAGGTTTACTCTGGACCCCTTAGGCCACATCTGCCACCATTCAACTAAAGCACATGGGTACCACTTTGAACAACCATGTGGTTATAAGAAAAAAACAACTGCTCCTTTTCCCTTATGGGGTATCCAAGAGCCAGTGGCGTAGTGTGGGGGATGCAGGGGGGGGCGGCTGCACCGGGCGCAACATCTGGGGGTTAGGGGGCGCAAATCCACGGGTTAGGGGGCGCAAATCCATGGGTTAGGGGGCGCAAATTACTTGCCTTGCCCCGGGTGCTGACAACCCACACTACGCCACTGCCAAGAGCCCATACAGAGTCCTTAAGTGGGTTCCCTATTGGTAGGAGAAAGTAACAGAGGCCAACCAGAGAATATTGAGAAGCAAGGCAGCTAGTAAGCCTCATCTTTATCAACTGTTGCAACAGGGTCCCCATTCTCCACACGCAGGAGGGAGGAAGAGAACCCCGAGCCATGCGCACAAGCCCTTATATAGACTTTTGAAATTGCCACCCTGTAGCTCCAGGCCACCCCCCAAAACATCATACATACATCAATGAAGGGGTGGTCTTTTTCTTATATGTTTTAAAATTTAATAAGTATTATATATATAGTTGCATTTTCTATTTTACACAAACAGATTAAAAACACAAACATATACATATGTTTTTAATAAATATTATTTTTAAATTTATAATAGAGAAATGATAAAGGAAAAATACACACACACAAAATAAGTACTAACAGCGCCTGCACAGACATGGACAGCCCCAGAAGGAGGATGGGGAGGGAGGCACCTGTTCCTTACCCGTCATCCAGCGCCAGAGTCTCCCAGAGGCAGAGCCATGCCAAGGTGCCCAAGACTAACCTGTGGCAAGGCCTGGGGGGACGCGCTGCCTCCTGCATCTCTTCGGAGGGACGGCGCCGCTTGTGTCCCTGGAGAGAGGGAGGGTATTAGTATCCTAATACATATGCAAATATTAATAGCCTCCAAATTGGTCTGGAGAAACTCAACACGGCGTTCTGTTGGTCACCCCCCTATCCAACTGGAGAAAGTGGACAGGGGGAAAAAAGTTTTCCTCCCTCTCTAATAAACACCAGAACTCGTGGACTTTCAATTAAGTTGAATGTTGGAAGATCTGAATCCAGGAGAAAGTCTTTCTTCACACAGCGCATAGCTGAACGATGGAACTCCCTGCCACATGAGGCAGAGATGGCCAACTTAAACAAAGACTGGACAAATTAATTGAGAATAAAGCTGTCTGTGACTACTAGCCGCAATGGCTCTGCTGTCCCTCTACAGAGGCAGCACTGAATCCCAGTAGCTTGAAGCCACAAGGGAGCAGCGATCTTGTGTTCGAATCCTGATTGTGGGTGTCCCAGAAGAGCCATCTGGGGGGCCACTGTCAGAACAGGAAGCTGGACTAAATGGGACATTGGCCTGATCCAGAAGATGCTCTTCTTCGTTTCTTATGTTCAAAGTGTTCTCCAACAACCCAAAACTCCCTTGTTTTGGAAAGGGGGAAATAAATGAGTCTCCCCTCCAGGCACCATCGGGTCTCAAACTCCACCCCAGTGCAAGTCCCTCCAGCCCACTCTGCAGACCCCCCCCCCCACTTACCTGATGCTCCAGTGGAGGGGGGGCAAGGCGGACGAGCTCTCTGCTCCGGAGGAAAGGAACTGAAGAGAGCAGAAGATGGCTCCTTGGGATGGGGGCATTTATAGCCTGCAAGAGTCGCCAGCTTGGGAACATCTGGAGCGTCTGGGATTGGAGCATTCTTCCTGCACGTCAATGCAGCTTTCTGGGTTCACTCTGCCCAGTCAGATGGAAACCCCCCACTGGCCCCCTTCTCCCCCCCCCCCCATCCCAGGATCCAGAGCCTGCATCCAGGAAAGAACCTGGCCACACAATTTGCCGGGGGTGGGAGGGTGGGGGTGGGAGAGGGTCTTCAGATGCCCTTCCCATCTCCTCCCCTTTTGCTCCTGGGGTTTCTGCACAAACTCGCCTGCCCTCCCTCTGTCTCCTGCCTCTTAAAACCTTTTTTTAAACAAATGATTTCTTAACAAATAGAAAAGTGCAAACGTAAGGAAAGAATCAGAAATGGAAGCCACCAAGCGTCACAGCCCAGGAGGAGAAACATGCAAAGATGCAGGGGTGAATTCTAAGTTAATAAGCGTTAAGGAGAAATTACGCTCTAAAACGTACAGGATTTTGTTGGATTGGTCAGTGAAAGATGAGGAAGTAAAATCAGCGATGATTCAATGGGCTAGAGATTTTGGATATAACATTCAAAGGTCAGCATGGGATAAACTTTGGAGAGAGAATCTAAAGTTCATGGCGTGTTACACCCTTAAAGAAAGCTACAGTGGTACCTCGGTTAAAGAACAGTCCTGTTTACGAACAATTTGGTTTACGAACTCCGCAAAACCAGAAGTAGTGTCCCGGTTTGAGAACTTTACCTTGGTCTAAGAACGGAATCCGAACGGTGGAAGGGCACCAGCAGCGGGAGGCCTCATTAAGGAAAGTGTGCCTCAGTTTAAGAGCAGTTTCGGTTTAAGAACGGACTTCCGGAACGAATTACGTTCGTAAACCGAGGTACCAGTGTATTTGAAAATGCTGTATCGATGGTATTTGACACCCAGCAAGTTTACAAAAATGTACAGAACCAGCTCTAATTTGTGTTGGAAATGCAAAGAAATAGAAGGAACTATGTACCATATGTGGTGGGAATGCAAAAAGATAAAGGAATTTTGAGATATGATTTACAATGAGCTTAAATTTTTTTAAATTTACCTTTGCCAAAAAACAACCCTGAAGCCTTTCTCCTAGGTATTATAGGTGTAGATATACCGCAAGATTTGAGGACATTATTCATGTATGCAACCATGCTATTATCCCAATGCTGGAAAAGAGATAATACCAACAAAAATGGAATGGCAGACGAAATTATTTGAGTACGCTGAGATGGCAAGATTAACAGGAAAAATTAGGAATCATGGAGACCAAAAATTTAACAGAGAGTGGGATAAATACAGACAATACCCAAGAGGTCACTGCAAACACCTGAAATCTTTGGCCGGCCTTGAATGACTCCTGCAATGTGACATAACTTATGGAAATAATGGATAAATATAAACTAGACATGATTCAATATGCAGTTAATACATAAATGTAGAGGACCCATGTTGGGGTGGAGGGAAGTCTCAATACACTATGCAACTTTACTTTATTTCCAACGCTTCGGTATTTCTTTTGTGTATATTTTTGATGGAGGATAACTGTGATGTATTTTAAAAACCAATAAAGATGAAAATGCAAATTCAAGTTAATAAGTTTATTGTTCTAGCCAAAAGACATGCCTAACTTGCATTCAGGAATTGTGTTAATAAATGATACAGAACACCCATCCATCATATAAAAATCTGTAATATGACATAAAAGGAGGCCGGGGGGGGGCCTGCCCCACCTGCTCAGTGGCCCGGAGGTGTTTTTGTGTCCCTAGGATGTGCTGCTGGGGGTCTCTGAGCTACGAGCCCAGACTTTGTCTGCAAAGGCCTCCCCTGCTGGGATTTCCATCACGCTCTCCTGCCCCAAACACGGATCTGGGCTTATCCCTACTTCCTGGTCTCCAGCTCATCTCTGCAAAGAATTCAAAGCCCCCAGCAGGTCACTTGCTCTCCTTTGGTCCAGGTTGTCATTCACCCGCACACAAACACACACACACACACATACCGCCCCATCTCCCCTTGATATGCGCAATGCTGGAATCCATTTGGAACAGAAGGAAATTATTTGTGTGTGTGTGATCATTTTTATTGCAATTTCCATTGTCACAATGAAATATGATGCATTTTGTTATTATTATTTTCTTCTTTTTTTCTTTTTCTTCTTCTTCTCCTTCTCTTCTTTGGCGATCCCTCGTAGCCGAGTAAGATTGTCTTCCATAAACACTGTTTTAACAATGAGTCTGTAAGTGACTGTAGAAGCCAATTCTGGATCCACACGTCCTTCCACACTGGGGACATTGGTGGGAGCTGATCACGGTGTGGATTTGCCAAGTGTGCCTTCCTCTTAGCACGTTTCTCCCTTGCGTCCTGAGTTTGAGCGTCTTCAAAGCCCATGACACCTTTGGCAAAGGCTGTTCTCCAACTGGAGCACTTGCAGGCCAGTGTTTCCCAGTTGTCAGTGTTTATACTACATTTTTTAAAAGATTTGCCTTGTGAGAGCCTTTGAACCTCTTTTGTTGACTGCCAGCATTACACTTTCCATTTTAAGTTCAGAATAGAGCAGTTGCTTTGGAAGACGATAATCAGGCATCCGCACAACATGACCACTCCAACAAAGTTGATGTTGAAGAATCCTTGCTTTGACACTGGTGATCTTTGCTTCTTCCAGTACACTGGCATTAGTTCACCTGTCTTCCCGATGATGTGTAAAAAAATTTGGAGACACGGTTGATGGAATCTGTCAAGGAGATGGAGATGGTGTTTGTCAGTGGTCCACATTTCAGAAGCATATAGTAAGGTTGGTAGTACAATAGCTTTGTAAACAAGCCTTTTGGTTTCCCTGTGAATGTCCTGGTCCTCAAACACTCTGCGCTTCATTCGGCAGAAAGCTGCACTCGCAGAGCTCAGGCGATGCTGGATTTCGGCCTCAATGTCAGCCCTTGTGGAAAGGTAACTGTCCAGGTAGGAGAAGTGACTGACATTTTCCAATATTACACCATTGAGTGTAATGTAATTATTATTATGTAACATAATTATTACTATGCCACCCATCTGACTGGGTTCCCCGGCCACCCTGGGTGGCTTCCAACAAATTAAAACATCAAACACAGTGAAACATCAATCAGAAACAAAGTCAGGCAAACTTCCTTTTCTCTGTCCTGAATTCTCCAACATTCAACTTCATCAGATGCCCACAATTTCTCATGCTGCGGGAGGAAAACTGTTCTTTCTCCGCTTTCTCCACGACGTGCATGATTTTAAAAATTTCTATCATGTTCAATAAAATTCTATCATGTTGGTCTTATTCTCAAGGCATGGCCAGGCAACCTGATTCCTGAGCAAGCACCCTGACTGCTTTGCAGAGAAGTTGGATCCTGGCTCTCACATTTTCCAGTGGATTTCCCCAAAACTTTCCTCGTGGCCCAAAAGTCTGGTCTTCTGGGCAAGCAGGTTAGCTGCACAAGAGCTTTCCCACCCATAATAATTGCACAACCTGAAATTGATCGTATGCGATCAAATCCCACAGTCTGGAATTTCCCTCGTGTTACGTGGGAGGAAGGAAGTCTGGAACCGAGATGGGAAAAGCTTCAGAAAAGGTCCCCAAAATGGTCCAAGGGATGGAGAGACTATGAGGAATGGTTGCAGCATTTTTTAATTCAGCAAAAAGCTAAGAGGTGACGTGACAGCAATTCATAAAATTCTGCGTGTCCTGGAGAAAGCAGATGGAGAAAAGGTTTTCTCCCTCTCTCATCACGCCAAAACTAGGGGATGGATGTTGGAAAATTCAGCTTAGTTTAGCCCTGTGCTTCTTCATGCAGCGCGGAGTTAAACTATGGAACTCCCTGTTTTAAAAGAGGACTGGGCAAATTCAGGGAGGAGGAGAAGGCTGCTGGGAGCTACCAGCCATGATGGCTGCCTCTAGGGACACTGGCCTGATCCAGAAGGCTCCTCTTGTGTTCTTATGGGCTGTTCTGCTAAAAGACAAAGGAACCCGCAGCAGGGAGGAAAAGGAAGCATCAGGCACCAAGAGAGCTTTATGGGAGGAGCTGGACCATCAAGAAGGCTGATCTCCGAAGAATTGATGCTTTTGAATTGTGGTGCTGGAGGAAACTCTTGAGAGTCCCATGGTCTGCAAGAAGATCCAACCTATCCATTATTCAGGAAATCAGCCCTGAGTGCTCACTGGAAGGACAGATCCTGAAGCTGAGGCTCCAAGACTTTGGCCACCTCATGAGAAGAGAAGACTCCCTGGAAAAGACCATGATGTTGGGACAGATGGAGGGCAGAAGGAGAAGGGGACGACAGAGGACGAGATGGTGGGACAGTGTTCTCGAAGCTACCAGCATGAGTTTGACCAAACTGCGGGAGGCAGTGGAAGACAGGAGTGCCTGGCGTGCTCCGGTCCAGGGGGTCACGAAGAGTTGGACACGACAAAACAACAACCAAGAGGGCAGTGGAGATTCCTTCCTGAGCCTGGCCAGGGATTGCCATCTAAGTCCAAAGGGGCACATCTTTCCCCTTCTGCACACATTCTCCTTCCAAACCATCTGATCAGAGCATCCGTCCTGTCTCTCTGCAGGAAGCTCTGCTTCCTTGCGGTGCATTTTGGGAAGCGTAGTCCAGGCTTGGGTTGCAGCATGTCCAGAACACCCCTTCCTTATCGCCAGCACCAGCCTCTGGTTCTTTTATCCAAAGGGCATTTAGACACATGACAGGCAGGCATTTATTTCCCAGGGATCAGCTCCCAACGAAATCACATGAGCAGGAAGCGACTGCACAGTGCTTTGGGACATTTCACTTGGAGCGAAGGGGGCGCCAGTCGGAAGACCTCCTCCCCCAGCCTGCCTTTAGCAGCACAGCAGCTTGGCAGGCAGGAATCCAACTGGCAAAGCTCTCCTCCGTTTTTATCTCCATGTCAAAAATAGGCTGTGGACTAAATTTCATAAGGTGCTATGAGAGGCACTTTGGGAATGAATGTGGTGTTCCAGGAAAACAGGACTTATCTTAGCGTTCCTTCATAACGTAGCATTGAACATTTTATTTTATGCTATTGTGTGTGTGTGTGTTTTGGGGGGGGGATAAGAAATCTAGATTTATTTATCTTTCGAAGGACACGGGATTCAAGGTCAGGCAAAAGAACAGATCTAAAAAGACTAGGTTTGTAACACTGCATGGACGCGTCCCTCCAGCTGATTTGCCTATTGAATTCCAGCACGACAACCTCAGAGAGATTGAGCCATTGGCAGCGGTGGCAGAGTGGTTAGAGTCATGAGGACCTTAGCTGGTGGCAGCCTGCAGGATCAGGCCAGGATCCCATCTGGTCTAGGATCCTGTTCTTACTGCGGCCAACCAGATGCCTCTTCTGGGAAACCCACCAGCAGGATTCGAACACAAGAGCAACTCTCGCCTTCTGCGGTTTCCAGCGAGTGACCTTTCCACTATACAGTTCTGTGATTCCTGGGCATAGCCAGGATTTATTTGGGGGGGGCAGGGTTTACATGGGGTGGGGGCAGAACCAAGTTATCTGCGAAGCAATTGGTCAGTTATTTAAATATTTTTATTTACTTGATAATAATAATAATAATAATAATAATAATAATAATAATAATAATTTATTTATACCTTGCCCATCTGGCTAGGTTTCCCCAGCCACTCTGGGTGGCTTCCAACAAAATATTAAAATACAGTAATGCATCAAACATTAAAAGCTTCCCTGAACAGGGCTGTCTTCAGATGTCTTCTAAATGTCAGGTAGTTGTTTATCTCTTTGACATCTGATGGGAGGGCGTTCCACAGGGCAGGCACCACTACCGAGAAGGCCCTCTGCCTGGTTCCCTGTAGCTTTGCTTCTCGCAATGAGGGAACCGCCAGAAGGCCCTCGGCGCTGGACCTCAGTGTCCAGGCAGAACGATGGGGGTGGAGACGCTCCTTCAGGTATACTGGGCCAAGGCCGTTTAGGGCTTTCAAGGTCAGCACCAACACTTGGTTCATTGGGGGGGCACCTGCCCCCACCCTGGCTACGCCCATGCTATGGTTCTTGGTTGCTGGTCTATAATAGACCTTGGCCTAATCCAGCAGAACAGCTTATATTTTTACAGGGCCACCCCCCCCAACCCGGCAGGGCTGGCTTGCCAGGTTTTGCAGTAAGTGTAAGGCAACACACTGCCAACCTAAAAAGCCCCCAGCGCGTTGCAAGCGAAAAGCCCTAAAGTTACCTAACTGATCACTGACCATAATGAAGAGATGGGTTGATGGAGGGATCCCTAACCGCAGCACAAGCGTCTATCGTGCGTAACATGTCTTGCACCTGAGAACCTGGAATGTAGTCCACCAGATCTCCTTCTGCCAAACTCAGCAATCTGCTAGTCCCTAAGGCACCATCAGATTCTCTCCCCCCCCCCCCCCCCAGATTTCCTTCCTCTATCTCATACCCTCCCACATTTAGCAAATGAAAATAGGGGCGTTCTTTTCAATATTATTTTTATTTTTATTATTTTATTTATACCCCACACATCTTATTGGGTTGCCCCAGCCACTCTGGGTATATAAAACATAGACATATATAAAAACATAATGAAACATTGAACGTATACTATTGTTGTAAATAAAATATGCCCTTTTCCCTTATGGGGTATCCAAGAGCCCATATAGAGTCCTTACATAGGTTCCCTATTGGTAGGAGAAAATAACAGAGGCCAACCAGAGAATATTGAGAAGCAAAGCAGCTAGTAAGCTTGATCTTTATTGATCTGTTGCAACAGGGTACTCCCCTCACACGCAGGAGAGGAAGAGGACCCAGAACAATGGCCTGCAAGGCCTTATAAAGACTTTTGAAATTCCCCTTCTCCAGATCAGGACCACCCCCAGAAACATTATGCATACATCACAGAAGGGGTGTAACCTAAGACCACCCCTCAGATACATCCCACCTACATCACAGAAATTTAAATGTTGTTTTTTCTCCTGTCCCAGTTTATCTCCTGTCTGGCAAGTTGCTTGATTGGATTTCTGGGGAGCCTGGCCATTCTTTTGTAGTGCTAAAATACTTATTTCCTGGGCCAGGTCACAGGCTCACACCTTATTCATATTTTTGAGACAGGATTTGAGAGGAAGAGACAATGGGGAGGCTTTTCCATTTTTTTACCATGCAGAGAAACATTTGCTCAGTTTAGGAATCAAAATGGTTCCAGGTTGGCTTTCCTGTGTTGATCTATGTATGTGCAGTTATGAACATTACTATATCTTTAAGACGATAAAATTCCTATCACATTATTCCCCCCTTTGGGGCTAGAATTTTTCTTAAAAATTTTTGCCCCACAATAATAACATCGTATGTTGTAAATGGATGTGTTTGTATAAATATATCATATAAAAATAACACATGTTGTGTTTTGCTACTAAATTACTTGTGGCATTCTAACACTTTGGGAGAGACCATTTACTCAATAGTGTTCTATGCTTTACACCTAGCAGGAAGGTAAGGTCCACTAATGACTGAAAAGTGCAGTTTGCTTCCCCCCCGCCATTTTAGTGTTCTCAGGTGTCAAGGTAGCTCTTCTGTGGTCTCACACTGACATAGTGCTACAGCAACACATCCTGTCTGTTGAATCCCCTCAGGGCTTTCATTTAACCATGTCGCCTGGCATTCACCATAGCTGGCACAGGTTTGGGCATCTCGTGAGGGAGAGGTCTTCGCCTTGGCCTTTAGCTATGGGATTGTATTATAGGCTGTGGTCTCGCACTCGCACAATGGGAAGTTGCTCACTTGCACTTAAAGGACCAAAAGCTAATTGCAGCCTGGATACACTTGCCCAATTCAAACTGAGTCCAATTTGAATTTATCTTGCCCCATGGTTCTCAACTCTTCAAACCAATCTGTTAAAAGAAAACCATTCTTAAAAAGGGCACTTTGTCCAAATAAGTCAATTTAACTCTATAAGGGATCATTCCTGCTAAACCAAAGCATATCCACCTTCATGTACCTGGTGTTTTATGGATCCAGAAGTTTGTCATTGGCCAAGCGAGGTTTAACACATATTAAAATGGATAGGGAAAGTTGGCAGAGTGCCAGGTGGAACAATGTGGTTATAAATTGATCTAAACATTGGACTACACAATAGTGTGAGCTATTAGAAAGTATAAAATGCATGAGAATTCTCCATTGGTGTGTAAGGAATAAGACATTAAACATAAAAACAGTTACACACAAAAAAATTGCCCCCCTTTGTGGAAATCACACTGTCAGACACATTTCAACATTCTTACATAATAACACATAATACAAAACAAAATAATTAAATATCTGTTGCATATCTTGACACAATTGTGATCTTTTACGTATGTATCTTTTGAATCCTGGAGCAGAGGCTTGAGGTTCAAGTGAAAAAATGTCCTTGCAATTCAACTCCTCCCCCCTTTGTCAGCCCCCCCCCCCCGTCAGTCTATAGCCTTTGAAAGAGATAACTGTGGGCACTTTGAAAACTCTGGTGTTGCAGGTCTTGAGTTGAGGGGTCGTTGCTGCTTTTCATCATTGCACATCTGTAGAAGTGATATCCTGTAAGGGGGCAGGGTTTTGGGGAGACTTAAACACACAGTTAGACAAGGAAGGGGGAAAAGGCAAAAGGGATGTCCTTGAGTTTTCCGTGGGAAGCTGCAGATAATAAAAAATCTTAGCACATTAAGCATTTTATTTATTTCAATATTATTATCACATTTCCACATAATTACTGTTATTATCTGCTAAGTTTGTTTGCTTTCCTTCACTTAATTTTTGCTGTTGTTGTTCTTTTCATATTATAAAATAAAAAATTACTCCACATGTATAGAAAGAGAACTGTAAAAAATACAAAGGTTTAAAAATAAAAAGAAAGCAAAAAATTAGATTACCAGTTAGATGAAAATGGACTTGACACAAAGACATCAGATTCAGAAAATAACTATTATTAAATAGTACAAAGATATTATCAGAACCACACATTTACTACTGGACTGGAAAAAAATGGGAAAACAATGGGGAAAACTTAAAATTCACCATGTGCTATCCAATAAAAGAACTTCATGAGACTGACTTTCAACATGTGATGAACATGTCCCCAAAGTAAAACACAAACACACAAAATGAGCTATGAGGAACCAAAAATAAATAAATGCTAAGACACACAATTAATAAGTAACCTGAAGTAATCTGTTTTGGCATTCTAACATCCCAAATGAAAATAAAAGTGTTTCTTGATGTGACATCAGCTGTAATGTTAATAGCGGAATACTGGGAAATGAGTTAATACCAATAAAAATGAATGGCAATTTAAAGTTGTGCAGGTACCTTGCACTAGCCAAAATGACAGAATTAATAATTGCTCAGACAAAAAGGTAAACAATACCATTCCACAAACAATGTTTGGTTGTGCTTCGATTAATTTCATATATATATGGAAGAACTGATAAAACGAACTTAATAAATGAAAACAAATTATTTGTAACCTAAAAAAAATGTCAAAGCCACAAAGAGATAGATGGAAATCAACTAATATAGCAGGGATTCAGACTTGTTTTGCTGAACAGAAAGAAAGTGACTGTTTGGCTTTAAGGGAAGAAAGACAAAAGAAAAACAAATGCAATTACTTTTTATAGAGTATTTAAATCACTGTTTGCATCCCCTCATTATCATTTGTGCTGTGGGAGAAAAGAAAGGACACTCTGTTGAAAGGGAAAATTATTTCATGTGAGAGGTCTGTCAGGAAATGCTGTTCCTAAAATGCATAGGCATATACACACCTGTTGAAAGGGAAAATTATTTCATGTGAGAGGTTTGTCAGGAAATGCTGTTCCTAAAATGCATAGGCATATACACATACACACACACACACACAAAAAACTGTTATAAAATTTAAATCCCATGGGGGGGGGGGGAGAAACTACGCAAGAGAGGAACTCACAGTGGGAGTGCTTTGATATTTACCTGTGAAAAGAATTTGGCATGTCCAGTACTTAAGGGTGATTTCCCTTAAGGGTGGTTCCAAGTTTTCTTTTACATTTGGAAGAAACCTCCTCTCCCCCCTTACAGTGCCCACCTTCCTCTCTCTCTCTTTCTTTTGTCAGCTGATCTAGCCTCTGTGCATGTGCAGAGTTCATGCCTCAGCAAACCTTTTATACCATTGAAAATGTTGCATCTTTTGGCTCGATTAGAATAAGGAAGGGAAAGGTAAGGAGTAGATTTTAAAAATAGGGTTAGATTTTAAAACAACAAAAAAGAGAAACTCAGCAATTTAAGTATTCACCAAAGCTAGCAATTTCAGCCGAAGCAAAAGGAGTGCTTCCTTTATGTACAGGAAAGGGCTATCATTATTGGTCATTTTATCTGGTCATTCGCGGAACAATCAACCGCTCTCTTATTTATGAGTAAAAATGGCCAGGTAAGGAGTAGATTTTAAAAATAGGGTTAGATTTTAAAACAAAAAAAGAGAAACTCAGCAATTCAAGTATTCACAATTCAGCCCAAGCAAACGTGACTGCTTCCTTTATGCACAGGAAAGGGCTAATATCCCTCTGGCCATTCGCGGAACAATCAACCGCTCTCTTATTTATGAGTAAAAATGGCCAGAGAGTTAGAATTCATAGGATTTTATTTTATTTTTTTTAACATTCTCAGCCTTACCATTTGCAGACAAAATTTTCTGCCCTTTATTTACAGGATGGATGGTCAAGGCTAATTCTACTTGATTATTTATTTGTATGTGCTTAAACTTTGAGTAGACTTTTAAGTCTGATTTTTGTAAATAATAGACAAAATGATAAACATTGTAATCACTTAAATGCCTGATATCACCAGTTCTGCTTCAAACATCATGGCTTCACCTCACAGCTTTTAAAAAACAAAGAGCAAATCTGGGCTGAATTTCAACTCATCAGCCACAAATTGGGAAAGTTGAAAGAGACCTGGGGTCATCTAGTCCAACCCTAAAATACAGGGTTCATAGCAAGATTTGAGCAAATCTGGGCTGAATTTCAACACATCAGCTACAAATTGGGAAAGTTGAAAGGGACCTGGGGTCATCTAGTCCAACCCTAAAATACAGGGTTCATAGCAAGATTTGTACTACCAGAGAGACACACACATACTTATGTACACAGACACAACTGGGGAAGAGATCACAAGCCATGCGCCTATCACAAACCATGCGCCTATCATGTACTAAGGAAAAGGAAAATAAAAGTACCCAACCCTTTTAGCAGATCTTGAAGCTAGTTTGAGTGAGAGTTTACTTCCTTAGACTAAAGAGTGCAAATTCCTATAGAAATTATCTTTAAAAGAAGATTGAAGTTAACAATTTTCCTAAGATAGGGAGAGGATCTTTTATAAAGCAAAGTTTAAACAGCCATAGATTTGAATTAAAAGGAATACAAGAGTGAACAATTTTTCCTGAACTTGCAGAGGAATAGTAAGCCTAATCTATGCCCCCCCCTTTTTGCAGTTTCCTTTAAAGGAAGCATACTCGGGAGTAAATTTACCTGGCACAGAATAAGAAGGAGAAGGGGAAAAAACCCTGAAAGAGACAGAATGAAACAAGGGGGGGCATTTTCTAAGAAAAAAAAAAAGGCCAGGACATCCTATTGAGACTGATATCAGGAGCCTTACAATAACTCTTCTGTCCAACCAGATCAAAGTTAAAACTGGACTCAGATATTTTTCTTAGAAGGAACACCATACTTTCATAGGCATATGCTTAATGAAATACATACACTGCATTTTAGCTTGAGAGAGCAGTTGGCTCAACTAGGCTTTTGCAGCAGAAACATTAGGTTAACTTAGACTGGAACACAGGTGTACTCTCAAACTCAAAAGTTACAACACAACATCATTTACCATTAGACTTAAAATCACCCCCCCCCCCCCACTGAAACTAGAGAAAGGAGGTGGGGTAATCCTCCTTTCAGAACACAAGTAGCACGTATACAGGATTTTACCACTTGGGAGAAAAACTCTCTTTTAGAGCCTCTCTCAAATAACAAACATTTGCACACTTCATTCTCCATTTTGTCTTGTTTTTAAGACTGATAAGGCTCAACATGGCTTCCTTAGATTTAGAATTTGGAGCAAGCTTGCAATTTTATTTTAGATGGTACATTTAAGATAAGCAGCTGCTGGATGTTACCTAGGTACAATTTAAACACAGGAAAAACGTTTCTTAAACACAACCTGTCAGAGTCCAGGCGGGAAGTAAGCACCAATTGGGCTTCTTTCACGCCAGGGGTCTGAGGACTATTTTTCTTTTGACTGAGGTGCACCCATTTTCAATTAAAAGGGATTTGGACCTGGGCAAAACTCTGAAGGGTCCGGAAAAGCGGAAACCTGGACAAAACTCCGAGGGGGGAAAAACCTGGGGATACCTGGACAAATCTCCGAGGGGAAAAACCTGGGGATACCTGGACAAATCTCCGAGGGGAAAAACCTGGGGATACCTGGACAAATCTCCGAGGGGAAAAAACCTGGGGATACCTGGACAAATCTCCGAGGGGAAAAACCTGGGGATACCTCACTTAATCTCTATTCTACAACCCACAGCAACCTCCCTGCCTTTTACAATCTAACTCAGAGTCCCTACTGAACGCTTGCACACTTGCAATGCCAGATTGAGACTCTGGAATACAAAAGATGGAAAGGAATTCAGCGCCCTTGCGTTCTCTGTTCACAGGTCATTTCTAACAAAGATCGCCATGGCAGAGGTGCGGCTGCGCTGGGAGTTATAGTTTTGGGAATTATAGTTTTCAGTGCAGAAGAAATTGCACGACCTTTCTGGGCAAAACTCCGAAGGAATAGGTCGGCATAAAGAATTAAGTGAAAGAAGTCACACACAACCCTTGCCTGGCCATACTCCGAAGGGCTAAGGCTGGTGTTGAGATCGAGGGGACAGAAAGGAGGAGAAGGCAATTTTTAAAGTGAGGAAAGAAGTAAGGATTTGAGAAGTATAGGTTGCTGTGGTTTGCAGAATCCCACCCCACTACCCATTTTTCCTACTCATACTCACTTCGCAAGCGCTGTCCTGGTGATCCCGGGATCTCTTGACTGGTTGTTTAAGGCCGGCCTGATCCAAGCTTTGCTTCCTCTGGTTAGCCCCGCTGAAACTCCAAGTTATTTCCAGACCCTGGGACCGATGGAAGACTGGTTATTCCTCCTGGCAAACTGCCTGGTGCGCGCTGGATAACCAGTCCTTCCTCGCCTCCAGAATCCGGGTAACCAAAAGTCCCTTCGTGCGTGGTCGCCATCTGTTGTAAATAAAATATGCCCTTTTCCCTTATGGGGTATCCAAGAGCCCATATAGAGTCCTTACATAGGTTCCCTATTGGTAGGAGAAAATAACAGAGGCCAACCAGAGAATATTGAGAAGCAAAGCAGCTAGTAAGCTTGATCTTTATTGATCTGTTGCAACAGGGTACTCCCCTCACACGCAGGAGAGGAAGAGGACCCAGAACAATGGCCTGCAAGGCCTTATAAAGACTTTTGAAATTCCCCTTCTCCAGATCAGGACCACCCCCAGAAACATTATGCATACATCACAGAAGGGGTGTAACCTAAGACCACCCCTCAGATACATCCCACCTACATCACAGAAATTTAAATGTTGTTTTTTCTCCTGTCCCAGTTTATCTCCTGTCTGGCAAGTTGCTTGATTGGATTTCTGGGGAGCCTGGCCATTCTTTTGTAGTGCTAAAATACTTATTTCCTGGGCCAGGTCACAGGCTCACACCTTATTCATATTTTTGAGACAGGATTTGAGAGGAAGAGACAATGGGGAGGCTTTTCCATTTTTTTACCATGCAGAGAAACATTTGCTCAGTTTAGGAATCAAAATGGTTCCAGGTTGGCTTTCCTGTGTTGATCTATGTATGTGCAGTTATGAACATTACTATATCTTTAAGACGATAAAATTCCTATCACACTATAACATAATAAAACATCGAACATTAAAAAAACTTCCCTATACAGGAGAGAATGGTGTTAGTTAGACCACCCACAACCAAGGAGATAAGTACAGCATACAGCCTTTCGAAGGCATCTGTATAGGGAAGTTGTTTATTGTTTTATTATGTTTTTATATATTTTGGAAGCCACCCAGAATGGCTGGGGAACCCAGTCAGCTATTATTATTATTATTATTATTATTATTATTATTATTATTATTATTATTATTATTAGACGTCGCTATTCTAATGGCGGAGGGTGTGCGCTTCTGCTCTCCTCTTCAATCCCCTAGTCCTTAAGGAGCCCCGATTCCTCGTGCGCGCGCAGCTGCTTCCAGCTGGCCTCCTCCGCGCGCCCCCCTCGCCGCCTTGCAAGCCGACTGAAGCACGAAGCGCTGAATTGCAAAGCTCTTTCTTTCTCTCTCTCTCCACCCCCCACAACCCCCCCCGAGCCCGGTGCCTGCTGGGAGATGTAGTTCCCCTCTCCGTCCGCTGAGCAGGGCAATCCGGCGGCGCGCACGGCCGGCAGGCGGAACCAGCCCGTTTTGCAAAACCGCTTCTCTCCTTCTCCCTTTTTTGGGGGGGAGGGGGAATCTTTGCAAGCGGGATCGCGGGGTGGGGGGGTGAGGGGCAAGCTTTCTCCCGAGGAGCCGGCCCCGATCCTTTCGCGCGGGACCCCCTTGGGGCGTAGGGCCCGGGTGCGCGCACCTTCCCTTTCTGCAGACGCGCGCCCGGCGGGGTCTTCCTTCCCACGCCCCGCGCACCCACAGTTTTTTGGAGGGGTGTTTGTGTGTGCGCGCGCGCGCCCTTCCCTCTCCTCGCGCAGCCCAGGATCGGGCGCAGGAGGTGGGCGCGCTGCGGAGCCTGCCGCTCCCCCGAGGATCCGGGCCCACGGATGGCCGTCGGGGCTGCCGCGCAGGTAAGGCGGAGGCGGAGGAGTTCAGCTGCTTTGATGTGGCCGAGAGGCAATTAGTCCTCATTTGCATGTCTTCCGGGCCCCTGATGCCACCCAGGGAGGAGGAAGATCAGCCCTCGGGGGGCAAATCTTCGGGAGGGGCGCCCGGGGGTCCCCGGAGCCGGGCATCCCGGCTGTGCGTTGGGAAAGGGGCGCAGGGGTCGTCTGGCAGAGGAGAAGGGTCAAAATAACTCCCTCCCCCCTTTTGGTTCAAAGTGCACATGGCTAAGGCCACGATCCTGCACCAGTCGCCTTGCAATGAATCCTAGAATGGTAGAATTGGAAGGGACCCCGAGGGTCATCCATTCCAGCCCCCTGCAATGCAGAATCTTCTGCCCAAGCGGACCTCGAACGCGCCACCCTGTGACGAAGAGTCTTGTGCTCTACCAACGGGGAGCTTTGCACGGCGGAGCGTCCCAACTGGGTCGCGGCCTTAGGGTCGAACTTCTGCAGAGGGGCAGGAGGAGACCCGCAGGGGTCATCCAGCCCTGCCCTCCTGGCAAGGCAGGATTCGCACCTGAATCATAGAAATGTAGAGTCGGGAAAATCGCAGGAGACACAGATTTGAGGCGATCCGTAGTTGAGAATTTCCATTTGGGACCACCGAGTTTTGGCCTCGCTCAGGGCACCATAGGAGCCAAGTCCGCCCCTGTTGAAAGGGACCCCTTGTGTCATCTAGTCCATCCCCCTGGAATCTTGGCTGAAGCATCCCTGACGGACCCAACCTCTGCCTCAAAACCCACAAGGAAGGGGAGTCCACAGCCTCCCAAAGGAGACCTTTCCGCTTTGCCCTCAGAAAGTTCTTCCTGGAGCCAGAATCTGTTCCCAGTGGGGCAGGGGAAAAGAAGCTCAAAGAAGCATTAGAAGTAAAAACTGCCACTTATTTTCTCAGCGGTGAGCTGCAGGAAGCTCTGGGCTTTCCCTCCCCTCTGAAACCCTTCATTCTAACCTTCATGCGTCACGGGTGCAACGGCTCGTTAGTTTGGGGCCATGAATAATATTTTATGCAGCAGTCGGGGCGCTTAAATGGAAAGGGAATCTTGATTCGAAGGCACTTTTTAAAGCAGGGGTTTTTATACAAGTGGAGCATAAATCAGTTGTTTGCCCCGCGCTCAAGGGTGCTTAATTATAGGTCTCTCTCCAGCCTGTCATTATGAATATTGCTGTTTTGCTCAAGGGATATTTCAGGTGGGGAGTTGGAAGCCAACCGCTGTTCAGGTGTCCTGGGCGATAATAACCTTGGCGTTTACTTAACCCCGGTGCTGTAACTCGTGTGGCATCTTCTCATCACGAGGCTCCGGCGCAAGCGAACAGCCGCTTGCAGTTTATAAAGCAAGATTCGGCAGAAGTTGGGCATTGAGCCCCATTCCCTTTGGGGAAACATGGCAGCCGACAGAACCGAGGAAGCTCATTTCACAGCCTTTTTGTACCTTTGAGGATCTAAGCCATGGGGAGGCAAACCGAGGCCCGGGGGCTGGATCCGGCCCATTCGCCTTCTAAATCTGGCCCACGAACGGTCCGGGAATCAGCGTGTTTCTACACGAGTAGAATGTGCCCTTTTCTTTAAAATGCACCTCTGGGTTATTTGTGGGGCATAGGAATGCGTTCATTATTTTTTTTCAAAATATAGTCTGGCTCCCCACAAGGTCTGAGGGACAGTGAACCGGCCCCCTGCTGAAAAAGTTTGCTGACTCCTGATCTAAGCTTTAACTTTTTGTAATGGTTTTATTTTAATATTTCCTATGGGTAAAGACATGGGTAGGCAAACTAAGGCCCGGGGGCCGGATCCAGCCCAATCGCCTTCTCAATCCGGCCTGCGGATGGTCCGGGAATCAGTGTGTTTTTACATGAGTAGAAGGTGTGCTTTTATTTAAAATGCATCTCTGGGTTATTTGTGGGACATACGAATTCATTCATCCCCCCCAAAAAAAACATAGTCTGGCCCCCCACAAGGTCTGAGGGACAGTGGACCGGCCCCCTGCTGAAAAGGTTTGCTGACCCCTGCTCTAACCATTACACCCTGGCTCTTTGTGAAAGCTGCCTGGACTCCCTGTCTGGGGATATGGTGGGATATGCAAAAATACAAAGAAAATCCCTACCATCGTTTGGATTTCAGCCACGCAGGGCCTACTTAACGGTCCCTGGCGGACCAGTTGCAGAAATACTGCAAAACACATACAAAAACACTCGGTTTTGTTTTAAGTTTTTCATGTATGCTAAAACTCAGTCTAAGTTGTTTTTTTTAAAAAAAAAAGTTTAACCACATCAGTTAACAAACATGGATACATATGCTATAATGTTATTGCTTTAGTTAAATGAATTGTTTAAATTGTTTTTAAGGAAATGATTATTTCTCTCCTTCCAATAAAGTACAGCAGAAAAGTTGTCCACATATAAACAGTTCACTTATTAAACCTCACACTAATTTTATAATTATCTGTCTATGTGTTTCTAATACTATAACCAAATCAATAATTTTTGATATAACTGTAAAAACTACTCTGGGAATTTATTATTCCGAAAATGAAACCTTCCTCTGATTGTAAATATTAATGCAACAAAAAACAGCATAAAATACAGTATAAAATGTGAATAACAATAAATTCAGAATTCAAAAATCAATTTAGGGGGGAAATCCATCCAATAAACATTAGATGATCACCAGGGCTAGCTGGCTAAGTTAGTCCTATTTGGGCCAGCAAGGAGACCAGGGGAGAATTAGCTGTGGGATCCCAGAGCGGGTAATCTTCATAAAAAAGGGAGGGAAGGAAGGGGAATAAAAAGATCAGGCTAAGTTCAAATTGAAAGTCAGGTGGAATAGCTCTGTCTTACAGGCCCTGCGGAAGGAGGTTAAATCCTGCAGGGCCCTGGTCTCATGGGACAGAGCATTCCACCAGGTCGGAGCCACCACTGAGAAGGCCATGTTTCCTGTCTTGCCCCGTGCCCCTTGCAGGTGCCAGTGCGGTGTGAGGACGCGGCCCTGTATCTCGCCCCCGAGCGCTGGAAGGAGTGGGCAGCACATGAGGACGCCATGCGGGAGAATTACGGCGCCACCATCGCTTTGGGTAAAACAAGGACTTTTTTTCGCCCTCCTCCTCCTCCCTGCCCACAACCTGATCTCCTGTGGAATGAATGTGTGGAGTTTTTTTCTAGACCTAATATGGGGAAATAGAGGCCTGGAGGGTGGGGGGCAAATACAGTCTTCAGGGGCAGCACCATGTAGAGCACATTGCAGCAGTCTAATCTGAGCATGGGGTGCATTGGCCAAGTCATCTCTTGTTGTGCCTGTTATATTATCTTTATATTAATTTATTTATAATCCAAATTTGCCCCAGAACCCGATTGTGTTTCTTCATTGTGCAGACACAGGTGTTCTAGGCATTTATGTATTTATCTGAGACATTTGTATACTGTGGTCCCTTGGTTCTCAAACGCCTTGGTACTCAAACAACTTGGAACCAGAACACTGCAAACCCAGAAGCAAGTGTTCCGGTTTGCAAACTTTATTCAGCTCTTTTTGTTTTGTTTTTGTGACTATGTGGAACCCAGTTCAGCTACTGAATGATGGATTGCGTGACTGCCGCACATTGTTCATTGCTTTCGTTTTATGGCTCACTGGTCTCGTTAGATAGCAAAAACCATGTTAAATTGCTGTTTTAGGGGTTGTCTGGAACAGATTAATCCCTTTTGCATTCCTTTCTATGGGAAAGCACGCCTTGGCTTTGGAACGCTTTGGTTTTGGAACGGATTAAGTTTGAGAACCAAGTACCGCTGTACTTTAGTGAATTCAGCAAGGCATTCTGAGGAGAAGCGAGCTGTTTCAAAAGGACTGGAGCAAATTTATATTTTATATGAAAGAAAACTGTAAACATTTGAAAATGTTTGTAGGTTTGAATTGAAATGCTTTGTAATGTGAAAATAAGGAACTGATTTACATATAAGGAGGTAATTTTAATAAAAAAAGAAGAACATTTAAGGTAAATAAAGTGGTTATAGAAATGCGAGAATTTAGTAAAAGATGTTTGGAAGTCAGAAAGAGGGAGGGAAGGAAGTCGATGCTCTGTTTGAGCAATGCTTTATGTTATAGATTTGTGTAATGAGTTGTAATTAAACATGAAAACTCAATAAAAATTAAATTTTTAAAAAGTTTCAGAACCAAGGTACTGCTGCAGTTTAGTGAATTCAACAAGGCATTTTGAGGAGGAGCAAAGCCATTCACTCTGAACAGAGATACTACCGAATCTGCCCCTTTGGTCCTTACCGAAGAGTCAGAAGACAGGATAATCTACGCTTTCTCTCTTGCAGGATCGCCAGTCACCAAGCCCGAGATGGTTGCCCAGATTGAGGAAGGCGGCCCGCTCCTGCTTAATGGTCAGGGGGATGTCCAGCCCAGGGAGCGGTCGGATGCTGCCGACACAGGTGAGAGAAGCCGGCAAACCCTTATTGGCAGAAGTGTGTTCCTGGGTCAAGCACCCTCTTATAGTGTCCAGTGAGATGTTGGCCATCTAAGTTGGCGGCCCTCACTATCTCCTGTGGCAGGGAGTTCCTCAGTCTAACCCAGGGCTGGGCAGCCTAAGGCCTGGGGGCCGGATCTGGCCCAATCACCTTCTCAATCCAGCCTGCAGACAGTCCAGGAATCAGCACGTTTTTAGATGAGTAGAATGTGTGCTTTTACTTAAAATGCATCTCTGGGTTATTTGTGGGGTGTAGGAATGCGTTCATTCACCCCCCCCAAAAAAATAGTCTGGCCCCCCACATGGTCTGAGGGACGGTGGAGCGGCCCACAGCTGAAAAAGGTTGCTGACCTCTGGTCTAACCCTCCTCTGTGCGAAGAACTTTCTTTTCTCTGTCCCTCATTCAGTTTCATCGCATCCCCGCAAGTTCTAGTGTTAAGAGAGAGGGAGAAAAGCTTTCCTCTCTCCGCTTCCTCCAGTCTGTGAATAATTTCACAAACTCTTCTCGTGTTGCCTCTTCCTCGAATTTTCTCCAAACTAAAAAGCCCCAAATGCTGCAGCCTTTTTCATAGGGGAATAATAATAATAATAATAATTTTTATTTATACCCTGCCCTCCCTGGCTAGAGCCGGGCTCAGGGCGGCTAACACCAATAAAATAAAATCACCGTAAAAACATAATAAAGGGAAAAGAGAGGGAGAAAAAAAACCAATTTAAAATACAGGTTAAAATTCAAAATGTTAAAATCGCTCCATCCCCAGGATAATTTCAGTCGCCCTTTTCCACCTTCAGGGTTCGGAAGGCCCCTGAGCTGTTTATTTACCTCCGTGTCCTGACCAAAGTGTGGCTTTTATTCTGTTTTTCTTTCCCCTCTGCAGGATGCGTCTCTCTGGAGACTGAGGATGCCAGGAAGAGCGAAGAGCAGCGAAGGGCCGGGGAGGAGCAGAGGATGAGAGGAGAAGCCCCCAGAGGCCCAGAGAGAGGTGAGGACTGTTATTTATTCTTATTATTGCAATGCGATATGGGGCTTCCCTCACCCCTGATCCAGAAGCGGCAGTCAGTAAGGGATGCTGCAACACGATTGCTGGCCTTGCTGGCGTATGAGGCCTGGGCTCAGAGACCTGCACCGGCTGCCGATCTGCTCTGGGGCCGAGTTCAAGGTGGTGCTATTAGTATACAAAGCCCATAACATCTTGGGACCAGTTTAGCTTCAAGATAGCCTTACCCAATAAATGCCCACTTGCAACTGGCACTCCTAACAGGTGCTACAATATCCTATATTGGGAAGCTTTTAATGTTTGATGTTTTATTAAGCTTCTATGATTGTTGGAAGGGACGCGAGTGGTGCCGTGGGTTAAACCACAGAGCCTAGGGCTTGCCGATCAGAAGGTCGGTGGTTTGAATCCCCGCAATGATGGGTGAGCTCCCGTTGCTCGGTCCCTGCTCCTGCCCACCTAGCAGTTTGAAAGCACATCAAAGTGCAAGTAGATGAATAGGTACTGCTCTGGGGGGAAGGTAAACGGCCTTTCCGTGCGCTGCTCTGGTTTGCCAGAAGCGGCTTAGTCATGCTGCCCACATGACCCGGAAGCTGTACGCCGGCTCCCTTGGCCAGTAAAGCGAGATGAGCGCCGCAACCCCAGAATTGGTCACGTCTGGACCTAATGGTCAGGGGTCCCTTTACCTTTACCTATGTTTGTTGGAGCTGCCCAGAGTGGCTAAAATTAGTAGTAGTAGTAGTATTAATCCCTGTGCCTCCTGAAGGAGGGATTAATTCTGCACAGTGTCTTTCAGTGTTTATCTTTATTGCATGTTCACAAGTTCTAGTGTAATGGAAGAAGGAGAGAAGCTGTCCATTTTATCTATCCCTCACTTCATTTTATAAACTCACTTTAAAAAATAAAATAAAATCCTCCAAAATATAACAACCTCATGTGGATAAATAATGAAATATCCCACTCTAACCCAGGAGATAGAGTTTAGGCAATGCATGAAGAAAAACAACAAAATAATGTGAGTTCTTATCCCAGCATACTATTTGTCTAGAAGGTGATCAACAGTTTAAGTTAACCCAAAAGTTTATAAAGTGTGAAGGGTTCTCTATTTCCATTTTTAGCCATATACAGTGGACCCTCCGGTTACTTACTACTCTGGATACGTAACTTTCAGGTTATGAACGCGGCAAGCCCGGAAGTGTGTTCTTCCAGGTTTCACCGCCACCGCATGTTCAAAAGCGCTCTGCACTGTGCATGCATGTGCAGACGCGCTGCCTCTGGTTACAAATTTTTCAGGGTGTACACGGACCCCTGGAACAAATTATATCCGTATCCGGGGGGTCCACTGTACTGTAATATTTCATAAACTTCTATCAGGTCACCTAAAAAACCCCCAAATGCTGCCACCTTTCGTCCTACAGGTGTTGTTCCATCCCCTTTAACGTTTTCCAACTCCTCGATGCCCTTTTGGAGGCGAGGCGACCAGAACGGCACACCTTATTTCACCATAGATCTGAACGATGGGATTGTGAATGCAGCATCTGGCCGCCCTGGGAATCAGTCCCCTAACGCCTCTCTCTTTGTGCCCTCGATCCCAGCAGGCGGGTGGCTGCTCCGTGCGGTGAAGGTGGAAGCGGAGGAAGAGTACTCAGAGTGGCCGGCGGGCCTGAGCGCAGAGGTGCTGCTCTCAGGACTGCCCGTCGCAGCGGGAGTCTGCAAGTCCGAAGGCCTGAACCCCGCGGAGGAGTACGGCAGCGCCAATGGAGGAGGAGGCGGCCTCAGCGAGCTGTCGGGCTTGGCGCTGCAGCAGTGGCAGATGCTGAGCGAGGAAAAGCCGCTGGGCTGCCCCCGTTGCGAAAATCCGGGACCCCCGCCTGCCGGCGGCCCTGGAGACCCCCGCCCTCGCCCCTTCACCTGCCCACAGTGCGGGAAGGCCTTTGGCAAGAAGGCCCACCTGACGCGCCACGCGCGGGTGCACACCGGCGAGCGCCCCTTCGCCTGCGCCCACTGCGGGCGCCGCTTCTCGCAGAAGATCCACCTGGGCTCGCACGAGCGGGTGCACACCGGCGAGCGCCCCTTCCCCTGCGACCGCTGCGCCAAGAGCTTCCGCAAGAAGACGCACCTGGTGCGCCACCAGCTCACCCACACCGGTGAGCGGCCCCACGCCTGCCCGCTCTGCGACCGCACCTTCGTGCACCGCAGGCATCTGCTGCGCCACCAGCGCCTCCACGAAGAGGGGGCCCCGCCGGCGCATGGGGAGCTTCCAGAGGCGGGTCAAGCCGCGGCAGGGGTCTACAGGGGTGGCGCCGAACCTGGGCAGGATGTGGACATCTGCAGTGGTGAGCACGGTGGAATGGGGCAGGTTGCAACCGTCGAAACCGGGCACGTAGCCGATGTCTGCGCAGAGCAGGGCAGACTTGGGCTGGCGACTGTTTCGTACAGCAACGAGGTCGGACTGGGGCTGTATCCTGCCTCCTGCGTGGGGCAGGGGGAGCCATATCCGAGTGCAGCCCTGTTTAAGGCTCAGGCGGATCCCAAGTTGGGGAGAGTCCCTGGCATGGAGCACCCCGGGCAGAGGGACGGTGGCATGGCGGCTCCTGGAATGGTCTACCCCGAGCAAGGCCACTTCGGTGGGCTCTGCAGGATACAGGGGGAGGCAGAGGGTGGAGCCCCCTGCATGGAGCAAGTTGGCAAGATCGAACCGCAAGAGGAGGAGGAAGAAGAGGAACCGAACCCTTGCCAACGCCCGGAAGAAAAGCCTTTCCTGTGCTCCGACTGTGGAAAGGCGTTTGCCTGGAGGAAGAACCTGGCATCGCACCAGCGGCTCCACGCCGAGGGCGGCCGCCCGTTCTCCTGCGCAGAGTGCGGGAGGGGCTTCAGCGACAAGCGCCACCTGACGGCGCACCTCCGCGGGCACATGGGCCTGCTGCCCTACGCCTGCCCGCACTGCGAGAGGAGCTTCGCGCACCGGGCTGGGCTGGCGGCACACCAGTGCGGCGGGCACGCCGGGCAGCGCCCTTTCTCCTGCAGTGAGTGCGGGCGCTGCTTCGCCCACAAGAGGCACCTGCAGAGGCACCGGCGCAACCAGCACTCGGCCGAGCGCCCGTTCTCCTGCGCTCAGTGTGGGCGCGCCTTCGGCACCCGGGCCAGCCTGCTGGCGCACGTCAAGTCCCATGCCGGGCAGCGTCCCTTCGCCTGCCCGCTGTGCGGGCGTGCGTTCAGCCGCAAGTCGCACCTGGCGCGCCACGAGGCGGTGCACACGGGCCTGCGCCCCCATGCCTGCGCCCAGTGCCCGCGGCGCTTCAGCTCCAAGACCAACCTGGTGCGCCACCAGGCCGTACACACCGGCCTGCGCCCCTACATCTGCACCCACTGCGCCCGCAGCTTCAGCCGCAAGACCCACCTCTTGCGCCACGAGCGCACGCACACCAATGCACCCCTGCCCAGCAGCGCCACCGTGTGGCCGGCTGCCTTGCCCCAGGGCTCCCTCCCACAGCAGCAGCAGCAGCAGCAGCAGCAAGATCAGCCCCTCGTTTTCCCCATGGCTTTTGGGGCCCCCTGGCAATGACCCAAAAGCCACGTAACTCTGCTGCAGGAAAGTGTGTACTCTGTGCTATAAAGAATCAAAACAACCCCTGCAGAAATAAATTGTACACCAATGTCTGCAGCCTAAATATACTGCAAAGTAATCCTATTTTTCATAATTCTGGAAGTTATGCTCTCCCCCTCCCTGGCTAAGACTTTTCATAATTTATTTTATTCTTGCTAGTCACTCGTATAGGCAATAAACTCCCTGAGGCATTGAAAGCCTTGCTTCACAGTTGTTGGGATATATTCTCAGTGGCTTCTGAGGGTTCTCCATGCTCTCTCTGCAACATCCAAGCCTAACTCCACCTCCATAAGGGCTAGAAGCTTGGGCTTTTTTGTGGGGGGGAGGGAGGGAATGAATGAGATCTGGGAGAAGCTCAGTGGCGCACTTTTTGCAGGGATTTTTGCAGAGATACACGAACCTGGCAACTGGGTCAGAGTGGGCGAAATGTCTCAGTATCCAGACCTTTTCAGCTTTAAATAATAATGGAAACTTTTTTAAAAAAAAATATAATATTGCCAACAAATCATTTTAGTAGCATCCTCAAGCGAATGTACATTACGTTTTGTAAAGCCTTCTTTGATGGAAACGGGGGGAAAAGTTATGTCAGTTCTGACTTTAGCCCTGATGCTTTCAGAAATAAATGATCCTTCATAATATTTTGTGTGTCTGCATCTGGATGGTGTGGGTAATGTCTAATATTAAGCACCTTACGGGTTGGCTCCCTCTCTCACCCCAGCCACCCTGCGCATGCCCCTCCACGCACAACTCTGAGTAAATTGCTGCCTTAATTCCAGAGGACTACGCAGCACCTCCTTCTTGGTAGTAGTTTTGCCACAAGTAACTGAGCTAGATGCATCTTGGCCCGGATCCATTACAGTCCTGGTCCTGTTCTGATGACCCCATAACTGATTGGGATCCTTGGCGGCCTGTGTGAGATAGGGTCCCATGTGACTACTGATGCTGCTCCATGCGAGGGGGTGTCATGGAAGGGCTGGATGTAGAGGAATGGGGGGAAGAACCAGCTGGGGAACCCCCCAGGGAAGAAGGCTCAGAGCCCACGGATGGGTGGTGGGTCAGAGGGAGAAGATTGGGAAGAGGAGGTGTCAGAAGCTGAAGAGGCAACAGGGCTTAGGGAGCGGGGAGAGCCTGTGGCAGAGAGAAGTTCAGACTCGGAGGCAGATGCTGAAGCAGGAGAGATGATCTAACCTGGGGAGAAAACAGCAAAGACCTGATGAAGAGAGCACAGCAGAGGTTATATTTTCTGAGAATCCTCCGGAAAACAATCTCTCAAAGGACCTGTTGATGGCATTTTACCATTGTACTGCGGAGAGTGTATTAACTTATGGTCAGTGTGTGTGGTTTGGGAGCTGCACGGTCAGGGGAAAAACAATGCTGTCCAGGGTTGTAAAGACTGCGGAGAGAATAATTGGGTGCACTCTTCCCACCTTGGATCAAATCTACGCTTCCAGGTGCCATAAGAAAGCTGCAGAGATAGTGCAGGATACTGCGCACCCTGGAAATGATCTCTTTCAGCTTCGGCCTTCTGGAAGAAGGTCCAGGGTTATAAAGACTAGGACCAGCTGCCTGAGAAAGAGTTTCTACCCAAATGCGATTTTGGTTTTAAACGCATTGTAAGAAGTTTGTATGGGAGTATATTGTATTTAGAAATGGGGTATCAGAATTTTTAGGGGGCTAACCAGGCTGGGATAGCAGGCTTGTTGGGTTTTGAATTTCTTATGTAGATTTTTCAATTTCGCTGTTCTGTATGGGACAATGACAATAAAGATTATCGTATCGAGAGGAGGGGGGCCAAGAGGCAGAGATGGATCTGGCTGGGGAAGAGGCATCGGTGTCTCCCCCTCCTGCTGCAACAAGCTCTCCTCTGCTATTGTCTCACAGAACCAGGAGAGGCATGAAGAGGGTGGAGGAGAAGTTAGTGTCATGCCGTCTAGGATGCTTAGAAGAGGAGAGGAGGGGATTTAGGCATCTCTGGGGAGGCAAGGACCTTCAAGTGCTTCCTGGGGTGCAAGATGAGTTGCTGCGCTCATTAGGCCCAACGCTCCTGCGCAGATCCTGTTGTGGTTTTTTTGCCATTAAAGAGTTAACTCCACTTGCTCCCTGTGATTTGCTGCTGGCTCGCTCCTGTCAGGGGGAAACAAAATCCCTGTTACAGACACAAACTCTGCATGCATCACACACACCAGTGACACACACTAGTCATGTGACACACACCAGTCATGCCTGTTCCTTTTAAGGTGGAACGGAACTAGATCCTAACAATGTATAGTAGGGCACATTCCAGACATGCAAGTCAGATTCCTCAATTCCATTTGCGGAGCAAGAGGGATGGTCAGCATTCAAGGACCCCGATTCCAGCTGGGTGCGGGTCAGGGCTCAGGAGGGGTTCCCCCACCCGCAACCCTGCTAAAAGCAGGCAGGCCACACCGCCCCCAGGACTTGCAAAACTTAAAAGATTAGTTACAGGTCAATGTGGGGGCCACGTTCATGATTTTGGATGTGTTGATCATAATGGTTCTTGAGCAAGACTCTGTTCTGCTGTAGAATTTATTTATAGAATGGCAGTTTAAGTTAATGGACTATGCTGAAATGGCTTAAATAACCGGAAGAATCAGAAATCAGGAAGACCAAAATTTTAATACGGAAAGGGGAAAATTGATATCTTAAAGAAGAAGAAGAAGAAGAGTTTGGATTTGATATCCCGCTTTATCACTACCTGAAGGAGTCTCAAAGCGGCTAACAATCTCCTTTCCCTTCCTCCCCCACAACAAACACTCTGTGGGGTGAGTGGGGCTGAGAGACTTCAAGAAGTGTGACTGGCCCAAGGTCACCCAGCAGCTGCAGGTGGAGGAGCGGAGACGCGAACCCGGTTCACCAGATTACAAGTCTACCACTCTTAACCACTACACCACACTGTTTACAAAGACCATTGTAAACAGTTAAAATCGTTAGTAGGGTTGGAATACCACTTGTAGTTTAAGGTGAAGACACAGTGAAAGAGGTAAAGGAGTTGGAGTATCATAAAAGATGCGGGAGGAAATGATTAACAGTAAGACCCCCCATAGGGGAGGATGGAAGTCCAGGAGATTCTGTGGAATCTTGTTTTTTTATGATTTATGATTGATATATGTCTGTAAACATTTAATTTGAAAAACCAAATAAATCTGTAAAAAAAGGCAACACATTTATTTATAAAAATATCTTTTATTTCTCTTCTCTTCTCTACCACTCCCCTTTTATGAAGATCACCTGTTCTGAGACCCCAGAGCTAATTCTCCCCTGGCCTCCTCGCTGGCCCAGGTAGGACTAATTCAGCCAGCTAGCCCTGGGGATTATCCAATGCTTATTTCCCCTAAATTGATTTTTGAATTTTATTGTTATTCATGTTTTTATACTGTATTTATGCTGCTTTTACAATGAAGTGTTTTAAATTTGTTGTTAGCTGCCCTGAGCCCAGTTTTTGAACCGGAAAGAGCGGGATATAAATAAAAATTTATTATTATTATTATTATTTCATAGATGATCTAGTTGAGATTCCTGCATTGCAGGGGGCTGGACTAGATGACCCTGGGGGTCCCTTCCAACTCTACAATTCTATTATTATTATTATTATTATTATTATTATTATTATTATTATTATTATTATGATCACCACCAGAGGCTACAGGGCTGTTGACGAGGTGCAGCCCCAAAGGCACAACAGAATAGCAGGGGAACTGCGACCTCCTGTCTCTTTAAGCGAGGCGTCCCGGGCAAGGCCTCGCGTCGCCATGGCAACGCGGCCTGCTGCTGGGTTCCTAAGCGAGGCCTGGGAGAGGAAGGGGAGCAGAGGCGGCCTCGTCGTCGCAGCAGCAGCGGTGAGGGGAACGCGGCGTGGGGAGGGGAGACCCCCGATCCCAACCCCAACCCCCAATACTGAATCTAGCACCGGCAGGGCCAGGTTTGGGGGGGGTGAGTGGGGGGGGGAGAGGAATCTCGGGGATGCCCTTCTGGTCCACGTTGCCATGGAAACGGGATGAGGGCCTAGGGAGGATGGCGATGGCAGGGATGCTTCTGCCTCTCTTTGTGTCTCCTCTCCACCCGCACCAGGGCCGGATTGAGGTTGGATGAGGCCCTCAGCTGCTGAAGGTAATGGGGCCCTTTAGATGTCCAGCTGCCCTTTGTCAACAACAAATGGTCACTGTTTTTGTGTGTTATATGCTATATGGTCATTTATGGACCTAATAAGTATCCAAGGCCATTTGAACATTACAAATAGGAGCCTACACAACACAAAACACTGTTGCTGTATGTGGGGTTTATTTTTTTTATCTTATATTTTGGAAATGCACATTCAGGGGTTTTTTCCTTTAAATTTTTTGGGGGCCCCCAAGAGAGTGGGGCCCTAAGCTATCGCTTGTTTAGCTTATATGCAAATCCAGCACTGCCCCCACCCGTGGAAGGGAGAGAGTTGAAAGGGACCCCCGAGAGACATCTAGCCCAATGCACTGTTATAAGGAAAATACCTCAAATTCCCTAATGGGGTATCTGGGGTCTAGAGTTCCTCAGGAGATCTCTATCAGGCGGAGAAAATAACAGAGGCCAACCAGAGTATATTGAAAGAAAAACAGCTAGTAAGCCTGATCTCTATTAAAGGAAATGAACTGCTACAACTCACCACACGCAGGAGGGAGGAGAATAATAAGAATAAGAATAATAAATTTTATTTATGCCCTGCCCTGCCCTTCCCGGCCAGAGCCGGGCTCAGGGCAGCTAACACCAGTAAAACTACAGTAAAAACATAATAGGGGATGGACGGACTCCAATTTAAAATACAGGTTAAAATGCAATTTAAAATGCAGCCTCATTTTAAAAGTAGCTCATAGAGAACCCTGAACAATAGTGTGCAAACCCCTATATAGGCTTTTGAAATTGCCTACCCTGTAGCCAGAGACCACTACCCCAAAACATCATACATACATCGCAGAAGGAGGCGGTCTACAGCCGAAATTTGAGAGTGTTGCTTCTCTCCTGTCTGCCAGGATACGTGATAATGCCTTACTTGGTTGCATTTTCTGCGGTAGCCTGGCCATTCCTTTGAGATGGCAAATACTTTAGTTCCTGAATCTCTTAACCATAGTGATAGTTTGCTCAGCTTCACTTGCCAGACTGTATTTGAAAAGGGAGGTGTAAGCCCGTACAGTCCAAAGGCAATGGGAAAGCTTTTCCCATTGCCTTCCTCCTGGCAGAGAAATACTTGAGGTCAATTTGGGAGAGTCAAAGTGGCTTCACGATTGTTCTCCTGTACTATTTCAGACATGTGGTTTATATATTTATGTATGTGTTTGCCTTGTACACTGGAGACCTTAGAATTCTTGTAACAACCCTGCCATGTATATATATATGTTTCTGTATATGCTGGAAGTCACCCAGAGTGTCTGCAGCAGCCCAGTTAGATGGGTAGGGTATTATTATTATTATTATTATTATTATTATTATTATTATTATTATTATTATTATTATTATATTGAATCCTTAATCAGGGTAACAACAATGATTCAAAGCAGAGATGGGGGATAACTATTTGCAAAGTGGGGACAGGGACTCCTCCTGCCTCTGTAACCCCCCTCCATGTGTACATGTAAGCAGGTGTATATTTGGCACTGTATATGTACCCATGCACATGCCTAAATGTGGGGGTGATAGCAGGCCCCCAATGGCTAGAGACATGAAGACGTTAGCAGCACCCAGTGCTCTTTGCAAAATACTATACATGTATACATGGATGTGTACAAGGTGTGTGTTGGGAGAGGGGTGGGTCTCTACAGCCCATGTGCTTTTACTCAGAAGTAAGCCTTGCCATGCTCACAGGGGAAGATGTTTCTCCCAAGTAGACATGGATAGGATTGCAGGCTTTGCAGTTCAGCTATGTGGAGCAATGGATTGGTGTGCAAGTGAGATGGTTATTGCTGCTGTTATTAGCACTGTAATTGCGTTGAAATACAGTTATTTGCAAAAAAAAAAGTTGAGAAAAGGTAGAGGTGGCCCAGAAGAAAATGGCTTGTTTTCTCCCCCCCCCCCCCCCGCTTCTGTGGAAGAAGCATCATGCAACACTAAACCCATGTGTCTGCCTGGGATGTATTGAATGCAGGGGATTCTGTGCATTGAGCTGTTGTGCTCCAGGTTTCCACATCTGCCTGCTTAGTAGCACTGAAGGGAGGTCTTATTTGGTGGTATCGATTCTAGGGCTGCTGGGATTATTGCATCCAGATGAAGCCAATGTTTTTGGCAGTGTGCGCACACCAGCCCACAACTTGGTGTCTGCTTTGAAGCCAATTTCCACACATCAGCTGGCACGTTCTGAAGACACCCTCAGTGCAGCCCTGCATATGGTTTGCAGAGCTGCATATAATAATGAATCACAATGTCTTGTGGTGTATGGAAAACTGTGTGTGATCTATGGTTGCATATCAAGTACGGTATCTTGTCACTTGGCAGTCTATAGTAGCCAAAATGGGTTGGGTCTGGTTGCTGCGGCATGTACTGTACTGTGTGCTAAACTGATGGAGAGATTACTTCAACCTATGGAATCAAAAAACTGTGGGGTTGGAAGGGACCCCAAGGGTCATCCAGTCCAACCCCTGGTGGTGCAGGCAACACAACCAAAGAATCCCTGACAGATGGCCATCCAACTGCTGTTTAAAAAACCTCTGGTGGAGAAGAGTCCACCATTAAAAATAATAATAATTCTTGCTGCCACCAAGATAACATTTTATACAAACACCACTTTCTGAGTCCATTCCGCTGTCAAACGGCTCTCATCGTCAGAAAGTTATTCCTAATATTGAGTCAGAATCTCCTTTCTTGTCATCTGAATCCATGGGTTCGGTTCCCATCCTCTGGAGCAGGAGAAAACAATATCGTTCCATCTTACACGCAACAGCCCTTCAGATATTTGCCTTTCATATCATATCATATTTGGTCAATGAGTGCTCAAAACTGAATTTGCTGCTTTGTGACTGAATCTCACCTGAACATGGGGACAGTCTGGAAGCCTCCTCAGTGTCAGGCAGTGTGGAGTTTGGAATGTACCTGCATTGAGTTAAATTAACAAATCCAAATTAGCAGTGCTTACTTCCTTGGGCATTCGTGGGAGAGGTAGCAGGGTAGAACGCTTGATGCGTTAGTTTATTTCTTTTGGTTTCCATTGTCAGAAGACACAGGATTCTAGGTTCCCTTTAAAGTGCTTTTGTGGCTGAAGAGTGGGGTCCTCACACTATAAATAAGTAAACAGATAAATAAATATTTGACCCCATCTTGATCCGACATCCTTTTTCCTCTCCCCTTCCAGGAGCTCCATTGTCCACATCGATACCCATTTGAAGCAGAAAACCACATCCTGCACCCTCCAGGTCCTCTCTCTCTCTCTCTCTCTCTCTCTCTCTCTCTCTCTCTCCAGAGACAAAGGAAGTGATCTACCTAGTTTTCCCTCCCAACAGCAGCCGTTAACACCAGTTGTGATATGATCAAGGTGCCTTGGAGCTAAGTGAGCACAGAGCTGGAGCCAGGTTGTCGTGGGAACTGCCTCCTTGGCTGCCCTGCCCAAGATGGAACCCCGGACGGAGAAGGGCGAGGAGACAGAGAACGTGAAGATCACCTCCCAGCTCCTGAAGGCCAAGACGGGTGAGTTTGACCTGGAGTCTATCCTGCTGCTGAAGCTCCGGGGCCTGGGCATCGCAGACCTGGGCTGCCTCGGGGAGTGTGCCGGCCTGGAGTGGCTGGACCTGTCGGGCAACGCCATCGTCCACCTGGGGCCCCTCTCCTCCCTCAAAGCCCTGGCCGTCCTCAACGTCTCCTCCAACCGCATCTCCAGCTTGGAGCCCCTGGCCGGCTGTGAGAACTTGCAGAGCCTCAACGCAGCGGGGAACCTGCTGAGCAGCCTCCAGCAGCTGCAGTGCCTGGGCGGCCTGCGGCACCTCGAGAGCCTGCGCTTCAGCGACCCGGTGGGGCGCCTCAGCAACCCGCTCTGTGGCGCCCCCGGGTACCGTACCGCCATGTCAGAGATGCTGCCAGGGGTCAAGGTGATCGACGGGGAGCGGGTCTCCGGGCGCGGCAGTGAGCTCTACCAGCTCTGCAAGGACATTGACAGCTCTCTCAAGCGCTTCCACGGAACCGGAACCGGCGAGCTCAGCGGCCTGACCAAGCCCTGGGTGGAGGAGGGGTACTGGGACGTCCGCCCCGCCCGGAGGAGCTCCATCGTGGAAGAGGCCTACAAGCAGTTCAACGAGGCCCTCCAGGAGTGCCGGGACCTGAGCAAGCGCGCCGACGACACCATTTCCCAAGCAGAGAGGGCCCTGAGCGCCCGCTCCGATTCCAGCTCGTTCGTCTTTTGAGCCACCCTGCACTTCAACGCCCTTCCCTTGGCGTTGCCGAGCTGGGCATTGTTCTTTCAGTATCATCCTTGTCACTCACTGGCCTGTGAAGCCATTATTTTGCCCTGGCCTCTGTCCCTTCTGAAAGCAGCGGGTACGTCCACACCCTTAACTGAACCTGTTTCCCACAGCTCCTGAGAAAGCTTGTAGGAGCTGTGTGACCCTCAGGTCCGAGTCAAAGAGCATCGGGAGGAAGTTTCCGGCCAATGGGACTCTGAAATCTGGATTATCAAGTCACAGCTCAGCTCGTGTTGGGACCTTTTGGGCTACTTCGGTGTAACGTGGAGCCTAGTTTTTTAATGCGGTGTGGACTGGTGTGGTGCTCCTCATCCAGCCCCCTTTCTTAGTAGGCTGACATCTTGGATATACATCCATTCACCCTCAAGGATGATTCTGTCTGGCTTCAAGAGAAGGGGCCACAGTGCAGCGCCTCTCAGGCCTTGTCCTCCGAGGTGATTCTCGCGGCCCTTTTCCCCACACAGTGAAACCACAGCGAGTTGACTTATCCAGCACGCAGACACAGAATCAGCTTCACTTGTCTTTTTAGACCACCAAGTCCCCACATCCTCCTGACTAAACCTTGTCGGTGACAGATTCCCAACATGCGTGGACCTTTGTGTGTCGGTATGTCAGAGCATGCGCCATAGTTCTTTCTTCACCCCACCAAGCTGGTTAGCTGGGTGGCATTTATGTAAATCCACAGAAAAATATTTTGAGAACTGTGGGGCTGGGCAGAAGTGGCCGGCTGGAGTGTGAACCCACATATTAAGGAACATCCACATTCAGTAATGCTAAACAATTTGTTCTGGATATTGAAAGCCCCATCTGCATTGAAGCAATATCATAGCACATTAAGCAGTCATGGTTTCTCCTGAAGAATCTAGAGGGCTACAGATTGTTAAGGGTGCTGAGAGTTGTTAGGAGACCCCTAGTCCCACAAGTAGTTTTATGAACCAAATCCCTCTTCTCATGGAACGCTCTGTGTGAAAAAGGGAGTCTCCTAATAGCTCTTACCCCCCCTTAAACTACATTTCCCAGGATCCTTTGGGGGAAACTATGATGCTTCAAAGTGGTATGATACTACTTTTAAGTTTACAGTGCAGATGGGGCCTTAATTCTCAGCTGGCAGCTTCCATACTGTCCAACTGGTCCTTACCAACTCATGGAGTTTCCTTCACAGCTGCCCAACCAGCAGGGTTGAGCTGAAAGTCCCCTTGTGAACTGTGTCATCCCAACTGCAGCAGCCAGAAGAGTCAAAATGATGTGTTGTAGATCCTCTACATTTTGCATCAATCCTACAAAGGAGTGACCCTGTTTTCACAGGCCTTGACTTCAGCCAAATTCTCTACCTCGCATGCTTCCCCAAACTCCTCCAGGCATCAGTTATGATGTCCGGGTCATGCTGCTATTCTCTCCAAGAATACAGTAGCTTAGGAATCTAATCTTCTTTATTTCGTCGTCTTTTCCTTTTCTTATCCTGCCATTCCTCCCACGGGAGCTCAGAGCAGCGAACAGCATAGAAATACAATCTGAAAAAAACACATTTCTAAATACAACGCAATACCAGCTCATATATACAGTGGTACCTTGGTTCTTGAACGGCTTAGTTGTCGAACAAATTGGCTCCCGAACGCCGAAAACCCAGAAGTAAGTGTTCCGGTTTTCGAAAGTTTTTCAGAAGCTGAACATCTGATGTGGTTTCTGTTTGAGTACAGGAAGATCCTGCAGACGATCAGAAGCCATGCCTTGGTTTTCGAACGGTTTCGGGAGTCAAACGGACTTCTGGAATGGATTAAGTTTGAGTACCAAGGTACTACTGTATATTTATAAAGGGCCCTACTATTCCAAAGCCCTTCAAACTGCCCCAGGGCAAGAAAAGAACAGCTCACCAGTCTGTGTGACATTTCACTTGGTTTTTGCAGATTCAGGGGGAGCGTGGTCAGATCATAAAGAGGAGAGCTGATCCGACTTTTGTGCGTGTCAGAGAAGATGGGCTGGAAGTTTCCTGGAAGAGAACTTGGAGATCCCTGACCAGGGGAGGGAACCCACACCTTTGAAGCGGAGGTGTAGAAAGGACGCTGAGCCAGCGCTTGGCATCTGGGGCACTTCATGTTCCATCCGGGGATTGCGTGCTGGGTCTCCTGACTTGGGAACGCCTTGCAGTTATTTGCCTGTGAAATAAACCCAATGGTCTCCCTTGATTTTCTGCTTCCTGGTTGGGTGCAGAGCTGACTGGTTTGTGGAGTGCTTGGTTTCTCCCCGGTAGTCCACTCCCGATTCAGACGTGCTCCAGAGTGAGATGCCCTTCCCTGGGCAACGGAGCCTCTTCAAGAAGCTGGTGCCTGCCAAGTGCCCCCTGGCAAAGGCCCTCCTCCTTCCTATCCATTTGTCATATGCCAGCCGGATGTTTGTGCCCTCCCTGGAAAACCAAACATTCCCCGTCTTCACCAAGGTAACCCAAATTCTGAACAGCGGGAGCTGCAAATTAAGCAAAACTCCGTCTGCCTTTGTGCGTCTTGCACATCTGCTTCTCTTGATTATGAAGAGGCGGGATAAGGAGCTGTGAAGCCAAATAAATTCTGCCAAACAGTAGAAAGTTTGTTCACCCCCCAGCCCTGCTCCCTGGCTTCTGAGATTCCACCAGCCTCTGTGCATGCATGCAGTTCAATTTTACATGCAGGCAGCCCTTACAACGGATTTTTGTAGCGTGGAGATCTGCGATTGAAGCAAGTCACGCTAGTTAAATGTAATTGCATGTACTCCTTTAGCTCTGCTATAGGATTTATCCTTTTTATCTTCCATAAAATAAAAAACACACACACAAACAAACACAGAGCTTTAAAACCAAGAGCAGAGGCTCCCAGGATACTGAGCAGGCCAATGGTTTGCTTGCCTTAGGAAATTCATACTTCAACGCTCTCTCCGTCTGTGTCTTATTTTATGCAGAGCAGCAGCAACACATTATTTTATTTGGTACATTTCTATCCCCGCTTTCTCCCAAGGAGCTCCTGGGGGCATGTATAATTCTCCCCATTCAATCCTCACAACGGTGAGGTGGGTTAGGGTGACGGTGAGCAACTGGCCGGAGCTCACCCAGTGAGCTTCAGTGCCGAGTCAGAATTTGAACCCTGGTCTCCCAAGGTCCTAGTTTGGAACTCTTAACCATTATAACACACTGGCTTGGCCAGAAATCTGTTGTCCTGTTTTCAGTTTTCTCACGTTTCACTTCCCTTTCACAACTGCCTCCACTGCCTGAGTGTCTCTAGAATGACAGGCTTGTGATTGTCCCCCAGGGCTACAGAATAATAGAATTGTAGTGTCAGAAGGGAACCCAAGGGTCCTCTAGTCCAACCTCCTACAATGCTGGAATCTCAGATAAAGCATCTGAAATATACTCAGAGTCGCAAAGTGATTTCATGCTCTATTCAGCTCATAGTGGTGAGGAGGAATGAATGAAAGTCCCCTCAAAGTATCTGCTTTATATACATTATTTACACAATGGGCTGCACATGATTGGTTAATTCTGGAATTCTACTGTAAGCCAATCAGGTTGTGGATTCACTTCTATCTGGAGCAGGATTGGGTGGTTCCTGCCAACCAATCATACTGCTGCATTGTTCTTGGACCAATCAGACTGCTGCATTCTGAATCCTATTGTTCTAGGACCAATCAGACTGCTGCAATTTTGATCCTATTGTTCTAGGACCAATCAGACTGCTGCAGTTTGGATCCTATTCGCTCAGTACATAACAGCATCCATGACAGGTGGCCAGCCAACCTCTGCTTAAAACCTGCAATGAACAAGAGTCCACCACCTTCCAAGGGAGCCCAGTCCACTGTCAAACAACTCTTACTGTCAGAAAGTCCTTCCTCTTGTTTCGTTGGATCTTCTTCCTTGTAATTTCATAAAATCATAGAACTGTAGAGTTGGAAGGGACCCCGAGGGACATCTAGTCTGACTCCCTGCAATGCGGGAATCAAAATCAAATCCATCAGTTTGGATCCTACCCTCTGGAGCAGCAGAATAGAAGCTTGCCCCATCTTCCTTCAGATATTTGAAGATGGCTGTCCTTTCACATCTCAGTATTTTCTTCTCCAGGCTAATGTCAGGTGTGCGTGCAGGAGCCAGGCCCTGTGACCAGTAGGACTTTGCAGGACTGGGGCCTTCCTAAGTTTGTTCTGAAGAGGCAAGGCACGGCCTCACAGGTGAGGCCACTTGGTAACTCACAGCACCTGGTGGCAAGAGCCGGGAAGGGATATAAGGTCAGCATTTCCCTTCAGCTCTTTGCTACAGCAACTCGTTCTCTGCCTTGCTGTGTTTGACTCCTTGCTTCTTGATCCTCGGACCCTTGATTTCATGGCTCCTTGCTTCCTGACCCTTGGACCCTTGGCTTCTTGACCCCTGGCTCTCTGGCCCTCGGACCCTTGGCTTCCTGACTCCTAGCTTCTTGATCCTCGGACCCTTGATTTCATGGCTCCTTGCTTCCTGACCCTTGGACCCTTGGCTTCTTGACCCTTGGCTCTCTGGCCCTCAGACCCTTGGCTTCCTGACTCCTAGCTTCTGGACTCCCGTTCCTGCTCCCACCCCGCCATCTTGCCCCTGGTCCTGACGTCCCCAGCCGGGACTTTGATCGCCCGTGAACCAGACCATGACAGCTAAAAGGCAAGAAGGCATCCACCCACCCAATGGCCTGCTAAACCCCACTTCCAAAAGTGGAGGCTTCCTTTCCTCCCCAAGACATTTCCATAGCTGAGACAGGGACCCCAGGAATTCTGGCCCCCCAAGGTGAGTTGACTAGTTTGTCTCAATGGCTGGACCGGCTCTGGAACAGACCAGAAGAGACCACCAGGGTACAGATGCCCACAGATCAGGGGCCAGAGTGCCCTGGCAGTGGGCACCAGAGAAAAGGTTTTGGGGAAGAGGGATGAGCTCCCTTGTTCCTGAAATGACCACACACCATGGCTATGAAGCATCCACTTAAACCTTTATTAGGGAAATAAAGAAAGAAGGAAAGTCAAGCTTGGAAGATAGAAGACTCCTCTGGGACCAAGAGTGGTTCCATTCCTGTGGCACCGAGACCCAAACTGGGGGATGTTCTGCTTGTCTCCAAAAGGAAGAGGGTCCCTTGTTTCCTTGATGGTTGGAGAACAGCCCAGTAAAGGTGAATCCCATCTAGACAGGGAGGAGAATGGAGGTGGTTATTACAGATGAAGTGAAGGATTTCAGGCAGGAGTCTGTCCCAGCCCTACCTGGAGATGCCAAGATAAATTGAACCTGGAACCTCCGGCCTGCAAGGCAGACAAAACAGCACATCCTAGAATCATGGAACTGTAAAGTTGGAAGGGACCCTGAGGGTCATCCAGTCCAACCCCCTGCAATGCAAGAACCACAGCTAAAGGATCCCTGACAGACGGCCATCCAACCACCAACAAAGGGGAGTTCAGCATCTTCCGAGTGCGTCCGTTCTACTGTCGAACGGTTCTTACCATCAGAATGTTTGTCCTAATATTTAGCCAGAATCTCCTTGTCATTTGAACCTGTCCTCCAGAGCAGCAGAAAACAAGCTTTCTCGCTCCTCCTTGTGATACTTAGAGATGTTGAAGGCTGCTGAAAAGATATCTTGGGCACTGGGCAATGACTTTTTAAAAAACAACAACTCCCAGGCCTTGGAACAGCTTTGATCATATTTAGATACCATTTAATATCATTTATTTTTGTCTCAGCAGACTAATGGCAATTGGTTGGCTTGAGCTTTCGTACAGAGGTTGCCTGCTGGTGCCCAACATTTTTTTTAATGCTGAGTTGGATTTGAATAGTTGCTGGGAGGTTGGCACACTTTGCTTTATTGTTGATTTGTTGTGTTTTTCAGTTATGTTTCATATGATCACTGCATGCAACCTCAAGAATGCATTGTTGACGAGGCGATCGATAAATGCAACTAACGGAAAACAAATATGGGCTGCAGGAACTGAAGCTTAGCACTCACCACTCTTCTGGGCGCCCCTTGAGAAAAGCAAACTGTCCGATGTGGTATCGTTGCTCCTCATACGCCTCCTTGACTGCCTCACATTCCTGATTCTGCTTCCTCCTCACTTCCTGCGGGGAAGGGAAAAGGTGTGCCATGAGCTCCTGAGCCAGTCCTTCCCAAGCTTTTTGGGGTTACCTGCTCCTTGGTTCCATAAACTCACCCCCAGTGCCCCCTACCCTATAAAAGGCATTGCTCAGAATAGCAGCCGGCACAATCCACCAAGGAAGATAATAACACCATAAGATTCAAAATAGTCACAATTAATTACAGGTTTATTCCAAATCAGATTATTCAGAACTCGGGTCCAGGAGCATTTCTGTCAAAGTATGACGTGACCCACCTGGAAGATTGGGTTCTGCTCTGAGAGGCACCGCTTGGACTCATCCAAAATGTTCTGAGGGTCGCTGGAGTTAAACTTGAAGCAAGCCAGGCACTTCTGTTTCCTCTAGGCAGAGAAAAGGAAAAGGAAGGGAAAGGAACGAGGTCTGTTTTAACAAGAGAGGCCCAAATAAGGTTTTGGTTTGCCCCCAAACTATAACAGGAGCAACACCCCAAAACGGCAAAGGCTGCTCTTGCAAGAATATCCCTGCAGCCTGCCTTCTGAAATGTGGCTCCATTTGTGCCCCAGAAGGGGTTTACAATGCCTGCAAATTCCATCCAAAGAGGAGCAGCGATTAAAAAAATTCCACATAATGGTGAAGTGGGAGGCACAAAGCTTTGATTCACCCTGAATCAGGACCCAGATTCAGACTCAAAGCTAACAGGCCTGCGTCTTAAATCTGTCCGATCTGAATCCGGCTGGTTTTTTTAAGCGCTGAATCAGGATCCAAAATGAACCTTGTTTTACCGCTGGTATTTTATCTCCAGTAAAGTTAGCAAAAATGTATAAGACTTTATCCAATGTATGCTGGAAGTGTAAAGATAAAGTGGGTACATTTTATCCTATGTGGTGGTCGTGCAAAAAGGTAACAGGTTTCTGGGAAATGATTTATAATGAATCGAAGAAAATGTTTAAGATAACTTTTGTTAAAAAACCAGAGACCTTTTTATTAGGAATAATAGGTGAAGACATACCAAGAAATGTTAAAAGACTATTTATGTATGCACCTATAGCCGCCAGGATGCTACTTGCCCAGAAATGGAAAGAAGAGGAAGTACCAACGAAGGAGAAATGGATCTCTAAGGTGATAGACTATGCAAAGATCACCGTGAAAATCCGGGGCCAAGATGAAAAAAAGGTTACACAAGACTGGATTTAATTTATGGAATATAAATCTACTGTAAAGACTTTAAAACATTAGCAGGACTGATATAGCATCTATGAAGCAATGTGAATTGTGATTATCAATGGACTTGTAACTGAATGGAAAACTAAGAATGTGTAAGGTTACAAAGGGAAGAAATTGGAAAGGGGGAGAGTCTAGGAGGGATGAATAAGTAATTAAATTGAATGTTAAATTATTGAAAATTGAAAATAAAATATGAAAATCCAAAAACAAAATGAAGCTTGTGGTCAGTGTACCTGCATACTAAAAACATTGAACGTTCCTAAGAGAAGCTCGTGCTTCCTCAAATCCTTTTGCTTTGTGACTCTTGTTCTACTGGGGCTAGCCCAGCTTTCACCTACCTGGAACCCTCTAAAGGTTTTAAACTACAGCTCCCCGCCAGACCAGCATAAAAGGCAAGGGCCAGGGCCTTTTCAGCGCTGGCCCCAATCTGGTAGAATGCTCTGTCACAAGAGACTAGGGCCCTGCGGGACTTGACATCTTTCCGCAGGGCCTGCAAGACGGAGCTGGCCTTTGGTTTGGACTCAGTCTGACCCTTATGTTTCCCTCCCCTTATGGTCTTGATTTATCGGCTATTTTAAAATGAGGCTGCATTTTAAATTGCATTTTAACCCGTATTTTAAATTGTCGCCCCCCCCTCTTTCCCCCTTACTATGTTTTTACTGTGATTTTATTGGTGTTAGCCGCCCTGAGCCCGGCTCTGGCCGGGGAGGGCGGGGTATAAATATATTATTATTATTATTATTATTATTATTATTATTATTAACAACAACAACACAGCATAACAGGACCCTCGGAGTCCCTTCCAACTCTACAATTCTATGATTCTATGAACAGTAACAGAAGAACATACGGCAAGTCTGCTGCATCTGGCCAGGGGCCCATGGAATCCAGTGTCCTGTTCTCAGAGTGGCCAACCCAGTCCAACATCTCTCTCTCCTCCTGTGGCTTCAGCAACTGGTATTCAGAATCATGGCTAGTAGCCTTCAAGAGCTCTCTCCTCCTCCATGAATTTGTCTAATCCTCTTTTAAACCCACCCAATTTGGTGGCCATTGCTGTCTCCTGTGGCATTGAGTTCCACAGTCTAACAATGCACTGTGCAAATTAGTGAAGCTGACCAGAATCCCACATAACTTGCTCACTGGGGGGGGGGGGGACCTTCATGAGGATCTGTGGGTTCCTCCTCTGTAGGCTTACTGCCTCTTTGTTTATGATGTTTTAGACTTCGAATACATTTTAAAAGGAATAGAGAGCAGCTTGGCAATGGATAAATTAGCACCTTCCTGGCTCACCCCGCCTGGCTTGATCCGGCAGTTTTGCGTCCCCCGTTGCTGCTTCCGGCAGATGGTCTGCACAAGGTCAACTTCCAGCTGGACATAGGTTCCCCTTGGGAATTCCTGCAACCAAAGAAAGCCGAGCTCAATGTGGAAAAGAACTCCTTGCCAAACTAGGGGTTCCCCAGTGGAGAATCGCCTTGCATGGGAGAGTGACAAGGGCGGTCAAAGGTCTGGAGGGACGGTGGAGGGACTTGGGGATGTTTTAATGATGGATTCAAATGAGAAGAAAGGAGGTTCCTTATCATAGGCTAAATATCATAGAATATCTAACAGAAAGGTGCGACAAACAAGGTATACTGCTATTCGTGGACGCTGAAAAAGCGTTCGACAACGTAAATTGGGAATTCCTATTGAAACAACTGGATTACATGGAAGTGGGTACTGAATTTTCCAATGGCATAAAAGCAATATATACGGAACAAAAAGCAAGAATAATAATAAACAACGTAGAGACGGAAGAAATAACAGTAACTAAGGGAACAAGACAGGGATGCCCACTGTCCCCACTGTTATTCATAACGATATTAGAGGTTCTACTAAAAACCATCAGAGAGAATAAAGAAATCAAAGGTATTAGGGTCGGCCAGCATGAGCACAAAACCAAAGCCTTTGCAGATGATCTGGTTGTAACGTTGGAAGAACCATTAGACTCAGCAAAAAAGGTACTCAGAGAATTTGACCAATTTGGGGAGGTTGCAGGCTTTAAATTAAATAAAAGAAAAACAAAAATAATAGCTAAAAACATGCAGGCAGCCGAAATCGAGGAATTACAAAGAGAAACAGGAATAGAGGTAACTAAGAAGGTGAAATACTTAGGGATATGGGTAACGCCAAAAAATATAGATCTCTTCAAAAACAATTACGAAACGGTATGGAAAGGAGTTAAGAAGGACATAGAAACGTGGGGTCGGTTAAGATTGTCATTTTGGGGTAGAATAGCCACAATTAAAATGTCGGTATTTCCAAGAGTTTTGTTCCTCTTTCAAAATATCCCGATCATTAAGGGTACTAAGATATTTAAAGCCTGGCACAGAGACATCTCCAGATTTATCTGGCAAGGGAAGAAGCCGAGAGTAAAGTTTAAAATTTTGACGGACACGAAAGAAAGAGGAGGCTTCGCCCTTCCTGATTTGAGGATATATTACGAGGCATCTAGCTTATGCTGGATAAAGACATGGATAAAACTAGAAGACGGGGAAGTGCTAGACTTAGAGGGTCACGATAACCGATATGGGTGGCACGCTTATCTGTGGCATGGGCGGAAGAAGGGCCACACAGGATTTGGGAACCATGTATTCAGGGGCCCTTTGTTGGAGGTCTGGGAAAGATATAAGGAGATGTTAGAACCCAGAACTCCCCAATGGTTATCTCCATTAGAGGTAATGGCCATCAAAAAGATAAATATGGGAACCAACTGGGCAACCTATGAACAACTACTTATGAAGGAGGAAGGAAAATGGAAAATGAGGCCGTATGATCAGGTTAAATCTCAAGTATACGATTGGCTACACTACCACCAAATAAATGATATGTTCAGGAAAGATGTAAAAGATAAAGGCTATGCCGACAAAAACTCTAGATTCCAATCTGAGATCCTGGGGAGCAACATAAAAATACTATCCAAACTGTACAAGTATTTACTGGACTGGAACTTAGCTGATGAAGAGGTTAAGGCGGTAATGACTCACTGGGCTAGAGATCTTGGCCGTAATATTTATTATGAAGAGTGGGAAAAACTCTGGAAACAACACCTAAAATTCACGGCCTGTGTGACACTTAAGGAGAACCTAATGAAAATGTTTTATCGCTGGTACCTGACTCCGGTTAAGTTAGCCAAAATGTATGGATCCTGCAATAAATGCTGGAAATGTAAGATAAGGGAAGGTACCTTCTACCACATGTGGTGGGAATGCCCAAAGGTCACAAGGTTCTGGGAGAGTATATATGATGAAATGAAAAAAATGTTAAGATATACCTTCAACAAAAGACCAGAGGCGTTCTTGTTAGGTCTGGTAGGAAAGGAAATTAAGAAGAAAGACTACAAATTGTTCCAATACGCAACAACGGCAGCAAGGGTCCTAATAGCAAAAAATTGGAAGCAGGAGAGTATCCCAACAACGGAGGAATGGAGAAGTAAATTATTAGAATATGTGGAGATGGACAGGATGACATGTAAAATTAGATATACAAAAGATCAGAGGTTTGTTGAAAATTGGGAAAGTCTAACGAAATATCTGGAAAGTTTAATTGATGAACAGATAACACTAGTAGGTTTCCAAGAAGCTCTGTAAGAGGTAAAGGGTAAAGCTAAAAGAAAATGGACGGATGAGAATGACTTACGGCTTTACAAATATGGAAATGCGGATTAATTGTTTAATGTTATTTTGGACGATTCGTGGAACGACTGAAGGAAGTCAACTTCTTTTCTTTAAGTGAACAGATATGAGTTTTGATTAAGTTTGCTATGTATTTTGACTTCTGTAAACTAATAAAAATTATGCATGAAAAAAAAAAAAAGAGAAGAAAGGAGGTTCCCACTAAGGAAGAACTTTCTGACAGTAAGAGCTATTCAATAGGGGAACAGTCTAGGTGGACTCTCCTTCCTTGGAGGGAGCCATTGGTTTGAGTCCTACCCTCCAGAGCAGGAGGAAACAAGTTTGCTCCATCTTCCACGGGACAGACCTTGAGTTATTTGAAGATGCCTCTCCTATCTCCTCTCAGCCTCCTCTTTTCCAGGCTAAACATACCCAGATCCTTCAGCTGTTCCTCATCAGGCTTGGTTTGCCTTGATCATGAACAATAAATACAGTGGACACTCGGGTTGCGAACGTGATCCGTGCAGGAATGCACGTTCGCAACCTGCAGCATTTGCAACTCACAGCTGCGCGTCTGTGCATGCACGGGTTGCGATTCGGTGCTTCTGCACATGCGCAACCTCCGAAATCCGGAAGAAACCCATTCTGGTACTTCCAGGTTTCGGAGCATCCGTAACCTGAAAAAACACAACCCGAAGCGCCTGTAACCCGAGGTATGACTATAAAACATCAAAGAATACACAACCAGACTGAACATCTAAAAGGGACAATAATAATAACAACAGTAACAGCTCCAGTGCCCAAACAAAAACCCCTAAGCAATAAGGCAGCCAATGAGTCTGATCAGCAGCCTCAGCTTTGGTAGCTGCAGTCCAGGTCCCACCCTCCCAGGCCAGGTGGGAAGAGGCCGGCCAAGGGGGAGCAAGCTTGTTTTCTGCTGCTCCAGAGGGGAGGACCCAAACCGAGGGATCCGATGACAAGAAAGGAGATTCCGACTCAACAACAGGGAGAACTCTCTCATGGCAAGAGCTGTTGGACAGCAGACTGGACCCTCTCAGAAGGTGGTGGACTCGCCTTCCTTGGAGGCTTCTAAGCAGAGGTCAGACGGCCGTCTGCCAGGACTTCTTCAGCTGTGATTCCTGCCTTGCAGCAGGTTGGGCTAAATGATCCTCAGGCGTCCCTTCCTGCTCTCCGATTCTAGAATCCTGTGATTCTGTAGTGATCAGTAGAACACTGATAATCTAAGAACCAGGGATCCAATCCCAGACGTGCAGAAGGAGAAGCAGAGTCTTGGGACCCCCTTAAGTTGAATGCACACCTGGCAACATTTATCCGAGGAAAACAGAAACACCCTCCAAAATTCTCTGATGAAAATAGGGGCATCCTATCAGTGGCGTAGCGTGGGTTGTCAGCACCCGGGGCAAGGCAAGTAATTTGCGCCCCCTAACCCGTGGATTTGCGCCCCCTAACCCTAACCCCCAGATGTTGCGCCCGGTGCGGCCGGCCCCCCCTGCACCCCCCACGCTACGCCACTGCATCCTATTCATAGCTGTCAACATTTCCCTTTTTTAAGGGAAATTCCCTTATTCTGATTAGGATTCCTTGCAAGGGAAAAGTTGACAGCTATGATCCTATTCCATACCCTCCAACACATCTCCGATGAAAATAGGGATGTCCTAAGGAAAAGCAGGACATTTCGGGACTCAGAAACTGGGACAGCTTCTGTAAATCGGACTGTCGCTGGAAAACAAGGACGCTTGGAGGGTCTGCTAACGTCCTCAGCTTATCCAACAAATTGGGAAGTTCATTCCCCGCCACTATTGCACACAGAGGGCGAGTTTTATTGGGCATAGGTGGGTGGCAGTCCGTGGGGCTTTGTTATATGGGGTGACGATCCTCCGCCTCCCCCTCCAGCCCCACGCATGCTCCCCCCTCGCATGTCCCGCTCACCGTCTCCGTGACGTGGGTCACAGCTTGCTCCTTGAACGTCGCCTGCACGAGGTCCCTGCTGTGGAAGAAATCTAGCACCAGCTCCAGAGCCCTTTGCTGGAGGGGCGACTGGTTGGCATCCGCCAGGGCCAAGAGGCCCAGGCACAGCACTAGAAGCCCCTTCATCCCCTTGCCCGCGTCCCCAGTGGATCTGCTGCCCACACCCTGCCCTTGCGAACTCCCCTGCCGGTCTGTTGATCTTGGTCGGTCATTAACTTGTTCCCATGAGAGCTGTCTCAGACGCAGGCCCCCTCGCCTGCCCTCTGCCCTCTCCGGTGGCTGCTTCTTGGTTGATGCCCAGGAGATGAAAGGGAGGGATGGGCAAAGGGCGCCCGTGCAGGAAAACAACAGGAGGAGAGGTCCCTTTGGCCACCCCTCCCAACCGGCTGCCAAAGATGCAGGGTGTTTTTCCCAGGTCTGCTTTCTCTTTGGTGCTGCCACAGGAGACACAGGATCTCTCATTGATGCCAGTGGATCCCAACGTGGGTGGTACCTGCTGCATAAGAAGATAACAGCCTGCTGGATCAAGAAGAATGTTTTTAGCAGGTGCCAGAAAGAGCACAGAGAATACAGAGGAGGCGCCTAGTTGGTATCAATAGGCAGGGAGTTCCAAAGTGCAGGCACTACCGCACTCAACTGTGGGGTTCTTACAAATGGGTATTGCATGGCACCTGTAACAGTGCTGGTTCTGAAGATCAAAAGGGTCGTGTGCGTGCCTACAGGGTTAGGCAATTTTCCAGGTAAACTGGTCCCATGTTTTTAAGGGCTTTGTAGACTTATTGCCAGAGCCTAGGACTTGCTGATCAGAAGGTCGGCGGTTCGAATCCCCGCGACGGGGTGAGCTCCCGTTGCTCGGTCCCTGCTCCTGCCAACCTAGCAGTTTGAAAGCACATCAAAGTGCAAGTAGATAAATAGGTACCGCTCTGGCGGGAAGGTAAACGGTGTTTCCGTGCGCTGCTCTGGTTCGCCAGAAGCGGCTTAGTCATGCTGGCCACATGACCCGGAAGCTGTACGCCGGCTTCCTTGGCCAATAAAGCGAGATGTGCAGTGCAACTCCAGAGCTGGCCACGACTGGACCTATTGCTCAGGGGTCCTTTACCTTTAGACTTATTGCCACACCTTGATCCTGGCCCGGTAGCAAATCAGCAAACAATTTTCTGTTTTACAATTTGGAATATTCATTTAAACAACCTTATAATATCAATGACATCCTTTCTTCTCTTTCCACAGTTCATTTTGCATATCATAAATCCCTGCATATTTTACATAAACTAAACCATTCAGTATTCCATTATTACATCCATCAAAATGAATTTACACTGCTGAATTTATCCAGGTTGTTTTCCCTGAAACAGCTCTGAAAGGCAATATTGATATTAGAGATTTGGCCTTTCCCATTCCACCAGCCACTTTGTTGTGTCCCCCCGCCCCCAAATTGATTTCAGTGTTTGATCTACAAAGTCCACAGCTTTCACTCCAGGAACACATAAGCAAACAGAAACGTCTGGAGCCTTGCAGTTTCCCAACGCCTGCTGGGGAGCCTCTTTCATGAACCTGGCATTTTGGAGGTCAAGTTGCCGGTGGCGAGTTTGGTCCCCTTCCTAGCCAGAGGATCCCTCGTAGCTGAGTAAGATTGTCTTCCCTAAACAAGGTTTTAACAGTGAGTCCATAAGTGACAGTGGAGACCAGTTCTGGATCCACACGTCCTTCCACAGTGGGGACATAGGTTTCCGAGCAGAAGTTGATCACGATGTGGATTTGCCAAGTGTGCCTTCCTCTTAATGCGTTTCTCCCTTTCGTCCTGAGTTTGAGCATCTTCAAAACCCAGGACACCTTTGGTAAAGGCTGTTCTCCACTTGGAGCACTCACAGACCAGTATTTCCCAGTTGTCAGTGTTTATACTACTTTTTTAAGATTTGCTTTGAGAGTATTTGAACCTCTTTTGTTGACCACCAGCATTACGCTTTCCATTTTTAAGTTCGGAATAGAGTAGTTGTTTTGGAAGATGACAATCAGGCATCCACACAACATGACCAGTCCAATGAAGTGGACGTTGAAGAATACTCGCTTCAACACTGGTGATCTTGGCTACTTCCAGTATACTGGTATTAGTTCACCTGTCTTCCCAGCTGATGTGTAAAATTTTTCGGAGACGCCGTTGATGGAATTTTGCTGAACTGATTGAACTAAACAGTTTTAATTGGATTTTGAATAAATATGCAATTATTTATTACCATTTCAAATGCTATTGTGTTGTTATCCTCCTTGGTGGGTCGTGCAAACCACTGCTCTGAATAATGCTTTTTTAACTGGGGATGAGTTTATGGAATGGAGGTGCCAGTGTGCTCCCTGATTGTTTGGCAGCCACTGGAATTGACACATGAGAAAGGACAAATCCACACCACACATTCAAAGCACAGGATTTCCCCCAAAGAACTCTGGGAACTGTAGTTTCCCCTCTCAGAGAGATACCATTCCCAGCATCCTTAGCAAACTGCAGCTCCCAGGATTCTTTAGCAGTCATGTGGTTTCACTGTCTCGCTGCGCTTCAAAGGTAAGGCGTTGGCTCGGCTCCTCCTCCTTTCTCGCCTTCCGATGTAGGCCTCATGCGCTTCCCGCAGAACTACTTCTCCCATGATGCCCTGAGCGGAAGAGCCTCTCGCGAGAGCTAAGCCGCGAAACCCGGCCGCCATCGCGAGATTCCCCTCCCACGCTTCTCGGGCAAACGGGACGGCGCCCCATTTCCTGCCTCTGCGCCCGGCGGGAACTCGCTCTCCCATGATGCCGCGCGGCGGGTTCCTTTCCGCCAATCTCCTTTCAGAGTCCGGGCGGGGTAAGGAGGGAGAAAGAGGAAGAAGGTCCGCGAGGAGAAGCAGGGAAGCGGAAGTGCGTGTATTGTGGAGGGCGAAAAGGGGCGGGGCTTGGGGGGGAGAGAGCGAGCGGGCCTTTCCGGTTCCTTCATCCGGGTCCTTTCTGCTCTATTAAAATAAAAAATAATCTATATATACACCTATATGTATATATAAGAGGCGGCGGGGAGAAGGGGGAGGAAAAAGGGAAAAGAAAAGACGAGGCCTCGCCCCTCCGCCGCGTGACGTCATCGCGTGAGGTCACCGGGCCCGGCGATGATGCGTCGGTGACGCGGGCCTCGCGTCCGCCACGGCCGGGGACCGTCACGGTGTTGCTATGGCAACACCGCCTGCTGGGTCAGGGGGTCACCGCGCGGCCTGGTGAGCGGGGCGGGGGGGCAGGGAGAGGGCCGGGGGGGCCGCCCGGGCGGTGGGGCGGGGGCGAGGGAAGGGCGGGCCGAGGGGCGCCGGGGGGGGGGGCAAGGCGCAGCCCCCGAAAGAGGGAGAGGCCTCGCGGGTGGGGGGGGGCGCAGGGGAAGCCCCTCCGGGGGAGGAGGGAGGGGGGCCCTCTGCGTAGCTGGGTAAAACCCGGGTTTGGACCCTTCACCCCCCCTTCCCACTCAGCCACCCCCTCAGAGGGTCTCCAAAGCCCCTCCCTCCCTCCTTCCTCTCTTTCTGCCCCCCCCGGGAGTGCTGCTCTCCCTCCTCCCCATGGCACCCCTATAGGGCGGTGTGGGCTCCCCTCTGCGTCCGCGGGCATTGAATGCATTTCTTCCACCCCCACCTCAACCCCCCCTTCCCCAATTCCTCCCGAATTCCTGAAGTTTCCTCTGCACAAAGGCTGGCTCCGGAGCAGATCGCCCGTTTCCCTAGCCAGGGTCGATGGGTGGGCCCCGGGGCACCTTTGGGTGGTGCCCCCTTTCCGCCTTATTCGTTCATTTTGAGCCAACGTTGCCCCGGGGCTTCAGGGTTTAGGTTGAGGCTTCCCAGCCCTCCTCCTGGGCCTTGAGAGGACAGGGCTGGCAGCCTGGCCAAGATGGGCTTGGGGGCCTTCCAAACTTGTGGAAATGATGGGTGCAGTGGGTAAGAGGGAGACAGCGACCTTTTTTATCTGAATGGGGAAACCTGGAAATGCCTGTAATTCAAAAAGGGCCTCTCTCAGTAGGCATTCATATTTACCTGAACTTTGGCAGCTTTGTACCTGTAAAATGGGGGTTACTAGGTGCCCATTCACACTTTTTCCATAGATGGACGTAGCCTCTGGTTGTCCCTGGAGTCAGGGCAGTAGTGGTAGAATTATAGGACAATCCTTTGCATGTCTACTGTGAATGAAGTTTAATCAAATTAAGTGGGAATTTCTCCTGGGTAAGTGTTTTAGCTGTTGAGTGTGAAAATCCCCCAACCTATTATTTCAAGATAAGGGTCCCAAGCTTCTAGATATAGCTTCCAGAGAACTGGAAATTTCAAAGGTTGATGTTCAGCACAATCCTGTGCTCGTTTACTTGGAGGTAAATTCCACTGTGTCCAGCAACTCAGCCTTCCTCGCTAAAGCATGCGTAGCATTGCAGCCTTAAATGGCCAACTCTTTTCTTTTGACTCTTTTGATTCACCAACCCCAAATCAGAGCCAAGTTGAAAAATAGTTTAAAATTGACTTGCCTAGTCACCTTTGAAATGTGATGCTGGTGATCAGAACATGAGGGTTTCTTCCAACCTGGCTAGGCTGGTGCTGGAAAAAAGAAGCAGGTAGTTACCAGAGTGGGAAAAAAGCAAAGATTTCTCTCTAGCCCTTGAGCCTTGGCAGAAAGTTGCCCTTGCAGTTCAGTTGGAAAACGTGTGGATGGCAGAGGTCAAAAAGATATTTGCAGCCTCTGGGGAAAAGTGAGGGAATTGCTGTTGTATTTCTGGGTCCGCTGCTAAAAATGGCTTGTTTTCTGCTCTGTGGGTTGTGCTGGGAAGGCTGCAGTGGGGCTGGCTAGCGGGTGGGGCTTTGGGGCTGCGTTGGAGGAGCTTGGGCTGTCAGGAGTGGAGCTTTGTTCACTGTCGGGCCAGTTCTCCAGTTTCTTTCCTGGATCCTTAACTGGCTTCTAGATTTTCCTTGAGTGCTTCTGGCCGTGGTTTGGGTTTCCCATCTTGACAGCAAAGTGTGGCAGGAAGCGATTAACCTCAGCTTGATAAGGTTAACTGCTGCACAACTTTCGATTCCTTAAACATTTTGTACTAAGAAGGGATTTGTCTTTCTAGTCCCCTCATTAATCAGTTCAGATTTCAAAGCTTTTGTCTGAAAGAGAGCACCTTTCCCAAGTGGAAGAAACCTTATGTGAAAGTTTTTGTAATTTGCTTATGGGCAAAAACTATCTTGGCCAGACGCGTTCCTCTGGCTGTGGGAATGGGTCTGTGCCTTTGAATGGACATGGCAGAAGAACTGTGGAATGGCCGCAACAGCAGATCCTGCTTCCACCTGTCTTCCAGAGAAGGCAGTTTTGGAATGGGAACCTCCAGAGACTGTGAGGAGCAGCCTGAGAAGGAATGATGGGGCAGGCTCGGCAGCTGCTCCCTCCTCATTCTGTCTGCCAGGCTGGACCAAGAGAGAGTGGGGACTTGGGGTGGCATTGCTGGAGGCAATTCCTTCCCACCCCCTGCAGACTATCTTTTGTGCTGATTCCTGGTCCTTGGAACAAGGCATCCTCTCTCCCTTGGTCAGAGTGCTTCACTGTGTCCTTCACATTCTTCTTCAATTTCCTTTGCCAAAGCTCTTCCAGTTAACGTGTATCCACTTTCTCTGCTGTGACCCCATCTTGTTGAGCGACTCTGGGGGTGTTTGGTACAGCTGCCGTTCAGTGAGCAGGCTATTAAGTTTCAGTTTTGAAACCCAGGTTCACCACCTTGGAAGGTGGTGGACTTCCCTTCTTTGTTTGAGGTTTTTAAACAGAGTTTGGATGGCCATCTGCCAGGGATTTTTAGCTGCGATTCTGGTATTGTAGGAAGTTGGACTACGTGACCCTTTGGATCCTCTGCAATTCTATGATGCTGTGATTCCCCACTCAGCTCCAACATTTGCTTTGCTACCTTTGACTCTGCCTAAGTCACCATATGAATGAAAAGTAACTTTCCTAAGGGCCAGGGACTTCTGTAGGAACCTTTTTGAAGAAAAAATAATCTTGACTTTCAGGGTGCTGGATTCTTGGTCCAAGATTCCAAGGCTGTGTTTTCTGGGTCAGATTCCGCAGTGCCCTGAGATCTTGGGATCAGGCAGTTAAAGCAAGGATTGAAAGACGGTGGATCAGAAGACAGCTGAGGCTATAGGGAAAGATGTGTCTGCAGAGGCTCAGGGAAAGAAGTCTTGCTGTGTCAGGAAGCCCCCAAGTGGGGAAACGAAAGCAAGGATTCTCTCGTGGGCTAGTGCTTCACAGCCAAAGGTATTCTGTGGCATCCATGGGACTGCAGAAAGCTACCATTTCTAGCAGCCATTCAGTAGCCTTCAAAGATTTGTCTAATCCTCTTTTTAGTGGCCACCACTAAGTCTTCTGTCAGCAAATTCCACAAGTGAATTGTGCATCGTCCAAAGAAGTCCTTTCCGTTTCCTGTCTTAAATCCCTTGCTCGTAATTTTCATTGAATTATCCTGTTATTTATTACACATGTTATGCCTCTAAGGTTACAAATCCTTTACAAGGTGTACAAGTAAAATAAAAACCACACAGTGTGGTTGCTATGAAGCAATGGCAAAGCATTTTTTAAAAAACCTCATCATTGGTGGCAGAATTCTCTGCAGCATTTGGGAGCAGAGGGTGTTACTTTGGCCTGCCTTCTCTGCCCTCTATCATTGCCTGAGGTAATCTGGGGGGGGGTGTGAGATTCCCTCCCTCCACTTTCTTATAGAATCATAAATTTGTAGGCATGGAAACAACCCAAAGGGTTATCCAGTCCAACTTGCTGCAATGCATAATTTTTTTTACCATGCATAATTTTATGACCGTCCACCATATCCCTTCTTACTATTTTTTTAAATAGTGGACGGTCATCCCATATAAAAAAAAACCAAGTAGTGTACAGCCAGGAAACTCACCAGGAAGAGGCTTCTGCTCGTTTGGGTTGTGGTTTCCTTCACCTTCCCTTTGTTTTTTGATACGGAGTGACCCAGACTCCTTAGTATACGGAACGCAGCAGCTATAGCATCATCTGTATTTCTGGGCAGGAACCGTAGAATTGCAGAGCTTGAAGGGACCCCCAAGGCCATCTAGTCCCTGGCTATGCCACCGTAGTCCTCAGCCTGTTATTTGGCAGCTGCTGCTGCTTTCTTTCACGTTCTCTATGGTCTTGCAGTTCACATGTCTCTCTCCCCAACTCCCCAAGTGGTGTCTGTGTGTCTGCAAACAGAGAGGAGACCTGGCAGCCTTTTATTGGGCCGGCTTGTCTCCCAGAGGCTGCAAATGAGCTTATGAAATGTATATTCTTTCTTGAGTTTCTGTGTTCAGCATGCAGCAATGAACATAAGAAGAGTCTCCTGGCCCAGTAGCCCATCTAGTCCAGCTGCTGTTCTCACGGCGGCCGGCCAGAGCCCTAACGGTTGAATCTAGTGCTTTCAAAACAGCAAAAAAACAAGCCGTTAGCTTTGCACAGAGTCTCAGAGAAATTGAACAAAGCTAGATGATTTGCAGGGGGCTTGGGTAACACTGGGCCTCAGCACCCTGTTTGCTTAACCTCTTCTCCTCCCGGTTGATGCAGGGCCTTTCGGAAAGAGCAGCAAAAATAAACCGCCAGAAGGATGGTCAGACTCGCAAGACGAATCCCGTTTGCCTTTCAGTTGCCGAGGAGAAACATGGTCTCCCCTCCCTGGATAACTGTCCTAGGAAATGCCTGCAAAGGGGGCTGCCCAGGTAGGGTGAGGGCAGGGGAAGTCTGAGCCGTGGGTCGGAGCTCTCTGGGGCAGCTGCTTCTTGCCTCCTGACACCTTGCTTGGGGAAGGCTCCTCAGTCCCTGTGCCCTAATTGGCCCTCCAGCAGATGTCATCGGACTCCCATCAGCCCTGAACATTGACCATTCTGCCTGGGGCTGATGGGATGCCATCATCTTCTGGAGGGTGCCATGTTGACTATCCCCGCCCTGTGCACTTTGATGGGCATGGCTTGGCTCCAATTGGATGCAGCCATTTGATGGTGACTAGCGCTAGGCGTGTAGGGCTTCCTCCCACAGATGTAGTGGGGGTGGGCTCCCCCCCCCCAGTGCGAAGCACACACAACATACGCACAGAACCTAAGCAGAGCCTGCAGGATCAGGCCAATGCCCCACCCAGTCCAGCTTCGGTATGGCTCCTCCTCCTATAAGCTTTGATATTTTATCTTGCAACAGTACTTTACAACAGTCTTCCAAGGACAGACGTTAAGCCAACCAGCCTGTAATTTCCAGGATCCCCCTTAGATCCCTTTACAAAAACCGTTGCCACAATGGATACTTTCCAGCCCTCAGGCATGGAGGCTGATCTGAGGGACAAGTGACATATTTTTTGTTAGCAATTCCACATTTGAGTTATTTGAGGAGCTGTGTCTAATCTTTCTCCCCATCATGAACCTGTAGCGTTCCTGCTGGGTCCTCAGTGGCACAACACCTGCTCTAGAGAAGCTTTTAGTGTTTGATGTATTACTGTATTTTAATATTTGGCTGGAAGCCGCCCAGAGTGGCTGGGGAAGCCCAGCCAGATGGGTGGGGTGTAAATAATAAATTATTATTTATTATATTATACAGTGGTGCCTCGCAAGACGAAATTAATTCGTTCCGCAATTCTCTTCGTCTTGCGGTTTTTTCGTCTTGCGATGCACGGTTTCCCATAGGAATGCATTGAAAATCAATTAATGCGTTCCTAGGGAAACCACCTTCAGACCAGGTCCGGGGACAGTCTGTCCCCGGACAGGTCCGGGGACAGTCTGTCCCCGGACCTCTTCTGAAGGCTGGGGGGGGGGGACAAGGGCTTTACTTCCCACCACCAGCATTTTAAAAAACCCTGGGACAGCGGAGGACTTCTCCGCTGTGCGGGGCTATCTTAAAATGCTGGCGAGCGGCATTTTAAAATCGCTCCGGACAGCGGAGGACTTCTCCGCTGTCCGGGGCGATTTAAAAGCCCCTGGGAAGGCAGGCAGGGGGGACAAAGACTTTCGCCCCCTGCCCGCCTTCAGAAGGTGTTCCCGCCCCCCGCCCCACTTCGGAACAGCTTTCCGAAGTGGGGCGGATGGGGCAGGTGTCCCGCCCCCCCCCGCCCCACTTCGGAACAGTTTTCCGAAGTGGGGCGGCGGGGCCAGGTGTTCCCGCCCCCCCTCCCCACTTCGGAACAGCTTTCCGAAGTGGGGGGGCGGGGCCAGGTGTCCCCGCCCCCCGCCCCACTTCGGAACAGCTTTCCGAAGTGGGGCGGCGGGGCCAGGTGTCCCCGCCCCCCCGCCCCACTTCGGAACAGCTTTCCGAAGTGGGGCGGCGGGGCCAGGTGTCCCCGCCCCACTTCGGAACAGCTTTCCGAAGTGGGGCGGCGGGGGCGGGTGTCCCCGCCTGCCCGCCCCACTTCGGAACAGCTTTCCGAAGTGGGGCGGCGGGGGCAGGTGTTCCCCCGAGCGCTTCTAAATGCGGGCGGCTGGGAGGGAATCCCTTGGCCCCCCGCTGGACTTCCCGAAGCTCTTTTGAAGTCCGGCGGGGGTCCAAGGGATTCCTTCCCAGCGGATCTCTCTGCCAGCAGCGGCAGCTCTGCCGCTGCTGGCGGAGACTTGCCGGCATCCCGAAGCCTGTGCGCAGCGCGCCCAGGCTTCGCGGATCTCTCTGCCAGCAGCGGCAGCTCTGCCGCTGCTGGCGGAGACTTGCCGGCATGCCGAAGCCTGCGCGCAGCGCACCCAGGCTTCGCGGATCTCTCTGCCAGCAGCGGCAGCTCTGCCGCTGCTGGCGGAGACTTGCCGGCATGCCGAAGCCTGCGCGCAGCGCGCCCAGGCTTCGCGGATCTCTCTGCCAGCAGCGGCAGCTCTGCCGCTGCTGGCGGAGACTTGCCGGCATCCCGAAGCCTGCGCGCAGCGCGCCCAGGCTTCCCGGATCTCTCTGCCAGCAGCGGCAGCTGGCGGAGACTTGCCGGCATGCCGAAGCGGATCTCTCCTGCCTTCAAAAGCCGTCCGGGATAGCAGGAAGCGCTTCCCTGCTATCCCGGACTGCTTTTAAAATGCTGGCCCTGGGGAGCAAAGCCTTTTGGCCCCCGCCAGCCTTCCTGGACCTCTTCTGAAGGCCGGAGGGGGGGGAAAGGCTTTGCTCCCCACCGCTAGCATTTAAAAGAGGTCCCCGGAGATTTCCCTATGGGCTTTCGTCTTGCGAAGCAAGCCCATAGGGGAATTCGTCTTGCGAGGCAAATCGCGGACGAAAAAACCTTTCGTCTAGCGAGTTTTTTGTCTTGCGAGGCATTCGTCTTGCGGGGCACTACTGTATTTGAATACAGAAAGCCCCAGGTTGTTCAGTCCTTGAAAGCATCTCCTGTCATTCCTGGCCATTGGCCATAAACATCCTGTCCTCACTGTGGCCCCCTAGATGCCTCAGTGGGAAACCAGGGAGCAGAGCATGATCCCAAGAGCCCTCTGGATTCATTGTTGCCGTCAACTTTTGAGGCGGGGCATAGCCACCCTGGCCATGCTGGTGGGGCTGATGGGAGTTGTAGTCCAGCCACATCTGGGGAGCATCTCGCTGCCCATCCCTGCTGGTCTGAGGCTGTGGCTTTGGTATAAGGCGGCTCCTGCCACTCCTGGGTTGGGCTTCCTGGCCTGAGGCGGCTTCCTCAGAGCTGGGCAAGCGCTGACCAGTCCATCTTGTCGCAGCAGGTGACGTCTGAGCCTGCCCTGGTCTGCGTCTCCCCGGAGGAGGTCCCAGAGAATCCGCAAGGAGTCGGCGGGTGTGGTGATGGAGAACTACGAGCTGGTCACTTCCCTGGGTAAGACGCCGCTGGTTTTGTTTGGGGGAGGCAGTTGCTTGCCAAATGCTTTGTTGGCTTGCCTGTTGGGAGCCTCAGAGAGGCTCGGCTCCTCGTTCACACTGGCTCTGCTCAAGAGGGGCAGAGAAACTACCGTGCAACTGCAGATAGCTACTACAGTGGTACCTCAGAAATCGAATGGAATCCGTTCTGGAACTCTGTTTGACTTCTAAAACATTTGGAAACTGTGGCGTGGCTTCTGATTAGCCGCAGGAAGCTCCTGCAGCCAATTGGAAGCCGTGTAAGCTGCGTCGGACATTTGAGCTCCAAAGAACGTTCGCAAACCAGAAAACTCACTTCTGGGGTTGCGGTGTTCGGGAGCCAAAATGTTTGAGTCACAAGGCATTCGGGATCCAAGGTACGGCTGTGTTGTGAGGGCCAGAGGGTCAGTCAGCCTCTTTCCTGCCAGTTGTTAGGTCTCCACTCCAGGCAGCAGAGGCCCCCCAGGTGAAGAGCCAGCACAGCTCCCACCTAGCTTGTGGTGTTGGAGCCCAGCTCTGAGGTTTCAAGAGCATGTTTGGTGGCGGCTGGCTGAGTCTGCTTTGGTGCAGGAATCTCTTGGGGTTGCTTAACACAAGAAGAGCCTTCTGGATCTGGCCAGTGGCCCATCCAGCCCAGAATCCTGATGGCCCCACCAGATGCCCGTCATGGGAACCCCGGAAGCAGAATCTGAGCACAACAGCCGCTCTCCCCCATTCTTTGGCTTCTGGCAACTGGGACTGTGGAGGCAGACCAGAGCCACCATGGCTAATAGCCATTAATAGTCCTTTCCTCCATCAGCTTGCCATCCATTTGCCTCTGTGTGTAGATGTGATTCTGTGGTAGATATTTTTCCGGGAAAGAAACCCTCTGCCTTTAAGATCGTGTCCTGGGGTGTGGTGGGGTACAGAGGGGCCGCCTCTCCAACGCATCTGCATTCAAGGAGTGCTCCTTTCTCTGTGCCAGGTGTGGAAACCTGAGTCAGCCTTTTAAAAGCCACCGCAATGGAGCGTAATGGTGTTCCTCCCTCTCCAGGCTACCCGGTTCTCAAACCTGATCTCCTGTCTCGGATCGAGCGTGCTGGAGAGCAGTGCGTTGGTGATCAGCTGGACTCTAACAGAGGGATTCCAACAGATCCCTGCCCAGGTGAGCCACTAAGCAGAGTGGGAGAATGGATCACCTTCATCATTTTTTGTTGAATTAATTGAACTAAATTTGGTTTGGAATAGATGTGCAATTAATTGTTAACTGTTTCTGATTTTATTGAGTTATCATATTTCTTAGTGGGTCGTATTCAAAACTACTGTTCTGAGTAATGCTTAGGAGAGGGTTGAGGGCTCTGGGGTTGAGTGTGTGGAACTACAGGGGCTGAAACAGAGATAAAAGCCACGGAGGCCACAACCAGAGTTTCTGGAGGCCCTTGGCAGACGATGCCTGTGGTCCCTTTTGGCTTCGGTCGCTCTGCAGGTGTGGCCCCTTCTTCTTCTTCCAAGTCTTCCTGTTGGCCAAGAAGGCAAGGGCAGGTTTTTCACACAGAGAGAGCACAGCAAAGCTAACCACTTCTCCCCCTGTGCCAGGCTACCGGTTCTTCAAACCCGAGAGCTTATCCTGGATTGAACGGTGGGAAGAGCTTGGCGTCACGGATCGCCAGAAGCTGGAGGAAGGCAAGCTGTGCACAGGCTCCTGCCAAGGTGAGGAGCCATCCAGCAGAGGCTGTTGCCTATTGGTTGACCCCTGCAGCAGTTTTGGTTGCCAGGCCAATGGGGAGGCAGCCTGTGGCCCTTCAGATGGCACTGGACTTCAAGTCCCATAATCCCTGGCCAGGGACTCTGCTGGTGAAGGGGACTGATGGGAGCTGGGAGCCTGACGATATTTGGGAGAGCCACTTCTGTTCTAAAATAATAACTAATGAGGCGCACATTTATTTACCATTCTCTGCAGCCACAGCAGGTGCTGTGATTTGTCAGCCATTTGACCTCACCCCTGGAGGTGCACTCCATTGTCTCTTGAGACAGGCGGATAAGAACAACCCATTTATTCTTTAAAAAAAATGGTTTGCCCCCCTCCCAGCCCCGAATGGACAGGCTGGATGTTGTCTGGATTGTTGCCTGCATAAAAATATGGCATGTTGTGGACCTTTTCACTCCCCCAGCAGCCTTGCCCCAAACATTCATGGTATACCTCCTTATTCTTATTATTTAACGGGTTTCTTATTGTTTACATATATTTATAACATAGCAAGTATAGCAACAGAGGCCAGATAAAAGCAGAAAGAAATATCCAGAAATAAACATATAGGAGCAACGTTCCTAATAATAATAGTAATAATAATAATAATAAATTAATACCACCAGGTTTCAAATGACACAAGTGGGCTTACATTATCCTGCACCTTATTACTTCAGTATATTGTAAAAAGAGCCCATTAATTGATAAATACATTGCCTTGTCGATTAATTGATAAATACATTGCCTTGTCGATAAATACATTGCCTTGCCCTGTCTGGTTCTCACCATACTGTATACGTAAGCTTAACCATGCCTACCATATCCCAGACTGCTTTATACATTCTCTCATAGGAGTGGCCTTTGATGCTTTCTCCCGGAGAATTGGTGCACAAAACGAAGCTCCTCCATTCTTCTGCAAAGGCCTCCTTGTGCTGTGTCCCTCTCGCCCCTTCTCGTGCTTCCTTTCCACCTCTTTTTCTCCCTTTCTCTCTTCCCGCCCCCTTCAGGAGCAGCCGGCCGCGGCAAGGCCATCAAGGAGGAGGAAGGGGGCCAGAAGGGCTTTGTGGCCAGCTTGGAGCGCTACCAGCTCTTCCCCGACAGCTCCCGAACGGGCCTTTTCCTGGCGCCCAACGCCGCCCAGCTGCGGGCGCAGCAGCCTCGTGTCAAGAAGGAGGAAGCGGCCTCGTGTGAGCCGGGCCTGTGCGGCCCCGGGCGCCCCTCTCAGGGCCTGGGCTCGGGCCCCTTCGCCTGCGTGGTCTGCGGGAAGTGCTTCCGCCAGAAGCAGGGCCTCATCACGCATGGGCGCATCCACACGGGCGAGAAGCCCTACCCCTGCCTGGAGTGCGGCAAGCGCTTCCGCCAGCGCCCCAACCTGCTGACGCACCAGCGGGTCCACACGGGCGAGCGGCCCTTCCCCTGCCTGCGCTGCGGCAAGCGCTTCAGCCAGAAGGCCAACCTGGCGGCCCACCAGCGCACCCACGCCGTCCAGGAGGGGCTGATTGCCCCGGAGCCCAAGACGCCTGTGCCGCGGGGCAGCCGCCAGACGGAGAAGCCCTTCCCCTGCAACGTCTGCGGGAAGAGCTTCAGCCAGCGGCCCAACCTCATCACCCACCAGCGGATCCACACGGGCGAGAAGCCTTTCGCCTGCACCGAGTGCGGGAAGCGCTTCAACCAGCGCGCCAATCTCATCACCCACCGCCGCATCCACTCAGGCGAGAGGCCCTTCCCCTGCGCCACCTGCGGCCGCCGCTTCAGCCAGAAGGGCAACCTTGCCGCCCACCAGCGCACCCACTCCCAGCAGAGGCCCCACGCCTGCTCCTGCTGCCCCAAGCGCTTCAAGGGAGAGTCGGCCCTGCGAGCGCACCAGAGGACCCACCGGCAGGTCCTGGGAGCCGACCCCCTGGCCGGAGCCCTCTTGGCGGTGGCTCCCGGCCTCCAGCAGCAGGCCCCGCTCCCCGGGGACCCCACCTCGGCCGCGCAGAGGGCCACGCCGGCCCCCCGCCAGGATCTGCCCGGGGACCCCACTCCGGGCGTCCATCGGGCTGCCCCCTCCGGGCAGCAGGCGCAGCAGCAGCAGCAACAACAGCAGCAGCAGCAGCCCCAGCAGCAGCAGCAACAGCACGGAGCCCCTCATGGGCCACAGTCTCTTCCCGCGGACCCTCCACCCGGTCCCCACTCAGCAGCGGGCCCCGCTGGACACCTCCAGGGTGTGGCCCCCGGCTCGGAGCAAGGGCCAAAGCTGAGCGCCCCACCGGCCGTGATGGACCCCCACACCGAGATGCTCCACTGCCAGCGCCGGCTGAGCCTGCCGGCGCTGCCCACCTCCAGCGCCCATTCCGTGGTGCCCATGGGGCAACCGCAGCCCATCACCACCAAGCCCAAAAGCCTGGTGGGGCCGCGGCTGGATGCCCCCAGCGAAATGCTCCACTGCCTCTGCCACGCCAGCAGGGCCTCCCTGGTCATTCCTCACCCGCCGCACCTGGGGCAGCTCCAGGCGGGCGCCAGGGACGCTCCTGGCCGCGCCTGGCTGGGCATCCCGTGCCCGGCCCGCACCCTGCAGCTCCAGCAGGGGGCCCAGGGCCACCCCGCCGCCCCCAACCCGAGACTCTGCTCCATCCCGGACTCCCTGCGATAGTTTCCTCCTCCCCAAAGACGGGCGCTGTGCAAGCACAGATTGGTGGGGGCCGGGCTTGGCCCTCCCCACAAAGGACCTCCCACACATAAACAGCCCTCGGCGGTGGGGCAAGGCGGTGGGGCTCATGCATGTATTGTGGACAGGAGAGCCCTCAGCCTGCACCGACCCCCCCCAAATCTTGAGACACGTGCAAAACCCCCCTCTTTGCTCCTGCATCTCCTGGCACAGAAAAAGATCAAGATTTCTTGCAGCGCCACCAGACTTCTCCCCCTAGAAGCTTGCGCCCGCGGGGGTGTCATTGTGCCAAGTGTATTTTCTTCATCCCTACAACCCCCCCCCCCGCCATGTACCACACCCTCCTCCCCCCACCCCAGGAACCAGTGGAACTCTGCTCAACCGCCTCGTGCAGCACAGATGCGGCGGAAATCTGCCTCCCCCGGGGAGGCGAACGGGGCCCTGCGAGCAGGCAGCGTCTCCTGACTGGCAGGCAGCAACGTTGTAGGGTCTTCCTTTGAAAAGAGGACTCTGGAGAGGACCTGCTTTCTTCCCCTCCTTCCACATGCCTGCTGTCGCCTAGCAAATTCCACCTGGGATCTCTCGCCTTCGGGGTCCAGAGTGGCGGGTGCAGGAGGGGACAGCGTCCTACGTGTGAAACTGGGAGATGCCTTAGCTGCCGTGCGAGGCCAGCCAGAGTTGACCAGCACAAAAGAACCACAGGAACAGCCGCTGCTGGACTCTGCAGGCAACGGTCTACCTGGGGATCTTGCTGCCTACCAGATCCCGGGCTCATTTCTCTCGTTTGCCCTGTGCAACCAAGGATACCGAATGCAGGAGATTCGGGTGACGAGGAACATTATCAGTCTGCTGCAGGAGCAACACGGATGCTTGGATTTTCCGGGGGTGGGGAGGGGGCAAACTTGTGCCAAGAACCCTTGCCCATAATCTCCACGCTCCCCTGCTTCCTCACGGGCAGAGCAGACTCTTGGACGCCTCTCCTGCCCGTTGGCACACTGCATGCTTTGCCTTTTCACGGAAAAGCGGGGCGGGTGGTTGAAGGAGGGAAGAAGCCCCTCCCCTCCAAAGACTGGCAGAGGGGGGAGGAGGACTTCAGCATGCTTCAGAAGCGGCACGTTGCTACGGAGCGGTCTGGATCCTGGGCGCAAGCAGCAAAGTCCACTCTGCGAGGAGAGCTGGGCTTCCTTCGTCTTCAGCCTGTGGAGGGGGAGGTGGCGCTGGTGGGAAGCAGCCCCTCCACAAGGCCGTCCAGGGAGCTCTGGGCAGCTGTGAAGAGGAGAGGCGCCTGCCTTGTCCCCAAACCTGGGTGCAACCGGTGGCCTAGAAGCGTCCAAAGCTGCCTTCTCCAGGCCCTGGTGCCCTCCGGGTGTTTTGGAGCACCAATCCCGTAGCTGGTGGGAGTTGTGCTCCAAAACACCCCGAGGGCACCAGGCTGGGACCAAGGCCAGTCTGTAGCGTAGGCGTGGATGAGGTATGGAAGCGTTGACCAAAGAGGAGGAGGAGGGGAGGGATGTCCAGGGGTCCCTCCTCTCGGGAAGGCTGGGTTGTGGGGCAGGAGAAGCAGCCGAAGCACTTTACATGTGACCCCGTTAGGCCCCCTTGACCTCGGTTCTGCCTTCTGCCGCGTGGCCCCTCTGGCTTCCCCACTCTGTGTTGACTGGTCTGCAGAGACCGCGCTGGCCTGATGGGCTAGAGGGCTCTCTGCATTGGCTCAGTGGGCAGCCATGTTGGTGGGCTGCTTGTTCCTCCCCTGCTTTGCAGAGCAGGCCCCCAAGCCTCCCCTCGGGATGCCACCCCTTAGAAAAAGGACCCCGGGCAACGAGAGGGGGAATCTGTGCCTTAAGCTCTCAGATCCTCGGCCCACTTTGTCAACCAGTCCTGGTTGGAGGGTGGCGTCGTGGTGGGGAGGGTGTTGACTGCACATAAAACCGGGCCGGGTGCTTTAGAAGCCGTGGGTAGGGCACACTTGGGGGGCAGAGGAGAGAGTTGTGGGATACAAGAGGCACAAGAGCCCCAAAGGAGTCCAGGTTCCCACAGTGGGGAGATGAAGGTGTGGAAACTGCGTGCCCCAGACAACGCTGGCTCTTCTTTCCTTGAGGGGCCGCAGGCTGTCGGGTCGTCTTGGCCAGACTGTGCCAAGTTGAGGCCCTGCAAGTGATCTTGGATTCCCAGCTCCCGCCAGGCCCAGCAGGCAAAGGCTGGTTGAGATGCTGAGTTGCCCAAAGGAAGAGAATCTGTGTGTGTCTGGGGGGGAGGCCCAGGTGGCTGGGGGGGGGCAAAGACCCCCCCCCCCCCGCCAGAAAAGTGCAAAATGCCCAAGGAGAAAGCGGGTGGAAAGAGAAGCGTGAGAGAGCCAGGATACATGCAACACAGCTGATAAAGTGATTGGATCCTCTAAGGTGTCTGTATCTCGCCATCCCTCTGGCTACCAGCCGTTTTTGGGTGTGGCTTTGGCGGGGGGGGGGCAGTGCAAAGGGTTTACGTACTTATGGGTGCAAACAAAGGGGAAGCTCCCTGTGGCTGCAGTGCAAAGGCGGGAGACCCTGTGGCTGATGTTTCTCCTCCTGTTACACGTTGCCCCCGACCCAGAGTGAGGCTGGAGAATTAATGTTTGATCCTTTAGTGTTTGGGGAATGCTTTGTTCCCACCTCTCAAGGACCCGCTCTGATGTCTCTGGGGATGGGAGAAGTACCTGGAGTGCCAAGATTCAAGGGTCTTCTGCAGTTGGGAGGGATGCAGCCCTTGCCCCGACCTCTGCACTGTGCAGCTTCCTGGCTTTGAGTAAAAGTCACCCCTTCCCCAGGAGACTGGAGAAAAACCTGGGTCAGCTCTGGCCACAGGAATGTCAAATGCCCCCTCCCTCCCAGGCTCCCTTCGCCAGGCTGGGCATTCGTTCCAGGCTAAGGCTACACTCCTAAACCACCTGAGCTGCTATGGAGGGATCCTGACTGGAGAAGGGAGCTCTCCACTCTGCAGAGGGCCCCTTCTTGCACAAGGGTTTTAGAGATTGCCTTGCTGGCAATCCCGGGTCCAGGGCAGCCGTGGGGAAAAGAGATGCTCTGCTTGTGTCTGACGGATCTTTTGGGGCTGGTGACTTAAATGCAATGTGTGTGTTTTCCGGGAGGAGGCGTTGGGCGCCAACCCCTTTGGGGAGGAGGGAGCAAAAGAACAATTGATGTTATGGGCAGCCAAGAAAGCTCTTTTCGGTCCTTGTGTTTGTGTCCGGTTGTTTGGCCTTCACCTTGGTGTTCTGTGCTGTAGGGAGTGTTCTGGGGGGGGGAACACATTGGCGCAGACATGCTTGCTTGGCATTTCCCCGGTTGCATGCTGAAACCCAAGCGGGTTGTTCTGGCCAGGGCAGGTGGGCGTGAGAGGGGGCGGTGGCAGGGGGAGGCAGGAGCAGAGGGAGCTGGCTGCCGGTCTCTGGGGACAGGCCAGTGGTGTGCTGCCTATTCAGTCCAAGGATGCGGAAGGTGGGCTGTCTAGCCCCCTGCGTCAGTGTGTCAGTGCACCTCTGGCCCATTTAGAACCAGACAAGATGGTACTTGGTTGTGACAGAGGCACCCTCCCCACTTCAAGTAGCCCTGGCATCCCTGGACCCTGGCACAGGCCACTTAAGAACTCGTGCTTCTTCTGTCTCCCTTCGGAGCCGCAGGTGGGGTGTCGGATAGGCTGGACTCTTGTGTGCCCCAGTGAAATTCTGTTGCGTTTGGGGGGCTGTGTGTGCGTCTTGTTTTACGGGGAGCTGTTCCCTCCCCGCCCTTCCTTGCCATGCATTTTTGCTTACCCCAGCTTGCTTGAGCCGCCTCTTGACGCTCTCTGTCCTGCAGACAAAACTTCCTGAAGTGCACTTGCCCTCTTGCTCATAGCCCAGATTAGGTAGGCAAAGGGGTGTTGATGGGTCTTTCCTCGAGGCCTGGATGCTTGGACCTTGACGAGGAGTTTCTGGCTCCTTCTAACTTTACATTTCTCCCCTCGCCATCGGCAATACCCAGTCTATTGTGTTTGTGTTGGGAGGGGGGCGTTAGTTCCTCGATTGATGCAAAGCTTATCAAGAAGACTTCTGTTGCAGGCTCTGGGTCACTGGCATCCCACCCCCCTTGGTTCCTTGCGACCCATAGTAGCTTAAGTGTTTCTTTCGCGGCTGCAGAGAGACCCCGACTCGCCGGGATCCCTGCTGCAGCCGCCAGCAGGATCTTAGCCCTCTTTCAACCTGGTTTTGCTTAGAAGGAGCTTCGCCAACCAGGCAGCAGCCTTGGAGTGGCCTCAGCATCACACGTCTTCAGCAAGTGTAACTGGAAGAGAAGGAGGGTTGCTGGTTGGGTCGAAGTGGTCCTCGCTTCTTCCTGCCCTGCAGTTTGACAGACAGGATGAGATGAGCGATGGCTGGGCGTGTGGGATCCCTGGAAGAAAGAGTGTAAGACGGCCAGGTGGTTCTGAGCGCCCCCTGCTCCCAAGTCCAGCCGTGCTTCAGTTAGAACCTCCCTTTTTGGATCTGCCTCCATCGTACATTTTAAACTGGCTCAGAACCTCTTTAACTGCCATTGCACCTGAGTAGGAGACTCTCTGGGGTCCCAGTTCAGCTAGTTGTGGCAAAGACCCATTGAAAGCGATGGGACTTTCATCCTTCACCAAAACTAGGTGACTCTCCCCCCCCCCCATTAAAGTAAAAAGTGTGTAAAGAAAATGCAGTTTATATTACAATGACATTAACATCTTATAAATGCAGTAATATAAATCCTTAATGGGCCAAGCTATCTTTTGACAAAATCAAAATTCCTCATTGGCCGCCTTGTTGAAAACATCGCAATGCACTGTGATAGAGCTTTGATTTCTGATTTGCAGTTGCTTAAAAGAGGAGAGCAAACTTGCATCCGTGTGCAAACGTGTCCCAAATGCACTGTGGGAAGTGTCCCAGTGGAGGCCTTTGACATTTTAAGCCTTCTCAGGTGGAGGATACTGGAAATATTTGACTCGGGGAAGTTGATTTGTTGGGCATGCCATGGTGCTAGCAAACCAGAACTCCTTTGCATGTTGGAGCAAAATGTTTTGTGTTCTCCTTTATGTAGTTGCAAATCAGAAATCAAAGCCTATTGAACTGGGATGCTAGGTTTTTTAACAAAGCCATCAATGAAGGTGTTACGGAAACATTTGGCCCCTTAAGGATTTCCAGCAGAAGGTCTCTTTGTGATAATTTCCCCCCGCTGAAATAAAAAAAATATATATTTTCTCTGTGTTATTTTAACTCATTTCCCCCAGCCTCAGTTCAGTCATGGCCAACTTGAGTTTGATCTGGACTGTTGCTTCTATGAAGACGAGGCTCCCTAAAATATAAACCTCTACGAAACCTCATTTCTCCAGGATTCCTGTGTGCAGGACCTCCCAGTGGCTTAAACTGGTTTCGAACAGGCTTAATTTGTGCATCGCCAATGTAAGCTCCTTGTAGCTTCTGTGCTTGTCTGTCGTTTTGTTCTGTGGCTTGGAGGGGTGACTAGGCAGAGGCAGAAAAGGCCGGAGAGGCTGGGAATCTTTGGGGAGCAGTGTGGGCCCAGCCGAGCTGGGGAAGAACCACTTCCAGCCCCCCTCTGTGCTCTGGAGCGTGAAGCCAAAGCCTCGTGCCTGACACCCCCTTGCCCTGGACATTTGCAGTTTGGGCGCTGCAGGTGTCTGCGGCAGGTGAACCCACAAAAATTAAGTAGGACCGAAGAACACCATTGCCTTGCAGGATCAGAACCGGGTCCCAGCACTCTGTCTCCAGTAGAGAGGCCAGCCGGCCAGCCAGGCTCCTGGGCGTGATGGCAATGGCCCTTCTCTGTTGTCCGCTGCGTGTCTCTCCCCCCCCCCCCACCGGCCAAGGGGGGCCATCCTATATCGCCTCTGCACATGGAGGGTTCATTTAGCCTGTCCTGACCCCCCATTAAGTTGCCTCCTCCTTTCAATAAAGGACATCTACATTTGCAGCCATCGCAGCATCCCACAAGCGAATAGCCCCATCGTGTGCTGAAAATACTTTTTGTTTGTCCCGGACTCGCTGCCGACCGCTTGCATTGGACTTGCTTGACCCATCCGGATTTCAGCTGGACATTTGGGGCTGGGAGATCCCTGAACCCCCCAATATAAATCATGACTCCCTCTGTAGCCTGGAGGAGGAAGGTTTCTATCTGGCAGTGTTGGGGTCCTCCACGTTCTGGCCCAGGCATGCAGCCGGCCGATGGAATGAGGTTGCAGTTGGGTGGGAGGCAGCCAGCCTGGAGAGGGAGATGTGGGGGGACAAGCCAACAATAGTTGGCTGGAAACATTTATGTGACATTGCCAGAAAGCCCCCTCCCTTGCCCCCCTTCCCCCTGCCTCCTCCATAAGTTGCCTCCTTTTACGACATGTTGATATCTTCATCCCCATTAACCCAGACAGGCCCCTTAGGGCTATTCCAGATGTATTATTATAATAATTATTATGTTTTATTATTATTTTCTGAGCTATGTTTGTTTGCAATAAAGGCTTTCTTACAGTTGCTGGAGTGAGCGTTCTGTTTGTGTGCGAGACACTGGCAAGGTCTTGTGGGTAGAAGACGTACAGCCCCAGAATTGTAGGGTTGGCAGGGAACCTGGGGGTCATCTAGTCCAACCCCCTGCAATGCAGGAATCGCAGCTCAAGAATCCCTGACAGATGGAACTGTGCCCCTGAAGGACCAGGTGCGCAGCCTGGGAGTCATTCTGGACTCGCAGCTGTCCATGGAGGCGCAGGTCAGTTCTGTGTCCAGGGCAGCTGTTTACCAGCTCTATCTGGTACGCAGGATTAGACCCTACCTGCCCGCGGACTGTCTCACCAGAGTGGTGCATGCTCTAGTTATCTCTCGCTTGGACTACTGCAATGTGCTCTATGTGGGGCTACCTTTGAAGGTGACCCGGAAACTACAACTAATCCAGATTGCGGCAGCTAGAGAGGACTGGGGGCAGCTGCCAAGACCACATAACACCGGTCTTGAAAGACCTACATTGGCTCCCAATACGTTTCTGAGCACAATTCAAAGTGTTGGTGCTGACCTTGAAAGCCCTAAACGACCTCGGCCCAGTAGACCTGAAGGAGCTTCTCCACCCACATCCTTCAGCCCCACAGACACTGAGGTCCAGCTCCAAGGGCCTTCTGGCAGTTCCCTCCCTGAGAAAAGCAAAGCTACAGGGAACCAGGCAGAGGGCCTTCTCAGTAGTGGAGCCCACCCTGTGGAACGCCCTCCCATCAGATGTCAAGGAAATAAAAACTATCTGACTTTTAAAAGACATCTGAAGGCAGCCCCCTGCTTTTAATATTTGATGTTTTACTGTGTTTTTAATATTTTGTTGGGAACCGCCCAGAGTGGCTGGGGAAACCTAGCCAGATGGGTAGGGTATAAGTAATTAATTATTATATTATTATCATCATCCAACCTCTTATTTAAAAAACCCCTAATAAAGGAGAGTCCACCGCCTTCTGAGGGGGTCCTTTCCACTGTCAAAACAGCTCTTAATGTCAGCTCTTCCTAAGGTTCAGTCAGAATTCCCTTTCTTCGAATCCATCGGTTTGGGTTCTCCCCCCCGGAGCAGCAGAAAAAACCTTATTTGCTGTTTGGCGTAACATAAAAAGAAGAGGCCACTGATTTTTAGGCTAGGGTGGCCCTTTCTCCAAGAGCTTTGAGGAACACCGAGGTGCAACTTCCCTCAAAGTATGGCAGCGCCTGGGTAATCTGCATGCCTCAAATGCTCCGATAGGAGACGAGGGTCTACCAGGAAATTGTTCACTGCATTCACACCCCACCTTTTTCTCTAAGGAGCTCCAAGTGGTGCACGTGCTTCTCCACCTGCTCCTTGAATCCCTTTAACAATCCCTTGCAAGGTAAGTTAGGCTGGGAATCGGTGAATGGCCTGAGTCCACATTCTGCGACCTTCATCCCCGACGGGGGATTTGAACCATGGTCCCTCCCAGGTCCTAGCCTGACCCTCAAACCACTTGGCAACATTGCCTCTCTGCTGGAAAGAAGATGGGACATTCTACCCAGGCAGAGAATGGGGTCTTAATGGACGTAGGCGGCTGCCCCATCTTGGGAAGAAAATGTCAAGAGATGCAAGTCCAGGAATCTGGGTGGATGAGCTCGGAAAAGTCCTGGGAGTTCCTGAGACCTTGATTTAATAATAACAACAATAATAATAATAATTTCCTTTGGATCTGCTATTTCCGAGGTGGTTTCCCGGATTACATTTTGGGGAGGTATGTTGCTGCTGGCTTGGCTGATGGAGCTTTTCAGTGGCCGCCCACCGAGAGGAAAATCGCGTTTCCTTTCCCCCCACTGAGATTTAATCTCTGCGTGGGAATCAGAATAGCCCTTGAACGTTGATTTGAAGCATCCTTCCCACAGGCAGAAAAGCTTTAAAATGGGAGCGATGCTTCCTGTGTCTCCATGTGTGTAGCGATCGATTCATAAAGTGAATAAGGTGTGTTTCAATGCTCCCCCCCCCCCCAAGGCTGGCTGCTACATGGGGCAGCTTCACTCTGCATTTATGGCCTGGTGATTTATGGCTTCTGATGTGGGACCTGAACTTTGCTGGATAAAGCCAAATACCCATCTAATCCAGCATTTTTCTGGCGTCGCAGTGGCCAACCAGATGCCACAAGCAGGATTTGAGCACTAGAGCAATTCTCCCCTCCTGGGGTTTCCTGGGAACAGGGATTCAGAAGCATCGCTGCGTCTGACTGTGGCGGCAGCGCATAGCCATTGTGGCCAGGAACCATCGCTAGCCCTCTCTTCATTTTTAAAGCCATCTTGATTGGCCTCACTGTCTCTTGTGGGAGGGAGTTCCACAGTTGAACTAGATAGTAAGGTAAAGGACCCCTGGATGGTAAGTCCAGTCAAAGGCGACTATGGGGTTGCAGCGCTCATCTCACTTTCAGGCCGAGGGAGGCGGCGTTTGTCCGCAGACAGCTTTCTGGGTCGTGGTCAGCAGGACTAAAGCGCTTCTGGAGCAACGGGACATTTGTGACGGAATCCAGAGCGCATGGAAACGCCGTTTACATGTTTTTTGTTTTTTATTATACTTTTCAGATTAATATGTTTCATCAAATTTACAATCACCTTAACATTTCAAAATTTGACTTCCTTTCCCCTTTCTGTGGCTCCTTAAATTTATTTTTAATACCTTCTGCATATCCAAATCAACTTAATTTGCTCATTTATTCATCCATTTTAATTATATACTCCTATAAAACTGCAGGTTGTTAACAATAATCCTGCTGGTGTTTTTATCTGTTTACAATTTATCTGTAAATATTCAATAAACCATTTCCATTCTTTTATAAAAAGTTTGTTATCTTGACTTCTTATTCTTCCGGTAAGTTTCGCCATTTCTGCATATTCCATAAGTTTTTGTATCCATTCTTCCTTTGCTGGGACTTCTTTCCATTTTGGGGCAAGCAACATTCTTGCTGCTGTAGTAGCAGACATAAACAAATTTCTATACAAGTTTAGGTAGTTCTCTCCCTGGAATTCCCAAAAGAAAAGCTTCTGGGTTTTTTTTAACAAAAGTTATTTTAAACATCCTTTTCAATTCCTTATATATCATTTCCCAGTAAGCTTCAACCTTTCTACAAGACCGTGCTGTTTATAGTTTATGTGCTGCATGAAGAACTTTTACCTCTCCTGACTCTTCCAGCTTCATTGGACTCAAGTTCCCACATTACGAGGGAGGGTGAAAAACTACCCACTTTATGCCATGCATAACGTAATCCTCAATTGTGTCGCCTCTTCCTTGCCTGTCCACCACCTATTTCTCAGAGCAGCAACTGGGATGCCTCATTTGATGGAGCCCAGACCAAGTTTTCTTTTTTCCCTTTTAAAAATAATTTTTATTAAATTTTCTGTTTTACAATTTAGAATATTCATTTAGACACGAGATCATCACCCCACTCGTACTAACCATCCCAGGGCGCTCAGCCACTGCCACAATGTCCTTTCTTCTATCAGATCAAAATGAGCAGATAACAGCAAAGGTTGCTAGGTTCATAGCAGGGGCAAGCAGAATAAGGGCCACTAACTGACAGCTGATTCAGGACTTTGAATTGTGCTTTTATATCAAATTTCCTTTTCTGCGTATACTGTAATACTGCATATGGGACCGCCTCTCCTGGTCTGCCCCGCAGAGGACCTTAAGGTCCATGAATAACCATAGTTTAGAGGTCCCAGGCCCTATGGAAGTCAGACTATCCTCCACCAGGGCCTTCTCAGTGATGGCTCCGACCTGGTGGAAGGCTCTGTCCCACGAGACTAGGGCCCTGCAGGATTCCGTCGGGCCTGTAAGACAGCTATTCTGCCTGGCCTTTAATTTGAATCCAGCCTGATCTTTTATTTCCCTTCTTTTCCCTCCCCCTCCCCTTTTATGAGACCCCACAGCTAATTCTCCCCTGGCCTCCTCGCTGGCCCAAATAGGACTAATTCAGCCAGCTAGCCCTGGGGATTATCTAATGCTTATTTCCCCTAAATTGATTTTGGAATTTTGTTGTTATTCATATTTTTATACTGTATTTTATGCTGCTTTTATAATTGTTTTAAAGTGTTTTAAATTTGTTGTTAGCCGCCCTGGGCCCGGTTTTTGAACTGGGAAGGGCGAGGTATAAATAAAAAATTATTATTATTATAATACTATTACAGTGGTACATCGGGTTAAGAACTTAATTCATTCCAGAGGTCCTTTCTTAACCTGAAACTGTTCTTAACCTGAAGCACCACTTTAGCTAATAGGGCCTCCTGCTGCTGCCGCGCCGCCAGACGATTTCTGTTCTCATCCTGAAGCAAAGTTCTTAACCCGAGGTACTATTTCTGGGTTAGCGGAGTCTGTAACCTGAAGTGTCTGTAACCTGAAGCATATGTAACCTGAGGTACCACTGTATAGGTTCCTAGCAGGGGCAATCAGAATAAGGGCCACTAACTGGTGGCTGATTCAGGACTTTAAATTGTGCTCTTATATCAAATTTGGGGCTACCTTTGAAGATTAACTGCAATTAATCCAGAATGCGGCAGCTAGACTGGTAACAGAGTGGCTGCAGAGACCACATAACACCAGTCCTGAAAGACCTACATTGGCTGCCAGTACATTTCTGAGCACAATTCAAAGTGTTGGTGCTGACCTTGAAAGCCCTAAACGGCCTCAGTTCTGTATACCTGAAGGAGCGTCTCCACCCCCATCGTTCTGCCCGGACACTGAAGTCCAGCTCCGAGGGCCTTCTGGTGGTTCCCCCCCTGCGGGAAGCCAAGTTACCAGACAGAGGGCCTTCTTGGTAGTGGCGCCCACCCTGTGGAACCCTTCAGATGTGAATAAGCAGCTATCCTATCTTTAAAAGACATCTGAAGGCAGCCCTGTTCAGGGACGTTTTTAATATTTAACGCTGTACTGTTTTTAAGACTTGATTGGGAGCCACCCAGAGTGGCTGGGGAAACTCAGCCAGATGGGCGTGGTATAAATAATAAATTATTATTATTATTATTATTTTAAAAGGTATTTATTGAGTTTTCACAAATTATAAAATACAAGCAAACACACACAAAGACAAACAAGTATAATTTCAAATCCTTATTCTCTTAAACCTTACTTCACCGACCTCCTCATACCTCCCCTTTCTGCATTCCAATTTCAAATATTTAGTTCCGCAAATCCTCACCTTTAATTTAATCTAATTGTAATCCTTTCTCTTCTTTTAACCTAATCTTTACAGCTGTAATCCGCTTACTTCTATAGCCGCAAAATTTTAACACTCATTAATTTTACAATGTCTCTTAAGATAGATCTTAAATTTCTTCCAATCTTCTTCCGCCGTCTCTTTTCCCTGATCTCGGGTTCTGCCAGTCATTTCAGCCAAATAATAAATTATTATTATTATTATTATTAATATTATTATTATTATTATTATTATTATTATTATTATTATTATTATTATTATTAAATTTCCTTTTCTGCATATACTGTGATGTTTTACTGTAGTTGTGGCCATTGGCTAATGCGAATAAAGTTTTCTCTCTTTCTCTCTCTGCATCTGGCTGCGCTGAGCAATTCGAAGCAGCGGAGGCGGAGAAGGTTTCCTTTGCGCACGAAGCGGAGGTGGTTCCCTTTGCGCCCAGGCGCAGGCGCACCTCTGGGGAGTCCGCGCCGGCTCCCCATCCCTGGGATCCCCCCCCCGCCACCCCCCTTCTGTTGCAGGCGAGGCTGCCCTCTCCTGCGGGCGGAGGAACTACACTTCCCAGCGTGCAGCGCCGGAGCGTAAATCTTCAAAGGCTAACAAAAGAGCAGCCGGCAAAGCTGACAGGCGGAGGGCAGAGCCGGACCGGGGCGCGCACCGCAGCTGGCCTCTCCGCGCCCCCCCCCGCCCCGCCCTCCTCCCTGACAGCTGGGGGGCTTTGGAGGGGGAGGAAGGGGGAGAAGGCGCCCCCCTCCCGCCCCGGCGGCTGCAAAGGAAGCTCTGGAGGATGGCCGGAGGGAGCCTGGCACAGGTAGGCCCTGGAAAGACCTCCGCATCTGGGGGGGGGGCTCTGATCTCTCCCCCCCCCAACCTCACAACAAGGACCCTCCTGCAATAGGGGCTCGGGGGTGGGGGGGTGGGGGTTGCAGGATCCGAATGCGCCTCCTCTGCAGGGAGAAGATCAAATTACAGCGAAAGGAAAGGGGCCCCCCTCTCCGTGCGTCTTGAGCCGCTGCCAGCCCCCCACCCGCAGCTCTATGGGGTTTCTTAAAAGGCACGCAAGGGGGGGGACCCCCCCACCCCACAGACTTCCTGCTTTGCCTACGGAGGAAACACCCGCCTCAATGCGCTTTTGGCACCGGGAGCAGAGCTGGAAATGACCCCCCAGCTGCGCTGCTCGGCCCCCGATTTAGGGTGCTCCGGAGAGGGGCGCAAATGCGGCCCCCGGGACCCCGATCTTCCCGTCAAACTTCCCGGGTGATGGATGGATCTGCGTTCGGGTGAAAGGAGACCCAACGGGGCGGTTCGGAAGCGGAGACCCCCTTATTTCTCACTCCCAGGCTAGGAGGCTGCACCCCAAAACCACGGGTTTCATTTCCCTTTTGGGTAAAGACCACCCCCCTCCCACCGACCCACGCCACCATCTTCGAAGGAATCGGGTGCTTGACGGTGCCATAAGCTGCAGGCAGGCCAGGGCAGGGGAGGGAGCTGGGAAAACGAGGCAGAGGGGTCTTCCTGGCATATTTCTCCCCCCAAATATCAGAAACTAAGCCCCCCCAAATGGTCAGAGTTAATTCCCCAAAGCCCAGTGCAGGGTCTGCTCGAATATTATGGTTGATGGTCTGAGAAAGGGACACCACCAGGGGGGAAAAATCAGCTGGGGAAATAGCAGAGAAATATTGGGAAAGGCTTTGAAAGCCCCCCTCCCGTCGCCGTGGCCCTGTGACAGGTGTGCCCCCCGCCCTGCAGCAGCCACAGACACCTTTTGTTTGTCCACAAGGTCAAGGAGGTCCCGGCGGGCCACTTGCGTGCCACACACCTGCCGGGTGATGGGGACCGGGCTTTGTGGCAGAGCTACGCTTTCTATGCAGAAGGCTCCCTCCCCGATGGCATCGCCAGGTAGGACTGGAAATGCCCACCCCCTGGCCCAAAACGCCCCCCCCCAAAAAAAAGAGAGGGGGAGAGAGACAGTGCTGAGCTTAGGCGATGCTCCCAGGGCCTGTCTCCGTGCAGGAGAAGTGGCTCTGTGGCAGGACAGTTGCCCTGCATGCAGAACGCCCCAGACCCCGTCCCCAGGAAGGGCTAGGAAACCCGTTTCACAGGCAGGCTGTCCTTGGGCGAGAAAGGGCCGCAATCGGTGGCTTCTGCGGCCCCCGAAATACGCAGTCCTTCCTCCAGTATGGGATTCGGTGGTGGCGGCGGTCTTCCCGAAACAGGGCCGGATCCTGCGGTGCTGAGAGAGGGGGCTTCTCCTCGTTGCAGGTGCCCGTGGCCTTTGAGGACGTGGTGGTCTATTTCTCGCGTGAGGAGTGGGCACAGCTGGCAGAATGGCAGAAGGAGCTATACCAAGACGTAATGGCAGAGAATTACGAGCTGGTCTCCTCGCTGGGTAAAGTCGACGTATATACTGTTTTTTTTGGGGGGGGGAAGCTGGCCAGAGAGAGAGAGAGAGAAAGAAAGAGAGAGGGTTCAAATGGCCCAAAAGGAGAGTGAACACGAAGAAGGGAAAATGCTAGAGATAGAATCACAGAATTGTGGAGTTGGAAGGGACCCTCAGCGTATATCTAGTCCAACCCCAAATGCAATGCAGGAGTCCTGCCCACAGCCAGCCCTGGGTGGGCGCAAACTACCGACCTTAGACGTGGCGATTCCTGCTTTGCAAGGGGGTTGGACTAGATGACCCCTGGGGTCCCTTCCATTTCTTTGACGTCCGGACAGAAAGAGCTGTTCGACGGGGGAACAGACTCCCAGGGAAGGGTGGCAGGCTCTCCTTCTTGGGAGGTTTTTAAGCAGAGGTCAGGGATTCAGAGACATGAGGTCTTAGAACCTTGCTCATTTCAATAGGAAGGGCTGCAGCTCAGAAGGTCCCGGCTTCCATCCTTTCCCCAGTTAGGGCTGGGAAGGCTCCTTGCCTGAAAGCACAGAGGAGCTGCTGGAAGCCACTGCAGACAATACTGTGCTAGATGGGACTTTCTAGTTTAGGGAAAGGGTGAGGAAGAGCAGACGCGACAGAAGAGGGGTGAAGTTTTCCCTCCTCTCTCCTGAAGCCAGAACTCGGGGGCATCCAGGGGAGCTGAAGGTTGGGAGATTCAGGAGAGGTTTTCAAAGGCCTTCTTCACACAGCACAGAGTTAAACTATGGAACTCCCTGCCACAGGGATGGCCACCAAGCTAGATGGCTTTAAAAGGGGATTAGGCAAATTCATGGAGGAGGAGCGGGCGATGGAGTGGCCGCTGGGACCACATAACACCGGTCCTGAGAGATCTGCATTGGCTCCCAGTACGTTTCCGAGCACAATTCAGAGTGTTGGTGTTGACCTTTAAAGCCCTAAATGGCCTCAAAGGCCCAGTAGACCTGAAGGAGCGTCTCCACCCCCATCGTCCAGCTCCGAGGGCCTTCTGGTGGTTCCCTCATTGCGAGATGTGAGGTTACAGGGAACCAGGCAGAGGGCCTTCTCGGTGGTGGCGCCTGCCCTGTGGAACGCCCTCCCTTCAGATGTGAAGGAAATAAGCAGCTATTTTCTCTTTAAAAGACATCTGAAGGCAGCCCTGTTTAGGGAAGTTTTTAATATTTAATGCTGTATAGTTTTTAATATTCAGTTGGAAGCCGCCCAGAGTGGCTGGGGAGACTCAGCCAGATGGGCAGAGTATAAATAATAAATTATTATTCTCTACCAGCCAGGATGGCTGCGCTCTGCCTTCACAGCAGGAGACAGAGATGCTTCTGAGTTCCAGCTGGTGGGAAACCCCAGGAGGGGAGAATTGCTCTTATGCTCCCATCTGGCTGGGGGGTTTCTGGGAGGCCCTGATCCAGGAGGGTTCTTCTAATGGAGGTCTTATTACGATAGCAGAACTTTCATATACAGGAGCAGTCTACCCCCGAATAACCAGATAATGGGGGAACAGCAGTTGGAGAACATTGCTGCCCTCAGGTGCTGCCTGGCCGTTGTGGAGGGGGGGCCTCTTTTATGTTCTTCTACCCCCCTCAACTAACCCCCCGCCTCTGCTTCTGTCCTTTGCAGAATGCCTGCTCTCTATCCCTGAATTGCTCTCCCGGCTGGCGCGGGGAGAGGCGCCCCACCCTGCTGCAGACCCCCCACCCTCTGCGGGAAACGCCGACTCCCCAGGTAAGAGCATGAGACTCCTAATCTCAGGGTTGTGGGTTCGAGCCCCATGTTGGGCGAAAAGATTCTTGCATTCCAGGGGGTTGGACTAGATGACCCTTGGGGTCCCTTCCAACTCCGCAGCACTAAGAATTCTAAGAAGGATGATTTTAAGAGGGGGGCAGGGAGGGCTCTAGCAAGGAATCAGGGCAGGCTGCCCCATTGCAGCTCAGGGGGTAAAGTACGTGCTTGCTATGCATTATCGGGAATTTGTAAGATATAACAGAAGTTAATCTGCATAAAACGGCACCCCTCTGCAGCTGCCCAGTTGCGCTAAAGCAGGCATTGCAAAACCCGGCCCTCCAGATGTTTTGGGACTACAATTCCCATCATCCCTGGTCCCGTTAGCGAGGGGTGATGGGAGTTGTAGTCCCAAAACATCTGGAGGGCCGAGTTTGGGGGTGCCTGCCCTAAAGAAAGCACCAGCCCTGAACCTGAGAGAGATGTATAAACTTATGCACAGCATGAATAAAGGGGACAGAGAAGAGTTATTCTGCAATCGTAGCAACACTTGGGACAGGCAGTGCAAACTGAATGTTGCAAGATTCAGGGCAGACCAAAAGAAAGGACTTTTTTTCTACACTCAGCGCTTAGCTAAAATTTGAAATTCCCTCCCCACAAGACGTAGTGACGGCACCCCCTTGGGTGGTTTTAAAATAGGGTGGGGTTAATTCATGGGGGAGAGGGCGATCGATGTCTCCTGGTAGCCCCAGGGGCCAAATATTGCTTCCTGAATAATGGTGACTGCGATTCACAAGTGGGGAAGGCGCTGCTGTTCCGCTCAGGTCCGGTTTGTGAGTTTAAGAACATAAGAGGCGCCTGCAGGATTGAGCCAATGGCCCACCTAGTCCAGCCCCCTGTTCTCAGAGTGGACAAGCAGATGCCTGGGGGGAACCAGCAGGATTTGAACCCAGGACCCGCTCTCCCCAGATGCGGAGGCAGAGCAGAGCCGTCCTGGCTAAGAGCCATCAATGACTTTATTGTCCTCCATGAATTTGTCTCACCCGCTTTTAAAGCCATCAGGGTTGGCGGCCATCCCTGCATCCTGTGGCGGCGAGTTCCGCAGATTAACGCTGCGCTGTGTGAAGGAGGACTTTATTTTATCTGTCATGAGCACCCCATAGAATAATAGAACTGTCGATCTGGGAGAGAGACTGAGGGTTCTCTGGTCCTGCAAAGCAGCAATCTCAGCACATGGTTCCCTATCCAATTTGAAACCAGGCCAGAGCCTGCTTAGCTTTGCAAATGTGCTGGCAGTTTTACTGCTGCACCGCTCCCCATGGGCAGCTGCCCCCCCATCAATAAAAATCAATAAAAATACATAGCAAAATGAGGTTCTGTCCTCCTAACCAGGCTGAGGGCCTGCCCGCCCTGTGGAACGCCCTCCCATCAGATGTCAAGGAAATAAACAACTATCTGACTTTTGGACGACATCTGAAGGCAGCCCTGTTTAGGGAAGTTTTTAATGTTTGGTGTTTTAATGTGCTTTTCATTCTGTCGGGAGCCACCCAGTGTGGCTGGGGAAACTAAGCCAGATGGGTGGGGTATAGATAATAAATAATTATTATTATTATTATTATTATTATTATTATTATTATTATTATTATGACAAAAATCCTAGCTACACCCATGCCAATCCCCCTGTGGCTTCCAGGGCATGGGTCCCCTTCTTGGGCCTGATCCAGCTAAAGAGCTCCCCTTCTTATCCCCTCCTACATTCCTACTCAATGTAGGGCTGTCCTACTCAACAACAACAACAATGTCATTATTTGTACCCCGCCCATCTGCCTGGGTTGCGCAAGCCACCCTGGGCGGCTTCCAACACATATAAAAACATAATAATGCATTAAACATTTAAAAACTTCCCTGTACAGGGCTGACTTAAAATGTCTTCTAAATGCTGTATACTTTCCTTATCTCCTTGGCTTGGGGGTCGGATAACTCCATACCCTCCAACATTTCTCCAATGAAAATAGGGACGCCCGGGGCTGTGCTCTAAACCACAGAGCCTCTTTTTTAAAAAAAAAAAAATTATAGAATTTTACAAGAAAAGAAAAAGAAAGGGAAACAAAGAATAATACATAACACTGTAAACACATTTATATACATGTTTTCCAAAATGCAAACTAAAAAAAGGCAAAAGACAAAGGAAAAAGGAAAAATCTTTTCATAACCAATAATATTACCAAATTCATGCTTCAAACGTTACAATTTATACATCCTAGTTAAAATATGATAAAAGACTTCCACCGCATTCACCGCACGTCTCCTAGTTATCTTGCTTGCCTTTGCATCTGTTCTTAAATCATTTCCCTTCCTTGGTTTCTTTCATAATCAGTCAAATCTTTATGTTCTCTATATTTTTCACAAGGTTAGTCTAAGCACAACCTTGAGCCCTGCTTGTATAAATATTCATTTAAGCATTCCCATTGTTTCTGAATTATAGTTTTGGATGGATTCAATAAGGCATAAACCACAGAGCCTCTTGGGCTTGCCGATCAGAAGGTCGGCGGTTCGAATCCCCGCGACGGGGTGAGCTCCCCTTGCTCAGTCCCTGCTCCTGCCAACCTAGCAGTTCGAAAGCATGTCAAAGTGCAAGTAGATAAATAGGTACCGCTCTGGCAGGAAGGTAAACGGCGTTTCCGTGCGCTGCTCTGGTTCACCAGAAGCGGCTTAGTCATGCTGGCCACATGACCCAGAAGCTGTACGCCGGCTCCCTCAGCCAGTAATGCGAAATGAGCGCCGCAACACCAGAGTCGGCTACAACTGGACCTAATGGTCAGGGGTTCCTTTACCTTTACCTTTTAAGACAAAGCGGGATATTCCGTGATCAAATGAGAAACTCAGGAATGTCCCTGGAAAACAGGGGCACCTGGAGGGTCTGCCTTCTGCTTTTAGAGAAGACCAGGAGATGGAACGATGTAAGTGTCCCCTTTGGAGGTGTCCAGATTAATGCCCACATTTCCCCTCTCTTCTGTTTCCTTCCTGCAGCTGACGTGATCGAGACGCAGCCCCAAAAGGCGCCGGACACCCCAGTGGCCTCCGAGGGACCCGGTCCAGACTCGGCAAAGACCCCCCGCCCTCGGGCTGCCAAGAAGGGCCCCAAGAGAGGGGCGTCGCAGGCCACGCGGGGGCCCTCGGGGGCCGGCCGGGCCCCTGCAGACCGGTCGAAGACCCCCAAGCGGGAGAAGCCTTTCAAGTGCCCCAAGTGCCAGCGCCGTTTCCTGGGCCGCCTGGCGCTGACCGCCCACCGGCGCCTGCACGTCCGCAAGTGGCCCCGGCCGGGCCCCCAGAGTGCAGGAAGGGCCCCCCAGGCGCCAGAGCTTGCCGTGCCCCAGGAAGGCCAGCCGGGTGCCAGCCCCAGCCCTTTCCCCTGCAGCCAGGGCGAGGGCACCCTGCCCTTCTGGCCGGAGATGGCGCTGCACCAGCAGTCTCCTCTGACGCATGGCTTCAACCCCTGGTCACTGGGCTACGGCCCCCAGCCCTTGCCCGGCCACCAGGCGCCCGGCCTGCCCGGCAACGGGGAGTTCATCTGCGACCAGTGCGGCTGGAGCTTCCACGGCTGGGAGGAGCTGGTAACGCACCAGATGGCGCACATGGCGGCCGAGGGCATCGCCGGCTCCGTGCCCAAAGCGGGGGCCCTGGCGCAGCTGTCAGGCGACCGGCCTTACGCCTGCGCCCAGTGCGGCAAGAGCTTCCGCCACAAGCCCAACCTGCTGGCGCACCGGCAGGTGCACACGGGCGAGCGCCGCTACCAGTGCCAGGAGTGTGGCAAGTCCTTCGGCAGCAAGGCCTACCTGGCGTCACACCAGCACATCCACACCGGCGAGAAGCCCTACGTGTGCGCCCAGTGCGGCAAGAGCTTCCGCCACAAGCCCAACCTCATCTCCCACCAGAAGATCCACACCAGGGAGCCCCTGCCGCCCAGCCACCCGCTGGACGCCTTCGATGGAGGAGACGCCTTCCAGAACCCACGCACCGCGGCAGACGCCCTCGGGTTGGACGCCTTTCGCCGGCCCCTGCCGCTGCCGCCAGTGCCACCGGTGCCGACCGATGCCCGCCTGGCCTGCGCGCAGGGCGACACCCCTCTGCCGCCGCTGCCCAGCGTGCTGCCGCCCCCTCCCGCAGCAATGGCTGAGCGCCCCTTTGTGTGCCCCGTCTGCGCCAAGCAGTTCCGCTGCAAGCCCTACCTGGTGGCGCACATCCGCATCCACACGGGCGAGAAGCCCTACGCCTGCAGCCGCTGCCCCAAGCGCTTCTCGCAGAAGTCCAACCTGGTGTCTCACGAGCGCCTGCACACGGGGGAGAAGCCCTACGCCTGCCCGCTCTGCCCCAGGGTCTTCAGCCAGGGCTCCAACATGCGCGCCCACCAGAGGAGCCACAGGAACGTGGCCGCCCCGGGAGAGACGGGCGTCAGCCTCCGACAGGGGTATGTGGTGAGGCAGATCCAGCCGCCCCCACCGCCTCCGCCAAACTAGGCCTCTGGGGCCTGCTCCTCCATAGCTGGGCTGGCCGCTGCCTCTTGGCCCTCCGCCCTCCCTGCCTGCCCGGGAATCGTTCCTGCATCGCAGCGGGGTTGGGCTGGATGACCTCCGGGGTGCCCCTTCCAACACTACGGTTCTACGGTGCACCCATGTTTCTATTTGGTGCAGTTCCTGCACCGCAGCAGGGTTGGGCTGGTGTCCCAACACTCCAGATCTACGACACAACCACGTTTTCCTGCGGCCGCGTGAACTGGGCAAAGGCTGCGGTGCCCTTCCGTCCCTTGGTGAGTCTGCAGATTTCCCACCAGAAAGATGTCCTCTCCTCTCGCTGCCCCCACCCTGCCTTAACTTCGGAATTTTGCTTTGGCAAACGTTGCCCCGTCCTGAGAAATCGAACAAGGCAGGAAGGACCCCAGACTTTCTTTTCTGGAAAGAGAGTCGCCATGGGTCTGGCCTCCTGGGAGTATTTTCCTGCTGTCCTGGAGAGGCTGCTGGGGACGTGTCTGGCGACACACTCTTCTTTCTGACGGAGAAGGGAGCGCGTGGCTTAAAAGGGAGCAGGGGTCCCCAGGTGGGGCGCAGGATCTGCAGCCTCAGTCCCCGATATCTCCACTGAAACGGATCTGACTCTGGGGAAGGGGCGGCTCTCGGCTTTGGTCCTGTGGGCTGAGTTCGAATTGGGGGGCTTCCTTTGCTCGGTGTCTCCAGCAGGGGCAGCAAGCAGACTGAGAACGAGAGCGGAAGACTTGGGAACGTTAGAAGATAAGAGAAGCCTACTGGATCAGGCCAACCGCCCATCTAGCCCAGAATCCCCTTCTGACAGCGGCTGACCAGATGCCCCAGAGGGGAACCAGCAAGGAGGACCAGGGGGCAGCAACTCCCTCCAACTGCTGTCCCCCATTACAGTGGTACCTCGGATTACAGATGGTTCACGTTACAGACTCCGCTAACCCAGAAATAGTACCTTGGGTTAAGAACTTTGCTTCAGGATGAGAACAGAAATCTTGCAGCGGCAGCAGCAGGAGGCCCCATTAGCTAAAGTGGTGCTTCAGGTTAAGAACAGTTTCAGGTTAAGTACGGACCTCCGGAACGAATTAAGTACTTAACCCGAGGTACCACTGTATCTGGTTATGCAGAGGTAGACTGCCCCTGGGCGTGGAGGTTCTGCTGTCATAATAGACCTCCATAAGAAGCTCTCCTGCCATTTCCGGCAGTGATGGCCACTAAATGCTTGGGGAGAGAGGCTCCGGCAGTGGAGGTACAGCAGAACCATCCTGGCTCTCTCCTCCTCCTCCAAGAATTTGTCTAATCCCCTTTTAAAGCCGTCTAGGTTGGCGACCGTCGCCGTCCCCTGAGGGAGGGAGTTCCGCAGATTAACTACGAGAGTCGAGGGACTGCAGAGGCCCTGCTGCCAACAAAAGCCTGCCTGAGCTCTAAAAATAAAATAAAAAATCCGGACCTTTGCTGCTTCTTTGCAGGCGGACGGTTTCCACGAACAGGCCTTGGCAGAATTTGGGGCAGGGATGTGCCTGTGGACAGAGAGCGAGGGAGCGAGAAAAAGGACTCTCACCCACAACTGACACAGCATGATAGATTTTTAAAATAATTAGAAGCAGGCCTGTCTTGTCGTGACTTTGGGGGAAATTCCGCGCAGAAGCAGGCAAGATTCTTTTGGTTTGTTTTCCCCCCTTTTAGGATTGCAGCTTAATTTTTTTAGAAAATAAGCAGGTGGCTAGTCCTCCTTCCTGGCGAGACACGATCCGAAGATGTGTGTGTCGTCTCTGCACGAGGTTCAAAATCCACGCGGAGGAGGAGGAGCTGCTGGCCGGTCTTGCATGGTGACCTGTTCCTCTCGCCCGACTTCCAAGTCCCATTGTCCTACCTCTGTCCTCAAAGCCTCCTTCAACTTTTTACCTTCGGCTTCTGCAGCACCGCATGCAAACGGAACAAGGGGGGAAAGCTGCTCTGCATCTATTTGCTTAATTCGGCATTATTTATACCCAGGGCAGGCTATGGGATCGGGTCGTTTGTGTGTGCGTGTGTGCAAGACTTGTGGACAAGGAGACCACAGCCTAAACTCCTAATGCTAACTTTAAGAAAATAATGCCAGGTAGTAACACTGCCCTTCCTTGGTGCCCTGTTTTAGACACAAGCCAGTTTCGTTTTCAAGCGGTTTCCTAATTGTATACTCTTTTAAAACGAATAAAGCGGTAGATGTTAATTTTAAAAACACAACTCCTTGCAGTGTGTTGACTGTGGCCATGTTGTCCCATTAAACTTTAATTAGTTTAATGCTAATCAAATGTCCAGTGCGCTTCCGATGCCACAATGTCCCATTACAGCAGAGCATTTCGCACAGCGGCTCAAGAAGGGCTGGAGAGTCAGCATCTTTTCAATAAAGGAATCTTGGAGCAAGCGGTTTGGAACTCAAATAAAAGGTTTATTTACACAAAACAAAAAACCCTGGTGAAGAATCACACATTTCAGCAAACACGCCCCAAAAGAAAAGAGAAGGGGGAAGGAGGAGGCAAACACACAAGTGAGTTGACTATTTATACAAACTCACATTCCTGGAAGCCTAACGACCTCCAGCTGCTCAGTGATTAGAGCGTCCTGATTAGAGCTTCTTAACCCTTTAATACCAACACACGTGGCCTCGTGCTTTCTTCCCAAAACCAGTTGAATTAAAGCCACCTGGAGACAGTTGGAGGATGGATGGTGACTAACAGATTAAGGTTGAATCCTGACAAGACAGAAGTACTGTTTTGGGGGGACGGGGAGAGCGGGTGTGGGGGACTCCCTGGTCCTGAATGGGGTCACTGTGCCCCTGAAGGACCAGGTGTGCAGCCTGGGAGTCATTCTGGACTCACAGCTGTCCATGGAGGCGCAGGTTAATTCTGTGTCCAGGGCGGCTGTCTACCAGCTCCCATCTGGTACGCAGGATGAGACCCTACCTGCCCGGATACTGTCTCTCCAGACTAATCCAGAATGCGGCAGCTAGACTGGTGACTGGGAGCAGCCGCCGAGACCATATAACACTGGTCCTGAAAGATCTACATTGGCTCCCAGTACATTTCCGAGCACAATTCAAAGTGTTGGTGCTGACCTTTAAAGCCCTAAACGGCCTCAGTCCTGTACACCTGAAGGAGCGTCTCCACCCCCATCGTTCTGCCCGGACACTGAGGTCCAGCTCCGAGGGCCTTCTGGTGGTTCCCTCCCTGCGAGAAGCCAAGTTACAGGGAACCAAACAGAGGGCCTTCTCGGTAGTGGCATCCGCCCTATGGAACACCCTCCCATCAGATGTCAAGAAAATAAACAACTGCCTGAATTTTAGAAGACATCTGAAAGCAGCCCTGTTTTGGGAAGTTTTTAACGACTGACGTTTTAATGTATTTTTAACCTGTTGGAAGCCACCCAGAGTGGCTGGGGAGACCCAGCCAGATGGGCACGGTAGAAATAATAATTTATTATTATTACCTTGGGGGGGGGCCTTGCAGATGCAATGGACTGCAATTCCCAACAGCTCCTTCCGTGGTCAAATGTTGTGGGACTGATGGGAGTTGTAGAATCCAGCAACATCTGGAGGGCTGTAGGTTCCCCATCTCTGAATTAATGGGAATGCCCCCAATCCCACCACGGAAATGTCAGAAGGACCTCTTTTTAACAGGAGGAAATACAGCAATGAGGGGATGTGAGCTTCCGGGTTACACAGCATTCTTCATACAGATTCCCAATAACCTGGGTCACTCCCGTGGGTCACGTTTATCTGTACGGTGGCGCTAAAAGTCTGTGCACAGGCAGCCTTCATCCCAATACAGTGGTGCCTTGGTTCTCAAACTTAATCCGTTCCGGAAGTCCGTTCCAAAAGCAAAGCGTTCCAAAACCAAGGCGCGCTTTCCCATAGAAAGTAATGCAAAATGGATTAATTTGTTCCAGACTTTTAAAAGAAGGTTACCAGATTTTTTTCAATGAAAATCTGGGGACACTTTTCAACTTCAATGGATTTTGCCAGGGGACTGATTGGTAAATCCGGGGACTGTCCCCAGGAAACGGGGACGTCTGGTAACCTTATTTTAAAAACAACCCCTAAAACAGCAATTTAACATGATTTTTGCTATCTAATGAGAACATTGATTCATAAAATGGAAGCAATAAACACTGTACTGCAGTCACACAATCAATCCGTAGCTGAACTGGGTTTCACACAGTCACAAGAACAAAACAAGAAAGCCGCAAAAACAAAACCGCAAAATAAATAGCAAAATCAAGCAGACCTCAGCGTAACACTCAAATTGTCAGCGTAACTCTCAAAAAGGAGCATGTTCGGCTTCCAAAAAAACTTCACAAACTGGAACACTTACTTCCGGGTTTGTAGTGTTTGGGTCCCAAGTTGTTTAAGTACCAAGGCGTTTGAGATATAAGCTACCACTGTATGATAAATATCCTTCGCATGAAAGCCAGCGTTCTTACGAAGCCCACAGTTGCCTTCCTGCTGAAGAATGCTGCATAGCACAAAGGTTGGTCGTGAGAATACTTAGCACTGATGTTGTGTATGTCAGTGCCAGGCCACATTTCTTCAACAGAAATCAGCCTGGACTACTTCTGGGTTTGCAGGTTCTCCATCCAGACATAATCATTACCATCATTGTTATTAATTTAATTATTCAATTATTATGTATGTTGTTGTTTAGTTCTGTCCGCCTCTTCGTGACCCCCTGGACCACAGCACGCCAGGCACTTTTGTCTTCCACTGCCTCCCGCAGTTTAGTCAAATTCATGTTGGTAGCTTCGAGAACACTGTCCCACCATCTCGTCCTCTGTCGTCCCCTTCTCCTTGTGCCCTCCATCTTTCCCAGCATCAGGGTCTTTTCCAGGGAGTCTTCTCTTCTCATGAGGTGGCCAAAGTCTTGGAGCCTCAGCTTCAGGATCTGTCCTTCCCGTGAGCACTCAGGGCTGATTTCCTCCAGAATGGATAGGTTTGATCTTCTTGCAGTCCATGGGACTCTCAAGAGTCTCCTCCAGCACCAGAATTCAAAAGCATCCATTCTTCGGCTATCAGCCTTCTTTATGGTCCAGCTCTCACTTCCATACATCACTACTGGGAAAACCATGGCTTTAACTATACGGACCTTTGTTGGCAAGGTGATGTCTCTGCTTTTTAAGATGCTGTCTAGGTTTGTCATTGCTTTTCTCCCAAGAAGCAGGCGTCTTTTAATTTCGTGACTGCTGTCACCATCTGCAGTGATCATGGAGCCCAAGAAAGTGAAATCTCTCACTTATGTATACTGCCCTTCATTTGAAGATCCCAGGACAGTTCACATCAGGAAAATACAAAATGAGAATGCAGAATGCCTTCTTAGCCTCACCTTAGCAGATGGGAGCTGCCAGCTGAGAAAAGGTGATCCCTCCCAAGGCCCTGTGAGTCTGAGTTCATGGCAGAGGCAAGATGTGAGCAGGGGGCTTCCTGGGTTGCAGACCCCTCACTCTTGGAGGTCTGACGGAAGGGAGTCCAGCCCCATTGATCCAGAAGGGCCCTAGCTCAGTGGCAGCGAGGCAGAAGGTCCCAGGTCTGATCCCTGGGAGAGAGTCCTGCCTGGACCCCAGAGAGCTGCTGCCAGCCAGTGCAGACTCCATTGCTCTCCAGCCTCGAGTCCCCAGATGTGGTTGGAGTCGAACTCCCATTGTAGCACCCTGCTTGTGGTTAACGCTTCACTGGAATGAAATATTCAACGCAGCAATAGAGAAATTAAAATAATAATTTATTTGTCAGACAAATAAATGAGAGACACAGTGGTATATGGTTACCAAAGCTCTGCCCCTCCAGCCCTGATGGCCAGCACTTATATTCCCTCAGCCCAGCCCCCTTGCTCCTCCTTTGGCTGCCTCTGTCCAATCAGCCTGGTTGAAATTCCTATTGGCTGTTTGCTAGAACCAATCATAAAAGATACACCCATTTCCTATTACCTTTTATGGGAGACAAAGAGCTATATTTCCTTCTATCCATAAATGGCAGACAAGTAGCCATATATCTTACATTTGCCTCGACAAGGCACCTTAATTATCAGATCATCTTTGCCCTATTGCCCTATTGACTCCAAAACAGATGGCTAATGGTTTTAATTTTTTATCTTAAACAGAGATATTGGGTTCACCTTCTCACACACCATCAGTGAAATAAGAATCTAACATAAGAATCTAACATTTCTTACTTTCTAAATCCTTTGCATAATTACATTTAAGCCAATATATTTCATACATTAACATATATAGCTTTTTAGAAGGAAAGGAACTTAGTAAAAACAGTTTCCAAAAGCAACCCCTTAAATTTACACCCCCCTTTCAAGCCAGCTGCTGTTGCTATTAGCTCTTGCCCTTTAACCTTAGGAAGATGTGGCTCGAGTCTGATGAGAGGCACATGGTATTTCTGTTAAACAATAACTCTCACTATTTACCAACTCTTAATTTTGTTTTTGCAGCTTGATTGTATTCTGTAATATGTAGGGTCACTGTAACCTTTGCCCCCAGCCTGTAATTTTCCTTTTACAACTTTGAGAAGCGTGTCTCCTGCTACTGCTATAAATCAGAGGGGCCTCTGAGCAGGAAGACAAACATCTGCCAAAGCACCCAGCCAGCTGCTTTATGCCTGGCATAAAACATACAAACATTTGCAAATATATTTTTAAAGCTCATTTTAAAATGCAGGCCTTGATCTGATGCCTCACCATTGCTCTGACCATTGGTCATGCTGGCTGGGGACGATGGGGATTTTAGTCCCACAACACCTGGGGCAACAGGGTTCAAGGACGCAGGCGTGCAGGCAGCATTGTGGGGGTTTCTAAACAAAGGTCGGGGGCGCCTGTCAGGGATTCCTTAGTTGTGATTCCAGCATTGCAGCGGGTCGGACTAGATGACCCTTGAGGGTCCCAACTTCACAATTCTATTTTAAAAAGTTATTAAATATAATATTTAAAGTTATTAAAAGTTATTTTTAAAAAGTTATTAAAAATAATAACATCTATCTATCTATCTATCTATCTATCTATCTATCTATCTATCTATCTATCTATCTATCTATCTATCTATCTATCTATCCATCCATCACACCTTTTCTTTTCGCGATTGTGCTCCTCCTATTCAGTTTCACTTTCCGCTGGACGCGCAGGGGTTAAGCCTTGACCTGCGGAGGAGGGGGAGGAGCGAGCTGCACCAGCCCCCTTCCTATTGGCCCACCCTTTCTCCAATGGCGCCGGCCCGGCTGTGCGCCGCAGCCAATCGCAGGCGCCGCCTCCTGCTCCCTGCGCGCCGGCGTCCTTTCTCTCTCGCTTCTGCCGTCTGCGCGAAGTCCCACCCTCCGGAGGGATGAGATTGGCAGGCGCTGCGCCCAATCATTGCACCGGAGCTGCTTAAGGTGGCATTGCCTTCTCTTCGGCCAGTGCAAACAGAGGAGCCAGCTGGCTGCAAAAGGCGGGGATTACCTTGCAGAGCCCAAGTCACCAGGTAGGAGCATTTTTTGGAGGGGTTGGCATGCTCAGCGCTGCAGATCCACTGGATCCCAGCAGGATCCCGGGATCTGTTGGGAGGGATCCAAGGAGAACCCCCCCGGAGCCTTTTGCTGGCTGCCTGGAGGGAGCCTGCCATGCCAAGCGGGTCCTCTCGGCCTTTGGCTCCCGGGTCCTCCGGCGACTTCCTTTGGTTGGGGCATTTGCAGATTCGTAGCAGCTGCCAGATCCAAGAGGGGCAGCCTCCATCTCCGGGCTCAGCTGGCACCGATGAGTGTGGGCTGCCTGCCTGTGCAGGAGGCGGAGGAGGTCGTGCCCAGCTGGCAGCAGCCTACAGAGTCAGACCGTATGGGTCCTCCTAGCTCAGGGCCGCCTCCTCTGACCCGCAGCATTTCAGGCAGGGGAGTCTACACCCCCCCCCGCCAAACCTGGACATACTACAGGAATTCGAACTCAGAACCTTCTGCATGCTGAGCAACTGCTACCACCAAACTTCCCTAATAAGAATATAAGGATATAATATAATATAGGAAGCAGCCTTATGCAGAGCCATATCATTCCTCTGCCGAGTTCAGTATTGTCAGCACTGACTGGCAGCAGCGCCGGAGCTTCATGCAGGATGCTGTGTATCTGCCACAAACAAAAAAAGGCCCTGCCCAAAGCAGATTGTCCTTAGATCTGGGAAACAGTGGAGGTCTCCTCTTGCTTGCGCTGTCAACTTTTCTGGCCCAGGTCTTCACTTGCTCTGACAGCCATTAATTCAGCCGCTCAAGCCATTCCTTCCCCTTGTTTCTTCTCCGCAGTGGTGGAGAAAAAAGTCTCGCTCCTTGTGGCTGCCCCAGGGGGATTCTGAGCTGGGCTACCAAGAGTCTATATGGGAATGAAGTCTTGGGTCCAGATTAAGGGAAGTCACATCCCCGCTCTCTTCTGCCTTGACCGGCCCCACCTGGAGTCCTGTGTCTCGTTCTGGGTACCACAGTTTAAGGATGATTTGGACAAGCTGGGAGATGTGCAGAGGAGGGAGACCAATATGATCAAGACTTAAGAGGAATGTTTGAAGGAGCTGGGGATGTTTATATTAAATGGCCTCCGTCCTGTGCACCTGAAGGAGCATCTCCACCCCCATTGTTCAGCCTGGACACTGAGGTCCAGCGCTGAGGGCCTTCTGGTGGTTCCCTCCCTGCGAGAAGTGAGGTTACAGGGAACCAGGCAGAGGGCCTTCTCGGTGGTGGCACCCGCCCTGTGGAACGCCCTCTCTTCAGATGTGAAGGAAATAAGCAGCTATCTTATCTTTAAAAGACATCTGAAGGCAGCCCTGTTTAGTATTTTTAGTATTTAATGCTGTTTTGTTTTTTGTATATAATGCTGTATTGTTTTTAACACTCGATTGGGAACCGCCCAGAGTGGCTGCGGAAACTCAGCCAGATGGGTGGGGTATAAATAATAAATTATTATTATTATTATTATTATTATTATTATTATTATCTTGTAAGAGGAGACGGAGAGGAGATATGAGAGCCAGCTTCCAATATCTGAAGGGCTGTGGCATGGAAAATGTAGCAAGCTTGTTTTCTCCTGCTCCAGAGGGTAGGATTCGAACTCATGGAGGTTTCTAAGCAGAGCTTGGATGGCCATCTGTCATGGATGCTTTAGGTGAGATTCCTATATGACAGGGGGGTTGGACTAGATGACCCCCAGGGCCCCTTACAAAATAATAATAATAATAATTAATTTATTATTTATACCCTGGCCATCTGGCTGGGTTTCCCCAGCCACTCTGGGCGGCTCCCAACAAAGTATTAAAATACAGTGGTCTGTTACACATTGTATATGATTATATGATGCATATTTTGCCTGTGGTTGTAGAGGTAGCTCACAGGGGTTGCCACTTCCCCTCCCTAGACAGAGGCACTGTGACTTCAGACAGCTGCAGGACAAGGAAGACTCGAACAGGTGGAGGTTTCTCCATGGTGGGGGGACGTCCACCTGTCGTGCTTGACAGCTGGCCAGATTTTATTTTAGTTTATCTTGCTGCCTTGGTCACTTGCAGAGGGTGCAGAAATGGCTGTCGTTTTGCCAGCATTGGGCACTAAGGTCCACAAAGGGTCTCTCCAGCTACAATTCCTGGCCCAGAGGTGGTTGCTGGACCTTTAATTTTATATATATATAAATAATGATTCCATTTTTATCAATGTAGCCCAAATAACAAAATAGAACTTTATGGGATAAACACATGAAAACCAAACCACAACCAAGCCGGGGCCGTTATGGGATGTTACATTCACAAGAAGAAGTTATAAAGCTGGTTACCTGGATATTTGCCATGAGATGCAGACAGGTGAGTGGCAGATACCGTCATAGGAAATGAGAGAGAACAAGAGATGGGGCACACCTGACATAAAAACATGAAACTTTAAAAGCGATCTTTAGAGACATAAGGAGCACCAAGAAGAAAAGGCTCTATATTACACCAGGAAAAGAAATTCAACCAATTTGATGTTACTTATTCCAAATTTCTTGAGAGATTTGTGGAAGAGAAAATGCATTTTCCTTCCTTCAGTTAAATCCCACCAAAGAGAGACAAAAGAGGTTACCTTTGTTTTGCCTTTCAAAAAAATAGGTGTACCACCAGGTAAGTTTTTCATGTAATGCAATTTTCCATATCTTATTCCACCATTAATGAGCTGTTGAGATCAGGCAATGTTTTCTATCTTTGGATAATCAAGAGACTCCTGTTCCTTTAACATTAGGATCGTAAGGAAAGGAACTGAAACTAAAACTGTTAAACATATCTATGGTGTGGCTGCAATGGGAGCACTGGGCTCGGTTCTGGTTGCCTCGCCTCAAAAATGATGTTATAGAGTTGTGAAAGTGTTCAGGAAAGGGCAGAGAAATAGATCGAGGGGATGGAGCGACTCTCCGATGAGGAAAGGGCGCAGCGTTTGGTTTGAGTTTAGGGAAAAGGTGAGGAAGAGTCGACATACTAGAAGTTTGTAAAATTACTCCTGGCAAGGAGAAAGTGGATAGAGAAAAGAGAGGGGGAAGGATGTCGATTTTTGAAATGTCAGATTGATTGTAAAACTAATGAAATGTATAAATTTGAAAAGTATAAATAAAAAACTAAAAAAGAAAAGTTGTTCTCCCTCTCTCATAACGCTAGAACTCATGGACATACAGTGGAGGTGAATGTTGGAAGATTCAGAATGTAGAAAAGGAAGGACTTATTCATGCACTGCATTGTTAAACTGTGGAACTCCTTGCCACAGGGAGCTATGATGGCCACCTGCCTGGATAGCTTTGGTGGAGTCTCCTCCTTTGGAGGTCTTTAAGCAGAGGCTTGACAACCATATGTCAGGAGTGCTCTGATGGTGTTTCCTGCTTGGCAGGGGGTTGGACTCGATGGCCCTTGGGGTCTCTTCCAACTCTAGGATTCTATTATTCTATGGAAAGAGGATTGGACAAGTTCATGGGGGAGAATTTGTTATGAGAGCTGACGTGGTCCATCCGATGAACAGGCCTATATTTAACGTCCTCTTCCTCACTGTACTTTGCCATTCTGGTTCTTACGACGTTCTGCGGTTGCTTCTCCCGAGCTCGCAAGAGACGGTGGGCTGCCTCTTCCTCCCAAATTAATGGCTGTTCCTACGTTTTCCAGGCTTCCCAGAGGATGGAGGAGAGGAGAGAGAACGGTGGGCTCCTGCGTGAGAGAGATTCTGGAGAAAACGAAGCGTCCCGGAACGTCAGCTCAGGTTTGTGTTGTCCTCCGAGATGTGGGGAGCCCCCATGCCCAGCGGGGAGGCAAGTTACCCATTTTAATTGGGGTCACGCTCCCTCTGAAGGAGCAAGTCCATAGCTTGGAGGGTCTCCTGGGTACACCTCTGTCTCTGGAAACCCAAGTACTGCTTTTGGGGGGACAGGAGGCGGGTGGGTGTGGGGGACTCCCTGGTCCTGAATGGGGTAACTGTGCCCCTGAAGGACCAGGTGCGCAGCCTGGGAGTCATTTTGGACTCACAGCTGTCCATGGAGGCGCAGGTCAGTTCTGTGTCCAGGGCAGCTGTTTCCCAGCTCCATCTGGTACGCAGGAATGAGACCCTCCCTTTTCTAATTATTCCTTTTTATTTATTTATTTTTATTATTTTTTTATTCCTTCGAAATGACAACCACCAACCTCTGGCTCTGTTATTTCCCTTTTGTCTTCCAGAAGTCCTCTGCACGACCAGATATACTGAAGAGGGAAGTTGTCCAGAAGAAGAGGCCAAGAAACCAAACGGAACCAGTGACAGGAAGCGGGCAGTGAAAGGCGCCATTTTCCAGTGCGCCAGCCGGAGAAGGAGTTTCCCTCGATGGCACAGACTGGCCATGAGGAACCAGAAGATGCCCCCAGCGGAGGAGGAGGAAGAAGACGACCCCAACTCCGGAGGAAGCAGGGGCTTGCGCACCTATGGCGCAGGAAGAGCGGACTTGGCGGGTGAAGAGCTGCGCAGCGCCGTCCGAGTTGGGGAGGGCAAAGCGACCCAGAGAACGGGTGCCGCGGAGGGAGACTTCACCTGCGGGGAGTGTGGGAAAGGCTTTGCCTGGCGGTCATCGCTGAACACCCACCAGCGCACCCACACCGGGGAGAAGCCCTTCGGGTGCCAGGCGTGCGGGAGACGCTTCAGCCAGAGGTCCAACCTGTTGTGCCACCTGTGCCACCACACTGGGGAGCGGCCCTTCCAGTGCGCCAGGTGCGAGCGTCGCTTCCGCCAGAAGCAGCACCTCGCCAAGCACCAGCGGACCCACTTCCGGGCGCGGCCAAGCCCAAGCGCCTGCCCCGAGTGCCAGCGGAGCTTCAGCAACAAGGCGGTTCTGCGCCTCCACCGCCGGGTCCACGCCCGCCAGCGCCGGCTGGTTTTCCAGGAGCTGAAGGAGGCCTACCGGGAGACGGTGGCGAGGCAGCGGGAGGAGGTGCGGGCTGGCCTGAGCTGGGCGCCAGCGCGGCCCACGGGGCGCCGTCGGGGGGTGAAGAAGTTCATCTGCAGTGAGTGTGGCAAAGGCTTCACCTGGTGGTCGTCGCTGAGCATCCACCAGCGCATCCACACAGGCGAGAAGCCCTTCCCGTGCTCCCAGTGCGGGAAGAGCTTCACCCAGAAGCCCAACCTCCTGCGCCACCTCCGGTACCACAGCGGCGAGAGGCCTCACGCCTGCGCCGAGTGCGGCAAAGGCTTCACCCAGAAGCAGCACCTGCTGAAGCACCAGCGGACCCACGCGGCGGAGAAGGGTTTCCAGTGTCACGCCTGCGGGCAGACCTTCCCCACCAAGGGGAGCCTCACGGGGCACCAGAGGGCCGGCCACGAGGGATCCGAGGCCCCGGCGGAGCGGGGCGCGGGGCGCTTTGCTCTGGGACACCCGGAGAGCTTGGAGGCGGTGGTGGAATCGCTGATGGCCGGCGGGCAGGGCCTTTTCCGCTCCGCTGAGGTCTCTGGGCCGCAGGGCGACGACGGGCAGCCGGTCCTGATTGTGGAGCCGGGGACTCGGCCGCTGGCTCTCTCGCAGACGAAGAAGGGGGTCTTCTGGAAGCCTGAGCTCCCCAAGCCCCCCACCCCGGAACAGAAGCAGTACATCTGCAACGAGTGCGGGAAAGGCTTCGTGTCGTGGTCGGCTCTCACCATCCACTGCCGGATCCACACCGGCGAGAGGCCTTACCAGTGCGGCGAGTGCGGGAAGCGCTTCAGCCAGAAGCCCAACCTGGTCCGGCACCAGCGCTACCACACGGGGGAGAAGCCCTACCCCTGCGCCGAGTGCGGGAAGCGCTTTGTCCAAAAGCACCACCTCACTAAGCACCAGCGGGTGCACAGGAAGGGCGCCCCACAAGGGCCGGCACCCGCTCTGAAGGTGGAGGCGCGATAGGGACCGCCGGCTCGGGGGGGATCGTTGCCAAAACTTGCTTTTCTTGCAGGCCAGGACAAAGAGGGTGCGTGTGTGTGTGTTTGTGTGTGTCCCGTCTGTCCGTCCGTCCGTCTGTTCTGCTCAACTGTAATCTTCTCCTTTGCATTTGTGCTTTGCAAGAGTGGGATCTTGTTGCAGGATCTGCTGCACCACAAGGGTCAGCAAACTTTATCAGCAGGGGGCCGGTCCACCGTCCCTCAGACCTTGTGGGGGGCCGGACTATATTTTTTTGGGGGGAAATTCCTATGCCTCACAAATAACCCAGAGATGCATTTTAAATAAAAGCACACATTCTCCTCTTGTGAAAACACCAGGCAGGCCCCACAAATAACCTAGAGATGCATTTTAAATAAAAGGACACATTCTATTAATGTAAAAACAAACTGATTCCCGGACCATCCGCGGGCCGGATTGAGAAGGCGATTGGGCCAGATCTGGCCCCTGGACCTTAGTTTGCCTACCCATGCTGTGTTGGGATACTGAGTCTGGGTAAAGGGCAACAACATGGACTCAGCTGCTGCTCTTTTGCAAGTTTCCCCACCCCAGACTTAGGTCAAGAGCATGTCCTTTGCATAGGGGCTCCCAAATAGTAGTCGCAACATTAAGCAGCCTGGGAGTCGTCCGAAAGATTTGGACTACAACTCCCATCAGCTTCCAGGTGTGTTGAGCTGTGCCAGTTAATGGGAGTTGTACTCCCACACATCTGGAGGGTGGCCGTTCGTGGTTGGAGCAAAGGAGAAGCATTGTATGAGGATGGGCAGGGCCTTCCTGGTGTTGGGCCCTGACGGGACCTCAGGGGTTGCCCTGTCTGCCTGATGCAGAATGGATATGGTATTGCTCAGTGTCCTTTGCTGGGTGGTCGGAACAGGTCAAAAGAAGTTTCCTGGCTGATGTGTGAGGTGTGGACTTATTTCCTGGTGAGCTTGTCCGCATATCCCTGAACTTACCTGAAGTATGGAGGGGACAGCCACCTCAGACCAGGCACCAGGGCACTGCATGTGACCAACCAGGGCACCACGTGTGACCAACCACGTTGAATATAGCTCACCAGGGGCTGGGTGGGTAACCTCTTCTTTTCCGTTTTTCTGCCTCTGTGAAAACAAGGTGCTTGTCGAATGTGTTGTGATCCATCATGGCTGGGCTACATCCAGTGTAGCACAGCCTTCAGCAACCTGGTGCCCTCTGAGGTATCTTGGACTACAACTCCCATCAGCCCCCAGCCAGCACAGCATGATGGGAGTTGTAGTCCAAAGCATTTAGTAGGGAACCAAGCGGGAAAAGACAGCAAGGCTGTTAAAAGTTCCTTTTTAAAACTTGCCTCTTGCATCCTTTCCGCATCCAGCAAAAGTTTGGAGGTGGCTCATGACCTGGCGCTCCTAGTTTCTAACAGACTCCAAACTTTTCCCGGCTCCTCTCATCGCCGACCCCACGGAGACCCCCTTCCAGAAGGAAGCAAGGTTTCTTCCGAACCTTAGGGCAGAGTCTTCGGTGCCCATCGAGCGTTAAATTTCTAAAGATTGGAAAGAAATCTTAACAACTTGCTCGTTTCAGACCCGCAGAGAGAGGACCGACGTTCTTCCAAAGGGCAGATCCACTCCTGCTCATTCAGACACAACCCCTTCATTCTGTCATGTGTGAATCCGTGCCTCAAGTGCATTTACTGCAGGGAGACCATCGGTCACTTGAGAGCGGGGCCTTTCCTGGGGGGGGGGTGTGGAGATTCCATTAAAACATCTGTGAAATGTGCCTCTGTTTTTCCTGCTGCTTTTACGCCCCCCCCCCCCGATCTCTGAGAGCTGAGAGACCCCCGGGGTTCTGAGCCCAAGGTTCAGTTTCCTTGGAAGGTCAGCAGAGACAGCGATGTCTTCAGGGTATATGGTTTTATTTACACATATATACAACCTGAGCATAGGACGCAGGTGATTTTGCTTCTCTGTCAGTCGCGGGTGTGCCAGATTACACCTCCCATCATCATTTAGCAGCGAGGTTAGACTTTGCAGAGGGTTGGACTAGATGCCCCTTGGGGGTCCCAACTGCCATTCTATGATTCCGCCCCTATGCTTGCTGAGGCTGATGGGAGTTGTAGTTCAGCGGTGACTGGAGGGCCCAAGTCTACCCGCTCTTGCTTTGGGGAGCAGGGAAAGTGCAGCACATTTTAAAAAACATCTGAAGGCAGCTCTGTTTAGGGAAGTTTTTAATGTTTGATGATTTATCGCTTCCTCCTCCTCTTCCTCCTCCTCCTCCTTCTTCTTCTTCTTCTTCTTCTTCTTCTTCTTCTTCTTCTTCTTCTTCTTCTTCTTCTTCTTCTGTTGGGAGCTGCCCAGAGTGGCTGGGGAAACCCAGCCAGATAGGCGGGGTATAAGTAAATAATAATAATAATAATAATAATAATAATAATAATAAAATATACACCTTCCCAGAGGTCTTCCATCTCATCTATAATCCCTTGTCATTTGGGCCCTTCCAAGCTGCATAGACCAAAAAACACACCTTGATTTTCCTTTTCAAAATACCTCTGAAGTCTCCCTGATTGTGGGCGACTGTGCGGAGACATGGCTTGGGCTGGCATGCAAGGACGATGGTCTGGATTCTCCCCCCGATTGGCATGTCCAAAGGCCAACCCCGCAGGCGTGGTATTGGGGCTCCCGCCTTCTGTGATCGTGGCCGCCACTTCCTGGAACAGATCCGCAAGGGTGGGGCATCTGCTGCCCGCTGACGCCAGAGAGCGGCTGGGGAGGCCACAGGCAGGACTGACATTTAGGATCCACATTAATAAGACTAGATCGGGGTTTCTCAAATGTGGGTCTCCGGCTGTTTTGGGACTACAGTTCCCATCGTCCCTGACCCACTTTGCCCTGCTAGCTAGGGATGGTGGGAGTTGGAGTCCCAAAACAGCCAGGGACCCAAGTTTGGGAAACTCTGGACTAGATTCAGGATTGGTGGGGAGCTGAGCCACAACCTTGGCTTTCTAGGGCCACATTTGCACCATGAATCTAGATTGATTGATTATTGCATTTATAGGCCACCGTTTTTCTCCAAGGAACTCAACATGGTCCACACGGTTCTCCGTGTCCTCATTTAACAGCCCTGCAAGGGAGGCCAGAGGTTGAGAGGGAGTGGCTGGCCCCTAAAGTCACACCCAGCGAGCATTCTGGCCAAGTGGGGATTCGTACCCGGGTCTCTCCCAGGTCACAGCCTGGCACTCTAGCCACTACACCACCCTGCCTCTCAAATAGACACTTATTTACTGAACAAAATGAAAAACCTGCCTCATTGGAATAAAACCCTGAAAGCAGTTAGCGGGCAGGTAGCCGGGGAGGGAGGGAAGAGAGAAACATAAAAAATTATCTGCAAAATATTTTTAAAGTAAGTGATTGAGATGATTGCAATCAACTGGAAGACCAGGCATAGGCAAACTCGGCCCTCCAGCTGTTTTGGGACTACAGTTCCCATCATCGCTGGCCACTGGTCCTGTTAGCTAGGGATGATGGGAGTTGTAGTCCCAAAACAGCTGGAGGGCCAAGTTTGCCTGTGCCTGTGTAGGACAAAGAGGGGGTTTAAAAAAAATAAATGTCAAGAGGTAGTAAACCCTGCTTGTGGGCACATGCACTAAACCCTGTCTGTGGTGCCCACCCCTTTACCCCAAATGATGAGACAAGAGACCAGAGCATGGGTTCAAATTGGCCACAACTTGATTGAGCTTAGACATGGGAAACTTGGCACAGGCCTTGGCAGGCAACCCTCTCAGCCCGTCTGGCTGAGGATATGCAGGCAGATGAGGCCCAGTGAGAGGGGACTGCAAAGCGCAAACTCACATAGCATGTCCTTCCTCCGACCTCGTCCCGGGAGTTTGACCTACATGCCGCCGCTCTAGGGCCAAGGACTCCCAGTTTTTGCCCTTTAACGGGCCCTGCAAGCACCACCACATGGGGAGGGAGCATGAATGCACCCCCCCCCGACTTGATGATAGACTAAAGGATACCTTGCCAAGGCCTAAAAACCGCCAAAGTTGTGACAAAATGCTACGGGGAAGGCGAAACCTGCCAATGCAGGGAAAATTCCTTCCCTGTTCTGAATACAGCAACCATCTTAGGACTGCAGCAGCACCCGCTGACCTGAAATGCAAAATATTAGCCTGTAAGGAAAGAATCATTAACTTGAAGACTGCTGACCTAGGATGAAATTATGGAGGCAAGAAATTATTAATTGGAGGGAGGGTGGGTGATCCTGGAAGGAAGAACAGCAAAAGAGGCTTGAGCAATGGAGTCAGCCTCTTTTCTTTTAGGCCCACCCACCAAGCCCCCCCCCCCCCGGCCGTCCATTGACCTCCCTGGCCGAGGGCGTGTCAAAGGCCGGCTCAAGCAGGTAGGTGGCACCCGCCCAGGTGAGCCCCGCTCGGTGCTGCAAACCCCGCCCACCTGTGGGGAAGGGAGGGTGGATAATAACTTCTGCAGGACAAACACAGTCTTTCAAAACCTGCATTGCATATGCTAATGGATGGCATCCTTCACATATTTTAATAAGTCCTCGTTTGCAGCAAGGACTTAATAAATCAGTGTCGTTTATAAATCTGTGTGAAGAGCCCTGGGCCTTTGCTCTGGCCTCGAAGGCCAGTTGCAAATTCTGAGTGTAAATCGGTTGGCAAGCAAGTCGGCTCTGCCTGAGAGCCGCCGCTGCAGTCCCTGGATCCCGGCGGATGAGGGATCCAGGCCCCACGAAATGGAGGAAGGTGAGCAGAAAGAGGAGGAGGAGGAATCACCTGGTGGGGTATCAGATCCTTTTCCCTGTGGGATTCCCAGCATAGGAGAGAGTCCTGGAGGTGGACAAATAACCCTCCAGCCGGTAACCAGGCCAGAATGATTGTTCTGCTGGGCCCTCCACCCTCGGAGGCAGCAAACGCTTCTGGGTACCAGTTTCTGGAAGCCACAGGTGGGGAAAGATGCTCTGGTGCTCGGATCTTATTTACAGGTTTCCTGTAATGGCACCTGGTCAGTCACTGTGAAAAGAGGATGCTGTACTCAATGGGCCATTGATCCAAGAGGTTTTTCATAGAATCGTAGAGTTGGAAGGGACCCCCCAGGGTCATCTAGTCCAACCCTCTTCAAGGCAGGAATATGCAGCTGCCCCATATGGGGATCGAACCTGCAACCTTGGCCTTCTCAGCACAGCACTCCAACCAACGGAGCTATCAGGCTCAAGTCTCACATTCTTATGGGCTGAAGGGTAAGGCCAACACTGCTTCTCTGGGTGGGAGTGGGCATCACTGCAGGGGCAGGGGCAACGGGGGCCAGGGAAGACCCCGCTGGCTCCTTCCTGACCTATAATGGCTTTAGGAGAAGGGCTGTGGCTCAGGGAAGGAGCATCGGCAGTTCCTGGCTCCCCCCCCTTTCTATTTATTTAATTAATTTTATTGTTACAGCAAGAAAAGAAGAAAGAAAAAACACAAATACCAAATTACACACAGGAATAACCATAGAGACATACCGGTAATTTTCTTAACAAACGATAAAACATAAATTGGTCTTAACACTAAAGACCCCACCTCCCGTCTATTCCATATTTCGATTTCATATTACTTATTGCCAATACACACTTCTATCATAATTAAACTTTATCTTAATATGTCTTAATTCTTATATCTACCTTGCAACTATTACTGAAGTTCCTCGAACGCTGCAACAGAGTTTAAACTACGATATTTATGTTTCAAATATTCTTCAAAAACCTTCGACCCCCAGTGGCACCTCCCTTGAAGTCCAGTCATGGTCGGAGGTACAAAAGGAGGCTGGCTGGCTACCCAGGAAGCAGGGCCAAGCTGTTGATCTTTATTGGTCTCCTGCAACAGAAGAAGCTCTTTTATTTTTATGCTTTTTAAATATGCAGCCGCTGGGAGAGATCATCAGGGGGTTTGGGCTGGGTGTCCATCAATATGCGGATGATACCCTCTCTTTCAACTCAGAACCAGTGAAGGCGGTGAAGGTCCTGTGTGAGTGTCTGGAGGCGGTTAGAGGATGGATGGCGGCTAATGGATTGAGATTGAATCCTGACAAGACAGAAGTACTGTTTTTGGGGGACAGGGGGCAGGCAGGTAGGGGGAACTCTCTGGTCCTGAATGGGGTAATTGTGCCCCTGAAGGACCAGCTGTGCAGCCTGGGAGTCATTTTGGACTCACAGCTGTCCATGGAGGCGCAGGTCAGTTCTGTGTCCAGGGCGGCTGCCTGCCAGCTCCATCTGGTATGCAGGATGAGACCCTACCTGCCCGCAGACTGTCTCTCCAGAGTGGTGCATGCTCTGGTTATCTCCCACTTGGACTACTGCAATGCACTCTATGTGGGGCTACCTTTGAAGGTGACCCAGAAACTACAACTAATCCAGAATGCGCTTGCCAAGACCACATAACAATGGTCCTGAAAGACCTACATTGGCTCCCAGTACGTTTCCGAGCACAATTCAAAGTGTTGGTGCTGACCTTTAAAGCCCTAAACGGCCTCAAAGGCCCAGTAGACCTGAAGGAGCGTCTCCACCCCCATCATTCTGCCCAGACACTGAGGTCCAGCACCGAGGGCCTTCTGGCGGTTCCCTCACTGCAAGAAGCCAAGTTACAGGGAAACAGGCAGAGGGCCTTCTCGGTAGTGGCTCCCGCCCTGTGGAATGCCCTCCCATCAGATGTCAAAGAGAACAACAATTACCAGACTTTTAGAAGACATCTGAAGGCAGCCCTGTTTAGGGAAGCTTTTAATGTTTGATTCTATTTTTAATATTCTGCTGGGAACCGTCCAGATGGGCGGGGTATAAGTAATAATTTATTATTTTTATTTATTTCTGCCTTGCAGTGGGTCGGTCTAGATGACCCTAGGGGGTCCCTTCCAGCTCTGCGATTCTATGATCCTCTCCAGAATCTTCCATTCAGCTCCACTGGATGTGCATGAGCTCTAGTGCAATGAGAAAGGGAGAGAAACCTTTTCTCGTTTCTCTCGTTTCTCGCCTCATTTTTTAAACTCCCGAAATGTCCCAGCCTTTCTTCACTGGGGAGCTGCTCCTTATTCCTCTGGCTTGCCCTTTCCTGCACATTTTTAATCTCCACCGTTTATTTTCGCCCGCCAGTGTGTTTCCAGCCCAGATCTCCTGTTGCCACAAGGCCAGGCAGGCTCAGGCATTGCCTTCCTTGCCTTCCTCTTTCCCACGGCTGTATCCCAAAACTGCTGAAGGGCAACAGGTTGGCCAACGCTGCCTCCGTGAGAATCCCAATTAGTAGGGAATTAAGAAAACCTTGTGAAATATCGGCAGCCGGTCTCTTGGGAACAACTCATCTCAACGCAGCGTTGGCTGCCAACCTGAGCAGCGCGGAAAAGGGCTTGGACCAATGCACGAAGCCCAATGAGGCAGGTGCACAGTTAAACTGCGGAACTCCCTCCCACAGGATTAGGCAAATTCATGGAGGAGGAGAGGGCTGCCGATGGCTACTCGCTACGATGGCTCTGCCCTGCTTCCACGGTCAGAGGCAGCAATGTTTTTGAATCGCAGTTGCTGGAAACCACGGGAAGGGGAGGGTGCTGCTCTTGCGCTCGAATCCTGCTCACGGGTTTCGTACGGGCGTCTGTTTGGCCACTGTGAGAACAGGATTCTGGACAAGATGCTCCCATTGGCCTGATCCTGCACGCTCTCCTTACACACCAATCTCTGAACGGTGGAAGATTCCAGGGGTTCCATGCACTCCCCCACGGTTTGTGTTTCCCAGTACGTTTCCGAGCACAATTCGAAGTGTTGGTGCTGACCTTTAAAGCCCTAAACGGCCTCGGTCCAGTATACCTGAAGGAGCGTCTCCACCCCCATCATTCTGCCCAGACGCTGAGGTCCAGCACCGAGGGCCTTCTGGCGGTTCCCTCATTGCGAGAAGTGAGGCTACAGGGAACCAGACAGAGGGCCTTCTCAGTAGTGGCGCCCGCCCTGTGGAACGCCCTCCCATCAGATGTCAAAGAGAACAACAACTACCAGACTTTTGGAAGACATCTGAAGGCAGCCCTGTTTAGGGAAGCTTTTAATGTTTGATGTATCACAGTATTTTAATATTCTTTTGGAAGCCACCCAGAGTGGCTGGGGAAGCCCAGCCAGATGGGCGGGGTATAAATAAATTATTATTATTATTATTATTATTATTATTATTATTATTATTATTATTATTATTTTGGGAACGAGGGATAGGGGAGAATGTGGTGTTTCTAAGATTTATAGTATACGTATATACACAACCTGAGCCTACGATGGAGGGGTTCACAGAATTAACACCCCAAGGCGGCCTTGCTTCTCCCATGGCCACAGCCTTGGAAATCAGCAGAAATCAGGCATGGCTTTTTCTCTGCCTTTCCGGCCTCCAGCTTCTAGCTCACAGTTCAACTCTCAACTCTTCCCTTCTCACCCCTTGCCTTTTCCTGTAAGACCTATTACAGTCGTTAAGAGTCGTCAACAGGCTCATCTCAGCTATCTGCCAATCTCCCATTCCCACCACCCTTCTGAGTAATACCCCTCCCCACCTTCTCACTATATAGAAGGATCTGGCAACTTCTGTTTCAGTGTATCTGAAGAAGTGTGCATGCACACGAAAGCTCATACCAAGAACTAACTTAGTTGGTCTTTAAGGTGCTACAGGAAGGAATTTTTATTTTGACTATGGCAGACCAACACGGCTACCTATCTGTAACTCTTCCCTTTTGTCTTTCTAACTAACCCAGAAAGGGAGCCCACCTGTTTGCCCTCTGGCACAGAGCTGCACCCTTTGTTTCCTTAAGGACTTAAGGACTTCGAAGGCCACTAGCAGCCTGGCCTGGCCATCCCAGCAACTGGATCCAGGAAGGAGAAGGGGAAGTGTTTGGCATTCCTGTCTCGAGAGACAATGGAGTGTGCCTCCAGGGGTGAAGTCAGATTGCTGCATTAGCAGCCCGGAGGTGACCTCTAAGGGGTGCAGGCCTGGCCAGTGTGCCTGGGGGTCCTGGGCTGCCCAGACAACAAGACCCCCCTCTTGGCCTCGCTGATGGGGTCCAAAGGAAAGCAGAGCAAGACGTTTGGCACTGGCTTGGCTGCAGAAGTTACCGGAAGGAGGCGTACAAGGCACCGTCCCACCATCTTGGGAGTCCAGATTTATGTATGGTTTACTCTTTTCTCCTCTCCTAAAGATGTCCCACAAGGCAGCAGAGGTTTCTCCTTCTCCTAGTTGGGCTCCCTTCCCTCTACACAGGCATGGCCAAACTCGGCCCTCCAGATGTTCTGGGACTACAACTCCCATCATCCCTAGTTAACAGGACCAGTGGTCAGGGGTGATGGGAATTGTTGTCCCAAAACATCTGGAGGGGCAAGATTGGCCATGCCCACGTCTACAACAAGTGCAGAAACCGCCTTCTTGACTGTTGAACCCATGCTTGGTCTCGTCCATGCCGTCCGCCGGAGTCTGTCTTCACAGACAGGGAAAGCCCCTAACTCACTGAGGCTTTGAGACCCCTTGGCTACCCTCACTTGGTCTAGCCCTGGCATAGGCCAACTCGGCCCTCCAGATGTTTTGAGACTACAACTCCCATTATCCTTCACCAGTGGTCCTGTTAGCTAGGGATGATGGGAGTTGTAGTCCCAAAACATCTGGAGGGCCGAGTTGGCCTATGCCTGGTCTAGCCAGCCAGTCGAAGCCATTCCTGGGATGGGTCCTGTCTCATGCACAGAGCATCTGGGAGCCACAGGTGGGAGGTGGGAGTGAAGGTTGGGGACCAAACCATCCCAGAAGGGGCATGACCCAGAGGTACGACCCCTCCCCTACCACCCCATTCAGCCTAATCCCCCCCCCCCGAAAATCAAAGAATTCTAGAATCCTAGAGCTGGAAGGGACCCCATGAGTCATCTAGTCCAACCCCCGTACAATGCAGGCATCTCAGCTAAAGCACCCATGACAGATGGCCCCCCACCCACTCAGAGGTAACCCCGGGGGCCAGTCTCTGCCCTTCTCTCGGCCCCACCGACCTCACGGTGTCCTTGTGGGAATTCAAGGAGGAGTAGGGAGAAGCAGATAAGCCACAGCGAGGGGAACAGTGAGGAATAAATGCAACAAACAGGCAGACAAAGACTTTATTTTGTCTGTCCGGAGAAGGAGCGAGGTCGTTGGCGAAATGCTGCTGGGAGATGCTGTTTCTCCTCTGCTTCTTGCACCCCCCTGAGCGAAGCGCCCAGTCCTTCTCCCGCTTGCCAAGGCCACCCTCCCCAGAGCCAAGGCTCACGTGACGGCGCTGCACCCTGGCAGAGCCTGCAGATGGCAGGGAGGGGGGGGCGGTGTGCCGAATCTGCTCCCTTGTGTCAAGGACAAGGACAAAACACTTCGCCTAGTCGCACACAGGGAGGTTTCCGCTCGGATTTGAAGCCTTAAACAAAACACAGGCTTCGTTGGGGAGGAAGCAGCTGTAACCCAAGGCCACCCAGCTTCGTGGCCAGCTGGGGATTCGAACCCTGGTCCCTGCCACGTCCTAGCCCAACACTCCAACCCAGGGATAGGCAACCGAAGGCCTGTGGGCCGGATCCAGCCCAATCACCTTCTCAATCCAGCCCACAGATGGTCTAGGAATCAGCATGTTTTTACATGAGTAGAATGTGTCTTTATACCGTATTTTTCGCTCTATAGGGCACACCCAGCTGTTGTTGTTTTTTTTTGGGGGGGGGAACTCCCACGGGCGCCGAAGGTTTGCTGATAGATGCCCAAGCCCGGGGTGCGCAGCGCTGCACTCCCCGGGCTTCGGGCTGCTATCCGCAAGCCTTCGGAGCCTGGCAGACCCTCCTGCCGCACTCCGAAGGCTTGCGGAGAGCTTCCTGATGCCTGGAGAGCGAGAGGGGTCGGTGCACACAGACCCCTCTTGCTCTCCAGGCTTCAGCGAAAGCCTGCATTCGCCCCATAGGACGCACACACATTTCCCCTTCATTTTGGGAGGGGGGAAAGTGTGCCCTATAGAGTGAAAAATACGATATTTAAATGCATCTCTGGGTTATTTGTGGGGCATAGGAATTTGTTCCTTCCTCCCCAAATATAGTCCAGCCCCCCACAAGGTCTGAGGGACAGTGGCCTGGCCCACGGCTGAAAAAAGGTTGCTGACCCCTGCTCTAACCCTTACCCCACACTGCCTGACTCTGACTTGCAGATCGCTTCATCCTACAAAGTCTCAATCGGGCACTGCAGCCCGGTGGGATAGACATTTGGGGTGCCCCTTCCAAGGCTACAATCCTATGGCCTTGTGTGGCATTGAGGACACCCCCAGTTCCAGGGGGGGGGGCTCTTGGGCCATAACTCAGTGGTGGAGCCTTGCAAGCAGAATCTCCTGGTAGGCTACACCAGTGGTCTGACTTGATGCAAAGCCTTAATCGCTCAACCCTTTATTCGGGATCATGAGGACTAGAATATTTAGGGGACTGGGGCAGAGCTGACGGCCCAACCCTTGGCGAGCCACTGCTGCCGCTGCAGGTCAGTGTGGCACCACTGAGCTCTATTGGCACCGCGGCGGGCCAGGCTGGCGTCGGGCATCTCGGCGCGCTCCTCCGGGCGCAGCGCAGCAGAGGAAAGCGGCGCGGGGAGGGCAGAGCTCTTGCCAGGAGCCGCCGCGGCTTCTCCTGCAGCTGCAGGAAGTGGCACCTCCCCGAGGCTGCGGTTGCAGTTGCTGCTGCTGCCGCCTGCCTGCCTGGGATGTCTTGCAAGCAACCTCGCGCGGCGGGGCCGTTGCTGGGAGAAGCCGAGGAGGAGCGCGGAGCTGCCGCTGCTGCAAAAGGTACGTGGTTGCAGCAAATCAAAGGCGAGCGGGCGAGGAAGGGAGGCAGCGCCGGCCCTCCCCTCCCCTGCGGGCCGGATCCTGCCTGCAGTGCCTCGTGCAAAGCGGAGGAGCAGCAGCGGCGGCCGATGCGGGGGATCGGGACGGCCGGAGAGGAGCAGCAGCCCGGGCACGGTGAGGCATCGCTGGGGGGGGGAGTGGGGGGCACGGAGGGGTCGCCCCCTCTTTCCTCTCTCACCCCTTTGCACCCAATCTCCCCCCCTCCTCGCAGCTGCCGTGTGAACGGACCGTGGGGGAGGCGATCCGGAGCGAGCCTATTTTTTTTCGGGGGGGGGTGTTGGATAGAAGCAGAGGGACCCCCCCCCCCCGTTTTCCTCTTCCCAGGCTGCCTCCCCTCCTCCTCCTCCTCCTCCCTTTCTTCCTTTCGGGCCTGGGCTGCCTCCGCTCCGGGCGCACGTGGCCGGCCGGCGACGCTTCCTCCCCTTCCCCGCGGCCCGCGCCTCGCTGCAATCCGGCCCCGCGGGCGCTCCGGCCTCCGCCCAGTCTCCAGCCTCGCGCGGAGGACGGCAGCAGCGGGCGCCTCTGCCACCGGCTCCCCGGGCGACCCTGGCCCTGGCAAGGGGCTCTTTTGCTCCGCGTTGGGCGCGCCGGAGAGGGGTCCCCAATTCCCCCCGATTTTGCAAATCAATCAATCAATCAGAACTCGGGGGGCGGATTTGTTTCTTGCACGGTGTGCATTTGGGCACCCCCCTTTTTTGGTGGTGCATCTGCAACTGGCAAGCAGGATCCGCTGTGCAACGCCTTGGAGAAGGCGCAAGGTCGGCAGGAATCTTCCACAGCCCCCCTTGCAAAACCCCCCAAAAGCCCCCAAGGCTGCAGGCCCCACGGAGGCCTGGCTGCAAATCCAGCCGCACAGGTAGAGCTGCCCAGCTGCATTCTGGGACTTGCAGTTTCTTCTCCCCCCTCCCCGGAGTTAAGGTGAGGCTGTGATTTGGCTGACGTCATCACACTCTTATTTCCCCCCCTCTTGGGAAAAAGGAAGGAGGACAGGTTGTGTGGAAGGTGGAGGAGTCTTGTCTGGGCAGGTGTGTGTGTGTGCATAAATATCTAAAAATAAAACCATTATTTCTTTTAAGGAGGGAGCTTTGGCGCTCTCTGACTCTGAGCTGGTTCGGCAAAAGCCCTGCGGCTTTTGGTACAATTTTCCCTGCAGGCAGCGCCCTCCCTGCAAGGTCTGCCTTCTGCCCGGGGAAAAGGAGCGTTGACCAAGCCTCGGGGGCCGGGGGGTGGGGTGGGGGCCAGGGGTCCCTTGAAGGTGCAGCTGCTGGGATTTAGGAAGCTGACGCCTTGTGCCGAGTCAGACCACGTGGGTCTCCCTGGCTGAGTGTTGCATGCTCTGACTGGCAGAAGCTCTCGGAGTCTTTTGGAATGTGTGTGTTCCTGGCACTAAGTGGAGATGCGGTGTGTGTGATGAAACAAGCTTGTTTTCTCCTGATCCAGAGGCTAGGACCTAGCCAGGCATCCTGCAACTGGCCTCCTTTGCATTCGACATTATCCTGTTTACTTTGCCCCCCGAAATCCAGGTTTTGGGTGAGCTGGGAAAATGTGGGCTGGGGTGGGCCTGGGGTGGGCCTGCGACCCCTGACCACGCCTGGAGAGGTTTTGTCAGCTGCCGGTCCCTTTCGGCTCTTTTGGACTGGAGCTCTGCAGCACCACCGATACACACTGAAGAAGTGCGCATTCACACGAAAGCTTAGACCCAGAACAAACTTAGTTGGTCTGTAAGGTGCTACTGGACAATCTTTTTTATTTTTTTATTTATTTCGACTGCGTCAGACCAACACGGCTACCTACCTGAATCTACCATTCTATGATTCATTGGAGGTTTTGAAACAGAAGTTGGCTGTGTGCCAGGGAAACTTCACCTGCGATTCCTGCATTTCAGGGGGTTGGGCTAGATGTCCCTGGGGGGACCCCTTCCAGCCCCACCATTCTCTGAAACTATTCTGCTGTGCTCATGTTTCATAACTGCCTTGACGCCTGCATTATTGTAGCTTTTTCCCCCCTGGTGCCTTTTCTCATACTTTTAAAACATCAATAAAAATCATATGGTGAGGGGAGAGAGACTTTCTGTTCTTCACCAGGCAATAGTTTTCCCAACCCTTTTGCCCCCACCTTCTAGCCCTGAGAGCCTTTTCCAGGCCATGACTTTAGGAACAGCAGAAGCAGCTGCAAAGAGAGGAGCTCACAGATGTTTTTTTTTAAAAAAACCACAATTTTCTGTGTCTTTGCTTCTCAATTTGTATTGTGTTATTTTATGCACTGAGACTTGCTGTTTTTATTGATTACAGCATGGAAATTATTGGAATCGTTAAGAGTGAATTTCTGTTTAAATATTATTTGCAGATGTTTAAGTTTATTGTGTACTATTCTACTCTTAATTGACTATTGAATATTATTTTATTTGACATAAGCTGCTTTTTTTAAAGTTATGTGTTTTATTACTTTTTGTATCAGGCCAGATTGTTATAAGGCGTGTGATCATTGTTGTTTCTGCAGCTTGTGAACCGCCTTGCGTGTAATACAGTGGCCCCTCGGTTCTTGAACGGAATCCGTTCCGGAAGCCCATTTGGCCTCTAAAACGCTCGAAAACTGAGCTTCTTGCACTCAGTGGAAGCCGCGTCGCACGTTCGCGTTCCAAAAAATGTTTGAAAATGGAAGCATTTACTTTTAGATATTCAGCGTTTGAGAACAGAAACATACGACAACAGAGGCGCTTGGGAACTGAGGTACCACTGTACATTGGTACCTCGGGTTAAGTACTTAATTCGTTCTGGAGGTCCGTTCTTAACCTGAAACTGTTTTTAACCTGAAGCACCACTTTAGCTAATGGGGCCTCCCGCTGCCGCCACGCGATTTCTGTTCTCATCCTGAAGCAAAGTTCTTAACCCGAGGTAATATTTCTGGGGTAGCGGAGTCTGTAACCTGAAGCGTATGTAACCCGAGGTACCACTGTGCTAGAGAAAGGTGGCATGCAGATTAAAAGTGAAATGAAATATGGGAAGAAATTAAAATGAAATAACTTCCTTGTGCTTCCCCTCTTTCTTCTCTCTGCCTCCAGAAAGCGAGGGCCCCATGGAGGGAGACAAGGAGCCACCTGCCCGGGGCCACCAGGCTTCCCCGCCGGAGGGTGACAGCCCCTTCCCGTTCCCCGCCTGGGAGGAGGGCTCTGGCGACGAGAACGCCCTGGTCATCCACAGCCAGGTGGAGGAGGAGGAGCACAAATGCGCGGCGTGTGGCGAGAGCTTCCCACACCCGCTGAGCCTCTTGCGCCACCAGAAGCAGCAGCACGCGGGCGAGCGAGCCTTCGTGTGCCCCGAGTGCGGGCGCGGCTTCACCCTCAAGCACAACCTCATCATCCACCAGAGGATCCACACCGGAGAGAAGCCCTTCGGCTGCGGCGTTTGCGGCAAGCGCTTCAGCCTCAAGCAGAACCTCCTGACCCACCAGAGGGTGCACGGCGGTGGCGCAGAGGGGGCCCCCTCCTGCCCCGTCTGCGGGAAGACCTTCCGGGAACAGCGCCTGCTCCTCGCCCACCGCCAGAAAGGCGGCTGCGGGCCCCCTGCCCAGGAGAAGCCGGGGGCACCCTCCCCGCCGCGCATGCACACCCGGGGGAGGCCCCGCGCGCCGAGCGAGGAGGGCGATGTGCAGAGGCCGTTGCGGGTCAAGCACCAGCAGAAGCCCCGCCAGAACGGGGCGGCCTTCCCCTGCCAGGAGTGCGGCGAAGCCTTCGGCCGCCGGAGCAGCCTGGCCGGCCACCGCAGGACCCACCACCAGGCCGAGAGGCCGCTGCCACCACAGGGCGAGGAGGGCCGGAGACGCCCCAAGGAGGCCCCCGCGAGCCCCGGCCGGAGGCTCCATGCAGGAGACGCCCCCTTCCAGTGCCTGACCTGCGGGAAGAACTTTGCGCAGAAGGGCCACCTGGCCGCGCACCGGAAGAGCCATTTGGGGCAGGAGGCGCTTGGCTGAGGGCGAGGCTGCTGCTCCGATGTGCCGCGCCTGGGCGGGGCGGTCGGAAGGGGAAGGGGGGCAGCCGCAGGGGGTCCTTGAAGCAGAAGGGCCTGTTTGGGATGTGGGAGCACGGAGGGGCTATGGGGACTTTGGGATAATGCCTGGGAAGGGGAGGTCAAGGGCCTCTCAACAGGGCAGCGTTTGCCCTGCCCAGGATATGGACCATAACCGCTCCAAGAACTTGGGATCCCATCAACCGGGGGCAGTGAAGCGTTGCTTGGGGACCCCTCTTCCCTTTCTGAAGCAAAAGCCCGTTCTCTACACATTGGCTGCGTTTCAAGCTTGGGTGTTCCCTGAACCTTCATGGGTGGGATTTTTCTCACGCCCTGCCATTGTTTGGTTTCCATTTTGGGCAGCGACGTTGTGCCCCTCTTAAGTTCCCGTTCTGAGCCATTGCGCCACGCAGCGTTACCTCCGCTCTGGGGTTTCCCAGCGTTTATGTTCTGCTTCCCGTTTTACAAGTACGGATGGCCAGGTTTATTTCCCCCCAACCCCGTTTGGTGGTTAATTCCTGCCCTCCCCTAAGATCCACGCAGCATGTCCAGCTACAGCCTTCCCTCTTCTTTTGGTCCCGCAGCAGAGTGACGAAGAGTCGTCTGGTTTGGGGGGCTGGGCGGGTCGAAATTGGTGCCAAAGATAGTCGACACAAACTCGGGGGTTGCCGAGGGAACAGAACGGGGGTACACGGAGTTTGTATTTGATTGCGGAGGATTTCGCCCCACTGTGCGTCTTCTTCCTGTGGATTTGAACCTGCAGCTCAGGGGAGAACCTTCTGTTGACAGCTGCGTCTTGCTGAACACATTGGAGGAAGGCGGAGCGATTGCACTATGTCCCGGAGAACCCACACATTTGCCAGAGAACCCGTAGAAGAGGGCGGGTGTGTTTTCCGGTTGTTGCTGGAAAACGTCTTTGGAGGAGAGAGGAATTCTGAAGAGCTGTAGCAACGTCCTCTTCTGAGCTTCTGGTTTCCAGAGCCTGATTTCCAGATCCACGGAAGGAAAAAACCATGTGGGAGTTTAGACTCTTTTTGGATAGCTTAATGTGGGAAAAAGAAGTGAATGTAAAAGTTGAATGTTTTGAAACCACTTAGGGGCCCTGAATTTTGGGGGTGGAAACTTCCATAAAACACTAGAGTGGCCTTCACTGAGGCTGTGTCCTCCGCATGCTTTGGGGCTCCCAGCCCCCCCCTCGGCCCCAGCAGGCCCAGATGTGATCCCAGAAGCCCCAGCATCACACATCTAGGGTTGCTGGGAGTCGAAAACATCTGGGTTGTGCGAGGGTGGCAAAAGCAAGCTCCGAAGATCTGATTGAGAAATGCGCCTGCTTCATGCTTTTGAGTTGTGGGAGGGGGGCGGTCTCTCATCCTTAAACCCTGTTTTGAGGGGGCTTCCCCGGCTGATCTCCCCTGACCAGGTTAGCACCCAGCAGCTGCAAAAGGGTCGTGCCACTGAGCTCTGTCCTTCCCTCCCTGTAATGGACTCTGTCTTCTACGGTGCAGATGTTCCCCTGCATTCAGTTTCTCTGTTACACAAGGCTTAACTTGAGCGTTCAACATGTTAACGTACGTTTCAAGCGTTTTTAAGCACTCCTGTTTCAAAGTATGCACGACGGGTGGAGATCTTTGTGGAAGTTGCACACCGCAGCAGTAGTCGGAAAGAAAAGAAAAGAAGTGCTATTTACCTCTGTGGAGATCTGCACATGGCATGTTACCGATCACTTAAAGAGTTTTGATCCAAAGTTTCAATCCAAAGCGCCGCACCAGACTTTGGCAACCTGGTGCCCTGCAAATGTGCTGGGCTCTGCCAACAGGGAGATGATGGGATTTGTACTCCCAACACACCTGGAGGGCAGCAGATTGGCAGCGGCCATGCCAAGCCATTGGGCACATTCTTGGTTTGGCTGAATGAGAAGCATTGCATGAGGATGGGCAGGGCCTTCCTGGTGTTGGGACCTGATGGGACCTCAGGGGTTGCCCTGTGTGCCTGATGCAAAACAGATATGGTATTGCTCAGTGTCCTTTGCTGGGTGGCCAGAACAGGTTAAAAGAGTTTTCCTAACTGATGTGTGAGATGAGAACCTATTTCAGGGGTGGGTCCTGGTGAACAGGGGAGCTTGTCCACATATCCACCAGGGAATATTTGTGTCCAAATATAACTCACTAGGTCCTTGGTAAACCCCTTTTTTGTGTGCTGTTTTTCTGCAACTGCAAAAAAGGTGGTGGTTGTCAAATGTCTTGTGCTCCATTATGGGTGGCCAGGGGTCTCCATTCAGCACAGCCTTCAGCAACCTGCTGTCCGCTGAGGTTTTTTTGGAACTACAACTCCCATCAGCCCCCAGCCAGCACAGCATGATGGGAGTTATAGTCCAAAACAAGCCCAGGAGTGTTACCATATTGCTGAAGGTTTCCTTTGCTGGCTCAGAAGATGGATGGGGCAAGGAAGCGGCCTTCCCTCTGCAGAGAGACATTTGGGAACTTCACGTGACCGGCCTCCCAAGATGGTCCCATCACAAGAAACTCCTGGTGGTTATACCGCTTATTCACGTACAGCAATCTGTGGAGTGCCTCTTCTTTCTCTAAAAGGCAAACGACAACATTGAAAAGGGGTTTTTGTTTTGTTTTTGTTGATGTGGCCTTTTGAGAACTGGCATGGCGATGTGGTTTTGCAAAAAAGAAGGATCATCATAATGTGCTGTGAAAATAAGCAATTTCCAACCCAGGTCAATTTTAAAAGTGTTGTCCTGCCTGGAGAAGGCAGGGATGGAAGTTGCCTTCAGGTTTTTCTCCCCAAACCTAAAAATTACTGGGGCAAGACATTCCTGGGAGATAGTCACTCAGGTTGAAACTTTGAGAGAAATGTCGAATCCAGTGTGTGTGTGTGTGTGTGCGTAAGTAAGAGAGAGAGAGAGAGAGACCCTTCCCCGCTTTTCCCTGACCCCTCTGCATCCTCTGCATAAGAACTCTATGTTGAACCTTTGTAGCTTTGCCTTCAGGGTCCCCTGGGAATATCCTTCCCCTCCTTCTGCGCCCTCTCCAGACACCCAGATGGCGACCACTTAGACGGGACGCGCACAGCATTAATGGTGGCTGGAGAGCAGAGATTCGCCCAGAGCAAGACCTCTCTGCCCCTCAAGGCAACGTGGATCACCTCCCCTGGGGTGGTTCTGGCCTGCGGTGAGAGCCAAGAGCTGCTTCTCCCCAGAAGACGCTTGATGCAGACCTCTAGTGCTTGGATGATGCACCTTATTCCCACAACTGCTTGATCCTCTTTGTTGAATAAAATTAAGTTTGCCTTTCCTTCGGCTGTGGTGATTTCTCTTAAATGAGCAGAAGGATCCCTGACTCCCTGACTCTTCACCGGTTGATGGTTCCTTGTCATCTTTCTCAACTCATCCATGCCATAATATTGGTAGCAGTAAAAATAACAGTTATATTACTTGTACCTCATCCATCTAACTGGGTATCCCCAGCCCCTCTGGGCGGCTCCCAACAGATTAAAAACAGAATAAAACATCAAACATTTAAAAATTCCCTAAACAGGGCTGGCTTCAGATGTCTTCTAAAAGTCATAGTTGTTTATTTCTTTGACATCTGATGGGAGGGCATTCCACAGGGTGGGCGCCACCACCAAGAGGGCCCTCTGCCTGGTTCCCTGTAACCTCACTTCTCAAAATGAGGGAACCGCCAGAAGGCCCTCGGAGCTGGACCTCAGTGTCTGGGCAAAACGATGGGGGTGGAGACGCTCCTTCAGGTATACTGGACCGAGGCCGTTTAGGGCTTGAAAGGTCAGCACCAACACTATGAATTGTGCCCAGAAACGTACTGGGAGCCAATGTAGGTCTTTCAGGACTGGTGTTAAATGGTCACTGCTGCTCCCAGTCCTCAGTCTAGCAGTGTAAATTTAAAGCGCTACAGTGCCACCGAACAGTCATGGCTTCTTCCCCCAAAGATTCTGTGTTGTTTGTTATGGGTACTGAGATTTGCAAGACGGTCCTTTATATTGTCCTCCCAGAGTGGGTTTAACAAATTCCTCTTTCCAGGGGGACTGGGAAATCCAGCCCAGGAAACCTGTGTGAGTTTGTCAAACAATATGCATGCGACAAGGCCCTATTCACACCATAAAGTGCTATGGTACCACTTTAAACTGTCACGGCTTTCCCCAAACAATTCTGGGAGCTGTAGTTTGTTAAGGGTGCTGGGAGTTAGGAAGTGCTAGAGCTCCTCACAGAGCTATAGCTCTCGGACTTTCCTGGGAAAGGTGATTTACTGTTAAACCTCTCTGGGAATTGTAGCTCTGCGAAGGGGTCTCTGGTCAACTCTGCACCCTACAGCTCCCAGGGTTCTTTGGGGGAAGCCAGGATTGGGAACTGTAGCACGTTGAGGGTGCCAAGAGTTGTTCGGAGGCCCACATTCCCCTCACAGAGGTACAGTTTGCAGGAGGTCTCGACAGTCAGCCCCTGTGAAGGGAGTGGGGGCAACACCCTGATCCTTCCTCCCATTGGTATCCGCATCTTAAGCTCATATTTCCGCGGATCAAAACAGTTTTATGGGTGTAAGGGACACGGTCATTGCCAGAATATCTCCTGCATGGTCCCCTTAGTGGTGGCACTTGGGGGACCCTGAGAAAGAAAACTGCCTGTCTCAGCGAATGCGGGAGGAGGATGTGTCAAATGTTGCCAGAGGAAGAAAAAGACGTAGCAGAGTCCCCCAAAATATAGACCAGAGGCAATCTTTCATCCAGAAGAGCTTTACTGTTGCTGAAGGCATCATGGTCACAAATCCAATACATTCAGGATTGGCAGAGTCTATAAAAATCCAGTTGCAGCAGACTTAAACTAAGAACTTATAATAAACATAAACCCTTAACACTATACACAGAACAGAACACCACATCAGAACAAAGTGATAGAAAGAGAAAGTCAGAAGTGAAGCCCGGGCTCTTCCTGGCCTGACTCTTCCAGTCAGCGTGACCTTGCAGAAGAGATAACAGAAGCTGAGGAAACCAGCTGCTTCCCAGAAGGTTTAACCAAAACATCAACTCTCTGGCAGGCTCTTCACACACAGAGAAAAGATCTGCATCGCTTTTTAAGTTTTTACTCCGCAGATTGGCAGGATGGTGGTAACAGAGAGAAGGTAAATAAAGGGAAGATAGGCAAGCAGGACGGACAGAGGGGCCTATCCTGTTAAGGTGCAAGTCCATCATGGGATATGGCTGCAAGTCCAGCATTCCATTCTCACAATGGGCAACCAGTCGCCTTAAGCCAGTGGCTTTCAGCCAGTGTGCGGTGGCACCTTGGGGTGCCTTGAAGGATGGCCAGGGGTGCTGCTGGCAACACTGACCTCTGTCCCTCTTTCCTTCCTCTTCTATTGCCCTCTTGCTTCTCTGCCTCCCCAAGGCTGTTTGTTGCAGCAGCCCTGGCTACAAGCTCCCCAGGTGAATGGTGTCTCTGGGACTGGCCAGGCGGTGTTGGGTGCCAGGAGGTGAGGCGGCCTCGGAGTAAGCAAGCAAGTGGGCGAAGGAGCCCAGCCAACCAGCTCTTGCTGTTGGGAATGGACAGACAAGTCCCAGGCCCTGTGAGGCAGGGTGAGGAGGGACCTCTCTATGGGGCAGGAGGGCAGCTCAGAGACCAGGGGCGGCAGCTGCCCAGAGGACTCCCAAGGAGAGGGGAGAGGAGGCTGAGGGCACACTCCGCAAGGGAGGGTGTCCGAAAAGGGGTGAGGGGCTGTTGGCTCTGCAGGCAAGGGGTGGCATGACTGGGCTCCTGAGCCCCACAGGGGGGGGCACAGAAAGAAGGTTGGTCAAGGGAGCTGTGGACTCAAAAAGGTTGAAACCTTCTGGCCTGTAGGAAAGCAGCAAGCAGGATCTGATTTCTATCCTGTGGCTTCCAGCAGCTAGGATTCAGATTATAGGTAGGTAGCCCTGTTGGTCTGCCATAGTCGAAACAAAATTTAAAAATTCCTTCCGGTAGCACCTTAGAGAGCAACTAAGTTTGTTATTGGTATGAGCTTTTGTGTGCATGCACACTTCTTCAGGATTCAGAGTCATTGCTGGCCCCAGTTATTGAGGCAAAGTCCATGCTGTTGGTGGGCTTCATTCGGGCGCATCTGGTCAATCGTTGTGGGGAGAGACTGCTGGACTGCTCCCTTGGGCCTGATCCTGCAGAGCTCTTCTTAAGGTTCTTAGCAGGGGAGGCATGAAGAGAAGAAGGACCTCCTTAGATGACCTTGGGTGACCTTATCCATGCCTTTGACCCCCAATTTCTTAAAGGTAAACACCAGTGCTTTGAAAAGGGTTCAGATTTGGATAGGTACTCAGTGATGCTCTTTCCAAGTGAGCTGCGCAAAGTGAAAACCCTGCCCGCTGTGTTCTGCATTTATTGGCGCATCTGAAATGTCACCAGTCTGGCAGCCGCATTCTGGATTAGTTGTCGTTTCTGAGTCCCCTTCAAAGGTAGCTCCACACAGAGCGCGGGAGTCTAAGCGGGAGAAAACCAGAGTATGTTCTTTATGCATTTGCCTCAGCAACTTTGTCCAACTATGTCATCTTAGGATCGCCTTGATTCTTCTCTGCCATCTCCCCAATCATGGAGAGCAATTCCTCAGCTTGGGCTGCAAGCTGGTCTCCTGTTTCATTGTTGTTGAAACTGCAAAACCGTCCGCCACACTGATTCCTCAGTTCCTGAAAGTTTTTGTTGTCACTGGAAGATATGTAATCTTCCAATGTTTCATTCTGCAACCTTTCTTTGTGGCTGAAGACAACCACCATGCGCTCCTGGTCGTCGCTACTGTTGAATGTCTCCCTCACCCGCTGTACCACCTGGTGGTCTTCCTCTGTGAATCGGCCCACTGGGACGACCAGAACCAGAGCATGCCGGTGGGGCTGGGAGAGACGTCGGCAGTGCTCAATCTCAGTAGAATTTCTGGCTCCATCAGAGTCAAAAATCGCAGGCGTGTCAATGACAACTACCTGCTTCCCCTTCCACTCTCTTATTCCTAACCAGCAAGACTTTGTAACTGGGGTCATTTCAAGCCTGGAGTCAAACCTCTTTTTCCCAAGGATGGTGTTTCCAGTCGCACTTTTGCCAACCCCGGACTTTCCGACAATGACGATGCAAAGCTCCTTTTGCTCTGCTGAAACGGGATCAGCTGCATCTGTTGATGTTGCTGGAAAGAGAAGAACAGAGCTGAGGAATCCTAAAGCTTCTCCTGGGGATCAACACTTTGTACTGATTAGAGCCCTTGTAAGGCGTCACTTTTGCAATCTGAATTTCCTGAACTGCCCAAGCAGTTAACTATAGAATGGGATGCAGAAAGCTCAACCTATCTCTTTATTACAGCACGATACAGTTGCTAGTAATTTTAATGTTAAAGTTCTCTCTTTTGTTCTGTTTGGTACTATTTTATATATTTGGGCAAAGATTGTGTTTGACTACTGGTCATGGGCAGTAATAAAGAAACTGACTGACTGACTGAATACAGGAATCGGATTTTGAACCGTGCAATTAATTCTTGCTGTTTTGAATTTCATTGCGTTATTCTCTTCCTTAGTAGGTGGTGCAAATCACTATTCTGAATTATGTTTTTAGTGGGTTGGGAAAGGCGGCACTGGGAATGAGTTTACAGAACCAAGAGAGCAGTGGCCCCAAAAGCCTCAGAACCACTGGTTTTGGGTTTAAAGCCTAAACCCAGGAATTTAAACTGTGCCTGGAAACAAACCCGAAGCAGGTGACAGTTTCTCTGGCCAGCCTGTGCCTTAAATGTCTAATGTTTTACAGTTGTTTATGTGCTATAAGCCGCCGAGAGTGGCTGGTGAAACCCTGTCAGATGGGCGGGGTATAAATAACGAAATACTACTACTACTACTACTAATTTCAAACAGTGCTCAATCTCATTCCTTGCAGTTGCCTCCAGGGCTGCTAGATGTCACTCTGAGACAGAACATGTTTATTACAGACTTTTCCCTTCCACTCCCTTGTAGTCCTGTTTCCAAGGGTTCAAAAGTATTTTGCACATTGAGTGTGCGCTTACATACTGCCAAAAAGGAGTGAAACAAGGAAGTGGGCTGGCTTAAGAGGTAGATTTGGAAAGCATCTATTGTATGGGAAGTAAATTTGCTATTTTATAAAATAAATGGATCCAAACTACAAGAAAGAAGATTCCACCTAAACATTAGGAAGAACTTCCTGACAGTAAGAGCTGTTCGACAGTGGAATTTGCTGCCAAGGAGTGTGGTGGAGTCTCCTACTTTGGAGGTCTTTAAGCAGAGGCTTGACAACCATATGTCAGGAGTGCTCTGATGGTGTTTCCTGCTTGGCAGGGGGTTGGACTCGATGGCCCTTGTGGTCTCTTCCAACTCTAGGATTCTATCATTCTATGATTTTTCTTAAAAAAACTTTACACACATAGAGCAGGGCTCATTGCAAACCAGGAGGAATAGGCTGAAGCTGGAAGGAAACCCTGCCAGGAGTGCTTACTTTGAACAGGGGGGCTCTCTCCTCCTCCCACTCCGGACCCCTCAGTTCCTGGAATCTCCACGGCCTCCTGCTGCTTCTCTTCCTCTGGTGGGTGCCCAGAAAGGTCCTTTTCGTTTGGGATCGAGGTAGGACTCCCAACCCTTTCAGGCCAGCAGAAGGGCTTCTCCTGGTTCTTCTCCACCATGGCCTCCACCAAGGAGAGCAGTTTCTCAGCCTGCGTCTCCCTCTCGCTTTGGTTGCGGTTGTCGACTGAGAACCACTGGAAATCGCAGTGACCAATCATGTTCTGAAGGCGTTGGTATTCTGGGCTGGAGAGATGTTCCTCCAAAGCTGCGCTGTCCAGTTTTTCCCCAGTGAGTACAACAATCGTGTACTTCATGGCTTCACAGCCAAATATCTCCTGAACCCATTCTACTGCCTTATAGTCTGCATCGCCACAGTGGTGGGTGACCAGCAACAAAGCGTGCGGTCCCGGTCTGGATAGACGGAGGCAGTGCTGGGAGTCAGGGGAATCCTTGGCTGTGCCGCTCCCCAGGTCAAAATCAGCAGGCATGTCAATGAGGACTAGCCGCTTTCCCTCCCATTCCCCGATTCCTAACTGGCAGGATCTCGTCACGGTGCCAACCTCAAATGCCTCCCGCCTGAGAAGGGTGTTTCCTGTGGCACTTTTTCCTGCTCCTGGTTTCCCCACGAGGACAATCCGCACTTCATTGCTCTCTGTCGGAATCTGGTTCTCAGGATTTGGTGCTGTTGAGGAAAGTTCAGGTATTAGAGGGTGCAACGAAGGTTGTGTAGGAAACCAGTGCATTTCATTGATTTTGGGGGTTTCACGGGGTGTTTTGCCTGTAGTTTTGAAGGAGGGGCCCTAGGCTGGGGACCCCCTAAGTTATGTCTTGTAAGCAGAGATGGAAGGAGTCCATCTGTTTTGCAAAAAATAAATACCATACTCTTTGCACCATAGGACGCACCGGACAATAGGACGCACCTTGTTTTAGAGGGGGAGAACAAGAAAAAAAAATTCTCCCCCTCTCTGCCCAGTGCCCCTTCAGCGAAGCGGCAGGAGGCGCTGCACAGAGAGGGGGAGAATTTCCCCCCTCTTGTTTTCCCCCTCTAAAACAAGGTGCCGTTTAAGGTGCGTTCAGTCGCCTTCAGGCGGCTACCTTGGAAGCCTGGAGAGTGAGATGGGTCAGTGTGCACCGACCCCTCTCACTTTCCAGGCTTCAGGTTCCTTTCGACCTGCTCTTTGGGGCTGGCGGGGGGAAGCCCACCACCAGCCCCAAAGAGCAGGTCGGGGAGCAGCGGAAAGCTTCTATGGCTTCTTTAGCCCCCCGCGTGATCTCCCGGCTGGAGAGGTGACGCGCGGCTAAAGAGGCTCCTGCCATAGCCGCGCGTCACCTCTCCAGCCAGGAGAGGGTCACGGGGCTATGGCGTCTTCGCTCCATAGGACGCACACACATTTCCCCTTCATTTTTGAAGGGGAAAAAGTGCGTCCTATAGAGCGAAAAATACGGTAAATGCATAGCTGAGAGGTGATGTGATGGCACCGTAAGAGTATATCCCGGGTTGGCCTGTTGAAACTAGGAGTCTAAATGTGTGGGCGGTGTTAATAGGAACATTGCAGGGGTTGGACTAGAGCAGCGATTCTCAAGCTGTGGGTCCCTAGATGTTGTTGGACTACAACTCCCATCATCCCTGAGCTCTGGCCTTGCTAGCTAGGGGTGATGGGAGTTCAACAACATCTGGGGACCCACACGTTGAGAAAGGCTGGACTAGAGGATCTTTGGGGGAACCTTCCATGGTTCTGTGATTCTGTAAGGCAGTTCATGCGCTCCAAATCTGTTCCCACAAAAGATGCACAACTGGAATGATGGATGTCTCTAACCCTCTGCAGTGATTTATCCGAAGCTTAGAAACTTCATTATGTCGCTTCCCTTGACCGGAGTCACACTCAGGGAAAAGTTGCTGGCTGTGTGTATTCGAGATCTGTCTCGTTTCTGCCTTAGTTTCTCATCAGTGCTAGATGAGATTGGCACAGAGATCATTCCAGCCTTTGCTCTGCTCCTTCCCTTGCAGCCTGTCTGTGGCCGGAAAAAAAGTGTTTTAGCTGACCCCAGGAAGATCACTAGCCTCGTCCTGCTGATGACCTATGGAACCGCCTCTCCTGGTATGTCCCACGGAGGACCTTACGGTCTTCAAATAAAACCATCTTGGAGGTCCTGGGCCACAGGAAGGTTAGGCTGGCCTCAACCAGAGCCAGGGCTTTTTTGGCCGTGGCCCCGAACTGGTGGAACGCTCTGTCCCAAGAGACCAGGGCCCTGCGGGACTTGACATCTTTCCACAGGGCCTGCAAGACAGAGCTGTTCCACCAGGCCTTTGGTCAAGGCACAATCTGACTCCCTCCTTCGGTAATCCTCATAGAACTCTAGCCCAGTGGTTGCCATTAATTTGATTCTGAATTGATTAGAATGTATTTCAATTAATTGACTATGATTTTATGTACACTGTGCTATTTTTACTGTTGTTAGCCGCTCTGAGCCCGGCTTTGGCTGGGGAGGGCAGGATATAAGTAACATTATTTTATTATTTATTATTATTATTATGAGAATTCTCTATCTAATGCAATAGATCAGTGGCTCCCAAACTTTTTCCGGCCATTGCCTCCTTGGGGGCCACAAACTCATTCCCAGTGCTCCCTACTCTATCCTATCAAAAGCATTATTCAGAATAGCGGTTTGCATGGCACACATAGGAAGATAATAACACAATGAAATTCAAAACAGTAATAATCAATTGCACATTTGCACATAATCCAATTAAAACTATTCAATTAATTCAATGAAACGGATGAACTTGATCCAGCAATTCCAACTTTTCAGAGTCCGATAGTCATTTGCTCTTCTAGCGCCCAGGCTGCTGCCCCCTGCCTTGTAGTGACCCCTCCCTAGGGAACCCCACACTTTGCATATGACCTTCGGGGGCTCTTGAGGAAACTCTTGAGGAAAAACTTACCAGTACTAAACCAGCTCCTAATGGAAGGGAAGAATCCTGTAACCCTAGAAGTAGAGAGGAGAAGAAAGAATGAGGAGGGGGCCTTGCCTTTCACCCAGCAAGAAGTTCAACCATTTAACGTTTCACAGGGGAAATAAGCAGTTGTGTACAGAACCAGTTTGTGGGCAAAGCATATCCTTCTGTATCTTATAGGGAAATGTCATGTCATGTTACGTTTCACAATCCTCTTGCAATATTCATCCAAAGAGGTTGTGGTATATTTAGCAATTCCCAACATGGTTTCTTCCTGCGATGACAGTTGTAGCTCAGTCGGTAGAGTGTGAGCCTCTTACTCTCTGGGTTGTGGGTTCGAGCCCCACATTGGACAAAAGATCCCTTTATGCAGGGGGCTGGACTAGATGACCCTCGGGTCCCTTCCAGCTCTACCATTCTATGTTATTTCTGAAGGGCTTCAGGCTTGACAGGGCTCTTGGGCTCGAATCCTGCCTGTGGGCTTCACTTTGGGGCACCCAGCTGGCACTGTGAGAACAGAACGTGGGACTAGCTGTGCCCCTGGCCTGATCCTGCAGGCTCTCCTTATGTTCTTAAGGCTGCAGGTATGGGGTCTCAGATCAGGTCCCATTAGCAGAACCCAACACAGGCTGGGCGCCCCCTTGCCATGCCCTTTTACACCTATAACAGTCTTTGGCCACCCTCCACTTGGTTCTGTAAACCCACCCCCAGTGCCCTATTCTGCCCAAAGCATAATTCATAATATTGGCTTGCATGACCCACTAAGGAAGGAAACAACATAATGAAATTCAAAAGAGTAAGAATTAATTGCACATTTGTTTGAAATCCAATTAAAACTACTTAGTTTAACGAATTCAGTAAAATGGGTGTCCAGTGACACTAGCTTTTCAAAGTCAGTCATTTGCACCTTCCCCCCTGCTTCCCCCCTTTTCCTCTTAGTGCCCCCTAAATAACCCCACCCATTTTGGGAACTACTGATCTACAAAGAGCCCCCGGAAGAGAGATTTGGAGTTCAGCCTCCCCTTCTGTTTTGAGCAGAATACCAAACTGGCCTTGGATCTGGAGGAGGAGGTTAGAGGGAGCAGAAGGCTGCTGGGGCTTCAAAGCACTCAGTCCGGCTCCAGAAGGGCAAGTCTGCTCGTTGTAATTCCATCTGTATATTTTTAGTTATTTTAGTCGGGTATTTTCAGTGTCCCCTCCCATAGCAAAGTTTATGAAAAGGAATTAAACACCTTCTTACAATTTGTCCATCTCCGCTAAGGGAATCTTTCTCCAGCGTCTCTCTCTCTCTGGGCTGCGAACTCCGCGGAGAGAAATGCTTTCTAGTTTCACTTTCAAGCGCAGCCTTGAATCTAGCGCCCTTCCTGTCAGAGCTGCAAGCAGCTGTCTCTGTGCCCTCCCAGGCTGCTGTAATTCAGCCACCCAGTTGAAGGCCATCCCAGATTCTCTGCTGTTCTGAAAACCAAGCTGGAAGCTGGCTCTGTTCTCCCCAGCAGTTTGGGTGCCCGTTGGACCCAAAAGCGCAGGGTTCGCTGGGTAGGAGATTTATTCATTTTTATTCATTCTTTGGTGCATCCCGGGTCCCTCTGCATCTGAGCTGAAGGCACAACCCCCGGAGAACAAGACCCACGGGCAGCACTGCAGGGCTGTTGTGTTGCAGCTGGGCAAGGAAGGGGGTGGGAGATCCTCTCTCAGGCACCCCCCCCTCCATCACTCATGCAAAACCATGCTGCAAATCCGCTACCTGATTCCCACCTCTAGAGGTGCAAACCTTTCCAGAAATCACGTTCAGCCTATTCACCATGCATGGGGAGCATTCGGTATTTTGGGCAGTGTGATTCAAACACTATTAACTGAAATATTGTTTTGTGCATCCCTGTCTCTGAGAGGGGATGTGTGTGTGGTTTGTTGGTTTGTTCGTTTTGGGAGGAGGGAAAGCGAAAGTGATCAGCCATGGGCCATTTCTGAGAATTCACATGGTTAGAAAGAACACCCTGTTTGGGTCCAGAAGCCAACAGGCAGGGAGGGTGTGTTGTTTTTCTTCCTGGCCATTTCCTTCTTTCATTTGAGTGACCTTTCAATGCAAAACAGGATACTAATCTCTCTCCCCTTTGCAAAACAGCTCAGGAAAGATTTCCACGTTTTATGTTTTGTTTATGCTGTACAGTGGCGTAGCATGGGGGGTGCAGGGGGGGCCGGCCGCACCGGGCGCAACATCGGGGGGGGGGGGCCCGCTCGCACCCGAGTGCTAAAATCCACGGGTTAGGGGGCGCAAATTACTTGCCTTGCCCCGGGTGCTGACAACCCACGCTACGCCACTGATGCTGTAAGAACGTACGAAGAGCGTACGCCACTGATGCTGTAAGAACGTACGAAGAGGGATCAGGCCAGGGGCCTATCTAGTCATAGAATCAAAGAACAAGAGTTGGAAGGGACCCCAAGGATAATCTAGTCCAACCCCTTGCAATGCAGTTGCCCCACACGGGGATTGAACCTGCAACCTTGGCGTTTTCAGCACCACGCTCTAACCAACAGAGCTCTCCAGTCCAGCCTCCTGTTCTCACAGTGACCAGCCAGATGCCCCCAAGGGAAGCCTGTGAGCAGGAGCTGAGCTCAAGAACAACTCCCCCCCCCCCTGGAGTTTCCAGCAGCTGCCATTCAGAAGCATCACTGCCTCCAGCTGTGGCTAACTCCAGCTGTGCACAAACATTATTTCACATGCATGTATCTTCAGTGACTCATATGTGCTGTGAAGGCAACAAATGTGTGTTTGTAAACGTATCTGGCACACAGGTATATTCATCTGAGTGGCATTGATGAGGATGAGGATGATGACATACTTAATAAAAATAAGAACAAAAACCAATAATCCCCCTTGCACAACACATATAAAAGCACTTTGGATATCAATCCACCAAAGGCCTTGTTGGAGAGGAGCATTTTTGCCTGGCACCTAAAGATGCATAATGAAGGTGCCAGGCGAGTCTCTTTGGGAGAGCATTCCCCAAATGGGGAGCCACTGCAGAAAAGGCCCTGTCCTCATGTTGCCACCCTCTTGTGGAGGAGGCACATGAAGAAGGCTATCTGGCGTGCAGGTGGGGTTGGCCACAGATCCTTTTCCAGGACACACTCAGTGGCGAAATTGAGTTTGCACAACCAGCACAAACGCCCAGAGAAAGGTGGGGGAGAAGATCCTGCAGTTTACGGACAGCAGGTAGCAGTTGGGCAGCAGGACCCGGTTGAGGTTTTGCAAGTCAGTGCAAGATCTCAACTCCGCTGTGTTTGTTTGCTTTGCAAACTGCCTGGGTGTCCCCGCAAGCATTGGAAGGGGGAATGAGCCCTTCTGGAGATTTTTGTCCAGGAGCAACCAGCCCACTCTCCCAGAGTGGAGAGAGCTTGCTCTTTGGGATCTGCAGCCTGGGAATCAGCTCTATTGCACAGTATGTTTCCGAGCACAGTTCAAAGTGTTGGTGTTGACCTTTAAAGCCCTAAGCGGCCTCGGCCCAGTAGACCTGAAGGAGCGTCTCCACTCCCATCGTTCTGCCCGGACACTGAGGTCCAGCTCCGAGGGCCTTCTGGCAGTTCCCTCCCTGCAAGAAGCAAAGCTACAGGGAACCAGGCAGAGGGCCTTCTCGGTGGTGGCGCCCGCCCTGTGGAACGCCCTCCTACCAGATGTCAAAGAGATAAACAACTACCTGACATTCAGAAGACATCTGAAGGCAGCCCTGTTCAGGGAACGTTTTAATATCTGAAGGACTATTGTATATTGTATTTGTTGGAAACTGCCCAGAGCGGCTGGGGAAACCCAGCCAGATGGGCAGGGTACAAATAATATATTATTATTATTATTATTATTATTATTGATGCAGGAGTGAGGAGTTTATCTGCCTCCTTTTTACAGTACACACAGAATGCTAGAATCCTAGAATGGTAGAGTCGGAAGGTACACCCCAAAGGTCATTTAGCGCAACCCCCTGCAAGGCAAGAATCTCATCTAAAGCATCCATGACAGGTGACCATCCAACCTCTGCTTATAAATCTCCAAGGCAGGAAAGTCCACCACCTCCTGAGGGCGACCATTCCTCTGCCAAACTGCTTTTACTGTCTGAAATCTTTTCCTGATATTTAGCCAGAATCTCCTGTCTTGTAACATGACGCCATTGGTTTGAGTCCTACCCTCTGGGGACGGAGAATACAAGCTTAGTGCATCTTCCATGGGACAGCTCGTGAGATATGTGAAGATGGCTCTCCTATTTCCTCTCAATCGCCTCTTTTCCGGGCTAAACATCCCCAACCTCATCAACTGTTCCTCCCAAGGCTTGGTCTCCAGACTCTTGATCACCTTGGTCGCCCTCCTCTGCCCACCTTCCAGCTTGTCAGCATCCTTCTTAAACTATGGCGCCCAGGACTGGACACAGTATTCCAGCTGCGCTCTGGCATCTGGAAGGGGATGGCATCCCGGTAGCAACTGGCTTTCTTCTGTTGAGACGGTCAGTCAGTTCCTTCCTCAGCAGACTGCAAGCTTCACATGAGCCCACAGTGTGATGCAGCAGCAAAAAAGGCTAATGCTCTTCCAGGCTGCCTCCACTGGTCTAGTGTCCCGATCAAGGGCAGTAATGTGTCTCTGGCACATGGTCTGACTCTGTATAAGGCTGCCTCCTATGCCTCTGAATACCCCAAGTGTGGGGAAAGCCATTGAGCTGACGTCTTGCTTGTGAGTTTCCTGTCATGGCATCTGGTTTGCAGAGCCATCAGGCTGCTGGACAATGATAGACCCCTTTTGCCTGACCCTTCAGCTGGACTCTTTTGACGCTATTGTGTTCTCCTTTTATGGATGTGTAATTGGATGAATCAACCAGAAGAAAACTCTTTCACTTTCCATATGTCCAACATTCGGCTATTAATGTGCACTCAAAACCTGCGTCATATTCAGATCTCTCAGAGGAATGAAGAGAGCCAGAGGCTGCCAGAATTTGCAGAGGGAAACAGCAACTTTCTCCAGGCTGAGAAAACTGCCCAGCAGAAGTCAAGGTAGTGAAAACACCCCTCTCTTCTGGTGGAATTAAGCAGAGGTGGGGATCCCTCCTGCAGGAGGAAATGGAGGGTGGGGGGTGGGGTGGGAAAATATTTTGCAAATGCCACAATGTTCCTTCCACACCTGGTTTTTAAGGGGCGGTTGGTGGTTGGAGGCAAAGTCTGCCCTCCTGGGTGATGCTCTTAAAGGGAGGGGGAAAAGGGGGCACAATCCGTGCCAAGGATTCACCCCTTTCTCTTTTTATATAATTTTTATTAAATTTTCTGTGTTACAATTTAAAATACTCATTTTACATCCTTGAAATAGCAATGACTTCCCTTCTTTTCTTTCCATGGTTCATTTTACATCTCATAAATCCCTGCATATTTTACAAAAACTAAACCATTCAGTATTCCATTATTGCATCCATCCAGACTTATTTACACTGCTGAATTTATCTTAATGCTGCCAGTGTCTTCAGCTGTGCACAATTATTTTCCATATATTCAATAAACATTTTCCAATCTTCTTTAAACACATTTTCTTCTTGTTCTGTTATTCTATATCTTGAGTCTGCAAGCTGTGCATATTCAGTCAACTTCAGTTGCCGTTCTTCTTTGGTTGGGACCTCGCTCGTTTTCCATTTTGGGGCTAACAAAACACGGGCCGCAGTAGTAACATACATAAATAACCTTTCCGGACACCTGGGAATTTCAGTCTGAATTATCCCCAACAGAAAGGACTTGTCCTTTGTTTCCCAGTCTAATAACAGATTATACATTTTAAACAAAAGTTTCTCTTTGTTTTGTAGAAGTTCTTTCTTTGAATTGTGAGCTTTGGTCCAAAAAACCATTCTTCCTATCTACTTTAAACATTTCATGTGACAGACGGTATTGCAACCAATCCGTAATATGGCTCCTTACATTTTCCATTGATTTCAGTTTAGGTTCCGTCCCTGTAAAATACAGCAATTCCCCGTAAGTCACCCACTGTCTATCCATATTAACTCTCTTAATTGTAATAGCCTTGATAGGAGATAGCCATAAAGGTGTTTTCCTTTCCAGCAGATTTTTATATTTCTCCCAAACTCTATACAGATTCTTCCTAAGGATATGGTCCATAAAACTTTTATAAATTTTTGCCTTCCAATACCAAAGACATGCATGCCAACCAAATTGTAAGTCATAAGTCCAGGATGTACAAAAAGGATTCACCCCTTTTTGGAGGCGTGTGAAGGAGAGGTCAGGTGGTAGAAGTTTCCACAAACGCCCTACCTCCAAAAAGGCACAGCCACCGGTTAGATCCTTTCTCCTTCTTCCTGCGAGATGCAATGCTCCCCCCCCCCCCGATTCCCAGACCATTAAAAAACCTACAAGGAAGGAGATTGCACCACCTTCTGAGTCTGTTCCACCAAACAGTTCTTGCCTCCAGAAAGTTCCTCCTAAGGCTTAGTCAGAGTCTCCTTTTTTGTAAATCAAATCCCCTGGTTCGGGGCCTGCCCTCTGGAGCAACAGAAAACAAGCTTGCTCCCTCTTCGGTGTGACATTAAAGTACAGGTGTGGGGGTTCAGGCTGCAAACCTGTGAGGTTGTAAGTCCTCTGGCTCTGATTTGCGGGCACATCCTCTGTACATTGTTTTGTTGTTGTAAAATAGCACAATTAAGAAATGCTGAAAATCAGCCTGCCATGTTTACTGACCCCACAGTAAAAGTGACTAGATTGGGTTGACTGATTTGATCTTCTTGTGAAATTGACTAGAATGTAGAAGGGGCGTTCTCAGGTGAAATCATTCGGTTTAGAGTTTGATATGTAACCCTGTTTACGCAGAACTGAGCTTATCTGCCCTTATTCCCTTATGGAAGTCCTTTGTAGGTTCTCCATCGGTCGGAAAAAATAACAGAGGCCAACCAGAGAATATTGAGAAGCAAAGCAGCTCGTAAGCCTGATCTTTATTGAACTGTTGCAACAGGGTGCTCCCCTCACACCCAGGAGGACCCAGAACAAAGGTGTGCCTGCCTTTATATAGACATTTTAAATTCCCTGCCCTGTTACCCAAGACCACCCCCCACAAACATCATACCTACACCACAGAAATGCGGTCTACAACAGAAATTTGAATGTTGTTGTTTTTCCTGTCTGCCAGGTTATCTGATAATGCCTTATCTGATTGCCTTTTCTGGTAGTCTGGCCATTCCTTTGAGATGGTAATCACTTAATTCCTGAGACAACGGGAAGGTTCCCTCACCCCCTCCCTCCTTGCAGAGAAACATTTGGTTAGTCTGGGAGTCAAAATGGTTTCAGGACTGTGCTGCTCCAGAATTTTTTTACTACACTGCAAACGTTCTTGCCTTGTACAACAAGTAGCAATGGAAGGACCTCTAAGTTTTGGTTCTTCCAGTTTCTATGATTCCCTTTTGGACTTAGACCCCTCACGAGGAGTTCAATGTTTTTTCACTGGAGCCAAGGTAGAGGGCCAGCAACCTTTATCTCATTGAATGTTGCTTCCTTAGCGACCAGTCTTAGAGGAGGACTGATTTATGTATTCCCCAAACTTTGTTTTTGGCTAAGGACTCCAGTAGCAGGAAAGTCCCAGGAGAGAAACTGAGTTTCCAACACTGAGAGTCCCCCAGGAGTTCTGCAAATGACTTTTGGTGTTTTTAATGCAGGATTTCTGGACCGCTGTGAACCTTGATGGCAGCTTGTCTTTCTGCAACAGGCAGCATGGCCAAAGGTGAGTCTTAGGGCTTTCGTCTTGACCATGTCGCCTTGTCCCTGGCATAGGTTTGGACATTTCATGAGAGAGATGTCACCATGTGCTATCTGAGAACTTCATGAAAATGACTTACATATGGTACCTGATCCCATCCAAATCAGTCAGAATAAATAAATATCAGCAATAGGTTTTGGACTTGCAACAAAATGAAGGAACCTTATTCCACATGTGATGGACATGTCCCCAAAGTAATAATAATAAAAAAAGGACATGACCTATGAGGAACCAAAAATAAATAAATGCTAAAACACACAGAGGACGAGATGGTTGGACAGTGTTCTTGAAGCAACTAACATGAGTTTGACCAAACTGCGGGAGGCAGTGGAGGACAGAAGTGCCTGGCGTGCTCTGGTCCAGGGGGTCACGAAGAGGCAGACACGACTAAACGACTAAACAACAACAAAACACAAAAATTTTAAAAGAAATCCTACATTTATCTATTTTGGCATTCTAACAATGAGCATCCCAAATGAATCATAGAATCATAGAATCATAGAATCATAGAGTTGGAAGAGACCCCAAGGGCCATCGAGTCCAACCCCCTGCCAAGCAGGAAACACCATCAGAGCACTCCTGACATATGGTTGTCAAGCCTCTGCTTAAAGACCTCCAAAGTAGGAGACTCCACCACACTCCTTGGCAGCAAATTCCACTGTCCAACAGCTCTTACTGTCAGGAAGTTCTTCCTAATGGTTAGGTGGAATCTTCTTTCTTGTAGTTTGGATCCATTGCTCCGTGTCCGCTTCTCTGGAGCAGCAGAAAACAACCTTTCTCCCTCCTCTATGTGACATCCTTTTATAATGAAAATAAAAGAGTGTTTCTTGATGTGACAACATCAGCTAGAATGTTAATAGCAAAATACTGGAAAATGAGTTAATACCAACAAAAGATGAGTGGCAATTTAAAGTTGTGCTAGTACCTCAAACTAGCCATAATGACAGAACTAATAAGAAATACTCAGGCAAACAGGGTAAAAGGGAATAGGTTTGCTTAAAACTACCTGACAAAATACAATTCCAAAACAATACTTGGTTGTGCTTAGATTAATTTCATAGACATAATGGAAGAACTGATTTAATAAACGAAAACAGATTATTTGTAACTTAAAAAGTGTTAAAGCCACAAATACAAATGCAATTACTTTTCTGAGAACCTTGGATATAGAATATATAAATTACTGTTTGTATCCCATTATTATTATTATTATTATTATTATTATTATTATTATTATTATTATTATTATTATTACAGGATGGACAGATCTTCCGAATTCGAAGCTGGCTCTTTGTTGGCCAGTAATCCACATTTTATAGCACATACCTCATTAATACTCCCACAGCCACAGATAGAACCAACAGTCCCCCAATCAACCCAGGAGGGAGAGAGGGATTGACAGTTAACGAAACACCATGGGACTGTCCTCCCTGCTTGGGGTGCGGTTGGTTGGGTTTTATCTTCTAGGGATACTTACCCTATCAAACCTCCACCTCTTCCCCATACCATTTTGACCCAGGAGTCCTGGCCCAAGGATGACTTGTTAGTGAGGGGATGTTACCCATCTATTGGGGAGACTAGTATGGGGTCTGGGATTTCCATTATTGAAGGGCTAGGGAGGAATGGCGGTGGGGCTAGATATCTCCATCGGTGAAGGGTTTCGAGATGCAGTGATCCTTGAACCCCTTCCAATCTACACCCCATCTGAAGGGATGAGGGTAGGGAGAGCAAGGATTACACACCTCCATCATTGGTGCTGTGCAATGCCAGGTCCATAGGCAACAAAACTGCCACCATGTGTGACTTTTTTGTCTCGCAGGGGATTGACCTGGCTTGTGTGACAGAGACCTGGGTACGGGAAGGCGAAGTAGTCTCCCTACATGAGATAACACCCCCAGGTTTCTCTGTCCTTCATCAATCGTGGACTGTGGGTTGGGGGGGAGGAGTAGCGTTGTTATTCCAGGAGGATTGCTCTTTCAGAGCTCTGCCATCACCGGCGATCTCCGGCATTGAATGTGTTGGTCTCGTGTGGGGCATCAAGGAGAGCTTGGCTGTCTGGCTGGTGTACCGACCACCCAGCACACCGGCAGCCACCCTGTCAGACCTGGTGGAGGTGGGGGCGGGCTGGGCCTTGGAGTTCCCAAACCTACTGGTTTTGGGAGACTTCAACGTCCATGCCGATGCCGCTCCCTCCTCACAGGCTCTGGACCTAGCGACTTCCATGGCAACACTAGGGCTCTCCCAGTTTGTTTTGGGCCCCACTCATCAAGCAGACCACACGCTGGATCTGATCTTTGGGGCTGGCATAGATGTGATCATGCTCCCCGCTGTGGAAGTGCCATGGTCTGATCACTACGCTCTGAAAGCCAAGATTGACTTCCTGCTCCTCCCCTGCTCGGGTGACGAACCTATTTGGGCTCGTCCGCAAAGGCTGACGGATCCTGATAGATTCCGACTAGCCTTGCAGGACCCTGCTCCTCCTGGCGACTCATTAGATGACCTTGTTGAGAACTGGAATGTTGGAAAACTAGCCCCCTCGGGAGAGGCTGGCCCCTCTCCCAGGCTACAGGGGCCTGTTTGCCGGTGATATTCCCTGGCTGGCATCCCGGCAGTCCAGGGAGATCTTGATAGGCGACACCTCCCTGATGAAAGGTGCACACCCCCTTCCCTCTTGCGTACCAGCAGGAGAAAGAAGATAGCCAGAAAGTCTATTTCATCCCTAGTTTATTTCTGACTGTACAACTGTACATAAAACATGTCTGCTCGCTCAGTCTCCTCCGAGCAACTGCATCAAACTTCCTTCACACAAGCAACAGGAAGGTCTCATATTACACTGAGAACAAATCTCTGAGAAATCCCTGGAACATCCTGTCCCACGGTCAGGGCCATCATGTAATGTAAACATCGAACTGCTTGTTCGCATCTGCGTAGTAGCCATATCCCAACATGGAGTAACCGGCTCTTGGCAGCCATTGATGAGATCGTGCCTAAGCGCCCTCTGCGACCCCGTCAAAACCGGGCCCCTTGGTTTACTGAGGAGCTCCGGAAAATGAAGCGGGATCTCAGACGGCTAGAACGAGTATAGTGACAGACTCGTGACGGAGCCTCAAGAACATCTTATAGGACGCTTATGAAAGCCTATGAGATGGCTATGAAAGCTGCTAAGAAATCTTACTTTGCAGCTTCCATTGCATCCGCTAGCTCTCGCCCGGCACAACTTTTTAGAATAATTAGGTCAATAACGTCCTTAGGAGGACAACCAAATTTAAGCACAAATTCGACCCACAGCTGTGAGGCATTCACGAGCGGAGAAAGTCTTGTTGCTCCGCCGTGACCTCCCTGCCAATTTAGATACAGTGAATGAACTGGAGGCCCCTCGTCAGACTTCAGGTCCAGTGTTGGACCATTTCAATCGGATACTCCCTGCTGATGTGGATAGATTCCTCCAAGTTGGTAGGCCCACCACCTGCCTCCTTGATCCGTGCCCGTCTTGGCTGATTAGGGAGTGTCCAGATATTGCGTCTTTGTCTCTTAACACGGGGACATTCCCAAGGGAACTGAAGGAAGCAGTGGTGTGTCCACTCTTAAAGAAAACTTCATTCGATCCCTTAGACCTATCCAATTACCGCCCAGTTTCAAATCTTCCATATCTCAAGGTAATTGAGAGAGCGATTGCTGAACAGCTTGGTAGGTTTCTGGAGGAAACATTGGCTTTAGATTCATTTCAGTCCGGTTTCTGTCCTGGTTTTGGGACCGAGACGGCTCTGGTTGCCCTAACAGATGATCTCTGTAGACAACTGGATCGAGGCGGGTCAGGACTGGTGATCCTTTTAGATTTGTCAGCAGCCTTTGACATGGTCGATCATGATCTTCTGGACCACCGCCTCGCAGACGTGGGGATACAGGGCATAGCCCGTAACTGGCTGTGCTCTTTTATCTCTGGTCGGGGACAGAGGGTGGCACTAGGGAGAGAATTGTCGTCGCGCCACTCCTTGGTGTGTGGAGTACCGCAGGGCGCAATCCTCTCCCCGATGCTTTTAAACATCTTTATGCCCAGATTATCCGGAACTTTGGGCTGGGCTGTTACCAATATGCTGATGACACTCAGCTCTATCTGCTGATGGATGGCCACACCGACTCGGCCCCGAACACACTGACCAGATGCTTGGAAGCTGTGGCTGGATGGTTTTGTGGGAGCCGATTGAAACTAAATCCTTCGAAGACAGAGGTCCTATGGCTGGGTCGGGATGGCATGGGGATGAGGGACCAACTCCCTTCTCTTGCGGGGGCCCAATTAGTGCCATTGCCTTCTGTTAAGAGTTTGGGTGTAATCCTTGACGCCTCCCTTTCCATGGAGGCGCAGGTTACAGCAACAGCCAAGGCGACATTTTTCCACCCTCGCCACATCAAGCAGTTGGTCCCTTACCTTTCCCGCCTCGACTTGGCCACAGTGATCCATGTGACAGTCACCTCCAGGCTTGACTACTGTAATTCGCTCTACTTGGGGCTGCCCTTGAAGCTGTCCCAGAAACTCCAGCGGGTGCAGAATGCTGCAGCGAGGCTCCTCACGAGGTCTCTGCCATGGGAGCATATTCACCCAGTGCTTTTCAAGCTGCACTGGCTCCCGGTGGAGTACAGGGTCAGATTTAAGGTGCTGCTTTTGACCTTTAAAGCCCTTCATGGCCTAGGACCCTCGTACCTACGGGACCGCCTCTCCCGGTATGCCCCACAGAGAGCCTCAAGGTCCATAAATAGCAACACCCTAGTGGTCCCAGGCCCGGTCTGGTGGAACGCTCTGCCTCATGAGACCAGGGCCCTGCAGGATCTGATTTCTTTCCACAGGGCCTGTAAGACAGAGTTGTTCCGCCTGGCCTTTGGCTTGGAGCCAATTTGATTCCCTCCCTCTCTTTCTTTTTTCTTTTCCTTCTCCTCCTGCGATGAGGCTGCATTTTAATATTTTAATGTTTCAATATTTTAATGTTGTATTTTAATTTTGTTTTTAAGTTGTAATCATTCAACTTGTTTTTATTATTGCTTGTAAGCCGCTCTGAGCCCGGCCTTGACTGGGGAGGGTGGGGTATAAATAAAAATTATTATTATTATTATTATTATTATTATTATTATTATTATTATTATTATTTGTGCTGTGGGAGAAAAGAAGGGACAAACACTTTGTTAATGGGGTTGAGTCTTCTTAGAGGTTCACATATCCTGTTGAAAGGGGAATTTTTTTTCCCCATGTGAAAATCTGTCACGAAATGCTGTTCCTAAATGCATAGGCATATACACACAAAACAAAACCTGGTATAAAATTCTTTTAAATCCCTTTTGGGGGGGGGACTACTCAAGAGAGGAACTCACAGTGGGAGTGCTCTGATATTTACCTGCAGAAAGAATTTGGCATGTTAGATTTGGAACTTGGCAACCTCTTTGACTTTTGATGGCCCAGGACTTAACATTCCAAGGGCATCCATATCACTGTTGAGCAGCTCTTGACACCAGAACGTTCTTCTTGACGTTTTGTCAGAATCTCCTTTCTTGTAGAAAAAATTAGGTAACTAATAAGTAGCATGCCTATGAAACATTTGTAAGCCCATTTTTTATTTTTTATTTTTTGCTGGTCTCAGGAACTTTGCTGACATGGTATTTTTTATCTCTTATTTAGCCAGAGCAGACGAAGAATTGAGAATTCTGCTCATTGGCAAAACCGGATCTGGGAAGAGCGCAACAGGAAACACCATCCTGGGGGCTGAGAAATTTAAAAGCACATCCAATCTTGATTCAACAACCAAGGACTGCGAACAAGGAGAAGCCACTGTAGGTGGCAGGACAATTGTTGTTGTTGACACACCTGGGTTCTTTGATACAAAAATTAAGAAACGCTTCACACAAAAAGAACTTAAGGAGTGCATTGATATGGTCTCTCCTGGAGCTCATGCCATCCTCATTGTGATAAAAGCAGGAAAGATCACCAAGGAGGACCAGGAAACATTTCAGCTCGTGAAAAAGCTCTTCAAGGATGAAGGAAAGAAGTATCTGATTCTTTTATTCACCTATAAAGATGAGTTAGATAGGAATGGTTCAACTCTAGAGAAGTTCTTAAAAGGTGCTGAGGGGCACCTGAAGGATCTGATTGTGATGTCCGAAGGACGAATGATTGCTTTTAACAATGTGGCTGATGAAGAAGAAAAGCAGAGTCAGGTGAAGGAGCTCATTGGGATGATTGATGGCTTGGTGGTACTTAATGGCAGAACACCACTGTACACCGAAGAACAATTCAATAAGGACATGTCTTGGTGGAGTTGGCTTACGTCTTGCTGGAGATAAGGCTTAAGTTATTGTAAGTTTAAGTTATTGTAAGTTTAAGTCTGCTGCAAGTGGATTTCTTATGGACAGGGCCAATCCTGAATGTATTGGATTTGTGACCATTTCACTCATTTGCCTTCAGTAGCACTAAAGCTCTGCTGGATGAAGTATTCATTGTGTCTGGTCTGTTTGGGGGGGAATCCTGCAACATGTTTAAGTTTTTACTCTCCTAACTATACACTGGAGTTCTGCTGTGGATCAATACTGAGTAGAATTTCATGACAATAACTTCTGTTTGTGTTGATACATTAAATGATTTATAAAACTACAAGTGAGGAACTCAAACTATATCCTTGTTCTTGCTGTGTGTGGGAATTATTTTGTCCCTGGTGTTTCTTCCTGTCCTCGTAAGATGTTATGTCTTTCTTTCCCTGGTTGTTGCTGTTATCCATCATATCAGATTGTTGTTTCTGAAATTTCTCCATCGCTCCATCCCGTGCTTTGTTGTTTTGCAACTTTTAACAACAGCTGAAAAACCACTCTGTCCCAATAAATGACCTGTTTTCACCATTGTGCATTTATTTGGAATGCAAATGTTTCATTTCTCCTGTTCCGTTTAATTTTCCCTTTAATCTTTTCATTAGGCTTTTCAGTATTGATACACTGAAGCAAAAGCAAAAACAAATTGTGGAAATATTCAAATAAAAATGACATTATAAATACCAACCCAGCCACTTTACTTATGGTTCTTGGGCTTAATAGATTATTCAATTTAAAGAAATGATATTAATCTTATTTCTTTTTCTTTTTAAAAATTCTTACAACATAATACAATATCATGTAAACACTGAGCAAACATCCCACTCTAGCCCAGAAGGCAGACTTTAGGAAATGCATAAAAAATAACTCCCAAATAACACAGGTGAGTTCCTACCACAGACAACCGTTTGCACAGAAGGCAAGACACAATTTATGCTAACCCTGGCTGTTTTTTAAAGTCAAGGAAGTCTTGCTTTCATTTTTAGCTGTGCACATAATAAAGTTGTACAGATCGGTTGCAAAGAGTCTTTGTGCTTCAAACCTTGTGCCAATTTTATTTTGTTAGCCCCTCCCCCCACAAGTGTGATTTGTCATCCTTCATTGTACCACAAAGGCTCACACCTTTCCTTGAGTTCGTATACATATTTAAGGCATACTCCACAAGTGTCCTGGGAAAACTGGGACATCCTCTTTTTCTCTGGTGAGTGAACAGCGGCCATTTTGGTTGTTGTGATCTCACACAATTTCACAGCACAATTCCCCTCCCCCAATAAAGTGCTTTTTTCAGGGCTGCGATCTTGCCTTAAAATGCACATTTTGGGGTGCCGTGCCCCAAAAAGTGCTTTAATGGGGGGGGCACAGTGTGAAATCACGCGAGATCACAGTGACCAAAATAGCCAACATGCTCTCTCGATAAAAAAACAGGAAGATGGCATCCCAGATTTTGGCTTTGAAGTGTTGGAGGGTATCCTTAAGATGCATATGTAAGAGGCTTGTTGTTTGTAATTATATTTTGGGAATAATTCATATTCTTGTGTAGCTGCATTGTTTTATACTTTCTGGGTGTCCCATGATCATATTACAAATCAAGCACAGCTAGTCGTTGCCCCTTTTCCTTTTCCAAGTATTTCTTTTCTGATCTCGCGGGCCTCAAAAGACAGCTCTATCGCTATAAGAAACTGCTGAGAAAGCCTTTACTGTCAGCGCAATTACACAAGTCGCTATACACGCAGGTTCACAGCACACGCAATACAAAGCACAATAGCTGTTGCAACAAAAAAGTGTTACTCATTTATACTGCACTTTTCAGACAATACTTTTAAAAGATAAGTGTTTAGGGACGTTTTTAATGTCTGATGTTGTATTGTTTTTAATATTCAGTTGGAAGCCACCCAGATGGGCATTGTATAAATAATAACAACAACAACTTCTTCTTCTTCTTCTTCTTCTTCTTCTTCTTCTTCTTCTTCTTCTTCTTCTGCGAAGGCCACGCAGGCACGGTAAATTAAAGCTATGTCAGCGAATGCTTATGCTTGAATCGCAGGCACGCTAAAGTGAAATGTATCTAAATGAGTTTTGGTTAATAACAGCTAGTTTGCTTCCTTGAATGAGGTAATGAGAAATCTTTCTATGCATATGATTGCAGGAAATTTTAATGCTTTGTGTAAGAAACCTATAGGTAACCACCCTACCCCCCCCCCGGTGTTTGGGGGGTGGGGTTCAGTCTTTGTGGAAGCGATCCCGCTGAACCTATTGCTTGGAAAGTAATAAAATCATTGGACTCTTGATCTCCTCCTGGCTCCTGAGTTTTATTGGCAAGACCCAGGAACTACAGGCTGTTTGCCTGCAACAATGTGAACAAATTTTTCTTCTGAAAGTCTAGCCCAGAGTAAGAAGTTTCAGAACTACTGCAATAGCCCTGCTTCTATCTTCCTGACAGTACGTTTCCGAGCACAATTCAAAGTGTTGGTGCTGACCTTGAAAGCCCTAAACAGCCTCAGCCCAGTTTACCTGAAGGAGCGTCTCCACCCCCATTGTTCCCCCGAATATAGAATGAGATAAGCATCATAGGGTTGCCATATGTCCTCCTTTTCCAGGACATGTCCTCTTTTTCATGGGTAGAGTCATAGCAATCCATAGTTAAAAGTAGAAGTTGGCAAATGAGTCCCAGCAAAATACAAAGTATTAGTGCTGTCTTTTAAAGTCCTAACGTCTCAGCCCAGTATCCCTGAAGGAGCGTCTCCACGCCCATTGTTCAGCCTGGACACTGAGGTCCAGCTCCGAGGGCCTTCTGGCAGTTCCCTCCCTGTGAGAAGTGAGGTTACAGGGGACCAGGCAGAGGGCCTTCTCGGTGGTGGCGCCCACCATGTGGAATGCCCTCCCATCAGATGTCAAGGAAATAAGCAACTATCTGATTTTTAGAAGACATCTGAAGGCAGCCCTGTTCAGGGAAGTTTTAATATTTGATGTTTTATGTATTTTTAATCTTTTGTTGGAAGTCGCCCAGAGTGGCTGGGGAAAGCCAGCCATATGGGCAGGATATAAATAAATGATGATGATGATGATGATGATGATGACGACAGTCCTTGCTTGCTCTGGTCCCCTCACCCAAACCTTTAGCAATCTGGGTCTGTCTCAGCTTGACTTGACCAAAGCCTATTGACCATGGTATGTCTGCCCACAGACTGGCTGTGTTTCATTTTGCTTTGGAAAGTGGAAATTTATTATTTCCACCTTTCAGTGGAAGCTGGATCAAACGGCCACTAACCTTTCTGGATCAGGAGTACATTTTGAATTTGGAGAGAGTGTGGTGGGAGGCAGTAGTCATAAAATTGCTGGCAGGAGTGTGTGGCAGAGCACAAAGTGGCTGCCATGGGGAGGTAAAGGTAAAGGACCCCTGGACAGTTAAGTCCAAAGGCGACTATGGGGTTGCGGTGCTCATCTGACTTTCAGGCCGAGGGAGCCAGCGTTTGTCCACAGACAGTTTTTCCTGAACATGTGGCCAGCAGGACTGAACCACTTCTGGCTCAACGGGACACCATGACAGAAACCAGAGTGCATGAAAACACTGTTTACCTTCCCGCTGCAGTGGTACCTATTTATCTACTTGCACTGGTGTGCTTTCGAACTGCTAGGTTGGCAGGAGCTGGGACAGAGCAATGGGAACTCGCTCCGTCACTGGGATTTGAACTGCTGACCTTCCGATCGGCAAGCCCAAGAGGCTCAGTGATTTAGACCACAGCGCCACCCACATCCCATGCCATGGGGAGGGCATGTCATAACACAAAGTTAGAGAGCAGCGTCTAGTCATTGCTGCTTCAGTCTCTCTCCCTCCCCAACCCCCAGCTGACTGTGGACAGACAGATTTCAAAGGCTTAATAACCCCGTTTCCCCAAACACCGATCCTAAACCAAAGCCTAGACTGCCATCCTGAACCCACTTCCTGGGAATAAGCCCCAGGAAACCAAAAGAGGCCTGTTTCTAAGCCAGACACATTTATCCCCCTACAGCCAATTAAATGTACAGTGAATTCCTAATGAGTGCCTGGACACCAGGTCTTGCACAGCGAGAGACATGCTTGAACCTCTCCCCAAAGTTCTGAAATTTTACCATTTGGGAAGGGAATTATTTAACACCGGGGTCCCCAAACTAAGACCCGCGGGCCTGATAAGGCCAGAGGGACTCGTTTATCAGGCCCGCAGCAACCCCCACTGCTGCCGCCTGCTCTTACTGGCACTGTGCTGCACGGCTGCCCACTTCCGAGTCAGAGGAGCACCGGAAACAGCTTGTGCGCATGCGCAAGTGTTATTTCCGGTGCACATCCGGGTCGGAGGAGCCCTGTGTACATGCACACAAACTATTTCCAGTGCTCCTCCAACCCGGAAGTGCGCCGGAAATAGCGTGTGTGCACGCATACGGGCACGCACTCCCCAGCCCTCCGGCCCGCCGTGCGATCAGTGCTGGAGACCCTGGCCCAAGGCGCAGTAAGTTTGCTGACCCCTGATTTAACACCCATCTCCAGAAAACAACTGTTTTTTTTATTAGCATATTCGAAAACAGGAACAGAGAGCATATTTAACCCCCTCCCCCTGTCCCACTTACAACTTCGGACCAAATACTTTTCGCTTTTCAATGGAAGCTGGATCAAATTTGTCCTGCATCCCTCATTCCACTTCCTTGTTCCTCAGACCCTTTAATCGCCCATCTGTCTGGTATTTGTAGGGGCAGCCCCATGGGAAATCCTATTGAACTGAGTGCGACTTACTTCTGGCTTGCAGTGTGAAGCTGCCTAGTCTTCACCCAGTTACATGGGAGCAAGCACCATTGAATACCGTGGGATTTACTTATGAGTAGACAGAGCAATTGATCTGTCAGAGCAATTGATGCTTTTGAATTATGGTGCTGGAGGAGACTCTTGAGAGTCCCATGGACTGCAAGAAGATCAAACCTCTCCATTCTGAAGGAAATCAGCCCTGAGGGCTCACTGGAAGGACAGATCCTGAAGCTGAGGCTCCAAGACTTTGGCCACCTCAGGAGAAGAGAAGACTCCCTGAAAAAGAACCTGATGTTGGGAAAGATGGAGGGCACAAGGAGAAGGGGACGACAGAGGACGAGATGGTTGGACAGTGTTCTCGAAGCTACCAGCATGAGTTTGACCAAACTGCGGGAGGCAGTGGAAGACAGGAGGGCCTGGCGTGCTCTGGTCCAGGGGGTCACGAAGAGGCGGACACGACTAAACGACTAAACAACAACAGACAGCGCAAGGCTCCATTTACAATTAAGGAATAGACACTCCCACTGTTTCCAGAGAAATGGCTGGCAGCTGAAGCATTGCAATTACGGAATGGAAAGGGGATTGGTGACCTTTTCCTTCAAAATTAGAGGAGGGGCTTTGTGCGCCGCCATCACCATTTCCTCCATTTGGCGCAGGAATTTTATTTTCAGGGTAAACAGGAGTCCATTTTTGCCCCTACACACACCACTTTTAATTGTTCTCCCATACTTCCGAGGGGAGGAAAAAGGAAAACCGGGGCATTCCAGGATCAAATCAGAAACTGGGATGGCTTATGCAATTCCTGGGCTGTCCCTGGAAAACAGGGGCTCTTTGAAAACATGCATTCTCCCACCTCGTGGTCGGACTATCCCTGATTGAGATTTCAGAAGGCTCTCCCTGCTCAGGAGGACAAGGAAGGCAGAGAAAGCTGCAGGGAAACTATCGGAGTAAACAGCAAAAGCAAAAGCAAAAGCTGTGGACCATTTCTGAGAATTTGCACTGTTAGAAATAACACCCTGCCTAGTGTGGGAAACCCCGATAGGCAGGAAGAGCATTCTGTTTTTCATGTCAGTGGTTTCTATCTTCTGCTCCACCTTGAATGCAAAACAACATAGCGGTTTCTCTCCTCTTTGCACAACAGAGCAGCAGAGACCTCGCAGTTTCATCCCACATGCTATGTTTTGTTTATGCTGCACGCAAACCTTATTTCACATGCATATATCTGGAGTGTGTTACACGAATTTATGTTGTTACTGAAATTACGGGGGGGCGCAGATCTTTAAAGTTATTAAATGTTACAAATATTATGCCTGAACGTATCCTTTCAACTTGACAGCTCAGGGAAGATACCTAGCTTTATAAATCATATAAATCAACCCCTTTGCCAATTTCCTCCATTCCAATGCCATTTTGCCCTTGGAAAAAGGACTCTTTTCCCTCCCACCTCCCACCACAATCCCTCAGACACATACACTTCTCCCTTCCCAGGAAATGCCCAGAGGTGACAATTGCTGAGCTTATTGTTAGCCAAGGAAAGCTAAATCCTATCACTGACTTGCCCCACGATCTAGATATGCAAGGGAAGTTCTATTGTGGGCACATGTGCTAAACCCTGCCTGTGGTGCCCACCCCCTTTACCCCAAATGATGAGACAAGAGACCAGAGTATGGGTTCAAATTGGCCACAACTTTATTGAGCTTCAGACGTGGGAAACTTGGCACAGGCCTTGGCAGGTAACCCTCTCAGCCCGCCTGGCTGAGGATATGCAGGCAGATGAGGTCCAGCGAGAGGGGACTGCAAAGCGCAAACTTACACAGCCTGCCCTTCCACCGACCTCGTCCCGGGAGTTTGACCTACATGACGCCGCTCTAGGGCCAGGGACGCCCGGTTCTTGCCCTTTAACGGGCCCTGCAAGCGCCGCCACATGGGATCATGAACGCACCCCCCACAAATTGATGATAGACTAAAGGATACTTTGCCAAGGCCTAAAACTGCCACCCTAGGCCCCCTAAGGGCTGTGGGAAAATGATTGCTTGTACATAAGAGCATGAGCAGAGTTCTTATTATTGCAGAGTGATTTTACAGCACGAGATATTGCTAAGAGCATGATGAGCATGTGAACACCTCATGCTAGACTAATGATTGGCTCACGTAGCATAACATTCTCTTTGTCTGTGGGCAAAAGCAAGGTTACATTCCTTTGATTTGTTACTTTTGAGTACCAGGCAGAGCAAGCGCAGTGCTGGAGGAGGGAGGATGATCTATTTTTTACTGCACACAATAAACGTTACGGCTGTAGCCAAAGCTTCTTCTTCAAGTCATCTTGGTGTGAGACTGATTTCTTACTGATTTTCTTACTGATGTCGAGCTGGATTCTCGACATTTGGTGCCCCGTGTGACTACCTTTGGACTCCACGTTGTTTCTCATCGTTCAGCGCTCACCACGCGTCTTTCATCCGCTATGGATCCCGGTGAGTGCTCCCTTGGTACCCCGTGTATGTGATTCTGGATTACGTTAAGGACTTATCAGCACTCATCTCGCCCGGCAAGGGCTGCAGACGCGTCGTTCATCCACCTAGTGGATCCCTGGTGAGTGCTCCCAACCCCCCCTTTCTTTTGCCATTATGGGGCAGTCTCTCTCTCCACCACAGAAAAAGTTTTTTGAAGACCTTAAATTTCTCTTGGCCAGCAACAGCCTCATTGTCTCAGATGCTGATATCGTGTCTCTTATAGAAGCATTGGATATTCACTGTCCCTGGTTTCCTCAGCATGGGAATTATAGTTTAAAAGACTGGGAAAAGATAGGACAATTTTTCCAAAACCATCCTCAGATTGATGTCAGAGTTTTGCATGCCTGGTCTGAAGTTTATACAGCAATGTCCAGTTTGACTCCAGCCAATCTCCTTTTGGCTGCCGCATCTGTTTCTTTGCCTGCCGACTTTCCCTTGATATATCCAGCATTGCCATCTTCTGCTGTTCCGCTATATGCCCCACCAAAGGCTCCTGTCCTCCCTCCCCTGCATTCTTCGCATTCCACACCCCCCATTTCCACTGCCCTCCAAGAGACTCCTCCTGCTGCTCCTCCGTTGCTTGCCTTTGATTCAGACAGTCCAACTCTCTCAGCCCCCGTCATGCTGACCCAAACTGATGTTCTCGATGGGCTGACGGGAGGAGGCAATTTTCTTACCATTGCCCAACAGTTGGCCCTTGATCCTATGTATTGGGCAGCCACCACAGCCGCTGCCCAAGAGACTCTGGCCTCTGTCCCTGATGACAGGAATGAGCGTGATGGCCGATGTGGCAGCATCAGACAGGGCCCTGCAAAGCCCTATGGACAATTTGCTGATCGCTTGTATAATACCTTCAAGCGGCAAGTTCAGGACCTGGCAGCACAAGAACTGATTGTACGCCAGCTTGCGTTTGCTGATGCAAATGAGGACTATAAGCAAGTGCTGCGCCTTCTAATGGCAACATCAAATATAGCCATTGCAGACATGCTTAAAGCCTGCCAGTCAGTGGGCACTGCTAGCCACGGCCTGCTAGCCACGGCCTTGTCCTCCGCCATGTCCCAAAATCCTGCAAAGGATAAAACCTGTTGGCTTGACAGTGGCTAAGGAGAAAATCCAGCGGACTTTACCCATTACGTACCTGGGACACAAGCTGACAGCATCTGCTGCCATTCCAGTCACGCCTCAACTACAGTTCCCTGAGCATCTTAAACTGGTGGATTTACAACAAATTCTTGGACAGCTGAATTGGATAAAGAGTTATTTGGACCTGCCCACCTCCACTCTGTCTCCACTATTTTCTGCCCTTAAAGGACATAAGGATCCAGCAGACAAGATCACAATCACCTCTGCAATGGAAGAGGCTCTTCCACAGCTGTTCCAGTGTTTCCTGGCACGCTGAAAGGCCATCTTCATCCCTACTGCATTGGCCCCCCTTTTCCCTGGGAAGCCACTTCAACCACCAAACATCATTACAGTTTTGCTGCCTCCTAATAGCAACCATCCCATCTGTGTCATCACGCTTCATTGGGCTTGGACTTTTGACTCAGCAGTACAAGGAGCAATACATTAGACTTATTTACAGCAAATGGGCTCCTGTATCTGCAGAAATGGTTGTGTGACTTCTTCTGGATTGTGGTTTTTACATGCCAATAATCGAGCCACGAAATATCACACAGGTTGCTCGGAAACAGCCATTGGAATAATTTACCATTCACATCCTTATTGGCATCGCTTGGATTTTACCCCCCAGATCTCTTCTATTTTTTCCTCCTCCCTCAGGAGTCCTGCCTTATGATGTGTTCCCCTGAGCATGTACAGAGGGCTGTCTTGGAACTATTGTGGACTCTTGGCAGGGGAGGGGGTGAGGGGATTTCAGTGTGTTCCAGTTGTTTCATTTTTGTGCTTTGGCATGGTTCCCGGACAGAAAGCAAGTTGCAATATGGTTCTTTAGCAAGGTCTGCGAAGACAATGGGCTCTGTTCTCGACCTTGTTGCAATCTTTTTAGTTACAGCAAGCGAAATATGCTTGGCTAGTGCATTTTAGCTGCTGAGAAAAATGATTTTTAAAAGCTTCTCAAAGCTTTGAGCTTTTTTTTGGTGGTGGTATTCTAGCATTCCAGTAAATGCTTCATATAAGATTAGCAATAATATGAAGGACAATCGTATAAGTTTATTCCCTGTGTTTTTTATTGCTTGCAGAAATAGTGTCTTATTGTTTTCGTTTTAATCATAATAGAAAAAAAATTTTTAGGTTATTATCCATATTATAATTGGACCTATGCGTATGTTAATGGATCTTCTTGTTTTTTTAATGTTACCACTAAGAGTGGTAGGCCAAAAGTCTCAGTTAATAATGTCACAACCTACATGACCTATGAACAACAAGCTAAGCTGCGTGTAAAGATTTTTATGTTTGGTTCAACTGGATGAGAAAGAGCAGTAAATCTACATGTTTGCTTCAATCTGATTTATGGTTATTCTGTGGCAAATTGGACCGAAGCTTTGTTTTTAATTCTATCATCTTTGTTTTAAAAATAATTAACAAACAAACAAACAAACAAAGTCAGAAATGAGAGAAGTTGCTTTATAAACTTTTTATGCTTTAAATGTAATCTTTGCCTCTAAAGGTGGAATTTGTGCCTTAATTCATTCTCATTGTTGTATGTATATAACTGATCAATCGACCAATATCTCCACTACTATTGATTATATGGAACAAATGATAACCCATAATCCTTTGAATCCGTCTGAAGGTTTTGATCCATGGGATTGGTTATTTTATTGGTTACTTAATGGATTATGGTTAAGAAATTTATTATTGATTGTAATTGCATGTATTGTTGGTTTTATTATGTATTCAATGCTTGCTTTCTTTAATTCCCAATGTACTGCATGGTGGTTTCGACCACGGCCCACCACAGGGATTACAAGGGGAATTTATGTTGCAAAATATAAATGCTTAGGTAATGGGATTGCGATTCTGATTAATGGTCCCTCTTTTCCTCTTATAATATAAACAAGAAAAGAGGGCATGTGGGAAAATGATTGCTTGTACATAAGAGCATGAGCAGAGTTCTTATTATTGCAGAGTGATTTTACAGCACGAGATATTGCTAAGAGCATGATGAGCATGTGAACACCTCATGCTAGACTAATGATTGGCTCACGTAGCATAACACTCTCTTTGTCTGTGGGCAAAAGCAAGGTTACATTCCTTTGATTTGTTACTTTTGAGTACCAGGCAGAGCAAGCGCAGTGCTGGAGGAGGGAGGATGATCTATTTTTTACTGCACACAATAAACGTTACGGCTGTAGCCAAAGCTTCTTCTTCAAGTCATCTTGGTGTGAGACTGATTTCTTACTGATTTTCTTACTGATGTCGAGCTGGATTCTCGACACCCTAAGGGCCTCGCCACCAAGAGTCCCACAACCGAGGAACCATCACCCATCGTCTGTCTTCAAACCTCCCTGAGGACTTGTCGCAAGTCGTGCATCCAGAGGTCATTCCCAAATGGGGTCAGATGCACCCCATCCACCCTGAATAAGCCGGCCATCTCTGCCCTGATGGTGGGGTGTGGGATAGAGAACCCGCCAATTAGCCGCATGGTATTGCGCATGGCCCTGTTGATTTTTTCCACCGCATAATTAATGTGAGAGGGATTGGGAACCCCTCTCACATTAATGAATGTAGCTTTTATATGCAGCCAAGCGCCAGCGCCCCAGTGTATTGATGGAGGCTGGGTCCCAACCCTGGACTGCCGCTGAAGTGGCAACCCCGATATGGAAGTAGTGCCCAGAATATACTTGGGGTCAGCTCCACAGGCCGCTATGACTTTGCGCAAGACTGCAGTGAATTGGGATCGCGAGAAAGGACACGTGTTTGTGTGTATGAAGAAAGGGCCCTTGCACTTAGGCCGGACCCTGAAGAAGCAGCGTGTGTCCCGATAGGGGCAGGACCCCTCCTGTTCCGTCGGAGGAGGCACCAATGTGACTCCTTTTCTCAACTGATCCGTTTTTGATGACCGAATTCTGACATTCACAGTATCCCCCGAGAACTTAATGTCCATATCCGCCAACCCTGATTGGTGGCCCTGGCCACCAAACACTCCCCAATGCGCATGGCACCAAAGAAGGCTAGGGAGACTGCTGCTCGAAAGAGACGTGTTTCGAAATTTGACCAGCAGATCTCTGGTAATTTCCCCCCAAATTAGTTTGAGTGTGTCGATAGTGATGGGCTTCCTGCCATCCTGACGTGGGGGAATGATGCGACGCCACCCAGCCAGCAGCTTCTTGACGTGGAAGCTGTCACAGGGGTCCAGCCAACAAAGGAATTTACAAAAGAAGGAGATAGCTGCCCTGTAAAGCATTAAAGTTTTAATGGCAAGGCCCTTGCGCTTTAGGAGAACCAGGAATTGAAGCACCTCCTCCTCAGAAGCGCGCCGTGTTATGGAGCCATGAAAATGCCCAAAGGCACCCCAGGCCCTGGAATAAGAACGTCTAGTGGAGGGTGCAAATGCTGACAATGCTCCCTGGTTTACTTCTCACTTCCAATCTCCCACAGATCGTCTGGGAAGGCATCCGGGGTCTGGGCTGCCTCTGGTGCCAGCTCACGGAAACGCTCCATCTGGAAATGAGATAATGCATCAGCAATGTTTTTGTTAAGACCAGGTATGAAATGGGCTGTGAAGGAAATATTGTGCCACAGGCACTCCAGCACGAACAGGCGCAGCACCCTTAGCACCCTATCGGACTTTGCTGACTGCCTGGATATAACTCTTACCACCGCTTGATTGTCAGACCAGAAACAGACCCTGGAATTCGAGGAGAGGGTTCCCCAGATGCGAATGGCAACTAGAATAGGGAAAAACCCAAGGAAAGGTAAATCGCAAGTGATGCCTGCTACGTGCCAAGAGGATGGCCATGGTTCGGCACACCAATGGCCCTTGAAGAACATGCCAAAAGCATAGCGGCCAGAAGCATCAGAATGGACCTGGAACTCCACCCCAGGATTGAGGTTTCTCTGCCAAAATGAGACCCCGTTATAATCCTGCAAGAATGCAAGTCAAAAAAGAGAGAAAGAAAAGAAAAGAAAAGAAAAGAAAGAAAGAAAGAAAGAAAGAAAGAAAGCCAAGTCTTCAAATCGTCCTTTATCTGCTTTGTCACCCCGATGCTATGGTGGGGGGCACAGAAAGCACGACCTGGCACAACTACCCTACATGCAAAATTGAGATGGCGCATTAGGGATTGAACCTGGCAAAGGGTGGTCTTTTTAACCCCCAGCATTGTTTCCAGCAAGGCTTTTAAGGATTCGAGTTTGGACTGCGGGAGGCGTGATGATTGCTGATGTGTGTCCAGTTCAATACCCAAGTAGGAAAGGACCGTAGAAGGGCCCTCGGTCTTGTCGGCAGCCAAAGGTATGCCAAAGTCCGCCGCAAGACACATGAAAGTAGCTAAGGATAGGGCGCAGGAGGGGGAATCCCAGGCCCCATCATCAAAAAGTCATCTAAATAATGGGTGATGTAAGGGGAACCAGATGTCTTTTTGATGGCCCATTCAATAAATATGCTAAAGGTTTTGAAGGCTGCGCAGGCCACAGAGCAACCCATAGGCGTAGCCTTATCAAAATACCAACTGTCCCTGAGTTTAAGAGTCAAAAGTCCTCAGGATGAACTGGGAGCAGTCGAAAGGCTGACTTGATGTCACGTTTTGCCAATAAGGTCCCTGGGCCTAAATCCCTAATCGTTCTGATGGCCACGTCCAAGGACACATATTTTACAGAACAATGCTCACGTGGTATGGCATCATTCACAGACCCACCCCTAGGATATGACAGATTGTGTATCATACGGAACTCACTGGGAAGTTTTTTGGGCACTATGCCAAGTGGGGAAATTATCATTTTTTTGAAAAGGGGGGCAGGGAAAGGGCTGGCTACTAAACACCTAAATGCCGCTCTTTTTCAATTTTGTTAAATGCAACAAGGGGCATTTCCCTTACCGACTTTTGATTGGGAGGGGTTCTGGATACCGGTGAGCTGGAGACGGGAATGCGGAAGTTGCAGCGGAACACTGCCTCCAAGTAGTTGGCTGCAGCCCTGTTGGGATAAGCTTGTAACGAAGGTAACATCGCTGAGAGGCAGACAGGGGTTGGGGCTAGGGCGGAAAAAACCTCATTTTCTAGAGGCAGCCTTGGCCTGTTGGGTTCCAGAGGTAGAGGCTCCTGAGTCTTGCGTTCCTGGATCCACTCCCCTATCCTGTCTTTCGAAAACCACAAAAAGGAGGCTTAGCCCGAAAACACTTAGTCTGTGGGTGAGGACCACCGCAGCGCTCGCACACATGGTCAAAATGGCATCTGTCTCTGCTACACAACCCATTATTAAACTCCCAGCATGCTGACGTAGCCACCCTCTGTACTTTGGAGGAGGGTTTGCCTAATTTCCCCCCAAAAGACCTTTTTTGGAAGTGTGGTGCCACTACTTCGAACCAAATATCACTGTCCTTAATGTCCCACCGCGCCTTGGGGTCTTCAGCAGCCCTCTCATGGAATCCTCATCATACGCTAAAGCCACGAGTCCCCTGCCATTTTCCTGGCTTTTAAAATAATGCCTTGGTAGTTGGCTAGGTGCCATGCCTTGTCGGGGTAAGCGGCGGCCACCAATCCCATATAGGATGTGTGATTGATTAACCAATTATCGAATGTTCTGTCAACATCCACTTCATCAACATCCTTCTTACGACACAATTCCAGCTTAAACTTGGAACTACAAGAAGAAGCCGGGGAGAGCAGAGAAAAGATATCTACAAATTCCCCATTTAGGATGCGGTTGCGAAGATTCTTTTTAAGCCGAGTGCTGGGTGGCTGATCCGTCCGCTTGAAGTTTCACACCCGCACCCTCCCTTTTGCGTCCAGCCCATCTTCCCCGAATGGCTCCCTGGCCCCAAAAGTGTGGCGATGATGCTGGATGTGATGTTCCCAAATCCAACTAGGAAGGCCAGGGGCCTTGTGGGTAGTAACCCAGTACCCCTTACAGCGCTCTTCCAACTTGCCACAGGAGGAATCACATGTACCTGAAAGATCCGAAGGATCCAAAGTTTCCCTCTTGCACTTACGCCCAGGCTTCCTTGACCTGAAAGACCTCTTCTTCCTGCGTTGTGTTCTGCGTGAATTGGGGCTGGAGGAGCTGTCAGGTGAACTCGAAACAGGTGACCTATGCCTACGCCTACCCTCGCAAGAGGGGACTCAGACTTATCTAAATGCTCCTCAGCCTGGGCCAGGCGACACTGCAGGCTGCGGTTCTGGCACATTAATTCCGGCACATCATCCCCACAGCAAAGAGAAGTGTCACTCTCAGCCACGAGCTCCTCTGGGAATACACACTTTTTCTTTTTAGGGTGGGCCCTGTAAGGGCCTGGCATCAGAGGTGGAGGGGCCGTCAATATGATCATCCCTCACCTTTTTTCTAGTTATTACAAGCCTCATAGGCAGGACCTTCCTGCCAGAAGACAAGGCCCTTTAAAAATCCTATTGGTTGCTTTTATAGGGTTGCTCGGGGTGCCCTTCGCAGTGGCTTTAGGGGTGCCCTCCACTATGGCTTCATGAGTGTGAGGGGGGAGCCTTCCCTTTGTTCTGCAGCCATGGCTAGAGACATGATGCATCTACCACTACTAGCACCCGCTAAAGACCTGGGCGAGATGGGCAGGTCATATTATTATTATTACTATTATTATTATTATTTTATTATTATTATTATTATTATTATTATTATTATTATTATTATTATTATTATTATTATTATTATTATTCTACTACTACTACTCCTACTACTACTGCTAGTACTTTGGCCACCTCATGAGAAGAGAAGACTCCCTGGAAAAGGCCCTGATGTTGGGAAAGATGGAGGGCACAAGGAGAAGGGGACGATGGAGGACGAGATGGTTGGATAGTGTTCTCGAAGCTACAAACATGAGGGAGGCAGTGGAAGACTGGAGGGCCTGGCGTGCTCTGGTCCACGGGGTCACGAAGAGGCTTACACGACTAAACCACTAAACAACAACTACTACTACTACTACTACTACTACTACTACTATATTGGCTATTTTTCTACAATGTTGGTTTGTTGTTTTTTGCAATTAGAACATTTTTTGGGGGGGGTAGCGACAGAACCAGCCAACCTATCTGCACACACACACGCTAAAACTGTGGAAAAAGGAATAACAAGTTAATTCACATACATATGCTATGGGATCCTGTGGAGTAGACCCTCCTAGGATCAAATGCGTGCAGCACATGAGGCCCGTAGCCATAGCGGAAAGGGGGGGGATGCAAAACAACATGACCGCCATGCACATTTGAAGCATCCCACGTGCGGCCTGGCCATGCCCCCCCCCCCCCGAGCCACCAAAAAGAAATTGCCATGTGGTCTACGGTTGAGAGCAGCAGCAGCAAAATTAAAGTCATGCGGCCTACAGCTGGGGGCGCACACCACCCCTTCTGGCTGGTGGAGCGCCCCCCCCTGGTGAGTGGTGGCCCGCAAAAAAAAAAAAGGCCCCGCGATCTAGCCGGGATGTAAATCTATTGACTGGTGTTTTGCTCCAAATTGCTTGAGTAGTCTCTCAACCCAGAATTTTTTTTAACTGATGGTGCCCCACGTGGGGCTAGTGGTTCTCCTGTGTGGTTTGGCAGGAAATCTTGAATTTTCCAGCGTGCACCAGGCAAGCTTAGCCTGGGGAAATTGTCCTGATCTCGGGCCATGCTGCACAGGCATAACTAGCTGAAAGACACAGCGGTAAGTCCCAAGAAAGGGTGGGCAATTTGCTCTTGGGTCATTTAACAGAAAGGAGAGTAGAAAGCTGATTCATAGAATCGTAGAGTTGGAAGAGACACCCCAAAGGTCATCTAGCCCAACCCCCTGCAATGCAGGAACTCAACTAAAGCATCCATGACAGATGGCCCTCCGACCTCTGCTTAAAAACCTCCAGGGAAGGAGCACTACCTCCAGAGGGAGACTGTTCCGTGGTCAAACTGCTCTTACTGTCAGAAAGTTCTTCCTGATGTTTAGTCAGAACTGTTAGGATATTTCCGTTCCACCTTAAAAGGGAGCAGGCTTTGTGAGTCACAGAGTCTGCACATGTCCTGTTCACAGGATGTTTATTGTTTGCTGTTCCTTTCGATTTCGCAGTCGGTCAGAGACGCTGACTCAGAACGGTCATGTTTTTCCTTTGTTCTGTTCAACGCTAAGTAAAGTCTGTTAATTATGCTCTTCTGCGGTGCAAGCTTTCTGGCTGTGTTTTCTGCTGATAAACAGTGTGCACAAGCCCCGGAATGCAGCCAATCTATTTCTGAGGCTTCGTGTCGCTAACTGCTGGATCTGCCTGTCTACGGGAGATCGATGGACGTCCGGCACCCGGCTTGGGGCCATGATGGGCTATATCTCCCTGGCAGTTTCCCAACAAGAACCTCCTTTCTCATAACCTGAAGCCATTGGTTTGAGTCCTCCCCCCCAGAGAAGGAGGAAACAAGCTTGTTCCCCCTCCCATGGCACAGCCCTTCCGATATTTGAAGATGGCTCTCCTATCTCCTCTCAGTCTCCTCTTTTCCAGGCAAAACATCCCCAACCTCATCAACTGTTCCTCCCAAGGCTTCATCTCCAGACTTCCAGCTTGTCAACATCCTTCTTAAATTGTATTGCCCAGAACGGGAGACAGGATTCCAGGTGTGGTCTGACCAGGTGTGGTCTGGCATCTGGAAAGTAACAGTATTCTGGTTGAAACTGGCTTTCTTCTGTTGGGAGGAGATGGTCAGTCAGTTCCTTCCTTAGCAGACCGCAAGCTTCACATGAGCCCACAGTGTGATGCAGCAGCAAAAAAGGCTAAGGCTATTTGAGGCTGCCTCCACTCATTACGCAGTAATGAGTCTATGGCACATGGCCTGACTCTGTATAAGGCTGTCTTATACATAGTTCCCATGTTACTCTGGTTTGCTAGGTATTCTGGCAATGCTCAGTGTGTCTCTGAATACCCCAGTTGCTGAGAATCACAAGTGTGGAGGAGGCCATTGAGTTTATGTCTTGCTTGTGAGCTCCCTGTTGGGGCACCTGGTTTCCAGGTCTGTCTTTTGCCTGATCCATCAGCTGGGCTCTTTTGATGCCCTTTTACGGATGGGTAACTGGATAAATCAAGTGAGAAGAAAAGACTTTCAGTTTCCACTGCTGAGGATATGTCAAAACTTCCGTTGTAACTGTGCACTCAAAACCTGTGTCAGACTCAGAACTCCGAGAGGGACGGGGAGAGTCAGAGGCTGCCTGAAGTTGCATTGAGAAACAGCCAGACCAGGAACACCTCCAGGCTGAGAAAACTGCCCAGCAGAAGTCAAGGTAGTGAAAACACCCTGTTGTTCTGGTGGAATTAAGCAGAGGTGGGGATCCCTCCTGCAGGAGGAAATGGAGGGGGGGGGAATGTTTTGCAAATGCCACAATGCTCCTTCCACACCTGGTTTTTAAGGGGCGGTTGGTGGTTGGAGGCAAAGTCTGCCCTCCTGGGTGATGCTCTAAAAGGGAGGGGAAAAGGGGGGGCACAATCCATGCCATGGACTCACCCCTTTCTGTTTTTATATAATTTTTATTAAATTTTCTGTTTTACAACTGAAAATACTCATTTTACATCCTTAAAATAGCAATGACTTCCCTTCTTCTCTTTCCATGGTTCATTTTACATCTCATAAATCCCTGCATATTTTACAAAAACTAAACCATTCAGTATTCCATTATTGCATCCATCCAGACTTATTTACACTGCTGAATTTATCTTAATGCTGCCAGTGTCTTCAGCTGTGCACAATTATTTTCCATATATTCAATAAACATTTTCCAATCTTCTTTAAACACATTTTCTTCTTGTTCTCTTATTCTATATCTTGAGTCTGCAAGCTGTGCATATTCAGTCAACTTCAGTTGCCGTTCTTCTTTGGTTGGGACCTCGCTCGTTTTCCCTTTTGGGGCTAACAAAACACGGGCCGCAGTAGTAACATACATAAATAACCTTTCCTGACACCTGGGAATTTCCGTCTGAATTATCCCCAACAGAAAGGACTCGTCTTTTGTTTCCCAGTCTAATAACAGATTTATACATTTTAAACAAAAGTTCCTCTTTGTTATGTAGAAGTTCTTTTTTGAATTGTCAGCTTTGGTCCGAAAAACCATTCTTTCTATCTACTTTAAACATTTCATGTGACAGATGGTATTGCAACCAATCCGTAATATGGCGCCTTACATTTTCCATTGATTTCAACATTCCTTGTTTTGCTAGAGTGGACATGCAATTGAATGTTTGGTCCAGCCAGTCGAAACTTCCTGTTCCTCCTGGCCTGGATCATCCTTCCTTGCATGTGACCAGTGGGTGGGCGTGACCTTTCCAGACCTGGCAAAAGGCCAAGTCACCTGCCACCTTTCTCTTTCCTCCCCTTTTTGTCCTGCCTGCTTCCTGCCTCACCTGGACTGGACTGCTGGCTGCCATAGCAGTTCCCCAGGTCATCTCCCATATGGGGTAAACCTGTTTGTACGTGTTTGTAACTTTAAGCCTTAAGCCTGCCTTCAGGGATCACACTGTGCTCAGCCTGATCATAAGTAAAACTACTTTTTGTTACTTATGAATAAGACTGTGGTGTCTTTATTCTTTTAGGAGGGATTCAAAAGGGTCTTACCGGGAATATTAGAACATATCTCAGTCTAGACAAGCCAGATTGAATTGTGTATTGTCTTAAGAAATTCGCATGAGTTTGCAACCAGCTGCTTCTCTGCTAAGTGAAGTGCTAAGCTAAGTGAAGAAACTTGCTAGCACAAGTTAGGAAGGATATTAATAAACAATATATTCTCTCCTGCCACTCTGAACATTCCCACAAGACCATCTAGTCCAACCCCCACAACGCAGGAATCACATCGAAAGAATCCATGACCGATGGCCACCCAGCCTGTTTAAAAACCCACAAGGAAGGAGATTGCACCACCTTCTGAGGGAGTCTGTTGCACCATCAAACAGTTCTTGCCTTCGGAAAGTTCCTCCTAAGGCTTAGTCAGAATCTCCTTTTTTGTAAATCAAATCCCCTGGTTTGAGTCCTGCCCTCCGGAGAAGTAGAAAACAAGCTTGCTCCCTCTCCGGTGTGGCCAGAATGTAGAAGGGGCGTTCTCAGGCGAAGTCATTCGGTTTAGAGTTTGATTTTTACCATGTTGACCCAGAACTGAGCTTATCTGCAAACGCTCTTGCCTTGTACAGCAAGTAGGAATGCAAGGACCTCTAAGTTTTGGTTCTTCCTTTTGGATTGAGACCCCTCACAAGGAGTTCATTTTTTCACTGGAGCCAAGGCAGAAGGCCAGCAACTTTTATCTCTTTGAATGTTGCTTCCTGCTCCAAGCTTCTTGGCTTGCAGTCTTAGGTATCAGAGAGGACCAATTTACATATTCCCCAAACTTTGTTTTTGACTAAGGACTCCAGTAGCAGGAAAGTCCCTGGAGAGAAACTGAGTTTCCAACACCGAGAGTCCCCCAGGAGTTCTGCAAATGACTTTTGGTGTTTTTAATGCAGGATTTCTGGACCGCTGTGAACCTTGATGGCAGCTTGTCTTTCTGCAACAGGCAGCATGGCCAAAGGTGAGTCTTTTCCTGACACTGACCATCCTGAGGTAGCAAAGCAAATGCTGCATGGTTTGCTTATGACTTCAAGGTGGCCACAAACAGGTCTTCTCCTTGGATCATACTGAGGGTAGAAACTGTGGTCAGGGTGCCCACTGGAAAGAAACACCACAACACATTTCCTGTGCACCCTCAACTGGCAAGAGAAATAGCGGTAGGAAATTTCCCTTGTACGGTGGAACCTCGGTTTTCGAACGTAATCCGTTCCAGAAGACCGTTTGAGTCTTGAAATGTTTGAAAACTGAAAACTCAATACCGAAGCCTCAACACAATATGGAAACTCAAAATGGAAGCTGCGCGGCATGTTCAACTTCTGAAAAGTGTTTGAAAACCGAAGCATTTCCTTCCAGGTTTACGGCGTCCGAGTTCCGAAATGCTTGTCAACGGAGACGTTCAAAAACAGAGGTTCCACTGTAGCTTCAATAGAATCACAGCACTGCAAAGTTGAAAGGGACCCCAAGGGTCAAATAATAATAATAATAATAATAATAATAATAATAATAATAATAATAATACTTATACCCTGCCCATTTGGCCGGGGCCCCCCAGCCGCCTTCTAAAAGTCAGGTAAAGGTAAAGGTACTCCTGACCATTAGGTCCAGTCGTGGATGACTCTGGAGTTGCATGTACATCTCACTCTATAGGCTGAGGGAGCAAGCAGACAGCTTCCGGGTCATGTGGCCAGCATGACTAAGCCACTTCTGGCAAACCAGAGCAGTGCACGGAAACGCCGTTTACCTTCCCGCTGGAGCAGTACCTATTTATCTACTTGCACTTTGACGTGCTTTCGAACTGCTAGGTTGGCAGGAGCAGGGACTGAGTGATGGGAGCTCACCCTGTTGCGGGTATTCGAACTGCCCACTTTCTGGTTGGCAAGCTCAAGAGGCTCAGTGGTTTAGACCACAGCACCACCGGCGTCCCTAAAAGTCAGGTAGTTGTTTATTAATCTAGTCTGATCCCCTGCAATGCAGGAATCGCAACTACCGCACCCGTGGCACATGGCTAGCCAACCTCTGCTTAAAAACCTCCACGGAAGGAAAGTCTGATGCTCTTGGCATCAGAAAGTTCTTCTTGACATTTAGTCAGAATCGCCTTTCTTGTAAAACAAATTAGGTAACTAATAAGTAGCACACCTATGAAACATTTGTAAGACTTTTTTGTGTGTATGTGTTAGTCTCAGGAACTTTGCTGACATGGTATTTTTTATCTCTTATTTAGCCAGCACAGACGAAGAATTGAGAATTCTGCTCATTGGCAAAACCGGATCCGGGAAGAGCGCAACAGGAAACACCATCCTGGGGGCTGAGAAATTTAGAAGCACATCCAATCTTGAGTCAACAACCAAGGCCTGCGAACGAAAAGAAGCCACTGTAGGTGGCAGGACAATTGTTGTTGTTGACACACCTGGGTTCTTTGATACAGCATATAAGAAACGCTTCACACGAGAAGAGCTGAAGACGTGTGTTAGTCTGGTCTATCCTGGAGCTCACGCCATCCTCGTCGTGATAAAAGCGGGAAAGATCACAAAGGAGGACCAGGAAACATTTCAGCTCGTGAAAAGGCTCTTCAAGAATGAAGGAAAGAACTATCTGATTCTTTTATTCACCTATAAAGATGAGTTAGATAAGAATCATTTAACTATAAATGAGTTCATACGAGGCGCTGAGGGGCACCTGAAGGATCTGACTGAGATGTCCGAAGGACGATTGATTGCTTTTAACAATGTGGCTGATAAAAAAGAAAAGCAGAATCAGGTGAAGAAGCTCATTGAGATGATTGATGGCTTGGTGGCACTCAATGGCAGAACACCACTGTACACCGAAGAACAATTCAAAAAGGACAGCTCTAGCTCTTGCTGTAACATTTTGTAATATCGGCAGTGAGGAGTCGGGAATCAAGGATGTAGATATGTTTGCCCACCACCACTTTCTTTTCTTTTCTTAATAATAATTTTTATTAGTTTTCAATTACAATCCAATAATAGCCTCATTATAACAATACCAATTTATAATACAATTATTAATACCTATCATTCAAATACTGGGTCATACAATTTAGATAGTGCCCCCCCCCACATGCTAGAATTGATGGCTTGATTATTTTCTTTATTTCTGCATTCCAAAATCTTATTACTTTCCATTACTTTCCCTTATACAACAACTGCAATATTAATAACTGTCAGTTTGCATTTTCTTAGTGCAGAAAGATCTTTCCTATTCTATTTAATTCAAGAGGGTTCTGGGAGCTTCTCTGTGTGAAAGAAACAAGCAGAAGGTTCCTGATGTTTGGGTTATTCCTTCAGAGAAGCTGAGTACAGCTGCCTTAAACTGGTTCTGTTTTCTTTTCTTTCTATAAAAGTTGAGGCCAGAAGGAGCCTGGGATTCTCTTTCTCTTTCTTTTCCTTCTAGTGTGCTGTTCTGTACATAGTACGCTTAGTGTTAAGGTTTAGACTTGTTATAGGTTATTGTTAGTTGAGGTCTGCAAGTGGATTTCTTATGGACTGTGCCAATCCTCAATGTGTTGGATTTGTGACCATGATGCTCATTTGCCTTCAGTAACAGTAAAGCTCTGCTGGATAAAATATTCATTGCCTCTGGTCTATTTTCTGGGAATCCTGCAACGTGTTTGAGTTTTATTGGCAAGACCCAGGAACTACACTGATACCTCGGGTTAAGTCCTTAAATCATTTTAGAGGTCTATTCTTAACCTGAAACTGTTCTTAACCTGAAGCACCCCTTTAGCCAATGGAGTCTGTAACCTGAAGCGTATGTAACCCAAGGTACCACTGTACAGCATGTTTGCCTGCAACAATGTGAACAATTTTTTCTTCTGAAAGTCTAGCCCAGAGTAAAAAGTTTCAGAACCACTGCAATAGACCTGCTTCTATCTTCCTGACAGCCCCTGCCCACTCTGGTCCCCTCGCCCCAAAACCTGTGGCAATCTGGATCCGTCTCCGCCTGACTTGTCCAAAGCTCATTGACCACGGGATGCCTGCCTGCAGGGACTTGCCCAGAAAAACAAAGAATCATGGAATGGCAGAGTTGGAAGGGACCCCAAGGGCCATCTAGTCCAACCCCTGCAATGAAGGACTCTTCCCCCCAAAGTGGGGCTTGAACCCACGCCCCTGAGATCTCTACCAACTGAGCTATCCTAGTAAGCCCTCGCCTTGCTCTGTGCTGGACCCAAACTGGGGAAGCAAGATTCATTTATTTTTAATTTTTTTATTCAAAATTAAAACAAAACATATTACCCAGAAACATATCATCCTTATCCCCCCCCATTTTCCCTCCTTCCCCCCACCCTCCCACCCCACCCCACCCGGCTTCCCTCAGTTCCAGTCTTTGATTTCTCTAAGAATGCTGTTTACTGCATGTTACACAGTTGTATAGATCCTCAAACTATTTAGCTGATGGCTATCAATAAAAAGTTTGTGAATGTTTATTCAAAGCCAGCCAAGGAGTCCAGTTCGCTTTCTTGCGTCTTCAAATACTTTGTAAAGGGTTCCCATTCATCTTTAAAGTCACAGTTATCCTTGTCCCGTAGCTTATATGTCAGTTTTGCCAGTTCTGCAGAGCGAGAACTGGAAGCAAGATTTATTGGGGTGTTCATACTGCAAGCCTCTCCATCCTATGCTCAGGTTGCATTTGTGGCTGGGACCACACAGTGGCGTAGCTGGCTGCTTGGGCGCCCGGAGCAGAGCACGCTGCGTGGAGCCTCTGCGGAGTCTGCCTGGTGGACGCAAGCCCCACGCTGCCGTTTCGGGCAGCGTGGAGCCTGCAGGTGCTCACGCCACCACGCCACTCCCAGGAGAGACGCGTGGCTCAGGGGCGCTGCCGGCCAGGCCCCGCGGTAAGTGCTGCCCCCACGGTGTGCCATCACCCCTCTCAGTGATGACACCTGGGGCCGTCTGCACCCCCCGCACCCCCCTTCCTACGCCACTGGAACCACATATCCTAAGAGCAGCAGACTCTCCAATCGCCTCTGAATGCCACTGTTTGGGAATCACAGGGGAGGAGCGTGTGGCTGTGACTAGGTGAGTCCCTGGCCAGATCCAAATATTGGGCTCGTCTTACATGGTGGCTCCTAGATTCTGTTCATCACTTCTAGGAAATCTGACCCCCCTTTTTGCACAGTCTTGAACTCACACACAAGCACACAGGGGTCTTCCTTCCCCCAAGGCCACATTCTACACTCTTCTAGGCTTCTTTGGTTTGGTAAATAGCTTTGTTGCAGAGTCATGTGAATCCGTATCACTGCAAGAGGGAGAAAAACTGAGCTCGGCTTTTAAGCCATGTAGGTTGAGACGAACACAGGAAGTTGCTTTTGGGTGAGGCAGGAAGAAAGCCAGATGTGGTTACACTTTGCTTTTGGTGCAAAGCCAGCCTCCTTGGGAAATCAGCTTGACATGGCGAGAGCATTTTCAAGAAAGGCAGCCAGAGCCTTTCACGGATAGCAGCCCCCTCTCTGCACAACCCCCCCCCCACCCCCGTTTTCTGGTCACGTTTTTAAATAGTGGGTACTCTTGGTTCTTATTTCAAGCCATTGAAGGCAATTGCTCTAGAGCAGTGGTGGTGAACCTGTGGCACTCAGAGCCCCCAGTGAGCTTCAAGGATGAGTGGCAGGGATTCGAACCCAGCTCTCCCAGCTCTGAGCCTGACATCCGAACCACTACTGCCGCTCACTGAACTCTAACCTTCCAAGTTAAGTTAGGTTGCTCATCTTGCCACACAAGAGTTTATTTCTTTATTAATTACGTTTATATCCCACCTTTTCCTCCAAGGAGTTCATAATTCTCTCCCTCCCCATTTTATCCTCACAACAACACTGTGAGGTAGGCTAAGCTGAGAGTGAGTGACTGGCCTGAGGTCACCCAGTGAGATTCATGGCTGAGTGGTGGGGATCTGAACCCTGAGCAGTCAGGGATTTCCTAGTCTGACACTCTATCCCAGGGTTTCCCAAATGCAGGTCTCCAGCTGTTTTTTGGACTACAATTCCCATCATCCCTGACCACCAGTCCTGCTAGCTAGGGATGATGGGAGTTGTAGGCCAAAAAGCTGGAGAGGGTATGGAAGACCAGTATGAGCTATTTTAGGAGCCAGATTTCCCAACTTGAAAGTAAGAAAACACACGCCAAATAATGTAGCCCAGCAAAGCACACCCAATTGCAATCCCCGTAGCGACCAACAACCAATCTGCCACGAGACGCGGTACATTCTGCCTCCTGCCAGAAACTTGCTCTGCTCTTTGCCTGGCCCATCTGTTTCCTATCATGTAACTCCTGAGATCTGCACTGGTTATGTCGGACTCCAAATACAGCTCGTTGATGTAATAGCCTCCTCTGTTCTCCTGAACCATGTCTTGGATCATGTCCATCAGCTCGGAGACCTGCTCCTCCCTCTCTTCCCCTTCTGCCCTGTTATTGAAAGCGCAGAAGCGGCTGCCACATTTCTCCATCAGCTCCTTGACAGCCTTGTTCTCTGACCACCCCACATAATCCCGCAAGGAGCCTCCACCTAAATCTTCTTTGCGGGTGAACAAGACCACCATGTACTTGGTGGCCTCCAAGCCAAAGACATCCTGGACTTGCTTCGCTGCCGCCTCATCTTCTGCTGTGAAACGGCCCACCTGAGTCACGAAAACCAGAGCGTGGGGACCAGGCCTGGACAGCTCAATGCAACGGATGATCTCAGCTGCTAATTCTTCATCACTGAAGGCACCTGAGCTCAAAATATCTGCTGTGTCCACCACCAAGACAGTCTTGCCATTCCAGGTCCCCTGGCCTCTTTGGCAGGTCACAGTTGTTGTTCCTGGCCTAAGCGCCGACACGAATTCTTTCCGGCCAAGGATGGTGTTTCCCGTGGCACTTTTCCCGCAGCCTGTTTTACCGACGAGGATTATCCTCAGTTCTCTGTCTTCTCCTGTGAGCAATGGAGGAGATGTTAGAGAACAGGAGATCAGCAACCATAGGGCTCGAGTTCTCTCCGGGTGAACCTCAACCCTTTTCTGATATTCAACGCAACACCTCACTGCCGTCCAGCGAAGCTGAGGGGTGAAAATGGCGGCAGCTCTCCTGTTTGTTTTTTGGGATGGAAATCAGGCAGGAGAATAGGATGGGGATTTGCTTCTGCTGCTTGTCTGATACAGTGGTACCTTGGTTTTTGAATGTAATCAGTTCTGGAAGAATGTTTCCAAAATGTTTGAAAACCGAAAACTCAATACGGAAGTCTCAGTACAATAGGGAAACTCAAAAAGGAAGCCGCATAGCGTGTTCGGCTTCCAAAAATCATTCAAAAACTGGAGCAGTTACTTTCGGGTTTTCGGCATTCAAAACCCGAAATGTTTGAGGTGTTCGACAACCGAGGTTCCACTGTATTTCCTTTCCATTAAAATTAGTGGCCTTTGTGTTGAAATGAACGGTGTGGTATTGTGTAATTAATCACAACATCCATTATGATCCGTGCTACTTTTGTAGAAAAAAGAGTGTGCTGGAGCTCACCAAAAACTTCTCCCTTGTTCTGTAACACTAACATACCTGAGAGGTACCGCAGCTGAGCTCCAGCTGAAAAAATGCCCTGGTTATTATTATTTATTAAATTTGTATGTCACCCTTCATCCAAAAAGTACAGGGTTTTCACATCATAAAAATACGAAACGAGAAAACTAAAAACATAATGAAACAAGGACAAAAACAAACCAATAACCCCGTTCCCACAAACACATTTAAAAGGCCATAGAAAGTTAATCAGCCCAAGGCCTGGCTGAAGAGAAACTTTTTCTCTTGGTACCTAAAGGATCTGCAATGAAGGCATAAGGCAGGCCTCTCGGGGAGAGCATTCCGCAAATGGGGAGCCACTGTAGAAAAGGCCCTGCTCTTATGTTGCCACCCTCCGGACCTCTTGAAGAGGAGACGCACAAAGAAGGATCTCAAGGGATGATTGCAGGAACCGGGCCGGTTCATATGGGGAAATTTAGCATGTTAAATTTGGCCATGGTGGATAGCAAGACGAATCAGATAGTTTTTGTTGGAAGCTGGACTGCAGTGGAAGGAAAACTGTGCTGATTGTGCCAAGTACAGCTTAGACTCAGGCTATCTGAAGGACTGTCCTCTCCCAGACGAATTTGCCAGGGCTGCAAACAGGGGTGACAACCTGAATTTTTCAGATGGTTTATCACTGTAGATCATGACATTCGTACAGTTGGTATCATTCAAAATCCAAGCCGGTTCATATGCGGGAATACAGTCTTTCAGATAGCTTGGCCTGAAGCTGTAAAGGCCTTTAAAGGTCCTTGAATTTTGCCTGGAAAGTGATGGCTAGCCAGAGAAGCTGTTGTAACCAGGGAATCGCCTGCTCCCTGTCACCTTCAGGAAGGGGAGAGCTGGGAATACTGGTGCGGTTTTAACTGGAACCATTAAAAATGGAGGAAGGGATAAATAATGTTTGTGAGACAGTAGCTAATGTAGATTTCTCCCCCAAAATGTGATGTTTTGCCTTCTTTCTTACCTTCTCCGACGGAATCTTCATCTGCCTGAAATATTTGTGATAGTTTAAGGTTAGTCCAGAGCAGCCATCGGTTTGCAAACTTGAACACTAATTTGGTGCTAGTTGAGAAATGCTTTTAAATCTTTTATTTATTTTATTATTATTATTATTATTATTATTATTATTATTATTATTATTATTATTATTATTATTAAATCACCCACTGCTCTTCTTTAAGAACAGCCCCCCTGAATCTTCTCAATGCTCTGAGGCCTCACTTTTTGCAAAGTGCACAGACCCTGAGAAACAGAGATGCCGTATTTTTCCGTGTATAACACGCCCCCTTGTATAAGATGACCCCTTTTGGGGGGGACTGCGACAAAAAATGGGGGGGGGATTGCCACAGCCACCAATTGTCTGCACGCTCACTGCCATAAGCCCTCCTGCACACTACACAAAACCACACACAATTGCACGCAAGCATCGCCACTGCCGCTAATCAATCGCCCAATTGCCGCAGCCGATCGTAAGCAGGCCTTGACGCAGACACCAATCACACCCCCAATCGCCAACAGTGGCGTAGCGTGGGGGTGCAGGGGGGGCCAGCCGCACCGGGCGCAACATCTGGGGGTTAGGGCTAGGGGGCGCAAATCCACGGGTTAGGGGGCGCAAATTACTTGCCTTGCCCCGGGTGCTGACAACCCACGCTACGCCACTGATCGCCAATGCCAGTCTCCGGCCGGCTGCCACCACCAATCACCAGTTTTCTCCTGCTCTGGAGGGTAGGACTCGAACCCATGGCTTCAAATTATGAGAAAGGAGATTCTGACTAAACATCAGGAAAACCTTTCTGACAGTAAGAGCAGTTCAACAGTTGTGGACTCTCTTTCCTGGAGATTTTAAAGCAGAGGGTGGGTGGCCACCTGTCAGTGATTCTTTAACTGTGTTTCCTGAATTTCAGGGGGTTGGACTAGATGACCCCTGGGTCCCCTTCCAACTCTACAGTTCTATGATTCTGTGAATTACCTTTCTACTCTCCTTTCTGTTAAATGATCCAAGAGCAAATTGCCCGCCCTTTCTTGGGGCTTACCTCTGAGGTTTTCAGCAATGGTTCACGTGACATGTTTTCTCCCGGGGCAATTTTCTTGCTTCAAGGCGACAGTCTTCCAGGATTTGTTCCTGCAAACAATGCAAGTTAGTCATTTGTCTGAAAGCCAGCCTGCCCCGTGAGCCGAAGGCAGGGCGCGGGTGCAACCTCTATGATGATACATCAACCCAGTGCAGGGCTTGCTAAACTCAACAGAATTGCTGAATTGCAATTCAAAGGGAAACCTTCACCAAGTCTGCTCAGGAGCAAGTCCTACTGAATTCAGTGGGGCTTCTTCCCAGGTGTAGCAGGAAACCCCCCCCCATCATTCTGTTTGTACAAACTTCACACCCACTCACACACGACATACGCTACGCTTCTGTTATAAATTAATAGAAAATCAACCATACATCGGATTTGCACTGTTCCATTTTTATTTTACTCCATATGACAAGGACTATCAAAGGGGGGGGGTGGCTTGGTTCTGGTCAGCCATAATCCCTTCACCATCCCAGCACATCCACAGGAGCCCTGCCCAGTAGCTATGCCAACCCTGATGGTCCTAGACAGAAGACCATCAAGATCACAAAGAACTTGCATATGGGAGTGGATTCACCACAGACTGAAACAAAGGACAATGATCAGATCTTCCCTTCTTCCCTCTGGGGGCAGGAAACTGCAAACTCCCCTTTGTCTTCTGGAAGTGACTCATGGGGAGGGGGAAGGGAGGAACCAGCCAGGTGACAGGTCACTCAGATTACCACCACAACTCCTCCCTCAACCCCTCCTTTCTGTAATGTATGCATGATGTTTCTGGGGGTGGGCTTGACTTACAGGATGGGAATTTCAAAAGTTTTTATAAGGTCTTGCATACCATCTTTCTGGGTCTTTCCTCTCTCCTGCAAGTGAGGGGAACACCCTGTTGCAACAGTTTAATAAAGGCCAAGCCTACAGGCTGCTGTTTTGCTCCAAGTTGTCCTGGTTGGTGTCTTTGTTTTTGTCCAAGGGAGCCCTCGGATTTTTCCGGTAACACAGGTAAGTGTGGTTAGGATTGCAGCGTTCACTGTCTTATAAATTTAAGTCTTATTTATTTATTTCTAGAATATTTTTTAATTGATTTTCAATTTTTAACATTTTTATAACATCATATCTCCATTTATATGTTTTTAGCTACAATTCAGTTTATATTTAAAGTAGATAATTAAATGAGCAAATTAAATGAATTCTCATATGCAGAAGATATTAAAAAATAAATTTAAGGAACCGCAGAAAGAGGCGGAAGGAAGCCAAACTTTGAAATGCTAAAATGATTGTGAAATTAATGAAATGTATACATTTGAAAAGTATAAAGAAAACCTTTTTTTGAAAAAGCTCTTAATATTTTTATAATTGCACAGAAGTTGTTGCAGAAGAAGAAACCCAAGAGTCTTGAAGTTGTTGGAAGACTCCTTCCTGTTTTTGCTGCAACAGACTCTGGGTCTTTCTTAGGAGAGAGCCTTGTTGAAAAATGTCTCCGGTTTTGACCCTGTTCTCTTCACCCCTTCCCATCTACCTCTTTGGAGATCACAGGTGTGGCTTCTCCAGATCTTTCCTACTTCTGGACGTTCTTGGATGACATTCTTTTCCTGAAGTGCAGACACAAGGAGCAGAGGAGGCGGCTGCTGTCGGCTCCAAGCTGGAAAGGAAAGATAGGCTGCAATAAACTACATTCTCCTCCAGTGAGAAATGGCCAAAACTCCACCCACAGCCTGCCAGGAAAAGCTGTTGGCTTAAAGAAAGAGTTTTTGCCAGCACAAAAGCAATCGTGAGGGTTAATGCTGCTAAGTTCTGCTGCAAAGGAAGTTACAGACATTTCAACATTTTTGTTCGTGTGTCTTTGCAGCTATTTTGGTCCCGGTGTTTCCCTCCACGACCTTGACTCTCACTGTCTTTGTGTCCCTTATTCCTGTCCTGAAGTTTTAAAGGGGTGCAGGCAGCAGCTGCCCAGCAGAAAGGCAAGGCACTCTGCACAAGCTCAGAGACCATTGTGGCCCCATTATCATGGAATCAGAAGATTTGCCTTCAGAGCCTCTTTCTTTTTCCTGGCATTTTGCAGATTGTGTAGCTGCAAGCTCCAGTTCCCAACCCCTGTGCTAGAATGGTGGAATATAATAAACTGCCCCCAACTGGGGAGAATAACCTTACCGTATTATTCTCTGTATAAGACTATATTTCCCCCAATTTTTTAAAAGTTTAAAATTGGGGATCGTCTTATACATGGAACATTTAAAATATTTATTGCTTAATTTGGGGCTCAAAAAATAGGGGTCATCTTATACATGGGGGCGTCTTATAGACGGAAAAATACAGCAATTAAAATTAAAGTCCTTCTACAGATTTTGCACACTTTCCCTGCAGCTGCACTGTGCATGCTACACTTGCTATAGGAAAATTCCAGGGCTCACTTGGATTGCCAAACAAAGACACCAGCCAAAAAACGAGGAGCAAAACAGCAGCTGGTCGGCTTGATCTTTTATTCAAAAGACTGCTGCAACAGGACTTCCACATGGCAGAAGCCCCGAACAAAGGGATGCTTCCTCTTTCATAAGTTTTCTTTATGTGGGAATGTTCAGGGATGCAGGAGAGGATATATTGTCTGATTATAGCCTTTCCAACTTGTGTAAACAAGTTCACAATTTAGCAGAGTAACATCCCCCTTTTAAAACTCGCAGCGGATGTGTTTGCTCAGGCTCGCTAAAGCCTCTGTAATAACTGTTCTGGTATTTCCCCCTTATTCCCTCATAAACGATAAGACACGACACAGTCTTCTATAAAAGTATAAAAAGAGTTTACTCACACATCATTCTGTTCACAATAGGATTCCAGAAGGCAGACTTAGCTTAAAAAAGTAACACACACCCTGAAAACTCTCTCATAAGAAGACAGTCCCTTTGTCCTCTCTAGAGCATCTTTGGCTAAGCAGATGTTGCTTCTTTGATGCATGTAGTCAAAGAGAGAGAGATGGCTGCCCTGCCCTGTGCTTTTGTCATTACCTGCACAGGTGAGGCCACGCCCACCTCTGGTCACATGCAGAGGAAGTCTGTCCCAGCCCAGAAGGAAACAGGAAGTTTACCTGCTGGCTGGACAAACATTCCTCCCCATGTTCTAACATGTTCACTCTAGGAATGTTGTAGGTGTGTTTCACATCCCCCACTTCCCCCCACAAACACCTTTGGTGAAACATCATGCACACATTTTAGATACATCATACATATGTCACAAATGGGGAGGGGTCTCTGGCAGAAACCCGTCCATCAGGTTCTGCCCCCAACCCTCTCTTGCCTTCCACCTTACCCCCATCGAGTGATACAAAGGAAGTATTGACAAGTTCCTGGGTTTCCAGGTCAGGTAATGACACCTCTTTGTCCTGACCCGGGAGCACAATCCATTCTTGGATGGTTGGCTATTGTGCATGAGATGACTACCGGCCTGGCACCCATTTGCCAGAATGCCAGGGAGTATCTCTTGTGCAAGACGCTGCTGAGTACGTGATCCCAGGTTTCAGGGATTATGGTTGCCCACATCCCAGACTCCCCCCTTGATAGCTATTCCTTCCCTGAACAGAACAAAGTTGGAATGGCACAAATCCAGACAGGAGAGACTTTATATGCCTTTCTAAAGTTTTCCCAGTGAGCCAGTATGTAGATATGTTTATCAGTGGATTGTTGCATTTGGTGATGTGCAGCGGAGGCCCTTGGAACAGAGATACGAAAAAAGTGTGATGAAGTGTTTTGTGGGGACATTTGCAGGAGTGATTGTGTTGAGTTTGGTAGTGTGTGTGTGTGTGTGTGTGTGTGTGTGTGTGTGTGATGTCTGCCCGCCCCCAACCTTTACATAAATTCCTGTAACACACTCCAGATATATGCATGTGAAATAAGGTTTTCGTGCGGCATAAACAAAACATAGCATGTGGGATGAAACTGCGAGGTCTCTGCTGCTCTGTTGTGCAAAGAGGAGAGAAACCGCTATGTTGTTTTGCATTCAAGGTGGAGCAGGAAACAGAAACCACTGACATGAAAAACAGAATGCTCTTCCTGCCTATCGGGGTTTCCTACACTAGGCAGGGTGTTATTTGTAACGGTGCAAATTCTCAGAAATGGTCCACAGCACATAGATTTCGCTTTCGCTTTCGCTGTTTACTCCCATAGTTTCCCTGCAGCTTTCTCTGCCTTCCTTGGCCTCCTGAGCCGGGAGAGCCTTCTGAAATCTCAATCAGGGATAGTCCGACCATGAGGTGGGAGAATGCAAGTTCTCAAAGAGCCCCTGTTTTCCAGGGACAGCCCAGGAATTGCATAAGCCATCCCAGTTTCTGATTTGATCCTGGAATGCCCCGGTTTTCCTTTTTCCTCCCCTCGGAAGTATGGGAGAACAATTAAAAGTGGTGTGTAAGAGCAAAAATGGACTCCTGTTTACCCTGAAAATAAAATTCCTGCACCAAATGGAGGAAATGGTGATGGCGGCGCACAAAGCCCCTCCTATCATTTTGAAGGAAAAGGTCACCAATCCCCTTCCCATTCCGTAATTGCAATGCTTCAGCTGCCAGCCATTTCTCAGGAAACACTGGGAGTGTTTATTTCATAATTGTAAATGGAGCCTTGCGCTGTCTACTCATATGTAAATCCCACGGTATTCAATGGTGCTTACTCCCAGGTAACTGGGTAAAGACTAGGCAGCTTCGCACTGCAAGCCGAACCATTTTTACTCAGAAGTAAGTCCCACTGAGTTCAATAGGATTTCCCATGGGGCTGTCCCTACAAATACCAGACAGATGGGCGATTAAAGGGTCTGAGGAACAAGGAGGTGGAATGAGGGATGCAGGACAAATTTGATCCAGCTTCCTTTGAAAGGTGGAAATAGTAAATTTCCACTTTCCAAAGCAAAATGAAACAGCCAATATCTAAAATCCTCCCTTTGTGGAATCTCGCAACGCAGTTCTCTAGCTGGAGTTCACAAGGACACGTAAAACCGTGAAAATGACATGCGAAGGTGCATTTTATTAGGAACTGTGTCTTGAAAAAGTATGTATGTAATTTACAAAGGTGTTTGTTAAGAGAAATTGACACAAAAATATGGCTAAACTTTCATAATGGTTCAAAAATAAAAATAATGCATTTCCAGAGAGTTTAAGACAGGAAAAATGAGAAACTGAGAGAACTGAAGTGGATTGATGTATCCACTCCTATGTGGGGTTTAGGAAACTGCAGACAGTTATGTTATTATTTTCATAAAATTCCTTTACCTCTTGACTGGAGAAAACCTCAAAGTGCTTTGCAAAATGAATAAAACAACAGGATTATGATTCATAACAATGAAAACATCCACAAATTAAAACCAGCGACAAACTACAAACTTATCAGTATTCTAAATATGTGAGTAGCCTTGTCTGATCAAAAATGTTTTTTGCAGGCAGCAAAAAAAAGCAAAGTTGCCTGCCTGATGTTGATAGCTAGGAGGGTTGGTGCCGCCACACCGAAAGAGCAATTACTTATCAATGCAGAACAGATATTATATGGCACCTGTAACTGTGCCCATTCTGCCAATCAAAGCATCCAGAGACCACATGTGGGGTCAGGCGATCTCAGGGCTAAACTGCTCCCAAACTGTTACGGACTTAATATCCTGAGAGCAATGCCTTGAACTTGGCCTGGCAGCAAATTGGGAGCCAGGGCAGGTCTCTGAGCCCAGGCGTCCTAGGCTGACAAACACCTGCTGCTGTCAACAATGGTGACACCCTGCACTCATTGCAACTCCCAGATTAGGCACAAGGGAAGCCCCACATATTTTAGAAAGAAATGAAACACTATGAACTAGATGATATAAGAGCATCCTTCAATTCTTTCCCCTTTCCTCCTCTTTCCCCTTTTCTGTGCAGGGCCTTGATCCGTCCCCGTGAAGGATCTCCCAGAGCTTTTCCATCAGCAGCTTGGAGGCCTCCTCCTTCTCTTCTCCAGCTGCCTTGTTATTCAAAGCGAAGCAGCGATTCCCACATTTCTCAACCAGTTCCAGGAGCGCCTTGTTTTCGGACTTCTCCACATAGTCCTCCAAGGATTCACCTTTCAAATCCTCTTTGTGGGTGAACAAGACAAGCATGCGCTTCCCGAACTTCTTCCTAAACATTTTCTTGACCTTTTTAGCAGTTTCCTTGTCTTCTGGAGTGAAACTGCCCACGGTGATCACAAAGACCAGAACGTAAGGACTGGACTTGCAGAGTTTTTTGATCTCTCGCTTGTGCTGTTTGAGAGATTCTGAACTAGAGACATCGGGCGTGTCAATCACAGAAAACTTCTGGCCCTTAAATTCCCCACTCGCCTTCTCGACGTTCTGAGTTGTTGGCTTAGCTGAAAAAGCCGAGTGAAATTTCTCCTGTCCGAGGAGGGTGTTCCCTGTGGCACTTTTCCCCACACCGGCCTTGCCGAGAAGGACGATACACAGTTCTGATTCATCCTTGTCCCCTGTGAATTAGAAAGATCACGTCAGAGCAGTGCTCTTCAACTTTTTCGAGCCCACAGCTCCCTTGACTAACCACATTCTTGCAGTGGATCCCCTGGGGATCTGTTACACGTAAGGGGGGGAGTCCCCCCTTCCTACCCGTCCCTTTTATTTATTTTTTAAAAAAATAATTTCTAAATTAATTTTACATTTATGATTTGACATTCAAACCTAGAATACAATAATGAAATATTGAATTCTCTGAATTCTCTGACCTCCCTCCTCCCCTCCGTGGAGTCCACAAACAACATTTTCTTCTGCATCTCATACCATTTTCTATTTATCTATATAACTCAAATTTTAACCATAGTCCTTTTCACATTGCAAGTGTTATTGTAGTCCTGCTAATGTTTTTAATTGTTTACAGTGTTCTTTCAGGTACAGTGGTACCTCAGGAGGAGAACAGAAATTGTTCTCCCGCAGCGCGGCAGCAGCGGGAGGCCCCATTAGCTAAAGCGGTGCTTCAGGTTAAGAACAGTTTCAGGTTAAGTACGGACCTCCGGAATGAATTCAGTACTTAAACCGAGGTACCACTGTATATGGAATAAACACACACACAAACATATTTTGAGGAGCAAAAAAGAGGACACATTTGCCAACTTCTACTGGAAAAAGATGGGGAAAAGGTGGTGCTGTGGGTTAAACCACTGAGCCTAGGACTTGCCGATCAGAAGGTCGGCAGTTCGAATCCCCGCGACGGGGTGAGCTCCCGTTGCTCAGTCCCTGCTCCTGCCAACCTAGCAGTTCAAAAGCACGTCAAAGTGCAAGTAGATAAATAGGTACCGCTCCGGCGGGAAGGTAAACGGCGTTTCCGTGCGCTGCTCTGGTTCGCCAGAAGCAGCTTAGTCATTCTGGCCACATGACCTGGAAGCTGTACGCTGGCTCCCTTGGCCAGTAAAGCGAGATGAGCGCCGCAAACCCAGAGTCGGCCACAACTGGACCTAACGGTCACGGGTCCCTTTACCTTTACCTTTACTGGAAAAAGAGGGCACATGGCAACCCTCTATGATATTCCCTATCCTATGCAGCAGGATGTTAAACTCAATGGGAGAACACTTACCAGAATCTTTCCGACGGGATCTGGGCCACCACTTCTGCCCCTGGAATGTTTGTTGCAACATAACATGTTAGCTACTAGCAGCCTTCGGTCAGCAAACCCAACGCCCCGGGACACGGGTCCTCAAAAGTGCAAACTTGAGAGAGGATTATCGTAAATGTGTGGGGCCTGTGTTCCTTGGGGGAGAGGGTAGTTAAAAGGTGTTATTGCAGGAGTGGGTGATGGGCTCATGTTTCTACATGCCAAACACTCCTACTTTGTGACCTATTTGTGATGTATCTGGAAATGTATTATGGGAAGGAGCGGAAGGTCTTAAAAGTTCACGCAACCCCAAGCTTGGGGTTCCTATTCTCTGTGTGTTTGAACCTTGTTGCAAGAAATAAAGATCAGGTCTACTGGCCGCTGTTTTGCTTCTTTAACTTGGCTGGAGACTCCTCCTCCTGCTGACCAGAGGGATTCGCGGGGAGTGGCACCCCGACGAGCCAGGCAGCGGAGGAAATCCTCACCCCAGGATTTTTCCTTATCGCTGAAGTGACAATTGACAAAAGCTCCTCCTCCATTAGCATCATGAGGACCAAACTGGGACTGCAAAAGCTACTTCCTCTGTCCTGCAGGAGAGCTGGGAGGAGAGCTGGACTCCTTTAGCCGGCCAGGATCCGGATATCTCCTAAATGGCACCTTGGTTTCCACTTACCTTGGGGGATCCTGACTGCTTTGCCATATCTCGCTGCCGCTGACGCACCCGCCCTGGTCTCTTCTCCCTGCAAATGACAGAGGTACGGCTGTACGAACAATTGCAAGCTACTTTCTGTGGCAGATTTTTATTTTTGCAGTCCATACATTTTTATTTTAATTTTAAATCCCAGTAAAATCCCACTTATTTCTTTATTTCCACTGATGTGGAGATTTACAGAACGAAAACCACCAGCATGACTCACATGAAGAGGAAATGTTTTACAAATTCAAAAGACCACACACCCACTAAACGGATACCAATCCAGACATTTCTACAATTGTGCAGTTGGTATGCCATGACTCTGTCAGACTTCAGGGATATCATTCTCAGGCAGAAAAGGCTTTTAAATGTGTCAAGAGATGGAATCAGTTCCTGTGCGTAGTCACCTGAGCCTGAGGGTAAAACTCGGTGCCATCAGGAACTAGAGCAAAACTGATCCTACCACAAATTCTTCAAATAATTTTAAAATATTTTGGGCATGAATCCACCCCAAATCTTGGGTTTTGTTTCCTTGTTCTATATGCAATTACTTAATTTTTTTCTGGGCAGAGTTGTGGCCCTCAAAACAGGTTCTGAGGCTAAGCCCTGCCTCAAATCAGTTCTCTCAGTTTCTCATTTTGACAAATACAGCTCTCTAAATTTGTGCAGCAACCTGCATTAAAAAATAAAACAAACCTCATGCAAATTCACCAGCATTTACTGCAAATCTCTCCTAAAAAACATTTTTGTATGTACACATTCTTGCAAGCAATTTCCCCCAACATAATGCATGGATTTTTAATTTTTAAAAAAAGTAATATATGTATTTTATTCCACACTTCCCCCTGCTTTTTGCATTTTCATATACATTGTTTGGCTGGAGAACTGCACCACAAAATTCAGGAAAGTGTGAATCGCGAAGGTTGGCTGTGTTTCAGTTTCCATTTTATTTCAGAAAGTGCAAATTATGTAGGCTCAATTTTAACTGTGAACTGAATTCCTCCCCTGTCCCTATCCTCGCATAAAGTCCCCTCAGCGAGGCATCACCAACCCTCATCTTTTCATGGGCAAACATTTCGTGAGCCAGGTTTCATCCTGTCATCATGCAAACGCCCCCTTGGATGGCTACAACCAGCAGATTCCGAAGGCCTATTTTGATTTCTTCATGCAGAAATGCTTTGCCTCTGAGCTGCAGTCCTAACCATCCCATTGGGCTCAGTTCTGAGCCGACACATACAAAATTGCACCATGGAAAAACTAATCGGTTTGGACTCCTTTGCCTGCCCCCCCCACCTGCGGCTTCCTTCTCTTCCCCCTTCTCTTCCCCCTACCTTTTTGGAGATCACAATAATTCTCTCTTCACCTGTGGATTTTTCCTGCTTCTGCTCTGCTCTGTACGCTGCTCCTTCCTCCGCTCTCCTTGAAATCGTTCAGCTTGTGAGACGAAGGTTCGCTCAGAGCTGAAAATGAAAGTTCACGGGGCGGAATAAATTCAGTTTCCTGAAGCAGAGCAGGGGACGCCCCCTGGCTGCCCCAGACAGCAGCAGGTTGGAAGGGAAAAGGCTTTGCAAGCAACTCCGGGGGGAGAGGGAGACCGCAAGTGGCAGCCCGCCCAATCCTGCACATGCATTCTCGAAAGCCAGCCCCACAGAGCCTATGGGGCTCCACTCACGGCACGTGGACAGAGAAATGAGACAGAAAGGTTTCCCTCTCTCATTAGAACTTGTGTCCAGGGCCGGATTGAGGTTTGATGCGGCCCTCAGCTCCTGAAGGTAATGGGGCCCTTTCTATGTCCAGCTGTCCTTTGTCAGCAACAAATTGTTGCTGGTTTTTGTGTGTTGAATATATGCTATATGGTCATTTATGGACGTCATAGGTGGTATCTCAAGCCATTTTCACATCACAAAATATGCATTATATCAAAGTAATTGTTTTTTATCTTCTGTTTTGGAAATGAGAAGGGACACAGGTGCCGCTGTGGTCTAAACCACAGAGCTTAGGGCTTGCCAATCAGAAGGTCGGCGGTTCGAATCCCCGCGACGGGGTGATCTCCCGTTGCCCGGTCCCTGCTCCTGCCCACCTAGCAGTTCGAAAGCACGTCAAAGTGCAAGTAGATAAATAGGTACCATTCCAGCGGGAAGGTAAACTGTGTTTCCATGCGCTGCTCTGGTTCGCCAGAAGCGGCTTCATCATGCTGGCCACATGACCCGGAAGCTGTACGCCGGCTCCCTCAGCCATTACAGAGTACAGAGCCAGTGTGGTGTAGTGGTTAAGAGCGGTAGTCTCGTAATCTGGGGAACCGGGTTCGCGTCTCTTCTCCTCCACATGCAGCTGCTGGGTGACCTTGGGCCAGTCACACTTCTTTGAAGTCTCTCAGCCCCACTCACCTCACAGAGTGTTTGTTGTCGGGGAGGAAGGGAAAGGAGATTGTGAGCCGCTTTGAGACTCCTGAAAGGGAGTGAAAGGCGGGATATCAAATCCAAACTCCTCTTCTTCTTCAGTAAAGCGAGATGAGCGCCACAACCTCAGAGTCGGTCACGACTGGACCTAATGGTCAGGGGTCCCTTTACCTTTACCTTTATTTTGGAAATGTACCATTTTTTCCCCTTTACATTTTTTAGGGGACCCCAAGAGAATGGGGCCCTAAGCTATAGCTTCTTCAGCTTCTACGTAAATCCAGCACTGCTTGTGGACATTCCCATTTGCAAAATGCTCTCCAAACTGCAGGAGCCGAGCTACTTTCCAGAGAGTAACTGCTTTGCTGCTTCAGAACTGATAAGCCATTTCTTATCTCAAGTCTGGCAAACAGACTTGCAGGACAGGCTTGTCTCAGGAGAAAGCTGCTCTTTCTCCTCTGTCACTTTAAAAGCAAGGCAGAATGAAATGCTTTTTGTATTTTAAAGGAATATTTCTGTATTTTATGGCTTAGGGTTAAAATCATAGAATTGATCCTGAGATGATTCCAAGGATCATCTAGTTTAACCTTCTGCAATGCAGGAATCTGCAAGTTGCCGTAAGGGGATTGAATTCATGACTTTGGCGCTATGAGCACCATGTCGGTTTGTCATCAGGAGAATTTAGAGAGGGGAAATTGTGTGCAGGAAAAGGGTTAAACACCGGCTTCTCTGTCTTCTGAATACCCCCTGTGACGTTACCATGTATGAGAGAGTGCTGGAGGGGAAATAGTTAAATAGGTTGCACAGAGAGGACCCGGGGTGTGTGTGGAGTCAGTGGGTCTATAAAGGAGTTCTGAGAGGAGTTCTGGGAGGAGTTCGTTGGCAGTTGTGGGTGGGTAGTGGGTGGGTTTTCGTGGGTTGGCTGGTTGGGAAAGGCAGTTGGTAATAGAGAGACAGTTAGGGCAGTTGGTCCGTGAGTGTGGGGTGGTAGCAAAGGTAGAGAGAGGAACATAAGACTAAGAAAGTAAAGAGGAACACTGTGTGGAATGCTGTTATAGTTTTGTTTTAAGTCTGAAATAAAATACACTCTTCTTTATGAATTGAAAAGCTGACTGAGACTGAAGTGATTTTTACCAGAGAGGACCTGGTTGGTGGCAGCGGATTAGAGGTGTACGGGTCAATAGTCCGTGAGACGACCGGGGGCTCCGTACGAACGCCACACCCCCCTCCCCAAACCATTTTTCTTCCTCTTTTCAAAATTTCTTTATGGACACTCATTCATGCTTGTTTTGGACTTAACTCAGTCAGTGGTCAGCATCACACATTGAAAGAACAGTAAGAGCACATGACTTCCTTCAAGGAATCCTGGGAACTGTAGTTCACCTCCCAGAGAGCAACAATCCCAGACACCCTTCACAGACTCCAGTTCCCAGAATTCTCTGTGGGGAATCATGCAACTTAAATATACTGTATGCAGTCAGCCCCAGTTACCTATTTGTTAAGTGGGAATAATTATGGTTTGCCACCCAGATCAGAATCCTTCCCATTAACAAGTGGGGATTTTGATCTGTACTTGCTAGGGCATGGCAATATCTGGTTTTCATCATTGCAATGACATTTATATATCACAATGTCTGAAATAAGGATGGAGCTATAGATGTGAACAGATACCTGGTTTTCAACATGCCATATATCTCCAGCTAAACACCATGATATACCGATATATCACAATGTCTGATGTATGGATGGAGCTGTGTAGAGGCACTGACTGGCTTCATGGTTTTCCCCACATTGTGGTTTCTGCATAGTACACACACATCATGATTTGCGATAAACTGCCAGGTCAAATATTATGAAACCGATATCACGATACAGACTTCAAACCACTTCCGGACAATATTACCACCCAGCCCTAGTAGTGGCTTTGATAAGATATGTGAGTTTGTTTCCTTGTCTGCGTACGTGGAATAGTTTTATATGTGCTTTTATTGTTATGTTTGTCCTGTTCAGTTGGTTTGATGTGTGATTCAGAAATGGAATGAACTGATGCAATCCATCATCAATCAATCAATCAAATCTTTATTACGGCCATAGACCAGAATAAGTAGGCTGGGGTACAATCATTTAGAATCTGTAAAACGTTTTGGAAAGCTAAAAAGTATTAAAAGAGAAGGTATATCTAAAAGACTATAAGAATCTAAAAGAAACTAAAAGAGGGGTTAGGAGCATTAAACGGATGTGGAGGAGCATAAAAGATTAGTATATAAAAGACTACAACTATCAGTTTAGAGAGCACTATCATGTGAGTGTTCATGAAATCTAGTTTGTGGGGCAGGTCATCATCCGATGGATCTTGAGCGCTGCTGTGCAGAACCTGGCAACGTCGTATGTTGTAGCAGGGTTGGGATCTGACAGCAGCAGGGAGGCATAAAATTGTCCTGTGCACCTTGGAGTACTTATGGTGTAATGGGGAGAGAAGGCTGACACTAATGTCTCTGTAATATAGGAGGTGGAGAAGCACATGCTCTGTTGTTCCTATTTGTCCAGAGTCACAGGGGCATTGCAACTGATATAGTGGCAAATAAAATAATAAGCAGGTGATTCTTAGGACATTGCACCCAGACAATCCAGTTTGTTCATTAGTTTATTTGTTTTTCTCCTGACACCTCATAAGAAGCTGGTGGGCTGGCTTTAAAAATCCCCAGCTTTGCTAAAGGGGAGATATTGAGAGAAACGATTATAAAGAAAAAAGTAAAGCCCTGCACCACACACACATATGAAGATAAACATTTTTGTGTAGCTGACACCCTTGCGAGCTTTCCCTTTCCCCTCTCCCTTGGCCCTTTTCCTGCAGATGTAAGATCCAAGCGCTGCCTCCATGATGGGCGTCTCCAGGTATGGCTCTGCATTCCCCTCGACCATCTCCAGGACCATCTCCATCAGCTCAGAGACCTGGTCCTCCCGTTCTCCTAATGCCGCCCTGTTATTAAAAGCGCAGAAGCGCCCCCCGCATTCTTGGACCAGCTTCCGGACAGCCTCGTTACCTGACTGCATCACGTAATCCCGCAAGGAGTTGCCTTCTAAGGCTTCTTTGCGGGTGAACAAGAGGATGGTGTGCTTCATGGCCTCTGTCCCAAACATCTCCCGGACTCGCTGGGCTGCCTCCTCGTCCTCCGCGGTGAAGCGGCCCACCTGGGTCACAAACACGAGCGCGTGAGGGCCAGGCTGAGAGAGGTCAAGGCAGCGCTTGGTCTCCTGGTCCAGCCTTTCATCGCAATCTCCTGTGCCCAAAATATCCGCTGTGTCAATCACGGACACAGGATGGACTCTCCAAGTGCAGGACGCCCTTTGGCAGGACAAGGTGGTTGTCCTGGCCTGAAGTTTCGAATCAAAGAGCTTCTGGCCAAGGATGCTGTTTCCTGTGGCGCTTTTGCCGCCTCCAGTCTTGCCCACAAGGACGATCCTCAGTTCTCTCCTATTTCCTGTGGTTTTGAAAGAACAGCGAAGAGCTGGTCAGCAAAAATATCAGAGCAACCACTTCTGGTGGGATCCCTCTTAATATGTGATTGTTGAGAATTATATTGTTTTCTGATCCTCAGAGAGGCTGAATGCATATGTAAAGCGTAAGGTAAAGGTAAAGGGACCCCTGAGCATTAGGTCCAATCATGGCCGACTCTGGGGTTGCGGCACTCATCTCGCTTTATTGGCCAAGGAAGCCGGCGTACAGCTTCCGGGTGATGTGGCCAGCAACGACTGAGCCGCTTCTGGCGAACCAAAGCAGCACACGGAAATGCCGTTGACCTTCCCGCTGGAGTGGTACCTATTTATCTACTTGCACTGGGATGTGCTTTTGAACTGCTAGGTTGACAGGATCAGGGACCAAGCAATGGGAGCTCACCCCGCCGTGGGGATTCGAACCACCGACCTTCTGATCGGCAAGTCCTAGGCTCTGGGGTTTAACCCACAGTGCCACCCGCGTCCCTTATTTAAAGCGTACACATGTATAAATAAAAGCAGAAGAAGAACAGATTGGGAAACATTTGTGTACACCTGATAAATTCAGCAGTGTAAATAAGTTTTGATGGATGCAATAATGGAATACTGAATGGTTTAGTTTTTGGGAAAATATGCAGGGATTTATGATATGCATCCTGAATTTGAACAAGCGCTAGTTCCTTTTCCCAGCTCTGGTCAGTGCAGGCAAGAATGAGCCGGGCGAACCAGCGGCCTGATGCAGCCGAGGGCATCTTTCTAGGTTCCTGCAGATGTGTGTCAGGATGGCATCCCACCCAGGCACCTCCCACCTCCCAAATCCCAAAATATTACACATTGGTATAACAATATTTTTTCTGCTAATAAATAAAATAAACGTCATTGGGGGTGCCGTGAAAAACTCCTGCGAAATAGATCTGGAATAATCCACCCCACCCCAAGCAGTCAATCTGCCTCTGAGTCACTGGAACCCTTCCTTACCTCCTCTGGTCCCGTCCATCTTCCCCTGAAAAAAATGGCAAGAAATCAAGATGATCTTCTCAGGCAGCCTTCCATCTGCAAGCCCAGCACCCCACCCCTAGTTCAGACATGTGGTAGCTCAAAGGAGAAACAGCACATTTCAGACATAAAAATGTTCAGAATATTTTGCAAGCAATGAGAAAGGAAATGCCCACTGAACTGTGCCCAAACGCCGTGGCTCTTTCCTCAGGTGGCACTTCAACAGAATTCAATTAAAAACGTAATTATTATTAATTTCAAATATAATTTTCACGTATTGGCAAACATCAGTCTAAACATATAAGGCTTTATATGACATTGGATGTTTTATCTATGTGTTTAGATCTGTTGGTAGCTGCCCAGAGTAGCTGGGGCAACCCAGTCAGGCGTGTGGGGTTCAAATAATGAAATTTATATTCTGGTGGAGTGTTTGCTTAATTTATTCATTTCATAAAAATATACACCCCTTGATTGTAAAAAAAAAGAACCTCAAAGCATTTTGCCAAAAGATAAAATCACCATTAAGAAGAATTAACAATGACTTAAAAGCTGAGTTAAAAAGTTAAAATGGCAAGAGCTAAAAACAGATTAAAAGTCTTGCCAGCTTTCTAATCATCTGAATAGGCTTGTCTAACCAAGATTAACAGACTTTCCAAGTGTCCCTATGTTCCAGAGACAGTCCCAGATTTACAGAAGCCCCTCCGGTTTCAGATGTGATCCCAGAACATCCCGCTTTTCCTTAGAATCATAGAATTGGGGAGTTGGAAGGGACCCCGAGAGTCGTCTAGTCCAACCCCTTGCAATGCAGGAATATCCAGCTGCTCCAAACGGGGATCCAACCTGCAACCTTGGCTCTAACCAACAGAGACATCCAGGCTTAGGATGTCCCTATGATCATCGGAGAAATGTTGGAGGGCCTGGAGTTGCGGAACCCACGAGCCAAGGAGATCAGTAACTAGACAACCTTTAGAAGACATCTGGAGAGGGAAGCTGTTTAATGTTTGGTTATGCTTTTATATATACACGTTGGAAGCCTCCCTGGGTGTCTGGGGCCACCGAGTCAGATGGGTACAAATAAGACAACTATTAATATTATTATGGGATAGGACGTCCCTATTTTCATCGGAAAAACGTTGGGGAGGGTAAGGAATAATTTCAGCAAGCGCCAGAAGGAGGACAATGTCCCTGACAAAAACAATCCTGCAACTGCCCTGTTCCTGTTTGTGGTGGAAGAGAAGCCCCAGTTCGGGCGCACTCTTAAGCCACAGTCGGTCGATCAGCCTTTAAGGATCCTCATAGGCGCCGACTCCATGGGGCCTGAGGGGGCCCGAGCCCCCTCAAAAATTCGTTTGGGGGGGCTCAGCCCCCCCAATAATCTCGGGCGGCGGTGGGCGCGTCCGCGGCTTTTATAGGGCGCCCGGCGCGCACCAGCTCAATAACGGGCACCGGCGCGGCGGGGGGCGCCGGGCCGGGGGAGGGGGGCGGCCGGCCTGTCTCCTTGGCAACCCCATTGAGCAGCGCCGGCTCCCCCGGGAGGGCCATCCCCCCGCGCCGCCGATCGCCAACACCGCCGACGCTGTGGCTGCCCGAGCCCGAGCCCGAGCCCGACCCGGAGCCCGAGCCCGAGCCTGAGCCTGAGCCCAAGCCCAAGCCCGTCAGTCAGAAAGGAAGGAAGGAAGGAGAAATGGGGAGGGAGACGAGGGAGGAAAATTGCGCGCAGGGTGAAGAAAGGAGAAGGGCGAACGAGACGAGCTTCCAACCCAAAAAAGGGCTGGAAGACTGGGAGGATGCAGGATCGGGAAAGAAAGCGACGCCTTCCCCGCCCGCGACGTCGCCCACTTGTCATTGGCAGCGCAGAGGGGCTGGGCACCGGCGCAGGGCCGCTCCGCAGCCGCAAGGTGCCCTTGTGTGGCCCGGTGGCCAGGCAAGCTCGGGCGGGGACCCCCATGCAAATCTAAGACGGGAGAAGAGGGCAGAGCAAAGGGGGTCCCTTCCCCAACCTCCGGCTCTGAGACTTCCCTGCGCCCCAGAAAAGCGAAAGGATTTTCTCTCTTTTTTATATATATAAATATTTTATTAAGTTTTCAAATACAAAGTTAGAAACATACACTGAAGAAAAAAGTAAAAGAACAAGAAAAAGAAGAAAAGAAAAAGAAGAAAAGAAAACCAACCATTCAACACATTTTTTATATAACTAACTGGACTTCCTCGCATCTCCCTTACCCTGCATTCTTTATAATAAAGATATCAGCAAATTATTACCTTGTTTCGTACCTTATTTTGTACTTTTCAAATACTATACCTCTAAATTTAACATACTTTTCATCAGTTACTTATATCTTAAATTAAACATAGTATTACCTTAGATTTTGACCTTTTCTTACTTAAAATATAATTTCCTGTTTCCCAAATCTAATTGCTGAAGCTATAGTTTCCGAATCGTGTAAATTTTTAACATTCATACAACTTATATTGTTTTTGTAAATAGTCCTTAAATTTTTTCCAGTCCTCTTCCGTTGTTTCTTCTCCCAAATCTCGGATTCTGCCAGTCATTTCAGCCAGTTCCATGTAGTCCATCAATTGCGTCTGCCACTCTTCCAGTGTGGGCAAATCTTGTGTCTTCCAATATTTTGCGATAAGTATTCTTGCTGCTGTAGTTGCATACATAAAGAAAGTTCTATCCTTCTTTAACACTTTCTGGCCAACAATGCCCAAGAGGAAGGCCTCTGGTTTCTTGGGAAAGGTATACTTAAATACCTTTTTTAACTCATTATAGATCATTTCCCAGAAGGTCTTCACTTTTGGACAAGTCCACCAGAGGTGAAAGAATGTCCCTTCAGCCTCCTTACATTTCCAACATTTATTATCAGACAGGTGATATATTTTTGCAAGCTTGACTGGGGTCATGTACCACCTATAAATCATTTTCATAATATTTTCCTTCAAGGCATTACATGCCGTGAATTTCATTCCGGTGGTCCATAACCTTTCCCAGTCCTCAAACATGATGTTATACCCAATATCCTGAGCCCATTTTATCATGGCTGATTTGACTGTCTCATCCTGAGTGATTTTCTCTTCAACCTGCCCTCCATCCTCTTGCAGAAAACTCTTTGCCTGCCCTGCCCGTATCTCGTTTTTGCTTTTTAATTCCACACACGCACCCTTCGGACTTCGTGGCAATCGGGCGTGCGGGTGCGTTTCCTAAGAGAGTGAGGACCCCCGCCTCCTCCCCACCTGCTCCCTCGCCAGCCAGCCAGCCGCGCGCCCTAGCCGGAGAGCCCCGGCCGTCCCCGTCGCGCAATCGGCTGGATCTCCCTTCAGCAGGCCGTGCTCACAACTCGGCCCAGGGACCCCCAGCAGCGGATCTCCGGCTCAGCTGAAGAATCCGGCAACAAGCCCCCTCCTCCCCAATCGCTCCGCCGAAATACGCTCCAAAACCCCCCAGATAGGCCGCCGGCCGCCAAGTCTAGTGGCGCCCTGAGCGAGGGTCTCTCCCCAACACCGCCACCTCGAACTGCGTTCTCCCGGCTACCCGAGCGAACCAGCGGCAGGACCCCGGTATGGGCCCCCCCAATATTTTTTATAAGTCGGCGCCCCTGAGGATCCTCCACAGGGATCCTTCCTTGCCTTTTGTTGCAACAGGCTAAACCCAGCTGCTGCCTCCCTCGGAAGCTTGAGGGCAGGGGCCCAGCCTGGTATGTCTGGACATATTGAAGGGAGCTGCTTCTGAGCGAGGAAGGTGCGCCCAGGAGCGCGGAGAGGCTGCCCAGGGCTGCCAGCCAGACAAGGGGCGTCTCCCGGGTCCTCTTGCAGCAGGGGCTCCCTTTGCAACGAGATCCTTTTCTCCCCCCTTCTCTCCACCACTCGGCCCTTCCCAGATGGCAGACCTCACCTCCTCAGCTGCTTCTGCAGATCCTTCCTCGTCCCGCGTCGTCTTCCACGCCGCTTTGAGTTTTCCTGCAGTGAACGGGAGCGAGAGACGAGCTGCTTCTCCGAAGGGAAAATGAAAGTAGCAGCTGAATTAGGTCCTTTTCTGCTTGGGATGAGCAGGACAAGATTTCCCCCCAGTGGATGCCTGGAGAACCAGCAGCTGGTTTGGGCGGTGGGTGGCGGCGTCGGGCGCTTTTCAGCTTAGAGAAAAGGCGAGCGCACGAGAGGGTCGCAGAATCAGAGAATTCTAGAGTTGGAAGGGACCCGAGGGTCATCCAGTCCAGCCCCCCTGCAATGCAGGAATATGCAGCTGCCCCATCGAACTTGCAACCTTGACATCATCAGCACCATACTAGACTGAGAAGTGCACAGAATGATGCCTGGCAGGGGCTGAGGGGGATGAGTCTCCTAATATTCAGGGTGTTCTCACAAAGTGTAATGCTGGTGGTCAACAAAAGAGGTTCAAAGGCTCAAGGCAAATCTTTAAAAATGTAGTATAAACACCGACAACTGGGAAACACTGGCCTGTGAGCGCTCCAGTTGGAGAACAGCCTTTGCCAAAGGTGTCCGGGGCTTTGAAGACGCTCGAACTCAGGACGCAAGGGAGAAACGTGCTAAGAGGAAGGCACGATTGGCAAACCCTCGCCGTGATCAACTCCCACCCAGAAACCAATGTCCCCAGTGTGGAAGGACGTGTGGATCCAGAATTGGCCTCCAAAGTCACTGTTAAAACTGTGTTTATGGAAGACAATCTTACTCGGCAACGAGGGATCGCTAAAGAAGACAGAAGATTCAAGGTGTTGAGCAATGTCGCATGCATGATGTCATGCAGCTTCACACAGCATCACACGCATGACGTCATGATGTTGCTCGGCATCGCCCACAGGGCCCCCTCGATCCCCTTTAGGAGATGTTTATTATGCTTACGCGTTTTTAGGATTGTATTTGATTCTTGTAAATGGCTTTGGAGCTTTTCATGAACCCCATTAGCTAAGTCATGCTGACGCCTCTCCCCCCATCACTTTTTAAAAGATGATGAGGATGTCAATCTGCAGAGAGAATTGGGGGTGGACTGGGGGCAGTGGGGGCAGGACCCTAGGAAAGGAAAGGTCAGTGGGGCCCAAGCCCACAGGTCCACCTTTGTCCAAATGGCCTGCTGGTGAAAGGTCCCCATTGGGAAAGCCACCGGCTGAAGGTCAAGGTCCTCTCCTCCTTTGCCCGGGAGACGGTCCATGGCTCTGTGCTCCCTTGGGCCAGGTGCATCCCTTCCTCATCCTGCTGCCCTCAGCTGCAGCCACCATCTCCCATCCTCAGAGGCAGGAGCGGCCCAAGACATTTTGCTGCCTGGGGTGAAGGAGAAGATGGTGCAATTCCCATTCTCTGCATCAAACCTGACTAGATTGGGAGTTGACTCTCAACGCTGGTGATGTTCTGGCACATCGCATGGAATTCATTTCTTTTTTCATTTTTAGTCTTCTATTTGTATTTTTCAAATTTATACATTTCATTTGTTTTGCAAACAATTTAACATTTCCAAATTTTGACTTCCTTCCCCCTCTTTCGGTGGTTCCTTAAATTATTTTTTTTCAGAAATATATTCTGCATATCCAAATTCATTTAACTTGCTCATTTATTTATCTACTGTAAATATATACTCTTATAAAACTGCAGGTTTTTACAGTAATCATTACAGTAATCCTGCTAATGTTTTTATCTGTTTACTGTTTATCTGTAAAAATTCAGTAATCCATTTCCACTCTTTTATAAAAAGTGTGTATCTGAAGAAGTGTGCATGCACACAAAAGCTCATACCAAGAACTAACTTAGTTGGTCTTTAAGGTGCTACTGGAAGGAATTTTTAAATTTTATTTTGACTATGGCAGACCAACACGGCTACCTATCTGTAACTGTTATAAAAAGTTTGTTATCCTGATTTCTTATTCTTCCGGTAAGTTTTGCCATTTCTGCATATTCCGTAAGTTTTTGCATCCCTTCCTCCTTTGCTGGGACTTCTGCTTCTTTCCATTCTGCGTCCTCCACCCCGAGCCCATTAAGGAGGATTCCCTTGGCTCACATCTGGAGACATCTCCCCCAGGGGGCTTCAACCAGCAGCTGCACAAGCCTACCGAGCTACAGAGCTACAATATTTTGTAAATCCTCTTAAAAGATTGTAGGAATTTGGTATATGCACTGGTGTTTTCTTGCAGAAAATACTTTCCATCGGCTAAACGGGAGCCTTTTCCAGGCATCTTTCTTAATACTTACCATGGAAGAGTCCGAAACCAAACAAGCAGACATTTCTCTTGCTCCCACCAAGTCACTCGCTAGATACTTGTCACTGCAAATGATATGAGTTATTTACACATTAATGACAACTAACCAGCCAGTTCCTACGAGCAAAGGGTGGTTACCATTCAAAATAAACAAAATCCCTAAATCTCTCTGTCAACAGCAACTAAAACAGGAAGATTGCCACTAAAATCAGGGCATTTAACAAGAGCTGCTGGTGTTGCAGGTTGTTCTAACTTTTAACAACAAAATTTGGGCAGTTAACTCATCCAAGCACTCGCGTCTTCCCCACCTTTTCCTGAATTACTTGACATATTCCAAGGCTGAATATTACAATACTTTGTAAATCCTCTTAAAAGTTTGTAAGAATTTGGTATATGCAGTGGTGTTTTCTTGCAGAAAATACTTTCCAGTTAATCTGTCACCCTTAAGTTGCAACCCTAAACCTATTTGCAAGTGAGCTAGCTCTGAATTGTTCCAGATTCCCTCACCCCCTTCACAATCCCATGCCAACACACTACTTCTTTGGCAATCACAGCTGCCCTCTTCCCTCACTTGGATACAGACCGGGACGGCCTTATGCGCTGCTTCTCTTGTCTGTTTTCCTGAACTTATTAGCACCAGGAGTCAAACATTTGATCTGAGTAGAAAACGAAAGTAATTCTGCCATGGATTGGGTTTCCTCTGGCATGGTTAGACACACCGGCTGCCAATGTCTGTCAGTGCTGGTAAACAAGCGGGTTTACAGGAAAAGCATTGGGAAGAAATGGGGGGGGGGGGAGAGCAGAAATCTTGTCAATCTTGGGAACCAGAGTGCTTTAGGTGCTTTATTGCAATTCTTCCAGTCATAGGTCAATGGAAGCATTGTTAGAAGAATCATCAACATCAACTATTATTATTTTTGTTTTATTATTTACATATACATATATATATATATACATATATATACATTTGCTTTCGTAGATTTTCACGGGTACAGGAATGCAGGTTTTGGTGTCTTCGGGTGTATATATATATATATATATATATATATATGCAGGTTTTGGTGTCTTCGGGTGTCTTCCCGTGTAAGAGTTGGGGTGTCTAGGCGACGTTTCGACGAGGTCTCACTCGTCATCTTCAGGCTGGTGCTTTCGGCTTCTTGTTACTGGAACAGAGCAGGATCTCAGTGTTTGAGTTCCTATAAATACTGTTGAGGGGGTGTGGTGTGTAGCCTCCAACGTTCTGGGCAGAGAGGAAGTTCCCAGGTTAGTGTGCCTTTTCTTCTTTTGTTCCTTAATTACTTGAGGGATATCTTGAGTGATTTCTTGAGTGATATTCTGAGTACCACTTAGGTGGGTCATTAAGTGTGGATTAGTTGCTAAAGCTTTCGTGTCTTGACCTCTTGAGCTTGTGAAGAGTTTTTCTGAGAAGATGGCTGTACTGCACTTAGTTGTGCTCTGGCTTGGCTTCGTGTATAGGGGCGAGCTGTGGTTTTGTGCCCTGTGCCCGCCAGATCTGTGTCGGGATTGCAGGGGGGTGCAGCATCTGGAGGTGCCACTATGGTTTGGCTACTGGATGGTGTCTGTAATTTATCTGTGGAGAGGGTCTGGGTTTGGGTCTGGTGTGGTTGATTGGTGATGGCGTTCTGTGTGCCTCTGGTTCTGGTGTCGGTTTTTGTGGGGAGGGCTAATTTCCAGATGTCTGGCAGGCGGGACGTGTCGTCACGCTTGTTCATGTTGTGAGGGTGTTTCTCTATCTCGATGGCTTCCATGATTATTCTCTTGTGGTGATGTTCCATGTTAAAGAGCAATTTGGAATCTGCAAAATTAATTTCGTGTCCTGTTTCTTTCATGTGTTGGAAAAGAGAGGAAGTTTTTTCTTCTTTTTTGACGGCATTCTTGTGTTCTGCGATACGTGCATTTATTCGTCTGTTTGTTTGTCCAATGTACGTGGCTGGGCAGACTTTGCAGGGTATTTCATAGACCCCTTGGTTTTCCAACTGGATTTTATCTTTGGGGTTTCTGAGGATATTGGCTATTTTTTGGTTGGTGCAAAAGGCTGTTTTGATATTGTGTTTATGGAGGATTTTGCTAATTTTATCTGTAGTGCCCTTGATATAAGGAAGGAGGGCCATGCCATTGTTTTCTTCTGTGTCTTGGTTTTTGGGGGGTGTTTCTTTTTGGATTAGCTTCGTAACCCTATTTTGCTGGTATCCATTGGCGATTAACACATTTGAGAGATTCTGTAACTCAGTTGTCAAGTGGTCTTTGTCAGCCAGGCGTTTGGTTCTGGAGATGAGAGTCTTGGCTACGGAGTTTATTTGTGCAGGGTGGTGGTGTGATTGTGCATGTAAGTAGCGGTTGGTGTGTGTTTTTTTCCGGTAGATAGTGTGTCCTAGGGAGCCATCAGGTTTTTTGTAGATTAGGACGTCAAGGAAGGGAAGTTGGTTGTTGGCTTCTATTTCCATAGTGAATTGTATTTTGGGGTGTAGGCTGTTGAGATGTGTGAGGAAGCTATCTAGTTTTTCTTTCCCGTGTGGCCAAATTACAAAGGTGTCGTCAACATATCTGAGCCAAAGTTTGGGTTTGTGTTCTGACTTGTCTAAAGCATTGGTTTCAAAGTGTTCCATGTACAAATTTGCGATGACCGGTGAGAGGGGTGATCCCACAGGTGCTCCTTCTATCTGTTTGTATCTTTGTCCGTTGTGGATGAAGTACGTGTTGGTTAGGCAGTGGTTGGTCAGGTCCAGGATGTATTCGGGGGGATTGTATTTGTTTTGAATGGCTGTCAAGGCTTCATTAATGGGCACTTGTGTGAAGAGAGATACAACATCGAAGCTCACAAGTAGGTCATCGGGATGTAGGTTTTGCTTCTTTATTGTTTCTATGAACTGGAAGGAGTTAGTAACGTGTGAAGCGATGGATTCCGCATAGGGCTGAAGTTGCTTAGCGAGAAATTTAGCGAGATTTTGTAGAGGTGAGCCTATGGAGCTGACTATTGGTCTGAGTGGTGTTCCTTCTTTGTGTATCTTGGGGAGACCGTAGAGTTTGGGGCATCTGGATGATTTTTCTCTGGGGATGATTCTTAGCTGGATTTCTTCACTGATAGGAGAGGCTTTTATTTTGGATTTGGTGGTTTTTTCCAGATAGGTGGTGGGATCTGTTTTTATAGGTTGGTAGGTAGGGTCTTGTAGTAGATTTGATAGTTTTGCTTGGTAGTCCGATGTGTTCATCACAACAGTGGCATTACCTTTGTCTGCTGGGAGAATGATTATGTTGTTGTCTTTCCTCAGGTTGGTGAGTGCTTTCTGTTCTTCTTTGTGTAAATTGCTTCTGGGTGGTTTGCTGGAGCAGAGGATGTTGGTGACTTCAAGTCTGATTTTATTGGCTTCATCTGGGTTGATTTTGGTTAGGCTAGCTTCGACTCCGCATATGATGTTTTCCGTGGGGATGCGTCTCGGGGCGACTGCAAAGTTGAAACCTTTGGAGAGTACTTTGGTTTCAGTTGAGGTGAGGATCCTGTCTGATATGTTATGAACTGTATGTTTCATGGGTTGTTGTGGAGGGTGGCTGGGCTTCTGGCGTTTCTCTAGTTTGTGGAGTTTGTTGGTGTGTCTGTCTGTCTTATGTGAGGTCTCAGTTTCAGCTCTCCAGACGGCTAGTTGTTTGCATTTGTCCCAGAGTGCAGGGTGGATTTTGTTACAGAGTTTGAGGTGAAGAGTGAGCAGATCTTTGTTGGTTTGGTTTAGTAGGTATCTTTTCTTATGTATTTCGTTTCTGATTAGGGATAGTTCAGTTCGTTTCAGGATCCTTTCGGTAGCTGGGGTTTTAGAGTGGAATTTAAGTTGGAAGCATGTGGGAATTAAGTTGTTGTCTCGGCAGTTGCGTAGGAACAAGAGATCACATAAGATGGTGGCTCTTCGGATTTCTAGTTTCTCGTAGGTTCTTGTCAGCTGGAAGGTTTCCTCCCCGTAGAGGTGAGATATTTGCTTTCGTAGATTTTCACGGGTATATGAATGCAGGTTTTGGTGTCTTCGGGTGTCTTCCCGTGTAAGAGTTGGGGTGTCTAGGCGACGTTTCGACGAGGTCTCACTCGTCATCTTCAGGCTGGTGCTTTCGGCTTCTTGTTACTGGAACAGAGCAGGATCTCAGTGTTTGAGTTCCTATAAATACTGTTGAGGGGGTGTGGTGTGTAGCCTCCAACGTTCTGGGCAGAGAGGAAGTTCCCAGGTTAGTGTGCCTTTTCTTCTTTTGTTCCTTAATTACTTGAGGGATATCTTGAGTGATTTCTTGAGTGATATTCTGAGTACCACTTAGGTGGGTCATTAAGTGTGGATTAGTTGCTAAGGCTTTCGTGTCTTGACCTCTTGAGCTTGTGAAGAGTTTTTCTGAGAAGATGGCTGTACTGCACTTAGTTGTGCTCTGGCTTGGCTTCGTGTATAGGGGCGAGCTGTGGTTTTGTGCCCTGTGCCCGCCAGATCTGTGTCGGGATTGCAGGGGGGTGCAGCATCTGGAGGTGCCACTATGGTTTGGCTACTGGATGGTGTCTGTAATTTATCTGTGGAGAGGGTCTGGGTTTGGGTCTGGTGTGGTTGATTGGTGATGGCGTTCTGTGTGGCGTTCTACAAAAAACCTGATGGCTCCCTAGGACACACTATCTACCGGAAAAAAACACACACCAACCGCTACTTACATGCACAATCACACCACCACCCTGCACAAATAAACTCCGTAGCCAAGACTCTCATCTCCAGAACCAAACGCCTGGCTGACAAAGACCACTTGACAACTGAGTTACAGAATCTCTCAAATGTGTTAATCGCCAATGGATACCAGCAAAATAGGGTTACGAAGCTAATCCAAAAAGAAACACCCCCCAAAAACCAAGACACAGAAGAAAACAATGGCATGGCCCTCCTTCCTTATATCAAGGGCACTACAGATAAAATTAGCAAAATCCTCCATAAACACAATATCAAAACAGCCTTTTGCACCAACCAAAAAATAGCCAATATCCTCAGAAACCCCAAAGATAAAATCCAGTTGGAAAACCAAGGGGTCTATGAAATACCCTGCAAAGTCTGCCCAGCCACGTACATTGGACAAACAAACAGACGAATAAATGCACGTATCGCAGAACACAAGAATGCCGTCAAAAAAGAAGAAAAAACTTCCTCTCTTTTCCAACACATGAAAGAAACAGGACACGAAATTAATTTTGCAGATTCCAAATTGCTCTTTAACATGGAACATCACCACAAGAGAATAATCATGGAAGCCATCGAGATAGAGAAACACCCTCACAACATGAACAAGCGTGACGACACGTCCCGCCTGCCAGACATCTGGAAATTAGCCCTCCCCACAAAAACCGACACCAGAACCAGAGGCACACAGAACGCCATCACCAATCAACCACACCAGACCCAAACCCAGACCCTCTCCACAGATAAATTACAGACACCATCCAGTAGCCAAACCATAGTGGCACCTCCAGATGCTGCACCCCCCTGCAATCCCGACACAGATCTGGCGGGCACAGGGCACAAAACCACAGCTCGCCCCTATACACGAAGCCAAGCCAGAGCACAACTAAGTGCAGTACAGCCATCTTCTCAGAAAAACTCTTCACAAGCTCAAGAGGTCAAGACACGAAAGCTTTAGCAACTAATCCACACTTAATGACCCACCTAAGTGGTACTCAGAATATCACTCAAGAAATCACTCAAGATATCCCTCAAGTAATTAAGGAACAAAAGAAGAAAAGGCACACTAACCTGGGAACTTCCTCTCTGCCCAGAACGTTGGAGGCTACACACCACACCCCCTCAACAGTATTTATAGGAACTCAAACACTGAGATCCTGCTCTGTTCCAGTAACAAGAAGCCGAAAGCACCAGCCTGAAGATGACGAGTGAGACCTCGTCGAAACGTCGCCTAGACACCCCAACTCTTACACGGGAAGACACCCGAAGACACCAAAACCTGCATTCATATACCCGTGAAAATCTACGAAAGCATATATATATATATATATATATATATATATATATATATATATATATATATATATTTTCCCAGTAGTGATGTATGGAAGTGAGAGCTGGGCCATAAAGAAGGCTGATCGCCGAAGAATGGATGCTTTTGAATTCTGGTGCTGGAGGAGACTCTTGAGAGTCCCATGGACTGCAAGAAGATCAAACCTCTCCATTCTGAAGGAAATCAGCCCTGAGTGCTCACTGGAAGGACAGATCCTGAAGCTGAGGCTCAAAGACTTTGGCCACCTCATGAGAAGAGAAGACTCCCTGGTAAAGCCCCTGATGTTGGGAAAGATGGAGGGCACAAGAAGAAGGGGACGACAGAGGACGAGATGGTGGGACAGTGTTCTCAAAGCTATAAACATGAGTCTGACCAAACTGTGGGAGGCAGTGGAAGACCAGCAGGCCAGAAGCCGAAAGCAGGACACAGCACAATTTCGCCTTCAAAATTTGTTCTTCAGTTATTCTATCTGCTATAGCAGTCCGTATGGCTCCGCCAATTAAGCTATGTCACATATCGCAGAGAAAATTTTAAAAATCCCAGACCTAACCGAATGCCACTGGAACAAGACCTCCCTGACTTCAAGAGAAGTAATTTGTTTTGCCCCCCCAAATGAAGTACAACATATCATGGTGTTTCTCAAAGGAAGCTATTTCAACCAGACCATTACTGGTTTTTGTTTAAGATTTGGTCCAGCTGTATTGAACCCCTGCAGGTCTGCAGATATGCAAGATGAAGGGGACTCTGCCCTCTGTTCACTCCATAGTAAAACAACAATGCAATGAATTAGGGGCCACCACCTGCTAAAGGAGGGATGTGGGTGGCGTTGTGGGTTAAACCACAGAGCCTAGGACTTGCCGATCAGAAGGTCTGTGGTTCGAATCCCCGCCATGGGGTGAGCTCTCGTTGCTCGGTCCCAGCTCCTGCCCACCTAGCAGTTCGAAAGCACGTCAAAGTGCAAGTAGATAAATACCATATTTTTTGCTCTATAAGACTCACTCTCCCCAACTAAAAAGTAAGGGGAAATGTGTGTGCGTCTTATGGAGCGAATGCAGGCTGCGCAGCTATCCCAGAAGCCAGAACAGCAAGAGGGATTGCTGCTTTTACTGCGCAGCGATCCCTCTTGCTGTTCTGGCTTCTGAGATTCAGAATATTTTTTTTCTTGTTTTCCTCCTTCAAAAACTAGGTGCGTCTTGTGTCTGGTGCATCTTATAGAGTGAAAAATACGGTAGGTGCTGCTCTGGCGGGAAGGTAAACGGCGCTTCCGTGTGCTGCTCTGGTTTGCCAGAAGCGGCTTAGTCATGCTGGCCACATGACCCGGAAACTGGACGCTGGCTCCCTAGGCCAAGAAAGCGAGATGAGCACTGCAACCCCAGAGTCGGTCACGACTGGACCTAATAGTCAGGGGTCCCTTTACCTTTTTACCTTTTACCTGCCAAAGGAGTCCAGGAGAGAACTAATGAAACTCACAAAATAATCAGGGTTGGCACCATCCTGGGCCCTGCCTGGTCTGCTCTCCCTCTTTCTTTCTTTCTTTCTTTCTTTCTTTCTTTCTTTCTTTCTTTCTTCTTTCTTTCTTTCTTTCTTTCTTTCTTTCTTTCTTTCTTTCTTTGCAATGGTATATGGCTTCAGCAGAGGATAATTATAATAGCAATAATAATAATATTTTTGGAGAAATAAGGTAAATATTTTCAGATATGAAGTGAGGTGAGTTGTGGGGGCTGGGGCATGGGAGAGGGACCTTGGGGTGCTGATTGGCTGAGGGTGGGGTGTGGCAACCCCAAAGGCCTCAATTCTCTTCTGTCATTGGAGGGTAGAAATTGCGAGCCTCCGCACTATTTCTGCAGCACCAGCAAACCTCCTTTCTCTCTGCCCACCCCAAGGCTTTTCCCGTAAACCAGGTGCTGTTATAGTCAGTGGCAGAATGCCTTGGTCCAGCTATTTCTGGGCTGGCAGAAACCTGCTTTCGTTTTCAAGGCAGATCAAATGCTGGTCTCCTAATCCCAGTGCTGGCCTCCTGATCTAAAGCAATCCAGAAATAGGCAAATATCTGAGGAGGAGAAGTCACCGTCAGGTGGTGCTCAGGAAGCTGTTCCAAGTTGCTTCAAGCAGCACTCCGTTCAGATACAGACCAGGCTCAACTTCCATATTATTTGTGGGTTCTGGTACAGTAGTACCTTGGGTTACAGACGCTTCAGGTTACAGACTCCGCTAACCCAGAAATAATACCTCAGGTTAAGAACTTTGCTTCAGGATGAGAACAGAAATCGCGTGGCGGCGGCGCGGCAGCAGCAGGAGACCCCATTAGCTAAAGTGGTGCTTCAGGTTAAGAACAGCTTCAGGTTAAGAACGGACCTCCGGAATGAAATAAGTACGTAACCAGAGGTACCACTGCATATTTAAAAAAGAGGAGCCAGACATCCCAGTACAGTGGTACCTCGGGTTACATACGCTTCAGGTTACATACACTTGAGGTTACAGACTCCACTAACCCAGAAATAGTGCTTCAGGTTAAGAACTTTGCTTCAGGATGAGAACAGAAATCGCACGGCGCTGCAGTGGCAGCAGCAGGAGGCCCCATTAGCTAAAGTGGTGCTTCAGGTTAACAACAGTTTCAGGTTAAGTACGGACATCCGAAACGAATTAAGTACTTGACCTGAGGTACCACTGTACATTTCTGAGCACAACTCAAAGTGTTGGTGCTGACCTTTAAAGCCCTAATTGGCCTCGGTCCTGTTACCTGAAGGAGCGTCTCCACGTCCACCTCCTTCTATTGGTTACAGGAGAGGACAAAACTGCCCTCTGGGAGGACAATTTCAGAGGAGCTGCATTTGGTCTCCTGCAGTTCTTGGAGAAGCAGCCAAGAGCAGCAGCAGCAGGAGGAGGAGACCCACACGGAGGGAGACCCACACGGAGGGAGACCCGCACAGAGAAAGACCCACACGGAGGGAGACGCACGCGGAGGGAGACCCACGCCTCAGACGGACCACAGGTTGGTATTTGGGAGCAGGGAGCAGCAGCCACAAGGTCTGACTTTAAGTCTTCTGTATCTCAACCTGCCTCAGAGATGCTCAAGGTCCGCTTTGTTTGACCTGTTGCTTGATACAGAGTTAGAGCTCTCGGAAGCAAAACTTTGGCTTGCGTGTATAATCATGAATCTTTTCCCTTTGATTAAATGGGCAGTTAAAGGAGCCTGACAATCTGCAGGAACATCCTTCTAGGGGTTTTAAAGTTTATTTGTAAAAGAACATGTTCTTTCCCCCTCCGCCCCCCGCCAGAATTGGCTGAAATTTACAGACATGGAGACTGACAAAGCCCAGAATTAGAGCTGTACTGTTTCCTTTGCCATGGGGAGGGGGGGGTAGTTTGGTACAAAAATACAAAGAAAAAAATCAGTAGGGGGGAGGAATGGAAATGACTTCTTCTGCCCCACACCAGGGATTTTTCGGCACACAGATTCTCCCTGCAAGAAAGAAATCTCTCCATTGAATTGGATGGAGAAAGGAGAGGCAGAGGAAAGAGAAAGGGTCCCTCTGAAAAATCAATCCTTCGTTGGCATCTCTTCCCAAATCACTGAATTCAGGGATTAAGACCTCTGTTTGCCGGTCAAAGTGAACTCTCCCCCTTCCCTCCTCTGTTCTCTCCAGCCCATCTGCGCTCAAACTCGGAGCAAGGGAGTCTTTCGCCAGGAGGGAGAATCAGCTCAGCTGCCCTGCATGAAGAAGGTCCGAGGTTTGACCCCCGGCCTCTCCAGGTGGGGCTGGGGGAGAGACTTGGGCCTGGGAAGCGCCTGCCAGTCAGTGCAGGCGACATTGCGCGAGACGGAGCGAGGGCCCCACTCTGCGCAAGGCGACGTCTGGGGTTCCCAAACGCAGAAAGAGAAGCGCACCTTCTTCTCCGCGTTGTCAGAGAGCAGCTGCGCTTGACGGGCGTTATTCTCTCTCTCTCTCTCTCTCTCTCTCTCTCTCTCTCTCTCTCTCTCTCTCTCTCGTGTGGACCAGGGACTCGGTTCAGAGGGGAATAAAACGGGGAGGGGCGAATCCAGCCCCCCTCTCACCCTGCAGTGCCACCAAATATTTCTGGCTAGCAGCCCAGAGCCCTTTCTCAGACTTGCTTCTCTGACTTGTTTCTCATTCACCAAAAGAGAATTGCCAAGCGGAGACGACTCTGCTCGCCCCATTGAGTCTTCTGTGGGGCTTGCAGAAGCACCCGAGAGCCAGAGGAACCCCACACTTCCCTCGGACCCACAGCTTGGTGCTGGGGAGGCGCGAGGTTCTTCCCCTTGCACTTTGTCATTCCTGAATAGATAAGAGGAGAAGTGGCTTCTGTGCCTGAAACAGACTTGTGCTTTAAGAGATGACAAACGCAAGTCGTTCTGTTCCCCTGAGATCACTCAAGCAAGAGAGCCACTTGTGGGCAAAGGGAGAGTCATCCAATTTCCACGTTTCTAGCAAGATGCGTTTGCACATTAGAAGTTGTCGCATCTTCTTTTGTTGTCAAAGGCTTCTTTTGCACGGCTGCTGCAAACCGTTCCAGCTGGCATATTGCAGAGGGGACTTGGTGACGGGCATCTTGCGCTGGTGATGCCCTCGCCTCCTGCTCTCTGGCTCTTTGGAAAGGCCACAAATCCATCCTGATATGGCCCAGACTTGGAGCAAAGGAATGAAGGCTGCAGCGCAAGGCTCTCCCGGGATCTGGGGAGGGACTAGGGGGACCCCTGCCCTGACTCCTAAGATGCTGAGCTCCTCTGCTGCTGCCAGTTGCTTCCTTGCAGGAGGGAGGGGGCAGGCGGCTGTGGACCATCTGGACTATTGCATCCTGGACATTTCTGTGTGTTCCCTTGGTTTGTTTTGCCAGTCTCCATCAATTAATGGGAAAGTACTTCAGTCACTGATGGCATCCCCCATTGTTTATTCTTCTCTGCTCTCTGCCCCTTTCTCCTATTTTAAGACTGCCACATGTGTGAGATTGCTCTTAATCCTCGCAATTTGGGGGAGACCTGCATCAGATCTCTTTCTCTCCCTCTCTGCCCTACCTTTCCTTTGGCCTCATCTTGGGGGAAAGCTGGGGGTGTCAAGAGAAACTGAGGGATCTTCAAAGGGTTAGCACCCTGCCCACTTTCTGCAAGCACAATCAGAGCGTAGGTGGAACTCAGCTCCAGCTCCACTTCTGCTATCTCACACCTTTGGCTTTTCCCACTCTGTATAGGAGGAATCTTCCCTCCTTGCAAAGTGATTGAATGAAAGGTCTGCTGCCCAGGAAGAGAGGCTGAGAGCAGGTGGCAAATTGCAGAACCCATTTCCTTGGCAGATCTGTTGTGCTGCTGAAATGTGTACTGCCTTGAACTCTGTTTAACTGAGGTGATGAGAGTAGGCATTAATGTTTATTTTTCTAATCTAGCAAGAATCAAACTTCCTAAGAGTGAATACAAAAATGTCGATCATAAGCAAGGTTAATATAGAATAAATACAAGACAGCAGGGCATACATTGAACATGTAGACGTTTATCGTGATTGCAGCTAAAGGCAGCAAACTTGAAATCTCCTTAGCAGATTTTGTGAGCAGAGGCAAAGTCTTGGCACTTAACCAGGGTTTGGGTTTGTTGATTGGACAGAAAGGGCTGCTCACCCAATATGCAGATGACTCTGAACTGGGAAGGGTAGTTAACACTGAAGAAGAGAGAATCAATATTCAATATGACTGTAACAGACTAAAGAACTGGGGCAAGACTAACAACACTGATTTCAATGGGGATAAAATGTCAGTTTCTGCACTTAGAAGTAATAAACAGATGCACAAATATAAGATGGAGACACCTGGCTTGCTGGCAGAATATGTAGAAAGGATCCAGGGGTCTTAGTAGACCACAAGCTAAAAATGAGCCAACAGTGAGATGCAGCAGTAAAAAACACACAAACCTAATGCAATCCTAGGCTGCATCAACAGAAGTCTAGAGTCCAGATGAAGGAAAGTAATAGTCCCACTCTCTTTTGCCTTGGTCAGACCTCACCTGGAATACTGTGTCCAGTTCTGGGCACCACAATTTAAGAAGGGGGTTAACAAGCTGGAAGGTGGTTAGGATGACCTTCCCTTTTAGAATATCACAGGCATCTCTGTGGTGGGATGAACAGCTGGGTGCTGGAGGCACCTAATGCCCCATCAGGTGTGGTCCTGGTCTCCTTGAATGTGGGGTAAGGATACTACTCTGAAGGAAGCCCTCCTTGGATATTGAAATTTCTACGAAAAGGGAAAGAAATAGGAGCAAACATGAGCAGGCTTGTCTTGTAAGCTTGGCCTAGGAATCCTGTCCAAGCAGAGCCCCCATTGGCACATGATCCCTTTGCCCAGTTTCAGGGTGATTTCCCCTCCCACTGCAATTCTGTGTGACACAGTCCCCTTTGTTCAGGGATCACAGGATAGAGTTTTCAGCTGCTACAGGGGGCTGTGGATGGGAGGGAAGCAAGAAAATGATCAGTTGCACAAGCTACCTTCTACATGTGCAACTACTGCATACAAACGTCTAATCCCCCCCACCCCCGATGAGACATTACCTCCCCCCCCCCTTTTTTGGCCTTCCTCTTTTCCCCACACGCTTTGCATGCCGAATAATCTTTCCAGAGTCCTTCACACCTCTTCTTTCTTGCAGGAAGGTGAAGGCAGGAGAGCAACCTGGACCTGAGCCATGGACAGATCAGACAACCCGGTTAAAATACCAGCCCTGGGCCGCCCATTCCAGCTGGGGATGCTGTACGACTGTCGTAAAGATGCCCTCATCCCAGGTAGAGCTGGTGCAAGGAAGAGTTTATGCTGAAAAGCAAAAATTACTCATATCAGGATTAGCAGTCGGCCCAAACAGTGCAGTTTCAGTGCTAAACGTGCTCCTCAAATTCATTTTCAACATCCCTTACTGTCTTCTTTTGCCAACGTTTGTGTTCCTTTATGTTCTCTTCATTTGGACAAGACTTCCACTTAATAAAAAGAAGTCTTCTTGCCTGTGATAGCGTCTTTGCTCCTTAACCTTGCTGGCATCGTCTTGGCCCAAATCATCACCATCAACATCTGTCAATAAAGATTCAGCAGGTGTGTTCTGTTTCATTTTTTTAAAGCTTGCCGAAAACCTTTCTACTCCACCAGGCTTATGCAGACCATTAAGAATACATCTTTCCACAATTACTACTGTAGGTAAAAAAACAGGACTTTTTTTCAGCCAGAACCTGCCAGAACTCAGTTCCGGCACCTCTCAGGTGGGCACCATTGCATTATAAGAGAACGAGGGAAGCATTCATGGAGAGTTCTGGCATCTTTTTTTCTTGAAAAATACCACATTAAACATAAAAAACTTCCCTATACAGGGCTGCCTTCAGATGTCTTCTATAGGTTGTCTAGTTACTTTTCTCCTTTGCTCAGGTGGTCACATAACTCCACACCCTCCAACATTTCTCTGATAAAAATAGGGATGTCCTAAGCCCAAGGGAAAGCAGAACATTCAGGGATCAAATCAGAAACGGGGGTGGCTTCTGTAAATCTGAGACTGTCCCTGGAAAATAGGGACACCTGGAGGGACTGTAATCTATTGTGGTGTTCCTGTACCAATAATTTAACAACTTTCACCACTGTAACTGTTATGTGTGCCGGCGTGGTTGCTCAAGAACGAACAGGCAAGACTCCCACTGGTCTTTTCAAAGCTTTATTATCTATCCAAAACATTCAGGGTGCAGAGCATCTCAATTGAATGTCTACTCAGTCGCTAGCAGCATCTGGGAGTGGGCGGTCCTTAAACTTTCCCCAGCAGAGCAGTCTTTTGAACCCCATCCTACGCCTCCCCTCTCTGCACTTAAACCGACTGCGCAGAGAGGGCGTGGGCAAAGGGAGACCTTCCTCCCCCTCGCTTTGCTCAGGCTCGGTGTTGCGGCTCTCTCTAGCACAGTGTTTCCCAAACGTTTTTGGGCAACGGCACACCTGTTTACCGGAAAAAAATCTCGCGGCACACCACCATTAAAGCCCCGCCCCGTGACGTCAGCGCGCAGCGTCACGCCGGGAGGGACGCACAAAAGTGAAAGTTTTTTCCCTTCCCCTTGCCGGGGTGGGAGGAGGCAGCAGAGCGAGGGACTGAGGGACGGCGCTCCTCCCTTTTGCGCGCGCTGCCCCGCCGCTTGGCACCAGCACCGCGGAGCCGCCCCCGGCTCGACGCGGATCCTCGCCGCCGCCGCCTCTCGCCGCCCGACTCGCCCGCCTCCCTCCCACGGCACACCAGCCGGTGTCTCACGGCACACTAGTGTGCCGCGGAACACCGGTTGGGAAACACTGCTCTAGCATCCTCCGAGCCCTGCATCTCTTCCCCACTGGAGGCATGAAGAGCTGCTATTCACGATCTTTGGAGGCTCCCTGTAACACAGCTGCTCTTCCAGCTCTCGCCTCTGAGCTGATGGCAGTTCCCTGACAGTAACTAAGCCAAGTTTTACTCCCTGTGTTTTCTGACTGCTGTATGGACATGAATCTGACCTTTGGAAAGTTTTTAAGTAAACCATTATTAATTTACCAAAGATGTGGTCTTTTTCAATGCCGGGTGGGGGGACGACACTATTTTGGTGAGAGAACTCCAGCAGATTTAAAATCACAAAATATGTAGCAAAGCAAAGTGTGGAAATTTAGGCTGTCAGACCTGTAAAATATGTGCTTGTGAGTTCCTTCCAAAACTGCACAAACCTCTTTCGTTGGGGATGACAGTGGGACAAAATTCATGAGTGCAGACATTGTGGGCAATGATAGGTCTATTTTATCTCCTTGTTTTTCTGTACACCCTTAGGCATTAGGCTAATTGTGCTCTACATTTCTGTGAACATACTCAAGCCTTGCATATTTCTCTGCTTTATCCCAGGAATCACCCTTTGGGACCACGACTCGCTTCAGAAGGACTTGTGTATCAAACCTCAACCCAAGGCTGAATATGAAATCATTGCATCTGACTCCATCGATGATAAGGCCTCTGCCCTCAATGTCTCACCATCACTCAAGGCCAGTTTTTTGGGGGGATTGGTTGAAGTGGGTGGATCAGGCAAATTCCTTCAAGACACCAAGAAGTCCATGAAACAGGCCAGAGTCACTCTGCAATACAAAGCTACCACCAAGTATTCACAGCTGACCATGAGCCATTTGGGAATCCGAAATATCACTTATCCAGCTGTTTTTGAGCATGGCACAGCCACCCATGTTGTCACTGCCATCTTGTATGGAGCCCAGGCTTTCTTTCTGTTTGACCGAAATGTCTCTTCTTCTGAGTCTGTGCAAGATATACAAGGAAGCCTCCACGCTGCAATCAACTTGATTAAAGTCTTTGTCAATGGGGAAGCATCTATCAAGATGGAGGAGAAGGAAAAAGCCCAAACGGAGAATTTCAGCTGCAAGTTCTATGGAGATTTTTCTTTGGAAAGTAATCCGGTGACTTTCCAAGATGCCATGAAAGTCTACAGTGATCTGCCCCAAAAGCTCGGGGAGGATGGAGAGAAGGCTGTGCCTGTCAGAGTTTGGCTGTACCCATTGACCAAGCTAGATTCCAGAGCAGCTAAGATGGTGCGTGAGATCAGCTTAGCACTGATCTTTGATGCTCAAACTGTCTTGGAGAATCTGAATGAAATCAGCATGCGATGTAATGATCTGGCTATGAATCCTGCTGCTGAAAACTTCCCAGAATTAAAGAAGAAAATCAAGAGATTCCAGGATCTGTGCAAGCAGCACAGGCAGACTTTCCAGAAACACCTGGCAGAAATCTTGCCTTTGATCCGGGGAGGGGAGAAAGAGGAAAGAGTTTTGGCGGACATCTTAACATCCATAAATCACTCACCCTTTAATGACCAAAGACTCAATGAATTTTTGGACACCAAGGAACAAGAGATAAATATGGTCAAGTCTTACCTTGATATCCTGAGTGGGATAGAAATCATCTCCTCCCAGAATAAACTGCAAGAGGTAGTGCTTAACCACCAAAATGAATTTGTTGTCTCATTTACATTCACCTCTTTACATGATAAGGAACCATTTTTAACCAGCTTACAACACTTTCTTCAGAAACGATCAGCAGATCCTACAGGAGTCCAGAATGCACCGGAGGACTGGAATGCTTGGTTTGAGCAAAAAGACATACAGAGAAAAGCTCGGAAAGCTGCCACGTCCATTGTTGATTTTGCCCAAGTCAATGAGTCCAATGGGAAGACCCGGTTCCTTGTGGCTTCTGTCCCAGATCAGAACAACCCAGGTGCTTCCATTTACCTCTATGAAGATGGGGAGATGGTCAACAGCAACTTTGAGCTGCCCTCAAAACCTCTCCCTCCCCTGGTTGGCCAAATTGGACATGAGAGTGTGCAGCTGACATTTCAACCAGCTGAGTATGGGAGGGCTTCAATCTCTAGCTATCAAGTAGAGTACAAGATGGCAGGAGAAGAAATTTGGAAGATTGTGAATACTGACGACAGTCAGGAGACATTCCAAGTGAGAGGGTTGAGCGCAAACACAGAATACCAGTTTCGATACAGTGCTAGGAGCAAACCAGGACTTAGTGAGACCAGCAACGTGAGTAAATCTGTACAGACACTTCCTACCAGCCCTCCTGGGAAACTGAGAGGGATAATTGCAGAGTCTTCCAAAATCAGTATAGCCTGGGAGAGCCCAAAGGTCATTGGTCAGGGAGCTGTTATAAAGGAATACAAAGTGGATTACAGTGAAGAGGCTGGAGAGGCAAAAAGCAAGGACAAAGATGAATGGGCTGAAAAAAGAACAGGGAAGAAAACAGAGTTCTGTGAGATTGATGGTCTGAAGCCCCAGACACCCTACAGATTCAGAGTCTCAGCCATGTGTGCCGGTGGGGCTGAGAGTGAGCCCAGCAAAGAGATTGAGGTTTCCACATCATTCGAAGGAGACGAGAGCAGAGCAGCTTGTCAATACCTCCAAGACAGAGGAGAGCAGAAGCTGTATGATCAAATTGAAGAGAAAAAGTCCTCTGCATCAGGCAAAATTAGGAAATGGATGGCATCTGTTGTAAACTGGCTTAAATAAGGGGGTCGTGTATAGCTTTTCAGGCACCCTTTCTTTGCTTTTGGCTATCAGTAGAGAGCTCAGGTTCTGTGAGTGTAATTCAGACCAGAGTCTCTTGCTCTCTGTGCGTATTTGGGTGAAGGTGGCTGCGGAAACATTTGTAGCTGTCGTGAGGTGACCTTATCCACATCTTCATTTGCCCAGCCAGTTTCGCTCGGGGAAACTTGATCTTTAGTGCTGAATCAGAACTAACAGCAATCAGGTTTTCTGTGGAATGCCATTTGTTGTGATTTAGCGCTAAGAGTGACTAGTGGGGTGCCACAGGGTTCTGTCTTGGGCCCAGTCTTATTCAACATCTTTATCAACGACTTGGATGATGGACTCAAGGGCATCCTGATCAAATTTGCAGATGACACCAAACTGGGAGGGGTGGCTAACACCCCAGAGGACAGGATCACACTTCAAAACGACCTTGACAGATTAGAGAACTGGGCAAAAACAAACAAGATGAATTTTAGCAGGGAGAAATGTAAAGTATTGCACTTGAGCAAAAAAAATGAGAGGCACAAATACAAGATGGGGGACAACTGGCTTGAGAGCAGTACATGTGAAAAGGATCTAGGAGTCTTGGTTGACCACAAACTTGACATGAGCCAACAGTGTGACGCGGCATCTAGAAAAGCCAATGCAATTCTGGGCTGCATCAATAGGAGTATAGCATCTAGATCAAGGGAAGTAATAGTGCCACTGTATTCTGCTCTGGTCAGACCTCACCTGGAGTACTGTGTCCAGTTCTGGGCACCACAGTTCAAGAAGGACACTGACAAACTGGAACGTGTCCAGAGGAGGGCAACCAAAATGGTCAAAGGCCTGGAAACGATGCCTTATGAGGAACGGCTAAGGGAGCTGGGCATGTTTAGCCTGGAGAAGAGGAGGTTAAGGGGTGATATGATAGCCATGTTCAAATATATAAAAGGATGTCATATAGAGGAGGGAGAAAGGTTGTTTTCTGCTGCTCCAGAGAAGCGGACACGGAGCAATGGATCCAAACTACAAGAAAGAAGATTCCACCTAAACATTAGGAAGAACTTCCTGACAGTAAGAGCTGTTTGACAGTGGAATTTGCTGCCAAGGAGTGTGGTGGAGTCTCCTACTTTGGAGGTCTTTAAGCAGAGGCTTGACAACCATATGTCAGGAGTGCTCTGATGGTGTTTCCTGCTTGGCAGGGGGTTGGACTCGATGGCCCTTGTCGTCTCTTCCAACTCTATGATTCTATGATTTTATGATTAAAGAGCAGGATAGGGGAAAGCAGTGGGGCAAAGGCAAAATTGCTTGGAGCTGTGCCTGGAAAGTGTGAGACGAGAGGAAAACTGCTCAAAACCATGCTTCCCAGGCACGAAACAGACAGAAGTGTGAACAAGCCCTTTGTTGCTGCAGACAAAATGCTTCCCAGTCATTGTTCCTACCACCTTATTGTCTAACTGGTGCTGGGTGAAATGCTGTTCTCTCCAGGGATTTGTATTATCTCCAATGACTGCCAATAATAATAATAGGGAAAGTGAATGGGGTCTCATATGGAAGTGCTGCTTATGTGCCCATAAATCTGTCTGCCCTAGCAGCCTTTGGAACGTGATTGGAAACTTGGGGTGTTGCAGGAATGCTCTTGACAGGAGCTGATTGTGGCCCCTTTGTCCTAGCAAGCTTTTGACCTGCCTGATTGATCTCTCTCCCATTCTTCCTTATCCATAGAATCTTAGAATTGTAGAGTTGGAAGAGATCCTGAGGGTCATCTAGTCCAACGCCTGCAATGCAGGAACTCAACTAAAGCATCCATGACAGATGGCCACCCAACCTCTGCTTAAAAACCTTCAATAAAGGAGAGTCCACAACCTTCAGAGGCAGCCTCTTCCACAGTCAAACTACTCTTACCATCGGAAAGTTCTTCCTAATATTTAGTCAGAGCTCCTTTCTGGTAACTTGAATCCATGGGTCTGGTTCCTACCCTCTGGAGCCCTTCAGATATGAAGATGTTCCTCCTGTCTCCTCTTAGTCTCCTCTTCTCCAGGCTAAACATACCCAGCTCCCTCAACCGTTCCTCATAAGGCTTGGTTTCCAGAGTATATTTTCAACTGGCGACTGACTGGAATCTCTGTGTGTGTGAAGAAAAATATTTTTTCTTTCATTTTCTTATTGCTAGCCATCTAGATGTCTTTTTGAAGCTCCAGTAGGATATAATTTCTTTTTGAAAACATTTAACCCTGGATATTTCTGTATTTTGGGGGAGAATATTCTATTGCTCTTTGTACCAGCAGTGCCAAAGAGGCTCCCTGCCAAGGAATTCCTGGAGCTGAATCAGAAATCCAGTCTGAAGGATCCATGCCTAGAAGCCATATTCACCACCAGGCGACTAGGTCATGACCAGATCACCTCTGCTGGCTGACAACTAGGTCAGACCAGATCCTGCCTCTTTCCCTGCACTGGGAGACTGCTGAGAAACTTGACTGCTGGATTGACTACATGGAATTGGCAGAAATGACTGGCAGAATCCAAGATCAATGGAGAAGAGTCGGTGAAAGAAGACTGGAAGAAATTTAAAGGCTATTTACAGAAATATTGTAAAATTAATGAATGTTAGAAGGATGTTGGATAGAAACTAAGCGGTTTCCAGCTGTAATGCTTTAAGAGATATGAAAAAAAGGGTTCCACAAATGGGTAAAAGTTTAATGGTAAGGATTTGCTGAACTAACAAACTGAACTGGAATACAAAGAAGGGAGGTATGAGGAGGTCCGGGGAAATAAGTGTAAGGAAGTTATGTTATGGAAAATTAATGTGTTTTTAACTATTTTTATTTTGTATGTTTCTTTTTATTTTTCATTTTTGTGTTATACCTTAAAAACTCTTAATAAATATCTTCTTTAAAAAAAAGAAGAGAAACTTGACTGCCGGAGATGTCTTGTGCACTTTGCATTTTGAACCCTGCACGCTGTAACCACAACTGCCCACTGATTTCTCCCAAGTTTGGGAAGTCATGTTTTACTCCTCTTTGCCTGCTTCCTGCAGCTGTGCCGTGAAACAGCCTCTAAATAAAAGCTACTCTGTTCTTTAAGAAGGGTCTCATCAGTGTCTCCTGAGCAGGGCCTGTGCAAGACATTTTCGAATTAAAAGATGGCATCCGTTCCTCATGCAGAAGTTGGACCAGCAGTTGGACCTTAACCCAGCCTGACTGCTGAGAGAGTGTCTCCACCACACCTGAGGCAGCACGATATATTTTAGTAGGGCCAGGAGGACATGCTGGGTAGCAGAGCTGGGCACCACATTCAGTTGAAGCCCAAATCCTTTCCCCAGTTTTTTATAATTAAGGTTTTATTCAGACTTTTCATATTACATTTCATTGAAAAGCAAACTGATCTAAAAAAGAAGAGATAGAGAGGTGCAACGTCCTCTTTGACAGGTAGATCTTAACTCTTATCCCACACAGAAGGAGGTGGAGCCTCCCAGCTCTCACCTGGGAGCTTCTCTTTCTTCTCCCAGCTTCCCACCTTGGAAGATCCTTACTTCCCTGCCTCTCACACAGGGTCCTTCACCAGCCAGCCATCAGCCCAAATCCTGAGCCAGTTCAGAGGGATCTGGGCTTGGGTCAAAGTGGGTCGAGACAGCCCCAGATCAGGTCGGGCCCCTCGCTGCGATCCAGAACTGTCAGGTGGCCAAACTGATGGTAGCACCAGGCAAGCTTCTGTGGAAGAGTCTGCCCATGAACCTGCCTTACTCCAGAGAAGTCCTTGGGGTCATCTTTCCCAGGATTCTGACTGGCAATGGCTGCCTCATGCAGAGGTCTCTCAAGTCCTAGTCCAACACTCTAACCACTACTCCACACGGACTAGGATGGTTGGGAAAGGGCTCCCCAGCCGTGACTTAGCCAAATGGCTCAGTTTCAACCATTTGTTCAGATTATTCTAAATCCGATTGCAAATGTATTGTGGTTCATAAATGCAGACATTTTGCGGCTTTTAGGGAAGTTTTTAATGTTTAATAGATTATTGTATTTTAATATTCTGTTGGAAGCTGCCCAGGGTGGCTGAGGTAGAAATAATAAATTGTTGTTGTTTTCTGTTAAACTAGAATTGGTAATATGTGATATTTTCCCTGTCATGATCAGGTCTGTCTCCTGTGGGTGTACTCCAGATTCATCGACTAGATTTAGCTAACACCCCGGGATCTCCATTGACAATCACACCTGCAAAAATGGAATCTCCCCATTGTCTATATGCATGCCCCGAAATGGAAGGGGAGGAATTTGCTGTGTGCCTGTCCCCCCCCCCCACACACACACATTGCCTCTCTTCTGGTATTCCCCCTCACAAGGCAAGCATCACGCAGCAGGGGAGTTTGTGTGTGTGTGTGTGTGTGTGTGTGTGTGTGTGTGTGTGTGAGTGAGTGATCCTGACAGGACCCCAATGGCAATCTGGAAGACTGGAAGGGGGACTTTTCAAATGAAAACCAGTTTGCAGAAGGTGACAGCTGATCCCCTCTAGCATCGGTGCTGCAATGACATCTGGCAGTGGCGGGAGGAACTGCACTTACTGAATCTGGATCCAAGGCAAAGTTTGCAATAGTCTTCTAGTGAAATGGAAACAGAGACTGTGTTTTGCAGAAGCTTGGTCCATTTGGGGGGCAGAACAATCTCCAGCTGCAGAAGGGAATGGTTGGCAGGGCAAAAGAGATCAAGCTGCTCTCACTTTGAAAGTCAGCAGGTAACATGCACACGCCAAATGAGTTTCTCCTGACATTTCCCATACCCTCCAGCATTTCTATGATGAAAATAGGGACATCCCATTCCATAATGATAATTTTACTGTTTATACCCCACATCTTACTGGGTTGCCCCAGCCACTCTGGGCAGCTTCTGACAAATATACAAACATAATAAAACATTAAACATTAAAAAAAACACCCTTCCCTATACAGGATTGCCCTCAGATGACTCGGGAGTCGGATAACTCCATACCCTCCAACATTTCTCCAGTGAAAATGGTGACATCCTACAGAAAAGCGGGACATACTGGGATAAAATCAGAAACTGGGATGGCTTCTCTAAATCAGGGATGTCCCTGGAAAATAAGGACACTTGGAGGGTCTGATTTCCAAGCAAGCATAAATTTCATAACATAAATTACACTTCCTGTTCCCATATTGGTCTGCATTACAAGAAAGGAACGCGCCCATTAATTTACTGCAAGTCAGTCACAGAAACAGCACATCATTTTACTTAACAATATCTATTTTAACAAAAGTGGCTGCAGGTTAGCAAAGCCAAAAAGGAGGGAGCTGTGGTCCATTTGAGCAATCAGTCTGTGGTATGTTTTGAAATTGCAGTGTATTATTAAATAAGACAGAAAGCAGAAGGGATTGTACACAGAAAGAGAGAGCAAGCTTGTTCTCTGAATGCCGATCCTTATCTAGCTAACAGGAGAAATATTATCAGATTTGGGTGGGTAGCAGGAACCCCCAGGTTTGAAGAAGCACAACACGTACACATCCCACCACCTTTCAGGAAAAAATATTTCCCAGGGGAGACTAACCAGCCCAAAGCCCAGCGGCCCAGGAATGTTGAGTCGCTGCTGGGGAAGAAATGGAAAAGTGGATGGGAGGCAGAATGGAATGGAGTGTCCTGGGAAAGGATGCCAAGTGGGAAGATCTCAGGTGGGCTTCTAAGAGAGTTCAGCTGAATGGGAACACATGGGGTCTGCAACTCATCTCTATGGAAGTTCAGAAGCTACTGAAAGGTCCAGGAGAACTATGACCACCACATTCCTCCTCCAAGCCTTAGCCAACCAGCAGAGTGATCTTACCTGACCATGCCAAGTCTGGGTCAGAAACCAATTTGAAATGAATCTACCATATTTTTCCGTGTATAAGATGCCCCCATGTATAAGATGACCCCTATTTTTTGAGTCCAGAATTAAGAAATAAATAGTTTAAACATTCCGTGTATAAGATTTCAAACTTTAAATATTTGGGGGGAAATATAGTCTTATACACGAAAAAATACAGTATATAGTCCAGAGCGCTCTATTTATGTTGAGAACTAAACAGCCACAACTCACTCAAAAATCTTAGCCCCAAAACTGTACAGTAACAGTGGCATGGCAGGAGTGATGGGGTGGGGAGCATCAATTGTGCCATTCTGGGGGTGGGTACCATGCTCAGGTTAGGGCGGGGTGATGTGGCACTGGCAAGCCACCACCTTGCTCCCCACCTTGCCTGGAGGAGACCACTTCTGCTCCCACCCCACCTCATGCGCTGCCACTGCTGAAGAAAATGTGTGACTGGAGGACATCTGGAAGCATCCCTTGTGTCCAAGGACTTTGTTCAGAATAGTCTCACAACTGCCACATTTAGGGAAACCAGGAAGACTCCTTCTTCTAATGGGGCACCAGGCAGCTCCTTCCTAGGCCCAGGCATTCATCGCTCCACAGATACTCCTGTGATGCTCCACGTGAACGGACAATCCTAACTGTTGCAAAAGGAGACGCTGCATTTACAGTTTGCAAGAAGGACGACTTCCTCTTTCAGACCCTTGCTCCACGTTAGCCCCTCTGAACGCCTGTGAGCATCACCACCCCTTTCAGATTCAGTTTCAGAATAACTCGGTCGCAGAGGCCACATCCCCTTTCCATTGTGCCTTGTACAATAATGAAAATAAATACCTTTGCAATATCTGCTCAGATGAGGAAGAAAATCGAGAGGTTCCAGGAACCAGTCCCCCAGATCAGCATTTCACGGAAACCTGCTTCTTTCTCCAGAGCTGATACAGGCTTCATCCTACAGTTCAGAGCAACAGAAATGTCTGGAGGGACCTTAAGAACACAACATTTAAAATATCCACTACGTGTCAGTCCCACAATGTAATATGTGCCTGTAATACGACTGCCCTTGTTATTTTGCATTAACCAAAAGAGAGGCCTTGGGGGAACTACTGTGGCCAAGCAGAGCCCCACCAGGACACTTTGGCCTTGTCCAAACTTCCACTTGTCTTGTGCTTTCCAGGCACAGGTCCGAGCGGTTTTGCCCTTGCCCCGCTGCTTTCCCCGGGTGAATCCCTTCTCTACCACTGGATCGTTAAGAAATGTCAATTGGGTTTGTTAAAATTCAGCAGTAAACAGCAGGTTTTCCCAGATAAAGCAGCAAAGCAAAATGAATAACGGCTCGGTCCTCTGCCTAGAAAGTGTGCTTGAGCCTGATACCGGGAAATTGGAAGGGGAGCGAGAGACCTACCAAATGTAGCAATTCCCTGATAAATGTCTCTATGTACTGGTTCAATGGAAAAAAACTTTAGAAATTCATATAAAATCACTCCACTGACGCATTTACACCATTCCAATCTTGTTCTACTCAGAGGGAAAATGGCTATCAGAGGAGAATCTTGGGGCCATGGGTAGGGGCAGCCATAATTCCTGAAACGTGAGACCACGTACCCAGCAGACCCCACTGCCTGGGTGATAATTTCTGGCATCCTGGTAGTCATTCCAAGAACAACTGCAAACCCAACCTCAATGGATTGGGGTCTCCTTCAAGACAAAGGGTGTGCTGAACTTGGCTGGGAAAACTGAAAATGTAAATATTTTTGTTTCACCAAAAGATTGGAAGGTGAAGGTCAGGTGAGGGACAGGGCAAGCCTGGTGCTCAAGTTTCTGCCAGAAGACCCCTCCCAATTTAGGACATACTCATGACAAATGTATGATGTTTTATGGGAAACTCTGGGAAATTTATAAAAAAGTGGAGCCATCCTTTGTTTGGGGCTTCCCTCTGCTTCTTCCATGTGGTAGGTTGAAGTCTTGTTGCAACCATAAAGATCAGGCCTCCTGTTTTGCTTCAATCTCCTGGCTGGAGTCTCTTGCCTGTGACCCCCAACCTGAACCTATGGGAGCCACGGTCAGGCGATTGTGGGGTGCTCCAAGGACTCCCTTATACAGGCCCCAAATTTCACTCAGCCATTTTTTTTTTACCACAAGAAGCCACTGGGAGGCCAGACTGGGGGACCTGGTTTTAAATCAACCCCTAACAGAATCCCTCGCAAGGCCTTCTCTTATCACTTCATGAGGCATCAGGCCTCGAAGAAAATACATCGCTCACTGGGGACTCTTTGGCTCCCCTCCAACATTTCTCCCATGGAAACAGAATTTGCTTCAGGAAAGGAATGGCTGAATGCGGACCTGCTAGGCCCCTCGGTTATTATTTCTGAATTGAGGGAATGAATTTGGATACCTTTTAGCGTTCTCTCTCCTCTTATATTGAGGGGCCCAGTATTGCCCCCCCATGTCCCCTGAGGGAAGGCAGAGTTAGTCACGAATGGGAGAGAGGAGCCCCACACAATGCTCTGACACAGCCAGACCTCTAACAGGTTTTTAAATATGTATTATGTATCTAATAATGCCAGATCATCCTGGAGTCAGAGGAAAGCCAAGGCCGGATCTGAGGATCCACCACAGCTCATAAACCTATTTAAGGGGAGATACGGGGCTTGGTTGCCCCATATTCTCCTGTGCCGACTCCGTCTCGGGAGCCTGTACAATGGGAGAGGGGTGCAGGCAGGAAATGGGGGGCGACCCCCGTTAGAACCGCCATATCCACCTTTTGATGGGCATCGTGCCCAAGGCCAAGTCAGCAGAGTTCAGGGTGAAGTGAGTGGTGGGGGGCATCCCCCCCCGGAGGGTCCCCTCTGCCCTCCCCACCATTCTTATGGCACTGCTCTGCAGGCCAAATCCTGCCACTGTTCTTTGTAAGGCCCTGGCCAGGCGGGAACATCCCCTCAGCCTCCTCTTCTCTCCCCTGAGCAATGCGCCCCCAGGCTCCATTTTGTGAGGCCGGCATGGTGGGGGAAACAGCCTCCCTCCGCTTGCCAGGAAGGGCCACTTTGGGGAGTGGGCTTGGGGGTTCCTGACTCCTCTGTGGAAGCCCCCTCAGGAAAAGCCTTCCCCGACAGGGCAGCCATTTTGGTGCAGCATCAATTCAGCCCCACACTTCTGTGTGAAATGGCGACCGGAGGCAAGAGGGCGCTGAGGGGGGAAATACATGCCCCAAAGAGGCCGAGGTTTCCTCCTCCTGTCCCTTGATGACAGTTGTATTAAGTCCCTTTACCCAGAGCTTTTCAGCTTCATAAAAAGGGTGCTAGTCAGGGATCTGAGAGACTGAACACTCAGAAGGGATATTATGAAAAGTGAATGGCAGCGTATCTCCTTCCCCATCGCTTTTCCAGGCCTAAAATCGCAGGAGTTAAGGAGTGGCCTCTTGAGTTTTGTGCAAACGCTGCAGGATGGGCAGAAATCGCAGAACATTGTTACTGTTAACCTAGAAGCTTCTCTTCCCCTCAGAAGCAAAAGGAGTGAATTGCCCTAAGCGGTGTGAGGACTGGTTCTGAGGAGAATTTTAGACGCTTTCCCCTCAGAAACAGCTAGGATTTTCCCGCTCTTTTTCCTGAGGCCACCAGAACAGCAGGTTCAAAATGTTTCCCTCCAGCATCGGAAGAGCCTTTGGCCAGTCAAAGAAATAAGATTTGTGAGGGGAGTTCATCATGAGGAGTTCAAAAGGTTCCTTTCCCTGGGGCAGGCGGGGGGGATTTGGGGCGCAAAAGATGTTGCCAAACTACAACTCCCCCCGGCCCCAGCTAGCCTGGCCAAAGGGCCTGGTGGTGGGAGTTGTAGTTCATCAGCCTCAGGAGGGGACGGCCCCATCACATTTATACCTGGAGGCATTTCCAAGGGAAAACTCCTGTCAGTGAAAGGGACATCGGCATTCAGACCAGGAATGTAAAAATCAGGCAGCAAGTTTCTTAAAGAAGAAGATTTTTATTGGTTTTGTCAAGACAAAAGCAAAGGGTGCATTTCAGAAAAATGAGAAAATGCCCACCCCTCCTTGGGGGTAGGCTACCTATATACCTTCTTGCTAAGCATAGTCCAGCCCCTTGGCACTTCCCTTTTTAATGCATATTCATCATAGCTCTGCCAATCAGATTGGCGGTGGCCGTGTTCGGTTCCAAGCTTGCCCTATCCACTAGATGGCGCCAGAAGCTTATAAACTGCTTAACCTATTTACTTAATTCCACTAACTACCCCTGAGCAGATGTTTCCCAGAAATGTACCGATGCATGTCCTGTGGTTTTGACAGTTTCTCTCTAAGAGGTATACCTGGACTTTTTGAGGTTAGCTACGTCCTGTTTGTCAGGGGTCGTTTCTCAGAAATGGCTTAACCTCAACTGGCAAACTTCCTGCACCTGCAGAATCTTCCTGTGACCTACTTGCTGTTTGCAAGGCTTGCTGTTTGCAAGGCAAGAGAGAGAGAGAGAAATAGTTCTAGCTGCTTGCGTTTATGAAATGGCTTCTAGAGGCTAAACATGGCTCTGGCCTGGCTCTCAACTGGTCAGCCTGACCTTCACTCCTTCATTCCCCCCTTTCCATCACGAAAATGCAGACCGGTTATGGTTCTTCATTTTCGGTTGATGGATCTATCGATGCAAAGTCGTAGAGAGCCAGAACTTGTGTGCGTGTTGCTGCATTAACTGAGCGGCTCACCATTCGGCGTACAATCTGAATAAGGCAAGGCACAAGACATGATAAGGCGATTACAATGAGAAAGAAAACCAGAATCACAAGCAAAATCTCTTTTAACCATGACCAACCTGGGAGCCAAGAAGTAAGCCAACTCCATATGCTGGGTAGACCTGCCCCGTCTTGACTAACCTTGTGGAACAAGTCGGCCTGCTTCCTAATGCGTTCAACATCATCCTCCACACGTTTACTTTGGTTGTATATGGATGCTAACTTCCTTATCCGTCCAATATCAGTCAGCACTCGTTGGTCTCGATTAATGTATACACAGCAGGAGGAGTTCAGAAAGGCACAAACCCCTCCTTGGCTGGCCAGTAGGTAGTCCAAAGCAATCCTGTTCTGTATAGTGGTGGTGGCCATCTGCCTGATTTCCAGCTGAAGGGCCATAAGGGCATCAGCCGTGGAGTTAGCCATTAGGGCCATTTGCGCTACCTCTTCCTGCAGGGTGGTTAAAGCATCTGCGGTAGAAGCCGCAAAGATTTCCAGGGAGGCTGAAATATTGACCAATGCTCGTTCCACCTCAAAAACTCCAAGGCCAGGGAAAAATGCCCTCATAAAGGAGTGAAAACCGGTGTTTCTGACTGCCAGGGGATTTTCTGCCCTGCGGTAGCGGGGGCGTACCTCTCCCGGGAAAGTGTCATGGATTGTGAGCCCTGGGGCCAAGGTTCCTAAGGTGCAGGTCCCATACCAATTACGAGGCAATGTTTTGTAGGCGGTGTGATCGCATAGCCAAAACCATCCCTTCTTCCACCCCGGTGTGGCAAGGGGAAAGGTGGGGGGATAGGTGTCTTTGGTCCATTTAGGGCGAGTCACATTATATATGTACGTACACCCTGAATGATTGCCCACAAAAATCTCGTCTGGAATATCCGGCTGCCACCAATAGTCCTTCCAAAGGTCAGTAGGGTACTTGGCCCTCCAAAAGGCACTGTCCAAGGGTGCTACACTCCTGTGGATGCACGGGCCTCCCTCTATGACCCTGTCAAGTCTCCAAATGTGGTGTTGGGGAACCTTGTAGGTCTCGTTCAGCCACGGAGGCCCCCATATCGGCAGACGTTGAAAAGAAGTCTCATTCATAGGGAAAGGTACTCCCGTTATGGGGATCCCCTGCCCCAGGTGCATGGGGACATGCACACATACCCAACATTCTGACCTATTCAGGCTCTTGGCTACCGCCGTTGTCATGTTCAGGAAGGTGTTGTCCTTCCACCCTGTGGCCATTTGCGAGGTGAGGGCCCATAGGAGCCAGGGGATGACCTGATTCCTCATCTTGTTCAGTGCCCCAAAACAGGGGACTGTACCACCAACACAGAAATGCTAAGAAAATGGCAATCCCACAACCAAAAAGGAGGGTGGCCCACCAAGGCCAGGGCATGGGGCCTCTAACTTCTGGCCCTGCTACGGCGTGAACAGCGTGCACACACGTAGCGTTCCCACTCTTCCCAGGGAAAAGTGTTCGTCTGGGAGTGATACACTGCTAGGCCTCGGGAACTGTGGGGATGGCAGTAGACCCTGTAAGCTTCAAAAGCGGGGCCTACTCCCCGGATTAGGCCGGCAGGTCTGGGAACCCACTCCTGGGCTTCCGAAGTTCTATAGACCAGCCACAAGGGAAGAGTGGTGTGCTTACGTAGGGAAAATGTATAGTGGCCACACCTGAACGCTCCTTCCTGCAAAAAGAAGCTCCTTCGGGTTACTGGTCGGGCAAACCACTTGTAACACTGCTGCTCTGACCAGTCCTTGTGATATGGTTCTAAAGGGGAAGGGCGTCTCTGCATACGGTGGGGTTTCTATACCTAGTTACCAAGATACCACCGGTAGCGTCCTGTCTGGGCCTGGAGATATGCAATGTCCAGGAGCTCCGCTAATTCAGGACCGTCAACATTCCAGGGCCTATACCAGGGTTTTGATTCTTCTGGGGCTAGGAGTACTGTCTGTCGACCTGCTGGTCCTACTGGGTGGTTGTCGCCCACGTGGCCTCTAAGCAGGGCGAAGGGAGGCTGAAATCCTGGGGTGGCAACCCTTATGCAGCCACAAGAATATCCTGCTACGTCCAAGGGTATTAGGTGTGGAGTTACCAAGCCTATTAGTTCAGGTTTTATTCTGGGATTCTGGGAGGTTCGGGCCACCACAACAACTACAGGCGGGGCTGCAGGGTTTATGGGCACTTGTTCAGCAATTTCAATACGCCCCGGGGTCAAGCTCCCTCCCATTCAACGCCTGAACCAATGTGCTGTCAACGCCCGGGCCAAGGTCTGGGCGTGATGTACCAAATGGGGTTGGTACTGTGCTCCGCCTCCCCTTAGACAATTGGATATCCCCCCCCCCCAAAACAGGAGCGGGCGAAAACTCGATAGAGTTCGACCGTATCCTCGACCTCCCGTAGGAGCAATACCCACGTGCGCTGGGATGTATCGTGGACAATCAGCCACAGGGGGTCAGTGGGATGCCTCAGCGCGGCTGCCCTGTTAGGCCCTCGTTCCCAGAAGTCGACGAGCACCCCGTCCCTTACCACCGGCAAGACGAACCACTCGTAGCAGCGGTCAGCAGGCCAGAAGGGTTGATATGGCTCGGTGGGGCGAGGGCTGTAGAACATAGGACAAATCACTACAAGACAGAATGGGAAAAAGGGAAAGTCATTGTGAAAGTCTTTGTGATCAGTCGCAGGGTCTCGTTGCCCGTGGCCTAACGCACTCCCGGTGGCGTCAGACACAAGGGTGATGGTCCGTCGCAGGGTCTCGTTGCCCGTGGCCTAACGCACTCCCGGTGGCGTCAGACACAAGGGTTCTTGGAGAAAGTCAGCTTCAGAGGGTCAGCAGGGTTTCTTTTGCAAGTCCAGACGCCTCCAGCCTTCTTCAGACGCGTGTGATGGATCCAGGGAGTCACCTCGGCTACTTTCACCGCAGTTGGGGTGGAGAGGAGGACGGTGTAGGGGCCTCGCCACTTGGGAACGAGAGGGTCGTGCTTCCACTCTTTGAACCACACAGAGTCTCCTGGCTGGAACTGGTGGACCGGCTCAGCGAGACTGCACGGCGTGCGCTCGAGGGTGTACCTGGAAAGGGAATCAAACACACGGGAAAAGGATTGCACTTGTTCCTGGGTAATATGGTCTCCCACCCGGCCCAAACTGGCAGGGATGTCTCTGACGAAAGGGGGTGGCCTGCCATACAAAAGTTCAAAGGGTGAGAGTCTCAGTCTCTTGGTTGGAGCGCTCCGGACTCGAAACAAGGCAAGGGGCAGGACATCTATCCAGCATAGTCCTGTCTCCTGTGTCAGTTTGGCCAAATGGGTCTTCAGGGTGCGATTCATGCGCTCGGTTTTTCCCGAACTCTGGGGCCTGTAGGCTGTGTGGAGCCTCCACCTAATCTGCAACGCCTTGCTTACTTCTTGCACAACCTTATCAATGAAGGCTGGCCCGTTGTCACTGCCAATACTCCTGGGGAGGCCAAAGCGGGGTATGAGTTCATGCAACAGTTTCTTGGTCACCTCACGAGCCTTCTCGGTTCTAGTGGGGTATGCCTCTGTCCAGCCCGTCAGGGTGCAGACAAACACAAGCAGGTATTTGATGCCCCTTGCTGGTGGTAGTTCAGTGAAGTCCACAATCAGGCTTTCCATAGGGGTAAAGCCCACATGTTGTACCCCTGGTGGAGGGAGGTGGCCTTGTCTGGGGGTGTTCTTGGCGCACAGGACACACCTCTGGGATATAGCAGCAACTAGTTGAGAAAGGTTAGTGATATAGAAAAGTCTCCCAAGGTGTGCTCTGACAGCTGGGCCCCCTAGATGAGTGGACTCGTGGTAGTTCTTCACAATCACGCTAGCCAGATGTTGGGGCACAAACACACGGTTGTCTGGTAGACGGAACCATCCCTCCTGGAGTGTTGCTCCTTCCTGGTGTGCCCACTGCTTTTCCTCAGGTGTGTAGCGCGGTTCCACATCGTCTGGGGTGAGTTCAGGGATGAGGGCTGCATTGAGTGCTGGTGGAGGTTTCAAAGCTGCTTCACGAGCCGCGCTGTCTGCTTTCCGGTTGCCCCTAGTGACCATGTCCCGACCTCTCCCGTGGCCTTTGCAATGCATCACGGCAATCTTTTCGGGGGCCCACACCGCTTCCAGTAGCGTCTCAACCTCTGGACCGTATTTTAAGGCCTTCCCGTGGGCTCCGATCAAGCCGCGCTCCTTCCAGAGGGCTCCATGCGCATGCAGGGTCAAGAAGGCATACTTGGAATCTGTATAGATGTTAGCCTCACATCCAGCTGCCAATTGCAGGGCCCTGGTTAATCCGATCAGTTCGGCCTTTTGGGCAGAGGTGCCGGGGGACAGGGGTTCTGCTTCCACAACTTCCTCATTGGTCACTACAGCATAGCCGGCTTTCCGGACGCCGTCCAAAATGAAGCTGCTGCCATCTGTGTAGTATACAACATCCGGATTTTTCAGCGGCTCATCCTTCAGGTCTGGTCTGCTGGAATAAACCTCATCCATCACTTGGAGACAATCGTGGTGTTCTATTGTGTCTGTGTCAGGCAAGGGCAGTAGAGTAGCTGGATTGAGGGTATTGACAACCCGTAGGTGTATCCTGGGATTCTCACACAAAAGTCCTTGGTACTTGGCCATGCGAGGATTGGTCATCCAATAGTTCCCCTTAAACTCCATAAGGGTAAGAACGGAGTGGGGCACATTCACATGCATCTCTTGGCCGAACGTGAACTTGCCTGCTTCTTCTACTATTGTGGCGGTGGCGGCAACAGCCCGCATACAGGGCGGCCATCCTTTCGCTGTGGGGTCCAATTGTTTGGAGAGATAGGCGACAGGCCGATTCCAACTGCCTAATTTCTGAGTTAGGACCCCAGCTGCCACGCCGTTCTGTTCATGCACATACAGTTGGAATGCTTTCCCGGGATTTGGCAAACCGAGGGCTGGTGCAGCCATTAGACATTGCTTAATAGTCTCAAAGGCTTCTTGTTGTGCCGGTCCCCACTCAAAGGGATCTCTCTCTCCCCCTCTGGTACTCTTGTTTAGAGGTTTTGCTAAAACACTGAAGCCTGGGATCCAGATTCTGCAGAACCCTGCTGCTCCTAGGAATCCCCTCAACTGTTTCCTGGTAGTGGGTTCCTTCATGCAACAGATGGCTTCCTTTCTCTCAGGGCGCAGCGCCCTCTGCTGGTGTGACACATTAAAACCTAAGTACTTCACTTCTTTTTGGCATAATTGAGCTTTCTTTCGGGAAACTTTGTATCCCGCCTCCCACAGCAGGTGGAGCAATTCTTCGGTGCCCTCCCTGCAAGTCTCATAGTCCACTGCAGCCAGAATGATGTCATCAACGTACTGTAGCACCACCTTGTGGCCAGGTACGGAAGGGTACTGCGCCAAGTCTTTCGCTAGTGCTGTGCCAAAAAGAGTGGGAGAGTTCTTAAAGCCTTGGGGAAGTCTCGTCCAAGTGAGCTGCCCTTTTGTACCGGTTACTGGGTCCTCCCACTGGAAGGCGAAGAGGGGTTGGCTTTGAGGGGCCAGGCGGCAACAGAAAAAGGCGTCTTTAAGGTCTAAAACGGTGAAGAAGGTGGCTTCAGGTGGGATGAGGCTTAGTAAGGTATATGGGTTTGGTACGTTGGGGTGTAGGGTCTCTGTGGCTTGGTTGACAACCCTTAAGTCCTGTGCTGGCCGGTAGTCATTTGTGTGTGGCTTTTTGACCGGCAGTAAAGGGGTGTTCCATTCAGATTGGCAGGGTTTGAGCAGCCCATATTGGAGCAAACGGTCTAAATGTTTCTTTATTCCTTCCACTGCCTGGCGTGGCAAGGGATACTGTCTTACAGACACTGGCGTCGCAAAAGGCTTCAATCTGACTATGATAGGTGGTATATTGATGGCTAATCCCGGAGGATTGTCTTCGGCCCAGACGCCAGGGGGCGCTCTGAGGTTTTTCGGAATAGGGTCATTCGAGGAGACTGGCTGAGGCTCTGCAGCCAGTGCCGCTAAAAATCCCCAAGAATGCTCTCTGGGCACCGTGACTGCCATTATGCCACTTGCCTGTGGGGGCAGTTTCAACTCAGGTCCCTTGGGGGTGAAGGTAATTTGAGCCTGTAGTTTGGAGAGGACGTCTCTTCCTAACAAGGGCACTGGGCACTCAGGTATGTACAAGAATTGATGGGTCAGGTGACGCCCCCCGATCTGACAGTCCAAGGGTTGTAGGAAAGGTTTTCTTGAATAATTGCCAGTTGCCCCTACTATGTTCACTGTTCTTTGGCTTTCACGTTGAAGGGGGGTAGTTAGGACTGAGTATTGGGCACCGGTATCGATCATAAAATTAATAAGTCGGTTCCCTAACTTGATTTTGACCATGGGTTCCGATTGGGAACCTGAGAAGGCTGGCTGTATGCCTACAAGGGAGGAACCCGGTCCATCCTAGTCCTGATAGTCGCCCATGGCTGCCAGACCCACAAGGTCTGTCCGGTCTGGTCCTCTGGCGTATCTTCCTTCCACTATCCTGCCTCGACGTTCCCGTCCTCGGCTTCCCCCCATCCTTCCTGGCTGGTTCTGGGGACACTCGGCTTTCCAGTGGCCTTCTTGTTTACATATAGCACACTGGTTTCTTCCTAAGGCCTGATTTCTTCCTCCCCCTCGGCCACGGGGCTCTGACTGACTGCGGCGGACCTCCCGGTTCCCTGGGCGGTGCGCGATTGCCGCGGCTATTACGGCTGCCTTTTCCTTCATCCACTGCTTTTTCTCCCTCTTCTCAACATCCCCTCTTTGCTCAAAGACTTTCTGGGCGATGGCCATGAGTTGGGACCTGGTCATACCTTGGAACCCCGGTTGTTTTTGAATCTTTACTCTGATATCTTTTGCACACTGTCCTATAAAGGAGGCATTGACCATTAACTCATGTGCGGGGATCTCGGGGTCAAAGGGGGTCCAAGTTCTGTAAGCGTCCATCAGGCGTTCCAAGAAATCGCCTGGAGATTCATCTGGCCTCTGTAGGACCCCTGAAACTTTGGACAGGTCAGTCGGTTTCTTAGCTGCCCTACGAACCCCATGTAAGAGAATTTCTCGATAGGTGGTTAGGGTGGTGCGGTTGTCCGCATCATTTGGGTCCCAATGTGGGTCCGCTAGGGGATATCGATTTGGCCATTCCTGTTCAGCCACCTGTTGGTCCCTCAAATATTCCAAAGCCTGGGTATTGATTCTCCTCCTTTCCTCCGAGGTGAAAAGGGTACTCAGTAATTGCTGGCAATCTGGCCAGGTGGGTTCATGGGCTGCAAATATAGAGGACAGTAGGTCCAACATTGCCTGGGGTTTTTCAGCGAATGGCGGGGTGTGGGTCTTCCAGTTAAACAAATCAGTGGTGGTAAAAGGAACATATTGAAGGGTAAAGGTTCTTTGGGGCGGCGGAGGTGGCGGCGGGCCATTGGCGCCGCCTGCTCCTGCCGCAGGCGCCGGGGGTGCTGGAGGCGGGTTGTCGAAGACTACGCGGAGGGGGGTCATGACTGCTGTTCCTGCCTCTGCAGCGGCCTTACATTGTTTTATATATAAGCCCAATGCTTTGTCTCGGGCATGGCGATAAGTTTTTACAGCGTCTCGATACATGGTGGTGTTGGTCCTCTTTTTGGCCACCTCTTCCCTCAAGGTTTTAAGGTGGGGATATATTTCTTCTAGGATCTGTTCACTGGGCTCTGTCTTGTCTTCTCCTGGGGCAGGTTTTCCCCCTTCAGCGCCTATTGGAACATATTGGGGCGGCGGCAGTGGTGGAGCGTTGGGGACCTGAGGGACTTGCCCCTGTTCTCCTAAGGGGGCCACCACGGTTGGTGGAACGTACGGCGGTGGGGCTAGGACTTCTGCCTCGGGTCCCTGGTAAATGGGTTTCTTGGGGCACTTTCCTGCCTTTACGCCCCTAACTTCAGCCCTGAGGGCCATGACTTTGCAATATTCAGTCCTGCACTTCTTCAACCAGGGGGGGTTGTGGTCTATCACACTCAGCCAACTGTCTATATAGGGGATTTGGTCAGGATGTCCCCCCTGGTCCTTGATGATATTTGCCCATAAACTGGCGACCAGGGACCGGTCAAAGCTGCCGATGGACGGCCATTGGGTTCCTTGGGTTGGCCAATCTAATTCACACAGAGTTCTTAGGCGTTCCGGCGTCATTGTGACACCATAGTCTCCGCTGAATCCTTTTTTAAAATTGTTCAACATACATTGAAGGGGAGTGACATTCCCGGTCGATGCACCCCCACCCATATTCAGTATGGCCCTTTACAACGTCACCACACCAAAAATTCACAGACTCACAGACTCAATTCACACTTTGTCCGGACGGTGCCACTCTTCCCAAACATACAACTTTCGCTGCAGATTGTGACTTGCCGCGGTCGCCCGGGCGAAGAACTGCACAACCCTACTCGCGCCTGACCAAGGGATACCTAAATCCCGGCCGCTCATTCATCCATACAGTCACCCTGTAACATACATGCACAATGAGTGCCTCTTTCGCCAGACGTTGTACAACAAACTAACCACCCAACAATTCCGCCCCCCTGTCTCTCTTCTTAATACCTAAGCGTGACTGGACACCAAGGGCACACTCATTTTCCTTTGTCCAGGCACACTGCGGATGTGATCAAGATCCGCCTTCTCCTTAATTATTAAATAAGGAGGTTATCCTAACGGGACCCGTTGTCATTTACTCACCCACTGACAGCCGATTTTGTGACTTAGGAACCTCGATTCTTGAATCCGTTGCTCTCCTCCAGGATGCAGACAACAGAGGGTCAAGTCGCCTTCTGTCCTCCTCCGAAGAAAAGTTCGGGGCGCGCCTTGGAGGCAGGAGATCCGTTGGCCCCCTGCCGTCCCTGCCCAGAGGGCAAGGGAACTGCCTCCTGGTCAGGACTTAGGGTCCTTAAGATCCGAGTCACTTAGGCACCAAATGAAAGGGACATCGGCATTCAGACCAGGAATGTAAAAATCAGGCAGCAAGTTTCTTAAAGAAGAAGATTTTTATTGGTTTTGTCAAGACAAAAGCAAAGGGTGCATTTCAGAAAAATGAGAAAATGCCCACCCCTCCTTGGGGGTAGGCTACCTATATACCTTCTTGCTAAGCATAGTCCAGCCCCTTGGCACTTCCCTTTTTAATGCATATTCATCATAGCTCTGCCAATCAGATTGGCGGTGGCCGTGTTCGGTTCCAAGCTTGCCCTATCCACTAGATGGCGCCAGAAGCTTATAAACTGCTTAACCTATTTACTTAATTCCACTAACTACCCCTGAGCAGATGTTTCCCAGAAATGTACCGATGCATGTCCTGTGGTTTTGACAGTTTCTCTCTAAGAGGTATACCTGGACTTTTTGAGGTTAGCTACGTCCTGTTTGTCAGGGGTCGTTTCTCAGAAATGGCTTAACCTCAACTGGCAAACTTCCTGCACCTGCAGAATCTTCCTGTGACCTACTTGCTGTTTGCAAGGCTTGCTGTTTGCAAGGCAAGAGAGAGAGAGAGAAATAGTTCTAGCTGCTTGCGTTTATGAAATGGCTTCTAGAGGCTAAACATGGCTCTGGCCTGGCTCTCAACTGGTCAGCCTGACCTTCACTCCTTCATCAGCTCTTCCACCCTTTGAATACACAGAATTTCCTCCTTCATCTGTGAGGGGTTTGGCGGGTTCCCCCATAGCATGGCCCTGCTGCCCCCACAGGGCACAAAAGATAATATTTATCGCGGTTGTTGTTTGTATACTGCCCTTCACCCAAACATCTCAGGGCCCTCAACTGCTTTTGCTCCAAAAAGCCTCTTCTCTCCTAATCTCATATAAATTGAGGCTGATTTCATTACTCTTCCATTTTACTGCGATCAAAACTCTTGCTGCCGCCATCACATATAAAACGATACCCTTCCTCTTTTGTGGAATATCCAAATCTGTTATTCCCAGGAGGTAGGCCTCTGGGTTTTTATTGAAAGAGATCTTTAGCATTTTTTGCAGTTCTGCATGGATACTCTCCCAGAATACCTGTATTTTCCTACATGTCCACCACATATGGTAGAATGTTCCTGAGTCTCCGCATCTCCAACAATTACTTGACACATTTGTATACATTTTTGAAAGTTTCCATGGTGTAATATACCATCGATGTTGCATTTTTTGAAAGTTCTCTCTAATCGTGTAACAATTTGTGAATTTCCAATTGATCTTCCATAAATTTTCCCATTGGGCCATGGTTATTGAATGGCCAAAATCCTGGGACCACCTCACCATTGCCACTGTCCAGTCAAGGAGGAGTCGGTAAGTTTTGGAAAGAGTTTTTCTTTTAGAATTTACAAGATCAGATTCGAATCGGGAAATTTCTACTGAGAACCCCTTTTGTTTGTCAGATTTAAATTTTTCAAATAACTGATGGTATTGGAACCAGTCTGAAATGTGTTCTCTTATTTCCTCAAATTTTTTAAATTTTATTTGGTTATCTTCATTTTTTAGAAGTATTTTATATGTTGGCCAGCTTTCCTGAGTATTTTTCCGTTTTACTGCTACGGCTTCTATTGGAGAAGTCCAAACCGGGACTTTAGGTTCCATCAGGTCTTTATATTTTTCCCATACAGCAAAGAGTGACCTTCTTATTATATGGTTGGTAAAATTTTTATGAATTTTCGCTTTTCCATATATTAGGTAGGCGTGCTATCCCCAGCGGTTGTCAAAACCTTCCAGGTCCAGGAGGTCCGGATCCTGCAACGTGCACCAATCTTTTAGCCAGGTGAAACAGGCTGCCTCATAGTAAAGTTTTAGGTCGGGTAGGGAAAAGCCTCCTCTCTCTTTTATGTCTATTAAGATCAGGTGTTTAATCCTAGGTTTCTTCCCTTCCCACAGAAATTTGGAAATTTCTCTTTGCCCTATCTTGAGACAACCTGCTTCACCCAGTATCGGAATCATTTGAAATAAAAAGATTAATTTTGGAAGCACATTCATCTTTATAATGGAAATCCTACCCAGAAATGTTAATTTTAGTTTACTCCAGGTTACCAAGTTTTTTCAAATCTCTAGCCACGTTTTGGTGTAATTATCCTGAAATAAGTTTATGTTCTTGGGGGTGATCCAAATACCCAAGTATTTCGCTTTTGAGGAGATTTTCAGGCCCAATATTTTTTCTAAGTCATCCTTTTCTTCTGTGGTTACATTTTTAACAAGCATTTTTGTTTTTGTTATATTCAGCTTAAAGCCTGTCACTTCTCCAAATTGTTTAATCAATTCCAGCACTCTTTTCAGATTTTCTTTAGGGTTTTCAGTCATAACAAGTAGATCGTCCGCCAAAGCTTTAATTTTATATGTTTTGTTTCCCAGAGTGATGCCTTTAACAAGCTGATCCCTTCTTATCTGATTGTTCAAGGCTTCCATCACCAAGATAAATATCAGTGGAGATAGTGGGCAGCCCTGTCTGGTTCCCTTGTTTATTTTGCACTCCTCAGTAATTCTTCCGTTGATGATCAATTTTGCATATTGTTCTGATTAGATGGCATTTATTCCTTTACAAATATTTTCTCCCAGTCCGATTTCTTCCATTAATTTTTTCATAAACTTCCAGGACACGTTATCAAAAGCTTTTTCAGCGTCTACCAACATAATAGCTGCTGGTTGCCAAACTACAACTCCCACCAGCCCCAGCTAGCCTGGACAAAGGGCCTGGTGCTGGGAGTTGTAGTTCAGCAGCCTCAGGAGGGGCAAGGGTTCCCCACGCCTGCCTGAAGGGACGGCCCCATCACATTTATATCGGGAGGCATTTCCAAGGGAAAACTCTTGTCAGTTCTTCCACCCTCTGAATACACAGAATTTCCTCCTTCATCTGTGAGGGGTTTGGCGGGTTTCCCCAGAGCATGGCCCTGCTGCTGCCACAGTGCATAAAAATGAAAGATAATATTTATTATTGTTATTGTTTGTATAGCGCCGTTCACCCAAACTTCTCAGGGCCCTCAACTGCTTTTGCTCCAGAAGGCTTCATCTCTCCTAATCTCATATAAATTGAGGCTGATTGTGGCTCAGTGTCGAGGGAAACCTTCCTCTACTGCCAAGAGCCCCCATATCTGAGGCCAAGATGGAGGCCCTGCTGACAACCTCTTTCCCAAAAGCCCAGGGGGGAGAACAGATCCCCCGTGATGCCAATCCCTGCTGTATGAAGCCAGTCGGCTTCCATGGATCCATTTTGGGTCCAGATACTAGGAAAGGGAGGGTTGTGCAACTAAGGACCTTGATTCCGCATGGATCCGACTTGTGGGGAGGCCGCAGGATGGGTTGGACTAGATGGCCCTTGGGGTCCCTTCCAACTCTGCGATCCTCTGCTTAAGAGCCTTTTTGGAGTGAATTGCTGACGAGTGGAAATGGGTTCCCACTATCTCGCAACTTTGTTATCCCCCTGAAAGTGACCCTTGTCCCCTTGCACTTTGTCACTCCCAAATACCATAGATAAGAGGAGAAGTGGCCTCTGTGCCTGAAGCAGACTTGTGCTTTAAGAGGGGACCAATGCAAGTCGAGACAAACTCAAGCAAGAGAGCCACTTGGAGGCAAGATTCATCCGTTTTCCACGTTTCTGGTAAGACGCGTTTGCACATTAGAAGTGGTCACGGCTTCTTTTGTTGTCAAAGGCTTCTTTTGCACGGCTGCTGCAAACCGTTCCAGCTGGCATATTGCAGAGGGGACTTGGTGACGGGATCTTGCGCTGATGATGCCCTCACCTCCTGCTCTCTGGCTCTTTGGAAAGGCCACGAATCCATCCTGATTTGGCCCAGACTTGGAGCAAATGAGTGAAGGCTACAGCGAAAGGCTCTCCTGGGCTTTGGGGTGGGACTAGGGGGACCCCTGGCCTGACTCCTAAGATGCTGAGCACCTCTGCTGCTGCCAGTTGCTTCCTTGCAGGAGGGATGGGGCAGGCGGCTGTGGACCATCTGGGCAACTGCATCCTGGACATTTCTGTGTGTTCCCTTGGTTTGTTTTACCAGTCTCCATCAATTAATGAGAAAGTATTTCAGTCATTGATGGCATCCCCCATTGTTTATTCTCCTCTGCTCTCTGCCCCTTTCTCCTATTTTAAGACTGCCGCATGTGTGAGATTGCTCTTAATCCTCGCAATTTGGGGGAGACCTGCATCAGATCTCTTTCTCTCCCTCTCTGCCCTACCTTTCCTTTGGCCTCATCTTGGGGGAAAGCTGGGGGTGTCAAGAGAAACTGAGGGATCTTCAAAGGGTTAGCACCCTGCCCACTTTCTGCAAGCACAATCAGAGCGTAGGTGGAACTCAGCTCCAGCTCCAGTTCTGCTATCTCACACCTTTGGCTTTCCCTACTCTTATAGGAGGAATCTTCCCTCCTTGCAAAGTGATGGAATGAAAGGTCTGCTGCCCAGGAAGAGAGGCTGAGAGCAGGTGGCAAATTGCAGAACCCATTTCCTTGTCAGATCTGTTGTGCTGCTGAAATGTGTACTGCCTTGAACTCTGTTTAATTGAGGTGACGAGAGTAGGCATTAATGTTTATTTTTCTAATCTAGCAAGAATCAAACTTCCTAAGAGTGAATACAAAAATGTCAATCATAAACAAGGTTAATATAGAATACATTAAAAAAACATAATGAATATAGAATACATACAAGGCAGCAGGGCATACATTGAACATGTAGACAAGGTTTATAGTGATTGCAGCTAAAGGCAGCAAGCTTGAAATCTCCTTAGCAGATTTTGTGAGCACAGGCAAAGTCTTGACACTTAACCAGGGTTTGTGTTTGTTGACTTGGGCAGAAAGAGATGCTCATCCAATTTGCAGATGACACTGAACTGGGAAGGGTAGTGTAATGAGTATGGGTTGCTCGTGTGTAAGTTGCCGCCTCTCCTGGCTATGTTGCCTGGTTAAACCTTTCTGTCTGGACAGCCCTTCACTTCGTGGCTGCCTCTGTTGCTAGCAGAATCCGTCAGTGGGCATTTCTTAAACCTTTTCCAACATAAAAGTTGTTTGACGCCAAGTCTCCTCCTACTCTCCCTGTGCGGAAGTCTTCTGCGCAGGGAAGTCTTCTGCGCATGGAGGGCGTGGGTAGCGGAGGACCCGTTCTCTCCCCGCTGGTGTCCGGTGAAGAGTCCTGGAGCCCTCTCGCCGATTCCCCCATCTGCCCCCCTTTATCCCTGGTGTTGCGCTGATTTGCTTCCCCATCTGCTGAGCTGCCTCTCTCCCTGCTGGGCCCTTCTCCAGCATCATTTGAGAGCCTTCCCTCCGCCTCTAGCTCCGATGTCAGTTCCCTGACAGGTAGTTAATACTGAAGAAGAGAGAATCAATATTCAATATGACTGTAACAGACTAAAGAACTGGGGCAATACTAACAACACTGATTTCAATGGGGATAAAATGTCAGTTTCTGCACTTAGAAGTAATAAACAGGTGCACAAATATAAGATGGGGACACCTGGCTTGCTGGCAGTATATGTAGAAAGGATCCAGGGGTCTTACTACACCACAAGCTTAAAATGAGTCAACAGTGAGATGCAGCAGTTAAAAAAACACACACCCTAATGCAATCCTAGGCTGCATCAACAGAAGTCTAGCGTCCAGATGAAGGAAAGTAATAGTCCCACTCTCTCCTGCCTTGGTAAGACCTCACCTGGAATACTGTGTCCAGTTCTGGGCACCACAATTTAAGAAGGAGGTTGACAAGTTGCAAGGTGGTTAGGATGACCTTCCCTAGTAGAATATCACACTAGGGAATGTGGTGGGATGAAGAGCTGGGTGCTGGAGGCACCTAATGCCCCATCAGGTGTGGTCCTGGTCTCCTTGAAGAAGAGAAGAAGAAGAGTTTGGATTTGATATCCCGCCTTTCACTCCCTTTAAGGAGTCTCAAAGCAGCTAACATTCTCTTTCCCCTCCCCCTCCCCCACAACAAACACTCTGTGAGGTGAGTGGGGCTGAGAGACTTCAAAGAAGTGTGACTGGCCCAAGGTCACCCAGCAGCTGCATGTGGAGGAGCGGAGACGCGAACCCAGTTCCCCAGATTACAAGTCTACCACTCTTAACCACTATACCACACTGGCTCTCTTGGATGTGGGGGTAAGGATACTACTCTGAAGGAAGCCCTCCTTGGATATCTAAATTTCTACAAAAAGGGAAAGAAATAGGAGCAAACATGAGCAGCCTTGTCTTGTAAGCTTGGCCCTGCTCTTCTCCCTTTTGGCAGCTTCAAGATTATTCCAGCCACACTCTCCTGCCAAATCTGCAACTGTTTCTGCCAACCCATTAATAGCCTGGCCAGTAATCTGGCTGCTGCATTCTGGACTGGTTGATTTTTCCAAGTGGGGCTGGATCTGGTGTGCAGAGTGCAGGGAGTTCAGACTGGGCTCTGCCAAGTAAAGTGAAAGCAAAAGAGGCGAAGGCACAGGGAACTCAAGTTCACAGCCGGTCAAGGCCAGTTATAAGGAAGGTTTCTCCCCAGCCAGAGCCTTTCCCAGAAAGGGAGAGATTTCCTTTCACCAGTGTAAATACATCCCACACTACAACTGGTTTGGGTTTTTTGGTCAGGTGTGTGTGTGTGTGTGTGTGTGTGTGTGTGTGTTGGAGAAAACAATAATTTCATAAAACTATCATTTTGATTATTCCATTTACTTCTTGGTTTATGGCCTAGTTAAACTGAAAAGGTCTCCTGCCTTTTACAGTACAGAACTAGCTGCTTTTAGGGACTGCATGTAGTGAACGTCCGTTCCAGAACACGGAAAAGAATAAATTGTTATGGGCTCTATGGTGGTCACCGTGTGCCTGAAAAGAGAATCAGCTAGACAGGGCAATTGCGATTAATCTTGAATTGTTTTGCAGACAGATGGGAAAGGGTATTGGGAGACATTTAATGAACAGGAAACATAGTCAAAGCCTTAATAAAGGCACTGGAAGTGGTTAAATGTAAACGGATGCTTTAGCTGAGATTCCTGCACTGCAGGGGGTTGGACTAGATTACTCTAGGGGGTCCCTTCCAACACACCTGGAGTACTTTGTAAGGTTCAGGGCGCCACAGTTTAAGAAAGATACTGACAAGCTGGAACGTGTGCTGGGGCAGGAGACCAAGATGATGAAGAGACAGGAAACCAAGCTTTTGGGGGAAGTGGTTGAGGGAGTTGGGTATGGTTAGCCTGGAGAAGAGAAGATTGAGACATGATATGAGCGCCATCTTGAAATACCTGAGGGGCTGACACAGGGAAGATGGAACAGGCTCTTTGCTGCTGGTCCAGGGGGCAGGACCTGAACCAGTGGATTCAAATGTCAAGAAATGACTTTCCAGCTGAGCATTAGGAAGAACCTGCTGACGGAAGGAGCTGTTCGACTGTGGGACACACTCCCTTGTTGTTGGGTGGTGGTCTCTCCTTCCTTGGAGGTTTTCAAGCAGAGGTTGGATGGCCACCAGGGATTCTTCAGCTGTGTGTTGCAGGGGGTTGGACTAGATGACCTTTGGGTGTGCCTTCCAACTCTACAATTCTGTGTTCCTCTACAAAAGATTTTCTACAAGTTATTTGACTCCCATTGTGCCATAAACTTCTTGGTGCAGCACAAGTAGTAATATAAGAGAGCAGCAACTTCCATTTCAGCTTGTATTCATCACGATCAGCGCTGCTTCCACTGCAGTTTGTTTCTGCCAAATACTACTTTGTGTATCTCGCTGTTAGCTATGGCAGCATCATTCATGATTTCTGCCATAATTATTGTTGTTGTTGTGTGATTTGGCTGGCTGCATGTATGAGTTCCCCACTTTGATAGCCTCCTTGAATACTGTGCTAGATAGCTGGGATATAAAACTGGTGGTGGTAGAATATTTCTCTACCATCCGAAATGTTCTCAGCAGGCACAATTCTCAGCCAAACAGAAATTCAGTGTAGGAAGCACCCAGTGGTTGTTCCTGGAAAATATTGATCTTCCCTTCCAGCTCCTGTGATCCCTTGTGCCCACCCAAACCCTTTCCAGAGGGCCTGGATAGTGTAGTGTCTGCCATACAGGGCTGCAGTGGGATTCTCCTGACTTTGGGCCTGGGAATCCTGTCCAAGCAGAGCCCCCATTGGCACATGATCCCTTTCCCAGTTTCAGGGTGATTTCCCCTCCCTCTGCAGTTCTGTGTGACACAGTCCCCTTTGTTCAGGGATCACAGGATAGAGTTTTCAGCTGCTACAGGGGGCTGTGGATGGGAGGGAAGCAAGAAAATGATCAGTTGCACAAGCTACCTTCTACATGTGCAACTACTGCATACAAACGTCTAATCATTCCCCCCTCCCTTTTTTTGGCCTTGACGGCATGTTGGCATCAGTCTTTGGATGGTAATGCTAATCTTCCTGTTTTGCCCACACGCTTTGAATGCCGAATAATCTTTCCGGAGTCCTTCATACCTCTTGTTTCTTGCAGGGAGGTGAAGGCAGGAGAGCAACCTGGACCTGAGCCATGGACAGATCAGACAAACCAGTTGAAATACCAAACCTCTAATCTCCCCCACCCCTGATGAGACATTACCTCCCCCCCCCCTTTTTTTTGGCCTTCCTCTTTTCCCCACACGCTTTGCATGCCAAATAATCTTTCTGGAGTCCTTCACCTCTTGTTTCTTGCAGGAAGGTGAAGGCAGGAGAGCAACTTGGACCTGAGCCATGGACAGATCAGACAAACCAGTTGAAATACCAGCCCTGGGCCGCCCATTCCAGCTGGGGATGCTGTACGACTGTCGTGAAGATGCCCTCATCCCAGGTAGAGCTGGTGCAAGGAAGAGCTTATACAGTGGTACCTCGGGTTAAGAACTTAATTCGTTCTGGAGGTCCATTCTTAACCTGAAATTATTCTTAACCTGAAGCACCACTTTAGCTAATGGGGCCTCCTGCTGCCACCGCACCACAGCTGCACGATTTCTGTTCTCATCCTGAAGCAAAGTTCTTAACCCGGGGTACTTTTTCTGGTTTAACGGAGTCTGTAACATGAAGCATCTGTAACCTGAGGTACCACTGTACTGAAAAGCAAAAAGTACTCATATCAGGATTAGCAGTCAGCCCAAACATTGCAGTTTCAGTGCTAAATGTGCTCCTCAAATTCATTTTCAACATCTCTTCCTGTCTGCTTCCACATCTTTTGCCAACGTTTGTGTTCCTTTATGTTCTCTTCATTTGGACAAGACTTCCACTTATTAAAAAGAAGTCTTCTTGCCCCTGATAGCGTCTTTGCTCCTTAACCTTGCTGGCATCGTCTTGGCCCAAATCATCATCTGCCAATAAAGATTCAGCAGGTGTGTTCTGTTTCAATTTTTTAAAGCTTGCTGAAAACCTTTGTAGTCCACCAGGCCTGTGCAGACCATTAAGAATACATCTTTCCACAATGATTACTGTAGGTAAAAAAACAGGACTTTTATTCAGCCAGAACCTGCCAGAACTCAGTTCTGGCACCTCTCAGGTGGGCACCATTGCATTATAAGAGAACAAGGGAAGCATTCATGGAGAGCTCTGGCATCTTTTTTTCTTGAAAAATACCACATTAAACATAAAAAAAAATCCCTATACAGGGCTGCATTCAGATGTCTTCTATAGGTTGTCTAGTTACCGTACTTTTCTCTTTGGCTCAGGGGGTCACATAACTCCACACCCTCCAACATTTCTCTGATGAAAATAGGGGTGTCCTAAGCCTAGGGGAAAGCGGAACATTCAGGGATCAAATCAGAAACCGGGATGGCTTCTGTAAATCTGAGACTGTCCCTGGAAAATAGGGACACCTGGAGGGACTGTAATCCATTGTGGTGTTCCTGTACCAATAATTTTACAACTTTCACCACTGTAACTAAGCCAAGTTTTACTAACTGTGTTTTCTGACTGCTGTATGGAAAAGGACATAAATATGACCCTTGGAGAGTTTTTAAGTAAACCATTATGAACTTACCAAACGTGGTCTTTTTCAATGCTGGGGTTGGGGGGGACTGTTTTGGAAGGAACTCAAAAGCACATGTTTTAAAGGTCTAACAGCCTAAATTTCCACACATTGCTTTGCTGCATATTTTGTGATTTTAAATCTGCTGGGGTTCTCTCACCAAAGTGTTTTGTCCCAACTTGGATCTTGGCCCCCAGGGAATTCTCCTTATGTATACCCACTTTTTCAATGCCAGTCAACAACTAGCACCAGCTCTCTAGGGCCTCAAGCAGGAGATGTTCACAGCCCTAAATGGTGGTGACGGAATCTTATCCCTGCTGCTGAGCCAGTGCCCACCCCCTTTCTGAGGCCTGTACAACAGAAGCTCATGAAATGTTCACACTTGTTCCACTATCATATCTGGTCAAATATTTTCCCTGCCTTTTGCAAAGTTTTACAAAACTGCACAAACCTCTTTCTTTGTGGATGACAGTGGAACAAAATTCATGAGTGCAGACATTGTGGACAGTGATAGCTCTATTTTAACTCCTTGTTTCTCTGTACACCCTTAGGCATTAGGCTAATTGTGTTCTACATTTGTATGAGCATACTCAAGTCTTGCATATTTCTCTGCTTTATCCCAGGAATCACCCTTTGGGACCACAAATTGCTTCAGAAGGACTTGTGTATCAAACCGCAACCCAAGGCTGAATATGAAATCATTTCATCTGACTCCATCGATGATAAGGCCTCTGCCCTCAATGTCTCAGCATCACTCAAGGCCAGTTTTTTGGGGGGATTGGTTGAAGTGGGTGGATCAGGCAAATTCCTTCAAGACACCAAGAAGTCCACAAAACAGGCCAGAGTCACTCTGCAGTACAAAGCTACCACCAAGTATTCACAGCTGACCATGAGCCATTTGGGAATCCAAAATGTCACTTATCCAGCTGTTTTTGAGCATGGCACAGCCACCCATGTTGTCACTGCCATCTTGTATGGAGCCCAGGCTTTCTTTGTGTTTGACCGAAATGTCTCCTCTTCTGAGTCTGTGCAAGATATACAAGGAAGCCTCCATGCTGTGATCAACACTATTGTAGTGTCTATCAAAGGGGAAGCATATGTCGAGATAGAGGAGAAGGAGAAAGCCCAAACAGAGAATTTCAGCTGCAAGTTCTATGGGGATTTTTCTTTGGAAAGTAATCCGGTGACTTTTCAAGATGCCATGAAAGTCTACAGCGATCTGCCCCAAAAGCTCGGGGAGCGTGGAGAGAAGGCTGTGCCTGTCAGAGTTTGGCTGTACCCATTGACCAAGCTAGATTCCAGAGCAGCTAAGATGGTGCGTGAGATCAGCTTAGCACTGATCTTTGATGCTCAAACTGTCTTGGAGAATCTGAATGAGATCAACATGCGATGCAATGATCTGACTATGAATCCTGTTGCTGAAAACTTCCCAGAATTAAAGAAGAAAATCAATAGATTCAAGAATCTCTGCAAGCAGCACAGGCAGACTTTCCAGAAACACCTGGCAGGAATCCTGCCTTTGATCCGGGGAGGGGGGAAAGAGGAAAGTGTTCTGGTGGACATTTTAATGTCCATTAACCAGTCTCCCTTCAACAGCCAAAGACTCAGTGAGTTTTTGGATGCCAAGGAACGAGAGATTAATTTGGTGAATTCTTACCTTAGAATCCTAAGTGGAATGGAAGTAATCTCTTCCCAGAACAAACTGGAAGAAATCGTGCTAAACCCTGTGAATGAGTTTGTTGTCTCATTTACCTTCACTTCTTTACATGATGAGGAACCATTTTTAGCTACCTTACAAGACTGGCTTCAGAAAGATTTTTTTCAGGAAACAGCAAATTCCACCAGTGGCCAGTCAACACCCAAGAACAGTCAAGCCTGGTTTGAGCACCAAGAGAGAAATCAGAATGCTCGTAAAGCTGCCAAATCCATTACACATTTTGCCCAGGTCAATAAATCAAATGAGAATACCCGGTTCCTTGTGGCTTCCGTCCCAGATCAAAACAAGCCAGGTGCTTCCATTTACCTCTATGAAGATGGGGAGATGGTCAACAGCAACTTTGAGCTGCCCTCAAAACCTCTCCCTCCCATGGTTGGCCGAATTGGACATGAGAGCGTGCAGCTGACATTTCAACCAGCTGAGTATGGGAGGGCTGCAATCTCCAGCTATCAAGTAGAGTACAAGATTGCAGGAGAAGAAAATTGGAAGATTGTGAATACTGACGACAGTCAGGAGACATTCCAAGTGAGAGGGTTGAGTGCAAACACAGAATACCAGTTTCGATACAGCGCTAGGAGCAAACCAGGACTTAGTGAGACCAGCAACGTGAGTAAACCTGTACAGACACTTCCTACCAGCCCTCCTGGGAAACTGAGAGGGATAATCGCAGAGTCTTCGAAAATCAGTATAGCCTGGGAGAGCCCAAAGATCATTGGCCAGGGAGCTGTTATAAAGGAATACAAAGTGGACTACCGTGAAGAGGCTGGAGAGGCAAAAAGCAAGGACAAAGATGAATGGGCTGAAAAAAGAACAGGGAAGAAAACAGAGTTCTGTGAGATTGATGGTCTGAAGCCCCAGACACCCTACAGATTCAGAGTCTCAGCCATGTGTGCCGGTGGGGCTGAGAGTGAGCCCAGCAAAGAGATTGAGGTTTCCACATCATTGAAAGGAGACGAGAAGAAAGTAGTTTCTTGTAGTAGAAGAGAGATTGAGGCTTTCACATCATTGGAAGGAGACGAGAAGAGTAAATACCTCCAAGACAGCATCCTGGTGGAGGATGGACCACCAGCAGTGTATGCTCTGCCCCTGGAGCCCGTACAGGATGCCTCTGGATCCTGTCTAACATACCAGCTAGGGAAAGAGAACATTCAGGCCCCCAACAAAGTGATTATGGTGATGGGGGCAATAGGGTCAGGGAAAACCACTCTCATCAATGCAATGATCAATTATGTCCTGGGCGTGCAATGGGGAGATAAATTCCAATTCAAACTTATTCATGAAAATACCAACAGAAGCCAAGCTCAAAGCCAAACATCAGAAGTGACTGCCTACGTTGTCCACTACTGCAAGGGTTTCCAAGTCCCCTATTCCCTCACCATTATTGACACTCCAGGATTTGGAGACACAAGAGGAATAGAGCATGACAAGTTGATAATAAATCAGATCCGGGAGTTTTTTTCCTCCCCAGGGGGCACTGATCATATAGACACCATCTGTATTGTCGTCCAGGCCTCTTCTGCTCGTTTAACTCATGCACAGAAATACGTCTTTGACTCTGTGCTCTCCATCTTTGGCAAAGATATAAAGGACAACATCCAAGTCCTGATCACATTTGCAGATGGACAGACCCCTCCTGTTCTCGAGGCCATTAAGGAAGCCAATGTACCATGTGCTAAGGATGCCAAGGGCACCCCTGTCCACTTCAAATTCAACAATTCAGCACTGTTTGCCAACAATCTTGTGGAGCCTGGACGCAACTTCAGTTTTGATGAAATGTTTTGGAAAATGGGCACCATGAGCATGAAGACCTTCTTTGATTCATCCCACACACTAGAAGCGAAGAGCTTAACATTGACAAAGGAAGTGCTCAGGGAGCGAAAAGAGCTTGAAGCTGCTATTGAAGGGTTGCAGCCCCAAATCAAAGCTGGACTGGCCAAGCTGGAAGAAATGAGGAAGATGCAGGAAGCCCTGGACAAGCACAAGGTTGACATGGCGGCAAACAGAAACTTTACATATGAGGTAGAGGTAACTGTACCAGTGAAGAAGGATATATCTAGCACGGGAGAATACGCAACTAATTGCATGAATTGTCATTTCACCTGTCACTATCCTTGTAGAATTCCTAGAGATGAAGATAAGCATGGTTGTGCAGCTATCAATAAGAGGACAGGAAGATGCAGCGTCTGTCCGTGCCAGTGTGTGTGGAATGTGCACTTCAATCAGAAATACAGATTTGAATATACCACAAAAAGAGAGAGAAGGACCTATGAAGAACTGAAGCAAAAGTATGAACGTGCCTCTGGTGAGCTGATGACCACAGAGAAATTGCTTGAAAAGCTTAATGAGGACTATGAAGAAGTGAAAGACATCTTAGAAGAGCTCATCAAGAAATCATCTCAAAGCCTCCAGCGCCTTCAGGCGATTGCACTGAAGCCCAACCCACTCTCTACCCCAGAGTACATTGATCTGCTCATCATGTCCGAAGAACAGGAGCTGAAGCCTGGATATCAGCAGCGAATCTGGTCCCTGAAGGAAGTGAGGAAAGAAGCTGAGTTAATACAGAAAATTGCCAACAAGGAGCCTCTGCTGCCTGGAGAGCAGAAGCTGTATGATCAAATTGAAGTAAAAAAGGCCTCTCGAGGAGGCAAACTTAGGAACTGGGGGGAAGTTGTTCCAAACTGGTTTAAACAAGGGGATATATAGCTTTTCAGGCACGCTTTGTTTGCTTTTGGCTATCAGCAGAGAGCTCAGGTTCTGTGAGTGTAATTCAGACCAGAGTCTCTTGCTCTCTGTGCGTATTTGGGTGAAGGTGGCTGTGAAAACATTTGCAGCTGTTGTGAGGTGAGCTTATCCACATCTTCATTTGCCCGACCACTTTTGCTCGGGGAAACCTGATCTTTAGTGCTGAATCAGAACTAACAGCAATCAGGTTTTCCATGGAATGCCATTTGTTGTGATTTAGCGCTAAAGAGCAGGCTGGGGGAAAGCAGTGGGGCAAAGGCAAAATTGCTTGGAGCTGTGCCTGGAAAGTGTGAGACGAGAGGAAAACTGCTTGGAACCATGCTTCCCAGGCACAGAACAGACAGAAGTGTGAACGAGCCCTTTGTTGCTGCAGACAAAATGCTTCCCAGTCATTGTTCCTACCACCTTATTGTCTAATTGGTGTTGGGTGAAATGCTGTTCTCTCCAGGGATTTGTATTATCTCCAATGACTGCCAATAATAATAATAATAATAATGATGATGATGATGATGATGATGAAAGTGAATGGGGCCTGCTTCTAACCACCCCAGCATAAGAATGTGCCCATAAATCTCCCTGCCCTAGCAGTCTTTGGAACGTGATTGAAAACTTGGGGTGTTGCAGGATTGACAGGAGCTGCTTATGGCCCCTCTGTTCTAGCAAGCATTTGACCTGCCTGATTGATCTCTCTCCCATTCTGAGGCATTGCTTATTCTGTATTGTTCCTTATCCATAGAATCTTAGAATTGTAGAGTTGGAAGAGACCCTGAGGGTCATCTAGTCCAATGCCTGCAATGCAGGAACTCAACTAAAGCATCCATGACAGATGGCCACCCAACCTCTGCTTTAAAACCTTCAATAAAGGAGAGTCCACAATCTTCAGAGGCAGTCTCTTCCACAGTCAAACTACTCTTACCATCGGAAGGTTCTTCCTAATATTTAGTCAGAGCTCCTTTCTGGTAACTTGAATCCATGGGTCTGGTTCCTACCCTCTGGAGCCCTTCAGATAGGAAGATGTTCCTCCTGTCTCCTCTTAGTCTCCTCTTCTCCAGGCTAAACATACCCAGCTCCCTCAACCGTTCCTCATAAGGCTTGGTTTCCAGAGTATATTTTCAACTGGCGACTGATTGGAATCTCTCTGTGTGTGATTACTTGTAATATTTTTTCTTTCATTTTCTTATTGCTAGCCATCTAGATGTCTTTTTGAAGATCCAGTAGGATATAATTTCTTTTTGAAGACATTTAACCCTGGATATATCTGCATTTTGGGGTAGCATATTCCATTGCTCTTTGTACCAGCAGTGCCAAAGAGGCTCCCTACCAAGGAATTCCTGGAGCTGAATCAGAAATCCAGTCAGAAGGATCCATGCCTAGAAGCCATATTCACCAGCAGGCGACTAGGGCATGACCAGATCACCTCTGCTGGCTGACAACAAGGCCAGACCAGATCCTGCCTCTTTCCCTGCACTGGGAGACTGCTGAGAAACTTGACTGCCGGAGATGTCTTGTGCACTTTGCATTTTGAACGCTGCACGCTGTAACCACAACTGCCCACTGATTTCTCCCATGTTTGGGGAGTCATGTTTTACTGCTCCTTGCCTGCTTCCTGCAGCTGTGCCGTGAAACAGCCTCTAAATACCGTATTTTTTGCTCTATAAGACTCACTTTTTCCCTCCTAAAAAGTAAGGGGAAATGTGTGTGCGTCTTATGGAGCGAATGCAAGCTGCGCAGCTATCCCAGAAGCCAGAACAGCAAGAGGGATTGCTGCTTTCACTGTGCAGCGATCCCTCTTGCTGTTCTGGCTTCTGAGATTCAGAATATTTTTTTTCTTGTTTTCTTCCTCCAAAAACTAGGTGCGTCTTGTGATCTGGTGCGTCTTATAGAGCGAAAAATACGGTAAAAGCTACTCTGTTCTTTAAGAATGGTCTCATCAGTGTCTCCTGAGCAGGGCCTGCGCAAGACATTTTGCTACCTGAGGCGAATTACAAGATGGCATCCGTTCCTCATACAGAAGTCGGACCAGCAGTTGGACCTTAACCCAGCCTGACTGCTGAGAGAGTGTCTCCACCACACCTGAGGCAGCACGATATTTTGTAGGGCCAGGAGGACATGCTGGGTAGCAGAGCTGGGCACCACATTCAGTTGAAGCCCAAATCCTTTCCCCAGTTATTTATAATTAAGGTTTTATTCAGACTTTTCATATTACATTTCATTGAAAAGCAAACTGATCTAAAGAAGAAGAGAAGGAAAGGTGCAAAGTCCTCTTTGACAGGTAGATCTTAACTCTTATCCCACACAGAAGGAGGTGGAGCCTCCCAACTCTCACCTGGGAGCTTCTCTTTCTTCTCCCAGCTTCCCACCTTGGAAGATCCTTACTTCCCAGCCTCTCACACAGGGTCCTTCAACAGCCAGCCATCAACCCAAATCCTGAGCCAGTTCAGAGGGATCTGGGCTTGGGTCAAATTGGGTTGAGACAGCCCCAGATCAGGTCGGGCCCCTCGCTGCGATCCAGAACTGTCAGGTGGCCAAACTGATGGTAGCACCAGGCAAGCTTCTGTGGAAGAGTCTGCCCATGAACCTGCCTTACTCCAGAGAAGTCCTTGGGGTCATCTTTCCCTGCATTCTGACTGGCAACGGCTGCCTCATGCAGAGGTCTCTCAAGTCCTAGTCCAACACTCTAACCACTACTCCACACGGACTAGGATGGTTGGGAAAGGGCTCCCCAGCCGTGACTTAGCCAAATGGCTCAGTTTCAACCATTTGTTCAGATTATTCTAAATCCGATTGCAAATGTATTCTGGTTCATAAATGCAGTCATTTCAGGGCTTTCTAATATCCTGCTAAACTAGAATTGGTAATATGTGAGATTTCCCCCTGTCATTAACAAGTCTGTCTCCTGTGAGCGTACTCCAGATTCATCGACTAGATTTAGCTAACACCCCGGGATCTCCATTGGCAATCACACCTGCAAAAATGGAATCTCCCCATTGTCTATATGCATGCCCTGAAATGGAAGGCAAGAAATTTGCTGTTGGCGTGTTTCCCCCCACACATTGCCTCTCTTCTGGTATTCCCCCTCACAAGGCAAGCATCACACAGCAGGGGGGAGTGTGTGTGTGTGTGTGTGTGTGTGTGTGTGTGTGTGTGTGTGATCCTGGCCCTCCGTTCAGGACAGGACCCCAATGGCAATCTGGGAGAGTGGAAGGGGGACTTTTCAAATGAAAACCAGTTTGCAGAAGGTGACAGCTGATCCCCTCTAGGATCGGTGCTGCAATGACATCTGCAGTGGCGAGAGGAACTGCAGTTACTGAATCTGGATCCATGGCAAACTTTGCAATAGTCTTCTAGTGAAATGGAAACAGAGACTGTGTTTTGCAGAAGCTTGGTCCATTTTGGGGGCAGAACAATCTCCAGCTGCAGAAGGGAATGGTTGGCAGGGCAAAAGAGATCAAGCTGCTCTCCCTTTGAAAGTCAGCAGGTAACAGGCACACACCAAATGAGTTTCTCCTGACATTTCCCATAACCTCCAACATTTCTCCCATGAAAATAGGGACGTCCTAAGGAAAAGTGAGACATTCTTGGATAAAATCAGAAACTGGAATGGCTTCTGTAAATCAGGGATGTCCCTGGAAAATAAGGACACTTGGAGGGTCTGATTTCCAAGCAAGCAAGTCATAAATTTCATAAATTGCACATCCTGTTCCCATATCGGCCTGCAGTACAAGAAAGGAACGCGCCCATTCTTTTAATGCATGTCAGTCACAGAAACAGCACATCATTTTACTTAACAATATCTATTTTAACAAAAGTGACTGCAGATTAGCAAAGCCAAAAAAGGAAGAAGCTGCTGTTAAGTTGTGGGTGAACATATCAGATGACACAGCGATTCTTCAAACAGTTCTTGTTTATTCACAGGCCAAAACAGAACTGAAGGGTTCAGCCAGCCTGCTTATATAGAGCTCCAGTACAACGCAACTGTAGCAACTTTCTGTAACTATCCAATCACTGAATGTCACTTTCAATCCCTTATTTGCATACGTGGACCTGAATAAAAACTATCTACAGTATCCCCCTGCTGGCCCAGTGAGAACTTCAGTACATAACACATTTGGTCTGACTTGCCTGCAGGAAAGTGCGAGTTGCGTGACAACAGGGCGTCAGAGACAAGCCCATACTCCACACCTCGCAGGGGCATTTCTCCTCCAGAAGTCGGATCTTTCAGGCTCACTTTGAGGGGGGGGCTGGGGAAACGGCCCCTTTCCAGGCACGAGCTGCCCACCCACAATGCATTTTGCATGTGCCAGAACAGGGCTGGGTTTAGGTTTGATGAGGCCCTCAGCTACGGAAGGTAATGGGACCCTTTCTATGTCCAGCTGTCCTTTGTAAACAACAAATGGTCACTGTTTTTTGTGTTGAATATATGCTATATGGTCATTGATGGACCTCATAGGTATCTAAAGCCATTTGCACATAACAAAATACGTGGGGGGTTTTCAAACTAATTGTTGAACTGAAATACAATTAAGAAGTATATTTACAGTGAAGTATCAAGAAGGCTGATTGCCGAAGAATTGACGCTTTTGAATTCTGGTGCTGGAGGAGACTCTTGAGAGTTCCATGGACTGCAAGAAGATCAAACATATCCATCCTTAAGAAAATCAGCCCTGAGTGCTCACTGGAAGGACAGATCGTGAAGCTGAGGCTCCAAGACTTTGGCCACCTCAAGAGAAGAGAAGACTCCCTGGAAAAGACCTTGATGTTGGGAAAGATGGAGGGAACAAGGAGAAGGGGACGACAGAGGACGAGATGGTTGGACAGTGTTCTCGAAGCTACAAACATGAGTCTGACCAAACTGCGGGAGGCAGTGGAAGACAGGAGGGCCTGGCGTGCTCTGGTCCAGGGGGTCACGAAGAGTCGGACACAACTAAAGGACTAAACAACACAATTAAAAAATATATTAATAGTGAAATACAATTAAGAAGTATATTAATAGATAACGTTTGTAGGATTTAAGGAAGTTTTGTGATAATATTAATTAGAACTATTGTTTAAAAAGAAGGTAAAAGCAAAATAATATTGTTGTGCATTATTAATGGAAGAAATGTGAAAGAAGTGAGTAAAATGGGGGACTATCAGACAAGCTGAAGGAAGTCAAAAAGGAGAAATTGGTGATAAAAAGAAAAGATGTTTTAATTGTATAATTTTGTATTGGAAAATGAATAAAAAATATTTTTTAAAAAAGAAGTAGTATATTAATAGTGAAATAATTATTAAGCTCTAACTTAAAATGATTTTTTATTCATAACAAAATAATGCAAACACATTGGCATTTGGCAATAACAAAAGTTCCTTTAGAAACACCATTTACAAAGACTCATCATCTAGTCTCCAGAAACTTGCTAAAACATGAAATAATAGGTGTAAATATATGATCCAAACTACTAATAATTATAAATAGCAGGATGTAGGCACCCTATATATAGAAAGGAGCAAACCAGGGATATTTGAGGGGGCAGGCGAGCAGGCGGAGCCCATGACTTACATATAGGAGCCTGCACAACACAAAACGCTGTTGCTGGATGTAGGTTTTATTTTATTTGTTTTTTATCTTATATTTCGGAAATGTACATCCAGTTTTTTTTTTTCCTTTAATTCCCCCCCCCCCCAAGCTTTGGCTTGTTGAGCTTATACCTCGATCCGGCCCTGTGCCAGAATCGCTCAGCCTTGGAGGTGGATGGACGCGGAGCTCAGCATCCCACGATCGCGCCTCCTTTTGTTCCCAGACGCCCTTCAGGAGGGCGGGGAGAGCGGCGGGTTCCTGGAAGCTCAGCTGAGCGCGCTGCCGTGGCGCGCATCTCCCTCCTGATTCCCTGGCCAGAGGCGAGACCCGGGGAGACCGGGCGTGGGGAGCGCCTTGCGCTGTCCCCATTCAGCTTGCAAGAGGGAAGGGGGATCGGGGCCCATGGGCGATGCCAAGTCCATCGTCCGAGGTCCCTCCTCCTGGCACGAAGCCTGCCCAGGGCAGCAGGAGTCCTCACGCCCAGCCTGCGCTGTCCTCTTGCGCGAGTCTCCTCGCGTGATGCGCGAGGACCGGGACACAAAGCGGGGATTGTGGGGCCTGTAGAGCCGCTGCCGAGTCCCCCTGCGCCCCTCCCCGTCCGCCCAGCTGGGGCGCAAAAGCTCCGCCCGGGGGGATGGAAACGAAACCAAAGTACCCTCGCTGTTGCGCCCCGCGTTTGCGTCTGCCTCCCGCGGCCCCGAAAGGACCTGTGTGTCGCTCACTTTCGCCTTCGTTTCTTTTTTGGGCTCCAAAACTTCGGGGGTAAGATTCCGGGGACGCTGCTCCCGAGGAAACCCTTAGAGGTTGCTCCGCTCCCATATTTGGGGTCCAGAGTGCAGCGCGACTCTCACGTGAATAAATCGGAGTGAGGGGAGGTTGTGGGGAGGGCGATTTTGGCGTGTTAGCTAGGCAGCTGATTGCCGGAATGGTGCTCTGTGCCTTAATCCAATCTATCCTGATGGACGTCTTCTTTTTTTCATGCATTTCTTATTTATTGATTGACTAGTTTTATATATATATATAAAATAAATCACTTGAATAACATGCAAGAACCTAGGAGCCAAGTCCTAGGGGCTGAGGTCCCTTCGCCCCCCCCCAATAAAATATTTTAGGGGGGCAAGTTTATGGGCACTGCCATTCAAATGTCGTGTGGTCAATTAGGTGGGGCGGGGGTTACCTGGATGCCCAAATATGTTATTCAAGTTGGCACCCTTGTAGAAGAAGAAAGATAGCACAACTGAATTAAAATATACTGTAAATTAAAGCATTTGCATAAAAGAGAAGTGGTGGCAGTAATGGCAGTGGCCTGCTGTACTCTGGATTGTTCTGATTACCACCATTTGGTTGCCAAACCCCAAACCCAAAGTCTCATTTGGGTGCATTTTGGCTCGCCTGCTGCAGAAAGTGACCATGAGACAACTGATAATATCATTTGTCAGTTTTAGACTCTTAAATAGTAGGAGTTGCCAGGAAATTGTCCTGTTCACCTCTGCATAGTTCCATCTTTCAGATATCACGATATATTAATATATCGCGATGTTCATATCACAATATTGAAAACTAGTTATCGCCCAGCCCTACCTGTCGCCTTTGCGCTGGAGAAGTGGTGCCAATAGAGGGGCAGCGCCATCTCAGACAACATTCTGCCCGTTGGCAAAGAGATCTCGCCCAAAATTGTGTGAGATCTCGCAGAGCATGCCAAAGCTCATGCAGTGCTAACAATACCTTGTATGGAGCACAGTGCTAACAATACCTTGTATGGAAATGTTTGCAATACAACTACTAGAAGCATTGTATGGAAGCAATAGGAAACTGTTTGCATTAGCAAAGCAAAGGGAAAGAGGCATGTCTTCAGGATTAGGCAGGAATCATTCAACGCAGCTGATTTGCAGAGGTCATTGCCTCTCAATCCTAGAGCGCAAAGTTGCTTTGCTGATCAAAATGAGAAAAACCTTGTGTGCCACCTCTGTCTCCTTGAGGGAAAGGCAGTAAGAAGGGTAAACTTTTTTTAAAAAATGAACTACCGGTAAACATTTTTTTTGCCTATTCTACCTATTGACAAATTCTTATTTCCTCCCCTCCCCCCACAGCAGCATATATTCTCATAAAGTAATCAAGCTCAGGTGGTTCTGGATGTAAGTGATGCTGAAGCCACTCTTTCCCTCTTCCTCAGATGCAGAATGTTGCAGAAAATGCCCAGGAGATCAGCATCCAAACAAGGACAGAAAAGTTTGGTGACACAGCATTGTTCTCATAGCTCCCACCTGAAACAAGAACCACAACATTAGTCATTCATGTATTATTATCCTTCATGCTCCAAAAGGGGTCATCCACCCCCCACCCCCCTGTCTCTCTCTCGGCATTATTGCACCCCACGAGCACATTCCACACCGTGAAAAGTATGTGAGGAGGCTGCAGAGCTGAGCCAGTGAGGAGTGGAGCCCAGGAGGCAAAGGGCTGTGGCCAAGGGAGAGTCCTGAGGCATCTTCCTTCAGCTCCTGGGCCTGAGGGTCCCCATCCCAGATATAGGGCACCATTAGCTTTCTATTGCTTTCTTTGCCTCTGCTTTGTAACTATAATTTTAACTCTGCTATTTGATGCTGCTTTCCCCTTCGTTATATTAGGGGTTGACATCCAACATTAGACATATCCAGAGTGGGAGCAATGAAATAAATTGACTTAAATCTACTGATATCAATAGGTCTACTCTATGACTAATGACAGTTATCCCTCTTCCATTCAAGGAAGGAAGGAAGGAAGGAAGGAAGGAAGGAAGGAAGGAAAGAAAGAAAGAAAGAAAGAAAGAAAGAAAGAAAGAAAGAAAGAAAGAAAGAAAGAAACTTGGTTATTCTCTGATCCCAGGAGTAATTGCTTGGGTTCTTACCACTTGCATATGCACAGTTGTATTTGCTGAATTTCCCAGCAGAGCAGAGCTGTATGCGGGTTGCACCATAATCATCCTTTCTGGAACTTACAACCCTGAACTGCTCATAAGGTGGGATCAGAACCTCGTCCTCAATGGGGCAGGAAGAAAATTCTCTGATGAGAACCCCATGACAAGTGTTAATCTCAAAGATGGTTTTGGCCACAGGCTTTCCAACTCCCGATTTAGGATCTGCAGCGAAATCATGGGCAATCCATTCTTGCCGTGATGAGGACGTGAATTGACCGAAACGGACCGTATCATCAACAGTAGCACTGAAGTGGATATTTCTGACCCCTCGAAACACCTCGTAGCAGGAGGTGTTGGGGGTCCTCAGGTCCTGAAGGGCTCTGGTCAGGAGAAAGTGGAAGGTCTTGAAGTTGAAATTATTCAGGTAATATTCCTTGGATTTCCCAGCTTTTCTTACAGCTGCGTTGAAATCAGGATACAACTTGGGTTCTTCAAGGGTATAAGCCATGATTGCTGCAGCGTACTCTGGCTTGAGGTTTCTGGGCCAGTTACTATAATACATCAAGCTGACTGCTTCTCCCCAGGCTTCGCCATAAATTTTATTTTTGAGGAACTCGGTTTGGTTTAGCCGTGCAATCTCCTTCTCCATCTCACAGCGCACGTATTGGTCATCGAAGGAATCCAGGGCCATGTCAAGTCTTAGCTCGTTGCCTAAAAAACGGTCTTGTCTTGGGCTGCAGTTAGGGGAGACCTCAAGCAGAAAAGAACGAGATGGGTAAGTAGCTTAGCGTACGAAGAGGCTGGGAAGGTGAGACTTTGCGATGGAGGCTCCTATCACAGGTCAAGTTACGCAGCATGCCTGACAGATGGCCATCCACCCTCTGCTATAAAACCTCCAAAAAAGGAGTGTCCTTTAATCTGTTTCTACTCTATTTTTGAAAGTTTTAAACTCCAGTTAAGATTGAATTCTGGACTGAAGCCCACCTTTGCCCCCTCCTCCACCCTCCAAGGTGCCTTTTCATACCTGATTGTCTCCTGTGAAGATTCCCATCAGATGCAACACCAGGACTCTGTGGAGAGGGGACTTCATTGTCCACACTGTTCGTTTTTGGGGTGAAGCAAGTTGGGTGCAGGCAGAGCGGATATCTCTATCTGCACGCTCGCTTCCATTTGAAACTTACTTGCAGCTTTATGTGTTTTTTCTCACAGAAACAGGAAACAGGCGGATTTGAGGTTTCATGGGCGGAGAGGAGGCGGGGGAAGCTTCTTTCCTCAATGTTTAACTAAGTTCATTCTAGCCAAAACATACCCAATGACAGGTCTCGTTTTCACAGAGATTCCTCCAGTAACAGGAAGAGGGAGAGGCTTGTTTCTCTACATCCTTCCCCACAACACTATCAAAGAGCATTTCAGTCTGCACTTCTGGTTTGCTACTCAGCCACATTAGAGGGGCGACTATTAGTATACAAAGCCCTCCATAGCTTGGGATCAGTTTACTTGATGGATTGGCCTGCCAGACTCCCATCTCTGGAACTGGGACTTTTCACAAGTGCAGAGCCGTCTTTCCCATTGGTCTTAGTGACTCATTGCGCCAGGGCGCTGGCCTCTCAGGGGCGCCCCAGCGAGTGGGGGAGCTGCGCGCCTTTGCCTCCCCTTTCCCTGCACGCCCGCCAGCTGTGCCCCCTCAACCATAGGGCTGGTGGATATGCAGCTTCCTTCCCAAGCCGCCTCGGGAGGAGAGCGATCCCTGCAGAGGCTTGGGAAGGGGTGACAACTCTGGGGAAGGGGCGGGGAGGGATCTTTGCACCACGGCACCGGATATGCTTAAGACGGCCCTGCACAAGGGCCACATAATCTCCCTCCTTCATTGGGCAGGCTTCTTTTAAACGTTGCTTAAACTTCCTTCCCACAGGCAAGCCTACAGAGACATGGAATTTCATTGGGTACATTGCTTTTAAAAAGCTATTGGTTTGTAGATATATCTTGATAATTCAGATATGTTTAATGTTTTTAAAGTCTGTTTTCATCAGTATTTTAAATTATATAGGTGTGTGTGCGTATCTTGCTAAATAAGAATAAATAAATACATGACACGCCACTGCACTCCATAGCTTAGGTTGGGGTTAGGGGTGGGCAAATTTTATCTTCATTTCTCATTTTTCGATTCTTAAGTCCAGTCCTCCACATTTCCACATCAATTTGTGAGTATATATTTGTTTCATGTCCTGCTGAAAATTCACCCCATCTTAGTTCAATTTACTCCTAACATACATAGATTTATATGAAAGTTTGTCTACCATACACAAGTTTCCAAAACAATTTCTCCTCAAATAATGCATTTCTATATTCCATTTTTGACAATACAGTGGTACCTTGGTTCTCAAACTTAATCCGTTCTGGAATTCCGTTCCAAAACCAAAGCGTTCCAAAACCAAGATGTGCTTTCCCATAGGAAGTAATGCAAAAAGATTAATCCATTCCAGACTTTTAAAAACAACCCCCAAAACAGCAATTTAACATGAATTTTACTATCTAATGAGATCACTGATCCATAAAATGAAATCAATAATCAATGTATTGTACTATTAAAATGAATAAGACAGTATTGTAGATAATAAAGAAAATTTTAAAAATTCTTACCTGCACTGATGATAGTCATTGGATGGGGGGGCTTTTATCCATTTCCGCAGTCACACAATGAATCAATCAATCAGTAGTTGAACTGGGTTCCACACAGTCACAAAAACTAACTGAAAAAGCCTCAAAAACAAAAACGCAAAATAAATAGCAAAAAATGCCAAATACAGTGGTACCTTGGTTCTTGAACTTTATCTGTTCTGGAAGTCCATTTGACTTCTGAAATGTTCAAAAACCAAGACGTGGCTTCTGGTTGGTGCAGGTGCCCCAGAAACAAAATCAACAGCTGCGTCGGACGTTCGGCTTCCAAAAAACGTTCAAAAACCGGAACACTTCCGGGGTTTTGGTGTTTGGGAACCAAGGCGTTTGGGAACCAAATTATCACTGTATAAACTTTTATATGCACTATTTGCCCTCTCATGTGCATTTTTACGCACATTATTTGGCTAGAGGACTGGCTTACAAAACCCAAAGAAGTGAGAATTCCAAAGATGGCTGTCTTTTGTTTTTCACGCTCTTCAAGAAAGTGTGAATTAGGTTGGTTCACCTTTAAATATGAACTGGAGCCAGTGCGGTGTAGTGGTTAAGAGCGGTGGACTTGTAATCTGGTGAACTGGGTTCGATTCCCCGCTCCTCCACATGCAGCTGCTGGGTGACCTTGGGCTAGTCACACTTTTCTGAAGTCTCTCAGCCCCACTCACCTCACAGAGTGTTTGTTGTGGGGGAGGAAGGGAAAGGAGAATGTTGGCCGCTTTGAGACTCCTTCGGGTAGTGATAAAGCGGGATATCAAATCCAAACTCTTCTTCTTCTTCTTCAGCTGCAGAAGGGAATGGTTGGCAGGGCAAAAGAGATCAAGCTGCTCTCCCTTTGAAAGTCAGCAGGTAACAGGCACACGCCAAATGAGTTTCTCCTGACATTTCCCATACCCTCCAGCAATTCTATGATGAAAATAGGGACATCCCATCCCATAATGATAATTTTACTGTTTATACCCCACATCTTACTGGGTTGCCCCAGCCACTCTGGGCAGCTTACATCAAATATAAAAACATAATAAAACATTAAACATTAAAAAAAACACCCTTCCCTATACAGGATTGCCCTCAGACGACTCGGGAGTCGGATAACTCCATACCCTCCAACATTTCTCCAGTGAAAATGGGGACATCCTACAGAAAAGCGGAACATTCTGGGATCAAATCAGAAACTGGGATGGCTTCTGTAAATCAGGAATGTCTCTGGAAAATAAGGACACTTGGAGGGTCTGATTTCCAAGCAAGCAAGTAGTCATAAATTTCATAAATTGCACATCCTGTTCCCATATCGGCCTGCAGTACAAGAAAGGAACGCGCCCATTCTTTTAATGGGCCAGTCACAGAATGGGTCAGTCACAGAAACAGCATATCATTTTACTTAACAATATCCATTTTAACAAAAGTGGCTGCAGGTTAGCAAAGCCAAAAAGGAGGAAACAGGTCCATTTGAGCAATCAATCTGTGGTATGTTTTGAAATTACAGTATATTATTGAATAAGACAGAAAGCAGAAGGGATTGTACACAGAGAGAGAGAGAGCAAGCTTGTTCTCTGAATGCCGATCCTTATCTAGCTAACAGCAGCACCACACCCAAAGCAGAAATATTAGCAGATTTGGGTGGGTAGCAGGAACCCCCAGGTTTGAAGAAGCACAACATGTATACATCCCAGTGGCGTAGCGTGGGGGGTGCCAGGGGTGCCGGCCGCACCGGGCGCAACATTTTGGGGGGGCGCGTTTGGCCGGCCCTCCTCGAGGAAGCTTCAACTGCGTCCGACAGCCGGCTCGAGGCTCCTTCCGGCCGGGTCTCCCGACGGGGCGCTGCGGGCGGAGGCTCCGGCACCAAGCGCCACGCCGCCCAGGCTCTGGTCGCTGTCTGGACGCGCGCAGCCCGCCAAACGCGCCATCGGCGGCGCTCTAGTGCCTGCGCGCCAAGACTGCCCACCCGCCCCGACGGCCCCCCCCCACCCGCGCCGGAGGCCGGTCGACGCACTGGCCCCAGAGCCGCCCCCTCCCCGCGCCAGAAAGAAGCCGCGTGGGGACTAGCCGGCCCGGGGTTAGGGGGCGCAAATTACTTGCCTTGCCCCGGGTGAGGGGGCGCAAATTACTTGCCTTGCCCCGGGTGCTGATAACTCACGCTACGCCGCTGATACATCCCACCACCTTTCAGGGAAAAATATTTCCCCTGGGGAGACTATAACCAGCCCAGTGGCCCAGGAAGGCTGAGTCGCTGCTGGGGAAGAAATGGAAAAGTGGGTGGGAAGAGGAATGGAATGGAGTGTCCTGGGAAAGGATGCCGAGTGGGGAGATCCCAGGTGGGCTTCTAAGAGAGTTCAGCTGAACGGGGACACATGGGGTCTGCAACTCATCTCCTCTACCGAGTCTTAAACCTTTTGCGTTCAGGTGGCCTTTGACCAGCTACGATTGGCCCAACAGCCATTCCTGGACCAGGGAAGCCTTGCCACGGTGGTTCATGCACTGAGTACTTCAGGACTGAGTTACTGCCATGTGCTCTATGTGGAGCTTCCCCCGTGTCTGATCCAGAAGCTATAGCGAGTGCGAGATGCTGCAGCACAATTGCTGGCCACAGTGAGACCTTGTCTGCATAGGAAGTCTGGGCTCAGAGGTCTGGTTACCCATTTGAGTTCAAGCCATTAATCTGAGCATGTGAGGAGGGGTCTCTTTCTCCTCCTCTGGGCAGCCTGTCCATCTTCAAGAGTTAATATAGGATGGATATGATAGGAAGTGATGTTTCCACCATAAGCAGAAGGAAGAGAGCTGCTGTCCTCCCTCGCAGGGGTGGCTGTGGACCTGCTCAAGAAAACTGCCGGCCTCGGGGACAAGGGAGGGTGAGTTTGGAGCCCCTCCCTCCTGGGAGAAGCATGCGACCAGTGGGCAGAGCCTCTGCGCACACCTGGGGGGCCCTCCTCCCTCCCTTCAGAATCCCAACTGCCACCTGTGACCTGAGCTGTGGGGGGGTGGGGGTGTCCAGCTTGTTCAAATCTGCTCAGAAACGGTTAGCGTTAAAAAAAATGTATATGGTGGTAAATGTTTTGGAAGATTTAACAAAAATGATATGGGGGGGATAGGAAACAGTTAGTGGAGAGGGAGGACCCCTACGAAGAGAGGTTGTGGGGAGCATTGAAGGGACAGAATACCCAAATCCTGTCTGTGAAATCACCCCAGGCTTCAATAATCACCCCAGGCCTCAAAACTGTCCAAAACTCCTTTTGTCTTCTAAAAATCCAAAACAGCTTTTCTCTGCTTGTCTCTGCTTATTCTCACAAGATGCTGTGCATAGGCAAAATGTTACTTTTAAAGGCTAATGAATAGGCTCTGTTCATAGCAGGCCTGGGAAATGAATCTTATCTCATTCGGTTGCAACATCTTGGACATGCTGAAGCACCAAGGCTCCTCGACCCCTTGGCTCTCACTCCCCTTTCCTGGGAAGGTGCCAAGAGTCCAATAGTCCCAAGACAGCTTTCTGTTCATGCTCAGAGGAACTCATGGGGCAGGACTCCTGGGAAAAGGAGGAGAAAGGGGGAGGGAACTGGAAAGGGGTATATATGCTTGTGCACATGACTGTGAATTTCGTGCATGCTTTTTGTGGACTATCACACTTGCTCCTTCTACCAGTTCATGGATGGTAGAAATAAAAAGCCTTTTCTCCGAAACTATTCCTTGAGTGTCTGTTGACTCCCACTTCCCTTTCCCAGGCGCAATATTTTTCCCACCCAAGGGCAAAGCCTCATAAGGCTACAGCATCAGTGTAAGGGGGTGGGGGGCAAGACAACAGTCCCAGGTTTATCATCTACAGAAAAGAACCTAAGGAGACCGGTCTAATCCAGGTTGGTGGCCATGGCTGCTTCCTGTGGCAGGAAGTTCCACAGTTAAACTCTGTGCTGCATGAATAAGTCCCGTCTTTTATCGGACCCGAATCTTCCAACATTCAGCTTCACTGCAGGTCCACAAGTTCTGGTGTTTTGAGAGAAGCATAATTTTATAAACTTCTAGTATGTCGCCTCAAACTCGCCTTTCCTCTAGACTCAAAATGCTGCAACTCTCAGGGGAGTCTCTCCACTCGCTCAGTCATTTTGGATGCCCTTTTCCGAACCTTTTCAAATTCTACAATATCCTTTTTGGATATTGTAGAATTTGAAAATATCCAGAACTGCACGCAGTACTCCAAACTGAGTTACACCATAGATTTGTGCCCCTCAGTTTTCTGGCTCTCAAGCGCTAACAATCACTTCCTGAAAATGAATCCCAAACCACTGTTGTTGTTGTTGTCTAAAAGTCTGGCTGTCGAGAGAGCATATTTGTAAGATTCAGTAGTCCTCTCTCCTGGGGGTTTGGTTCCTCCCCTGCTAAAAAATTCCCCTTAGGGCTTCAAGTATGGTGCCTTCACACTAATATTCCCGGTTGGTCAGACATTATTCAGTACTTCATTGCAGGACAGAGTTCAAGGAGTCTGTTGATCTACATTAGCTCTGATCTACATTGGGCAAGAGATTCCCGCATTGCAGGGGATTGGGCCCTTGGGGACCCTTCCTAACCTTGTCGTGAGGATGAAATGGGGAGGAGGAGACCCATGTAAAGCGCTTTGAGCTCCTTGCAGGGGAAAAGGTGGCACAGAAATGTAATAAATAAATAAACTCCATGATTCTATGATTCCCGCATTTGGGGTTGGGCTGGATGACCCTCGGGGTCCCTTAAATGATATTATCATTTAGCTGTGACTCCTCCATTACAAGGGGCTGGCAATAATAATAATAATAATAATAATAATAATAATAATAATAATAAGTTTTATTTATACCCCGCCCTCCCTGGCCAGAGCCGGGCTCAGGGCAGCTAACACCAATAAAATAAAATCACAGTAAAAACATAATAGGGGGAAAGAGAGGGAGAAAAAAACCCCAATTTAAAATACAGGTTAAAATGCAATTTAAAATGCAGCCTCATTTTAAAGTAGCCGATAAATCAAGACCGTAAGGGGAGGGAAACATAAGGGTCAGACTGAGTCCAAACCAAAGGCCAGGCGGAACAGCTCTGTCTTGCAGGCCCTGCGGAAAGATGTCAAGTCCCACAGGGCCCTAGTCTCTTGGGGCAGAGCGTTCCACCATGTCGGGGCCAGTACTGAAAAGGCCCTGGCCCTAGTTGAGACCAATCTAACCTCCTTGAGGCTCGGGACCACCAAAGTGTTGTTATTTGTGGACCTTAAGGTCCTCCACAGGGAAGACCAGGAGAGGCAGTCCCGTCGGTACGAGGGTCCTAGGCCATATAAGGCTTAAAAGGTCAAAACCAGCACCTTAAACCTGACCCTGTACTCCACCGGGAGCCAGTGCAGTTGGTAAAGATGACCCCTGGACCTCTCTTCGATGCCACGATGTTACAATCACCCCACTAAGATCTGCCTCGGCCAACGCCTGCCTGCGTATGATCAGATTTATTGGCACACACGGTAAAATAAGCCATGAAAAGAGGTAGAAAAAGCAGGGGAAGAGAGAAACAACACCCAAATCTCCATATTACATTTTATTATCAATAAAGAATATATATAAAAATAACAATCAGATTTATTGCTAACACAAGTCAGCTGTGTGCCAGAGCCAGACAGGCTGCCTTCCTTCAATTTTTCTGGGGGTTTCCAGAAGGGGAGACCCTCGCCATACAGCCTGCTTGCCCCCTTCCATCACCCCACCTCCTCCATTTTCACGAAAGGAGCCTGGCTGTCGGGCTGCATCGCCCACGGGCCGCCCGCTGCGTCGGCGTGGCTGCGCTCGTGCAGTTTCAGGCTTCGCTGGCAGCGGAAGGCCTTGCCGCAGACATGGCAGCAGGAGCGACCCTCTGGCCGCTCGCCCGAGTGCGCCGCCTGGTGCCGGAGCAGCCAGGAGCTGCAGGCAAAGCTCTTGGCGCAGTCCTGGCACTGGTGGAGCTTCTCCCGGGCGTGAGAACGCAGGTGCTTGAGGAATCCGGCCTTCTGGGGGAAGCTGTTCCCGCAGCGCGCGCAGGAATAGGCCCTCTCCCCACCGTGGGTGTTTTGGTGCACCGTCAGGTTGGTCATACGGGTGAAGCGCTTGTGGCATTGGGCGCACTGGTAGGGCTTCTCCCCGGTGTGCGTACGCCGGTGCTCCACCAGGGTCGAGAGGCGGCTGAAGCGCTTCTCGCACTCGCCGCAAGCGTAGGGCTTTTCCCCGGTGTGCGTCCGCTGGTGCTCCACCAGGGTCGAGAGGCGGCCGAAGCGCTTCTCGCACTCGGCGCAGCCGTAGGGCTTCTCCCCGGTGTGGGTGCGGTAGTGCGTGGTCAGCGTCGACTGGTGGACGAAGGCCTTCCCACACTCACGGCAGGAGAAAGGCCTCTCGCCAAGGTGGGAGCGGCGGTGCCGGGTGAAATTCTCCTTGTGGGCAAAGGCGTGCCCGCAATCGGCGCAGATGTAGGGGCGCACGGGGGAACCCCGTTGGAGGTGTGGTCCATTCGGGGGGACAGGATCCCTCTCTGCCGCCCCAGGGAAGACTTGCTCGGCGAAGCCCTGGGGTAACGCTTGACCAAGACCGTAGCTGCCGTTCACGTCCTGGTAGACATTCTCTTCCGATCTCTCTGCCAGAGTCCAGTGGGGCTCCAGCTCCTCAGGGGTCCCACATTTTTGGTGCATCAGCCAGCTGTCCACTGCATCAACAATTTATTTTATTTTTTATTTGTGAACAAATAAAGAGAAAGAAGTGAGTGGGGGAGGGAAAAGTGCTTGAGACTGTAAATAGTTCAATAAGCACTGCTATTGTTGCAATGAATATACAATTACAGTGGTACCTCGGGTTACAGACGCTTCAGGTTACAAACTCCCCTAACCCAGAAATAGTACCTCGGGTTAAGAACTTTGCTTCAGGATGAGAACAGAAATCGTGCTCTGGCAGCAGAAGGCCCCATTAGCTAAAGTGAAGCTTCCGGCTAAGAACAATTTCAGGTTAAGAATAGACCTCCAGAACGAATTAAGTACGTAACCCGAGGTACCACTGTATTACCAAGCCATTATAATTTTACAAAAATGCGTTCCAAGTATAGTTATATTTATCCATGCACAATCTGCGTCTAAATCCACAGGTGAGCCTGTGGTCACCATCTGAGACCCTTCTTCATGTGTCCTCCTCCACAAGAGGATCCAGAGGGTGGAAAACACACAGCTATTCCACCTGGCCTTTAATTTGAATCCAGCCTGATCTTTTATTTCCCTTCTTTTCCCTCCCCCTCCCCTTTTATGAAGATCACCCGCTCTGAGACCCCACAGCTAATTCTCCCCTGGCCTCCTCGCTGGCCCAAGTAGGACTAATTCAGCCAGCCAGCCCTGGGGATTGTCTAATGCTTATTTCCTCTAAATTGATTTTTGAATTTTATTGTTGTTCATGTTTTCATACTGTATTTTATTCTGCTTTTACAATTAAGTGTTTTAAATTTGTTGTTAGCCGCCCTGAGCCTGGTTTTTGAACCAGGAAGGGTGGGGTATAAATAATAAAAATTATTATTATTATTATTATTATTATTATTATTATTATTATTATTATTATCATCATTCTATTATTCTATGACTTTAGGCAAACAAAGCAACATTTTGCTCCGGAGATGGCAGCTTGGCCTGATCCCTGCAGCTTTACTTCCCTGCAAAACTGGCTTGCAAAAAAAAGTCAGGGGAGTTAAAGGTTTGGAAGAAGAGGAAATCGGTATTTGCCACCTATGAATGCAAGGGATTAAGGCCTCTTGTGAGGGCAGAAGGATCTCTGACTTTACTCCACTGGAGTGGAGAGATTAGGCATCTCCACCACAAAGGAGACACAGGTCAGCATTCTTCCCCCCAAACACTCCTCCTTCAAGGTCCCCCAATATATCCTCTGGAAGCATCTAAGAGCCTTTTTCATGGAGAAAGATCCCGCTGGGATGTTAATTCCAGACCCATTGGTCTCCAGAATAAAAGGCCTAACAGCTACCCATTTCTGGCTTTCAGATTTTAAAAAAGGGCCATTGATCACTCACCTGGGGCTATTTTGCTCCCCGGACTCTCCTCCTCTTCCTCCTTAGCCAAGGGCTCCTGCTCTTGTTTTACCTGTGAGGAGGAGGAGGCAGCCTCCGAGATGGACTCAGGTGAGCCTGCAGAGGAGATGGGAGAAGAAGATGGGATTTCTTCCTTTCTTAAGATCTGTGAATTGTCATCATTATTATTTATCAAATTTCCATAGGGCCCTTCATCTGTAGACCTCAGGGCAGTTCACGAGAAAAAAATACAAGGTGAAAACTGAAAATACATACGATACAATATCTTTATTGTTATTGTCCCATACAGAACAATGACACTGAAAAATCTACATAAGACATTCGAAAAACCCCTAAAAACTCTGAAACCCCATTTTAAAATACAATATACTCCTATAGAGACACCTTATGCTGCGTTTAAAACCAAAATTGCATTTGGGTAGAAACTGAATAAAACATAAATAATAAAAACAAGAACAAAAAAACCCTTCATACAAACCAATAATCATTCCCCCCCCCCAAGAATTGCTTTCATTGGAAGTGTGTTGCAGTGGTTAGAGTGTCTGACTGGGACCTGGGAGAGACGTGGGTTCGAATCCCCACTGGGCCATGGAGCTCACTAATAATAATAATAATAATAATAATAATAAATTTTATATATACCCCGCCCTCCCCAGCCAGAGCCGGGCTCAGGGCGGCTAACACCAGTAAAATTACACTAAAAAAATAGGGGGGGGGAACAATTTAAAATACAGGTTAAAATGCAATTTAAAATGCAGCCTCATTTTAAAAGTAGCCCATAGATCAAGATCATAAGGGGAGGGAAACACAAGGGTCAGACTGAGTCCAAACCAAAGGCCAGGCAGAACAGTTCTGTCTTGCAGGCCCTGCAGAAAGATGTCAAGTCCCGCAGGGCCCTGGTCTCTTGGGACAGAGCGTTCCACCAAGTCGGGGCCAGCACCGAAAAGGCCCTGGCCCTAGTTGAGACCAATCTAACCACCTTGTGACCTGGGACCTCCAAAGTGTTGTCATTTGTGGACCTTAAGGTCCTCCGCGGGGAAGACCAGGAGAGGCCTAGTCCAAAAGGACCTAGTCCAAAAGATCGCAGAACCGTAGAGGTGAAAGGGACCCAAAGATTCCCACCCCGGCTTGGAACAGTCACCTGGGACAAAGGATGGAGCCGCGCTTCTCTGATGGTTCCGCTGCTTCTGCAAGGGGTTCTCAGCCACGCTGGCATCCCCGAGGTTCTCCCTGGAGTCTGCGTCCTGCTGTTCGCCAGGACCCAGGTCCTCCCCTCGTTCAATCCGGGACAAAATATCTGGTTTGGAGATTGCATAATCTGTTGGGGTTGCGATGAGAAAAGAGAAAAGGACAGGACATCCTTAGTTGGTTTCCCCCCCCCCCCCAAAAAAAGAGTTAATTTTCCAGATTTATAACAAACATATCGACAAATACAAAATGAAAACATCAAAAAACAAACAAGCAAGCAAACATAGATCCTAACTGTAATAATTCCACTTTTGTTAACATTGTTGAGTGACTTCCTCAAATCCCCCTGGCTGAGTTTACATATATATTATTGTAGCAGTTTTCCAAAACTAATTTCACCTAAAATTTACTTAGTCCATTAACCTCTTTCTTTCTTTTCATTTTAACTTTAAACATATTATTCTATAACATCACATATTTAAATCCTAGGCCAATCCGATACTTGCAAGTAATTCTATTTAAGTTATCTTAACATATTTAGCTAAATACAGGACATCCTTAGTTTAGAGAGTGGGGTGGAAGGCCTGTTTTTAGGGGAATAGAAGGATATTTACTCATTTGTTTCGTAAAATTTATACAGGCCTGATTGCAAAAGCAAAAAACCCCACCCCTCAATGCGGTCTGCAAAAAAATAAAACCATAAAAATCAAGAAACAGCACTTTAAAGGACTGAAACAGCATTGGAATGACCTTAACTTTCTAAGCATTGCTTATGTCTAAGCAATACAGTGGTATCTCTGGTTGCGAACGGGATCCGTTCCGGAGGCCCGTTCGCAACCTGAGGAGAACGCAACCCGCGTCTGCGTGGGTCGTGATTCACTGTTTCTGCGCATGACGTCATTTTGTGCAACTGCGCATGCGCGAGTGGCGAAGCCCGGAAGTAACCGGTTCTGCTACTTCCGGGTCGCCGCAGGACACAACCTGAAAACGCTCAACCTGAAGCAAATGTAACAAGAGGTATGACTGCAGTGTTTTTAGCAGATGCTGAAAAAGACTACAGCGAAGGCGCTGGCCTGGTATCAATTGGCAGGGAGTTCCGAAGTGTAGGGGCTGCCACACTGAGCAATCGAGTTCTTACCAATGCGGAAAACGGGTATTTTGTGGCACAGAAGAGGTGAGACTGAGGACAGCCCCAAAGTGAAGGAGAATTCAATTACTTGCAAGTATCAGATTGGCCTAGGACGGGGGTCGGCAACCTGCGGCTCCGGAGCCGCATGCGGCTCTTTAAAGCCTTTGCTGCGGCTCCGGGGCGGTGGCGAGGGGAGGAGGCGAGGGGCAGAGGCGAGGGGAGGAGGTGAGGAGCGGAGGCGAGGGGAGGAGGCGAGGGGAGGAGGCGAGGGGCGGCAGGCTGCTCACCTCTGCCCCTCGCCTCCGCCCCTCGCCTCCTCCCCTCGCCTCCGCCCCTCGCCTCCTCCCCTCGCCAGGCAGACATCCGCACCGTGGGGAGCCTTGCCTGACTTCCCGGCAAGGCTCCCCACGCTGCGGATGGCAGCCTGCCGCCCGGCCGGTGGGGCGCCATAAAGCAGAGCGCCCCCCTCGCCAGGCAGACATCCGCAGCGTGGGGAGCCTTGCCTGACTTCCCGGCAAGGCTCCCCATGCTGCGGATGGCAGCCTGCCGCCCGGCCGGTGGGGCGCCCTAAAGCAGAGCGCCCCCCTCGCCAGGCAGACATCCCCACGCTGCGGATGGCAGCCTGCCGCCCGGCCGGTGGGGCGCCCTAAAGCAGAGCGCCCCCCTCGCCAGGCAGACATCCCCACGCTGCGGATGGCAGCCTGCCGCCCGGCCGGTGGGGCGCCCTAAAGCAGAGCGCCCCCCTCGCCAGGCAGACATCCGCAGCGTGGGGAGCCTTGCCTGACTTCCCGGCAAGGCTCCCCATGCTGCGGATGGCAGCCTGCCGCCCGGCCGGTGGGGCGCCCTAAAGCAGAGCGCCCCCCTCGCCAGGCAGACATCCGCAGCGTGGGGAGCCTTGCTGGAGTTCCCGGCAAGGCTCCCCACGCTGCGGATAGCAGCCTGCCGCCCCGCAGGGGGGGCGCCCTGATGCAGAGCGCCCCTCGCGCGGGGCAGACATCGGCCAGCCCCACAAGCTCGGGGGACAGCAGGGAGGCGCAGCGCCGCCATCCCGCTGTTCCTCGACCTGGTTCGGTTTCCCCGACCTGTTTTTTGGGGGGAAATAAAGGGAAATTTTTTTCCCTTTATTTCCCCCCCAAAAAACTAGGTGCGTCCTATGGGACGGAGCTTCCTATGGGGCGAAAAATACGGTATTTTTATAATGACGAATGCCTCATTATTAATTATTATTTACATCAGGCACTGATTATGATTTATGGTACACTGGGGCCCTGATTAATTTTCTATGGCATTTTGGGGCATTGATTATTGGGCATAGCAAGTCGCGGTCGCGTGGAATTTGTGCTTTGTGACCGTTTGAAGTGGGGTTTCTTTCTTGGGGGGCTGGGCGGCACGAAGAGAGGGATTATTTTTATAATGACGAGGATGACATTGGGCCCTCATTATTAATTATTATTTACATCAGGCACTGATTATGATTTATGGTTCACTGGGGCCCTGGTTAATTTTCTTTGGCATTTTGTGGCATTGATTATGCAGTCGCGGTCGCGTGGAATTCCACGTGGAGTTAGTTGCCTGAAGCCCCTTTTTAGTTGCTTGAAGCCCCTTCTTAAACTTAAGCAGGTGAAAGTTTGGTGAACTGCTGCCAAGGAGTGTGGTGGAGTCTCCTTCTTTGGAGGTCTTTAAGCAGAGGCTTGACAACCATATGTCAGGAGTGCTCTGATGGTGTTTCCTGCTTGGCAGGGGGTTGGACTCGATGGCCCTCGTGGTCTCTTCCACATATGTATGTGAGCAGGTCTTCTCCAACATGAACTATATTAAAAACAAGCACCGATCACGCCTCACAGATGACAGCTTGCAAGCCTGTGTGAAAATGAAGGTGACGTCTTACAGCCCTGATGTGCAGACACTGAGCACTGAGGTTCAGGAGCAAAAGTCCCATTAACCTGGTTACCTGGTTGTAAATTAAATATTTTAATTAGCTATTAATTTGTCCTTTTTTCTTGAGATTGACAGCTGACTGCACCATCCTGTATATATAGCATTAAGGCCAGAAACAATATATGCAGTGTTATATTTGTTTTAAATGTTGCAATGTTTTTGCGGCTCCCAGTTGTTGTTGTTTTTTCGGAAACGGGTCCAAGTGGCTCTTTTTGTCTTAAAGGTTGCAGACCCCTGGCCTAGGATTTAAATATGTGATGCTATAGAACAATATGTTTAAAGTTAAAATGAAAAGAAAGAAAGAGGTTAATTGACTAAGTAATTTTTAGGAGAAATTCGTTTTGGAAAACTGCTACAATATTATATATGGAAATTCAGCCAGGGGGATTTGAGGAAGTCACCCAACAATGTTAACAAAAATGGAATTATTACAGTTTGGATTTATGTTTGCTTGTTTGTTTGTGTTTCTTTTTGATGTTTTCTTTTATATGTTTGTTATAAATTTGAAAAATCAATTAAAAAATTGAGAAAACAACAACAAAGTGATGGAGAATTCGGAGGCAGGCCAGGGTGAACGCAGGGCCCAGAAGCCTCCTTTCTCCCGCCGGCTCTTACCGAGAGAGATCAAGTATTCGCAGTTCCCCTTCAGGACGTTCTTGTAGAGTTCCTTCTGCCAGTCCTCCATCTTCTCCCGCTCCTCCTGGGAAAAGGCGGCGCTGCCATCAAAGGTCACCTGCAAGGTGTCAGCCACAAAAGTTGATGCCCCAGAGCACCCTGGGAAACAAATGATCCTAGGAGGGTAGCGCGGGGAGGGACCCCCAAAGGTCATCTAGCTCAACCCCTGCGAATGTTTTGTTATGTGGTATTTGTTATAATTGTGGGAAACATAATAATTTTTTTTTAAAAAAATCCTGCTTTTGCTAATAAAGAGTTAACTCTAACTTGCACAGTGTGATTTACTGCTGGCTAGCTCCTGCCAGCGACTAACCCAAGGCCAGAGAGCCAGCGGAGCTCATGTCTCCTCCCAGCTCCAGCTTTCCGTACACTGAACTGGTCCCATCAACCCATCCACAAAGTCCCCCAGCGCAATCTTGCTCCTGTTATCGTCAGGCAGGGTCCACCTACCTTGGGGGCCTCCCCGTTGACACCGGGTGGGAGCCTCAGGATCCAGAAGTTCCGGTTCTTGAGCAGGTTCTCCAGCTTCTCCAGCCTCCTCTGGAGCAAGCCGTACTCCTGGATCAGGGTCCCCAGCACCGTCCACTTGCCCTCCAGCTGGTTCCCCATTTCCAGCTCCGTCTTCTCGCACTCAAAGATCTTCTTCTCCGCCGTCCCTGCCCTGCCCTCCAGGGTCAGCAGCCGAGACGTCAAAGCGTCCACTTTGCTCTCCATCGCCTGGACAGCGGCCACCAGAGTCCAGACAGACGCCTCCGTCACCTGCCCCGCCGGACACTCGAGGGAAGATGGCGCGCCCCGCGATTCAGCGTCCCATTCCGGAGCCTGTTGGCAAGGACACAAGTTGTTTTTTTTCACAAAAGGAACTAAGCTTTTTGTTTTTGCCGTTTCTGAAAACACTCCAAACATGTGGAGGGCACCAGGTTGGGGAAGACTGGCCTGCAACGCGTCTTTCAAGCACCACCTTGAGTTCCTCGGAGAAAAAGTAGGATATAAATATTATAATGCAGGGAATTACATTTAGCAAGGAGGAAGGCCTGTTTCTTGGGGGTTCATCTTCTTTGGAGGGAACCAGGGATCTGTCACAGACATCCAGTGATCTACTGGTAGGTCACAATCTACCTGTCAGACATGCCTGTTATAATGGAATCACTGTGGTTGGGAAGGGGCCGTGATAATAATAATAATTTAGTATTTATACCCCGCCCATCTGGCTGGGTTTCCCCAGCCACTCTGGGCGGCTTCCAACAAAATATTAAAATACAGCAATGCATCAAACATTAAAAGCTTCCCAAAACAGTTCTGCTTTCAGATGTCTTCTAAAAGTCTGGTAGTTGTTCTTCTCTTTGACATCTGGTGGGAGGGCGTTCCACAGGGCAGGCGCCACCACCGAGAAGGCCCTCTGCCTGGTTCCCTGTAACCTCACTTCTCGCAGGGAGGGAGCCGCCAGAAGGCCCTCAGCGCTGGACCTCAGTGTCCGGGCAGAACGATGGGGGTAGAGACACTCCTTCAGGTACACTGGGCCTTTGAGGCCATTTAGGGTTTTCAAGGTCAACACCAACACTTTGAATTGTGCTCCAAAACGTACTGGGAGCCAATGTAGGTCTTTCAAGACCGGTGTTATGTGGTCTTGGTGGTCGCTCCCAGTCACCAGTCTAGCTGCCACATTCTGGATTAGTTGTAGTTTCCAGGTCACCGTCAAAGGTAGCCCCACGTAGAGCACATTGCAGTAGTCCAAGCGGGAGATAACTAGAGCATGCACCACTCTGGCAAGACAGTCCGCGGGCAGGAAGGGTCTCATCCTGCGTACCAGATGAAGCTGGGAGACAGCTGCCCTGGATACAGAACTGACCTGCGCCTCCATGGACAGCTGTGAGTTCAAAATGACTCCCAGGCTGCGCACCTGGTCCTTCAGGGGCACAGTTACCTCAAGGATACGTAGTACTGGTACCCCCCCCCCAAAAAAAAATTAAAAGTGTGGCACTTACTGTGACAACTTCATGGTGAGTACCAACACCTCCCCCCCCTTAGAATAAAGCACTAATAATAACAACAACAACAAAAATAATTTTCTGCCCTTTCCTTGCCCCTTAATAGATCTCTGCTCCCCACTTTGTCCCTTTGCACCAAAGGTGCAAATGCCACAACCAGGCACGGGGAGGGCAGAGGCAGAGGCAGAGGCAGAGTTCCATTAAAGGAAGAGCCTGATTCCGAATTTAAGCACCCCGTTCACACAGCACGGGCTGCAAGCGCGCATCTCCACCCGCAGAATTCCGCCATCCCGCCTGCTAACAACCGACGCCGCCGTTCCCTTTCCCTTTTGCACCGAGAAGGAGGGGAGCAGAGCGGGGTAAATGCGGGGTAAGTACCCCGGAGGGAGGGGGGAGCTCGTCCGGATCAGCCGGGCGCCAAGTGCATCCTCTTCCCCTGCAGAAAGAGCAGGATCCAGGAAGCCCAGCGGACGCGAGGAGGAGCCGGAGAGATGCAAGGGCGCACGGGCTTGGGGAGCGCGCGCTGCTTACCTGCGCGGGCGCCCACTCGGCCATGGCGCCTCCGAGGGTCCCGGCGAGGGATCCGTCCGGAGCTGGTGCGGAGGGCCGGCGCTGGGATCCGCAGCTCAGAGCATGTCGGGAGCAGCTTTGCAAAGCGGGGAGGCGGGGTGCAGACTAGGGAGGGGAACCGGCGCCACTTCGGAGCTGCACCGCCGCCTGCGGGCCTGGGAGAGCATCGCCGCAGAAAGCGAGCAAGCGCAGAGGGAGCTTCGCTTGCACCCGCGGAGGATAGGAGCGGATCCTGCCCCTCGGAGGTTTTTTGGCTAGGGCACCCTCCAAAGAATGCGCGCCTAGCAGCGCTCCGTGGGAAAGCTGTTCCGCGTGCCAAGCGCGCGCGCGCGCGAGCCTCTCCTGCGCGCCTCTGAGGATGTGCAGAGTTCACAGAATGGTAGAGCTGGAAGGGACCCCGAGGGTCGTCTACTTCAACCCCCTGCAATGCAGGAATCTCAACCAGATCATACGTGACAGGCAACCTTTGAAGAATCATAGAATTGCAGAGTTGCAAGGGACACCCTTGATGTATGGAAGTGAGAGCTGGACCATCAAGAAGGCTGATCGCCGAAGAAGAAGGAGTTTGGATTTGATATCCCGCCTTTCACTCCCTTTAAGGAGTCTCCAAGCGGCTAACATTCTCCTTTCCCTTCCTCCCCCACAACAAACACTCTGTGAGGTGAGTGGGGCTGAGAGACTTCAGAGAAGTGTGACTGGCCCAAGGTCACCCAGCAGCTGCATGTGGAGGAGCGGAGACACGAACCCAGTTCACCAGATTACAAATCTGCTCTTAACCACTACACCACACTGGCAAGAATGGATGCTTTTGAATTCTGGTGCTGGAGGAGACTCTTGAGAGTCCCATGGACTGCAAGAAGATCAAACCTCTCCATTCTGAAGGAAATCAGCCCTGAGTGCTCACCGAAAGGACAGATCCTGAAGCTGAGGCTCCAAGACTTTGGCCACCTCATGAGAAGAGAAGACTCCCTGGAAAAGACCCTGATGGTGGGAAAGATGGAGGGCAGAAGGAGAAGGGGACGACAGAGGACGAGATTGTTGGATAGTGTTCTGGAAGCTACCAGCATGAGTTTGACCAAACTGCGGGAGGCAGTGGAAGATAGGAGTGCCTGGCGTGCTCTGGTCCAGGGCGTCACGAAGAGTTGGACACGACTAAACGACAACAACAAGGCACACCCAAGAGTCATCTAGTCCACCCCCTGCAATGCGACAAATCTTTTTGCCCAACGTGGGGCTCAAACCCACGACTTTGAGCATAAAAGCCAAGGTCCTTTCAACCCCCCCTAAAATATTTGAGGGGGTACAGACTCCCACAAAGTTGATGGGCATTGCCAGTCAAATGGTGTGTGTGTGTGTGATCAGCTATCTTGGCTACTGGCGATCGATAGCCTTCTCTGCCATGAATTTGTCTAATCCTCTTTCAAAGTCATCCAAGTTGGTGGTCATCATTGCCTCTTGTGGGAGTGAGTTCCGTAGTTTAACAGAAGCCTGTGGCCTTTTCAGTGTGTTGGTGGAAGGGTAGCTATTTTTTCATTTGCTATGTATTTTGTGTCATCTTGTATTTTTATGTTGTGAACCACCCTGTGATCTTTGGAGGAAGTGTGATATAAAACTAACTGCAGTTACAGGTAGGCAGCCGTGATGGTCTGCCATAGTCGAAACAAGATAAAAAAAATCCTTCCAGTAGCACCTTAGAGACCAACTAAGTTTGTTATTGGTATGACCTTTTGTGTGCAAACTTAGTTGGGCTCTAAGGTGCTACTGGAAGGAATTTTTAAATTTTGTTTTAACTAACTATAGTGGTACCTTGGTTCCCAAATGCCAAAAACCCAGAAATAAGTGTTCTGGTTTTCGAACGTTTTTTGGAAGGTGAACGTCCAATGTGGCTGTCGGCTATTGTTTCCCGGGCGCCTGCACCAATCAGAAGCTGCGCCTTGGTTTTCAAACCTTTCAGAAGTCAAACAGGCTTCCGGAACAGATTAACTTTGGTGCTTTTGTTTTTGCTATTTATTTTGCGTTTGACTGTGTGGAACCCAGTTCAGCTACTGATTGATTGTGAGTGCGAAAATGGATAAAAGCCCCCCAATCCAAAATATGACTATCACCAGTGCAGGTAAGAAATAATCATCATCATCTACAACACTGCCTTATTTATTTTATAGTTCAGTTCATTGATTATTGCTTTCATTTTATGGATCAATGGTCTCGTTAGATAGTAAAATTCATGTTAAATTGCTATTTTGGGGGTTGTTTTTAAAAGTCTGGAACGGATTAATCTGTTTTGCATTACTTTCTATGGGAAAGCACGCCTTGGTTTTGGAACGCTTTGGTTTTGGAACAGACTTCGGGAACAGATTAAGTTTGAGAACCAAGGTACCACTGTACTCTGCACTGCTTGAAGAAATTCTTTTTTTTATAATTCCTGAATCCCAACATTCCAGTTCATTGGATAACCAGGAGTTCTAGTTATTGAGGGGGGACGGGACTTTTCAGTAGCCACTTTGTCAGGCATCATTTTATAAACTGTAAATTTCTATCATGTTGTCTCTTTCTCATCTTTTCCTCCAGTACCAATGCCGGTTTTCCAAGTTATACAGAACTATTTTCTGCCTAGAAGTGGCTGGGTGTGTGGGGAGCAGAGCAGAGTTCTTTAAAACATTAAAACTTTCACTGCAAACATTGCTTGGGCCAAGAAAGATATTAGCACACAGCAGGATCAGCACAACTGGCTGGTTTTAATCCAACACAGAGAGACACTTTTATTGTCCAAAGCAAATCTGTGCAGTTTCCTCCACCTGAAGGAAAATGGCAGAAGTAAAAAATAAATGTCCAGTGTTTTTGAAGGGTCCTTTCATGCCTGAACTCTGTGAGATTTCATTTTATTCTTAGTTCTTATACTTGGATGTTAATTTATCAGTGTTATTTCTTACTTTGAGACGTTTTTGTGTAAAAAGCAATGAATGAATACAGTAATAAAGGGTTGTTTGTCCCTGCACAAAAAGAAATGCAGACTTCTCTGTTGTTGTTCGTATTATTTATTTCATTTCTATACCGCTTTGTATTTTTAAGGGGGAAAAAATACATTAAAACCTCAAAGAAAACAATCCAGAAGAAAACACTACAGAAGGAAGTCAAATATAAAGTATACATCTAAAGCATACTTTAATTAACAGGAAACTGAAATATTATCTGAAAGGTTCCAAAATAAAAGTATTACAAAGGAATGCACATTTGACGCAGTGAAGTTAACAAAAAAATATCTTAAGGCATTTCAAAGGAAAACATTACGAAAGAAAGTCAAATAGAAAATGCACATTTCAAAGAGCATTGTTAGCAAGAGCATAAAATGTTCTCGCGTGGAACGTTTCTGCAGCTGTTGCTGCCCATCCTGTCAATGGTGTTTCATGGCGGGCAGCAACTGTGGAAGCTCAGGCTTGGGTCTGGGACCTGTGGGCATAGGGCAGTATATAAACAATAAATAAAATAAAATAAAAATCTTGATCAGGCCATGCCCAATTTCATGCTCCTTGTAGCTCCTGAAAAGAAGGTGATGAGAATGAACTTACTGGTCGCAGTACGACTGCATGAGCAAAAGCCTTTCCATGAAAAGATGTCTAGTAAAATGATCTCTGAAACGCAGCTCTTTTAAGCTGAAGCCGCCCTTTTGTCAGGTAGCCAGCATGGCCTCCAGGTGTTTCTGACTACAATTCCCATCAGCTAATGCCAGGGGCTGATGGGAGTTGTAGTCCAAAAAATAAATAAATCCGGATGGCACTGGGCTGCTCAGAAGGGAACAGAGCATGCTACCTCCCCCATCTCCCACACTTCTGTTGCTGCCGTAATACAACCCTTTTGCAGGCTCCGAAACAGAGAAAAGGTCAGGCTTCCCGGCTTCTGAAACTTCCTGCAAAAATTTTCGTGTGAGCATGGGTGTGTTCGCTCCAGCTGTCTCGCCCTGCAACCCCTGTGCTTGTTGTGTTCTAACACGGCACCCTGGTGACCTGTGTTCCAGAGTCCCGCAAAAAGAGGACACTGCAGGTTTCTGGAGTGCAACTGCCACAGCCTTGCTGGGAAGACAGCGCTGTTCGTACAGGGACTGATGCACCCAACTCCAAAAGGCTCTTCAAGTGCTACACTTATTTATAAGATTTATTTATTATGTCCCCGGGCAGGTTACAACAACAGACTATGCTATTTTAAAAAAATTAAACTCATTAGTACTACAAACCATATAAAACCATTCCAAATGGAACAGAAGAATCTCATCACAGAACCACTGAGGGAGGCACTTTTCTCAGGGGCCCACAATCCGTAAAGGAGTCAACCCCATGGAACTCCCCTAGATAAAACAGCACCCTGCAATCTGTCTCACCCACGTGGCTGCAGACATTTAAACATGCCCCAGCACCGTGGCTTGAACCCCCAGAAGAGCCCCTTCTCTGCCCCTTCTGGAAACCAGTGAGAACATGAGAGTTTCAACAAGCTTTCCAAGCTAGGAGAAAAGTTCTCTGCCTTAGCCGTTGATTTTGCGTTGCTTTTAAACCTATGCTCGGTTGTTCTCGTCCTGCTTTTGAAAATCCTTTTGCCTGTTTTAAGGATGCACATAAAATGCACACCACGTGATTGTTAAAGGACCTCAAAACAGACCTCGGGACCCATATGCGGGAGGCGATTTGCTAGTTAACTGATTGCAACTCCCGCAGCGACAGCACAGTCTGAGAGCGATACTGAAGGATCGCAGCGGGGAGGAGGAAGAAGAGGAAGGTGAACCAGAGACCCTTCGAGATGCAGGCAGCCCTTTCCACCTGCGCAAAGTCTTTTCCAGCCACGTTCAGTTTGGGGAACCCTTTCTGCAGCCAGTTAGAGAAGACACTTCCGTCTTTTCCCCCCATTTGCACCCGGCACGACTCCTTTTTTGCATGCTTCCTCCCACGCTCCCCCAGCAGCGCCGGCAAGAACAGCCTCTCTCCCCCCAATCGCCCTGGAAGGGGTCCCTGCCAGCGCGGGACAGCAGGTGCTCTTTCCAGCAGCTCAGGCCGAGTGAACCAGTTGCGGACGTGCGGCTACCCCAAGGCAGCATGTTCCTGCTGGAAGTGTTTGCCTAGCAGGAAGGGGCTCAGGAAGCTCTTGTGGCAGCGGCCGCACTTGTAGGGGTGCTCCACCACGTGGGTGCTGAGGTGCTCCACCAGCTCCTCCGGCTGGGCAAAATCCCGGTCGCAGATGTAGCAGTGGGCCGGCCGCCAGGTGAAGTGGCTTTGCACATGGCCGGCCAGAGCCTCCTTGCACAGGTAGCTGTTCTTGCAGTGGGGGCACTGGAAAGGGCGCCCTTCGCCGCTGTGTCTGGGCAGGTGCTGTGCCAGCAACTCTTCCTGGGGGAAGCCCAGGCCGCAGGAGGGGCACTGGAACGCGGCTGGGGGCAGATCCGCGCCCGCCCCCTGCCAAAGCACGCTGCCACCCCCTGCCACGACCTTTGGCGAGGGAGCGCACCTGTGGTTGGCGAGGGCCCACTGGTTGAAGAAGTGGGTGCCGCACTCTGCGCACGGGTAGGGCCACAGCTCTGAGTTCTTCTGCAGTAGTTCGGCCAGCGCCTGCCGTGGGGAGCAGCTGGAGTGCAGGCAGTGCTTCATTTGTTCCGCCAGGAACTCGCGCCAGTTGAAGCTGAAGCTGAGCTTGACGTGGGGCAGAACCTTCCTCGCCGCCGCCACGTGCAGCTCCTGGTGTTCGGAGAGCACCTTGCGGCTGGCAAAGGTGCTCTGGCACCAGCTGCAGGTGAAGGGCCAGCTCGAGGTGTGCGTCCGGCGGTGGGCGGCCAGCTCTGAGGAGGAGAGGAAGCTGCAGGGGCAGTTGAGGCAGGAGTGGGCCCTGCCCACCACGGCGTGGGCCCTCCGGTGCCGCTGGAGCTCCTGCGCCGACCCGGCCCCGGCCCCGCAGTCGCCGCAGGAGTGGCTGTGGGGCCCGTGGCACTTCTGGTGAAGCAGCTGCATCGACCACTGGCTGAACGTGGCACCGCAGGTGGCGCAGGCGAAGGGCTGGGCGTCTGCCACGTGCGCCAGGCTGGAGCGCTTCTTGCGCAGGCGCTGGGTGCACTCGGGGCAGGTGGCAGGGGGGTGGCTGTCCGGCTGGCGCTCGTCCTCCCAGCCAAAGCTCTTGTGGCACTCCAGGCACTGGAAGGGGTGGGGCGCCTCGTGGTCCAGCAGAGACCGCTTGTGCCCGAAGCGTTTCCTGCAGTCCAGGTAGGAGTACAGCTCCTGCATAAAGTTCTCCGGCTCCTCCTTGGTGGGCTGGGGCTGGGCACCAGGCTCAGCGCCACAGGCAAGACTGTGCCCAGGGCTGGGAGGGGTGGTTCTTCCCGACAGGTCAATGAGCAAGTCTGGCTTCCGGCGGCTTCCGTCTTCCTGTGTCTCTGCTGAAGTTTCTTGTTCTGCTAGAGAAAAGAATAAGAACAGAAGGGGACCAGGCGTTACACAGGAAAAGCTCTCTCCCACAGCAGACTCTTAAGCTGCCCTGTTTTCGCTCCTATATGGATGTTTGGGTTCTATTGTTAAGGCATTTAAGTGTTTTGCTGGTCTTACTGACATTAGTGCAAGTTTTGCTGTTGTTTGGACTGCAAGAAGATCCAACCTCTCCATTCTGAAGGAAATCAGCCCTGAGTGCTCCCTGGAAGGACAGATCCTGAAGCTGAGGCTCCAGTACTTTGGCCACCTCAGGAGAAGAGAAGACTCCCTGGAAAAGACCCTGATGTTGGGAAAGATGGAGGGCACAAGGAGAAGGGGACGACAGAGGACGAGATGGTGGGACAGTGTTCTCGAAGCTACCAGCATGAGTCTGACCAAACTGCGGGAGGCAGTGGAAGACAGGAGTGCCTGACGTGCTCTGGTCCAGGGGGTCACAAAGAGGCGGACACAACTAAACAACTAAACAACAACAAATTGTGCTCTACTTTGTAATGGTTAACGCAACGTCTTGAGATGCTAGGTTTTAGTCTGTATGTTGCTGTGAGGCTCTTTGAGCAGGGGAAAGCAGCATGCAAATAAACTCACGAGGAGGGCAACTTTTTGCCATTGCTCAACTGACTTAAGATGAGACACAGGAACACAAGCCCTGAATAAGCTGTGAGTCGGGGCGTACAGGAGTAATTCGGTTTTTGACGCTGAGGTCTCCCCTACCACCCGCTGGCCCATCCTTTTGGTGATACCAACTGGAAGTTCAACCTGCATATATAAGGCTGCATTTGAAGAGGGCTCAGGAACAGCCACCAAATCAGACCAAGGGAAGAAATGGCCAACCGCAAACAGCTGTTTGAGGGAGGCCACTATCATGCTAGTAGCACAAGCTGCCTGTTTGTTTCTGGGACCAATTCAAAGCATGGGTTTTTTATTTTGAAGCCCAACACCTTCATTTTATTTAGAACAGTGGTTCCCAAACCATTGGGAGTCACTGCCTTCTTGACTCCGTAAACCAGGGGTAGTCAACCTTTTCATACCTACCGCCCACTAACGCATCTTTCTTGATGGTAAAATTTCCTTACCGCCCCGCAGTGCTCGATGGAAGAAGGATTCAGCTTGTGCCATAGAATTCCCTACCGCCCCCCTAGAATCCTGAAACGCCCACTAGTGGGCGGTAGGGACCAGGTTGACAACCCCTGCTATAAACCTATCCCCAGTGCCCCCTACCCTACAAAAAGCAATATTCAGAATCACAGTACGGTTGCCATGCTTCCTCTAGCATCATGAGGTGTCGCAGGGGCTGTTGATGACACATTATGGCCCTCTGGGCTCAGTCACTGGTGTGGAAAGCCTTGCCGCAGCTTGCCTTTCCTTGAAACACGAGTAGTTATGAGAGCCAAGAATGTAGGCTGCACTGGCTATGCCGAACAACACAATAGCACTTGCGGTAGTTTATTATGTTCAGAAGTATTGCTGGGAGTTTGATAATGACATTATCAAAAAGAGTAAATTTACTACTAAGCTTGTGGGAAATACCAAATGCTCAAATGTTAACGGTGCTAACGATTACCAAGCCAGGCCAGGGAAAGGCAGCAGTTGTAGAAAAACCTTAATTACTTTTTAGTATAAATAAAAAAATTCCTTCCAGTAGCACCTTAAAGACCAACTTTAAACATGCAATTGTCGCTGTCAATGGAGAAGATAAATGAAGCACATTTTCAACCCTGTATACAATCGAAGAATCACAGAACTGTAGAGTTGGAAGGGACCAGAAGGATCATCTAGTCCAACTCCCTGCAAGGCAGGAATGTTTTTTGCCCAATGTTGGACTCGAACCCACAACCCTGAAATTAACAGTCTCATGCTCTACCAACTGAGCTATACAAAAAGAAGTGATGTCTTCATGTGGCACATAGCTGAACTGTGGAATTTATGTTCTTACACCTTTCTGGTTTCAAACTTTAACCAGAGAAGTTATCCCGGTAATGAATTATGCCAAGCCATTTTTCAAACAAAAGAATTTAATAGAATTTCTCTTAACATTCCACCTGACATCACTGTGAAGAAAACAAGCAGGTGCAAAGCTAATCGGTATTTAATAGCAAACAACACCATTTTACTACACTATAACATTTTTAGCACTGAGGTTCACTGTCATTTGGAGCGTTGGGATTTATTTATTTTTGTTATCGTACAAAGAACTCTTCTTAAGCGGAGCACAAAGGAAGACCATCGGCAGACAATATATTTACCGTATTTTTCGCTCTATAGGACGCACCAGACCACAAGACGCACCTAGTTTTTGGAGGAGGAAAACAAGGAAAAAAAATATTCTGAATCCCAGAAGCCAGAACAGCAAGAGGGATCTCTGCGCAGCGAAAGCAGCAATCCCTCTTGCTGTTCTGGCTTCTGGGATAGCTGCGCAGCCTGCATTTGCTCCATAAGACGCACACACATTTCCCCTTACTTTTTAGGAGGGAAAAAGTGAGCCCTATAGTGCAAAAAATACGGTATTTACTAGAGCAGAGGCAGAGGCTTATGACACTGGGAGTGACACAGGATTCCTGCCACTGCCCTTCCTCCCAGAATTATCTTTTTTTGAGATTGTGCAGTCATCAGTACAGGCCTGGAAGGGGTTCAAAGGACTTTGAACTAGGCACAGAATCCACCTGAAGGATTCTTAGAAGCAGGCGAACGTCAGCATTTTTAGTTACAGCCTTGCAGAGGAGGCAAATTTAGCTGCAACACCACGAATGCCTCTGCTTCACTTGCATATTGAAAAACTTGCTTTCTTTGAAATCAAAGCAGTCAACAATGGGTAAAAAGACAGGATCATTGATTAATATTAAAAGATACATATATAAAAAAATCAAATAAATACTTCATTTACAAAATCAACACACACAATATATGAACATTTATAAATACAACTAAATAAAATCCTTGAATGACTTAGTGGGAAAGTTGCACTTGACTCAAAAACAGGAGATGGTGAGTTTTGAAGGGTTTCGCCAGAACTCCCATGGGACACTTCTGAGAGAGCCCAACTTCACATCCTCGCCTGTTTCACAAACTGAGGAGCAGGAACTTGCCCTGATGAGGAGCAGGCCCTGCCCTGATGAATCTCTACTAGGCAAAAGGACTCGTGGGTTTCTAATGCAGGGAGGTGCAGAGGCATTTTAACTTCAGGCTAAACACATAAAAAATTATGGTTAAGGCAACAGGAGGAAGCCCAAAATCAAAACAGGCAAATATTTGGTGGAGTCCTTTAAGCAAGCTCTGGCTGAAGTTCTGTTCTGAAAACTTTGCACTGTAGAATGAACTACAGGATGAGGCCCTGTGTTACCCACGCTTTCAAGTCGTTTCCCCTGCCCACTCCCCAATGCAGAGAAGTACTTAGATCAGAATGTTTTCAAATTGGCATTGCCATTGTTGTTACTTAATTATTGAACAAAATGTATATACTGCTGGATTGGGGGGAAACCTTCTAACTGTTTTTTAAAATAACAGAACCTGTTATTTGTTTATATTTTATTTAAATAAAGCCTGTTAGAACCCGATAAGCCTCAGAATAGCAATTCTTCTCCCAAGACTCGGTCCTTTGAGAGTTTTTGCTTTTTGTGCAATCCTCAGAAGGTTCTGGTGTTCATGACAACTTTCCTTGAAGCCTACCTGGAGTTTATTTTTACAAATACTATTATTTTTTTAACATTAGCTGAGAGTCTCTCCATAGGTCTCCATGTGCTGACGGCTGTTTCGGTGACCTCCCCATTTTGTGGGCATGAGCTGAAGCGATACCAGCCTGCACCGAAATCAGCACGCCTGAATTTCTATCACCCTGTTCCGACAGACCTCAAAGTCCTTAAATTATCTGAAATCAAGTTTGATGACGCCAGACCATCTGGGACCACCCAAAGGCAACTTCTGCAAGGAATCCTTTTCATGCCGTCGTGATGCGAAGAAATCCTCACGCTTTGAACGAAACTGTTTCAGACTTCGTCTTGCTTCCGTTGACCAAGCTTATTGTTTCCAAATGTCTCCGTTTGTGTGTTTCGACAGTCCGTGGCTCCCCGTTAAGGATTACGGCGCCACCCCAAGCACCAATTTTTCAGTTATTTGAAATACAAGCTCTCTGCAGTGCAGAAAACATGGAATGGGGATTGTGAAAAATACCTGGTTGCAGCAGTCCAGGCTGAACACTTTTCTCAGGGGATCCCAATGCACTGTTCTGAGTTTGCATCCCAGTCCTGCTACATGTAAATTATATCAAACGAACAATGCGAATCCCTTTCGCTGCGAAACGCGGGCCTTGCGGCAAAGCCCTTCTTGGGACCACCTTGCTTTTTCTGGCACAGCTCGCAAAGTTTCAGGTAAGTCATTACAGCCTCAGCAGTGACGTTTTTGTACTTACGGCTGAGTTCCTTCAACATCCTGGTCCGACCGCCGTGGCCGATGGCAATATGTGCCGCGTGCAGGATGTCAAACAAGTCCTCGTACTGGACAAAGTACACCACCTCGGTGTGCCCAGGGGAGACGGGCACCACCAGCTTCTCTTCCTCGCCGATGTTCAGGACGTTGAAGCGCCTCAGCCGGCGGTAATGCTTGCCCTTTTTGCTGCGGAGCCTCTTCGCCTCCTTGACCTCCTCGATCAAAGTCCTGTATCTTTCGCGGTTAATGTAACTGTTGTTGTCCTCTCGCTTGGTGGACAGGATCTCCTCCATCATTTCGTAAAAACGCCCTCGGTGTTGCTCGCGAAGGACGTGCTCCATGTCGCCAGCGGCGTCAACCCAAGTCAGAAAGGGGGCTGGACCTGAGCAAAGAGGAAGCTCTTACTCTGCGGCCCCAAACAATGTTTTTTTTGTCCCTCCAGACCGGGAACAGGGAACTTCCTGAAGGTGCAAGGGACGGCCGAAGGGGCCACCCAACTCACAGAACTAAAGCGGCTCACAGAACCGGGGCCTGAAGTTTTGTAACCTCAGAGTCAAGGTGGAAACGTAACACAGGAATTTGCTCTCCGCAAGAAAACGCTGGCTGCCCTGGACAGATCTGTGAACAGGGACCCAGGGTTTCCTGTTGGGTCCTCATCACCAATGTGTCCCAGAAAACCCACATGGGTAGCCAAAACCCAACAGGCATGCATTCATGAGATTCCTTCATGAAATTACCCACAAGATCTCTTCCAGCCCGTATGTTTTTACAATCACATTACAGCAGAAGGGGCAAGCACTTCGCGAAGGGAATAAATCTGCAACCATGATCCTGGGTCTGCTGCAAACTATGAAAAAAGGAAGCCTCCCATTCCAATGCTTGCAGACACTGCCTTATAAAAACTCTCTCTTTCTCTCTGTGTGGTTCTCTCTACCATGGCCCATTATGTCAAAGATATTCACTCCCTGAGGTTCCTCTTCACAGGCTCTCTGGGTCCCTGAGGACTCCTGAGGAGTCTTTGCAAAGTTCCCTTGTCCCCTCCGCTGCCTGCTGATGTGTGGGTCCTCCCCCTTCCCTCCGATGGAACGGGGGAGGGGGTCCTCCAAAGGGATCGGAAAGACAGAGGAGCGGAGCAACAAAGGAAATGACATTTCTGTTATAAAATTGTGTTTGCCACGCCTTAGGAGCTGCCAGAAAAATGTTCTGCAGTAGTGGTGGAAGGTAGTGAAACTGGGAGGGACTTGAATGAACCTCTTAGAGTTTCAACTTCCTGGCAGTGAAGAAATGGGTGGTGAAAACCCACACAGGATCCTCCCTGTCCTTGCAGGAAAACTATCCATATTCGACCTATTCTCCCTGTATGCCCCTGCCAAACTTCCTATGTTTGCTTCAGTACCTAAATCTCACCCCGCCTTTCCCCGCTTCCAAATTTGCAAACCCCACTCCCAGCTTTCTGCTAATGTCTCCCTTAAATGAACCACGCTGTACCACCTCATTCACAGGTGGAATTAAGTTTTCCCCCTCTCTGCCCTGTTTCCCTAACTTTTGGCATTGTATTATAGCGCCTCCTTCCTTGATCCCAGTCTAATGCTGTCCCAACGCTATCATCCTGCTCACACACGACAATTATTTCTAAAAGTGTGGAGAGAGGGGAGATCAGAGAGAAAGTAGAAGTTTGAGAATTCAAAGTTCACAGCTTTATTCTATTGCTAACCTAGACTATGACATATTTTTAAGCCTTAAATGCAATACAGTGGAACCTTGGGTTACATACGCTTCAGGTTACATATGCTTCAGGTTACAGACTCTGCTAACCCAGAAATATTACCTCGGGTTAAGAACTTTGCTTCAGGTTGAGAACAGAAATTGTGCTCTGGCGGTGCGGCAGCAGCAGGAGGCCCCATTAGGTAAAGTGGTGCTTCAGGTTAAGAACAGTTTCAGGTTAAGAACGGACCTCCAGAACGAATTAAGTTCTTAACCCGAGGTACCACTGTACTAATAGATATCCATGGAACATACTGGGGGCGGGAATCATTACAGAGGGCACCTTGCTAGTCGTTCAACATGTACCCGTAAGATCAGGGAAGGTGTTACTACAGGGCCAGGTAACCCAGTCTAAGAGGAAACGAACTACAAATCAGCCTCCACAGCCCCTCCACACCCACACCAGATTAAACTGCGCTAGCCAGAGCACAGCACATACCACAGGCTGGAGAACAGGAGCAATGAAGTACAACTGGGATATGGAACCTGCCAATGGCTCCAGCAAGCAAATGACCCACAGACATCTCACAGAAGCAACAGAACACTTTTGACTTTAGAAATGAAACAAGCTGCCTTGGGAGACGATGGAGCCTCTTCCAAATAACTTTTTTTTTTTAAAGGTAGGTCAATAGTGCTATTATAAGCACTGGATTTTTCACCACAGCAAGTCAATACATTTACCATTATTTGCTATTATTGTTGTTTTAATTTACTACCTGGGTCATAAGCGGGAGAACTACACGTGGGAAATGAACTAGAAGGAAAGATCTTGCATTCAGGCATTTAACAATAATGTAACGGCTTTATTAAACCTGAACTGGTTTTTGAAGCCTAAAGATGTCTTCGCTTCAGGAGAAGGAACCCTCAGTGGCATTCATTTGAAGCTGACTTTGTCAGCATCCTTCCCCTTAGTCCCTTCATTATCTAGGATGCAGGCCAAAGCAGGAGTCCCCTCCCCCACTCCACCTCCTGGCAACAGCAATGACTGTGCCCTGGATGAAGTCTGAACCAGCTGTTGCAATAAATGACTGGGCTGTGGGTTGCCATGTCCACAGAGACACTTTCCCAGGCCTCCTTGACCCACTGGGCAAACTGGGCTGGGTCTGGGAACCTACGAAAGCCACTGGGTCTTGGGCTGCTGCCTCTTCTCTGGTGCCTTCCTCCAGTTTTCACGCAGTTTTCGGCAGGCAGCTTTCAAGGCAGCATTCCAAGAGACTCCTGCCTGCGGCAACAGTTTGGTGGAGCCTCCCGACACGCAAAGCTGTGCTGAACAGCTACCAAGTTGGGGCACTCAGTAACGCAGAAAAATTCATCGGGAGGAACTGGTAGCAAACAACTGATCTCTTGCTTCAATGGATTCCCTTGGTAGGCCCCACTTTGGCTTCCCAACACAAAACAGAAGACAGAAGCGTGGCCTTCTATATCATACTCCTATGCTCCACATTATACAACTTCTTGCTCACACAGTTCCTCTTCCCAGTGCCAAGCGCCTCCCAAACGCATCCAGCAGAGAGCGGTGACATTTAGGCTTCTTTCAAGTTCTTGAAATGTCAGCAGTTACGTCTTCCTCCGAGGGAAATGTTAAAGATGCACCATTCTGAACCGTGGCATTTCGCGCGGGAGACATCTTCAGGTGGCGTCCGCTTCTGGGCCACTTGTTGCAAGCAAAACTCAGCCTACCTCGCTGCAAAAGCTTCGGTTCCTCTGGCAGCCAGGGGCTTCAGCAAGATCTGGAAGGGCTTTGTCACTCTTTATGTCCAATGGGATTCTGGTTCTCAGGGACTGAATGAGCAGTGTGAGATTTCCTTGGTGATCCTGGCCTTGCCTGTAGCTTGCCTGACCAGGAAGTGTTGGGATCTGCTAGCATGCCACCACAGCAGCCACACTCTCCAACCTTCCACGGCAATTGCCTCTTCTGCTCTAGAAGAAGCATCGCTTCATTGCTCGCACTTTGACTAGAAGGGCTCTGTCCCAACCAATCCCCTCTGCCGTTCCGAGAAGACACTAAGCCGCAAATCCCTGCCAAACCAACAACTGGGGAAGAGAGCAAAGGGCCTAAGGAGGTTCCACTTCTTAGCAAGGTATACACAAAGCTGAAGTTAGTTACTTAGCAGAAACCAGCAAACAAAAAATGTGCGTGCCCAAGATCCGCATGCGAAGAAAGCAGCATCTCTTACTATCTTGGGCACAAGAGAGAGAAGCGGCTTTTCAAATTGATCAGTGGCTTCTCTCTTTAGCAGGGAAAATTCCTACTCTCCCTGGCATGAGCACTGTCTATTTGGATCCTGGCCGTAGTGAGTTGTTTTCATTGGAACTGTAATTTTAAGGATTGACTTATTTATATATTTATTCTTTTTATGTTGCCCTATTTATATTCCACTTTTCCTCCAAGCAGCTCAACGTGGCATGCATGATTTTGCCTCTCCCGCTCCCCATTTTTCCTCACAACAACCCTGTGAGGCAGGTAAGCCGAAGAGGCAGTACCTGGGCCCCAGGTTGCCAAGTGAGCTTCATGGCTGAGAGGGGGCTAGAAGCCAGGTCTCCCAGCCCAACACTCTAACCACACCAAACCGGCATTGACTGATGTGCAAATCGACTGCGCAGGTGGCTATTTGCCACTTACTTCTCCTCCCAACTATTTTTTAGATCCCGTGAGGCATTTGAAGTGTGTGATTCAATTGGAATCTATTAGGACTATTAGAAATTTAAAGCAGGACTGCCCTCTGTTCCCATGTATACTTCTTTTTTTAAAAAAACACAACCCAGACACGCCAGAATTTAGTCTTGAGATGGAATAGGTGATGGCAGTTTGAAAACAGCTTTGGGATTACACCTAGTTAGGTGGGCTCAAGGGAAGATTGCCATGAATACAATTAAGAGGTGCCTGAAAGTCTCCCAACACTGTTAACTAATCTGAGCAAATATTTGTCGCATCTTAAAACATTCTGAAATGCAGCAGGTACAATTAAGACTCAGAACTCCGGAGCAAGTCTATAATGACTCAGCTGTTATAAGGAGGGTGAGAGTTAACTCCCCACAAACTTTATATTGTGTTTCCCACGTGCATCCTTTCTACCACTGTGTGCAAGGATGTTCATTCCCCCCATCAGTTACTTCTAAAACGCTGCTGAGCGATCCCAGCCCTTGTGGACACTAAATCTTAAAGGGGTCACAGAGGTCTCTCTCCATCGAGTACAAGTTCAGTCTGTTTCCTGCTGCAATAAATATGTGTGACTGCAAGTCTGATCCCCTGATTCCCCTCACGGCTGTGCATTTTAAAGACACGAGAGAAAGAGCATCCAGACCTTTAAAATGAAAAATGGTTTTGTGAGAAGGTACCCAAAGTCCTAGTACCCTTAAGCAGGAAGAAGCTACCATAAGGTGAGAGCATGTGGGGTTGTTTCAAGGGGCTGATCGCCTTCCAGCCCTGAGGCTCCGCAAGTCGTTGCTCATCATATCAGAAGGACCCCCACCCATCACAGTTCTGCTCTCTGGTACATCTTCCCCCTTAACTGGCTTAGGAATGCAGCTTTCCTGCTTCAAACTATGTGCCAGTTTGGTGGTGAGACAGAACACTGCAGTTAGTACAGTGGGAAGACAGAGCACTCTGGCTGGGCCAGAAGGCTTGCTGTTACCAGCCCCACCCAAGGGGGAATCTAAGGACCAACGCTCTCAAGAGCCAAAAAACCTTTGTCCTGCTACTCACCAGCGCTAGGCCCTTCACCAAGGAACAACGGCTCCTGCGCACACATGCCTTCCTGGGGCTCCGCCATGTGCTCTTCGTCCACCGTGACAGTTTGATATTCTGTCGAGGAAGAAGGAAATTTGCAACCAAGGCTGTCCCCTTCTACTCTTTCCACAACGTTCAGAGCAGAAATATCTTTATGAGGGAATCTTGGCAGGAGAATAACTAGCCAAACCGCAGGGGGAAATCTGCAGTCTGGCAGGTGCTTTTGGACGTTGTTAACAAACAAAAAGAAAAAGAAAGGTGGTACATGGCCAGAGATAGAAAATTTGCATGTCTAAGAATAAGGACTGCAAGCCTTTGAAGGTTTGCTGCAACAGTTATATTAGAGCCGTCACTACAAATTTAAATCAGCTTCTTTACACCCACTTGCAATGTCTTCATGAGGATTTACGCATTCAATGCATTCCTAACAAGACAAGCATAATTGGTTCCAAGGGAGATCGAAGACAGGACTCACCCAGGCTGCCTTTGTGGCCGAGGTCTCTTTCCTGGCCATCCTCAGGAGCAAAGCGCACCTCTTCCACTTCCTCTTTAATCCACGAGGATGACTCTACTATATCCATGGGAGAACCTGCGCATAGGAGAGAGGAGGTCACAGGGCGCTGCTCTTCTCCATCAAGGAGAAAACTCATCCAGAGCCACAGGCAGCAGGAGGAAGCGCATGTGTGGCAAGTGAGGGGGACAGAAAGAGGAGGGCCAGGGAAGGTCAGTGGGAAGAGTGTGAAAGAGGTCAGAGGAAGGAGGTGAAGAAGCAAAGAAGAGGATGGATGGTTTGGAAGAAAGAGTTTCAAGGGGCAATGCTAAAGGGCACAGTGAAGTCCAACACAACCCATAAAACCAGCCACTTAAAACAGCAAAGGTGACATGGGGTTGTGGTGGAGGTGAGGAAGGAGAGAAACCTTTGAAGTCCCACCTGAAAAATATGCCTTGTGTCTCCAAAGCTGCCCACAAAGGACTAAATGGATATGGCAGGCTGCCAATTGTGTAAGCAGCTCCCTCATAATCCTGGCTTTATAATGAAAGCGAGCCTGCTGGGAAGAGGGAAGCCCTCAAGTCAAGGGCCTGCTTTCTTGCTTGGGAGCCTAAAAGCTAAGCAGAAACCACAATGCAGTTAAATACTCACCCATGTGGCAGCCATTGCTCGTCTCCTCAGGAAGCTTAGCCTCCCCATTCTGGGATTCCTCCACCTCTTGTTTAAGCCACAAAGAAACATCGACTGGAGCAGCGGGGCAGTCTGAATGGGAGAGAGAAGAGGTTGCTGTGCATCAGCTGATGAACACTGAAAACCATGCACACACGACAACCTGGTCACAAACTTGAGGTTTAAACACTTAGTGTTTCATTACACAACCCAATACATTCCAATCACTTTCCTAACCAGGTTCCCATGTAAGAAGTCTTCATTTTCTAACCATCCCTGCACCGTAACAGAGCCCATGTCACATTCTGAAAATGGCCAGGCTCTCCAAGCAGTCTTGCATGTAGAAATTGCCTGGTGGAATAAGATGGCTTTCCAATCTGGATGCAAGAACTTTCTGCAGTTAAAAAGGTATCATCCAGAACCTACAACGGGCAGGAGAGATTATATACACTGATGCAAAAGGTGCACGAGGACAAACATAACGTCATGGGCATACAAGGCCACTTCTTCCGATACAAAAATTAGCATTTGTAATAGGAAAGAAACACGCTTTTGCCAAGTATGAAGGTTGTTGCAAAAGCACTACAGGCATGAAGCATATGAGGCAACAAGAAAACAATCAACGTGCTGGAAAAGGTGCGTCTTTTGCAACACAAATATCACTTCTGCTCCTCAAGCCCTCTAAGTAAATAAACACCTTAAACTGAAACAGGTAGATTTAACACGTGGATTCATTTCCATACTTTGAGTACAACTCACCCAGCAAGTGAGGGGCTTCCAGCCCAATGTCCCCATGCATTTATTTATTTATTTATTTATTTATTCATTCATTCAGATTAGTTATATTCCACTTCATAGCCGAAAAGAGGCACTTTATATTTTCAGAAAAAAACCATCACTCGAATCTAGTAAAAGAACAGGAATTACACAATGTCTATACACAACAAGGATTACTGAGGCAGCATTTCCTGCCCTCAACTTTCTTCTTTCCTGGTGTCATACCAGGGGAAAAGCTCCCACCAATATCCTTTGAGGCAAAGGAGTGGGGCTGAGGAGCTGGATCTCACCCACATTGGTCTACAGGCTTCACTTGCAAGTCATATCCAAATGCTGCCAACACAGTCAGTGGCAAAGGTCAAAAGAAATTGCAAGATAACATCTCTGTTATGATGAGGCAGCAAAAGGACTCTCTGCTCTGTGTTTCGGAGGCCTGCTAACGCACCTGCGTCAAGTTGTTCAGGGACACCACTGCCTTCTGAACCTCCAAGTCCTTTCTCACACAACTCTTCTCCCTGCTCCATCCGAGTCAGGATCTCTGGCTTGGCGACGGCATAGTCTGTTCAATCGATGAATGGGAAAAGAGGAGGTCATTATATGCCATTCAGTAACAAAAGGCTCAGAGAATTGTGAAGGCTTGCAAATAAATAAGCCCTGGCTTTGACAGAAAGAGCTGTGTTATCCAGAGTCAGACCACCAGTCTATCCAGCCCAGTATCATCTATTCTGACAAGCAGCCGTAGTCCAAGGTTTCAGGCAGAAGAAACCTTTCGCAGCTTTGCTACCAGAGATCCATGAAAAAATATCTGTAAGATGAACTAACTGGAGTCCCCCCTGCCAAATGCAAAGTGTGCAGTCTACTGCTAAGCTGCAACCTCCCTTGAGCTGAACATCAAACAGCTCCCACGATCAAGAATGGGTGTGTTTCAAGGTGCAAAACTAGCCAAAATATGGCTGCTGCCCATGAGTTATCCATCCCCACTTGGTGACCACCAGATGTCTGGGACTATAATTCCTATTATCCTTGACCACTGGTCATGCTGGCTGGAGCTGATAGGAATTCCAGTCCGAAACATCAGAAGGGTAGCAGGTTGGGGAAGGAAGCTACAGACTTTCTAATAGGCTTTGCTGCAATCCAAATCCCTTATCTGCCATGCTGGGGGAAGAGAGGGGAGTGTCGGATGAGGCAGATGTCTCTGTTCCCACCCCCATCAATGACTCCACTGGCTTCCTCCTTGCTTCATTTGCCAAGAGTGCATGTGACCCACCAAAATCTGGGCATCCCAGGGGTGGGAAAAGCTGAGCTGGCCCAGGATATGTTGGATACCAGTGCCACGCTGCTGGGATGCCATGGAGCCCAGTTGCTCTGCCACTTCCAGGCTCTCCCCAGCTGTGGATTTCCTGAACCAAGCAATGGGTTGGACAGCATGGCCTATAAAACTCTCTTTGGAGCTATGAACCCATGGTAATGGCTCAGAAACTAAAAAAGGGGTCCAGTGGCAGCTTCTCTGCCTGAGCAGGGGCTTGAACACACTCTTCCATGACAACAAATGCCCTTATTTTGTTTCTTTTTTAATACACATATGTTGCAGATAATCAAAGATGAGAAGCCTCTCTTATTCACTAAACCACATTAGTTCTCAAGATACTGATAATGATCACCCAAACAAGTAAGAACTTTGAGCCTGCATCCCATTATATCCCAACTCAGGGTTTCTTAAATCTCACCCAGCGAAACCAGCATCTCATAGTTGCTTTTCATGACTGTCTTGTACAACTCTTTCTGCAACTCGTCCAGGTCTCCCCATTCCTTCTCGTTGAAATGGACTGAGAGGTCATCGAAGGTCACTGGAACCTGGAACAACAGAAGTTAAAGCTCAGCACCCTCTTGACTCCCAACCCAGTCGGCCTAACTGGTAGGCAAGAAATGTTACTGGGTGGTGTTGGAAGAATCACTTTCTACATAAAGAGAGGCTGGCGCACACATAACACTTAGCCAAACATGAATGAGCAGGTGTATCAGTGCACAGAGCGAAAATCACAGCCGCTTCCCCTGCTACTGGGAACTAAGTCACGGTTTGGCTTGGTATTACATATGACCCTGAGCTCATGATTTGTTGTAGCTAAGGTTTGTTCTTGGCCTACCACTTGTGATCTGTCTGTGGGTGATAAACCACAAGCTCAGGTTTGGATGTAACATGAAGCCAAAACATGGAGGAACGAAGCAGCCAGTTTTCTTTCTGTGAACCGGCATACTTACTCGTTCACACTGAGCTTAGTTTTATGTGCTAACAGGACTTGTTTTGTCTGACGCGGACAAAAGCATCCTGTTTTCAAGGCCACACATTTTGACCACTGAGATAAAATAAATTTAGTTTCCAAAAGTTCTCAGCATCCTGCAGCCCCACTGAAAACAGTGTGAACTGCCAAGGAGAGCTAAAACATCTGGAAAGCATGTCTATTATTCAGGAATACAGATGTGGGGAATACTGTGATAGCAACTTTCTGTTTGGTGCTGTGACCCAAGGAAAAGGAAGAACCTCTAGCATTCCCACAGAAAGCCCAAGGAGGCAGCCAAGAAGAATTCTGGGGGCATTAACAGTGCACTGTGAATCACCGATCTATGCATTCAGTACAAAAAACAGCATGCTTGCTGATCTCTTGAGTCTGGAATGAGCTATGGAGGAGAATTCTGCATAGACTTCAAATGACTACAGGGAGGTTTCATAGATGGGTTTTAAAATATTTTTCATGGCTCCAAGTTATTCCTGGCAGTCCAAAATAATATTGTTTGCATCTATAGCACTGGAATAATTTGCAAAATTACATGCAGTAAGCATGAATAATGTTTGCTAGCTCTGGTAGCAGAATGTTTTGCACTTGCATGAAAGCCTTCCTTATACACCTTTAGGTGCCAACCAAGCCTTTGGCTGATGGCATTTTGTGTTTTTTATATTGTCATTTTATGTTGTCAACTGCCCTGAGATCGATGGATGAAGGGCGGCAAACAAATTTAATAAATGATATTAATAATACTCCTAACCTTGGGCGTTTCTCCCTTCACACCAGGGGGGAATCTCAGGATCCAAAAGTTCCGATTCTTCAGCAGATTCTCCACATTCTCCAGTCTCTTCTGGAGCTGCCTGTACTCTTCAGTTAAGGTCCCCAGCGCAGCCCACTTGCTCTCCAGCTGGTTCTCCATTTCAGTTGAGGTCTTTTGACAGGCTCCCAGCTTCTTCTCTGTTGAGCCCATCCTGCCCTCCAAGCGCAGCAAGCGCATGGTGTGGTTGTCAACCGTTTTGTCGATGGCCTGGATGGCCGCCACCGCCGCCCACATGGAAGCCTCAGACGTTTGCACCTGCATCTCCCGCGTAGTGGCCTGCTTCAGGTTCACAAGGGACTGGAAAGGCAGGAGAGACCTTGGCTCCGCATCACACTCCATAGCCTGCTTTGCGGAGACAGAAACCCAAAGTCAGTGGCCATCTTGCGTTTCAGATGACACCAGAAAAATCCTTCCCACCTCCCACCCCATTCTCTCCTTCTGAAATGTCAGAGGCAGCGACATATGCTTGGGCAAAATGGGTGCAAAAATACTGCCAGTTAAGTGGTAATTTTGCAAGTACTGAACAAACCCAGTGAATGGTTGGGTATCGATACATACAACTGGCAGTCTGAGGAGGAATCAAGCTGGGTCACTGCTCTGCCCCCACCCTTATTATGGACTTTAGTCAACATGAGACAAGAGACAAAATGCAATTTAATCATCGTTGCTACTGCGTGAGTCACAAGAGAAGCTTCTCCCTTTGTGACCTTTAACTGCATTTGTCTTTGTCCTCACTTCTTATGTGATGATCAGCAGCAAGTGAAGCAATGCAAGAAAGGAACTCTGTCAGAGTCTTTTTTCATGGTTCTTATTGGATGTGGGGTAAAGGTAAAGGGACCCCTGACCATTAGGTCCAGTCGTGGCCGACTCTGGGGTTGCGGCGCTCATCTTGCTTTATTGGCCGAGGGAGCCGGCGTCCAGCTTCCAGGTCATGTGGCCAGCATGACTAAGCCACTTCTGGTGAACCAGAGCAGTGCACGGAAACGCCATTTACCTTCCCGCTGGAGCGGTACCTATTTATCTACTTGCACTTTGAGGTGCTTTCGAACTGCTAGGTTGGCAGGAGCAGGGACCGGGCAACGGGAGCTCACCCCGTCACGGGGATTCGAGCAGGGGTGTGCTTTTTACCTTGTGAACCACCCAGATGGACTTCTGCAACCAGGTGGCATAAAAATGTTGGGCAGGTGGAGGGAATAATTTATCCCGCCACATGACGCCTACCCCATACCCTCCAACATTTGATAACAGGAATGCCAGGGATTGGCCCTGGAAAACAGGGACACGTGGAGGGTCTGGTGCTACCCACCCCACCTCATAAAAACAAACAAACAAACAAATAGCATCCTAGACCTGTGGTTTTTCTTCCCTTTTCCAGAATCTGGGACTATTAAGGAATTCTGGAGTTGCCCCCTTCCCCCCCCCCTGAGAGAACAGGACCTTCGCCTCTTCCGCTTGTGGGCGTGGAGAACTCACTGACTAGACACTAAAATGCCCTTTTAAAATGAGTTTTTTTGGGGGGGTGGGGTGTTATTGTTTATATTTTGATTATATATATTGTGGCTTTCTATTTTATATTTTTATATTCTGACATTTAGAAGATATCTGAAGGCAGCCCTGTTTAGAGAAGTTTTTATTGACTGATTTAATTTACTTTTTAATCTTTTCTTGGAAGCTGCCCAGAGTGGCTGGGGAAACCCAGCCAAAATTATTATGATTATTATTATATTCTGCGAACCGCCCTGAAACCTCCGGGTATCTCGATAAAAAATAATGATGTAAAATTCAATAAAAATTATTTATAAAAAAGAGACCTCCAGATATAGGACGCTATATAAATCCAATAAACAAACGGGGAGGGTCCTTCCTGGCTTCCGCGGGGGCTTCCCTCGTTTCCCTGAGGCCCGAGGGGAGGCCTTGAGGGACGGGGTGGGAAATGAACAAAGCGGGGGGGCGACCCTCCCCTCCCCTCTGAGATTTCTGAGGTAAAACAAGGGGGGGCTGAGTCTTCCTCCCGCCCCCTGCTTCCCACAAGGCCTCGCGTCAGGTGTGTCCCTCCTCCCGCCCCCCCCCAGCCTCACCTGGACAGGCGCCCCCCCAGCCATGGCTCCGGAGACAGACAGACAGACGAGGCGAGCGGCGCTGGGAGGCAGCGGGCGTGGGGGGGGGAGCGGCGGAGGCCGAACTGCGCAGGCGCACTGCCGCCGCAGTGCCTACCCAGCGGGAAGCCGAGGAGACGCATCGCGAGACCGGCAGGCGGCAGCTTCCGCTTCCCCTCAGCGCAGCGCCGCCAGTAGGCGGGAGGAATGAACGGCCTCCCCATTCTCAGTCCCCGGGTGGCGGTTTTTTTGGGCGGGAAACCGCCGGATTCCAAGGTACTACAACTCCCGTCATGCCTTGCCGCCGGCCGCGCCGTATAAGGGATGATGGGAGTTGAAGTGCCGAGCGGCCCCCTGAGGGCGTGGCTGGCTATGGGACGCGCTCTCTCTCTCCTCCCCACAGAGGTTCCCCCTGAGCTGCGGGCGAGAATTCTTCCGTTCTTATTTATAATTTTAATTTTAATAAAAATGGCATACAGCTTGCTGTTGAGGCACCTCAGCAGTCATTTTTATTTTTAATTTATTTATTTTTAGTTTTTTTATTTTTAATTTATTTATTTTTAATTAATTTATTCAATTTATTTAATCAATTTATAATTAATTTAATCAATTTATTTAATCAATTTATAATTAATTTAATCAATTTATTTAATCAATTTTTAATTTTAATTAAAAATGAGGTGGGCCCCCCAGCTGTTGTCGTTGGCTATGGAGTCCCTGTGATGTCACTATCCAACATCTGGCTGCGGCTTGTCAACATCTGCCAAATGGGCTTCCAAAGATGAATGTCAACCAGTCTGGCTACACAAATATCTATCAGCTTCAACCTTATGGCATCCACCATCGCCCAAATGCTAGCGCCGTCAGCCACGCCGGAGAGGGGATGATGGGAGTTGGAGTTGCATTGCGGCACTGAGCGGACCCCTGACGGCGTGGCTGGCTAATGGACGTGCTTTCTTTCTCCGCCCCACAGAAGTTTCCACTGAGGGAAAACTGCCAGCGAAAACTATACCTGTCATGAATACACTAGCTCCCAGCCTAGGAATGCAGCCGGCAGCAGACCGCAGTTTGCAACCGACGGGATCAGATTTCTCTCACGGAGACCATGTTGGAATGCGGACACGGCTCTCAAGAGGCACAGGCAGGAGTGAAGGAGAAGATTGACAACCTGTCTTCTCATGAAGAAGGAGAGGATCCAAGGAGCCAGCAAGTCATCTCCAGGGGAGGGTGTTTGACAGGAAACAACATTAGAAATGCAAAGGTCATAGGTTGAGTTAATTCTGTCAGAAACGGAAGGATTCTTTAGAAGGGTCAACTGACTGAGGGTGCCGGAGGCTTGGCTAGAGCCATCCGGAGCTAATTGCTTGTTTTTGCAATAATTCCGCCTTTTAATTACGTACGTTTACTGTGTTATCAAGACAGGAACCTGGACTCCTAATAATACCGTTGTTATTTCTTTCATAAAAATTGCATACATTTTGTTGGGAAGGCACCTCAGCAGTCATTTTTATTTTTAATTAAAAATGAGGTGCCCCCCCAGCTGTTGCCATGGGCTACAGACTCCCTGTGATGTCACTAATCAACATCTGTAACTCCCTGTGATGTCACCAACTGACGCCTATCGACTCCCTGTGATGTCACAAGTGGATACAGCCCCTTCTTCCAGTGACACAGCTACCAGGAAGGGGCGCTCTATGATCCAAGAGAGCTTGATTTTCCAAATAATTTGTTTTCAGAAAGACCTTCTATTTAGAAATAATTTAGAAAGGCATTTATTTCTTTAGAAAACAGAAGCTGGCTGGCTTAAGCCCTGCAGTTCTCTTCATGACTTCCATGGATGGTCTCGGGGAAAACCTCGCCGGCTTCATATGTCCCTGAAAGGCAAACAGCTGAGTGGGATGGCTACTATCTGACAGCATCCTCCCAGACGCCTCCACTGGCTTCTGCCCAGCAACTTTGTCCTTGGTGTGGACCATGCCAAATTCACCTCAAGAGAGGTGAATTGTCAACCAGCTTGCATCCACAAATATCAGCCGGTTTCAGTCTTGCGGCAGCCACTGTCACCTAAACACCTCCACTGGCTGCATCGGACAACTTCCCTCCTCACTTTGCCCTGTCAACTTCTATCAATGGGCTTCCAATTGTAAGGCCTTGTAAGGGAGCAGGCCCTGCAGACCTCACCACAGCAGATGGTCAACTGGAGTGCCACACAGGAGCAGGAAGGTACCTGTTCAAGCCATTTCATGCAAAGCCGTCACTCAATAAGGAGGTTCCTGATGATTCTCTACCAGCGTCCAAATTCCTGCTGGTGTGTCAAGTACTAATCCATCCACTCTGCTGTTCTCTATCTGGCGACTTCTGGATTCTGCCTTCTCACTGTCTTCCAGACAAAAACAGGAGCTGACCATGCTGCTAGCTCCCAAGGTTTGCAGCAAACAGGGAATGTGCTGTTCGAGGGTCAGTGTAAACCTTGGGAGAAGCCTCCTGCTCGCATAGAACACAACCAAAGCAATGACACTCATCACTAACTGACGTCTATAACTCCCTGTGATGTCACAAGTGGATACTGCCCCTTCTTCCTGTGACACGATGAAATAAACGAAAAAAAGGTTCTGTTAAGGGGTTCAGCTTCTTAAGGAACACTGGACCTTTGGAAAGAGTCTTGTAGGCTCGAGCCGGTCAGGAAATAAACAGAGACCAGACCAGGATATACGGAAAACAAAGATTCTCTTACAACACACGGCTACCAGGGAGGGGCGCCCTAGGATCCTAGAGAGCTTGATTTCCCATATAATTTGTTTTCAGAAAGACCTTGTATTTAGAAATAAGTTAGGAAAGGCATTTGTTTCTTTAGAAAACAGAAGCTGGCTGGCTTAAACCCTGCAGTTCTCTTCATGACTTCTATGGATGGTCTTGCGGAAAACCTCACCGGCTTCGGACGTCCCTGAAAGGCAAACAGCTGAGTGGGATGGCTACCATCCGACAGCATCCACTCAGACACCTCCACTGGCTTCTGCCCAGCAACTTTGTCCTTGGCTTCAGCCTGCCAACTTCTGTCAATGGGCTTCCAAAGGTGAATGTCAACCAGTTTGCATCCACAAATATCCATCTGCTTCAACCTTGTGGCATCCACTGTCGTCCAAATGACCCTGCAGATGATGAAGATGATGGTGATGACTTTGAAAAATGGCAAATGTATGATGGGAAAGCACAGGCAAGTATTACTTTGGGAGTTGAGGCTTCACAGATCTCAATTATCCGGTTTCAAACAACAACCAAAACAATATAGAAAGACTTGCAGAATGTTTATCTTAGTGTGACCCCGGGCAGTAAAGTTTTACTGACTCACAAATTATACCAGCAACATTTAAAGCCAGGGGGTGTCTTTGCCTGACCACTTGCAGACACTTGGAGATCTTTGGGGGCATAGATTCAGCTTCACACCCATATCCCAAATATACATAATCCTGTCAAGCTTTGATGAAAATTATGCCATTTCAACTTTAGTAGAAGGCAAAGATGAAGAGGACCTGACCGTTGAATGGGGTAACAGGAAAATTGCTGACTGAATGGGGAAAGCTCCGGGAATGGGCTGATAGCAGAGAGACACTGTCAGTGCTAATAGGCAGTAAATCTTCAAGGAGATGCAGTGGTGGCAGGTTTACAACAGCGACTACTGTTGAAGTTACAGCCTTGAAAGTGAGGAAATGTGTTAATTCTGACTCAAAAGAGCACCTGAAGAAAGACTGTCCATTGCTACAGAAGAAGAAAACACAGGACAAGCAAGAGAAACTAGACTGGGGTGCAAGATGGAGAACAAAATCTGGAAAATGTGACACCGAGATGAATAAAGCCTTAATCACAAGACTGAGTAATACTTCAGGTTGGTGGGTCTTGGACCTGGGGGCATTGGGTGATATGTGTAATGATAAGACACAATTTGACTTTTTGAACTATATGTGAAATGTCAAGCTATGGCACTAGCTTGAATACATTCCTGTATCTGGCATTGGAAAGGTAAAGCTTAAGTGTTTAAGGAATGAAGTGCTTGAGGTTTTTTATGTTCCACAGCTGGAGTCTAATTTGTTGAGTCTGATTAAATTGGCAACATCAGGTTTTGAAATATGTTTTGATGGTGATGCATGTGAAATTAGAAAAAGGGAAGAGTTTTATGCTACAGGACGTTTGCAAGATTCCTTACATGTGATTGAGCCTCAGGAGGGCAACCTTAAGAAGGATGAGGTAGCAAGCCGAGCCAAGCAAAATCCACAATTGCTAATTGTGCCCCTCATAATCAGTGTGTTCATTTATATACCACAGAAGATTAGCTCGTGTCGATTTTAGAACTGTTGCTAAAATGCCAGGGTTGTGTGAAGGGAATCACATTGAAACCATGTTCTAAGGTTGTGGAATGTGATGTGTGCAGTGAAGCTTAAGTCACACAGAGCACCTGTAGTGAAGCTTCCTTTTTTGTATTATTTTTCGTTCTTTTTATTTTTAGGAGAATGTAATGTTTTATATTTTCAATTGTAGTTTATGCTATTATGTTTCTATCCTTGTAATTTTGCTTTTGTATTTTCTTCTGGTTTTGTATTATTTGTTTGTTTTATTCAATGCTTGTTTGTATGATGTATAAGTATAAATAAATAAATAAATATTAAAACAAAAATCTAAAGTAACCACACACACACACACATACAAAAGATTGAGCCCTGTGGAACCCCACATTGAAGCTTCCACAGGGCTGAAAAATACTCCCCAAGTAGCACCCTCTGGGAACGACCATCTCAGTAGGACTGGAACCACTGTATAGCGGCACCACCCACCCCTAGAGTCACTCCAGAAGGATACCATGGTCAATGGTATAGAAAGCCACTGAGAGGTCGAGAACAATTAACAGGGACACGTTCCCCTTGTCTCTCTCTCGACAGAGGTCATCATATAGGGCAACCAAAGCAACTTCTGTGCCAAAACCAGGCCTAAGCCCCGATTGAAATGGATTCAGAAAATCTGTTTCTTCCAAAAGTGCCTGGATCTTTTCTGCGACCACTCAATCCAGAACCTTGCCCAGGAAAGGGAGATTAGCAACTGGCTGGTGTTTAGGTAGGTTTTCCAAATCCAGGCTAGGTTTCTTAAGGAATTGTAGTAAAGTTAGTGTTTGTTTAGAAGCTATTCCTTGGTCAAGCAACAAGTGAGGCCTTGTGGGTAACCAACAAGCCACAAGAACCATGGGAAATAAGTTCTGTCCCTTTAACCCCAGACTAACAGGCACCCAGGGTGTGAAAGGTTTATTATGGGAAAGGAAACCCCTGATTTAATGGAAGGTTTGACACCTGGGTCCGAAGTTATGTACATTCCCTCAGTGATGTTATCTGGCCTTGATTGCCTGGGAATATGTATCTGCATAGGCTCCACAGAAGGGAGGAAATCCCTTTGATTTAGGCCCTGGGTTCTTCATTGGCCCAGCTGCCAGAAGTTAGACTGATTAGCCCACAAGCCGGTCATTGGAGAATTTAAAAAGAATCAGGAGTTATGATTGGTTTTGGGGGTTCCAACGCCACGTGCAAATCGGGGATAAAAGATCTGGGAAATGGCTGAGAAAGCGCGCTCTGCAAATCGCCCGGCTGCTGATGTTCCATCTAAGTAGCTGTCCTTACGTCCTTTGTGATGGAGAATTGTGAAAGCCTCTGAATGCAGAACTTTGAAAGGACTCTAACTATTCTCTTTGCTTTATTTGTGAGTATGCAAGTTCGATAGATTTTACAATGTTCTTATTTTTTCTTGCCTGTAACTTACTAAAGAAGTGCCTGCTATTTTAGCATGTTTTCTTATGTTCTTTTAAAATAAATTTTAAAGAAAGAAACTGTTTTGGTTTGTGTGCCTTTCCGGGGGGAAAGCTAATTCCTAGCCTTATGCTTGGTTGCACTCTACCGTAGAATTTCTGTCTGTGGATACAGCTTGTGGAGGGGGGATAACCAGCAATAACGGGGCACAGCCTTCTCCCTGGGTTGTGGCTCTGGGTTCCCCGGGACAAAGGGAGTGGTGGCAGCCTTAGCGGTGTTATTTTGTCCTGTTCTGAAAAAAGTAAACACGCCTGCCAACCCTGCTCAAGAAACCTGGTCTGGCCGGAGAGCAAAGACATATGTCAGGAGTGCTCTGATGGTGTTTCCTGCTTGGCAGGGGGTTGGACTCGATGGCCCTTGTGGTCTCTTCCAACTCTATGATTCTATTCTATGATTCTATGACAGGTGAGGGAGGAGCGAGTGGTTGGGGGCGGAAGTTTACCACAGGAATGGTTTTACCATTGCCTCTTTCAAACAGGCAGGGACACCCCCTCTTGTAAAGGGGCATTGATCACCTCCTTGGCCCAGTCAGCTCTTCCCTCCCTGCTGGTTTTATCAGCCAAGAGGGGCAAGGGTCCAGAGCGCAAGTGGCCGCCCTGACTGATCCAAGCACCTTGCCCACATCCTCAAGCCTTAGCAACAGAAACTCATCCAACACAACAGAACTAGACTGTGCTCTGGACACCCCATGAGATTCATCTGCTATAACAGCAGAGTCAAGGTCTTGGTGGATGCAAGCGATATTACTTGGAAAATCAGTCCAACCCAGGTGGTTAAGACTCCATCTCCTCATAGTATTGCGAAAGAACGATGTCAAATCAACATTTGATGATCTACTACTGGTCCACAATAGAAAGTGTCCTTTCCTACTGCATCACGGTGTGGGACGCTGGTTTGACATCATCTGATAGGAAGTGCCTACAGAGGGTGGTGAATACAGCACAAGATATTATGGACTGTCCCGCAAGTCCACTGGATGACATCACGAAAGAATGTTGCCTCAGGAGAGTGAGGAAAATTCTCAGGGATGATTCACACCCTGGTTGGCACTTACTTGATCTCCTGCCCTCGGGCAGAAGATATAGAAGCACAGGGTGAAGAACAACTATCCGTGGGCTGTTAGGCTGCTGAATGAAAAGATAACAACAGGGCAACTGACTTTCGGGTTTGGTGGGTGGGTGTCAGTAAACGAGGGGAATTAAGACTAAGAGAGCTGAGTGGGGGGTGCTTGTGTAATCTCACTGTACAGTATACAAGTTGTACAAGTGACAATAAAGTATTTCAATTTCAATTATCCTCAAAATGCTTTGCAAACAAGTCACAGTTGGTTCTATCACCTCCTTTGGGCCAGCCTGTAAAAGGCCCCATACAACCCAGAAAAGCTCTGCTGGATGACATAATGGGGATGCAATGGAGGCAGCAAAGTAGGCTTTCTACCACTGGGTAGGCTCGCTAATGAGTCTTTACCAGTGTTCAGTTGCATTCATTCAGATCTTTCCTCCCCTTGCGTTCAAGCTGTCTCCCAGCTTGTTTCCTCGTCTTAAGCTCTGGAGTATACCAGGGGGCCAATTGGGCTCCACAAGGTGGGAGAGGACACTCACAGGCAATCATATCAATAGCCCAAGCCATTCAGGTGTTCCAGAGGTCGGCCAGAGCTTTGACAAGGACCACCAGTCATATCAGCCAGAAAACCCCCCTGAGCCGTTTGGAACCCCACTGGATCCATCAATCTCCGAGGACAGACCTTCCTAATAGGTCCCCCGCCTCTGCGGAGGGGAAAAGGTGCTGACATCCTAAATCTCAACAGGAAGTGATCAGAACAAGACAAGGGGCTGATGTCAATGTCCCCCGCCTTCAGATTAGCCTCTTCCTGCTCAGCTGAGAAAACAAGGTCCAGAGTGTGGCCTGCCATGTGGTGCTGGGCCGACGACATGTTGGGACAGCCCCATGGTCTTCATGGCAGCCATGAAGTCCTGAGCCGCCCCAGAGCCAGATGCCTTGGCATGGATGTTGAAGTCTCCCAGATCCAGCAGTCTGGGAGTCTTCAACACCACCTCCGAGACCAGCTCTGTCATCTCAGGCAGGGAGACTGCTGGGCAGTAAACCAACAGAATCCCTAATCTGTCCCATTTGCCCAATGCGAGGAACACACACTCTAGATTCCCACCCTCAACTGAACCAAAAGCCTGGAGGTAGAGAGTCTCTATAGACCACAGTGAGACGTGGGTGGCGCTGTGGTCTAAACCACAGAGCCTAGGACTTGCCGATCAGAAGGTCGGCGGTTTGAATCCCTGCAATGGGGTGAGCTCCCATTGCTCGGTCCTTGATCCTGCCAACCTGGCAGTTTGAAAGCACGTCAAAGTGCAAGTAGATGAATAGGTACCACTCCAGCAGGAAGGTAAACGGCATTTCCGTGCGCTGCTCTGGTTCGCCAGAAGCGGCTTAGTCATGCTGGCCACATGACCCAGAAGCTGTACGTCGGCTCCCTCGGCCAATAAAGCGAGATGAGCGCCACAACCCCAGAGTCGGCCAAGACTGGACCTAATAGTCAGGGGTCCCTTTACCTTTACCTTACTGTCACCCTCCATGTGCCTACCTGCCCCTCAGGTCTGGCCTGATGGTGCACTGAGTACCCAGGTGAGCACAGCTGGGTGAGACCAACTCCACCCTGTTGACCCACCCAGGTCTGTGTGATACAAGCCAGACCAGCCTCCCCATCCATAATCAGATAATGGATGAGGGAGATTTTATTCTGGGCCAACCTGGCATTCAACAGCAGCAGTTGTGGATCCAAGGAATGGCTGATATGACAACCACAATTCCCCAGGTTGGAGGAGGGGCTGGCACACGGAACGGTCACTAACTGCCTGTGCCATGTGCCTCCTGCCCGGCCTGCCCCTCCTCCCACGCCATCCCTCCCCCCCCCCCGAACTACTGAAATTGGGCCATTGACTGCTGTGAAATTTAAAATGCCGACTACGGAATTGGGTCTTACCGAGTAAAGAAATAAAATGAAATTACCAGGTGTCCATGGCAGTATTTCAAGTTGGGGAGGGGGCTGTTGGAATATTCTAGATTAGAATAAACCCGGCTTTGAACAGTTGCTAGGCAACAGAAAATTCCCCCAGTAACAGGGGTCCTTATAAGGGCATGTGATCAGTTGAGTCTGGGTCAGTTCAGTGGCGTAGCGTGGGGGGTGCGGGGGGGCCGGCCGCACCGGGCGCAACATCTGGGGGGGGGCGCTCGCACTCGCAGCTCTCTGCCCCTACCTGGCTCACTCACTCTCTCTCACTGCAGTGCTGGCTGTGCGAATCCGATCCGAGCCGCTGGGTCGCCGCCCACTGTGGAGGGGGTGGGTGCCAGGCGTGCGGTGCGGAGAGAGAGCGAGGGACTATCTGGGGGAGGGACAGTGCAGCGGCCGCCCAGCACAGCGCTGAGCGCGGGAGAGAACCACACCAGACCAGACCAGGCAGCAGCAAGAAGAAGCTGGCAGCGGCGGCAGGTTAGGGGTTAGGGGGCGCAAATTACTTGCCTTGCCCCGGGTGCTGACAACCCACGCTACGCCGCTGGGTCAGTTTAAATGAGCATGTGAATAAGTCAGCATCAGGTCTCTGGCCGGATGGCTAAAAGGAGAAAGAGATTGTGTTTGTTTGTTTGTTTATTTGCTTTGGGGTTTTTTCCTTTATTAATGACCAGTGTAAAGTTTTGTAAATAATAAAGACTCTGAGAAACAGAACCAAATAGTGTTTATTCCTGCAATGGGAATTTCACTAAAGAGATAGCCGGAGTGCTGCTGCTGTTGCTGCTGCTGATGATGATGTAAAGAAGTAAAAGATGCAGCAAAACGTTTCTGCAGAAACTGCCACAAAAAGAAAAGAAAACCCACGAGTAGATGATGCTTACATATCAACAACATAGAGGGGGAAGGAGGCAAAAAGGGGCAGCAAATGCAAATGGTATCCTGGTACAGGGGGCTCCTTTCCGGATATGGCCACATCACCTTCTCTCCATCCAGTTAAGCGAGAAGCAGAATTCACAGTTCAAGGAAGCGTCTCAATCGGTCAAATGCACTCAAACGGCGAGAGGACCAGAGAGAGAGAGTGGCCTGGCATGTAGCCCGCAGGCTACAGAATTCGCACTCCGGCCATAAAATAATTATAAAAAAGCAATGGTGTTGCCATCATCAGTTGTTGTTGGTATGCACCTGTCTAGAGAGACAAGGAAGTGGGCTTTGGGGTGAAGTTAAACCACTGGGTTAACAGCACCGAAGGGACCTCCCCAGGGCGCAAGCCTGTGCAGTGTGTCTGGAGGTGCTGGGCTGCCCAGATGACAAGACCCTCCTCTTGGCCTCACTGGTGTGATCCCAAGGAAAGCAGAGCAAGACTTTTGGCACCAGCTTGGCTGTTGGAATTAATAATAATAATAATAATTTATTTGTATCCTGCCCATCTGGCTGGGTTTCCCCAGCCACTCTGGGCAGCTCCCAACAGAATATAAAAACATGATAAAACACCAAACATGAAAAACTTCCCTCAACAGGGTTGCCTTCAGATGTCTTCTAAAAGTCAGCTGGTAGTTTATTTCCTTGACATCTGCTGGAAGGGCGTTCCACAGGGCGGGCGCCACTACCGAGAAGGCCCTCTGCCTGGTTCCCTGTAACCTCACTTCTCACAGCGAGGGAACTGCCAGAAGGCCCTCAGCGCTGGACCTCAGGGGGACCTCATGGGGGTGGAGACGCTCCTTCAGGTATACTGGACCTTTGCAAGGTGGCTTATAAGGTACCATCCAACCATCGTGGGGACTCCAGATTTATGTAGGGTCTACTCGTTAGCCTTTTCTTCTTTTCCTTTTCCTAGATGAGCCATTTTCCCAGGACTAGTCCCACCTGCCCCTCACTTCCCTCCACAATAAATGCAGAAACCGCCTTCTTGACTATTCAACCTACTGCTGGATGTAGGGATCAGGTGGGGTTGCTATGAGGAATTATAAAAAATATGGAGCAAGCCATTTGTGTCCACGATGAAAGAATTGCATTGACTGGGTTTGAGCCATTTTTATATGAGTTCTGATCAATCCACGCCTCTGCATCTCTGTCCTATTTCTCTGCCTGACAGGCACGTATAAGCATTCTGAAACACAGGCCAGTTGCTTCATCAGGCATCCTCAGTACATAAAGTTAATAGGTTACTTTGATGTAGTTTGTTAATCTTGAGATAGATCTTAGGGCCAGGAAGAGAGTTCAGGAAGAGAGTTCACAGAGATGGCAAATACTACCCATCCTTCCTCTCATGTTTACTGCTTGTTTATGACCTTCGGGGTTGCTGAATGCATTCCTCCTTTTTAGTTGTTTTAATTACCTCAGAAGTATGCATGCTTAAATTAGCTTTTTGTAGTTTAATTTTGTTCCCACGTGGGGTTTTTGAAATGCTCAGAGGAAATATGATTGGTTCTTTTCAACACTGTGTAAAAAGTTCTTTTGTGAATAAAACGACCTGGGCCAGGGGGTGGAGAGGAATTATTATTATACGTACCCCTCCCAGTCTTGCTGGTCAAGCCTCGTGTGTATTTTATTAATCAGAGTCCAATCCTTGCCTTGGGAACACTACACTGGTCTCATATGCTCATCCTGTCTTTGCACGCAGGGCAAGTCCCTAACTCACTGAGAGTTTGAGACCCATCAGCTTCCCTCGTCTGGTTTAGTCGGCCAGTTGTTCCTGGGATTGTGGCCGCTGTCACCTGTTAACAGCTTCTAGGAGCCACAGGTGAGAGCCCCAGGAGGAGCACAGCGGGTCCCCCGCCAGAGGCGTTTCCCCGTTCCCTAATACCCGGTGCACTCGAGTAGTCCCATAGCCTGGAACTGAAGAGGAGGTAAGTGACAGGCACAGGCACCCCCTGGACTGTTGGTAAGAAGCCAGGCAGCTGAGAGGCTAGCTAAGGGCAGACTGGGCTTGGTGAGGCAGTGGTTCCATCTCTCGAATGGACCAGTCTCCTCTGATTTCCAAACTGGTGCCAGGTTGATTAGTAGCAATAAAAAGTCACACACTATATGGATGAGAGAATGCCTGTGTAATTTATGTCTAATTTCGTTCATGCAACAGTGATAAACTCACATCCTCTGTGACTCTATTACATACTTTCCATTTAAGAATTCTGTTTAAGAATCCCTAAGCTTGGAGCTTCTATTATCACACGGTTACAGGATTGTGACTGTTGAAAGGCTTGTTTGCCTCTGTGGTATTTGGCTACTTGTTGGTTCACGCACTTTTGATTGAATTGTACTATTTGTGACTCCATCATATATTTTCTGTTTAAGAATTGTAAAAAATTGTACATGCTACTAATATTCTTGTTAGCCACGTGTTGCCTGTCATTGTTTATGGAGTTTGTGTAATTTATAATCCTGTGGACTCCACTTTTTTGGGTTCCCCAGCACTCACCACCATGAACAACTAAACTTACCTTAAATATCACAATGGTGCGGCTATTGGGGGAAAATCCCTTACTATAGCTATACAGAACAATGGACCCCACACATATCCTAGTGAGTTAAAGTTACTTGAATTTGTCCCAGAATTTTGCAGTTACTCTTTTATGTCTGTTCAACATAAATAAAAAAATAAAATAAAATAAAATATTATTTATAACTGCCCATCTGGCTGGGTTTCCCCAGCCACTCTGGGCAGCTCCCATCAGAATATTAAAAATACGATAAAGCATCAAACATTAACAACTTCCCTAAACAGGGCTGGCCTTCAAACAAGGCACTCCAAAATGAAAAAGTTACGCACTAGGTTGTTTTTTTGAATTTTTATTTTCATAATTCCAGCAACGTTTTAAACTCGTGTATCGGCTCCACAGCAAAGAGGTTACAGGAGATTCCTGGAGTGGGAATTATTCCCAAACCGGGGATAGGGGAACAGCGCCTCTAAGTCCACCCAGAATCTGGCAGAGAAGCTTCCTTCCAGCGCCAAAGCGGATGTCGAGATGGCCCCAGAAGGACTCTCAACCAACATCAACCAGCCCCACCCAAGGGATGGCTTGCTATATGAACTTTATGCTTCTCCAATGGGGAAGGAGCCCTCGACGCAGCTTTAAGGGCGACAAAAGCAATGGTCCCAGAGTCAGTCCTGACCACAGGCCATGGGGACTGGGCTGATAGGAGCGGCAGGTCAACCTGCGGGGAAAGTAACTCGCAGTAAACTCGCAGCTGGTGGCAAATTCCCTCCTCTTCCATGTGAGCAGGATTCACAACTCCAAGGGGACAGGAGAAGACGTCACAGCCACAAACGGAGCTTAAGGAAGCGAGCCAAGTTCCTATTTATAAAAGGCAGGTGCATAAGGAAATCTTCCAGAAGTTGAATATCCCGTAATATGATGGGGACGACAGGAAGGGCTCAGCAGCCAATCTGTTTCAACCGAACTGTGGCAAAACATCTCCTTTGGACCCCTGCTTTGGAAAGGCAATAGCAACCGCAAGAGTCCTGTGGAAGGACAGAACCAGAACCTCTGAAGTCCGGGATGAAGCCCTACAGAGGGATCCAGAAAACTGGAGAGCGGGCAGCTTAAGGCTGGCACACATCGCAGATCCGCAGGGGATCACCTTTGTCAGAGCGGCTGCCCCTTTAAGGAGGCCCCGATCCACCTCTATGGGGCAGGGGGCAGCGGCAAGCACCTAATGAGGAGCTCTGAGGCCTTCAGTAGCCCAGAGGCAGCGGGCATGGAGGAAATGGGGTCGCTGGGGGGTTGAACAGAGGAGGGAAAGCGAGCCATCCATTCTGGAGCCTCTTACCTTGGCAGATGGTGGAAGAAGTGGCACTGCCAAGGTATTTCCTTGCCCCTGCCCTACACCCACTGTACTGGGTTCATGGCTGGATCCCACAAACCACCGGGCATTCAACGTGCCACTCTAGGGGGCTTCAGCAGCTGTCTTTGAGGAGAGGACCCCAGAACTGGCCGCTGCAGACGTCATTGGAAAGGTCTTTTCCCCGTTTGGGGGTATTTTGTGGGGATTTGTGCCTGTGGCCCCCGGGGAGGGGAGAGGAGGCTGTGCCAAGGGCCAAACCTTCCAGAGAGCTGGAGCTGCTGCTATCAAGAGGGGTTCCTGTCTCAGCGCCGTTGCCTTCCCAGCCCCACTGATCCCTGGGCATTCAGCGCGTGCCGCCCCCCTGCAGGACGGGCAGAAATCTACGCCCCGGAGGTTGCAAGTCAGGCAGGTGCGTCCCTCAGGCGGACAGAGCCCAGGAGAAAAGAGAAAAGTTTGCCAAAGGAAAAGGAACTGGGGCTTATCGAGGCCGCAGAAACGGAGGAGGACTGCAGGGGGAAAATTAACAAGGCCCTCTCCACCTGCATCCACGGATGGTGTGTGGCCACAGCTTTGCCACACCGCAAAATCCTAGCTGGACCCATCTTGGCCAGGGAGAGAGTCCCCCTTCCTTCATAACGAGAGGTTTGGCCATCCCAGGAACGCTGCTCCACTTTCTGACCCATGTGAGGACTCAAAAGAGAGCGGTGCAGCAGGCCTGCAGTTTAGGCCCTGGGGATTACCGTATTTTTCGCTCTATAAGACACACTTTTTCCCTCCTAAAAAGTAAGGGGAAATGTGTGTGCGTCTTATGGAGCAAATGCAGGCTGTGCAGCTATCCCAGAAGCCAGAACAGCAAGAGGGATTGCTGCTTTCACTGCTCAGCGATCCCTCTTGCTGTTTTGGCTTCTGGGATTCAGAATATTTTTTCCCTTGTTTTCCTCCTCCAAAAACTAGGTGTGTCTTATGGTCTGGTGCGTCTTACAGAGCGAAAAATACGGTACGTCCTGGAGGTTTGCACGCAAAGGCAGGAAAACACACACACATACACACACACACAACCCGAGTGACTATCCCCACCTTACTGGGCTCTGCTAGGCCTCGCAAAGGCTGTTGGAGATTCCTGGGAGGTGCAAGCCTTAAACCCCAGCACAGGGAACCGGGCCAGGGAAACCCAGCAGGAAAAGCACTTTCTTGTCCCGCTGCTACCTCGCTTGCCAGGCACAGAGAAAGTTGTGCCAAATCTTGGGCGGCCCTTTCTGCTTGCTTCTCACCCCCAGCCTGGCTCTCCGTTTACCGGTCTGCCTTCCTGCCACCTGCACAAAGCCACAAAGTTGTGCAGGTCTCGGGGGAGAATGCCCTGTTTTCTCCCGAGAGAGGGGGTCCCTGGCTGCCTTGCTGAGCTCAAAGGGTCTGCCCGGACAACGCTCTCTGTGCCTGTTTGAGGGCCGCCCCCTCAACAACGGCAGGTCGAATTCTCCCGCCTCAGGCCCTCAAGTCCCCTGGGACTCGTCCGGCGGTGTTGCACCTCTTGCAGTGGAACAGACGGGCTCCGCTGGGCATCAGGGTCCCTTTGTAGGACAGCCACGACCCGCAGGTGTGGCAGCGCCGGCTCTGCATGCGGCTGTGGTTTTCCAGGTGTTCCAGCAGCAGCCCCTGGTGCACAAAAGTCCGGTCGCACTGCGGGCAGCGGAAAGGCCAGTCGTCCGAGTGCATCCGCCGGTGGGCGGCCAGGGCGGCCGGGTCAGTGAAGTAGACGCTGCACTCCAGGCAGGGGGCTGGCCGGCCGGGCGCTGGAGACTGCTGGTTCTGGTCGAAGGTGGGCGGGCCGGCCTTGCTGCAGACGGAGCAGGGCAGGGCCCAGTCGGCCGAGTGGACGCGCTCGTGGACGGCCAGCGACTTCTGGCTGGAGAAGCACAGGTTGCACTGGGCGCACGGGAACTGGGCGCCGGGCGCATGCGTCAGAAGGTGCTGCGAGAGCTGGCCCTGGAACGCAAAGCTGCGGTTGCAGCCCGTGCACTGGAACTTCCGCTTGCGGCTGTAGGGGTGGTCGGCGGAGGCCGTCCGCGGAGAGCCGTCCGCAGCACACATCTCACACTGGAAGAGGTTGCCTTCGACAGCTTTCCGCTCGGGGTCCTCCGTCGCGCTGGGTTGGGTGGCTGACTTCTCATTGGTTTCCTCCTCCTCCTCTTCTGCGGCCCTGCACGGCGTCCTGCGTCCAGCTGGGGCAAAAAGCAAACACTCTTTAGGAAAAGGGGGCTGGACAGGGGCAAGGAAAAGTCTCCTGAGGCTCACAGGAAGTTTTTAGATCATTGGGTCCATCCTGCTGAGTATTGTCTACACTGGCAGGCAGCCGTTGTGGGGGATTTCAGACGAGGAGACATTCCCAGCCCTACCTAGAGAGGTCACTGGGGGCCGAATCTGGGACCTCCTGCACGGCAAGCAGAGGCTCTACTGCTGAGCTCCCCTAAAAATAAAACAAGATTCTAGTCCTCAATGTTCCAAATCCAGGGCTGATTGAACAAAGGAGTCAGAGTGTTGCTCCATGTAGCTCTGTATTGCCTACACTGACTGGCAGCAGCTCTCCAGGGTTCCCCCCACCTTGCCGACAGATGCGACTGGGGATTTAGCCCGGAACTTCCCCGAATGTTTTAATTTGTTTTTGCTAATAATCTTACTGACTTATTCTTTTTGCAGACCACTTTGAAGTTTCAACTTTTGAATGGAAGAGGTAAAGAGTTTGGATTATCACAAAAGATGTGGGAGGAAAGGATTAATAATAATAGGAGCCACAAAGGGGAGGATGGAAATCCAGGAGAGTCCTTGGAATCTTGCTTTTATTATTTATGTGTGATATATTCTCTCCAAATTTTTTTTTTGAAAAACCAAAAAAATAAAAGTTTTTACTTTTGAAAAGTTAAAATAAGAATACAGTCATACCGTGGATTACAGACGCTTCGGGGTGCGCGATTTCGGGTTGTGCACCACGCCAAACCCAGAAGTACCGGAACAGGTTACTTCCGGGTTTCAGCAATTGTGCATGTGCAGAAGCACTAAATCACACTTTGCACATGCGCAGAAGCGCCAAATCCCGACCTGTGCGGATGCGACGGTGCGGGTTGCGAACGTGCCCCACACGGATCACATTCACAACCCGAGCGTCCACCGTAAGACTAAAGACAGATTAAAACTAGAAGGCACTTTCTAAACATCTGGGAAAGCTTTCCTAAGCAAGAAAGTTTTCAGCAGGTACCGAAGAGTATATAATGAAGGCTGATATCAATAAGCAAGGAGTTCCACAGTTTAGGTGCCGCTACATCGAAAGATTGAGTAAAGATCTTGCAGTTTGGCCTGGATGTGGGTCTGCCTGAAGAATGCTGTGGATCTTTAGGTAGCCACAACATCTACCCAGTAGTCTATTCTATGCCAAAAACTAAAAGGCCTTCCTCCTCTTTGCAGGGGGTTGGACTAGATGACCCTCTGAACCCCTTCTGACTCAACGGATTCTATGATTTTATGATTCTTCCCAAGTCAGCCCTCACCTGCTGGAACCAAGACCTGCTGATCCTCAATGGGCTGTTCTTCTTCCTCTTCCTCTTCCTCCTCCTCCTCCTGTTTAATCCAGGCAGGAACAAGGGGCCCTGTGGATGAGAGAGAGGAGACCGAAACTGGTCATCATTCCCCAGCAATCTTTTACGCCCCCTGCTGCCGCCCCCAAAGAACCCAACCGTCATTTTACTGACGGGAAAAGGCTGACATGCAGAAAAAGTCCAACGACAGCAGAGGCTGCGGACAAATGTCATCGCACACGGAGATGCTTTTTTGTTTATCAAGTCACTTTAAAATATGTATATTGCTGCATCATTAAAAATATATTTCAAAGCGGCTTACGGACACAAAAACATAAGATCATGGGTAGGCAAACTAAGGCCCGGGGGCCAGATCCGGCCCAATCGCCTTCTACTGCAAGTCCAGGAATCAGCATGTTTTTTACATGAGTAGAATGTGTCCGTTTATTTAAAATGCATCTCTGGGTTATTTGTGGGGCATAGGAATTTGTTCATTTTTTTTTTCAAAATATAGTCTGGCCCCCCACAAGGTCTGAGGGACAGTGGACCAGTCCCCTGCTGAAAAAGCCTGTTGACCCCTGCATAAGACCATTTAAAAGCGGAGCCCAATTAACCGCGGTGGAAGGAGGTGTCCTTAACTGCCTGCCTAGGACTGGCGGAGTACGGTAGGCATTTAAAAACTGGGCACAGAAGGCGCCTGCTGAATCTCTAGTGGCAGGGAGTTCCGCAGGACCAGGCCGACGACGCTCAAGCCTCTGTTTACTCATTGTCGTCAAACAAGCTTCACCAACCCGGAGAACGGTCAACGGCACTGCTGGCCTCTTCTTGGTGCTCATCCCGGGGCCCCGATCCAAGAAGGGCTCCTGCTTCTGTGCCCAAGGGGCCTCAACACTCACCGCTGCCAGGGCTCATGGGAGACGCAGGTTCTTCCTTGATGTGGATTTCCTCCTGCTCTTCCTTAATCTGCGGCCCCGTCTCGTCTTGAACAATCTGGAGTGCTTTGGGAAATAAAGAGGAAATTTCTGTATACTCCAAATGATTTTTTCTGGGAATCAAACCTCAACCGTCCCCCCCCCTTTTTTTTGCTATGGCATTTGGGGAACTTCTGACCCCAAGTGCTGCTAAGAAGCAGTGTGGATAAAAATCAATGATTTAAAAAAATAAATAAAAAATTGGATTTTTTTTTAGATCCAAATTGGATTTTTAAAATAAAATGTTTTCAGAGGAAAGATCTTTCTAAAGAGAGGACTCACCCAAGTCGGGATCGATGTCGAGGTTCATTTCTTGACTCTCTTCTGGGTCGTCACAGGGCCTCACCTCCTCCTTGACCTCTTCCCCGTCCCAGGAAGAAGCGTCCGTTGCAGCGATCGGGGATCCTGAGCCCAGGGAATGAATGAATTTTATTATTACGGTCACAGACCAGTCGTCCGGGTCACTTACACTATCAGCAAAATCATAAAACACAACAGGGATACACTGAATTGCAATTGGGTATAACAGAGACAATTCAGATTTAGCGGCAGTTAAAATATATATATTAAATGTTGAACACTAAAATATAACCTAAAATTATCATTTAGAACCTTAATCATTTTGGTAGTACAGCTTGTTCCCTACGTTTTATGGCAGTCGCACAGAATTTGGCCACCCTTAGCATAATCTCCAGATCCTTGTCCTCTTCCAGGAGTTTTAGACACTGAAGTTCGGACCCATTTGGAGATTTCTGTATAACAGGAGTGATAAATACCGAGCGTATATCCCCGTAGAAACGGCAGTGTAGCAAGAATTTGGACGAGCCCAGGGGAAACGAGGCCACGCATGACCTCTTGCTCTTCACTTAGCACATCTCCCATGCCCTAGAGCATCCCTGCGCAGACACTCGCTGCAGGCTCAGGAGGGCAAGACAACCAGAACCGCCACTCAGAGCGGCTGGGACTTGTGTCTGTGCTTGCTTTTTTCCTCCTCCAGACCGTTCCCTTTTCCTCGTGTGCCACATCCCAATTCTGAGATTCCTTAACGGCAGTAGAGTGGTACCTCAGTTTAAGAACAGCCTTGTTTACGAACTATTTGGTTTATGAACTCTGCAAAACCGGAAGTTGTGTCCCGGTGTGCGAACTTTTCCTCGGTTTAAGAACGGAAGCCAAACAGTGGAAGGGCACCGGCGGTGGGAGGCCTCGTTAGGGAAAGCGCGCCTCGGTTTAAGAACGGTTTCGGTTTAAGAACAGACTTCCGGAACGGATTAAGTTCGTAAACTGAGGTACCACAGTACAGTGGTGCCTCGCAAGACGAAAAGAATCCTTTCTGTGATTCTCTTCATCTAGCGGTTTTTTCGTCTTGCGAAGCAAGCCCATTGACGGATTAGCGGATTAGCGCTATTAGCGGCTTTTAGCAGCTTATCTGCTGATCGGATCAGCTGATAAGCGGCTTAGCGGCTTAGAAAAAGGGGGGGGGGAGGGAAAAAACCAGCAGGAACTCGCAAGACATTGTCGTCTTGCGAAGCAAGCCCATATGAAATTCCTTTTGCAAAGCACCTCCAAAACGGAAAACTCTTTTGTCTAGCAAGTTTTCCGTCTTGCAAGGCATTCGTCTTGTGGGGCACCACTGTACATAAAAAAATATGATGAGTCTTCCTTACTGGATCAGACCCATCTAGGCAAACATCCTGACATCACGGTGGCCAAGCAGCTGCCCCAACGTGAAGCCCAAAGCAAGACCTGACATTTTATCACATGTGGTGGGAATGTAAGAAAGTAAAGAACTTCTGGGAAATGATATATAATGAGATGAAAAAGATGTTGAAATATACATTCTTAAAAAAACCAGAAGCATTTTTACTTGGTATTATAGGCCAAGACATTAATAGACAAAATGTCAAACTGTTCTTATATGCGACAACAGCGGCAAGAGTATTGTTAGCCCAGAAGTGGAAGCAAGAAGAAATTCCGACGAAAGAAGAATGGCAGACGAAATTAATGGGCTATGCAGAATTGGACAAAATGACAGGAAGGATTCAAAACTGCTGCGCTCCCGCTGTACTCCGGAGGCTTCAGGCAACTATCCTTGAAGCCAAGGAGCCTGCATTCGCTCCATAAGATGCACACACATTTCCCCTTAATTTTTGGAGGGGAAAATGTGCGTCTTATAGAACGAAAAATACAGTAGTTTGGATCGGGGGATGGTCTGCGCCTACAGATCTGTACACAGAATCTGGCGACCATCCGGGTCATCTTATGAGCTTTGCCTAACAGAAAAAGGTCGGATTTTAGCTTTTCCGGGAGGTCAGTGAGCCTCACCAGCAGGGGATCAATGGTCTCACTACGTGCCTCTTCCTAAAAGGGACATCTAAAGAACAAGTGCTCTGGGCTTCCTATCTCCCCCAATGGACAGGCGCAAAGTCTCTGAGCATATGGGACTTTTTAAAAGGATCCTTCCAGGACCGGCGAGGGCAGAGCTGAGCTTCTGGCGAGTGTAAAGGCCCTTCTTGCATTTTTGGATACGAAAAAGAAGAGATTTGCTGCCGGTGCGGCTATCTCTCTCTCGATTTCTCCAATTTTATAGTCGGGGCACCTTGGGCAGTCCTGTTATCTCTCAGTGTCTGTGGTTCTTTGCTTGACCGTAGCTTCTGCCCGGCCCAACATCTTGCTCATGTGTTTTCATGTCCAAACAGTAACACTGCCGCCGGGAAAGTGGAGAGGGCCATTTAAGGGAGAAGGGGCTTGATCCCTCATCACCCCACCCACCTACCTGGTTCCACAGGCAGCTCCTCCGCCTCTGAGTCTCCGGGGTCTTCCACACGGGGTTCCTCCCCTCGCTCAATCTGGGACAGGATCCTGGGCTTGGAAATGGCATAGTCTGGCCACGGGAAAAGGAGAGGCGGTCAGTCTCATTCAGAACAGGGTGGTGGGGAATGAACAATGGGCAGAAATGCCAGGGGGGCACGAGGAAGAGGATGGGGGGGAGAGAATGCACATTAATTGGAATATAGAAGCAGCCTGCCCAAAAGCAGGTGTGGCACAGATATATTTTAACATCCTTTATTGTTGAAAAGATCACGACTCCTGCACACTGGAGGAACTTAGCCCTTTCAGCATATACTAAAAGTTATGGATCTCATGAACAAATCCGAATAAAATATACACACAATGACAGAAGGGATGTTATGTGATCTTCTAAACCGCGATTTGATGGTTCTGGATGACACAAACTGCGCTCAGTCAAAAAATGGAAGTCAAAACATTTGAAAGTGTGTGGCACAGATTTGATTTATTATAGGCAGAATCCGAGACCAGGGAGAAGAGTCGGTGAAAGAAGACTGGAAGAAATTTAAAGACTATTTACAGAAATATTGTAAAATTAAATGAATGTTAGAAGGATGTTGGATAGAAACTAAGTGGTTTCCAGCTGTAATGCTTTAAGAGATACGAAAAAAGGTTCACAAATGGGTAAAAGCTTAATGGTAAGGATTTGCTGAATTAACAAACTGAACTGGAATACAAAAAAGGGAGGTACGAGGAGGTCCGGGGAAATAAGTGTAAGGAAGTTATGCTATGGAAAATTAATGTGTTTTTAACTGTTTTTATTTTGTATGTTTCTTTTTATTTTTCATTTTTTTGTTATACCTTAAAAACTTTAATAAATATCTTTTTTTTAAAAAAGATTTGATTTATTATATTCCTACGCCACTTTTAATTCAAACATCTACTTCCTTTTAAATGTTGGTTTGCTTTGTTCTTGTTCCTACTGTCTACTTTGCAGTTCCGTTCTGCATTTCCACAGCGTGAACTGAGACCTTCGGACGAAGGACGGTACACAAATTCGATAAATAACAATTGAAAAATAGCATTTGATTGACGCTGGAGTGAGACTGAGTTGAGAAATAAGACTAAGAGCACATTTTGATATAGGAATGTATTAGATAATATGTAAAGAAATATACTATAATAAGAGTACATTCATTTGTAAAAAAGGAATATACAACGGGAAAGACAGGAAGTCTCGTGCGCTGGTATGTATATGATTTTGGGGGGGGAAATTGTTTTTGTTTTTTGTTTTTGTTCTTTCTTTCGTTTTGTTTCATTTTCTTTCTAGGTATATAGAATCTGTATATAATTTTTGTATACATGTTGGAAATTATATTATAGTAAGTCCTGTGATGTAGTATGACAACATTTACCAATGTAATATAAGAATGTTAGCAAATAAATAAAATGCAAATTCAAAAAAGAAGAAGATAACAATTGAAAAATAGAATAGCCTTCAAAGCGGCTTACAAGCAACAGGCAGCGATAACGCAATCACACGTAACGGCACAGCACAAAGACGCCGTAAATCGTTTGGGAGATTTAAGAGAGAAAGAGAGGCACAGATCCCGCCTGGGGGTCGATGCTCTTACCCAGCGAAACCAGCATCTCGTAGTTGCTCCTCATGACCCCTTTGTACAGCTCCTTCTGCCCCTCGTCCAGGTTGGCCCACTCCTGAGCGTCAAAATGGACCGAGATGTCTCCAAAGGTCACTGGCACCTGGGGTGGAAAGAGTCCCACACGTCAGAGCTCCCGCCTCCGCCCGTCGTGTCCAGAGATCTTTCCCCCTCTGCCCAATTTTGATGTCTTATTCAACAAAATTCAGCTCAGGCCTAGAAGGTCTCAGCAAATCTTCCCAAGAGGTCTTGCCCCAAGGAAGCAGCTGCGAAAACTGAAAAATTCTTGCCCAGTTCCTTCCCCAGCAGCCTAAGGCTCAGTTGTCTTGGCGCTCTTTGCTCCACCCTCTTCAGACCTCTACTGCTTCTGGGAGGCAGGAGAGAGGCAAGCTGGTCCCTGTCTTCTTCCACAGGCTGCCGACACGCAGCTTCCGATTTTGGGCTGACATTTGCAACAGCCTCTTCCTGCTCACCAAACCTCACCAAACTCCCAACACTGCTCCCTCCTTTCCTCTGACCACTGGGCTCTGAGCCTTCATCCCCTGGGGGTTCCCTTGGGGATCCCCCACGTCCAGCCAGGGCATGTCAGGTCAGGACTCTGCACCATTTCAAACAACACAGCGAGAATACCAAAAGCTAAAAACAAATAAGGGATCGCTGTTAAAAAGTAAATTAAACTCCGAAAGAATGTTTGATAATCCATAACAACACAGATTATAAATAAGGCACAGCATAATAATAATAATAATAATAATAGTAAATTTTATTTATACCCCGCCCTCCCTGGCCAGAGCCGGGCTCAGGGAGGCTAACACCAGTAAAATTACAGGAAAAACATAATAGGAAAAAGAAACCAATTTAAAATACAGGTTAAAATGCAATTTAAAATGCAGCCTCATTTTAAAAGTAGCTCATAGATCAAAACCATAAGGGGAGGGAAACATAAGGGTCAGACTGAGTCCAAACCAAAGGCCAGGCGGAACAGCTCTGTCTTGCAGGCCCTGCGGAAAGATGTCAAGTCCCGCAGGGCCCTAGTCTCTTGGGACAGAGCGTTCCACCAAGTCGGGGCCAGCACTGAAAAGGCCCTGGCGCTAGCTGAGACCAATCTAAGCACCTCGCGACTTGGGACCTCCAAAATGTTGTCATTTGTGGACCTTAAGGTCCTCCACGGGGAAGACCAGGAGAGGCAGTCCTTTTCTTCCAAAGCAGACCGTTCCCAAAGGCCTGTCGGAATAAAGGTGCCTTCACTTGCAGGTGGAAGAACAAGGAGGGACTCCAGAGGCCATCTAGTCCAACCCCCCGCAAGGCAAGAATCACAGCTAAAGAAATCCTGACCAATGGCCAGCCACCCTCTGCTTAAAAAAACCTTACGTTATGTTGGAGGCGATGACAGGAAACCGGGAATTATGTTCACGTGTGGTCGGGGTGTACAATTTTTCTGGCAAAGGGTGTTAAAGGACATAACAGAAATCACTGGGTTAAAGCGGACCAAAAGTCCAGAGATGGCATTATTATCAATTTACGACAGGGCGGAAGGTTCACAAGCTATGAAGGAATTGGAGGATGGATGGCAGCTAACGGATTGAGGTTGAATCCTGACAAAACAGAAGTACTGTTTTGGGGGGACAGGAGGCGGGCTGGTGTGGAGGACTCCCTGGTCCTGAATGGAGTAACTGTGTCCCTGAAGGACCAGGTGTGCAGCCTGGTAATCATTCTGGACTCACAGCTGTTCATAGAGGCACAGGTCAGTTCTGTGTCCAGGGCAGCTGTCCACCACTCCACCTGGTACGCAGGATGAGACCCTCCCTGACCGCAGACTGTCTCGCCAGAGTGGTGCATGCTCTGGTTATCTCCTGCTTGGACTACTGCAACACGCTCTATGTGGGGCTACCTTTGAAGGTGACTCGGAAACTGCAATTAATCCAGAATACGGAAGCCAGACTGGTGACTGGGAGCGGCTGCCGAGACCACATAACACCAGTCCTGAGAGATCTGCATTGGCTCCCAGTACGTTTCCGAGTACAATTCAAAGTGTTGGTGCTGATCTTTAAAGCCCTCGGTCCTGTATACCCGAAGGAGCGTCTCCACCCCCATTGTTCTGCCCGGACACTGAGGTCCAGCAAGGGCCTTCTGGCAGTTCCCTCACTGCGAGAAGTGAGGTACAGGGAACCAGGTAGAGGGCCTTCTCGGTGGTGGCGCCTGCCCTGTGGAACGCCCTCCCACCAGATGTCAAGACAATAAACAACTATTTTACTTTTAAAATACAACTGTTCCCTGTTCAGGGAAGTTTTAAATGTCTGATGCTGTATTGTTTTTAATATTTTGTTGGAAGCCGCCCAGAGTGGCTGGGGAAACCCAGCCAGATGGACGGGGTATAAATAATAAATTATTATTATTATTCACAAATTTATTGACAGCTGCATGAGTTATGATAGCTAGGAAGTGGAAGGGGCAAGCAGAATATAAAATAAAAGAATTGTCTAAAGAAGTGTGGGATATAGCTATTAATGATACATTAACATGTGCCTTTAAGGTAAGACTGGGAATACACAGGAGAAATGATTTTGGGGAGATATGGAGAATGTTTGTAGAATTTGAACTGTTAAAACAGAAAGGGGTCAAACCATCACAAGAGGTGTTGAAATTTTGGGAGGTTGGATAGTTACAATGGAATGGTCTCAGTGGTGGAGTGCACATGTTTATTCTTATTTATTTATGATTATTATTTTGTCCAAAAATAAGTAAGAATAAAACTTCCGTGAAGGACAGCCCACCACCTCCTGATGGGAGTCCATTCTTCTTCCTGTCAGAAAGTTCTTCTTGACGTTTATTTTGGAACCGCTAGGCCCTGTCTACCTCACAGGGCTGTTGTGAGGATAAGATGGGGATTGTCATGTAAGCCGCCTTGAACTCCGTGGAGAAAAGGCGGGATGCGAAAGTAATGAAGAAGAAGAATCGCAGCAAAAGAAAGAGTCCCTGTATACAACTTGCACCTTAATATCAGCAAGACAAAGGAGATGGTGTTGGACTTTGGGAGGAAGAGAGGAGAACTAGCCCCGCTGTGTGGAGAGAGTCTCTTAGGAGTTTATCTCAGGGAAGACCTTAGTTGGAAAATCAATACAACCCAGGTGGTTAAGAAAGCCCAACAGAGACTCCATCTCCTCAGAGTCTTGCGGAAGAACGATGTCAATCAACATCTGATGATCTCCTTCTACCGGTCCACAACAGAAAGTGTCCTTTCCTACTGCATCACGGTGTGGGACGCTGGTTTGACATCAATGGATAGGAAGTGCCTACAGAGGGTGGGGAATACAGCACAAGATATTATGGGCTGTCCCATGAATCTGCTGGATGAAATAGCGGGAAAACGTTGCCTCAGGAGGGTGAGGAAAATTCTCAGCGATGATTATTCACACCCTGGCTGGCTCTTTCTTGATCTCCTGCCCTCGGGCAGAAGATATAGAAGCAAAATTAGTCGCACCAACAGGGTAAAGAATAGCTTCTATCCGTGGGCTGTTAGGCTGCTGAATGAAAAGAGAACAGGGCAACTGACTTTTGGGTTTGGTGGGTAAACAAGGGGAATTAAGACCAAGAGAGCTGAGTGGGGGGTGCTCGTGTAATCTCGCCGTATACAAGTTGTACAAGTGACAATAAAGTATTTCAATAAAAACCTCCAAGGAAGGAGCATTCAACACATATAGTTTGTATAATTTGCATATAATTTGTATAATGTACATATAATTTGTAGTGTAAATTAAGCCAGCCGGGGCAAGGTTACCTGAGGGATTTCTCCTTTAACGCCCGGAGGAAGCCTCAGGATCCAGAAGTTGCGGTTCTTCAGCAGGTTCTCCAAGTTGTCCAGCCTCCTCTGGAGTAGGCTGTTCTCCCGGATCAGGGTCCCGAGCGCGGACAGCTTGCTCTCCAGCTCCTGCCCCATCTCTGCCACCACCCTCTCGCAGACAACCCACTTCTCCTCCGCAGCCACCATCCTCCTCTCCAGGCCCTGAAGCCGAGCGCCGGGAGAAGGAAGCGCCATGTCTGTGGCTTCCACGGCGGACCACGAAGACGCCTCCGGGACGGGCACCTTCCCCTCCCCGTTAAACGTGGCCTTGCAGGGCACCGCAGGGCGTGACGGCAGCTGGCGGCCGGATTCTGAAACCTCAAACTCCATGACTTGCTCTGCAAGGGTGGAGGAAATGGAATCAGGAAATTGTAGAGTCGGAAGGGACCGCCAAAGGTCATCCAGACCAGCCCCGTGTGATTCAAGCGCTGGATGAGAATTGAGCCTCCAACACAATTAGAGAGCAGGAAAAGGAATGCCTTTCAGGGGCCGCTTACCGGAAGCTGTGAAATTTCACCGCTGGGGACAGGGTCCGGGGTAAGAGTCGCTTGCCAGGTTTTGATGCCCCTTATCGGAACCAAGACACCAAAGTTGGAGAGAGATGTGCGCCGCGTTGGGGATGCCCTTCACCCTAGGAAAGGGGGCCTTGGGGGAAAGTTGGCAAGCTGCCAAGAGGGAAGAAAGCCAAAAGCTTAGATGCCATCCTCCCTTAAGTCCCGTACCCAAAAGCAGTGGCGTAGCGTGGGTTGTCAGCACCCGGGGCAAGGCAAGTAATTTGTGCCCCCTAACCCGTGGATTTGCGCCCCCTAACCCTAACCCCCAGATGTTGCGCCCGGTGCGGCCGGCCCCCCCTGCACCCCCCACGCTACGCCACTGCCCAAAAGCAAAGGTGTACTCCCCCCCCCTTTTCAAGCCAGAGTAGGGCTCCTGCAGCACCCCCAGAAACATCTTTCGAAAGCAGCAGGACCCTCAGCACCTTCGCTGCACCTCCAAAATAATCAGCAGGAATCTTCCCTGCCTCTCTTCTGCTTTATCCGACCTAAGGCGTCCTCAAGGAACCCCCAAAGTGCTTTGCTGCACCCCAAGGCACCCTGAAATGCAAGTGAACAGCCCTTCTGCACCCCAAGGCACCCTGAAATGCAGAAGATCAGCCCTTCTGCACCCCAAGGCACCCTGAAATGCAGCTGCCTAGCTCTTCTACACACAAGGCACCCTGAAATGCAAGTGATCAGCCCTTCTGCACCCCAAGGCACCCTGAAATACAGATGATCAGCCCTTCTGCACCCCAAGGCACCCTGAAATACAGATGATCAGCCCTTCTGCACCCCAAGGCACCCTGAAATACAGATGATCAGCCCTTCTGCACCCCAAGGCACTCTGATATGCAACTGCCTAGCCCTTCTGTACCCAAGGCACCCTGAAATGCAAATGACCAACCCTTCTGCACCCCAGGCACCCTGAAATGCAGAAGATCGGCCCTTCTGCACCCCAAGGCACCATGAAATGCAACTGCCTAGCCCTTCTGCACCCCAAGGCACCCTGAAGTGCAAATGCTCAGCCCTTCTGCACCCTGAAATGCGGCTGCCTAGCCCTTCTGCACCCAAGGCACCCTGAAATGAAACTGACCGCCCCCTCCGCGCTCACCCCCCACCCCTTTGCAATACCCTCAGCCCGCCCAGCCGCTTCTCTCCCGCTTTTGTCTCCCGCGCACAGCCCCACACTTGCCTTGGGTCCGTGGGGCCGGCACTGCGCATGCTCGCGAGGACCAGGCCTGGGCGACGAAGAGCGACTCCGCACCCCCACCTGCAGGGCAGGAGGAGAAGCGCAGGGAGCCGGCCGCCGGAGGGCTACGCAAGCTCCCCGCTTCACCGGATTGGCGCACAGGGTGGAAGAATTTGCATAGGCACGCCCCCTTCCATGTACGGCGCGGAGATCTCTGCTCTACCGGGCGCTGTCGAACTACAACTCCCATCATCCCTTTCCATGGGGCGCGTTTGCTGGGGCTGATCGTTGCTTATCTATGGTTGCATTTATTTGTTGCAGACTTTTTATGTTATTTTATTTCATTTCATTTTTGGTTGCATTTGTTGCAGACTTTTTATTTTATTTTATTTTATTTATGGTTGCATTTGTTGCAGACTTTTTATTTTATTTTATTTTATTTATGGTTGCATTTGTTGCAGACTTTTTATTTTATTTTATTTTATTTATGGTTGCATTTGTTGCAGACTTTTAGAAGACATCTGAAGGCAGCCCTGTTTAGGGAAGCTTTTAATGTTTAATAGACTATTGTATTTTAATATTCTGTTGGAAGCCACCCAGAGTGGTTGGGGGAACAAATTATTATTATTATTAGCCTCCGTGGTTTGTTGCCTTCAATGACATCTGACCAGTTTCAATGGTCAGAAACGACAAGCGGCAAGAGAAGTTGATGAACTATATAGAACTGGCAAAAATGACAGATAGACTAAGAGAAAAAGACAACAGAGACTTTGAAAAAGATTGGGAACCATTCATATTATGTTTGCAGAAACAAAGAAAGTCAATAGACGATGGCAGGATTGAAATAATCATTCACATTATTAGCATTAGAAAATGTTTAGAAGATAGTGAAAGATGATGGTGTAGTCACCGTTATTTTTATGTCTTTAGGTTCGATGTTATGTTATTAATAACTTTTTCCATTAAGAGATAGCAAAATGGGCGAAAAGAGAAACAAACCAGAAGCGGAAGTTGGGGGAAGCCCTGGAGGGGAGGGAGGAATATATAGAAAATGTTAAGAATTTGAGATGTATGTAATGAATGAAAAAGAAAAATGAATATGAAATATACTTAGAGTCGCAAAGTGATTTCATGCTCTTTATTCAGCTCATAGTGGTGAGGAGGAATGGATGAAAGTCCCCTCACAGTATCTGCTTTATATACATTATTTACACAATGGGCTGCACATGATTGGCTAATTCCAGAATTCTACTGTAAGCCAATCAGGTTGTGGATTCACTTCTATCTGGAGCAGGATTGGGTGGTTCCTGCCAACCAATCATACTGCTGCATTGTTCTAGGACCAATCAGACTGCTGCATTCTCAATCCTATTGTTCTAGGACCAATCAGACTGCTGCATTCTGAATCCTATTGTTCTAGGACCAATCAGACTGCTGCATTCTGAATCCTATTGTTCTAGGACCAATCAGACTGCTGCATTCTGAATCCTATTGTTCTAGGACTAATCAGACTGCTGCAATTTGGATCCTATTGTTCTCAGTACATAACACCCCTCCCCTCTAAGTTCCAGTCCTGCCCGGGAGGTCGCATTCATAGTCCTCAAGGTATGCCGGCGGCCTACGTGTGCGTTGCGGCCTGGGGTGTTCCCTGGTCCGGGCTCCAGGTTCTGGCTCGTGTTCCAAGGATGCTGGCTGTGATGGGGTTGTTTGGTCTGGTGCAACTGGCTCGCTCAGTCGTGGTTCTGGTTCCGGTGTCCTTTCGGCCTCATGGGTCCTCTCTGTATTTACTGATTCTGCCTCTCCTGCTGGCCCCTCCTGCTCTATGGGCCTCACTGCCCCGCTGTTCCCTTGGGACTCCTCTGACCTGTCCTCATCCTGGGTTTCTCCCGGGAATCGTCGCCGTATCTGGTCGCAGTGGCGGCGCCAGCATTGCCCCCCATCCGTTAGCACCTCGTATGACACTGGGCCAGTGACCCTGGTGACTGTGGCGGGTACCCATGCTGGGCCTGCCCCAAAATTCTTTGCGTACACTGGGTCCTGGGCCTCGAAGGTCCGGGGGTTCCTGCCTTCCCCCACCACTACCTCATCCTGAGCTCTATCGGGGTGAAGGCGGTCCAATCTGATTGCAAGGCGCCGACCCATTAGTAGTTCAGCGGGGCTCCGGCCAGTCGTTGAGCTGGGGGTGCTGTGCTGTGCTAGGAGGAATGTGGCAAGGCGGTACTCCCAATCCCCTTGCGTCATGCGGCGAAGGGCGTCCTTGGTGGTCCGCACCATGCGTTCTGCTTGGCCATTGGTGGCAGGGTGGAACGGCGCCGAACGGATGTGGCGGATGGCGTTCTGTGCTGTGAAGGTTTGGAATTCTCCTGACGTAAATGCAGTCCCGTTGTCTGAGACGAGAGTGTCAGGGAGCCCATGGGTTGCAAACAGCCTGCGTAGTACCCGGATGGCTGCGGACGTGGAAGTGGACGGTACCAGTGCGACTTCCAGCCATTTGGTGTAGGAGTCCACCACTATGAAGAATGTTTTCCCCTGAAAGGGGCCAGCGAAATCCACATGCAGGCGTGACCATGGTGCTCGGGCGGACTCCCAGGACTGGACTGGGGCCCTTGGGGGATCTGGGCGGGATTCTTGGCAGGCCTGGCAGTGTTTGACCCAGGTCTCTATCTCTCCATCAATCCCCGGCCACCACACATAACTCCTGGCAAGGGCCTTCATTCTTACTACCCCTGGGTGTGTCTCGTGTAGGGCTGTGAGGACCCTTTTGCGGAGGGGCTGGGGAACAACGACCCTGCTTCCCCATAACAGGCACCCCTTGTGGGCCGACAGTTCATGTTTGCGGGTTGTGTAGCCGGCGAATTCTGGCCCGGGGCTGCTGCTGGGCCATCCCCTCCACACCCAGTCCAGGACTCGGGAGATGACCCTATCTTTCTTGGAATGGTGGGCAACTTCTTGTGCCTGAATGGGGCGGTCGGGAAGCAGCTCCAGGCTCATAACCTCTTGTGCAGGTGCTGGGTCAGGGCCTGTTTCCGGTAGTGGTAGCCTGCTGAGGGCGTCCGCATGGCCCATCGCCTTCCCAGGTCGGTGAATCAGTGCATACTGGTAGCTGGCAAGGAAAATTGACCACCTGAGGACACGAGGAGACAGCACTTGGGGGGTCTGCTTTTCGGGGGCCAACAAGCCAAGCAACGGCTTGTGGTCAGTCACCACGGTGAAGGGCCGCCCGTACAAGAAATCATGGAATTTTTTTACTCCCTTCACGATTGCCAGACCCTCCTTGTCGATTTGCGAGTAGTTCCGCTCGGTTGCGTTGAGTGTCTGGGAAAAGTACGCCACCGGTACCTCTCTTCCATCCGGGAGTTGGTGCCCCAGGACAGCGCCAATGCCATAGGGTGAGGCGTCGCATGCTAGCACCACCGGCAGCCTCTCGTCGAAGTGTGCCAAGACAGAGTTTGAGACAAGCAAGTCCTTGACTGCCTGGAATGCGGCCTCCTGGCGCTGGCCCCACACCCAAGGGGCCCGCTTGTCTAGGCTACTGCCGCCTTGTGGGGAAGGAAGGAATGGTAAAAGTTCAGTAGTCCCAAGAAGGCCTGAAGTTCAGTCTTGCTCTTGGGCGCTGGGGCATCACAAATGGCCCGTACCTTGTCCCCAGTCGGGTGGACCCCTTCTGCGTCCACCATAAATCCCAGAAAGTCCACCTGAGGCACTCCTAGTAGACATTTTTCCCTCTTCACCTTGAGACCCGCCGTCTGGAAACGGTGTAGAACGGTGCGGAGGCGGTCCTCGAACTCCTCTGGTGTGGGCCCGGCAATCAACACATCATCGAAGAAGGGGGTGATGCCAGGAATCCCTTTAAGGAGCGAGTCCATTAGATTCTGGAATATGCCTGGTGCCACGCTGACCCCGAATTGCAGCCGCTTTACCCTGAACGCTCCTCTGTGCGTCACAATCGTCTGTGCCTCTGCTGTGGCCTCATCTACTGGCAGCTGTTGATATGCTTGGGCCAAGTCCAGCTTGCCAAAAATTTTCGACCCAGCCAGGGTGGCAAGGACATGGCTGACCACTGGCACTGGGTATGCATGGGCCGTGAGGGCCTTGTTTATGGTACATTTGTAGTCTGCGCAGATGCGGACCGAACCATTAGGCTTGACGGGTGTGACGATTGGGGTTTCCCAGGGGGCATTAGGCACCGGCTCCAGCACTCCTTGCTCCACGAGTCGGTCCAATTCCTCGTCTATACGGGGTTTCAAGGCGAACGGGACCCGGCGGGCCTTGAGCCTGACCGGTCGTACTGCGGGGTCAAGCTGTAGCGCAATGGGGGGGCCCGTATACTGTCCCAATTTCCCGTCGAAAACCCCTGGAAATTCCTTGCAGATGGCGTCCACGTCCACTTGTAAGGTAGTGTGGTTCACCCCGGTGATGGCTAGCCCCAGTGGTCCAAACCATGCCAATCCCAGTAAGCTAATGTAGGGGCCCTTGACCACAAGCAAGTCCAGTTGCCGCGTCCGCCCTCGGTATTGCACCCTGAAGGTCCCCACCCCCATTGTGGGGACCTTACGTTTCTGGAAGTCCCGTAGGGTGAATGGGGCCGGCCTGAGTTTGGGACCCCCAGTAGGACACAGTTTCCTTAAGGTCCTTGCCGAGATTATGGATAGAGTTGAACCCGTGTCAAGCTCCATGCGGCATGGGGCCCCCTCTATCTGTACCTCTACATAAATTTTCTCTACGTTGGGGTGGGGCAACTGGTATACCTGGCAGTCCGTGAGCTCCGTCGAGTTGCCTTGGTGCGTTGGGCCCCGGGACCTGGGGCTCTTGAGTTGGTCATCTGATGCCTGGTGTCGGGTGGGCCGAGCCCGACACACCCGGGCGATGTGTCCCGATTTTCTGCACTGCCTGCACTCTGCGTTGCGGAAACGGCAGGTCCTCCTCTCGTGACTCTCCCCGCAGCTTGCGCAGTTTCCTCCTTCTCGTCGAGGCAGCTGTGGTTTGTGCGCTGCTTGAGTGCGCTGCTGTACTCGGTGCACCTCCTCCCTGTCGGATCCTGAGTCGTCGGTGAGGTCTTCGTGGTGGACCCTCGGTTGGGATGGCAGGCTCGGCCGTGCCTCTTGCGTCGATCTCTCGGCAGCTTCCGTTGCCAGGGCCTCCTCCAGAGCGACCTGGAACGTTAGGTCCTTCTTAGCGTAGAGGCGTCGTTGCAGCTTCTCATCCTTCAGGCCACCGACGAGGCGGTCACGAAGCATGTTCTCCAGCTCTGAGAAGTTGCAGAACCGGGCGGCTTGGCGGAGAGAGGTCACAAACCCAGTTATGGTTTCCCCAGGGGCTTGTCGCTTTGCGTAGAAGGCATTTCGACGAGCCACCACTGAGGGCTGCGGCGAAAAGTGCCCCTTCAGCTGTTCCATTATTGTTTTGTATGGAACAGTAGCGACGTCTTCAGGCGCAAGGAGAGCCCGGGCGATTTCAAACGTCTCCTCTCCGCAGACGCTGAAGAATATCGCCCTCTTCTTGGCGTCTTCTTCGTCGGTGACCCCTTTGGCTTCTAGGAGGAAGGTGAAACGGGAGGCATACGCTTCCCAGTCTCCAGATGCTGGGTTGAATGGCGAGAAGCTGCTGTTGGCTGCCATTCTGAGTTCCTTGTGTCCCGGAGCTGAAGCCTGGATACACGGTGCGAGGCAGCGGTGCAGCAGGTGGCGTTGCTGCGGTGCTGTGTGTGGCAGTCAGCTCAGCGGGATCCCACCTTCGTCGCCAGTGAAATATACTTAGAGTCGCAAAGTGATTTCATGCTCTTTATTCAGCTCATAGTGGTGAGGAGGAATGGATGAAAGTCCCCTCACAGTATCTGCTTTATATACATTATTTACACAATGGGCTGCACATGATTGGCTAATTCCAGAATTCTACTGTAAGCCAATCAGGTTGTGGATTCACTTCTATCTGGAGCAGGATTGGGTGGTTCCTGCCAACCAATCATACTGCTGCATTGTTCTAGGACCAATCAGACTGCTGCATTCTCAATCCTATTGTTCTAGGACCAATCAGACTGCTGCATTCTGAATCCTATTGTTCTAGGACTAATCAGACTGCTGCAATTTGGATCCTATTGTTCTCAGTACATAACAGAATATTTTTTTAAAAAAAAGAAACGACAAGTACAGTCTGGAAAGTGCTCAACCCCTTATGGGTTAGACAGGGGAATAATTTTGTTCAAAACACACCTCCCCCACTATTACGTAATTTGCTTATAAAACGAAAAGATCGACAGAGGACGCTGTGGCAATTGCCCTCCATGCCGTTCTTGCACATTTGGAGCAGCGGGGGGGGGGGGGGGTTATGCCAGACTGCTTTTTTTAGATTTCAGCTCGGCATTTAATACCATTCTACCACAACGTCTGATGTCTAAACTGGAAGATCTGGGGCTGCCGTTATCACTTTGTGGGTGGATATTGGACTTTTTGTCACACCGCCCCCAGAGGGTTCGGTTGGGCCCTTATACCTCTAGTATGCTTAGGACTAACACAGGAACACCACAGGGATGCGTACTCAGTCCGCTCCTTTATATTCTCTACACGTACGATTGTGTCGCTGCTTACCCTAGTAATAGGGTTGTCAAATTTGCAGATGACACAACCGTGATTGGGCTCATCTCTGAAAGGGAGGGTGAAACAGACTATAGAGATGAGGTGGAGCGGCTGACAGAGTGGTGCAGAGCTAACAACTTGCTCATAAATACAAGGAAGACAAAGGAGCTTGTGGTGGACTTCAGGAGACAGAAGAGCAATGTCCAGCCACTTTTGATTGATGGGGTCTGTGTGGAGAGGGTAACAACGTTCAGATTTCTGGGCATTGAATTACAAGAGGATCTGTCCTGGAGTGTCAACACAAGGGGGCTTGTGAAGAAGGCGCAGCAGAGACTGTAATTTTTGAGAATTCTAAGGAAAAACCATCTTCCGCAGAAACGGCTGCTTGCCTTCTATCACTGTGCCATTGAGAGCGTGCTCACTTATGGCTTATGTGTGTGGTACGGAAGCTGTACTACCCGGGACAGGTTGGGGTTGTGCAGAGTTGTTAAGGCAGCAGAGAGCATTGTTGGCTGCCCACTCCCCACCTTAGAGCAGATTTATGCCACAAGGTGCCATAGGAAGGCACTGGACATAGTAAAAGATCCATCGCATCCTGGTCACTGTCTCTTCGAGCTCCTGCCGTCGGGACGGAGATACAGGACGATGAAGACAAGAACGAGTCGTCTTAAGAACAGCTTCTTCTCCAGAGCGATCTCGGCCCTGAATGGGAAGCCCGGACTTTGAAAGTCATCTAATCTCCCTTGCTGTATTATACTGTATTGTTTAATTAGTGTTTTTATAGTTGATTTGATTTTGTGTGGAGTGCCCTACCTGGGTGGATGGAGCAGCCAAGTAATTTCGTTGTCTCCGAGAGGGGGCAATGACAATAAAGATATTATTAATTATTATTATTATTATTATTATTATTATTATTATTAATATTAATTGTGGCTTAAGGCTCAGGCTTAACCCTCTCATGGTACGGTAGAGTTGGAAGGGGCCCATGGGTCATCTAGTCCAACCCGCTGCACTCACAGCCAAAGATCCCCTGACAGATGGCCATTCAACTCTCCTTAACAGCCTCCACCGCTGGTATTGAGGGCCCACCGCTTTCTGAGCTGGTCTGTTGAACGGCTCTTGCCGCCAGAACGATCTTCCTCAAGCTGGGTCACAATCTCCTTTCCTGATATTTGACTCTGCTGTTTCGGGTCCTTGCTCCATCTTCCACACAACAGCCCTAAAGATACCTGCAGATGCCTATCATGATGTCTCACCTGTCAAGCTCAGCCCTCCACTGGAGTCAAAAGATCTAACTCCATTCACACATTATTTCATTCAGTTGGTTAGAGTGTGGTGCTAATAATAATAATAATAATAATAATAATAATAATAATAATAATAATAATTTATTTGTACCCCGCCCATCTGGCTGGGTTTCCCCAGCCACTCTGGGCGGCTTCCAACAAAGATTAAAAACACATAAAAATGTCACACATAAAAAACTTCCCTGAACAGGGCTGCCTTCAGATGTCTTTTAAATGTCAGGTAGTTGTTTATCTCTTTGAAATCTGGTGGGAGGGTGTGCCACCACCAAGAAGGCCCTCTGCCTGGTTCCCTGTAGCTTCACTTCTCGCAGGGAGGGAACTGCCAGAAGGCCCTCGGAGCTGGACCTCAGTGTCTGGGGGGGGGGGCTGAACGATGGAGGTGGAGACACTCCTTCAGGTCTACTGGGCCTTTGAGGCCGTTTAGGGCTTTAAAGGTCAGCACCAACACTTTGAATTGTGCTCAGAAACATACTGGGAGCCAATGAAGGTCTTTCAAGACTGGTGTTATATGGTTTTGGCGGCCACTCCTGGTCACCAGTCTGCATTCTGGATAACTCTTCAGAAGTCAGGTTCAAGGTTCTTTGAGCAGATGTGCTAAAACCAGAATATTTGGCGAGGTAGGCAGCACATAACAGGAAGGGCAGCATACCCCCATTCTGCTACTCTCAATGAAATCCAAATATTTTTCAAGCAGATGTTGCAAACCAGCGAAGGACCGCCAAGCCTGAGAGATCTGCCTGCCCTATGTGGTTGCGTGCAGCACATGAAGGGCGCATGGACGCAAAACTTGTCACTCCAGTGTGCCTGGCGACACCAAAAGACCTCTTTGTTTGGATCCCAAGGGCAAAAGTGAAAGGCCAAAATAATGAAAGGGGCTATTTGGGAGCTACTCAGTCCCTGATTTCTACCAGCCACAACCCCACATCCCCATCAAACGCATCTTCAGTGCCTTGCACGGTGCAAAACCTGGTGATGCAAAGTTTTGAGAGGAGGGAGGTGCATGCTCAGGTATTGGGTTCAAAACAGCACGGAATGCGGACACAAATGTCTTCGCCAACCTAGTACCCTCCAGCTGCTATGGACTGCAATTCCCAAGCTGGGGCAAATGTGAACTGTAGTTCCATGCACCCGGAAAGTGCCACCGATTGGCCAAGGCTGTCTCTACTTATAGAGAATGGAATTATTTCAGTGCTTCCTTGCAAGAGCAGGACGGACGGGGACGGGGACGGACGAATTGTTCAAAGACAGAAGAGCAGAAGTTCTTTCTAATACCTTTAAAACAGGAAAATGTGGAACGGAGGAGGAGGAGAGGAGAAAGAAAAACCACACGACGCTCCCGTTTGCATTTCCAGTGTGTATCTTTCCCCCCAGGTAAGCCTTTACAGCAGGATTACAAAATCAGGAAAAAATATATCTATCCAAAACCACAACACAGAATGTCCAGCCCCTAAAGGACAAAAGTTTGGGTTTTTAAAGAAACAAAAATCTATCGATGCAGGAAAAGTATTTCAGAAAAGAACGGAAGTTCCACAGTCCCAAGGGCCACGCGTTGTAGGAGGTGTTGTTATAGTCCCATTGGGTGAGGTTTCAGGCAAGGTGGGTGCCCCCACCTGGGTCCTATCCTTTCCAGACTCCCAAAATCTGGGAGCAAGGCATCATGGGAGAACAGCTGAATAAGAGTCCCGTGGCCCAGTCTGCATGGTGAACCTCTTGGACATCTGGAAAAGAGACGAAGGAGCTTCGCTTCACTGGGGTTGTGTGTGGCTTCAGAGGTCACCTGGCCATTCCAGCTGCGATTAAGAGCTTGAAACCACGAAGATGCTGCATAGGGCTCTTTTAAACGCAGCAAGACACAAACCGAGTCCTATTCTCCACTGTTCCAGGCTTACGTAACCAGGCTTACTTCTTCACCATTTTAATATTTTACATCAAATTTCCCCAGATCTAAATCCCCCTCCCTCTTTCGGACGACCACCCTAACCCGGAAAAGGCACCTGAGCTATATCAGGGCCTAGTCCAGGGTTTGCCAAACTTGGATCTCCGGCTGATTTTTTGGACTACAGTTCCCATCATCCCTGACCACTGGGGTCCTGCCAGTTACGGATGATGGGAGTTGTAGTCCAACAACAGCGATTGCCTTGGAAACAAAAGAAAAGATGGCGCTGGCGGCCACCTTTAAGACTTCTTAATACTTACATTCATGCTCAACCCCCTTCTAAGCACACGTTAGCACCACAACGACCAAAGCCCCCATCGGGGAAACGCCACCCTTATGTGATTTACCATTTACACTGAAGGCGCAGAGGAGCTGCTGTCCTGCAAGGCGCTCGCCTTGCCATGGCAGCTCAGGCTCTGCAACGCACCCTCTGCCGCCAAGGCTCGCAGGGGAGAGCTGAGGTCCGGCGAGGGATCTCGCGAGCAAACTGGCGGCATTGAGGGCGCTGCTCCCCACGCCCCTTCTGAAGACGGGAGACCGGAAGATTGGCCCGGTGAACGGCGCAGGAGGTACATCAATGTTTTGACAGGAGGGCGGTGGCGGCCGCCGAGCCGCCTCCTCCCGCAGCCTCCGCCGCCGCCACCTGCGTCGGGGCGCAGCAGTGCAGCAGCAGTCGCTGCTGGGAGGAGAAGGCCTTGGGGCACTGGCTGCAGCGGTAGGGCTTCTCTCCCGTGTGCGTGCGAATGTGCTTCTGCAGGTGGTGCTTCTGCATGAAGCCCTTCAGGCAGACGTGGCACTGGTGCGGCCTCTCGCGGGTGTGGGTGCGCTGGTGCTTGGCCAGGTGGTGGCGCCGGATGAAGTTCTTCCCGCAGGCGGCGCAGCGGAAGGGGCGCTCCCCGGTGTGTGTGCGGTAGTGGTTGGTCAGCTTGCTCTTGTCCGTGAAGCTCTTCTCGCACGAGGGGCACTGGTAGGGCCGGGCGCCCGTGTGGCTCATCTGGTGGCGCAGGAGGTGGTCCGAGCGCCCGAAGCGGCGCGGGCAGAAGCGGCACGCCAGGCGGTCCTGCCCGCCCAGCTCGCCTCCGGCCTCCAGGTGGCTGCTCTGGTGGATGAGAAGGTTCACCTGCAACCGGAAGCGCTGCTGGCACCAGGGGCACGCCCAGTCCTTCTCCCCAGGTGGCGCAGGAAGAGGAGAAAGGGGCTTGGCACTCCCTGCCTCTCCCTGGCAGCCCAGCCCAGGCCTCGGGAGGCTCCCATCGCCCGAGGGCGACAGCGGGAGGCATCCCGGAGAGGGGGCGAGGCTGCAGCGACTGCGCCGGTGGTCCTCCAAGACCCCTGGGAAGCCGTAGCTCTTCCCGCAGTCTGGGCACGGGTGAGACTTGGCTTCGCCGCTGTGTTTCGGCCACTCGGCCAGGGCAAGTCCAATGGGGCTGAACCGCTTGTTTTCCCCCGGGAGGCTCCCCATCCACACGGCTGGGCGATGAGGACCCTTCTCCCCGAAGGCGCTCTCCCCAGACGTCTCGGGCCCCCATGGCTCAGGGACTGGGGGATCTCGCTTGGCTTCAATCGGCGCCTTCTCCGTCGGGGGGTCTGCAAGGGAAGGGGAGAGTGGAAGACAAAAATGAAGACGTTGAAAATCTGGAATGCCTACGGAACCAAGATGTTGTTAGCCGCTCTGAGCCCAGCTTCGGCTGGGGAGGGCGGGATATAAATATATTTATTATTATTATTATTATTATTATTATTATTATTATTATTATTATTATTATTATTATTATGTACTCTCCTCCCAAGCCAATGTTCCCAGGGTGTTTGCGTCCCCATCTCAGTGACGTCTACGCTGGATTGGTCATGTATACAGAATGGAAGACGGCAGGACCCCCAAGGATGTTCTCTACAGGGAGCTGGCTTCCCACTAGCAGACCAAAGATGTCTGTATACACGACGTGAAGGCTGGCAACGTCAACCCTGCTGTGTGGGAATCCCTTGCAGACAACCGCAGTGCTTGGAGGCAGATGGTCAGGTCGTGCATCCAGAGCAGTGACCAGAGGAGGAATGACCGCTGGGAGGAGCGCAGAGACAAAACCCTGGTGCAGTTGCAGCAGCACAACCGGACGCCTTCATCTGCCCCGGCTACAACAAAACATGTCTCTCCTGCATCGGTCTCTGCAGCCACGGCAGGTGCTGCTACCTTCCAAAAGCTTGCGCTCACCCGCAAAGGAGCACTCCTCCACTGTCTCCCAAGACAGATCATAATAATAATATATAATAATAATACATTTTATTTATACCCCGCCCTCCCCGGCCAAAGCTGGGCTCAGGGCGGCTAACACCAGTAAAATTACAGTAAAAACATAATGTGGGGGGGGACGACCCAATTTAAAATACAGGTTAAAATGCAATTTAAAATGCAGCCTCATTTTAAAAGTAGCCCATAGATCAAGACCATAAGGGGAGGGAAACAGAAGGGTCAGACTGAGTCCAAACCAAAGGCCAGGCGGAACAGCTCTGTCTTGCAGGCCCTGCGGAAAGATGTCAAGTCCCGCACGGCCCTGGTCTCTTGTGACAGAGCGTTCCACCAAGTTGGGGCCAGTACTGAAAAGGCCCTGGCCCCAGTTGAGACCACCTTGCGACTTGGGACCTCCATGATGGATGCCAACCACCTCCAACTGCTCCAAGCCACATGCAGCAGCCTTCCCCACAGCCTGGTAACCCCCACCCCCAATGGGGGGGATATTGCCCATCCGATGCAGGATTCTATACCCTTGAGTGCTGGGGCTGATGTGAGTCCAAAACATTGGGACGGCTGTATAGGAAGGACTGCAAGGCACACTGTGTCCACAAGGGGGCACCGTTTGGAGACTATTCTTCAGACACACACCTCTCTCTGGCTATTAAGAACATAGGAAGAGCCATGCAGGATCGGGCCAGTGACCCATCTAGTCCAGTGCCTATTATGGGAAACCTGCAAGCAGGGTGTGAGCACACAAGCAGCCCTCTCTCCTCCTGTGGTTTCCAACAACCAGCATTGCTGCCTCGGACCATAGAGGCAGGGCAGAGCCATCGAGGCTATAAGCCATCGATAACCCTCTCCTCCTCCATGAATTCGTCCAATCCTCTATTAAAGCCATCTAGGCTAGTGGCCATCACTGCCTCCTGTGGGAGGGAGTCCCACAGATTAACTGCACTGCCTGAAGTAACGTATTTTCCGCTCCATACGACTGTGCGTCTTATGGAGTGAATGCGTGGTCCCTGGAGCCGAATTGCCCAGGGGCAAAAAACAGATTGTGCTTTTTTTTTTAGAAAGAGGGAAGTGGGTGTTGAAACAAAGCCGCTGAGCAGCTGATCGGCAAGCGATCAGGGAGGGAGATAAGGGACTCTAGCGATGAAGGAGGCTGCCTGGGAGAGGGTAGGTAAAGACAGCAACCTTGCAAAAGGGGGAAACAGGAAGACTAAAGCAATAAGGAGAGAAATTAGAAGAAAAGGAGGAGCAAAAAACTGCTCCAGCTCAGGAAAAGACACTAAGGCAAACAAGAGGGAAGGGAGTGTTGAAAGGAAGCAGCTGATCGGTGGGATTGGGAGAGAGATAAGGGATGCTAGAGTTAAAGGAGGCTGGGGGGGGGGAGGTAAAAGCCCATGGATCCTCTGTATTTTTGCATTGGCTCACCCCAAATTCACCATCAGATCACATAGCATGTCCATGGCTACAGCCTGCACCAAAAAAATAACGCATCCACTGTTTCGTGGGGCCGCAATGGCGCAAAAGCGTGGTTGCAAAGCACGGATCCACATGGATTCTCAGAATTTTTGAACTGGGCTACCCCAAACTCACTGCCAAATCACACATCATGTCTGTGATCAAAGCATGAACCACAGAAATCATACATCCACTGTTTCGTTCAGTATATATATTTTCTTGTTTTCCTCCTCTAAAAACTAGGTGCGTCTTATGGAGCGAATGCATCATCATCGTTTTATTATTATTTATACCCCACCCATCTGGCTGGCTTTCCCCAGCCACTTTAAGCAGCTTCCAGCAAAATATAAAAAATAATAAAATGCCAAACATTAAAAAAACTTCCTGATACAGGGATGCCTTTATGCATGACTTCTTAGCAATTTATTCAGTTATATCCACAGCAAGCAGGGATTTGAGAAGCTAGTCTTGCCCCATCCCAGCCCTAAAACCTGACATTTTGCCCCAGTGAAATCTGTGCCTGGCTAGCAGACAGAGACTAGGGTTGTATGGGGGAAGTGTGCAAATGCTTCTGAATCAGAGCATCCCTAACCACTCAATTGCGGCACCAATTTGTAGGCTTCATTCCGACTGCAAAATGTGAGCCTCCAGAGAGCCCGTTGACACTGGTGAAGTTTTTCAATGCCATTTCCTCTATCATAAGGCGAGAAACCTGCTTCCCCCACCCTTCCTTCTCTTTCTTAAAAGTTTGACTTTTCCGGATGCTGACTTAGACCGCAGGAGACTGAGCACGAGACCTTCTACCTGCCAAGCAGGTCTCCCATCACTAAGCCAAGATCCTTCCCCAACTTGCAACCCGTTTTTCAGGTGCAGGATATTGAAACCTCCGGTGGCAGTGCAGACACCTTCCTTTCACTCCCCAAGCCTGACACACGGATGTGAAAAGGATCGAGGGGGTCTTAGGAGACCGCAAGTTTCACATGAGCCAGCAGTGTGATGCAGCAGCAAAAACAGCTAATGTTATTATTCTAAGCTGCATCAACAAAAGTCAAGTGTCTCGGCCAAGGGAAGTGATAACTGCTCTGTTGTGCCTGAATCAGACCAATCCTTGAGTTCTGTGTCCTGTTCTGGGTACCACAATTTAAGGATATTGATAATCTGGAGAGAAGGGTGACCAAAACAATAAAAGGGTCTGGAAATGAAGCCTCATGAGTTGGGGGTGCTCAGCCTGGATAAGACAAGACTTGAAGTGTGACATGATAGACACCTTCAAGTAGTAGTAGTAGTAGTAGTAGTAGTAGTAGTAATAATAATAATAATAATAATAATAATAATAATAATATTTATACCTCGCCCATCTGGCTGAGTTTCCCCAGCCACTCTGGGCGTCTTCCAATCGAATGTTAAAAACAATACAGCATTAAATATTAAAAACTTCCCTAAACAGGGCTGCCTTCAGATGTCTTCTAAGTGTCAGGTAGTTGTTTATCTCTTTGACATCTGGTGGGAGGGCGTTCCACAGGGTGGGCGCCACCACAGAGAAGGCCCTCTGCCTGGTTCCCTGTAGCTTTGCTTCTCGCAATGAGGGAACCACCAGAAGGCCCTCAGAGCTGGATCTCAGTGTCTGGGCTGAATGATGGGTATCAAATGGAAGTATCAAATGGAAGGTGTAGCAAGCTTGTTTGCTATTGCTCCAGTGGACAGGACCTGAATCAACAGATTCAAATGACAAGGAAGGATATTCCAACTCAACATTAGGAATAACTTTTCTGGTGGCAAGAGCCATTTGACAATAGAATGGACTCCCTCAGAAGGTGGTAGACTCTTCCTCTTTGGAGGTTTTGAAACAAGAGGCTGGGTGGCCATCTGTCAGATTCTTTAGCTGTGAATCCTGTACTGCAGGGAGCTGGGCAATATGACCCTCCTTGGGAGTTCTTTGAGAGAAGCTGAATCCCCCATTAACAAAAATCCAGTGTCAAAATCTAGCAAGAACGGTTCCCTGCCCGGAGGAGTTCACGGTCTGATTTTCAAAGAAGAGCATTTCCCAATGCAAGATCAGAAATATCTGGAGAAACCTATGGAAATGCTGCGCTGAGGAAAGGGCTGTCTGGGAGACAAGAGTGTCTTTAAGCCTTTCCTTCTGCCTTACCTTTAGACTGGAGAAGGCCTCGCCATGTTTAATTACAAAGAAAGATGCGTTTGCATGGTCTCGACTGATATTGGTTTTTAGCGATAGTAATTTCCCTTTTGTCTCAAGTTACAGCAGCCACTCTGGAGACAGCCTCTTAACGTTTCAGGTTGAAGTAGACCGTCTGGATGTGAGCACAATCTGCACTGCAAAATATTCTCCAACTCTGTTTTGATGCCATGCGAGTGACTTGCATACAAGACTTAACACAGGTACATGTCTTGGAAGACAACCTTCTGCTTGGAAACTGCTTTAAAGGTTTTCGAGAAAGTTTGCAAAATAATGATTTTTAAAGCTGCAATCATTAGGTGCAATTCCCCGTGCCTTAGGGGCCAGCAAGTGTGCCCTCCTTGCTCTGATCCCACAGGGGAGGCTGCTCTGGGGCGGGGGCTTCCCTCTCCCAGGGTTCCAGATGGTATGAGACCCCCAACATGGGTGGATGGTGGCTGGAGAAGTGAGGATCTCACAGAACAGATAGCAGTGCCAGGGAAGACGCCCTCACTCATTGCCGCTGTCACCCCACAATGTCACGAAACACAAGTGGTGCCCATGTGTTTCCGTTTTCCCCAGAGGGAAAAAAAAAACAATCACTAACCAGAACGCTGAGCTAATTTCTTTTTCCACATTTCTAATTTATTTTTTAAGTTTCCACAGACCAAAAGAAAGAAAGAAAAAAGAAAAATCCAGGGGGAAAGTATATAAAAGTGTTCAGTTCTGAGAAATCAGTGTTTACAGAAAAGGTGAACGGGTGCGCTGTCTCTGGGCCAACAGTCGTCCGTCTTGAGTTATTCTGAAGTGAAAATGTCCCTCTGGCAACCGGGGGGGGGGCGGGGGGGAGGAGATAGTGGGAAGGGGCAGCTACAGTATGGTACACTCCGAACGAGACAGAAAAGACAATCCCAGAAGCATTTTTTTGTTACTACCAACGCCACTGTTTTTTCTTCTTCAGCAACTCTGAACAATCTCTAGTCACCCTTAAAATAAAAAGGTCCTATCGAGTACCCGAGAGTCTACAGGATCCTAAACTCCAGGCTAGGAGGGAGGTCGCGGAGAAGCCCCCTCGCAGCCCTGGGGGCCCAATTTCTGAGGTAACAGTCTTATTTCTCCACCCCCTCCCACCCTGCCCTTCTTCCGTCCCTCCCTGCAGAGCCGTAGCCCCGGCGGGAGGGGGCCGCTAGATGAAGATGGCGTCCAGCAGGGCCTCCCGGACGGCCGTCCCCATCAGCCGGTTCTGCTCCCGCAGGTGGATCTTCTGGTGCTGCAGCAAATGTTGCTTCTGGGTGAAGCTCTTCTCGCACTCGCCACACCGGTAGGGCCTCTCCCCGGTGTGGATGCGCTGGTGCCGCACCAGATCCGAGGGGTGGCTGAAGTTCTTGCCGCAGTACAGGCAGGCCAGGGAGCTGCCGCTGCCCCGCCCCGAGTGCAGCCGCTGGTGGGTCACCAGGCTCTTCTTCTGCGAGAAGCTCTCGGGGCAGCGGCTGCACTTGTAGGGCCTCTCGCGCCCGTGCCCCTTTGGGTGCTGCCGGTAGGACGACTTGAGGTTGAAGGTCTTCACGCACTTGGCGCTGCCGTACGGCTTCTCCCCGGCCGGCACCCTGGGCAGGGCTTTCAGGTTGTGGCTCTGCTTGAAGGTCTCCTCGCAGGCCACCGACGTGTAGGCGCCGCCCCCGGTGTGGATGCGCTGGTGGAGGGTGAACTGCTGCTTGTAGGTGAAGCTCTTCTCGCACTGCGGCCGGTAGCCTCCGCCCGCCGCGTGGCTCTGCTGGTGGATCAGCAAGCTCTTGTGCAGCCGGAAGCTTTTCCCGCACTCGGGGCACACAAACAGTTTCTCCCCCGGCCTCTCGCGCTGGAAGCCCGCCATGGGGCTGTGGCCGCCGCCGCCGCCAAAGCTGGCCTCTCCGGGAAGGGCCTCGTCCGCCTGGCTCTCCGGGTGCCTCCGCTGGTGCATCAGGGCGCTGTAGCGGCTCCCGAGGGAGGCAGCCCCTGGGTGGGGGCCGTGGAGGACGGCGTCTTCGGTGCACTGCAGCCCCAAGCTCTCGCACAGCGCTTTCTGGGCCTGCAGGACCTCTGCTTTGAAGGCCAGCCCGTCATCTGGTGGGTTGAAAGAAAAGAGCGTTGGTGCAATGCTTCTTCTCCAAAGCAGCAAACACGCGCAACATCCGTTTCTTAAAAAGTGAGCCAGAAACCTACAACCTTCTGCCCAGCTACCTTCTCCTGCCTGTTCAGAGGGAGGATGCCTAAAGAATCACATCACCCTTCTTGTTCTGCAGAAGGACGGGGGCAGGACCCAGAGTGGCTCTGCAGGAACCCGCTTTGCTCAGTCGTCAGCGCACTCCTGCCTGACCACTGCACAAGGCGGCCGCGGCCAGCGTGGCCTCTCTGCTGCACCACGTCACGAGGACAGAGTCCCTTTTCCATCAGGCAATGTGTACAAAGAGCAACAAGGCAACTCTCTGGTTGGTGCAGCCTGACTGGGCATTTGCACACATTATTAAAAGTCTTATTGGCACTTACTTTAAACTAAGAAACCAGGTCTGTAAGCTGACAAGCCCCATTATGCCTTGCTCTCCATTCTCCCAAAAAACGTTAGAATCATGTAATTGCAGAGTTGGAAGAGACCCAAAGAGTTATCTAGTCTTACCCCCTGCAATGTTCATGAGCTGCTCTCCATTGCTCACGTCAACCCTGCCTGGGAAGTCCTCTCTGCTCTGGAGAGCCACAGAAGGCCTGCTCTCACCCGTACGCACTTTCAGCTCCAAGTCCCTGGACTCCTTTGTCTAGCAGGCTACAGACTACAGGGCTTGAGCTTATAAAATGTGCTTCTCTAGTGTGCACTCAAAAGGATCTTTCTGACCCTTGCTCAGTTTATGCATTGCAGGTGCCCAACCCCTGAAATTACTATATTCTTCAGTCAAAGGACAAGAAAGCACTTGCCTTCTCCCCCCCCCCCATACGCTAGAAGAAAGCCACATTCGGGGTACATTTATACAAGCGACTGACAGTTCGAAAGAGCAAAGGAAAGCATGGAAACGTGATCAGCACTCGCCCCCGCCTAGCAGCAAACGGCCGCCAGGTGAGAGCAGGAGACAAGTCAGAAAGGGGGACAGGCAGTAGCTGTGTTCTTACATGAAGGGCTCGTGCTCATTCTCTCTCTTTCTCTCCCTCTTTCAGCGTCTCCTCTCAGCCTCGCCAGCCAGCCAGCTCTGCTCATCCTTCCAGCAGCCCATTTCTTTGTCCAGGTGGGCTCTAAACCAGCCTCTCCCCCTCTCCACGTCCAGAGCCTCAGTGCCCCTCCAAGTCTCCTTGCCATTCTCGGGTGAAGGGGGCAGGGGGGCACTCAAGGCCAGCGCCAGAATGACCCAGGGCTTGGATTGCCTCCACTACAAAAACGGCTCCTGAAAGCAGGTCTTGGCTCTCCTTCGTCCTTTGCTAGTCAAACAGGACAAGCGCATTTGCCCTCCTCAAGGCTGCTGGATCAGTAGACTGAAGGCAGCACACAGGTGGCCAAGATGAGACCATCCGAACCTTTCTGAGATGTTGCTGCTTTGTATTTTTCTTTTAATGGTACCGGCGCATTCTGGTTCTTTGTACTTTTATCGCTCTGTCATGGATGTAAGCTACCATGAGGGCCCAGAATACCACGAGGCAGGAGTTATGCTTTAACAGGAGCAGACCATTTTGCTTGCACACCATACAAGAAGTGGTGGAGGGTAGGAGACCACACGGGTGATGTGGAGAGGGCCAACATCACCGCTAGGAGGGGCGGTGGCTAAATATCACTGTGAATACTGCAAGTGTGATTTGTTGCATAAAAGAGAAGGCGGGGAGGAAGCACTCAGAATATTTTAGCCAGCAATACAGAAGACACAAGTTCATCCTGAACATTACAACAGAATTCACAGAAAGGGGGCTTGCTGGGTGGGTGGGAAACAGAAGGAGGAAGACTCTGTACTGGTGGGAAGTGGCTCAGAGGTACAACCAATGGGCTGAAGAAGCAGAGAAACGTATAGAGTTTTCCTGTACTACTCTCTTCCCTGGCCCTTAGCATGGTGTGTCTTACATCGTGGAATCACAGCAGTTGGAAAGGATGCCAAAGGTCATCTATCCCAACCCTTTGCAACACAGGAATCACAGCAAAGGAATCCCCGGCAAATGGCCACACAAACTCTGTCTAAAAACCTCCAAATAAGCAAAGTCCACCACCTTCCAAGGATGTCTGTCTGACTGCCGAGCAGCTCTTAATATCAGAAAAGTCCTTCCTAATGTTTGGTTGGAATCGCCTTTGAATCCCCCTGGTTTGCGTCCTCCCCTCCAGAGCAGCAGAAAACCTCGGCTGCCCCATCTTCAGTCTTATGTTAAGGTCGAGAGTAATTTGACTCAGGGGCTAGGAAGCTCCCCTTGCCTGGCAGGTGGGCCGTGAAGCAGCAGCAAGAACAAACGCTTTCTGTGAGGCCACAGGGCCATGGGAAGCTGCCCAACAGGACAGAGTTCTACCAAGGAGGCAGCTCCTCACACAGAGGTTGCAAACTTGATGTGGGGAGAATAACACGAAACAGTAGGTGTAGCTCAGTGACATTTTTATCCTGCTTTACACAAAGAGACCCTTTTTACGCCATAAAGCGTCATCACAAACAGAGCCTTGAAGCAGAAGGCCCTTTCCCCCAGTGGGCCAAAGGTACCCGAACACCCCATAAAACACAGCCCCCTCAAGATACAAGAAGGGAGCACCAGAGGCGCTTGGCTTGCTCCAGGTTCTGACTTCAACACCATGCGCTGCAAATGCAGATTCGCTCAGCTGTGGCCATTTCGACACAGGACCCACAGCCGCGGCACTAAATGGGCTGGGGAGAACAACATTCTGCTCGGACATGTTCCTCAGCCTCAAGTGTAGCAGCTGGAAGGGTTGGCAGCCTGATCCGCTCCAAACGCAAAGCGCCTCTGCAACGTCACCGCCCCTCCTGCACCCAGGTGCGCCAGGTGCAACACTCACCAGCGCGAGGCTTGATGCGCAGCTCGCCTTCCTCCGTGCCCTCCGGACCCTCGAGGTTCACCTCTTGCTCCCGCTTCCCTGGAGAGCCAAAGGAAGATCCGGCAGCCCCATAGTCTGTGCCAATGAAAAGAGCAGTTAGGAGAAAAGCTCAACTTGGGGCAATTTAGTCTCTCTCCCCTCCCCCGACTCACTTTAGGGCAGCAACATGGGCATCACCTGGCTGAGTCTCTGTAGGACTTCAGAAAGCACCTTGGCAGGATACAGGGTGCACAGATCCTGCCAGGGGGTTGGCACTGCCCTCCAACTGTGCGGTGGCATGAACAGGGCCCTTGGCAGACCAAAGGAAGGCATTTTTACCCCTCTGTTTTTTATTGTTATTTATTTATGAATCACCTTTTATATGTGTGTCAAGGCAATTTGCAGGTGTGTGGTAATATAATAATAATAATAATAATTATTATTATTATTATTATTATTATTATTATTATTATTATTATTTACTATTTATACCCTGCCCATCTGGCTGGGTTTTCCCAGCCACTCTGGGCGGCTCCCAATCAAGTGTAAAAAACAGTACAGCGTTAAATATTAAAAACTTCCCTGAACAGGGCTGCCCTCAGATGTCTTTTAAAGATAGGATAGCTGCTTATTTCCTTCACATCTGAAGGGAGGGTGTTCCATAGGGTGGGCGCCACTACCGAGAAGGCCCTCTGCCTGGTTCCCTGTAACCTCACTTCTCATTGGGAGGGAACTGCCAGAAGGCCCCTGGTGATGGACCTCTGTGTCTGGGCAGAATGATGGGGGTGGAGACGCTCCTTCAGGTACACAGGACAGAGGCCATTTAAGGCCTTAAAGCACCAACACTTTGAATTGTACCCGGAAACGTACTGGGAGCCAATGCAGGTCTCTCAGGACCGGTGTTATATGGTCTCAGCGGCCACTCCCAGTCACCATAAAATAAGCTATAGTTTTAAAAGGAATACAACCCCCCCCCAAAAAAAACTATCCAATATGAGCATCTAGGGCTTTTCATTCAGCTGGAAAACTCTGTTGCCTCTTTATTCTGCTGAACCACATTGAAAGTCAATGTAGTAATGAACCTGTACTTTCAGGAAAGTGAGAAAAATTCTCAGGGATGATTCACACCCTGGCCAGCACTTTCTTGATCTCCTGCCCTCGGGCAGAAGATATAGAAGCAGGATTAGTCGCACCAACAGGGTAAAGAACAGCTTCTATCTGTGGGCTGTTAGGTTGCTGAATGAAAAGATAACAACAGGGCAACTGACTTTCGGGTTTGGTGGGTGTGCGTCAGTAAACGAGGGGAATTAAGACTAAGAGAGCTGAGTGGGGGGGGGGTGCTCGTGTAATCTCACTGCATACAAGTTGTACAACTTCCCGTCTAGCCCAGCATCCTGTTCTCACAGAGGCCTACCAGACACCCACCATGGGAAGCCAGCAAGCAGGAGCCAAGCACAAGAGCAGTGGCGTAGCGTGGGTTGTCAGCACCCGGGGCAAGGCAAGTAATTTGCGCCCCCTAACCCGTGGATTTGCGCCCCCTAACCCTAACCCCCAGATGTTGCGCCCGGTGCGGCCGGCCCCCCCCTGCACCCCCCACACTACGCCACTGCACAAGAGGCCTCTGCCCTCTTGCAGACGACAGCAACTGGTATGCGGCCTGTGGAGGCAGGGCATGGCCGTCGGGGTTAGTAGTTCCTCCCCACGATGTTTCAGACCAACTATTCAAACCCTATTTTAAATTCCAGCTGAAAATATTTAGCATTCATGTTTGGGGGGGGGGGTGCGAAGGGGAAGTTTTCTTAGACCCTGCTGCAAGAGCTGCGTCCCTCTAGGTTTTACTTTTCAACATTTTTTCCCCATTGCAAAAACCGTGAGGAGAATCTAGTCAAGATTCTTTTCCGAGCGGATTTTGTATTTTCTGAAACCCTGAAATACTCTGGACAAAAACGGCCTAACCTACAGGTTCCACTCACCTACACTGTGGTCGCTCGGAGCTGCCCTTCCTTCTGCTTTCTCCTGGTCTCCAATGACATGTGCATTTTCTCTCCCTTCCATTTGGCAGGCCAGGCCAGGCCTAAAAACCAAGGCTTCTGTTTGGGGAGACACGAACGAGAGGGTGTTTGTTCCGTCAGCCACTTTGGACCAGGCTGCAACTACTTGCTAAGCCTGTTTCAATTTAACTCGATCGCAAACCCCAAAGGAGCACAAAGATGGCCTTCATTCCGCTCTGCTGTAACAGGAAGAATGCCCGATGCACAAGACTTCCCTGTCCTGGGCCACAGGTCTTGCGGCCCACACCACCAAGGTGAACCTCAGACATGGGAGGCCTGGCAGACCCCTCTTGAAGAGAGAGGAAAATCTCCTGCACATTTTGAAGTTAGTGGGTGGGAGGGGAGAATCCCAGTTGTAAGAAGAAGAGTAGAAGAAGAGTTTGGATTTGATATCCCGCTTTATCACTACCCGAAGGAGTCTCAAAGCAGCTAACGTTCTCCTTTCCCTTCCTCCCCCACAACAAACACTCTGTGAGGTGAGTGGGGCTGAGAGACTTCACAGAAGTGTGACTGGCCCAAGGTCACCCAGCAGCTGCATGTGGAGGAGAAGAGACGCGAACCCGGTTCCCCAGATTACAAGACTACCGCTCTTAATCACTACACCACACTGGCTCTCACTGGAGATGGAAGGGTCAGTTAAGACAGCCTCGTACATCCTATTCATCCACCCAAACCCTTCTGGGATTCCAGCTGCTTACCTGGGCTGGGCTCTGAAGAAATCTCTTTCTCCTTAGGGACCTCCTCTTCCTCCACACAGGGACGTTCGCCTTGCTCAATCCGGGACAGAAGGTCAGGTTTTGCAATTGCATAGTCTGTTGGAAAAAGAGAAAACACAGAACACCCCTTCAGCCCACTTGCTGCACTGAACAGGATTAAGGGAGATGCTGGCAGCACTACCGTACCCACTGAAAATTCACCGCAGGGGACACGCCAGATGACAGGTGCATCACAGAAGTTACGTGAGCAGGTCCTGAGGTGCTTCAGAGCACAAAGGAAGGGCAAAGTGGGGAGGTGAGGAGAGACTGAGAACGTATCCCTGAACAGGCAGTAGTCCTGGAGGTCGTGGAGTTCAGCTACTTCCCCACAGTCACCCCTGCTTTGTGTTGGCTGTTTCCAAGGTCCTGGACACTGCAGAGCATTCCAGCACAGTCCCCACACCATCACACAGCTTATCACTTGCAGAAAATCAAGCAGTGACTCCCAAACGTGGTTAACAGCAACTGTGTGTTTACACCAGCCCACCATTCGGCCCATCTAGTCCAACAGCCCATCTAGTCCAACATTCTGTTCTTACACTGGCCAATCAGATGCCTGTTGGAAACCCGAAAGCAGGACCTGAATGCAATTGCACTTTCCCCTTCTGCAGTTTTCAGCAACAGGGATTAATAATGTTATTATTTGCACCCCATGACGGGGTATATGGCAAACACTTAGGTAACAGATGAGATAGATATTTTAAAAAACCACTTGAGACAGCCTCATGACTTGCATCAGCCGCTAATAAAAAGAGCAATAACCAGTTCTTTACCCAGTGAGACCAACGACTCGTAGTTGCTCTTCATCATGTTTTTGTAGAGGTCCTTCTGCCATTCATCCAGGTTCCCCCATTCCTGCTCTGAGAAGTAGACGGAGTTGTCCTCAAAGGTCACCGGCACCTGGAATCACAGCAGTCGCAGACTTAGACCTTCTAGGGTGAGTGCCTGGCACTTACCTGGACCCCTTTTCTCTCCAAATCCATCAGCTTCTGCAGGGCCAGAATGTTACTGCTCTGGTCTAGAGAAGCTGAAAGGGTGCACAGCCTATCGCTTCTCAGCAAGAAGACTCACCAGCTATTCCTATGCTCCCCTCCCCAACCAACATTTAGAGATTTGAAGAAAAAAACAGTATGAGGCGAACTCTTATTATTTATTTAACGTACGTATAGAGTTCCCATGAAACGTCTCAAAGTGATTTCACAATACAATAACACCATATGCAATACATCTGCATGTATAAAAGCAATTTCAAATCCAATCCAGATACAGACAGATAAATATCTCCACCTAGAAACTTTGTTGAATTTAGCTTTTAAGAAGCAATCTAGCAACTACCAGATTCAATGCAATAGCTCCATTCCCACTGCCTGTCTGTTACTCTGTAAAGATCTGAGCAAAAAGGTGGCACTTCAATATATAATAATTTAGGTAGTGCCTAAGAACCTTTCACCGTCTGGCCCAAAGGTGGTGACAGAACTGATGGTAGCTCGCTGTGGCTTATTTGCAAATGATTTTGAGAATAAAATCGCTTGCATCCGCTGGGACCCTGACTCCACTGTTACAGCAGATGAATCTCAAGAGTTACCCAGAGCACTGTCTAGTCCTATTATATTGGATGAGTTTCAGTTAGTAAGGCTCAAGGACGTGGGCAAAGTGCTCGGATCCGTCAGGGCGACCACCTGCGCTCTGGACCCTTGCCCCTCTTGGCTGATGAAGACTAGCAGGGAGGGACAGCTGACTGGGCCAGGGAGGTGATTAATGCAAGAGGGGGCAGTCCCTGTCAGGAAAAAGCAGCAATGCAAGAGCGAGCTGCAAGTTGCTGGAATGCAAAACAGGATGTTGATGTTTGGGACTGTACTATTGGAACAAAGGGGCAGTCTATTCACTGCACTGAGCACCGGATGTTAGCTCAGAGTGTCATCTGACCTGTACTGGAAGTACAGGGGTGGAGTTTTACTCTCTACTGTGGGAGACTGGAGAGTGCAGACGTGTTTCTCTGTACTGCTGCAAAGACAGAAATAAAGACATGTAAATAGATCTCTGTCTGTCTCTTTCCCCTCCCTGAGGGAAGCAGGGAGGAGGGAGGAATGGTGTGTCCCTCTCACGCTGAGTGGGATCGCTGATCGTGACCTTGCCTGTATCCTGCCGGGAGACGCAGACGGGGAGGTCAACAAGGATCTCAAGCCTGTTGCCTGGAGAATGGCCAGTTACCTCTGACTGAGGCTTAAGAATCCGACAGTCCCTGCCTGCTTGAAGGAGGCACTGGCAAAACCACTCCTCCTTTATGCTGATGACACAAAGCTCTACTCCTTTCCATCTGCAGGTGTGGCAGTCTTGCCTCAGTAACTAAATGGACGAGAGCCTACAACCTGAAGCTCAACCTAGATAAGACTGAAGCACTGTTGATGGGCGGTTCCCTAGACCGAATGGATGGGAGGTCACCTGCTCTTGATGGGGTTACACACCTTCTGAAGGAGCAGGTATGCAGCTTGGGGGTACTTCTGAATCCATTGCTGTTGCTTGAGGCTCAGGTGGCCTCAGTGGCACAGAGCGCCATCAGCTGTACCCCAATATGAACAGGTATAGCCTAACTTCTGTTGCCTATGCTCTGCTAGCCTCTAGGATAGATTACTGCAACGCGTAGTATGTGGGGCTGCCTCTGAAGATGGTTCAGCTAGTACAAAATTCAGCAGCCAGGTTGTTCACCAGGGCAAGACGGTGTGAGCATATAACACCGATCCTGAACCAACTGCACTGGCCCAATTCAAAAGTGCTGGTCTTGACCTATAAAGCCTTAAGAAGCTGAGGACCACAGTACCGCAAGTTCCGTCTCTCCCCATATGAACCTACCCAGACCATGAGCTCATTATCTGAGGCCCTTCTTCATGTGCCTCCTCTGTAAGAGGTCTGGAGCAGGGCCTTTTCTGCAGTAGCTCCATTTGTGGAATGCCCTTCCTAGGCTCACCTGGCATCTTTGTCACATACATTTAGGCGTGAGGCAAAAACATTCCTCTTCTCCCAGGCCTTCGGATAATTAACCTATCTATGGTCTTTTAAACTGTGGGGGGGGGGTAACTGTTTTTGTTTGTTACTGTGGTATGTATTTTTGTACTTTTACATTGTAAACTGCCCTGTGATACTACGATGAAGGGAAGTATAGAAACTGAAGAAACAACAACAGGAGCCCCCCCCCCCAAAAAAAACAAGCCAAGGGGGAGCAGAATTTGAAAGTGGGCTTCACAGCTGACACATACAACGTTGCCTCGGTCTGTCTCTTGTCATCACCCTCTGCCCTATGTAGTATACATGCCCTATGTAGTTATCCTGAGTAGAACCTAAATTACCAGGCTGTACTTTTCAGGTGAAGTTTCTAGTCCTCATGGTTATGGACATACGCTTGGTAATAGTCAGGTAGCATTGGCAAAAGGCTCAGGTCTCCACAGGGCAGGTATGTCATGACCTACCTGCTGACCCCACGTTGCTCCCTGACAAACATTTCAAAGTTCTACAGAAAACCAAATTCAAAGCACAACCTATAAGCAAATTTGCACCATTGATACTGAGAGAAGAAGCTGAGTTCTCTTGGGATGATCAACCCAGAAGATAACCCACCCAAAGAAGATCTGCCCAAATCCAAAGATTGATCCACCAGACTTCTAAGAAGGAAAATGGAACATTTCCAGAAACAGCAACTATCTCCAGTCAGGGCAATGACCCTATCCAATGAAGTATCATTGTTTCAGGTGGCAAACCATTGCCTGTACTGTAGTGGATGTCAGAGGAATGGCCGACCAGGAACATGAGGGCAATTCCATTCCTGCATTCTTCCCAGAGCCACTGAAAGTTGTGCCCCCAGTGCAATTGAAGCAATAGAGCTTAAGACACCTCTTTGCTACCTCCTTTTAGAGATTTGGCTGGTTAGTCTTAATCAGTCTGTTAAGTCTTAATTGATGTTAAAGTCACTTTAGGGGCAGCTGGCAGCTCAACTTCAACAGTGCCTCCAAACCCATCATTTCCCTCGAAAGGAAACTGCACTGTACTGACACCTTTCCCATGCATAGGTATTTTTTCTTTTTTAAAAAACCATTGGTTTATATTTTAAAAATTCAAGATGTTGTTTTCGCAATATAAATGTAGGCGGAAAGCAATCTGAGTTTCCAGAGTATAAAAGGAGTATCTTTTATCTATCACACTGGACCAGTCCATAAGAGTCCGAAGTGTGGGTGGTGGATTCCAAAGACCACCTTGTCTATTAGCTCATGGAATAAAACTATACCACTGAACTGCAAAGTCACCCTCACATTCAGGCAACCTTGAAGCTCAGATCTGTTTAGTCGGTTTCTCTGCCAAAGCATTTTGCCAAATGTAACAATACTACTCTTGTGCTGGACCTCCATTTTTACTTTTCCAATATTTTGCAATTACCTGTCTTGCAGCCACAAATAAAAAGGCAGCATATCTTTAAATGGCACCATCTCATTCTTTCCATCAAAAGTTATTAAGAATGCCCATGAAGGTCATTTGTCAACTTGTCAACTGCTTCAGCACGTTCCAAGAATACTTCAAACTCTTTTAATTTCCTTACAACCCCCATCACATATGGATACATGTACCTAATCCTGAACAATCTTTCCTCCAACATTTGGATTGACGCTTCTGGGGTGCAAGGTACCAAGAATATTATGCATTTTTAGGCATTCTCATATATCTTTGCAGTCTTAAATAGCTTCTTGTTCCAAAGGGCTTTCCATTTTTTGCTGAGATATCCCTGCACCCAGATCTGTCTCCCAGATCTCCAAAGCTGGTTTCCACTTATATTCAGTATTGTATATATTGCAGCGATTAACCCCTTGCTTCATGAAGATTAAGGGTAAGATATTCATAAAGCTCATTTGACATTATAGCATCTTACCCTAGAAGTTTGGGTGGGAAGGGGGCATGTCCAGAGGCAGGCATCAGCCTTTTATCCTCTTTGGTGAGCTACTGCAGTTACTTAAGCACTCTCTATGCTATTTAACAGCTCTCACAACAATTCTCTAGGGTACCTGAGAATCCCAATAGGCATAGCTGGACCACACTACTCTATTCGTCCGTGGACGTTATGGGAAAAGGACAATAAGAAAAGATGTGTCCGTAATTTCCAGAGCTTGGGGGACGCACTAGCTGAACAGAAAACAAGTTTCTCCACTAGTTTAGAAGAGCAAATAAGGCATTTCTCAACTATTCCAATAATGTCAGGCAAACAGCATCTAAGCATGCAAGATGAGCTAAGGAAACACTCAAACCATGTTGGTGTCTCCCCCCCCCCCCCAAAAAAAGCCCTCCACAAATCCTCCCACCTAACACTCAACAGTAATGGAGTTTTGCCAGAAGCTATCTAGAATAAGGTAAATTAAAAAAAAACAAGAACTCGAAATGGCAACCTAAAAAATAATGCAAGGATCGAAGCCGCAAAGTAGTGAGAAGCAAGGCCGTGCAAACATCAATGCTCTGTTGTCACATAATGCAAGCCTTAAAAATAAATACAGACGTCTTACTAGCCTCTCTGTGGTGGGCATAACTATAAACTTGTGCAGATTTTGACACTGTTCGCTTCTTTACTGTGGACTGCATATTGGGGGCCATCCACAGAACCACACATTTCTCCTCTCTCGGGTGAGAATTCCTCCATCCTTTGACAGCCTTCAAGCACAGTTCACCATCTCCACCAGAGCCAAGTATAGTTCTTATCTTAACCGAGTTTTCAAGACTTTGGGCTCATGAGCTAGTTGTTTGTGGCGCACCGACAGCCTGAAAGACCTTTCTACTTAACAAAGGTTTTGCTGGCTGATGATCTGGAAGGCAGCCTTTAATAATAGCACATCTCCAAGTCTGCGGAACTTTTCACAATGCTGTAAAAGGGGGGGAGATAGAGAGTGTGTTCCCCAAGTATCCTTACCTTGGGGGTTTCCCCTTTGGAGCCTGGAGGGAGCCTCAGGATCCAGAAGTTCTGATTCTTCAGCAGGTTCTCCATGTTCTCTAGCCTCCTCTGCAGCAGCCCGTACTCCTGGATCAGCGTCCCCAGAGCCGTCAACTTGCACTCCATCTGGTTGCCAAAGTCCACCACGGCATTCTCACAGTCCACGTATTTCTTTTCGTTGGTCACCATCCGCCGCTCCAGGTTCAGCAGCCGTGTGGCGTGAGAATCCACCTTCCTCTCCACGGCTTGGATCGCAGCCACCACCGTCCACAGAGAGAGCTCGGCCATGTTCTGCTTGGCATCTCGGACAAAATTCTGTTCGGGCTGCGAAGGCACCGGCTGCCGGGGCTCCATGTTGAAACGCTGAAGCTGGTTACAAAAGGAGAGAAGAACGATCAATATAGTCCATCTATTTTGGCTTGCTGTCTGCTCCGCCCCAAAAGCACAAGCAAGTAAGGAATGCAGGAAACCGCATTATACAGCGTCAGCCCATACAGGTCCATCTAACTCAGGATCGCCTTCAACAACCAGCGGAGTTTTAGGCAGCAGTCTCTCCTTGCCCTACCTGCAGGTGCTGAGGGTTTAACTGCAACCTTCTGCATGCAGATCAGATGCTTGGTCACTGAGATACAAGTTCCTGTGAGATACCAAATTATTATATCAATATTACAGGTTTTACATTTGAGTTTGTGCTTATAAGCCACCTCAAAAGTGCATCTTAGGGCTGCATTAATGCAGGCTTCGCCAAACTGGATGCTGACTGGGGCAGACAGGAGTTGTAGTCCAAAACATATGGAGGGCACCAGGTTGGCAAATGCTTCGTTTGTGGGATCCTTAGGACTGGTTCTCACATACACACTCACCGCCCTTAGTTTTCTGTACACTACTAACAACATTTTACACCAAAATGCTTTTAATGCCCACTAGGAATTCAGTTTTCTCTGCATTCTAGTTTTGTTTATTGATGTGCTGCTTTATCACAGTGGTTTACAATAGTAAAAAAAAGGAATAAAACTATGCAAGAAAAGCATAAAATGTTAGGAAGTGAAAAACGAAAAAGTTAAAAGCAAAGATCAATAGCCCATTGCGGGGGAATTACTCCTATTTGCCTGCATTGGCCTGGTGAAACAGAAAAGTTTCCAGCAGGCTTTAAAAACCTGGCACAGAAGGCGCCTGCTTTTTTAAAAGCCACCTGATCTAATTCTCACCTCTGAGACTAGCACACTGATGTAAAAGCTATTATCTTCTGGGTTTGCACTTCTCCCAATTTTGCAATAGTCTTTAGCTCAAAAAAAATAACACCACCAAAATGCATTTTAAAAGTACTATTTTAAGATAAAATGTTTAGAAATGCATGCAGAGAAATAAACTAAGTATTTAAAGATGAGCTTTTACATAGATTCTTAAAAACAAAAAAAAACCCTGCAGATGGATGAAGTTTGAGAACCCCTGAGCTAGACCAATGGTTCACCCAGTCTTCTACTGTCTATTCCACTGCTCTTCACCTGGTGTGTTTGGACACCGAAGCACGTAGTGTCCTGGCCTAAGAGGGATCTTACTAAAAACATCCCATTTTCCTTTGTTACACTTGCTGTTCAGGGGTTTCGGTTCTTGAAAAGCAGGAATACAGAGAGGAAGAAAACAGAGAAGCAACCATGTGCAAAGACAACTGTCAGGGGTTCAGGAGCAGAGGCGAGGGCAAGGGAGGAAACAGAGAGCGAAGGGGAGGAGGCAGAAGAAAAGATGAGTGATGACGACGACCCGAGATCTCCGAGTCTTTCCAGTGAATCAGAAGATTCACAGGAAGGGGCGCCAGTGGCCAGAGCAAGGGGGGAGCCTAGGGGGACACCCCAGGAAGAAAGGGCCAGAGGGGGCTCAGAGAGCAGCAGTTGGAAATCGGGACCAGCATCACCAACAGAACGCAGTGGAGAGGAAGGGCGCCAGGTATCGAGCTATGGCAGCTCGCAGCAGGAGGGAGGGGATGAGTCAGGAGTGGCCACACCTCCATCGGGGAGCGAAGAAACGGTCAGGCGGAAAGTGGAAGGTTGGGTGCGCGCGCCAAGTTCAAATGCACAGGAAGGTGGCGCAGTAAGCAGCCCGGAAAGGGAGCCAGGTCCTAAAGCCCGACGCAAGGAGACAGAAGGGTCCGGGGGGTCAGCGTCAGAAGCGTCCCGGAAGGAAGAGACCACGGGGGGCAGAGGGACCCAGAGAAGAACGGTCAGGCGGAAAAGGTGGAGCAAGGCTAGGGCATTTAGCTGGTGTACAGGGGGCGGAGACTCAGACGGAGCTTCGCCGGTCTAACCCATAAGACGTAGAGTTGCACGCAGCAGCTTGAGAATGGAAACTGTAACTCAATAAAGACTTTTACAAAGTGACCGCTGGCTAGCGTGATCCTCTGTGAGCTAGGATCTGGAAGCAGCTCTGACAACAACAAAACTTGTTTACCTGGAATACTTGGTAAAAGAGATAATTTCAGTAGGTGCAGATTTCTTCCTTATTACATGACAGCTGCACCAGCCACAACTCTCTTTTCTATGCAACTTGGCTGCATCTGTGGAAGAGAAGAGACACCAAGGCCCGCTCCATCATTTCAGCTCAAGTCATTTGCCATCTCTCACCCCCATGCACATCCCTGCGGTGGCTATTCCATATGTGACTGTAGAAAATGTGTAACATTGCCTAAGGATTTGTAAGTGAATTAATTTTCCCCTCCTCCCCCAAATCCCATTTTTAATAGTATTTTGTCTATTAGGATGAATGTATTTGCTGTGAACTTTTTTGGGGGGGTGGGGGAGAACCATTAAGCATATTGGCAGAAAAGTGTTATATAAATTACCATAATTATTTTAAAGAATTCTAAGCCACTCTGCATCCAAATGGATGGATCCCAAACTAATTCACTTAAATATGTCATCAAGCAAGCAAATAAATAAATAACTACAAAATCCAGGTCTTGCTTTCCATCTGGTCAACCTAAAACAACTTTCCCCAACCTGGTGCCCTTGATATATTATGAACTAAAACTCTAATCAGCCCCAACCAGAATGTTCATATGTACTCTAAAATACTTCGGAGGGCACCAAGGTGAGGAAGGCTGTCCTGGGAGAAGACAAATTGTTCAAAGGGGATTCCATCTTGATGGTTATTTAAGGGTGGCTCCTTGGTACAGAAAAAAACTCTGTATTAGTGACAGTTTTCAAATTAAGAGGCTGTTTATTCCCAGCCTTGAGATCCTGCCTCTGCATCAGAAACCCTGCACTAAGCCGCAGCCCGTCTCAAAAAGGGATGTTAGCTGCAACTCCTCAGGCCTGCACATCTGGGCACCGTGCACTTCCGCAAGAACGGTCCCAAGAGATGAGTCTCCCATCAAAGCAGAACACTGAGGACATAACCACCCTTTCCTTGTGTCCTTCAGAACCCCCATTATACAAAAAGTAAGCACATCCTTCTGGACGTGGAAGCTGCATGGAGAAAGAATCCCTCCTCCACTGCAAACTCCCCCCCCCAAAGCACACTGACCAAGAACCCCCCCCACCCCCTCTGTGCCATGCAGAAACAAGCAGTATTTCTAAGCACACAGGGCAGCATTTATCTCTCTCTCTCTCTCTCTCTCTCTCTCTCTCTCTCACACACACACACACACCAGGGATGCTCCTAACCAACCTTCCCCCCTCCCTTGCCAGGCAGAAGCAAGCAGTCATCACACACACACACACACACACACACACACAGAAACCCTCCAAGGCCAACAACACTAAGCTCTCTCTCCTTCTCATGCACACACACACCCCACCCCCTTCCCTGCCTCCCCACCTCCCTCTCCCTGCAGAAACAGTCATCTTGTTGTAAGCTATTTTCTGGCTTACAACAATCTTGCACACTTACATTTACTTACACAAGCCAGTCCCTCTTAGGCCAACAGCACTAAGCTCCCTTTCTCTCTCTCTCTCCCTCTCTCATTCACCCCCACCCCCTCCCTGGCTCCCCACCTCCCTCTCCCTGCACAAACAGTCATCTTGCACACACACACACACACACACACTCTCTCTCTCTCCAAGGCCTACAACGTCGCTCCCTCCCTCTCCTCCCCCTGGATGTTCCCCTCCCCCCTCCGAGGAGCCCCGCCCCAGCTGACAGAAAAAACCAAGGCGGCGCTTCCATATCTCCCCTCAGGGGAAAAACACACACACCACCAGCCTCCCCCCCCCCCAATATTCACACCCAGCAACGCCCCCCCCACTCTTTCGAGGGGGCCCCTCCCCAGAAGGCCCCTTCAAGGGACTGGGCGGGCTGCCTTTCCCTTTCTCCCCTGAGGGGGAGACCAGACCAGCCTCACCTCAGGCGGCGGCGCCCCCTCCCTCGACGACACCCCCCCCCCGGCCAGGGCTTTTTGTCTCCCCTCCCCCTCCCCCGGAGGAAAGGGGGCGGGGCAGCCGAGAGCGGCCCAATCAGGCTCCGTCTATCGCAAGGGGGGAGGGGAGGGCAAGACGCGGCGGCCTCCTGAGGGGACGCGCGGCGGGGCTGGGGGGGGCTTCTGTCGGGGCGGGGGTCTCGGGGTGGGGGGGCGCAGTTGGAATGAGGGGGGTGAGGAAGAGACGGGGAGAGAGGAGGAGGAGGAGGTACCCACCAGAGCCGTCTCACTAACACGGCTGCCGCGCATGCGCGGTTCTGTTTTTTAAAAAGTGGGGAATCAGCAGCACGCATGCGCGCGGCGGCCAGGAGGAAGCGGAGGGGGGAAAGGAGGAAAGAGATACCCGGTTTCCTGTGCGCTGGAGGCGCCGCAGCGCCACCTGCGGAGGGAGGAGTTCATGGCAAGGGGGAGACAGTTCGCTTTCTGCTCTTCTGCTACAGATAGGTAGCCGTGTTGGTCTGCCATAGTCAAAATAAAAAAATTCCTTCCAGTAGCACCTTAAAGACCAACTAAGTTAGTTCTTGGTATGAGCTTTCGTGTGCATGCACACTTCTTCAGATACACTGAAACAGAAGTTGCCAGACCCTTCTATATAGTGAGAAGGTGGGGAGGGGTATTACTCAGAAGGGTGGTGGGAATGGGAGATTGGCAGATAGCTGAGATGAGCCTGTTGACAACTCTTAACGACTGCAATAGGTCTTACAGGAAAAGGCAAGGGGTGAGAATCACAAAACAGAGAAACCAGTAGGAGAACACTTCAATCTCCCAGGACATTCTATACAAGATCTCAAAGTAGCTGTTTTACTACAAAGGAATTTCAGAAATAGACTGGAAAGAGAAGCTGCTGAATTGCAACTCATTACCAAACTTAAAACTATGGAGAGACCTGGTCTGAACAAAGACATTGGATTCTTATCTCATTATACATGACTAAGCCATTTTTCACCTTCTCACCCCTTGCCTTTCCTTGTAAGACCTATTGCAGTCGTTAAGAGTCGTCAACAGGCTCATCTCAGCTATCTGCCAATCTCCCCACCTTCTCACCACCTTCTCACTATATAGAAGGATCTGGCAACTTCTGTTTCAGTGTATCTGAAGAAGTGTGCATGCACACGAAAGCTCATACCAAGAACTAACTTAGTTGGTCTTTAAGGTGCTACTGGAAGGAATTTTTAAATTTTGCTCTTCTGCTGGTTGCTGTCCCCTGGAGCGGGTGCGATGGGAGGAAGGCCCTCCCCGCTGCTCTGGGAAGATGAAACATAAGCAGAGGCCAGCTGGATCAGGCCAGTGGCCCATCTAGTTCTCACGCTGGCTAAATATCCCCAGGAACCAAAAGCTCTAAATCAGTGTTTTCCCAATCTTGGGACTCCAGCTATTTTTGGACTACAATTCCCATCATCCCAGACTACGGGTCTTGGTAGCTAGGGATGATGGGAGTTGTAGTCCAAAAACCGCTGGAGTCCCAAGGTTGGGAAACACTGACTGCCTCTGGAACTGGAGGTTCCGTAAAACCTAAGAAGAGCCTAGAGACAGCACCATGCCAACAGCCTGGCCAGGCCAGCCCCTTGTTCTCACGGTGGCCAACCGGGTGCCCCAAAGGGAAACCAGCAAGCAGGATCCATGCCCAAGAGCCCACCCTCCCTCCTGTGCCTTCCAGAAACTGAGATTCAGAAGCATTGTAGTAGTTATCAAGAGCCCTCCACTCTTCCATGAGTTTTCCCAATCTGCTTTTAAAGCCATCCAAGTTGGTGGCCTCACCGCCTCCTGTGGGAAGGAGTTCCACAGATTAACTATGCACTGTGAAGTAAGACCTCCTTCCCAAAATGAGACTCCTGCAGCAGCAGAGCGGTTCTGGGTAGCTTTCTTGAGCCAGCTACCTGTCAACGCTAGTCCCAGTGACCCTGCCCTACTGGCAGCCTCTGGCCTCGCACTGGGTGGCTTTGAAAGGGGTCTTCCCTGCCACATCTCGGTTGGTGGCCATTGGTGCCTCCTGTGTCACCCCCCACTTGTGATTCCTGGCAGTTGGTATTCAGAGACATGCTGCCTCCGGCTGCAGAGGCGGAACATAAATCATTCACTGCTAAACCCTGGCCAAGAGTAGCTATACATCCTTGCTGTCTCCCATCAGCACTCCAGAGGACTAAGGAACTGGAATTAAGGAAGTATGAAGCCGCCACAAAGCTCCTCACTCCTTTATTTCACCCTCAGAGGCTCCAGGGAAGAATTGGTTGGCAACCTTTTCAGTATCTGGAACCTCATAGCACCACCATAGCAGTATATGTTGTCTTATAACATCCCAGTTTCTAGCCCTCTTGATCACAAGTTTTAAAATGCCCCTCAATAAAGGCATATGGCCTACAGCTATGGGGCAGAATATTCACTTTGCATTGTAAAAGCCCCAGGTTCAGTAAGAAGGGGACTCGGGGGGGTGGAGGTCTAAAAGGAGCCCTGAGATTTCCTGCAGTCAAAGCAGGCTAGGAGGACTCGCCATTTGACTCCGGGTGGCACTGTGGGTTAAACCACAGAGCCTAGGACTTGCTGATCAGAAGGTTGGTGGTTCGAATCCCCGCGACGGGGCGAGCTCCGGTTGCTTGGTCCCTGCTCCTGCCAACCTAGCAGTTCGAAAGCACGTCAAAGTACAAGTAGATAAATAGGTACCACTCTGGCGGGAAGGTAAATGGCGTTTCCGCGTGCTGCTTTGGTTCGCCAGAAGCGGCTTAGTCCTGCTGGCCACATGACCCGGAAGCTGTATGCCGGCTCCCTCGGCCAGTAAAGCGAGATGAGCACCACAACCCCAGAGTCATGCACGACTGGACCTAATGGTCAGGGGTCCCTTTACCTTTAAGGATGCTTCATATATACCAGGGGGAAGAAAACCAATGGGGACTTCCTGAAATAACCACAAGCGGCTTCTTCACCCAGCATGTTTCTCCCCTCTCCTGAGTAATTACAAATCCAAACTTCTCTCCCATAGGGGAAACAAATAATATGTCAAATTCTGCCCAGTGTCCAAGAAGACCCAAACTTTGCAACAACAGTGCGAGGTACACACAAGGATGCCACCCCTTCTCCTCCAAATTGCACAACGCATCTTAAGGCAAATGTGGCTGGGGGTTCCTCCTGTCCCTGCTGAACAGGCTCCTTTGGGGCTTTCTCTCCTCGGGTCTAAACATGCCCATACACACACTCAGGACTAGCACCTTCTGTTCACCCGGGCTTTCCCGAAGATACAGAGTTCCCAGACACTCGTGAAACAAACCCAAAACCTGAAGGCATTTGCTTACCAAAGAAAAATCAGACTCCACATTTATTATATAAAAAAGAGCAGAACAGGGCAGGGAAGGCAGAAGCAAGGCGGAGAGTTCAGGGCTGGCAGGTGGCGCGGTGCCAACACAGGTATGGTTAGTTTGGTTCTGAAACCCGTTATTTACTTGAAGGACGAGACCATGAGTCTGTGCTCCCAGGGCACAGGGCAGGGGAGAGGGCGGAGGGGTGAACTGGGAGGATTCTCCCCCCAACCCCCAGCTCCCCACCCCGTCAGTTCCCCGATCCCCGGGCTTTAGTGCGATGGGAGAGAGCAAGGGGGCGAAGCAGTCCTCATTCCCCCATGTGTGTCCGCAAGTGGTACTTGAGGGACTGCTTGTAGCGGAAGCACTTGGCGCACTCCGTGCAGGGGTAGGGCCTCTCGCCAGTGTGCGCCCGCTGGTGCTCCAGGAGGTGGTGCTTCTGGGTGAAGTTCTTCCCGCACTCGGTGCAGTGGTAGGGCCGCTCGCCGGTGTGGATGCGCTGGTGCTCCAGCAGGTGGTGCTTGCGGATGAAGCCCTTGCCGCACTCGCCGCAGGCATGGGGCCGCTCCCGCGTGTGCACCCGGTAGTGGTTGGTCAGCTTGGACTTCTCGCTGAAGGTCTTGTCGCACTGGCTGCACTTGTAGGGCCGCTCGCCCGTGTGAGTCCGCTGGTGCCGCAGGAGGTGCGAGGGGCGGCTGAAGGCCTTGCCGCACTGCGGGCAGATGAAGGACAGCTCGTTCTTGCCGGCGTGCACCCGCTGGTGCATGGCCAGCGAGATCTGCAGCCGGAAGCTCTTGCGGCACTCGCCGCACGAGTACGGCCGCTCGCCCACGTGCGTGATCTGGTGCTTGCTGAGGCTCGACTTGTGGCTGAAGCTGCTCTCGCACTCGCCGCACTTGTAGGGCTTCCCCGGGGCCGGCGGGGGCCTGGGCTGCGGCTTGAGGCTGCGCTTGTCGGGGTAGGCCTGGCCCCGCCGGGGCGGGGGAGCCACCCCGCGCCGCGCGGTGTGCAGCCGTTGGTGCAGCAGGAACTGTTGCTTGATGCGGAAGCTGAGGTCGCAGGCGTGGCACTCGTAGGGGCCTTCCTTGAGGTGGTTGCGCTGGTGGATGATGTAGTTGATGCGCAGCATGAAGCTCTTGCCGCACTCCGGGCAGATGTACGGCCTCTCGCGCGTCCGGTTCCTCTGCTGGAGGGTGACCGGCCGCGACTCGACGCCACTGTCCCTTTCGCACAGAGGGGCGCAGATGCCCACCGTGGCCCTGGAGGGCTTCACCACCCGCTTCTCTTCCCGCATCACTTCCACGTTGCAATTCAGCGAGCAGGGGGGCTCTGCTCTCGAGGAGAACAGCCCACGCGGCTCCAAGTTGACAGGGTCTTCTTCTTCCTCCTCCTCCTCCTCCTCTTCCTCTTCTTCCTCCTCCTCCTCCTCCATTTTGATCACAATGCCGCCATCTTGGAGGGAAACAAAAGGAAAGGTCAGGGCATGATCGGCAGGGGAAACATTTCAGGGTTAAAGTTTCTCCAGGATTTCCTGAAAACGGCCTGCCAGTTTGTTGACAATCATGAGTCCCTGCAACCCTCTCAATGCTAAAGAGTTGGAATTACTTTTCTTTTTTTAAAAAAATGGCAACTTTCGCAATCCACACAGACTACCCTAAGGAAGTCAGATTGGCCTCAACCAGAGCCAGGGCCTTTTCAGTGATGGCTCCGGCCTGGTGGAACGCTCTGTCTCATGAGACCAGGGCCCTGCAGGATCTGATTTCTTTCCGCAGAGCCTGTAAGACGGAGCTGTTCCACCTGGCCTTTGGTTTGGAATCAATTTGATTCCCCCCCCCCTCTTCTTTTTTCCTTTCTCCTTCTGTGATGGAACTCCTATTTGGGGACTTCGCTGGCTTTTTTCTGGCCCATGTAGGACCAGTCTGGATAGTGAGCCTTGTTGAAGACTTGACGTTTTCATCCCCAAAAAAGTTTTAGATTTGCGTTTCCATTGAAATGAAGCTGTATTTTAATTTTTTAAATCTTGTTTTCAATCAATTTGCTTTTATATCGGGTGCTAGCCACCCTGAGCCCGGTCTTGGCTGGGGAGGGCAGGGTATAAATAAATTTATTATTATTATTATTATTACCTTGATCAGAGTGGTTATATGGCTTTAGGGAATGGCTGAATTTGTTCTATCAGCAGGGCTGAGGTGAGGAGAGGAGAAGAGAGGTAACCACCCACCCCTCCAGGAACACCACTGATCAAGGAGGAGTGGTAGGGGGAAAGGAATTTTGCACTGCAAGATTGTGAGGTGTTGCTCTCCCCAGCCTCAGAGCTACCCTCAGTTCGTACTCATGCACCAAGAGGTGGATGGCAAGAGCCAGAATATAAGCTGGGAAACCTTTATGCAAACCCCAGCTCAGCCCAAGACTCCCTTGATGGCTCCATGGCCCACTTCACTCAGAGAATCAAAGGACACCTCTGCTGCTCTACTGCCAGCAGCACAGATGGAAATACAGTCATACCTCGGGTTAAAGACGCTTCAGGCTGAGCATTTTCAGGTTGCGTTTCGGGGCGACCCGGAAGTAACGGAACGGGTTACTTCCGGGTTTCGCTGACTGCACATGTGAAGATGCTCAAAATGACGTCACACGCATGCACAGAAGCGGCGAATTGCAGCCCACGGATGCGCAGGTTGCGTTCTGCTCAGGATGAGAATGGGGCTCTGGAACGGATCGCGTTCGCATTGAGAGGTACCACTGTATCTAAATGCTTGAAATCAGGCCAGGGTCTGACACCCGACTCATGGTATATGCAGGTATGCGTTAGAAAAACTGACACATCAACTGCATGCTGCCAGAGGGAGACTGGACCCACTGCTGTTCCGTGCAACCTGGCCAACAACTCGAAGACCCCCACAATCGCATGCAAGAGAAAGAGACTTACTAGAGCGAAATAGTCCATTGGCTATGCTATTTGTCTTAAGGCTCCTTTGGAACACTGGGGCTGTTTGCAGTATTGATGGAACAACCACCAAGTTGTATTTGGTTACGTTGATTGATTTCTCAGAAATTTAATAAACCTTGTTTTGCAAGCTCTTACCTGTGCATGTGCCGTGCTGGACAGTTACTCTCTTGATTTCCCCGAAGCCCATGTCGTAGTCGCCCACTTCCTCGAGGTTATTCCCTGCAAAGTTCCCCAGAGGTGTGGCTGCGCTGTAAGGACTTCTGCAGGGGGCTTCTTGATCCAGGCCCTGGAAATCCCCCTCAGAGCTCCCGGACATTTGGTGCGGCTCCAGGTCTTCCGGGCAGTCGTCGGAATGGGGCTCCTCTGTTTTGATCACCACCCTGATGCCAGCTGCGGGAGGAAGGATTCAGAAAGGAAGAGATTTTTTTAAATTTTTTTTTTACAAAAATGTAAAATTGCAGTAGGATCAGCGAAAGCCTGCAGCGACAACATAGCAAGGAAGGGGCTGGCAACAGCTCTTGCTGTTCTCAAGAAACTACCTTCAACACCCAGCACCTGCATGTTCTGCGACTGGACTAGGATGCACCAGGAACGCAGCACCAGCATTCCAGGCGGACTCCAGACTAGGTAGCTTATTTATATATTTAACGCTTTTATATCCCACCTAGACAGCATCTTAAAAAGCAGAGACATCACCTTGTCAACAAAGGCCCGTATAGTTCAAGCCATGGTTTTCCCAGTCGTGATGTATGGAAGTGAGAGCTGGACCATAAAGAAGGCTGGTCGCCAAAGAATCAGTGCTTTTGAATTCTGGTGCTGGAGGAGACTCTTGAGAGTCCCATGGACTGCAAGAAGATCAAACTTCTCCATTCTGAAGGAAATCAGCCCTGAGGGCTCACTGGAAGGACAGATCCTGAAGCTGAGGCTCCAAGACTTTGGCCACCTCATGAGAAGAGAAGACTCCCTGGAAAAGACCCTGATGTTGGGAAAGACGGAGGGCACAAGGAGAAGGGGACGAAAGAGGACGAGATGGTTGTGCAGTGTTCTCGAAGCCACCAGCATGAGTTTGACCAAACTGCAGGAGGCAGTGGAAGACAGGAGTTCCTGGCGTGCTCTGGTCCATGGGGTCACTAAGAGTCGGACACGACTAAACAACAACAAATATCCCACCCTTTTGCCTGGACTGCTGCAATGCCCTCTACATGGGGCTGCCCCTAAAGCTGCAGCTGGCACAAAGTGCAGGAGCTGTTGATATTTTCACCCCCTCGCATTGCAAGAATCTCCTGATCTGATGTTTTGAGAAAGGAGTGGGTGGAAACTGCTCTTCTCCTCTTCCGCTCCTGACTGAATGCCTTACTCTGTGTGTGGAGAGAGTCTTATCTATGTTGTGACTAGATGGCTGAGTGGGAGATGCAAGCCAGTAGTTCGTTAGTTTGTAGTAGCTATTAGAAATAAAAGGAGTTACGCTTCACGGCTAGTTTCCACATTATTTATACTCTGCATGACTCTGGTGCTCACAATGCAAAGTTGTGGGTCCAGAGCACTGGGACCTGTTTACCAGGACTGCAAGGTCTCTGAAAGTGCTCCAGTCACCTAGCCCAGTCGGGGCAGAACCAGCTATTGACCCAGTTGCTGCACATCAGTTGAAAGGCGTTCTGACAGGAGCTAGGCTGCTCTTAGCATGCGAAACCTGCAAGCAGGATTTGAGCACAACAGCACCTCTCCCCTCCTGTGGTTTCGAGCAGCTAGGATTCAGAAGCACCCCCGCCTCAAATTCTGGAGGCCCAGCAATAGCCATCATGGCTGCGATCTGCATAAAGCCTGTTTTGTGACAGTGGGGTTTGTTTGTAAAAAGAAGAGAGAAATAAATACTGAAGCAGGACGAAACAGTTCTGTCTGAACTTAAAGCAGTGCCTTTTGTTGCAGGATACACACACACACACACACCCCACACACACGGAGACAGACCTGCAGCACAAATCCTACAGACCCGTTGCTCACCTGCAGTAGGATCTGGAAGACTGCCTTGCTCTTCTGAGTCCTGCTCATCTCCAAGACACGAGTCGGTACCAGGCTCTGCCTGGGCCAAAACGCCCGGCTTAGAAATTGCATAGTCTGTTGGAGACAAAGAACAAGACGGTCACCTGTTTAGGAGACGGGTGAGAGGCAGTTAAGTCAGCATTTTAAATGACCATTTTACATGGTTTTATGTGTAAACCGCTTACAGATTTCTGTTGATTACCGTATTTTTCGCCCTATAGGATGCACTTTTCCCCCTCTAAAAATGAAGGGGAAATATGTGTGCGTCCTATGGGGCGAATGCAGGCTTTTCCAGGCTTCCTGCAGCTCTGCGCCACCCTCCGGATCCCGGCGCGAAGCCATGCGGGGCTCCGGAGGGTGGTGCAGAGCTGCCTGGGCTCCAGGGCTTCTTGCAGCTCCGCGCCACCCTCCGGATCCCGGCGCGAAGTCATGCGGGGCTCCGGAGGGTGGCGCGGAGCTGCCTGCGCTCCAGGGCTTCCTGCAGCTCTGCGCCACCCTCTGGATCCTGGCGCGAAGCCACATGGGGCTCCGGAGGGTAGCGCAGAGCTGCCTGCATTCCGAAGCCTGGTGCACGCTGAAGAGCGCCCCTGGGCTTTGCGCACCTCTCCGCAAGCCTGGGAAGGCCGGCGTGGTTCCCTAGGCTTGCAGATAGCAGGCTGTTCTGGGGGCTGGGGAAGCTCGGGCTTCCCCCGCGCCTGCCCCGTGCCTGGGGAGGGGAATTTTTTTTTCCTTTATTCCCCCCCCCCCAAAAAAAAATTAGGTGCGTCCTATGGGGCGAAAAATACGGTAAGCGGCAAATAAATTTTGACAAATAAATAAATGTATCTTGATTGCATTGCAATTTTAAATTGTTGTAAGCCACCCCGAGTGGTGCATGGGCACTAGACGGGCAGGGGAGAAATTCTGCACATGAACAAACAAATAAATATAAACATAAAAATAAATTTTATTTATACCCCGCTCTCCCTGGCCAGAGCCGGGCTCAGAGTGGCTAACACCAATAAAATCACAGTAAAAAACATAATGTGGGGGGGGACCCAATTTAAAACACAGGTTAAAATGCAATTTAAAATGCAGCCTCATTTTAAAGTAGCTGATAAATCAAGACCATAAGGGGAGGGAAACATGAGGGTCAGGCTGAGTCCAAACCAAAGGCCAGGCGGAACAGCTCTGTCTTGCAGGCCCTGCGGAAATATGTTAAGTCCCGCAGGGCCCTAGTCTCTTGGGACAGAGCGTTCCACCAAGTCGGGGCCAGGGCTGAAAAGGCCCTGGCCCTAACCCTAACATGAGAGGTGAATTACTTTCATGAACAGGTCCAAAAACACACAGCATCAAAGTGTTGCATGAACAGGCAGCCAGTAGATTTAGGTAGGTAGCTGTGTTGGTCTGCCGTAGTCGAAATAAATAAATAAAAACCTAGAAAAAGATTATTTAAAAAATTCTTCCCCAAAAAATCCTTTAAAAGAATCAAGTCCTTAAAAAACTCCCCCCCCATAAAAAAGTATTTAAAAGAATCCTTCCCCCCCCAAAAATTAAAAAAATGTCCAGTAGCACCTTAGAGACCAACTAAGTTTGTTCTGGGTATAAGCTTTCGTGTGCATGCACACTTCTTCAGATACTCTGAAACAGAAGTCACCAGACCCTTCTATATAGTGAGAGGGTGGGGAGGGGTATTTCTCAGAAGGGTAGTGGGAATGGGTGATTGGCTAATAGGTATGGTAAACCTGTTGACGACTGTTAACGAAAGGCATGAATCTTATCTTTCATTCCCCAACACCTACCCGTATTTTTCGCTCTATAAGACGCACCAAACCATAAGACGCACCTAGTTTTTGGAGCAGGAAAACAAGAAAAAAAATATTCTGAATCCCACAAGCCAGAACAGCAAGAGGGATCGCTGTGCAGAGAAAGCAGCAATCCCTCTTGCTGTTCTGGCTTCTGGGATAGCTGCGCAGCCTGCATTCGCTCCATAAGACGCCCACACATTTCCCCTTACTTTTTAGGAGGGAAAAAGTGAGTCTTATAGAGCAAAAAATACAGTAATTTGACGCAAAGACACAGTTTCTGCCTGTAAATCATACTCTTTACATGAAGAGAGGGGTGTGGAGGTAGGGACATATTTTATTTTGTTGCCTCCTTTACATTTCATAGAATCATAGAATTTTAGAGTTGGAAGGCACCCCAAAGGTCATCTAGCCCAACCCACTGCTACGCAGGAATCACAGCTAACGCATCCCTGACAGATGGCCATGCAACCTCTGCTGAACAACCTCCAAGGCAGCGGTTCTCAAGCTGTGGGTCCCCAGATGTTGTTGGACTGCAACTCCCATCATCCCTGAGCTCTGGCCTTGCTAGCTAGGGGTGATAGGAGTTGTAATTCAAAGGCTGCTCTAAGGAAGGAGAGAAAGTTGAGAAAGGCTGCTCTAAGGAAGGAGAGTCCAGAACCTCCCAAGGGAGACTGTCAAACAGCTCTTCCTCTTGGGGGAATTTGTGGCATGTTCCAAAATGCAGGCTGCTTTTGATAGGGACCCTTCTTTACTCTTTAGATCAAGGTGTGTATCTCGCACGAGTTGCTTCCTGCTTATAACATCGCTGCCTGAGACACAGTTGATATACCCTCTCGCTTTCAGTCCATGCAATAAACCTGATTTATTCCTCTTGTAAGTGAACTTCCTGGGGCATAAGTTTGAGAGTAAACACATACAGTATTTGTAATGAACAGAGTTATAACTCTGGCCAAAGGTCTGAAACCTCTTGGCAATGTGTGTAGGGAGACACAGGAATGCTGGGTTCAGACACAAGCGTGTAACAACGTCAATCGCAATTCCAGGCTGGTTATCAACGTGACAAGATCAACCATGCAAATTCCGATTTAGAAAGTGGGGATGCCCGTTTCCCAATCAATCAATCAATCAAAGAATCAGCTGAACAGACAATGGTCCAGAGCGCCGGACATAATGAGAGTAGAAATGGCTTCCAGCAGATTAAGCAAATGATCTGGCTTAAGTAGGGACGGCATACGCAGAGTGCCCCGTGATTATCTGGCCCCAGACACAAATGCTGCACACAGTCTATGGATATGGCTTGGCGCTCAAATTCAGTCCTTCCTCAGAAGGGTGCATGGAGTTCCCTGTCCAGGCCAGCTGGACCCCACAATTGCCTTGTGCAACATTACCCAGAGAGATCAAGGATTCGTGGTTCCCCTTCATTAAGTTCTTGTACAGCTCCTTCTGCCACTCCTCCAGCTTCTCCCACTCCTTTTCATTGAAATAGACGGACACGTCGTCAAACGTCACGGGCACCTGCAACCACAAGAGCTGTCAGTATTCCCCAAGCTTCTCATCCAACCAACATTTCACACCTGCTTTTGTAAGAGCTAGGATCCCGGCTGGAAACCTCTGGGCCAAAATCAATCACTGTAAGTTCTCTTATTGGAAACATTATGGAAAAGTACGCCAATCTTTTCCCCTTAACATCTGGTTCACAAAGGCCTTGCGTATCATAGTTTCAGATAAATTGACCCATTTGATATGTGTTTTGCAAGGCACTGCTAAGCCAATGGACTACGTGGTGGAGGTATATTAAAAAACAAATGCGTGGATTGCAGGTTCTCTCCAAATCTGCTTCTGTTTGGCACTGATCACATGTGAATAGTAGATCTCTTTGCTTCTACAATAATAATAATAATAATAATAATAATAATAATAATAATAATAATAATGTTATTTATATCCCGCCTTCCCCAGCCAAAACCCAGCTCAGAGCGGCTAACAACAGTAAAATAATACAGCATTCTAAAATCAATTCATTATAAAATCAGTTCAAATCAAATTGATGGCAACCATTGGGCTCGAGTTCTGTGAAGAATTACCAAAGGAGGGGGTCAGGCTGTGCCCTGGCCAAAGGCCTGGTGGAACAGCTCTGTCTTGCAGGCCCTGCGGAAAGATGTCAAGTCCCGCAGGGTCCTAGTCTCTTGGGACAGAGCGTTCCATCAGATCGGAGCCACAGCCGAAAAAGCCCCGGCTCTGGTTGAGGCCAGCCTAACCTCTCTGTGGCCTGGGACCTCCAAGATGTTTTGTGTGAAGACCGTTATTAATGCTCCCATTCTCTTGACTGATCTTGGATTGAACATTTTTATTTTCTGAACTAGTATCTAACCATGCATGTATATCTTCACCATGACTGTAAGGTGAACTAACTACAGTATCACCATGGTTGTCCTCCCAAGCATCAAATGAGTGAGCACACTGCCTAACTCTCCCGGTCCCTCGCCTCCTAGCCCTTATTCAAAACATCCCCAACAGCTCAATCCTTTGCAGTAAGTTCCCATGAACTCAGTATCACTTATTCCCAAGGAATGTGCCAGATGTTGTCAACTGCAATTCCCATCTGCCCCAGCCAGCATAGGCAATAGCCAGGAATGATGGGAGTTGTAGTCCAACAGCGTCTCTGCCTTAGAAGAACTCTCCTCCCTCTGTCAGCTTTGCCACCACACAAAAGACATAGATTAAGCAGAACCGATTTCACCGTCGCAAATTATTTCAAACTGCAGAAATTGGGTGTCTGAATTGTGCAGAAATCTAGACTCCATCTCTATGTAAATTATAGCTTCTTCTGGACAGCTGTCTCACTTCATCTTCTTTAAATAAAAAAGAAGAAATTTAGATTCCCTCTTCTGAGCTCTCTATTTCTGCAAACCTTTCCTCTCAGCGTGAGTTAACTAAATGCAACCAAGATGAAACAAAATAAAGCTGAAGAGTGTTTTTTTTAATCTTTCAATCTCAACACTGACTCGCCCTGCCCAGGGACATTAGACAGGGCCTTATTTTCCCAAGTCCCAGTTTTCCCTAGATCAGATCAAAGGTCCATCTACTCAAAGATCCTGTTTTCCAACCATAGTCAACCAAAGAAGGCCTGAAGGCAATAACTTGATCCTGCTGTTGCTCCCCACTAACTGGGACTCAGTGATAGACTGCTCTTGCACATGGAGGTTCCATAAAGCTTGCTTGACCATGCAGTCCTGCACATGCCTACTCAGAAGTTGGCTTCAATGAGTGCATATGATTGCAACCTCATAGACTTGTCAACCACCATGCATTTGTTTAATTTCCTTTTAAAGCTTCACAGTAATAATAAATAATAATAATAATAATAATTGATTATTATTATTAATACCCTGCCCATCTGTCTGGGTTTTCCCAGCCACTCTGGGCAGCTTCCAACAGAATATTTAAAACACGATAAAACATCAAACATTAAAATCGTCCCTTGACAGGGCGGCCTTCAGATGTCTCCTAAAAGTCAGATAGTTGTTTATTTCCTTGACATCTGATGGGAGGGCGGGCACTACTACCGAGAAGGCCCTCTGCCTGGTTCCCTGTAACCTCACTTCTCGCAGGGAGGGAACTGCCAGAAGACCCTCGGCGCTGGACCTCAGCGTACGGGCCGAACGATGGGGGTGGAGACGCTCCTTCAGGTATACTAGACCGAGGCCGTTTAGGGCTTTAAAGGTCAGCACTAACACTTTGAATTGTGCCCGGAAACATACTGGGAGCCAATGTAGGTCTTTCAGGACCGGTGTTATGTGGTCTCGGCGGCCACTCCCAGTCACCAGACTAGCTGCCACATTCTAGATTAGTTGTTTTCATGCTCAGGTTTTCATGCTCAGACCACGGATCTAGGTGGAAGATACACCATTATCCTGCAGCACCAAACAAGCCCTTACCTTGGGGGTTTCTCCCTTGGAGCCCGGGGGGAACCTGAGGATCCAGAAATTACGGTTCTTCAGGAGGTTCTCCATGTTCTCCAGCCTCCTTTGCAGCAGCCCGTACTCCTGGATCAGAGTCCCCAAAGCAGCCCACTTGCTTTCCAGTTGGTTCCCAATTTCCACAGCTGTTTTCTCGCAGTCTATTATCTTCTTCTCCGCCATCCCCGTCCTGCCCTCCAAATCCAGCAACCGCGTGGCGTGAGACTCCACCTTCTTCTCCATCGCTTGGAAGGACGCCACCAAGGTGAGAGAGATCTCGGCGGTCTGCGTTTCCCTTTCGAACATTTGGTCGGGGTCGGTGGGGAGCCGAGGAGGAAACCGTCGCCGAGGCTCCCGGTCCAGTTCTGATGCCTGGTTGAAGAAAAAGACAGGGCTTAGGGGAAACAGCCACAGCAACCGGTTTGCACGCAGGAGGTCCAAGGCTCAATTGCAGGCATCTCCAGCAAGGGCTGGCAATAATCTCTGTCTGAAAACCTGGAGAGGCACTGACAGTGTAGAGCAGTGGTGGTAGACCTGTTGGTCTCCAAACATCGACTCCCAGTTCCCATCTGTTCCAGCAGCCAACATGACCAAGTCAGGGATGATGGGAGTTGTAGTCCCATGACATCTAGAGGCCCAAAGGTCCCCCAAGACTGGTGAAGGTGCTAGTGAGCTGGATGGACCATTGGTCTGATCCAGGATAAGCAGCTTCCAGTGCTCACTGTCCTGCAATGAAAATATGAATGCACTGCTCCACACTTGAGAACCTAAGAAGAGCCTGCAGGATCAGGCCAATGGCCCCGCTAGCCCAGCATCCTGTTCTCACAGTGGCCAGCCAGCAGGAGGGGAAGAGGACTCTCCCCTCCTGTGGTCTCCAGCCACAAGAATTCGGAAGCATTGCTGTCTCTGCCTGTGGATGCAGAACACAGCCATTGTGGCCGGTAGCCGTTGACAGCTCTCTCCCCCTCCATGAATTTGTTTAATCCTCTTTGAAAGCCATCCATGTTGGTGGCCATTGCTGCCTCCCGTGGCATTGAGTTCCACAGTTTAACTATGCATTGCATGAAAGAGGACTTTCATTTATCTATCCTAGATCTTCCAACATTCAGCTTCACTGGGATGGCCACAGGTACGAAGGAGAAAAACTTTTCTCCACCCACTTTCTAGATGCCATGCACCGTTTTATAAACTTCTCTCATGTTGCTTCTTACCTTTTCTCTAAACTAAAAAGTCCCAAACGCTGCAACCTTCCTCCACAGGGGAGTCATTCCATCCCCTTGATCATTTTGGTTACCCAGCATGAACTCGGTGTGGATCATTGGGTTTTTTTTACTAGAATGTTTCTTACAACTATTTTTCTATCACCAAAGGAGCCTACCAAGGGCATAACATATTGCATATGATGTGATTGTTGCTGGGCAGTTGTTGTTTCACAACTTTATTTGCACCTCACTTTCTAAAGCAGTGAGATGTCCCTTTTTCCCATGTCCCTTTTTCTGTTGTTCGTCTGGCTTCTTCAGTGGCGAATGGGGCTGCGCTGCTAACCCCATTCACCTGGGAGGAAACCCTATTAAATTCAATGGACTTGAGTACAAATGAGTAGGCATTGAATCATAGAATCATAGAGTTGGAAGAGACCACAGGGGCCATCGAGTCCAACCCCCTGCCAAGCAGGAAACACCATCAGAGCACTCCTGACATATGGTTGTCAAGCCTCTGCTTAAAGACCTCCAAAGTAGGAGACTCCACCACACTCCTTGGCAGCAAATTCCACTGTCCAACAGCTCTTACTGTCAGGAAGTTCTTCCTAATGTTTAGGTGGAATCTTCTTTCTTGTAGTTTGGATCCATTGCTCCGTGTCCGCTTCTCTGGAGCAGCAGAAAACAACCTTTCTCCCTCCTCTATATGACATCCTTTTATATATTTGAACGTGGCTATCATATCACCCCTTAACCTCCTCTTCTCCAGGCTAAACATGCCCAGCTCCCTTAGCCGTTCCTCATAAGGCCAATGTGCTCATAAGGGACATTGTTAGGATGGATGCCTACTACCTCCACTGTGTCTGGAAACCCGTGTTAGAAACTCAGATATAGAAGCTAGTTGCCAAATTGCTCCTTAAACCAAGGTTACAGTCGCCAAAACGGAATGCCTAGTTGCCATTCGGGGCTTGAAAGTCGTATTTTTCAGTGTGACTTTTTGGTTCCCAAAATCCATTCCGATTGCGCCAATAAAATACAACGGATAGAATTCTACAGGATGTGTTGCTAGTGTGTGAAAACAGTCCAGATCCAAGGATCCCCAGGCATGCACCTCCAGTTGGTGGTGATGTCAAGCGCCATATTGTCTCCCAGGAATCTCCACTTGGTTGCAAGCAGCCGATAGCCAGGTGCAAAATGTGGCTGGTGAATTTTGAACGCTGCTGAATACCATGTGCTGGGAATTGAAAGTGCCATTGCACTGGGTTCCTGCCCCTGGGCTTCGCTTTGGACATTCAGGCTGGCCACTGCAAGGACAAGATGCTGAGCTAGATGAGACCCCTTTGGCCTCATCCAGCAGCTGGGCTTTTCTCAGCTTGCGCTGTAGGCCGATACTGCTGTTCTTGGCTTTGTGGCCTACCAAGCCCCAAAGGAGAGCACTGGCTATCCATATTCCCTTGCACTGACTCGTGGGAAGATAGGCAGCCTTGGAAAAGGGAAGTCTTAGCCAATGCTCTCTGCCCAGGAGGACAGAAATAATTGCTCATTGTCCTCATTTCCAGAGGAGCAGCCGTCAAATCCTCCTGACCTCACTTTTTATAATCCCACCACTACCAACAAGTATATATGTACTTGCAGGTCAGGATAAGACTTCTGACGAAGTGGACTCTGGTCCACAAAAGCTTATGCCATAATAAGTTTGAGGTGCCACTCTTAAAAGACTTTTTGTTGTTGTTGCAGCCCACATTTTCAGTGGGCTCTCTTGGGATGCTTGAAACTACAACTGGCTGGGGAGGGGGGATGTTCCAGCCCTGTGAACCAGCAAGAAGAAACCTGTGATTCTCCAATGCTGTTGAACTTAAGCTTGTTTCGTTTCACTGTGCCCAACCTTGGGGTTGCTTGACAATGAAGGTGACACTGTTTTAAACAAATGAATCCCTGTCATCCCTAATTGTTGGCCATTTGGATGGCTGATGGCATTTGGAAGATCCAACAGCACCTGGAGGGCAAACGATTCCTCACCACCACCCTTGCTAAGGACACTAATCCAAAAGAGCAAGTCGCACTGACGGCAATGAGGCTTACTTCAGAGGAGACGCCTGAAAGACAGCGCAGTAAGAATGTGAACTGGGCGCTCCCACTTCAAGCCCCCACTCTCAATTTGCTAGGCAAGTAGCCACAACAAAACCAGATCACTGAGATAATGTGTTTGATGGAAAACCCGAGCGCAGCTGGTCAAGAGCAAACGGGGCACACCCAGGGATATATCCAGTGCTAAAAGGCCAGGGCAAACAGGTTTCATTCTCATTAGCAGCTCCCCTTGTTGGGTAAACATGCAAGCAATTGTGTGCGAATGTACAGGAGCTGTTATTTTAATGGGCTGGGGTTTTGTTTGAGGGGTCTTGTCGGGGGCAGTTGTTGCTGTTAATTTTTTATATCTTTATTTTGGCTCTTACGATTCATGTGGAAATCGTTCCGTTTGGTTGTGTGCTTCCTTATTGTTCGTGGCTACTTTTGCTATGTCTGCAGTTACCAAAGTTTTTTTTATGTTGCAAGCCGCCTTGAGAATGGTTTTGTCTTTGGAAAGGTGGCGTACAAACAGCATGATGGAATGATAATTTGGAATTTCTTGGATCTGTGGGCTAACCAACAGGGAAGGCAAGTGCATTGTCCATAGACCTGAACACACACATTTGCAGCAACACCTGCCTATACGAGAGGAAGGGCGTAACTACATGAGGCAAGTGTTTTCAAAGCAGGTGCCCTCCAGATGTTTTGGATGAAAACTCCCATCATCAGCTCTCCCATATGATGCTGGGGCTGATGGACATTGTAGTCCCTAAACATCTGGAGAGCATCTGGTTGGGAAAGGGTAGCATAAAGATCACCTTGCACCATTAGCTCAAAGCTCCAGTTTGTCTAGCATCCTGGCTGGCAGCCAAATGCCCTTCAGTCCTCACACACAGGGCATGGCCCTGTTGTTATCCCCAGAATCTAGCAATCAGAGGTATACTGCCTCTGAGCTGTGAGGCTCCCTCAGAGTAGCATGGTCAGTAGAGCATGAGACTCTTAATCTCATGGGTCATGGGTTCAGTTCAAGCCCCCCACTGGGCAAAAGATTTCTGCACTGCAGGGAGCTGGACTAGATGACCCTCACGGTCCCTTCCAACTCTACAATTCCATGATTCCACTTGGCTCCTGTGCTTAGCCCAGAGGCAGGAGAGCTACAGCAGGAGTGTAGGCTACCTGGCTTGGCTCTGTTAAAAGAAAGATCTGGAAGAGAACTGAGCTAGCAAAATGCTCCCTGTCATCACAGGTGCCCACGCTGCTCATATTGATTGGTGTTTTAGAAATGATTTCGTGCATGCGCGTTATTCAAATTGATGGTTTTAGAATTTTCCATAGAGCTGCTTTTTGCATAAAGGCAGCATACAAATAAATAAAAATGGCACAACTTTGTGCATGTGTGTGTGTAATTCAACATCTCGCTGAACTTCTAACAGAAGGTAAAGCTCTAATGAAACTCATCTAGACCTGATGTCTTCAGATCTGGAGGGCACCAGGTTGACGGGGGAAAGCCAATTTATGTTGGCATGGATGCTTCCAAAACCAGGACAGTTGAAATTTAAGTTTGGCTCCCCAAATTTGGAAGTAAGGATTGTGGGTCCTAGAAAAAAAATCCACAGAAACATATACCCTCAGTTACCACAAGTGACACATATGTATCTTAATATGCGCACAACTTGTATTTTAGAAGATACTCTGTATATATCAAAGATGGGGTGGTTGTTTAAAATAAAATTAAAAACCCAGTAAGGAGTAAAAAGAAAAGAAAAAGTGCCCCGTTGTCCCCCAATACATTCAATATCTGCAAAGCTAAGCGCAACCTTCTGCCTGGTGGGGCAGCCCCATTTACACTACAGACATGAGCCTGCTTAACCACCGGGAATCTCCAGCTGGGGAAAGGCCCTAATAACTGCCTGACAAATAACAAAACCGTGGCAGAAGCCAGCTTGAGTCAGTCTCCCTTCCTTCTACCTCCAGCCGGGCTTGTGGTTCTTCAGAGAGGCTTTAGGTTGCTGCAGTTCCCCCATCAACTCTCAAAACCCCACTTCCTGGCTAACACCTTAGCGCTTCCTGTGTGAGCCCTGCCCAGGGGAGCTCTAAATTAAGAAGCAGAATGTCTATGCACTCCTTTGCGTAAGGCCGCAATCGTAATCCCACTTCACTGGGAGTGAGTTTTGCTGAACTCAGCGGGGCTTGCTTCTGAGTAGACTGCAGCCTTAGCCAATAGCTTTATACTGAACAGGGGGAAATCCTATGCCAGGAGCATCCTTGCCTCAGGTGCATCAGAAGATGGCCCTGTGGCCACGCCTCCTTCCTCATTACCATTTTTTTAGGAGGGAAGGCTTGCCATGCATTTACAAGGCCCTGGCCATGGTACTGTTTTTAGGGTCAATTCTACCACAGGACAAGCTGAACTCAACACACACACACAAACACACACGCGTCCCAGTTGCTCCAGAATGGTCCCTGTACCCGGCCTTCACCTGAGATTTCAGACACAGCTTAAGAGCAAGACCCAGAAAACTGGAGATTGCTCAGAGGAGATCTAATCTTGAGATAGCAAGGGCGGCTGCTGAGGAACCCCACCAACATTTTCTAATGGAATCTCTCTCCCCACACAAAGAAGAAATAACATCCTGTTCTCCAAACTGGTCTATAGAACGAAGAGCAGGAACCCCCTCGTTCCTGTCCAAAGACAGATCTGTTTTGGCTTCAGCTTAATATTAACAACAACATCCCATCTCTCTCTCTATCTCTCTCCCTGCACTCAAGGCTACTGACAGCTGGTTAGAAACATGCAGGGCAGGAGACAGAATTGGTGTGTGTGTCCGGCTCCGGAAGAAAGAAATGAAAGGTTGAAAGAGATCAGGGGGTTTCTCACAGACCCAAGGCTTGAAATCAACGCCTTGGGTGAAATCTGTGTAAGCAAGGAGGGCCGGAGGATTAAACGCTTACGCTTTCTTCTTCTTCGCCCCTCTTCCTAAAAGATCAGCACCACCTGGCTGGAGAGGGGTATTCCCAACAGGAATGGGGGTTTAGGGATAAGGGAGAGCAGGCAGGAGAGCAGGGTTATGGGATGGGATGGGGGGGCTAGCCCTCTTTGGAAAGGCAAATGCCCCGAGCCCCAATGATGGCCGAAAACAAAGCCTGATGTAAACAAATCTCTCTTTCTTCCCTCCCTCCCCCCTCCCCCGCTTCTCATTCTACTGCACAGGCCACAAATGACCAGCTGGTTGTGCCATTTGCATGGTAGCAATAAGGTTCAGGGTGGGAAGGCGGGGTGTAATCTGCCAAACTGTGGCAGGAGAAGCCCAGGGAAAATCGGAAAGTGGGGGGCAGAAAACACACGCAGGGAGAGGGAGCAATGCTTGTCCCCCCCCCTTTTTGCATAGATTTCAAGAGCTACGACAGAGGAGGCAGCCTCCAAGGACTGCAGCAAGCAGCTGTCTGGGCCGGCTTTTGACAGGCCCACCGGGTGGGAAAGTGGTGGTGGGGGAACCCCTCAAACTCAGCACCCCTCCAAAAGGCAGCTAACTGGGGAGGGGGGAGGCACAAGCTATACCCCCCACCCCCCCAGAAAAAAACACATTTCCCTTCCCCCACCACCCCCACTGTACAGAGTTCACCCCTCTCCCTACCAAACGCAGCTTTCGTAAGACTCGCAGATGAAAGACCCCCCCAAAAAAGACACACATTTTCCTCTCTCCCCCCCCCAGAGTATAGATTATCCCTCTCCCTACAAAAACGCAGCTTTCATAAGGCTCGCAGATTAAGGACCCCCCAAAAAGACACACATTTTCCTCTCCCCCCCAAAAAGACACACAATTTCCTCTCTCCCAGATTAAGGACCCCCCCAAAAAACACACATTTTCCTCTCTCCCCCCCCCAGTATAGATGATCCCTCTCCCCACCAAACGCAGCTGCCCCCCCCAGAACCCCCGAAGCCAAGCGTGCGCATGTCCCCCTCCCCACCAACCCCCCTCCTCCTGGGAAGGGTCCCCCCCTCTGACACCCCCCCTCCGGGCAGGACAGGGTTAACCCCCTCCCTCCCTCCCCCCCCCGCCTCACCTGTGCGGGCGGCGCCCCCCCCTCCATGGCCCTTTGTTGCCCCCCTCAGCCGGGGCTCGGCGCCGCAACGAGGTTCCAGCCGGGCGGGGAGGGCGCGGGGCGGGCTGGCTGGCTGCTGGGTCCGCCCGCCGCCCGGCGGAGGAGGAGGAGGCGGAGGCGGAGGCCGGACGGAGCGAGGGGAGGCAGGAAGGAGGGAGGGAAGGAGGGAAGGAGGCGGCCGCCGCCGCCGAGCGCAGCTCCTCACGCAGCAGCCACAGTCTTGCCCAGCGCCGCTCTGCGCTAGGGGGCGCGCATGCGCGCACGGGAGGCGGCGCGCAGGCGCACCGGGGAGGCGCGCTCCGAGGCGCGACGCCGTCGCTTGACGCGCTGCTGCTGCTGCGTCTCCTGTCGCCGCCGGCGCCGCAAGGGGTAAAGAGGAGCACCCTGTGCCGCCAGCCAGCGGCGCCCGAGAACTTCCGGCTCCCGTTCGGCGCCCTCTGCGGGGGGGGGGGCAAATAACCACCCACCCACCCACCCACACACACACACACGGAGTAAACGGCGACGGCTTTGTTTATTTATTTATTTTGCTTGCCTGCCTGCTTGCTTGCTTTTATTAAACAGCTTGGAGGGTTATTTTCACCTATGCCATGCGGATTTCATGAAATTAAATGAACGGAATGAATAGCCCCAGGCAGGTGCATCCAGCAAATCTAAGGCGGCCGTGCTGATTTTTTATTTTTTTATTTCTTGCACGTGCTATTATTATTATTATTATTATTATTATTATTATTATTATTATTATTATTATCTCATTTACACCTGTCGGCTGCGTCCAGCAGATCTAAGGCGGCCGTGCTGATTTTTTTATTTATTGCACATGGTTGTTGTTGTTACAGTATTATTATTATTATTAGTTCATTTACATCCGTCGCCTGCGTCCAGCAGATCTAAGGCAGTTTTTCTTCCTTTTTCAATTTTTATGCATTTTTATGCCGCCAGCCGTGCCAATTTTATTTATTTATTTCTTGCTTGCTGTGTTCATATCCCACCCTTCCTCTTCTCCTCCTCTTCGGCATCTACATTTTACCCTCGCTAACAACAACCCTGCGAGGTAGGTTAAGGCTGAGAGAAGCCAGTGAGACTGCTCCCCCCTCCCCGCAAGGCCACGCCCCCAGTGAGCCTAGTGCATGGGGTGGGATTCGAACCCGGATCTCTCCCAAGCCCTAGTCCGACACTGACCATTGCACTACCTCTGGAGACTACTGCAAGTTTTGGGGAGGAGGAGGAAGTCCCCAGCCTTGCTTGGAGGGGTTGCGTGCATGCATGCCAGTGGGGCAGAGTCGTGAGACGTGGGTTCAAATCCCACACTCAGCTCCCTGGGCTGGGGGGCCAGTCACTCACTGCCTTTCAGCCGGGCCCACCTCGCAGGGTTGGTGCGATGATAAAACAGGGAGGAGCAGGAGAACCACATCAACCATCTTCAGCACCTTGGAAGAAAAAGTGGCATGTTGTTGTTGTTTAGTTGTGTCCGCCTCTTTGTGACCCCCTGGACCAGAGCACACCAGGCACTCCTGTCTTCCACTGCCTCCCGCAGTTTAGTCAAATTCATGCTGGTAGCTTCGAGAACACTATCCAACCATCTCGTCCTCTGTCGTCCCCTTCTCCTTGTGCCCTCCATCTTTCCCAACATCAGGGTCTTTTCCAGGGAGTCTTCTCTTCTCATGAGGTGGCCAAAGTCTTGGAGCCTCAGCTTCACGATCTGTCCTTCCAGTGAGCACTCAGGGCTGATTTCCTTCAGAATGGAGAGGTTTGATCTTTTTGCAGTCCATGGGACTCTCCAGAGTCTCCTCCAGCACCATAATTCAAAAGCATCCATTCTTCGGCGATCAGCCTTCTTGATGGTCCAGCTCTCACTTCCATACATCACTACTGGGAAAACCAGAGCTTTAACTAAACGGACCTTTGTCGGCAAGGTGATGTCTCTGCTTTGTAAGATGCTGTCTAGGTTTGTCATTGCTTTTCTCCCAAGAAGAAGGCGTCTTTTAATTTCATGATTGCTGTCACCATCTGCAGTGATCATGGAGCCCAAGAAAGTAAAATCTCTCACTGCCTCCATTTCTTCCCCTTCTGTTTGCCAGGAGGGCATGGGCCCAGTGGCCATGATCTTCGTTTTTTGATGTTGCGCCTCAGACCATATTTTGCGCTCTCCTCTTTCACCCTCATCAAAAGGTTCTTTAATTCCTCCTCACTTTTGCCATCAAGGTTGTGTCATCTGCATATCTGAGGTTGTTGATATTTCTTCTGGCAATCTTAGAAATGTAATAAATAAAGGGAGCTACAGAGCTGCAGCCTTGGGGAAATTGTAGTTGCGTTTATTTATTTATATCGTTAAGTGCACTGCAACATCTGTGTTCCAGGCTCCCTGAAGGCGCCTCCCATATGTTATGGAGCTACGGATGAAGGGTGGTATTCGAATTTAATAATAATAATAATAATAATAATAATAATAATAATAATAATAATAATAATAATAATAATAATAATAAATTATACATATTTATTTGCCCCATGCAATCCCGGCTCCAGGTTCTGTTCCCCAAAGAAAAGGGACTCAAGCTGCTCGTCTCCGCCCCACTCCATCTATGGCTGCCCCCTCTTAAGTCTTGATTTACTTCATTTAGCCCCCACCCCATACACACACACTCAGGGTCAACTGAAAGCCGGAAGTGCGGCTTCAACCCCCGCGGAGTCCTTGACCCATCCTCTTGGTGCTGAGCGAATTTCCGAGTGACCAGAGTCGGCAGATTGCGCAAGGGAAGCCGGGCGGCTCTTTTCGGCGCAGCGACCCCTACAGGGTGGAGGGGGAACATGTCGCTGTTATTGTTCCAAGAAGCACAGAATGTGTAGGGACCTCCAGGGTCATCTAGTCCAACCCCCTGCAATGCGGGAATCCCAATGATAAAACCCTATACAGCTTAGGTCCAGGCTATCTGAAAGAACTCTCCTACAAACCTACCCAAGATCTGAAATCTCTGGGGAAGGCCCTTCTCTCCCTGGCTTCTCTGTGGTGGTGGCTGCTCCAAGACAACTTTGGAACTCCCTGCCACAAGAAACCAGGCTGCTTCCCTCCATGTCCTTCCGACAACAGGCGAAGACCTTATTCCAACAGGCTTTTAGGAACAGACTGTTTTCAAGGAAAAGGCATGCACTGCGATGTTTTTATTGTTGTTCATATATATCCCTTCCATATATATAGATCACTTCCAATTCTGCGATGGGGAAGGGCACTTGAGGGGTGAATCAGACTTTGGGTAGCTGATAACCACTGGACTAAAGTCATCCGTTTTGTGGGATTAATAATAATAGTAATAATTTATTATTTATACCCCACCCATCTGGCTGGGTCTCCCCAGCCACCCTGGGCTGCTTCCATCAAAATATTAAAATACAGTAATGCATAAAAAGGGACGCGGGTGGCGCTGTGGGTAAAACCTCAGCACCTAGGACTTGCCGATCGCATGGTCGGCGGTTCGAATCCCCGCGGCGGAGTGCGCTCCCGTCGTTCGGTCCCAGCACCTGCCAACCTAGCAGTTCGAAAGCACCTCCGGGTGCAAGTAGATAAATAGGGACTGCTTACCAGCGGGAAGGTAAACGGCATTCCGTGTGCTGCTCTGGCTCGCCAGAGCAGCTTCGTCACGCTGGCCACGTGACCTGGAAGTGTCTGCGGACAGCGCTGGCTCCCGGCCTATAGAGTGAGATGAGCGCACAACCCTAGAGTCTGGCAAGACTGGCCTGTACCGGCAGGGGTACCTTTACCTTTACCTTTAATGCATCAAACATTAAAAGCTTCCCTAAACAGGGCTGCCTTCAGATGTCTTCTAAAAGTCAGATAGTTGTTTATTTCCTTGACATCCGATGGGAGGGCGTTCCACAGGGTGGGTGCCACCACCGAGAAGCCCCTCTGCCTGGTTCCCTGTAACTTGGCTTCTCACAGGGAGGGAACCGCCAGAAGGCCCTCGGCGCTGGACCTCAGTGTCCGGGCAGAATGATGGGGGTGGAGACGCTCCTTCAGATATACTTCAGATATACTTAATGGAACTAAATAATTTTAATTAGATTTTGAAGCGATGCAGAGTTTTGCATGTGTTATTGTTTTCCCGAGTGGGTCGTGCAAACCAAGGGGAACCAAGGGGGCAGAGGGCCACATAGTCTTGGAAATCACTTAAGAAATGGGGGGGGGTGTCCCTGATCAGCTCCTGAAACACCAGCAAGGGGGGTGGGCCGTATCCAGGCAGAGGTATCTCCCTGCCCTTGCCGGGGCCACAAGGGCTTGTGGGTGGCGCTTGAGGCATCGTTCCCCCCCCCACTGAATCTCCTCCTCTTCCTGAACAAGGATGTCATTGAGTCAGCTGGAAAGTCCCTTGGATGAAGGCCGTTCTCACAAAAGAGCTGTTTATTCTGAGATGAGCTCAGCCGCCCACAACAAACGGGGTGACAAGCGTCTCAGATTCTGCAGGGCGTTAAGGAGAGAGCCCAAGGTCTCACTGGGGCGAAGCAAGCCGGATTCTGCATCAAAAAGAGCAGAGTTCGCCATTGCAGAGTTGGAAGGGACCCCCAAGTTCATCGAGTCCAGCCCGCTGCAAGGCAGCTATATTATGCAGACAAACGCACATGTATTAAGTCAGTCAAATAGCCATGTGCTAGGGACGCGGGTGGCACTGTGGTCTAAACCACAGAGCCTAGGATTTGCCGATCAGAAGATTGGCGGTTCGAATCCCCGTGACGGGGTGAGCTCCCGTTGCTTGGTCCCTGCTCCTGCCAACCTAGCAGTTCAAAAGCACATCAAAGTGCAAGTAGATAAATAGGTACCGCTCCAGCGGGAATGTAAACGGCGTTTCTGTGCGCTGCTTTGCCAGAAGTGGCTTTGTCATGCTGGCCACATGACCCGGAAGCTGTCTGCAGACAAACGCCAGCTCCCTCGGCCTATACAGCGAGATGAGCGCGCAACCCTAGAGTCGTCCACAACTGGACCTAATGGTCAGGGGTACCTTTGCCTTTAGGGGCTTCTGCCCCCTGCCCGCCAACCCCACCAATCCCTTTGCCAACCCCCGTCCCCCCACACTTTATCCACTCCCTCAGCCATCCTCTCCCAGCTCACCCAAACCTCCCCTCCTGCCCCCTTCACAGTTTTGCCCCGTTGCTCTCTGAAGTGGATCCCACCCTCCTTTAAACTGGTCACCTGGGCTGCCCGTACGACTTGCTCACTCGCTCACGCGCCTAGCTGCCATTCTGCTATGCTGGAGTTGGTGCTGCCACCTATTGGTGACTAGGGGAACTGCAGTGTGACAGCAGTCTTGTCATTTTGTTGTATGGTAAGATCTACAGTCACGAAGAGACGGACATGACTAAATGACTAAACAACAACAACCGTATTGGCCCGAATATAAGCGACACTTTTTTTCCAATTTCGGACCCTGAAAAGTTAAAGTGCAGTTTATATTCGTGACTTTTTACCATATGCTGCTGAAAACAGCTGGGGAGCTTATATTCGGGCCAGTATGGTACTACCTAATTGGGTTTCTGAAGCCTTACTGCTAATAGCTTTGAAACTGGCTTATTATTTTCGTATTTCATAAATCGCTTTTTAAAGTAATTTCTCAGTAACATGGGCAGCTGCTTGATATAGTCATACCTTGGGTTGAAGTAGCTTCAGGATAAGTATTTTTGGGTTGCGCGCTGCGGCGATCAGGAAGTAACGGAGCGTGTTACTTCCGGGTTTCGCCGCTCGCGCATGCGCAGACGGTCAAAAGGACGTCACGCGTGTGCGCAGAAGCGGCGAATCGCAACCCGCGCGCACACAGACGCGCGGACGCGGGTTGCGTTTGCTTCTGAATGCGAATGGGGCTCCGGAACGGATCCCATTCGCATCCAGAGGTACCACTGTACAGGGTCAGACTACTGGCCCACACTGACCAACAGCAACAATCCAAGGATTCAGATGGGGTCATTTGTAAAGACCGTATTTTTCGCCCTATAGGACGCACTTTTTCCCCTCCAAAAATGAAGGGGAAATCTGGGTGCGTCCTATGGGGCGAATGCAGGCTTTCGCTGAAGCTTGGAGAGCGAGAGGGGTCGGTGCGCACCGTCCCCTCTCACTCTCCAGGCTTCAGGAACACATCCGCAGCCTAGGCAGCCCTACGGGAGGTCCGGCAGGGATGTCTAGGCTGCGGATAGCAGCCTGCTGCCCAGCGCGAGGGGTGCCCTGAAGCAGAGCGCCCCCCGCGCCAGGCAGACATCCGCAGCGTGGGGAGCCTTGCAGGAGTTCCCCGCAAGGCTCCCCACGCTGCGGATAGCAGCCTGCCTCCCGGCGGGCAGGGCGCCCTGAAGCAGAGCGCCCCCCGCGCCAGGCAGACATCCACAGCGTGGGGAGCCTTGCAGGAGTTCCCCGCAAGGCTCCCCATGCTGCGGATAGCAGCCTGCCTCCCGGCGGGCAGGGCACCCTGAAGCAGAGCGCCCCCTGCGCCAGGCAGACATCCACAGCGTGGGGAGCCTTGCAGGAGTTCCCCGCAAGGCTCCCCACGCTGCGGATAGCTGCCCAGCGCAAGGGGCGCCCTGAAGCAGAGCGCCTCGCGCCGGGCAGACATCCGCAGCGTGGGGAGCCTTGCAGGAGTTCCCCGCAGGGCTCCCCATGCTGCGGATAGCAGCCTGCCACCCCGAAGGGGGGCGCCCTGATGCAGAGCACCCCTCATGCGGGGCAGACATCGGCCAACCCCACAAGCTTGGGGGACAGCAGGGAGGCGCAGCGCCGCCATCCCGCTGTTCCTCGACCTGGTTCTGTTTCCCCGACCTGCTTTTGGGGGGGAAATAAAGGGAAAATTTTTTTCCTTTATTTCCCCCCCAAAAAACTAGGTGCGTCCTATGGGACGAAAAATACGGTAAACCTGGCGAATCCACCGCAGACTCAACCGGGGACCTTCTGCAACGAAAGCAGAAGCTCTACCGCTGAGCAACGACCTGTGTTACATTTTATTGTCTCAAGTTGCTAGCCATTATGAATTTAAAAATTAAATTAAAAGTGAGGCATTACCTCCACCCACCCACCCACCACAATGAAACAATATTCCCTGGCAGATTTGTTAACTACGAACTGCTACAGAAGAGGGAGCAAGCTTGTCTTCTCCTGCTCTGGAGGGTAGGACTCGAACCCATGGCTTCCTGTTTTTGCTGCGAAACAACCGCAAAACTTTTGAGGGGATCCCAGATTTTGGGGTTCGTCATTAACGAAGCTCCCCCCAGCCCCCTTTGCAGCTGCAGAGTTGGGAGAAAGGTCAAGGATTCAGAGCCGAGGCCCACAAAACCTTTTTAGAAAAGGCACGGTGCTGAAGGCGCCAACCCTCTAAGGAATTGTTTGAAGCAAGACACCGAGACGGCCGTCAAGTGGGTTTGAGAACGACACTTTAACATCAAGACTTAGCAAATGAAACAAGGAGGACCAGTTTCGTTTTTTCGGCCTCGGCCAACGTCGAGAAAGTCGGCAAAATCTCAATTTCCCCCCCTTTCGAAGAAACAAAATTGGTAACAGAACCCTCTCCGAGCCGCAGGCTTCGTTTTCCGTCTCCAGCTCTGGCGACCGCAACGGTTCAGTCCACAACTGCTTCCCCAGCCTGCATCCCACTAAGTCCCAGCACCGGGCGCCCTGGCAGTGCCCAAAGCGGGCGTTTAAGGGGGGAACCGCTCCTGCCTGAGGCGAGGGGCACCGCCGGTCTCTGCCCGCATCTTCGCCCTGCCCCACTGGCTCCGGAGAGGCCTCTGTCCCGAAGGGCCGTCCAGCCAGGGATCTCCGCCTTCGTGGAGCCGCTGGTGCCCGACGAGATGTTGCTTGCGGGTGAAGCTCTTCTGGCAAAGCGGGCACTGGTACGGCCGCTCACCAGTGTGCAGCCGCCCGTGAGTGGCGAGGTGCTCCTTGCGGATGAAGGTCTTGCCGCACTCGCCGCAGGCGTACGGCCGCTCGCCTGTGTGGATCATCTGGTGGCGCAGGAAATTGGAGTGGTGGTTGAAGCTGCGCCCGCACTCACCGCAGATATAGGAACCCGCCTTCGCCGCCAGGCCTGCCGCGGCCGCCGCGTGGCTCCGCTGGTGCAGACGGAGATTTATCTTCAGGCGGAAGCTTTTGTTGCACTCGGAGCATGTGTGGGGCCGCTCGCCCGAGTGCCACAGCCGGTGCTTGCTGAGGCTCGCCTGGTGAGGGAAACAGCGCCCGCACTCGGGGCAGGGGTACGCCTCGCTCCCTGGGTGCAGGCTCGAGGCGGGGCTCCCTTCAGGGGAGGCTCGAGGATGCGTCCGCTGGTGAAGGGCGCGCTGCTCCTCGTACAGGAAGCTCTTCCCGCAGTCGGCGCAGACGTACGGGGCCTCGCCGGGGAGGGCCCCCTCAGGCACGATGATGGTGGTGAAGTCCGCAAAGTCGCTCCCGCACGCGGCCGGCTCCTCCAGGCTGCCGCCGGAAGTCTGCCCGTCCACGCACGCCAGGCCCTCCTCGGGGAAGTGGAAGACAGCCTGGTCCAAGGCCTCTGGCAATGCGCTGTACTGCGCTGGGTCCCCGGGCCTCACCTCTGGCCTGGCAGGCACCTGGGCAAAGAGGGTGGCATCTGTGGGGAGAGGGAAAGTAGGTCAGAGGCGGAACGAGTTTGGAAAAACAAATTTTCCAGCTGTTACTGGGATGGTGATGACGGGGTGTGGGGTGAATTCATTTACCCCAACTTTGCAGCAACAAAAGAATGTAAGAACCTATGGCCTGCCTAGTCCAGCGTTCTGTTCTCGCAGTAGCCAACCAGATGCAAGCAGGATTCGAACACAAGACCCGTCTCATCCTGCGGTTTCCAGCCACTTGGATTCAGACGCAATGCCACCTCTGACTGTGGAGGCACAGCAAAGTGATCCTGGCTAGTAGCCATCGATAGCATTCTATACAAGTTAATCAAAGTGGTTTCCCGCACTCCTTGGTCAATGTTTTTTGTCCAGGTCTTACATGGCTGCGGTCCATATTTTTAATTAGCATCTATTTGCTCCTGCCACCTCTAGCCAGCTATTGCACTAAGCCTGCACAGGACGTTGATCAGCCACAGGGATATTTTGCCAAGAGGGGCCAAGGTGGGTCTGGATTCTCCTCTTCAGAGGCACACTGGCCCCCATTGGGAACTCACCTGGGCTTTCATCCGGGGGCGCCCCGCTTTCTTCCGAATCCCACTCGCCCACTACCGAAGGAACAATTTCCCGCTGGACAAGAGAGACCGTGTCATTTCTGGGTGCAGGGAATTCTGCATGCGAAGAGGGGGAAAGGGCATTAATTGATTTCCCCATCCCCATACGTCGCGTTTTGTTTTGTTTTGTTTGTTTTTGAGACTACAATTCCCATCATCCCTGACCACTGGTCCTGCTAGTTAGGGATCATGGGAGTTGTAGGCCAAAAACCTCTGGAGGGCCGATTTGAGGAAGCCTGTATTAAACGAAAAACAAAAAGAGCCAACATTTTTTTTAAAAAAAGAATATAAACTACAATTCTGCTTAAAAATAAACATCCCACACACAAAAAAAGACGATAATTGAAAGCCAATGACCTGATGAAAAAGGAATGTTTTTGCCTGGAGCCTAAAGATCTGTAATGATGGCGCTAGGCGACACTTCCTGGGAGCTACCACTGAAAAGGCCCCGTTCTTGTTTTTTCCACCCTGCAGACCTCTCATTGAGCTATCACAGGAAGGAGGGTCTCAGATGACAATGAACTTTATCCCAGGATAAATCTTCCTTGAAGCATGGGAAGTCCTATTAAAATTTGGCAGACTATTCAGATTACAGTGGTGCCTCGCAAGACGAAATTAATTCGTTCTGCGAGTTTTTTTGTCTTGCGAATTTTTCATCTTGCGAAGCACGGTCAAGTCGCAACTGCACCTCTTCAAGCAGTTTTAAGAAAAAGGAAACAAACTTGCAAGACATTTTCGTCTTGCGAAGCAAGCCCATAGGGAAATTCGTCTTGTGAAGCAACTCAAAAAACGAAAAACTCTTTCGTCTTGCGAGTTTTTCGTCTTCCGAGGCATTCGTCTTGCGAGGTACCACTGTATTTGATATGTATAGGTATAATGTATATGTATGCAGGTTTTGGTGTCTTCGGGTGTCTTCCCGTGTAAGAGTTGGGGTGTCTAGGCGACGTTTCGACGAGGTCTCACTCGTCATCTTCAGGCTGGTGCTTTCGGCTTCTTGTTACTGGAACAGAGCTGCTTGTTACTGCTCTTGTTACTGCTCTGTTCCAGTAACAAGAAGCCGAAAGCACCAGCCTGAAGATGACGAGTGAGACCTCGTCGAAACGTCGCCTAGACACCCCAACTCTTACACGGGAAGACACCCGAAGACACCAAAACCTGCATTCCTGTACCCGTGAAAATCTACGAAAGCAAATGTATATGTATATGTATATGTATATGTATAATCTGGAATAGCCAAATGCAATTCTGGTTTTAAACACAGTATAAGGAGTCTCTATAGGAGTACATTGTATTTTAAAATGGGGTTTCAGAGTTTTTAGGGGTTTTTGAATGTCTTATGTAGATTTTTCAATTTCATTGTTCTGTATGGGACAATGACAATAAAGATATCGTATCGTAATGTGATTTGATTGCATTGTTAAAGTGAAAAATTTAATAAAAACAATTAAAAAAAAACAACCCAAAAACAAAATCCAGTAGGAATACAAACATTCCAAGGAAGACATTATATTTTATCCAGAGCATAAAGGTAAAGGGACCCCTGATCATTAGGTCCAGTCATGGCCGACTCGGGGGTTGTGACGCTCATCTCGCTTTACTGGCCGAGGGAGCCGGCGTACAGCTTCTGAGTCATGTGTCCAGCATGACTAAGCTGCTTCTGGCGAACCAGAGCAGCGCACGGAAACGTCGTTTACCTTCCTGCTGGAGTGGTACCTATTTATCTACTTGCACTTTGATGTGCTTTCGAACTGCTAGGTTGGCAGGAGCAAGGACCGAGCAACGGGAGCTCACCCCGTCGAGGGGATTCGAACCGCCAACCTTCCGATCGGCAAGTCCTAGGCTCTGTAGATTAACCCACAGCACCACCCGCGTCCCTTAGAGCATATTGGTTTCTAATTCTTATTACCTCCAAAAGAAATTCTGCCACAGCCAGGGAAATAACATTTGTCTTATCTTCAAGAAGATAGTTGAGATAGGGAGCTCCAGAACCTCCAGGTAAATTGACCAATAAGGGTTTAATCAATTGGTTCTATGATTTCTCCCCCTTCCCAGCTCACGGAGGGAAGGAATCCCAACTCTCTTAACCCACCTGGGCCGATGCTCCTAGGAGCCTCTTCGTCCTCAGCTACCTGCTCCTGCCCACCTTCGATCCGGGTCAGCAGGTCAGGCTTGGCAATGGCGTAATCTGAGAAGAAGAAGAAGAAGAGTTTGGATTTGATATCCCGCCTTTCACTCCCTTTAAGGAGTCTCAAAGTGGCTAACATTCTCCTTTCCCTTCCTCCCCCACAACAAACACTCTGTGAGGTGAGTGGGGCTGAGAGACTTCAGAGAAGCGTGACTAGCCCAAGGTCACCCAGCAGCTGCATGTGGAGGAGCGGAGACGCGAACCCGGTTCCCCAGATTACGAGTCTACCGCTCTTAACCACTACACCACACTGGCTCTTCCTCATACTGGAGGAAGGGAAGAAAGGCAAGACCAAAGAATTACCATATTTTTCACTCCATAAGACGCACCTGACTATAAGATGCACCTAGTTTTTGGAGGAGGAAAGGGGGAAAGCCCTGTTTTTTGGGCGATCAGCTCATAGTTGCGCGGCTTCTTTTGCAAAGGGGGAAAAAAATCCTGTTTTTATGGGGTTCAGCTCACAGTTCTGCAGCTTCTTTAGGAAAGGAAAGGGAGCCATTTCCAGACAGATAATCTAATCAGCCAGTCACATGCCTCTGGGGAAACAAACAGCCTCCGCCTGCAAAACATTCAACCATGGAGGCCTGGGCAAGGGAGCCAGCGACCAATCACACATTCGCTCCATAAGATGCACAGACATTTTCCCTTACTTTTTAGGTGGAAAAAAGTGCGTCTTATGGAGCGAAAAATACGGTACTTATCCCATGACGGTCCTCAGAGAGAACGGGGCACCCTAAGGTTTCTAAGGGTTATGGATTCCTTCTCAAATCAAGTTTCTAGCCCTTTTGTTTACCGACAAAAACCTGGCAGGATCCGGAGGATTTGCAGTGACCCAAGCAAGCGCTAGTGTTGGCTACCAGCCGTAATGGCTCCGCTCTGCTGCCGGTCTGTGGGAAACCCGCAAGCAGGATTCGAACACAAGAGCCCTCTCGCCTCCTGCGGTTCCCAGCAACTGATATTCAGGAGGATTTCTGCCTACAGCCGTGCAAGAAGAGCGTAGCCAGCATGGATGGGAGCCATCGACAGCCTGCGCCGCCTCCGCGAATTTGTCAAATCCCAACTTTGGAAAAATATATATTAACAAAGCTGTATTCGACGGATGAAAGCACATGATGTTTGACATGGCTGAGAATAGTGGACCCAGGGACAAAGAATTATGAAGCGTTTAAATCGAGATGTGGAATACAGTGGTGCCTTGCAAGACGAAATTAATTTGTTCCGCAAGTTTTTTCTTCTTGCGAGTTTTTCGTCTTGCGAAGCACGGTTTCCCATAGGAATGCATTGAAAATCAATCAATGCGTTCCTATGGAGACCGTCCGGGGACAGAGGGGACCTGTTTTAAAGCAAGGGAAGGGGCAGCGGGGAGAATCGCTTCTCCCCGTTGCCGCCCCTTGGTTCAAAAGGGGTCCGGGGTGCGGGGGCAAGCTTCGTTTTGCGAAGCAAGCCCATAGGGAAATTCGTCTTGCGAAGCAACTCAAAAACGAAAAAACCTTTCGTCTTGCGAGTTTTTCGTCTCGCGAGGCGTTCGTCTTGCAGGGCACCACTGTATATGGAAACAACGAGGAGAAGCAGGACTATGATGTGGAGATATGCTTCAGAGATCCAGACCATGGGGAGCTCTGAAAAATTAATAAATATAATTTGGACTATAATTTGGTCTTTTTTATTTTGGTTTTTTATTTTAATTGAAGTATTATGGTTGGATATATTCATTGGAATTTTTTAAATTGGAAAATGAATAAAAATTATTTTTAAAAAAGAGAACTTGTATAGCCCTCCCAAGTTGGTGGCCATCTCTGACTCCTGTGGCAGGGAGTTCCAAAGTTTAACAAGGTGCTGCGTGAAGAAGGAATTCTTCTTTTTTTTCTGCCCTGAATCTGACAACAACTGGCTTTGTTGTTTTAGGGTTCTCTTTACCCAGTGAGACCAGAGACTCGTAGTTCCCCTTCATGACGTTCTTGTAGAGTTCCTTCTGGTCTTCATCCAGGTTCCCCCATTCTTCCTCCGAGAAGCAGACAGAAACCTCGTCGAAGGTCACCGGCACCTGGGAGGGCATGTAAAACGAACGAATGAATAAATAAATAAATGGGGGCGTCTTCATTATACACCTTTAGGCGCCAGGCAAATACGTTCCTTTTTAACCAGGCCTTTGATTGATCTGATGGACATTCTTTTTTTTTTTAATAAAATTTTTATTGGGTTTTCACAATTTATATAAACACACACAATACACAATACAGACATACAAACACAAAACCAAACATGTATAATTTCAAATCCTTTTTTTCTTGAAACTTATTTCACCGACCTCCCCATACCTCCTCTTTCTGCATTCCAATTCCAAAATTTATTTCAGCAAATCCTCCCCCTTAATTTTATCTAATTGTTTCCTTTTCTTTTCTTCTACTTGATCTTTACAGCTGTAATCCACTAACTTTCTATAACCATAACATTTTAGCACACAATATTTCTTAAGATAAATTTTAAATTTCTTCCAATCTTCTTCCGCTGTCTCCTTCCCCTGGTCTCGGATTCTGCCGGTCATCTCAGCCAAAGCCATATAGTCCATCACCTTCATCTGCCATTCTTCCAGAGTGGGTAAATCTTGTGTCTTCCAATACTTTGCGATGAGTAGATCTGATGGACATTCTATGCCCTTTTAAAATGTGGGGTTTTTTTGTGAGGGGGGGGGACTATTGGGTTGTTGTTTTTATTTTTATTATGTATTTTGTGGTTTTATCTTGCTTTTATTCTGTGAACCCCAGGTATAGGGCAGTATATAAATTTAAGAAATAAAACAAATGCTAACCAGGTCAGCCTCCCTGAGGAGAGCTGTCCCCGTGGGTGAGTTGTGAGTGCTCAGCGAAGATAAGAGTCCGGGAATCCAGCCATATTTACAAAGGATTTATTGCCTCTTTGAAGCTATTTACAGAGCAGTTCAAAAGTACAACTCAATCATGGTCGGATAGTTGTCCCGACTGTTTTGCTTTCGTTTTTGGCCAGCAGAGCCACCTCCAAAGCCCAGCCCCCCTCCTTCCTCTCTGACGGGAGGTACTTGGCCCCGGACGTTCCTCCTCCCTCTCAGATTCACTCCCCTCTGACCCCCCCATCTTCTCCTCTCTCGTCCGAAGACGAACAGCTGCTTATTAGAGGAACTTTCTCCCCACCCCCCCTTCTCTGGCTCCAGTTCCCTGACAAGAGCATTTTCCAAACGGGGAGCCACTGCAGAAAAGGCCCTGTTCTTGTGTTGCCACCCTCTGGACCTCTCAGGGAGAGGGCCTCTGATGACAATCACAGGGTCCAGTTCGGTTCAAATGGAGCAGGTTCACTCGAACCACACTGGCTCTCTTGTGCTACCCCAATAAGGCAGTTTACTTGGGGAACTCCCCGCAGCAGGAAACACTGACGTCCAGCTCTGAGGGCCTCATGGCGGTTCCCTCGCTGTGAGAAGCAAGGTTACAGGGAACCAGGCATAGGGCCTTCTCAGTGGTGGCACCCGCCCTGTGGAATGCCCTCCCAGCAGATGTCAAAGAGAACAACAACTACCTGACTTTTAAAAGACATCTGAAGGCAGCCCTCTTTAGGGAAGTTTTTAATATTTGATGTTTTATTCTGCTTTTAATCTGTTGGGAGCTGCCCAGAATGGGTGGGGGTATAAATATTATTATTATTATTATTATTATTATTATTATTATTATTATTATCATCATCATCATCATCATCATCATCATCACCATCACCATCACCATCCCTGTAATAACCTGGCAATAACCACTGCAATCTTATTCCACCAGTGGACGCTCGGGTAGCGAACGTGATCTGTGCAGGATGCGCGTTCGCAACCCGCAGCTGCGCGTCTGAGCACGCGCGGGTTGCAATTTGGCGCGTCTGCGCATGCGCAACCGCCAAAACCCGGAAGTAACCCGTTCCGGTACTTCCAGGTTTCAGAGCGTCCGTAACCTGAAAAAACGCAACCTGAAACATCTGTAACCCGAGGTATGACTGTACAGTGGTACCTCGGGTTAAGTACTTAATTAGTTCCAGAGGTCCGTTCTTAACTGAAACTGTTCTTAACCTGAAGCACCACTTTAGCTAATGGGGCCTCCTGCTGCTGCTGTGCCGCCAGAGCACGATTTCTGTTCTCATCCTGAAGCAAAGTTCTTAACCTGAGGTACTATTTCTGGGTTAGCGGAGTCTGTAACCTGAAGTGTATGTAACCCGAGGTACCACTGTATTCGGATGGGAGCCGCCCAGGGTGGCTGGGGAGACCCAGCCAGATGGGCGGGGTACAAATAATGAATTATTATTATATCAGCAGAAGCCTCTGGCTATACATAGCTCTTCCCCTGGATGAAGCTCTACCTCTGTGCGAATCCCCCCTGCTTACCTTGGGGGTTTCCCCCCTGGACCCTGGGGGCAGGCGAAGGATCCAGAAGTTTCGGTTCTTGAGCAGGTTCTCCATGTTCTCCAGCCGCCTCTGGAGCTGCCCGTATTCCTGGATGAGGGTCCCCAGAGCGTCCAGGTGGTGGCTGAACTCCGCCATGGCTTTCTCCGTCCCGGAAAGCTTCTTCTCGGCCAGACCCGCCCTCCGCTCCAGCGCCAGCAGCCGCCCAGCGTGGACGTCCACCTTCCTCTCCACCGCTTGCATGGCGGCCACCACCGTCCAGAGGGAGATCTCAGCGGCCGGCCGGCCGGCGGCATCGCCGCAGCTCCGCTTGGGGAGGAAGCAAGGGTGCAGCGGGGTGGGCTGCAGGGGTCCTCTGCCCCACTCCAAGCCCTGCTGGCAAAGACAGGAAGGGAAGATACTCAGAGGCAGCAGCAGGATCATAGCTGTCAACCGTCCCTTATTTGGCGGGAAACTCCCTTATCCCAGCGCCGTTTCCCCCTGCTGTCCCAGATTTATGGTGTCCCTTAAATTTCCCGGGTTTCATGCTCGCCCGGCTCGGGAGGGAAGCAGCGGCTCGGGGTCCTCCGCCTCGAGAGAGTGAGAGAGAGAGCACGCGCACGGGCTGCCATGTCTCCATCTCTCCCTTTTCCCCCTCAGGGGCGTGTCGTGAGGAGATGGGTGGCGGCGGGTGGGCAGGCAGCCCCTCTCTTGCGAGACTTCCGCCGCGCTGCCAGGGGAAGCAGGAGGCGGCAGCGGTGGCTGAGGAGGCAGCCTGAGGGAGGAGGAAGAGGAGGGGATGGGGAGGGACGCAGAAGGGCGGTACTTCAGCGGCCACCGCGGCGCCACAACCGCCTCATGCTGGGCTCGCAGGTGGCGTGGGCGAGAGTCTCTCTCTCTCTCGGGCGGGGAAGGGCCGATGGAACTCCTCGCACCAGGACGACAGCAGCCCCGACGTCCTGCTTAGCATCCCCTCCGACCAGTGCAGCATCTTAATGTAGTGATTTCCCCCTCTCCATCCCTTTCATAACTATTTTTAGAAATCATTTGTCCATCCATTGTTCAAATTTGTTCAAATTTTTACTACAAGTTTTCTGTCAATCCTACCAATGTATAAATAAAAAAGTTCCTTCCAGTAGCACCTTAGAGACCAACTAAGTTAGTTCTTGGTATGAGCTTTCGTGTGCATGCACACTTCTTCAGATACACTGAAACAGAAGTTGCCAGATCCTTCTATATAGTGAGAAGGTGGGGAGGGGTATTACTCAGAAGGGTGGTGGGAATGGGAGATTGGCAGATAGCTGAGATGAGCCTGTTGACGACTCTTAACAACTTCAGTGTATCTGAAGAAGTGTGCATGCACACGAAAGCTCATACCAAGAACTAACTTAGTTGGTCTTTAAGGTGCTACTGGAAGGAACTTTTTTATTTTGACTATGGCAAACCAACACGGCTACCTATCTGTAACTACCAATGTATGTAACTCTTTACAATAGCTTTTCAACTAAATTATAAACTTTTCCCATTCTTTATGAAAGAGGTCCTCTTCCTGGTTTCTAATTCTGCCTGTAAGCTTTGCCATCTTGACGTCGTTCAACAATTTTGTCTGCCCCTCTTCTTTGGTCGGAGTTGTAGACCCTTAGGATCATCTAGTCCAACCCCCTGCAAAACGCAGTCAGTCGCAGCAAAAGCAGCCTGGCTCCATCAGTGCCGGATTTCTGCATAAGCTAAGCAAAATCCCTTATTTTGGCTGCTGATCCCTTATTTTCGAGGCTGCTGGTCCCTTATTTTCAAATCTGTAAGTTGACAGCTATGGGCAGAATCAAACGACAGTTACGTAATGGAGGAAGAAACTGAATAATATTATTATTTTAGAATACCTAACTGTGAAGATACGTAGAATGAAAGGTCAGAGAGAAAGAGGAGGATTGGTTGGAGAAGATATTGACTAATTTGAGTAGGTTTGAAAAATTTGGGGCAATTAAAATGTTAAAAGTTATGAAGACTGGAAGAAAATTTAAGGAATATTTAGCCAAATATTATAATACAACCTAAGCTGAAATACTTGCAAGTACCAAACTGGCCTAGGATTAAATGTTGAATTGCATAATACTATGGATTGAGAAACTATGAAAAGGAAGGAAAATAGTAATTTGAATAAGTTAATTTTATTAGAAAGTGGATATTGGAAAATTGCTACAATGAGACTGAATGAAACTCTGTTAGGGAGGATTCGAGGAAGTCGCTTAACAATGGAAATCAAATTGGATTTTTAATAGTAAGATGTTTTATATGTTTGTTTCTTATTCTTTTTTAATATGCTTTTTATTTTGTGTGTGTTTGTCATAAATTTGGAAAATAAAAAAATGGAAAAAAATGTTAAAAGTTAAATAAACCTTGCGGAAGGAGGAATGTTAAGGTATATAGAAGTGTACATATGGTTGATTTGAATATGTTATTATTGAATATTATTGAGTATGTATTATGTGTATTATTGAATATTGTATACCCAATGTATCACTCGCCTGGGGGGTTTCACTGTTTGTGTTTTGGTGGTTGGTAAAAAAATAATTTTTACACGCACACACACACACACACACACACAAAACGACAGTTACGAAAAGGGCACCACGGGTGTCAGAAGTGTTCTATATCTTCTTAACTTTCCCCTCTGTTTTAAATCTTTTTCTATTCCATTTTCTCTATCTCTTCCTTCCCTTTTCCCTCTCTCTTTTTCGCCTTTAAATTAATGCTTTATTTTGGACAAAAGAAAAGATGTTTGATAATAATCTTAGTATTTTTCTTTACAAACCCTAATAAAAAATATATTTTTTTTAAAAAAAGAAGAGTTCAGCCTTTTAAGAATTCGAATATCTAAAGGGCTGTCACGTGGAAGAAGGAGCAAACTGGTTTTCTTCTGCTTTGTGTGGGGGACCTAGACCAGTGGAGCCAAATCCAAATCTTTAAGGTCCCACAAGGAACTGTGGAACTCCCTGCCCATTGAAACCAGGCCGGTGCCTTTTTAGCAGCTGTTTGGTCTAGGCCGGCCTATCCAGACATGTGCAATGTTGACAGTGCCTATAATCTACTTTTTAGCTTTTTGCTGATTTTCATTATCATTCGTTTGAATGTTTCAAACAGGTGTTTTTTAAAACTGTTATTCACTGAAATGTCAACGTTTTATTGTTTCTTTGAGCATTTTTGAGGTTTAAATTACCAATCAAGTGGTATATAAATCTGTAAATAAAAAAACAGCTGTTAGTTTTTGTTGCCACACATATGAATGAGAGCCCATTTCTAATTGCAGGAGAGGAGGCCAAATTTGTTCCCTTTTGAAAAGTGCATTTTCTCTGGCAATATAACCCTACGGTCACAGCTGCTCAGGAGCCACATCCAAAGAGTTCAATGGGGCTTACTCCCAGGTAAGTATGTCTATAGCATAGCAGATTAAGTGACCTCTAAATTATATTGTTGGTTGTATATATAGCAAAACCCAATGTTTGTACTGTGTATTTTGGGTCCATGGACTGAAATAAAGCGTTCTCTCTGTGTGTGAAAGCCAGTGTGGTTCGGTGGTTGCAGTACTGTGCTATGACCTGCGAGACCAGGGTTCGAATCTCGCCTCAGCTATGACGCTGACCTTGGGCAAGCCTCTTGGGCAAGACTACCTTCCAGAATGGTTGTGAGGATAAACAACAATAATTATAATTATAATTATAATTATTATAATTATAATTATAATTTATTTATACATACATACCCCGCCCATCCAAACTGGGGAGGAGAATTATGCATGCCACGTTGGACGAATTGCCTTGGAAGACGTAAATGTAGAATTTGCACAATTTACAGAGCTTGAGTGTCTGCTCTTTCCGCACCAAGGAGAAGGATGGGGAGAAAATGAGCCCCCCCAGGAGCCCCCACTCGCAGCCCCTGCCCAGGAGCAGCCACCCAAGTCACCAACCACCCGGCGCTTTGTGCATGCCCCCCCAGACAGCGCAAAAACAACCCCCAGCTTCTGGGAGCCGCTACACCAGGCACCCCCAAACTCAGCCCTCCAGCTGTTTTGGGACTACAACTCCCATCATCCCTAGCTAACCGGACCAGCGGTCAGGGATGATGGGACTTGTAGTCCCAAATCAGCTGGAGGGCATAGCTGTCAACTTTTCCCTTTTCTTGCAGGGAATCCTATTTGGAATAAGGGAATGTTCAGGGAAGTTTTTAATATTTAGCGTTGTACTGTTTTTAACACTTGATTGGGAGCCGCCCAGAGTGGCTGGGGAAACTCAGCCAGATGGGCGGGGTATAAATAAATTTATTATTATTATTATTATTATTATTATTATTATTATTATTATTATTATTATTATTTCCCTTGAAAAAAGGGAAACGTTGACAGCTGTGCTGGAGGGCAGAGTTTGGGGATGCCTGCCTTACACCAAGGAAATGGAGAGAGGGGTGGTGGGGCAACGCAGGGATGCAGGGAAGACCTCCTCTCCCGGATCGTTCCCCCAAAACGCGTGCGCCTCGGGGGTCGTGCAGATCCGCGCGCCCCTGCCCCATGCAATCCAGGAATGGAGGGCGGGGCGCGGGATTTCCCCGCAAACCTTGAGCCCCGGAGCCTTTTTTCCCCTCTCCCCCCCCAAAAAAAATCCCGCGATCCGTTTATTTGCAAGGAAAATTAACCCCTTCCTCCCCGCCCTACCTGCGCAGAAGGATCCCATTCAGCGGCCATCGCAAGCGGGCAGGTGGGCTGGATCCGTCCGGAGAAGCCGCCGGAAAGAAGGAAGGAGGGAAGGGAGGAGGGAAGCCCCGGAATCAGAAGGCGGAGGAAGGCGGAGAGGGGTCCGCCGTCCGCTGGGGGCAGAAGGGAAGAGGAGGAGCCGCGCACCCGCAGCAAAGGCAGGCGGGATGAAGCCAGACGGCGCCCGGTCGCCTCCATCCATCCATCCTCCTGCGGGAGGCAGCGCAGACGCAGCGCAGATGCAGACCTGGGTCGGCGAGGGGGGGGGGGTTCAGCCAGCCCCAGTGGCTCCAGGAGGCGGAAGCACTCTGCACATGCTCGGGAGGGGTGCGCCCTGGCTTTCTACCCGGACACCACTGAGGTTCCCTTCGGGACTGCCGCAGCTCCGCAGGCAGGAGCCGAAGGCGTAGACCAGCTCCCCCGGGCACAGGACGGCTTTGGGGGCAGCTCTGCTCTGTGCAGTTCCATGCCCCATTCCCACAGACGCTGAAACACGGGTCAGGGGCAAGGAGATGTGAGTGAACCAGTGGAGGCGGTGAAGGTCCTGTGTGAGTGCCTGGAGGTGGTTGGAGGATGGATGGCGGCTAACAGATTGAGGTTGAATCCTGACAAGACAGCAGTACTGGTTTTGGGGGACAGGAGGCGGGCAGGTGTGGAGGACTCCCTGGTCCTGAATGGAGTAACTGTCCCTGAAAGACCAGGTGCGCAGCCTGGGAGTCATTCTGGACTCACAGCTGTCCATGGAGGCGCAGGTCCATTCTGTGTCCAGGGCGGCTGTCTGCCAGCTCCATCTGGTACGCAGGATGAGACCTTACCTGCCCATGGACTGTCTCACCAGAGTGGTGCATCCAACAAAATATTAAAATACAGTAATGCATCAAACATTAAAAGCTTCCCTAAACAGGGCTGCCTTCAGATGTCTTCTAAAAGTCTGGTAGTTGTTGTTCTCTTTGACATCTGGTGGGAGGGCGTTCCACAGGGCGGGAGCCACCACCAAGAAGGCCCTCTGCCACCTTCCGAGGGAGTCTGCTCAACAGCTCTTACCTTATCTTCCTAATGTCTGGTCACAATCTCCTTCCTTGTCACTTGAATCTGTTGCTTTGGGTCCTCTTTCTCTGGAGCAGCAGGAAGCAAGCTTACTCCATCTTTCATGGGACAGGCCTTCAGGTATTTGGCTACCATGTCACCTCTCGGACTTCCTTTCTCCAGGCTGGACATACCCAAACTTGCAGCTTTGCTCCATGTCCAGAGGCGGGAAGAAAACCCACAGGAATCCTGCAAATGCTTACCTGCATCTTCTGATCCCCTTCCCCGCCAGGTTAGGACCACCCCAAAGCTGAGCACACCCTATTCTTTGAGACAGATTCTGGTCAAGCCTGGTAAATGGTTCCAGGTGGGTCAGATCCTGCCTCATCAGTTCAGATTTGATGAGAACACGTGAAAATAGGGAAATGCCCCAGGATTGCAGGGGAAACTTATTAAATGGAGAGCAGCTGGCAGCAAAGTTTGCACTTTATCCCCATAAGAGGGGGGGGGGGACTATTTCAGCAAATGCTGCCCTTAAAAGACCTCGTGCCAGTCCAGTGGTGCCCAAAGTGGGTGGTACTGCTCCTTGGGGACTGGGATTATGTGGGGGGGGGGAACGCTAAGAGACAGGGACACACCAGAAGTGTAACTGACTAGCCGGCTTTGAAAAGCTGGTATCATTGGATCCAATTCATCGATTTTGTTGGCTTAATTAAACTACCGTATTTTTTGCACCATAACACTCACTTTTTTCCTCCTAGAAAGTAAGGGGAAATGTCTGTGCGTGTTATGGAGGGAATGCCTACGGGTGGCATGCCTACGGATTTTCCTCCTCTAAAAACTACGTGTGTGTTATAGAGCAAAAAATACGGTATATAGTTGCAATTGAATGTGAAATTCTTACCGTTCTGATTTTTTTGCGTTATCTTCCTTAGTGGGTCATGCAAACGGATATTCTGAATAATGCTTTTTATAGAGTGGCAGGCACAGGGAGTGAGTTCATCCAACCAAGGGGGCCGTGGCAATCTGATGCCCTCCAAATGTTTAGGACTACACCTCCCATCAGCCCCAGCCAGAAGGTCCCGGACACGTCATGCTCTTCCAAGACGCATCTTCTTACATTCTTACTCTTTGTGCTACAAACGCACTTTTGGGAGGCTGCTTGTCTCCCGCTGCTCAAAAATGAAATCCTCCCTCCCCTAATAAGTCAAAGATGCTGCTTTAGTGTTAACATTTTTGCAGGGGGTTTTTTTTGGGGGGGGAGCCTTTTTGGCAGGAACTAGGGCTGGGCGATAGGGACGCAGGTGGCGCTGTGGGTTTGCTGGCAAAAATTATGAAACCGATATCATGATACGGTCTTCAAACTGGTTTTAGATGATATAGGTAAAAGGTAAAGGACCCCTGGATGGTTAAGTCCAGCCAAAGGTGACTATGGGGTTGTGGCGCTCATCTCGCTCTCAGGCCAAGGGAGCCGGCGTTTGTCCACAAGCAGATTTCTGGGTCATGTGACCAGCAGGGCTAAACCGCTTCTGGCGCAACAGGACACCATGACGAAAACCAGAGCGCACGAAAACACCATTTACCTTCCCGCCGCAGCGGTACCTATTTATCTACTTGCACTGGTGTGCTTTCAAACTGCTAGGTTGGCAGGAGCTGGGACAGAGCAACAGCAACGGGAGCTCACCCCGTTGCAGGGATTTGAACTGCCGACCTTCTGATCGGTTTAGACCACAGCCCAAGCTGTTTGCATCTGCATTCTTTTGAATTTGCATCATTGTATTTTGACGTTATCTGCTTATTCTTGGGAGCCTTTTTGGTTGAAAGGCGGGATATAAATAGAAGGGAACATAAGCTAACCTAACATTTCATGTATGATGGACTTCCACAGTGCTAGCGTGATGTTAAAGGGCACCCCAGTTACCTGGTACGAGACCAGCCTACTCTTATCTTGGCCTCCCGCATGCCAGAACCTCAGAATTAATGCTGTCTCTGCAGCCTCGCAGCCGGCACTTGGAACTGCCGACACTCTGAGGATAAAATTCACCTGCACCTGACCTGCTTTGGCAAGGCTTCATTTCCCGCAGCTACCCAGAGACGAGAGGGGCTTCGGAAGAGAGACACACTGTATTGACATATTTTGCAAAAGAAGGTGTTACAAAAAACCCCAAGAAAACGCAGCCACAGACAAAACACCCGACGTCACACAGAGGAATAGCTGGCTTGTTACAGTCACCTCAGCTGACATTTAGCTTAACGACACTGAAATTCATATATATATATATATATGTATATATATAATTCAACCAATATTTACAAAGATGCCTTCTGTAAAAAATATAATAATAATAATAATAATAATAATAATAATAATATAACAGCAATATAACAGCAAGACAACAGGGGACGGCAGTTCTCCAGATACCTGTGGGGTGAGAGAGGAAGAACTAGGAGACAGTTATGGGACAGGCGGCAAGTCCTGCGGGAACTTCATACGGCAAAACAACAGTACATGAGCTCTTGGCGTTGGGTTATAACAACCAGAATCCTGGTCGAAGCTGCTCTTGGACTCGTACAAACAGCCTTGGAGTGTGACCGGATGCAGTTTGAGAAATTAAAACAAAGACAACCTCAAAAACCCACACACCTTTACTGACAACAATTAACTGGGAAAGGATGGTTTCGACTGGGCTCCACGAAGGTGCTTAATGGGCAGGGCGCCCAAAGGGGAGTAGGTTGGGGGGCAGGCAGGAAGCTCGCCCCTAGACTATTTGATGAAGTGTGGCCTGGCCTCCGCCGGGTCCACCTTCCCGGCTCCGGAAGCTCATCGTGTGGTGTGTGTGTGCGAGAGAGAGAGGGAGGGAAGAAGAACACAAACATCAGCCTCAAGGAGGGCTCACACAGTGACGAGACGGAAGAATGTCTTTGAGATTCTGGGTCCCTGTGGACAAGGAGGGAGAAGCAGTGAACACTCGGCTGCCTCATCTTCACAGGAAAAACCGCAGAGAGCCAGTTCTCCACAAACGGCGGCAGAGCGGCAGGAAAGACTGCCTAAGTGCCGTTATCTGTGGCCCACCCAGGCGGAAGCAGGGCTCGATGTCTCAGCCTTGCGCTCACCCCCGGCACAGCGCAGGAAGTGTAAGCGATGCTCTGATGGTCCACGAGAGGGAGCCCCTCCGCCACGTCCCGGCATGCCCTGGGACACTTGGGGGGCAAACCGGGAGGGAGGGGGGCAGCTGTTCTTCAGCATGCGGGGCACGGCCGACGCCGGCCAGAAGCAGAGGGCTTGGGGGACGGGGCCGTCGCTAGGGTTGCTCTTGCTTCAAGGCCACCAGCCCGGCCTGTGCCCCCAGCCCCAGGTGGTGCGCCGCGGGGTTGCGGGTGTGGATTTTCTGGTGGCAGTTCAGGGACTCTTTGTAGCGGAAGTTCTTCCCGCAGGTGGCGCACTGGTAGGGCGTCTCCCCGGTGTGGACGCGCCAGTGCTTGAGGAGGTGGTCCCGGCGGATGAAGCTCTTCCCGCACTCTGTGCACTGATAGGGCCTCTCGCCGGTGTGGATGCGCTGGTGCCGGACGGCCTTGGAGAGGTCCCGGAAGTCCTTGCCGCAGTAGGTGCACGTCAGCGGCCCGTCGCCCTTCCCGGTGTGCAGCTTCTGGTGGAGAAGAAGGCTCACCTCCAGTTTGAAGCTCTCCTTGCACTGAGTGCAAGTGTAGGGGCGCTCCACCATGTGGTTCCCGGGGCGCTTCCCGGCGCTGGGCTTGAGGGCGGGGCTCCTCTGGGGCTCGGGGCGTTTCGGGGGCTTGGGGCGCGCCGGCGTCGGGGCCCTCTGGAGAGGTAAGGGGCTCGGCTTCAGCTTCAGGCCCCCTCCTCCTCCAGGGTCCATCGAGGGATAGCTCCCTCCTCCGTCGTGGGTCTTCTGGTGAGTGGTGAAGAGCTGCTTGTCCAGGAAGCCCTCCCCACACTCGCAGCAGATGTAGGGCCCAGTGTGGGCCTCGGCCTCCAGCGCAAAGGAGGGGTCCTCTTTCCTCGACTCAGCCACGCAGCGGGCCGACCGCCTCAGGCTGCTCCCCGGGGGCTTCCTTGCAGGCGCCACCGAAATGGGGTGGCTCTCGGAGAGCAGTTCCTCGCCCGGGCCCTGGAAGACTTCCGCCCACTTCCGGGGGAACATGCCGGGGAGCTCCAAGCTTTCGGGGTCTTCTTCCAGGAGCTGCGGAGTACCTGGCCAAACGGGGGAAAGAGGCAGGTTGGCGGCATATGAAATCAGACAGGGGTCCCCTTGGTTGAATCAACGAACATAGGTAACATTAAAATCACAGATCACGCCCCAGTAGTAGTTGCCCTTAAAATGGGAGAAGGAACCCAAACCACCCCTTCATGATCCTTCAGTCCCATCCTAACCACAAATAAACAGATTAGAGAGAGTCTCACAAAAACTCTACAAAAATCTACTTCGAAGAAAATGATGCAGACAATCTACCCCCCCCCCCCGGTTATGGGACGCAATGAGAGCATCCCTTAAAAAACAAACCTCAAAAATTAGCAAAATGAAATCACACAGACAACCGCAATTTTGATATTTCATCTCCCAATGGAAATGTTTCTGATTCGTCAAGAGCTTTTAGAGGATTAATTTGATTTGGTTCTTGGACATTTCGTCTGTCTGTATTTTTATCATTTTACAATTTAATGATGTTTCAAACTGCGAGGGAGGGTTGTTTTGTTTGTTATCATGTTGTGCAGTTTTGTGATTTATAGCGTAAACCACCCTGTGATCTTAGATGAAGGGGGATATAATAATAATAATAATAATAATAATAATAATAATAATAATAATAATAATAATGGATAGTGCAGCACGAAGGTGCCAACTGTCAAGGGCACTTCCAAAGGAATGTCAGAGGGTTAACTCTTTATTGTCAAAGAAACTCCTATGAGAAATGGCCAGTTCTCCATCAATCACCCCTAGCCTTGCCAACAACAACATCAAAATATAATAATAATAATAATAATAATAATAATAATAATAATAATAATAATAATAATAATTTATTATTTATACCCTGCCCATACGGCTGGGTTTCCCCAGCCACTCTGAGCGGCTCCCGACAGATTAAAAACAGCACAGACAGCTCCAAATATCTCCAGCACATAAGCCCAAGTCTCAAGAGCAGCCCCATTCCACCAGTAAAGAATTCTGGGCTCTGCACCGCCCTCTCCTCCCCTGGCAATGTTCTCCTTCCCCTCCCAGCCTCGTGCAGGAGGGAGAGGATCCCCCCACTTAGGCCGTTCCAACTTACTCATGGCAGGATCCCCAGGGATTTCGCTCTCCTCCAAGTCGCCCATGCTTTTGACCAGGGACATTTCCTCCGGCTCCATCCAGGAGTTGTCGTTGAGGGCGGAAATCGGAGAGCCTGTTTCGGAGAGGAGGGAAGAAGGTACAGCAGCCATTCACCACCAGCGACACATTTAGGCCAGGTCTGCAAAAGGCCACCTGAGCCGAGATGATGCAAGGGCGAGCTACACTGTCCACCCCCTCCTCTAGCACTGATGTTCAGACTCCTCCTGTCTGCCTCCTTCATTGATTCTAGGGTTGTGTGTATTCAGCAAATCCATACAAGCACAGGACCATGTTGCTCTGAGCCTAGAATACCATCATTTGAGAATTTCCACTTTCTTTGGGACGGGGGAGCATGAGGAGGAAAACACCCAGAGAGTTCCTAGTCCTAATGGCTGTAAACAGTGACTTGAAAGTGTGTGGCCAGGAGGACATTTGGTGTAAACTGCTCTTTTGGTAAAGGGACCCCTGACCATTAGGTCCAGTCGTGGCCGACTCTGGGGTTGTGGTGCTCATCTCACTTTATTGGCCAAGGGAGCCGGTGTACGGCTTCCGGGTCATGAGGCCAGCATGACTAAGCCGCTTCTGGCGAACCAGAGCAACGCACGGAAACGCCATTTACCTTCCCGCCGGAGCGGTACCTATTTATCTACTTGCACTTTGACGTGCTTTCGAACTGCTAGGTTGGCAGGAGCAGGGACAGAGCAATGGGACCTCACCCCGTCGCAGGGATTCGAACCGCCGACCTTCTGATTGGCAAGTCCTAGGCTCTGTGGTTTAACCCACAGCGCCACCCGCGTCCCCGCTCTTTTGGTAGTTTTAATATAATTTGGTATGTCTTCTGATTTGCAAGTAAACTGATACTTATTTCTTTACAGTTAGCTGATGAGAAGTAACGGGATATTCTTACGATACTTGGAACCAAAGGGTCTGTTGGTTGTGTGGGAGGGAGGGATTTAGTTTTTGTTCAGTTAATTAGTTCATTTGTTAGAGTGGTCCTGTGTTTGGTTGCTGAACGAGAAATATAACAGTGCAATGCAACTGTATAGACATACTTTATTCAACGGATGACTTCCTCTGCTTATGTATTTACTTTTTCTTAAAAACCAAATAAAAATTACTTCAAAAGAAAAGGAGAAAAGTGTGTGGCCAGTTTGTGGTGGAGTTATGAAAACAGGAGCATGCCGTGAGGGCAAAGTAACACCTGCTTTATTCATGCAACTGAGCTCGGTGGCAGAATTCAACTTCAGAATTCAGGGAACGTAACTCTTACAACAAACTTGCCAATAAAGTTCCGTATTGTAAAAGCTCTGGTTTTCCCAGTAGTGACGTATGGAAGTGAGAGCTGGACCATAAAGAAGGCTGATCGCCGAAGAATGGATGCTTTTGAATTCTGGTGCTGGAGGAGACTCTTGAGAGTCCCATGGACTGCAAGAAGATCAAACCTCTCCATTCGGAAGGAAATCAGCCCTGAGTGCTCACTGGAAGGACAGATCCTGAAGCTGAGGCTCCAAGACTTTGGCCACCTCATGAGAAGAGAAGACTCCCTGGAAAAGACCCTGATGTTGGGAAAGATGGAGGGCACCAGGAGAAGGGGACGACAGAGGATGAGATGGTTGGAGAGTGTTCTTGAAGCTACCAGCATGAGTTTGACCAAACTGCAGGAGGCAGTGGAAGACAGAAGTGCCTGGCGTGCTCTGGTCCAGGGGGTCACGAAGAGGCGGACACGACTAAACAACTAAACAACAACTCTCACAAAGCCAACACCATGTGGGAAGAGCAACGGTTCTGAAGTTTCCTTGTCAAGGTTTTTGGAGCTTTTTGCTGTTTGCCTCAAGCTGTAAATTGTCCCCTTCAGCATCAGGGGTAGACCTGAGCTGCTCTCCCTGCACAACACAGAGGGGTGGGGTGGGGGTTGCCAACTCTGCGACTCACCCAGGGTGGTCTCCTTCAGGGCTTCTCTTTCCTCGACGTCCCCCCGACCAGCGACATCTGCTTCCTCGATCCGAGAGAGCAGCTCAGGTTTGGAGATGGCAGCGTCTGTGCGTGGCAGGCGGAAAAAACTTATTAGCAGCATCAAGCCTCTCATTTGCTCCAGAGCCCTCCTTTTATTTAAATTTCCCTTGGGAATGACGCAGGGGCAGGGCGGTGGTGCTCTGGGACTCCCATGAACATACTCGACGACTCGTATGTAGACTTGGAGGGAATCCTAAGGGTCATCTAGTCCACCCCACTATGACGCAGGAATCAAAGCTAAAGAATCCCCGACAGATGGCCATCCAACCTCAGTTTGGAAACCTGCAAGGATAGTCTGTTCCATCAGAACAGCTCTTATCTTTGGAAAGTTCTTCCTAACATTTGGCCAGAATCTCATTTCTTAGTTTTTTTAATCCATTGGTTCAGATCCTACCCCCTGGAACAGCAGAAAACAAGCTGCGTCTTCCACGTGAAAGTCCTTCAGATATTTGGAGATGGCTCTCATGTCACTTCTCAGTCTCCTCTTACCCAGGCTAAACATATCAACTCCCTCAATTGCTCTTCATAAGGCTTGGTCTTCAGGTCGCCCTCCTCTGCACATGTTCCACTGATCATCCTACCTGAAGGAATTTCCTGGCAGGACAGACTAGCCAATGACCAGCTGAGCTCTGGGCATTCTCGTGCTGCACAGAGCTTGGCTCACCTGAAGACCTGATAAGGAACTCTTTGCTAGGTCCATATGATCCCTCAGCAGATCACCTGTTTGCCTGCAGAAGGTCCAACTTCTGGCATCTCCAGGTAGGACTTGAGAACAACTGTCTGAAACCCTGGAGAGCTACCACTAGCCAGAACGGGCAACACTGTGCAAGATGAACCCATGGCCTGAATCAGCATCTAGCAGCTTCCCATGTCTGGTACAAGTGATCTGCACCTGCATCACTCTGAAGCCTGGTCAGATGTTGGCTGAGAACTGATGCTGTGTCCACTTAGCAAGGCTCTGGGCCATGGTGGATGAAGGCTCAGGCACACAGAGAGCTCTGCCTGGCCACGCCATGTGGACCCTTCCTTACCCATAGAGACCACGGCCTTGTAGTTGCACTTCATGATGTGCCGGTAGAGGTCCTTCTGCCCTTCATCCAAGCTGCGCCACTCTTGCTCGGAGAAACTGCAGGAGGCTTCGTCAAACAGCAAAGGGACCTGCAACCGCGTCAAAGAGAGGGAGAAGTCACTTCCTCTTAGGTAGAGCAGCTGCCTTGCATGCAAAAACGTCCCGGGTTCAGTCCTTGCCTGAAACCATAGAGAGCCACTGCCTGTCAGTGCAGACAGTACTGAACTAGATAGACCAACAGACTAACTTGGTATAAGGCAGTTTCCTGTGTTTCTAATCCTCTGCCAGGTCCCCTGATGGAAATCTCAGAACCTGGTCATATATTTAGCTTCCTACCATTTTTACACATTTTATGGGCAACTGAAATTACAGATAACCTTTCCCCAACCACCGTTGATTCCTTCCTTCCTTCCTTCCTTCCTTCCTTCCTTCCTTCCTTCCTTCCTTCCTTCCTTCCTTCCTTCGTCTTCTTCCAAGTCAGCTGGTGTCAATTCTACCAACTTTTTGATGCCAATTGAAAACAGTTTCTTTTTCTTCTCAGAAGCTGTTAATTGTTTATTTGAGTTCAAACTTCTTGTGTTGCTGTTTTTACTGCCATTTTGCACCTGCAAGGAACTATGTTAACCCAGGAAGCGATACTGTAAGGAGAATCCCTATTTTAAAACAAAACAAAACCTTCAAACACCTGGCCCAGTACCCTGTCCTCACTTTGGCCAACTCTCTCTTCCCGTGGTTTCTAGCAACTGGTCTTCAGAAACACTGCTGCCTCAAATTGTGGCGCTTCCTCCTCTATAAATCTGTCTTCCAAAGCCATCCAAGTTGGGGCCATCACTGCCTCCTACAGGAAGGAATCCCATAGTTTAAATATGTGCTGTGTGAATGACTTTCTTTTATCTGAATCTTCTCACATTCAGCTTCTGTAGTGATGTTGGGAAATCTTAGCAAGTTAAAACTTTGGCTCATGCCAAGGAAGAGCATTGTGGGAGAGCCAAACACTGGAGAATTCTGGGAATGTGTATCTGCTTCTTTAGTTGCAGACTTTCTGTCTCAAAGAACGTGAATAAGTTATCTTTTCCATCTGCAGGAAGGAGGTTCCTAGCTGATTTGTAGTCTTGACACCTGGCTATCTTAGATGCTGTTTCTATGTGCTGTCACCAAGCCAACTTGCAACTAAAAGAATCTGGTTTGGCTCTGGGAATGCTTCTAATCTTCAAGGCCTTTTGATAAACAGGATTCAGCTGCCGAGGCTCCTAAGAAGCCTGAGTTATTGTTCTTCTATCTAACCATTGGCAAATTGCTAATTAATCTAAAGGACTGATTGGCTTTTGAGTTTTGAATCCAAGTGGGTTCAAAGGGGATAAAACCTTAGGAAACCCACTTGCAATTCGCAGCCCACCTTGCCAAGCAGGCAGCCTGCCTCACCTAACCTACTTTGCCATGTTGAGACCACTGCCATGCAGAGAGGGCTTGCCGAGTCAGTGTTTTGAACTGTTCTGTTTCACACTTTCATTTTCGTTGTGAGTATATTTGTAGCAAGTGATATTAAACAATGTTTTTATTTTTTTTGTTTGGGATTTGTAAGAGATGTGCCAACTTTTATGTTTGAATAATCTTGTTTTTTAATAAATCCTGGAGAAAGGACTTTTCCCTGTTTTTGTCTTTTGTGCCTTTCTGCTGGGGAAGCTAACCCAGTACCTGACCACTTAGTCGCCTGCCAGACCCTGTTGGATTTCTGTCTGTGCCACAGTAAAGTGACATGGGTGGGGCAGCCCGGTACCGCTGAAGAGTAATCTCCTTCCTTATGTTACTTTTCGGGGCTGTTCTGAGATAAGGAAGTGGCAGCATACTACTGTTTCTGGTTTTGTGTGTGTGTTCTGAAAAAGCTTCTGCGCACCCCTCTCTCTCTCAGCCGGGTCTTGCCAGACTTGGAGGGCAGGTGGGGGAGTGGGCGCGAATGCTACAGCTTCCTTTAATGCCTAAGAGAGTTCCGGTGTTAGGAGAGAGGAAGAAAACCCCACCCCGTCCTACAAATAGCAAGGACTGCTAGAATACTGCCTGCAAAGCAGTAATTTGTGGATATGAGAAATCCCACCTCTCTTACATGGCCAGGCACAGCCCCTAACCCTGCCCACCCTGCTTACCTTGGGGATTTCCCCCCTGGATCCTGGGGGCAGGCGGAGGATCCAGAAGTTGCGGTTCTTGAGCAGGTTCTCCATGTTCTCCAGCCTCCTCTGGAGCTGCCCGTATTCCTGGATGAGGGTCCCCAGGGCAGCCCACTTGCTCTCCAGCTGGTTCCCGAATTCGACGGCGGTCTTTTCGCAGCCGTCCAGCTTCGTCTCAGCCATCCCCATCCTCCCCTCCAGGCTCATGAGCTGCGCTGCGTAAGAGTCCACTTTGCTCTCCACCGCTTGGATTTCAGCCACAACCGTCAGGGAGAGCTCAGCCGCTTCGGGGAGCACGTCCCCCATTGGCGTTTGCTCAGGGGCGCTGAGGGGCTGGGCAGCAGCCATGGGCTGGGGCTCCACCTCCCACTGAAGATCCTATTAGAGAGGGGAGACACGCAAACAACATTACGTTCCTGGGTGGTCTGGAACAGAGCAACGTTCTGCAGCCACTGTCTGGCCGTTCCTCTTGAGGAAGGCTCTCTAGGAACAGGTAAAGGGACCCCTGACCGTTAGGTCCCGTTGTGAACGCCTCTGGGGTTGCGGTGGTCATCTCACTTTCTTGGCCGAGGGAGCCAGCGTACAGCTTCCAGATCATGTGGCCAGCATGACTGAGCTGCTTCTGGCGAACCAGAGCAGTGCATGGAAACGCTGTTTACCTTCCCGCCGGAGCGGTATCTATTTATCTACTTGCACTGGCCTGCTTTCAAACTGCTAGGTGGGCAGGAGCAGGGACCGAGCAACGGGAGCTCACCCCGTCGTGGGGATTCAAACCGCTGACCTTCCGATCGGCAAGCCCAAGAGGCTCTGCGGTTTAGACCACAGTGCCACCCGCGTCCCCTAGGAACAGTTAGCCAAAACTTAAAATGAAGGAGGAAGTAAGTTCTATGTCAAAAAAAGGTCAGAAAGTGGACGTATTTGCATATTCTACATACTTCCACTCCTGCTGGACAATAAGGAGAGACCTGCTGGCCACTGACCGCCCACTTGAGTTCAGGAAGGCTTTCCCTGCCCACCTTTGGAATCTAATTGCCTTCAGTTCATCATCTTCATTTTATCCCAAGAGCATGAGGATTGTGAACTTGGGAGAATGAATTCTGCACCAGATGCCAAATAGTCAAAATGCCAGCAGTCACTGAGCAACAAAACAACCAATGAACTGTGTACTGCAGGCGGAGATCAATGGAGAGGGATCCTTATGGGAAAGAAACCATGGCTGCTATTACGTGGTCCGAGCAGTACACTCTGAGTTATATGGAAACAAGGTGGCTGACCACTGCTCCATCTCTAATAAATTCTTCACTCATCAGTTATGCTGCATTTCTCTGCTTAAACACCAGCCCTTCTCTAACCATGTGATATTCCTAACCATACAATATTAATAGTATTTACTTCTCCTTATCCTTAGCATTCGTATGATGCTTGGTTCAGGTTTACATGTGTCTTTTCTACAATCAGCACTTGCTTTTTGTGGGACTGGGAAAGCTCTGGGTTTACACCAGAGGTGGGGCACTGGATCTGGCCAGATCCTTCCTCCTCGGATGGGACAACTTGGACAGGTGAGCAGGACAGACCACGGTTTAGGGGAAATGGCTTTGTAGACCAAAGCTTTCCCATCCCCGACTTAAACCAATGACCCTGCCACTACTGTATCTAGTTGATCATTCAAGCACAAGTCCTTTCTATCAGCCATCAACCAGAATGCTTCATTAAGCTACCTATTGCAGCTCCAGGAGGAAACCTTTGAAGCTGCAGTGGGCCTGGAATAGCTCTGTGCACTGGAAAAGGCAGCATGAAAAGGACAAACAGCGCTGAGGTTCATCGTGGAGGAGAATACGAGACAGAACGTTCTGCATCCAGATGCAGTTCACCTCCTCAAGGAGTACAGAGAACATTTGCGGACATCTTGCTTCCAAGAGTACAAGGCAGAAGAAAGTTCAAAGGAAGGCAAAAGCAACAGAGATGAAGGGATGACTTCCATGTGCAAATTTTGCAAGACAAGGTGCCTCCCTTTAGAAAGACAACGGGCTTGCCGATCTGAAGGTTGGCAGTTCGAATCCCCGCGATGGGGTGAGCTCCCGTTGCTCGGTCCCTGCTCCTGCCAACCTAGCAGTTCGAAAGCAGGCCACTGCAAGTATATAAATAGTTACCGCTCTGGCACGAAGGTAAACGGCATTTCCATGCGCTGCTCTGGTTCGCCAGAAGCAGGTTAGTCATGCTGGCCACATGATCTGGAAAAACTGTCTGCGAACAAACGCCGGCTCCCTCGGCCAGTACAGCGAGATGAGCGACGCAACCCCAGGGTTGTCCGTGACTTGACTTAACTTTCAGGGGTCCCTTTACCTTTACCTTACAAGACTTTTATTGCAGCACCAATCATTTAGGACACAGCAGTTCAGCTTGTCGTGTGATAGCTGAATTTGCACATAAGTAGTTCATAAACCCTCTTCCAAAAGGGAGTGTAACAGAGTGCTCAGGCGATCTGTGGAACTCTACTGCAGGATGAGAGGTTTGCCAAGAGTATAAATGCAATTGTAAGTACAGACACCTCTTTTTCCAAGAGCAGAACCCCAGCAGCTCCTTTGTATGAAGCTCTCGTGGAAAGCAGGGACAGGCCTTCAATGGCATTGCTTTAGGGGGAATCCCATCTAATGAAGGTGACTCACCAAGTCACAAGCTGACTTCAATTTTGGGCCAAGCCTTTGATGTCTCCTCTTCTGCCCCTGCCCCCACCCCCACGAATCCCCATGGTCCAATGAGGTACAGTGGTGCCCCGCAAGACGAATGCCCCGCAAGACGGAAAACTCGCTAGACGAAAGAGTTTTCCGTTTTGGAGGTGCTTCGCAAAACGAATTTCCTCTGGGCTTGCTTCGCAAGACGAAAATGTCTTGCGAGTTCCTGCTGGGTTTTTTTCCTCCCCCCCCTTTCTAAGCCGCTAAGCCGCTTATCAGCTGATCCGATCAGCAGATAAGCCGCTAAAAGCCGCTAATAGCGGTGATCCGCTAATCCGTCAATGGGCTTGCTTCGCAAGACGAAAAAACCGCTAGACGAAGAGAATCACAGAACGGATTCTTTTCGTCTTGCGAGGCACCACTGTATATTAAATTTACAAAGAAAGAGCACGTAGGGAGGATCAATTCACAGATATGGAAGATTAATGACCCAGCCAGAATGAGTCATGCCTTACTTGTGTACAGACTAGACTTAGTGCCCTACAGGGTTTTGGGGGGGGGTTGGGGGGGGCTAGCCTTTTCACTATCACTGGCCCACTGGCCATGTAGACTGGAGCTGGTGAGAATTGATAATTCAAAGCTTGAGGAAAGCTTGGCTTGGGTACTGCAATGCAGTCCAGGGTGCAGCAGCTCAGGGGTTGAATAGAAGAAGTCAACCACTTCACTGGTTCCCAGGCCCAATTTAAAGCACTGGTTTGGACCTTGAAAGTTCTTAACATGCCCAGGACATCTCAAGCACTGCCTGCTCCCACAGAGGCCTGCCACAGTGTCAGCTCCTCTTCTGAAAGTCTGAAGTACAGTGGGTGGGTAACACAAGATCTCTGCGGTGGCACTAAAAATGTGGCACTCTATCCCTAAAGATGTTTGCCTCCCTCCTTCCTTCTTGACCGCTAGAGGCGAGGCCAAGGTGGTCCTCAGAGGGCTTTGGGATGCTTTGCCAGTGTTGCATGATAAATGAAGGCTGCTTCCATTAAATCTATTATTCGCTGTACTTCTTTTACTGATTGATTGATTGATTGATCTATAGCCCACCTTCCCCCCCCCAAGAAGCTCAAGGTGGCATACACAGTTTTACCTACCCCCCCTCTATTTAATCCCCACAACAGCCCTGTGCGGTAGGTTAGGCTGAGGGGCAGGGACTGGCAGGGACTGGCCCCCAAGGTCACACCCAGTGAGCATCATGGTCAAGTGGCGATTCGAACCCTGGTCTCTTCCCAGGTCCTAGTTCGACACTTAAACCACGACACAACACTGGCTCTCTTAAGTTTGGATGGTTTATACATGATTTGTGGTGGGTTCTGTTGCTGTTGTTTATTTTGCAAGCTGCCTTGGAGACCTTAAATCAAAGGCAGGCAAAAAAATGTTTCAGTAAAACAAGCAAAATAAGTAATCTGTATCAAAATACTGAGGGGTGCTCTCTTGCTTAAGAGCAAAGGAAGGGCCTTGTGGGACCACCTTGTCCCAGCAAGCGAGAAATGGCAAAGGAAAAAAGGAGGCCCCACCAATATCAGGAAGCGAGCAAGTCACTAGGGCAAGAGGGTCCATTGAACACAAGCAATTCCCAAAATGCCTTTGGAAAATGAGCAGCATTTTGTTTTGTTTTTTTAAAGAAGATTTATAAGAATTCTACAGGACAGTGTCCTCTCTGGGGGGATTACAAAATTAAAAATACAAATGCAGATTTCACAGCAAAGCAGCAATCACCACAAATATAAAAAGCATGTATGGTATTCAACCCAGCATAAAATAGTCAAACCATTTAAAACCAACAGATTCTAAAACAACAAAGACATAAAAATCATCCTAACTAGAAGCCAACCGGGTCCTCCAGGCTTTTTTTGAAGGGTATCTCTGATCATGCATCCATCCATCCTCTGTGGAAGGAGACCCATGGACTAGGGACCACCACCGATAAGGCCCAAGTTAGGGGCAGACAAGCAGGGCCTCCAAAGCTGATCTTGACATACGGGCTGGTTCATGTGGGTGAAGATGGCTATGAATTTCTAGGATCAGAACACACACCTCCCCCCCCAAAAAAAAATATTACGGGGGAGGACTTGACAGGCTTTCTTCCGTGATATTTTACAGTTTAGTCCATCTGAAAGATAGTATTCCCAGGCTTCGAGATCTTTGGGGGGAGGCCCTTCTCTCAGTACTGGAAAAGGGCCTTCTCGGTGGCTGCTCCCAGACTTTGGAACTCCCTTCCTAAAGAAGGAAGACTGGTTCCCTCCCTTCACCAGCAGGTGAAGACTGTTTTATTCCGACCGGCTTCTGGGAACTGCTGTTGTTTTTTTAAACAAGGAAATGGCTTTTAATAGCGCTGTTCTTTTTTATTATCTGGACTTTTATATATTGCTTTTCTATTACGTTTAAATTACAGTCATACCTTGGAAGTCAAACAGAATATGTTCTGGAAGTCTGTTCAACTTCCAAAACATTCAAAAACCAAAGCGCAGCTTCCGATTGGCTGCAGGAAGCTCCTGCAGAAAATCGGAAGCCGCAGAAGCCCCATCGGATGTTCAGCTTCCTAAAACAGTTCACAAACCGGAACAGTCACTTCCAGGTTTGCAGCATTCAGGAGCCAAAACGTTCGAGAACTAAGCTGTTCGAAAACCAAGAGACGACTGTATTATCTTTTATGTTTTTTTCACTTTTTTAAAATTTCTGCATTGTTCTGGTCTGGGGAAAAGGAAGGATACAAATAAATATAACAGCAACAACACTTTAAACAATGCAGTCCAAATCTCAGCTGCCAAAAAACCCTGTAATTAAGGACCACAAAACCATTTCCAGAGACCTTGACTGTGCGCAAGACTTGGGACTGAACCACCTGTGCAGACTTGCAGCACTATGCATCACGCCTTTATGCTAGGAGCAAAGGAACGCATCAGTTATTCCTCGATGACAGCATCACCACATCTTTAGGCTCTAGGGCATGGATTGAAGGCACATGATGCAGCAACCTTGCAGATGCGACCCAGAGGCAGCTCTAAGCACTGCCTGAATGGGAGATTATCTGGGAGCTCTCTTGTTATGCCACGATGAACTTGTGGAAGAAATATTAAGAATCAAAATATACCCCTTGTAACTCATTCATCTCCTTCCTTGGTTATTTCTTAACACGCTGCCATATATACTGTGTTTTGCTTTGTACCAATACCTCTTTTTTTGTACTGTTTCTTGTTGTTCTTAATTAAAAATATCTTTTTAAAAAAGAAGACGAAGCAAACACAATTCACCCCGATCCTTGCTGCACCTTGGTGAGAGCAACAGAAAGCATTTTTCCCCCTCCTGGGTCCATTCTACCCTCCAAAGCTCCATAACAAGGTCCTAGCTGAAAATTAACTAACATCACAACTATCTGTCCTTAAAAACTGCCCCTCTCACTCTTTCCATGGGGAGGTCGGGGGCAGGCAGGCTGCATAATAAACACAGCACCCCTTCCATGCTAAATTGGGCTTCGTGCTCCTGCCTCTCTTTGCCCTGAAAGCCTCTCTACAAAAGGCAGCAAGAGCCCTATTTGCAGAGGCCAGAAACAATTTGAGGATGGGTTAACGCAGGGGAAGAGATGACAGCCACCTGATTTGCTTTCATTGATGGGAGGAATTAACTGCCTCAGCCCTAGGGATGCAAGACACTTCCTCCACGGAGGAGTTCCTATCAGATCTGGGGCACCTGTTTTCTTAGGAGGAAGAGGAAAAGCTAGCCCCCTTTGCTGCTGTCCCCATCAACACCCCCTTGCCCAAATAAACTACACATCCGTTTTGGGGCCTAATCCTTAGCTTCAGGAGGCAGTTGTAACATATATTTGTTTTCCTCCCTCTCCAGCATCATCATCTCCTGACAGTGTTTGCTTCTCCCCTCTCAGATCCAGCCCCCCAAAATTAACCCCCATAAAAAACTCCCCCACATCCATTTTGGGGGCTGATCCATAGCTTCAGGAGGTAGTTTTGACATGTATTTGTTTCCCTCTCTCTCCAGCATCACCACCATCTCCTGACAGCCTTTACTTCTCCCCTCTCAGATCCTCCCTTTAAAAAAACCACTGCACCCCACAACTATTTTGGAGCCTGATCTGCAGCTCTAGGGGGCGGTTTTGACATCTGTGTGTGTGCATCTCTGTCCCGGAGCCTCACCCTCATTTCTGGGCAGCCTTTGCCTCTTCCCTCCCAGATCATCAAAAAGATCAACCCCTCCCCCAAAAAGCACCCCCCCCCAAAAACACCCCTCCATCTCAGACCCGTTTTGGGGGCCTAAGCTGCAGGAGTTGATTCTGACATGTGTATGTTTTCATCTCTCTCCCTGAGCATCATCATCCTCTCCTGGCAGCCTTTGCCCCTTCCCCCTCCCCAAAAAGCACCCCCCCAAAAAAACAACAACCCCTCCATCTCACACTCTTTTGTGGGCCTAAGCTGCAGGTCCAGGGTGTGCTTCTGACATGTGGATGTTTTCATCTCTCTCCCTGAACGACATCATCATCTCCTGGCAGCCTTTGCCTCTTCCCTCCCTAATCACCCCCCAAAAAATCAACCCCCCCACCCTTTTGGGGGGCCTGACCTGCATCTCCAGGAGGCGGTTTTTGACATGTACGTGTCTGATAAATTTTTATTGATATTATACATATGTACAAATAAACTTATACAAAATCCAATACTGAAATTGCACAAAATATATTCACTCCATGAGTCATAAATACATTCATTTTAGGCTCTGCCGAGCCTTGGACTTCCTTCTCCTCCTTTGGTAAGTATCAAATAGACTTTATATTCACGCATTTTATCTCTTTCACATAATAACCAATTACTGTTAGAGTTGTTTCCAGTCCCGCTAATGTTATTTAAAGTTTGGTTCTAATATATATATCCAATACTTAACCCAGTTGTCATAGAATTTCTGTTCATCTGGATCTCTTATTCTCGCAGTTATTCTAGCGAGCTCGGCATAGTTTATTAATTTAATCTGCCAATCGTATATATTGGGTATAACATCCATTTTCCAGATAAGGTACCATTTTTATATGCCACAACAGCCGCAAGAATCATGTTAGCACAAAACTGGAAGACATGTTCCATCCCCCCCCCCTCCATCTTCAGCATCCTCAGCCCCTGACAGCACTTTGCCTCTCTCCCCCCCCCACTCCCCACACCACAAAAAACACCCCCCCTGGAAACACAACTGCAGCAGCCACAAGAGCCCCCCCTCCAGCCAAGGGGGGGGGTCTCCAAAGGAAGGGGTCCCTCCGCAGGCCCCCCCCCACGGCATCCATTCCCTCCCCCTTCACCACCCATGACAACCTCCCTCAGCAGCAGACTCCATTTTGGGAGCCCCCCCCACCTTCATCTCCCCCCCCTCCGCCCAACCGTCACCTCTCCCCCCCCCCCCGTTCCAGGTCCCTCGCTCACCTGGGCGGGGCTCCACTCGGCCATGGCCCGGCGCTGTCGTCGCCGCTTCTGAGGGGCGCGGAGGGCCGGCGGGAGAGCGAGAGGGAGGAGCGGGGCGGGCAAGACGGACAGCGGCGCCGGGGAAGCTCCAGGAAGCGGAGCGAGCGCCGGGAGAGAGCGCCGCCCAGGGGCGGAGGAGGAGAAGGCAGGTGCCGCAGCGACACCTGGCGGCCGGAGGCCGTGGGCGACGCTGCGGGGAGGCAGGCGGGGGAGAGCTGGTTGTTAATAATAATACATAATAATAATACATAATAATACATAATAATAATACATAATTTATTAATTTTACTGAGTACGAATTAGAAAAAATACAAATACACAAAAAAGGAAAATACATGTAACCAAGAGAAAATTAGAAAACATTTTTTTTTATTTTTTAAGTAATATTTATTGAAGTTTTAAAGACAATAAAAAGTTTCAAAGTTTAAACATAAAAAAATAAGAACAAAGAATAACCCTAATAGAAGAAAAAAGAACTACAAAAGTACAAAAACAAAACACATAAAAAATGCAAAATAGAAAACAGTTAACAAAAAAAGAAGAAAAAACACACACCAATATTTTCATATCTTATACTTCATCTACTAGTTTCCTGGCCTCCTCACACCTCCCTTTTTGTATTCCAGTTCAGATATTAAATTCAGCAAGTCCTTACCATCTATCATTTGTCCTTGCTCAACGTCTTAACCTATTATAGATATGTATTTTCCACCATTATCAATCCATATTTACATATTCTTATTGATCTTTTTACCAATGCCACTTATTTTCAATCCAACATCCCTTTAACATTCAATAATTTTACAGTATTTCTGCAAGTAGTCTTTAAATTTATTCCAATCTTCTTCCACCACCTCTTCTCCCTGATCTCGAATTCTGCCAGTCATTTCTGCCAGTTCCATGTAGTCCATTACCTTCATCTGCCTAGAAATCATTTTACCTCTTCTCATATTTACAATTATTTACCCCTCTACAAAACAATATTCACAATAAAGAAAAGAAATGAAAGGTAAAATATAAAAGAAAAGAACAAGAAGAGGAAGAAAAGCAAGAAATAAGATCAAGAATGAGAATTTTAAAAGTAGATAAGTATTCACTATACACAGCCATTTCCAATCTATGTTTATGTTCAGTTATGTATTTTCATCATATCCTTATCTATCTTAATTAAAATATTTTTAAAAGATCAAGGTAATAATAATAATAATAATAACTTTTATTTATACCCCGCCCTCCCCAGCCAAGACCGGGCTCAGGGTGGCTAACAACCAATAATAAAAATATGTTGATTAAAATACAATTTAAAAAACAAGATTAAAATACAACATTAGGATGCAGCCTCTTCTCAGAAGGAGAAAGGAAAAAGGATAGAGGGGAAGGGGATCAAGTTGATTCTGAGCCAAAGGCCAGAAATAAGATCCCGCAGGGCCCTGGTCTCATGAGGCAGAGCGTTCCACCAGGCCGGAGCCATCACTGAAAAGGCCCTGGCTCTGGTTGAGGCTAATCTAACTTCCTTAGGGCCTGGGACCTCTAGGGTGTTGCTATTTATGGACCTTAAGGTCCTCCATGGGGCATACCGGGAGAGGCGGTCCCGTAGGTACGAGGGTCCTAGGCCGTGAAGTTATTGTTACCACCATTAGAATAATATAGGATACAGTGCCAGATTCACGTATAAGCTAAACAAGCTATAGCTTAGGGCCCCACTCTTTTGGAGGCCAGCCCAAAAAAATTAAAGGGGAAAAACCTGGATGTGCATTTCCAAAATATAAGATAAAAAGCAAATAAAATAAAAGCAACAGTGTTTTGTGTTGTGTAGGCTCCTGTGATGTAAGTCATGCTTGCCTGCTCCCTAAAATATCACCGGTTTGCTCATTTCTATATATAGGGTGCCTACATTCTGCATGGACTGGTTGCACGGCAACATGTGCAAATGGCTTGAGATCAGGCTTCCTCAAACTTATAGCACAGTACATTGATTATTGCTTTCATTTTATGGATCAATGGTCTCATTGGATAGTAACTTTCATGTTAAATTGCTGTTTTAGGGATTGTTTTGAAAAGTCTGGAACGGATTAATCCATTTTGCATTACTTTCTATGGGAAAGCGCGCCTTGGTTTTGGAACACTTGGTTTTGAAACGGACTTCTGGTACGGATTAAGTTTGAGAACCAAGGTACAACTGTTATTTGCTTTGCTAATCACCTTCCTTTTGTCCTCCATGATGGCTCTTATCCCAAGAGATTTTCTGAGCAGGAAAAGTTGTTTGGTTTGTATTTTGACACTGTTAAATTCAGCATCTGGCAGCCCAGATTAATTCCCCAAACACTTGCTAAATCCAGGAATTATGTGTGTCTTGCACCCACAAACTCTGGCATTCTCTCTCTCTCTCTCTCTCTCTCTCTCTCTCTCTCTCACACACACACACTGTGATTGATACAATCTTGGTGGTTGAAACAATAAATAATAGTTAATAAATTAAGGGCTACCTATAGCTTTTTAGAGTAGGTGAGAGGGATGTTTTACTACATTTCCTTCCCCTGGTTTTTATTTTTATTATTAATTAAATTAATTAAATTTCTTTCATTTGAACCCACAACCTTGAGACTAAGAGTCACATGGAGACTTTGAAAAGCTGGTATCACTGGATCAAGCTAAATGGTTTTAATTGGGTTTTGAATAAATGTGCAATTAATTGTCTGTGTTTTGAATTTCATCGTGCTGTTAGCTTCCTTAGCGTTCTAGATTAGCGTTATCTTCCTTAGCGGGCTGTGCAAACCGCTATTAAGAATGATGCATTTTTTATATAGCATGGGGGAAACTGGGTGTGAGTTTATGGAACCAAGGGGGCAGTAGCTGGAAAAAGTTTGGGAACCACTGGTGTAAATAAGGGCCTGGCTTGATATAAATGAACTTCCTGTGTCCCTATTTAAATTGGCTCATTATTCTCTATCATGAGGACTACAATCTTAAGGGGGGGGGCAGGTAAGTGCCACAACAAACCAGTTTTATATGCAAAATGCCCCAGTAGCAGCTTCAGATAGAGCTAGGAATGTTCCCGCAACCTGAAATCTCATAGAGCTGCTGTCATTCAGTGTTGACAATATACTGAGCTTGTGGTGATAACCTTGGTTCTAAAGTTCCTGACAGATTTCCTTTGTGCCCAGTCTCGGCCGCAGCAGCCCGTGAAAGAGGCAGGTGGGGCCGTGGAGTGGCCTCCCCTACATTTAAAGCCCTGGTTTTGAGAAATGCAAACAGGCTTGCTTTTGCAGCCCTAGCAATTTGCCTGTGGGGAGGAGCGATTCCCATCCTAGTCCTCTTCCAGCGCCCTCCTGCCCCAGTCTGTGGGGAGGCTGCGTCAGGAAAGGCTGTCTCGCTCTTGCTGGGGATATCGCTGTTGGTTTTTTCCAGTGAACCATTGTTCTCTCTCTCTCTCCCTCTCTCTCTCTCCCTCTCCTCTAGCTCCATTGCTGCCCATTGGAGGGATCCCTTGTCCAATCCAGGCCAAGAAGAAATCCTAAACAGAAAGGCACAGCACCAATTGGCGAGATGAACATAGAGCAGGCAGACAGGATGGGGCTGGCGGTGGGGAGATTTGCTGGATGGGAGAAGCTGAGCAAACAGGCCTCTACCCTCTCCTGCCCTGTGACTTTTTGGTGGAGTGGGAGCAGCCTTGCAGTCGCCTCCCTCTCCGGGAGATGCTCGGACTCTGGTCCTTCCAGCATCCTCCATCCTCAGCCTTTCTCTCCTCCCTGCATCCTCTCTTGGTACCAGCATTAGTTCTGAAGCCTCTGGGTGCTGCGAGGATACTCAGAGCAGCAGTGGTGGGGGCTCCATCTCGGCTTGGCGAAGGATGGCTCAAAAAGACCAGGTTCCACTGGATACAGAGTCAGGTAAGGATGGCCTGAGATGGCAGAGAGCTGCATGCGGAGAGCTTGAGGGATTCATTTTAGATGCGGGGATTGGGGACTTTTAGTCCTGGAAGCTGTTTTCACAGCTGCAGCAAAAAAGAGAAAAGGGAGAGAGTAGAGTACCCTTGTAGAGAGTGATTTCCACTCACCTACTTGGAAGCAACAACTCGGTGGACACATGCATGGGGTTGAGGAGTGAGTTTCTGGGTGGTTCCTCAGGAGGAGGAGGAGGAGGATTCTTTCAATGCACCTCACCACAAAAAAAGTTCTGTGCAAATGAAAATTGCTTTTGCCCTGTCCCATTAGCCACGAATTGGAGTGGGGGAATCTGCAACTTTGCACGACCCCATTTATGCTGCCTTGCAAATGGGCGAAGATGTTTGCTAGCCCTGTCACTCAGCTATGCAGCATGCAACCTCGACTTAGGGTCCTGGTGGAAGAAGGGAACAGACAGGGAACACCAAATTCCACCAGAGTAAAGGTAAAGGGACCCCTGACCACTAGGTCCAGTCGTGGCCGACTCTGGGGTTGCAGCACTCATCTTGCTTTATTGGCCGAGGGAGCCGGCGTTCAGCTTCCGGGTTATGTGGCCAGCAGGACTAAGCCGCTTCTGGCGAACCAGAGCAGCGCACAGAAATGCCGTTTACCTTCCCGCCGGAGCAGTACCTATTTATCTACTTGCACTTTGACGTGCTTTCAAACTGCTAGGTTGGCAGGAGCAGGGACCAAGCAACGGGAGCTCACCCCGTCATGGGGATTCGAACCGCCAACCTTCTGATCGGCAAATCCTAGGCTCTGTGGTTTAACCCACAGCGCCACCCGCATCCCTTCCACCAGAGTAGGGCTGGCTTAAAGGTTCAAATGTGGGTCCAGCAAGGCATACTCTCTCATACCTGCCAGGCTCCCGTCCTGCAAACAGAGCCTCCACTGGCATCTGCCCTGCACCTTCTAAAATATCCCCATGCCTACAAGCCAGGAAGTCTCTGTTTTGCCTCCACAGTTGGATACAGCAATGCTTCTGAATACCAGTCTCTGGAAACTGCAAAAGGGGAAAGTTGTTATTGTAATCGAATCCTGCTTGGGGGTTCCTCATACTGGGCATCTGGTTAATCACTGTGAGAACAGGATTCTGGACTAGGTGGGCTATTGGCCCGATCTTGCAGACTCTCCTTGTATTCTTGTCCTTCTTCTCAAGAGGGGATTCTTCACAGGGGAATTTAGTGTGACCACAAAGCTGTTCAGTGCTCACCTTGTTTTGCAGCATCCCAATGATGCCCTTCTTATCCAAGTCCCACCCCACACTTTCCCCCATTTAAGCAGGATTTTGCCTATCTGCAGATACAGTGGAGGCTCGGGTTGCGAACGTGATCCGTGCGGGATGCACGTTCGCAACCCACAGCAGTGCATCTGCACACCCGCAGGTTGCAATTTGGCGCTTCTGCACATGCGCAGAGCATGATTTAGCACTTCTGCGCATGCGTGACCACCGAAACCCGGAAGTAACCCATTCCGGTACTTCCGGGTTTTGGCGGTCCGCAACCCGAAAAAATGCAACCTGAAGTGTCTGTAACCCGATGTATGACTGTAATCTGAAAAGCAGAAATAATACGAGTCCTCTGTCTGAAAGACTTCAGGATGTTGACCTGATCCAGCCACCGGGCTCTTCTTGGCAGTGCCCAGTCTGACCTGCTAGTTAGGCCTGATGAGAGTTGTAGTCCCAAACATCTGGAGGTCACCTGGTGAAGGGTGGTCTGTTAGATAGAAGAACATATAGAAGTCCATTACACTTCCTTTGGTCACTCAGTTAACCTTCTCTGCATTTTTTCTTTACCAGGATTGGACCAGCATCCCAAAAGAGTGAAGGAGGAAGAGGAACCGGAGATGTATCGAAAGAGGCAGGAGGTCTTGCCTCCTGCCAACGCCTCACCTGGAAAAGGTGGAGAGAATGGACTCAGCCCTCCTGCACTCGGGCAAAACCACTTGGAACCAGGGCAGCCTGACTCCAGAGCAGGCAGTGAGGAGGGTCTGGTGATGGACCACAGAGTGGGATGTGGCCCCAGTGCGCCTGCCTTTGGGATCTGCAGAGCTCCGATGGGAGAGATGCCCCACTGGTGCTTGGAATGTGGGAAGAACTTTGCCCAAAAGGCAGAGTTAGAAAAGCACGGTCTGAACCACACTGGGCAATGCTCATACATCTGCGGGGACTGTGGAAGGAGCTTGATGGAGCATGTTGCTCTCGCCACTGGTCAGGGAGCCTGCCTGGCAGGGAATGCCAGCAACCACACCAGCTGCAGGAAGAGGGTTTCACCTCTGTCGAGCGAGACTGTCGTGCAGAGGAAAGAGCGGAAGGAGCTCTCCCTGCAAGAGAAGGTCCGGGTGCTGGAGATGCTGGAAGGGCCCAAGGTCTCCCAGAGCGAACTGGCCAAGAGGTTTGGGGTCTCCCAGCCCCAGATATGCCGCATCATCAAGAACAAAGAGCGCATCCTGGCCGAGTGGTGCAAGAACGGCAACCCAGGGCGCAAGCGCAAGCTAGAGGAGAAGACCATGGCTGGTGAGGTGGCCCTTCTACAGTGGTTTGAGCACAGGTGTGTGTCCAGCACCCCTGCCAATGGGATGCATTTGCAAGAGAAGGCTGGAGATCTCTCCAAGATGTTCAGGAGGAAGCCAGAGCTGGAGGCAGACCTGGGTTGGTTACGTGGTTTCAAAGCCAGGCAGAAAGCGGCGCATGGAAGACCTCCGGAGGAGAAAGAGAACAGTGAGGAACTGGAGGATGAGGGCTGGGAAAACAACGTCCTGCCCTACATCCTAAACAAATATGACCCCCGTGACATCTACGCCTGCGGGGAGGCTGGCATCCTGTTTCGAGCTACCCCAGAAGGCCTAGCTTGGGACAGCGGAGAGGGAGCCAAGGACCAACTCACTGTCTTGCTCTGCACCAATCTGGATGCTTCAGACAAGAGGGACGCCTTGATCGTCGGCAAGGCACGAAGGCCATTTGGCTTCCAAGGGGTTGACAGGGAGGACCTGCTGCCTGTCACCTACAGAGCTGATAGCAAGGCGTGGATGACAGCGGCCATCTTCATTGAGTGGCTCCAGAAATTCAACGAGGACATGAAACGAACAGACAGGAGCGTGGTGCTGTTTTTGGTCCCATGTGCGGCACATCCTGACACTGAGCTCTCTCATACCAAGATGGTTTTCATGCCTCCTGGCTCTTCCCGGATCCATCCTCTTGAGCATGGGCTGTTCCAAAACTTCAAATGCCACTACCGGAGGAGGATGCTTCTTCGCCTCCTTGCCGTGCTTGACAGCAGATCCCCCGTTCCTGCAAGCGAACTCTCAAAGCACCTGACTCTTTTGGACGCTGTTCATATGATAGTCCAAGCCTGGTTAGATGTCTGTCCACAGACCATCACAAGCTGTTTCCAAGCTGCGGGCTTTGGCTTGGCTCTCCGCATCCCAGCTCCTCCCATGGACGTGGTCCAAGCCCTGGGGTTCAAGGACCGGCAACAATTTGAACAGTTTGTGCTGGTTGACGAAGAGCTGGAGTGTTTTGGAGACCAGGAGGGTGCTGAAATGCTCCAAGGGGTTCAAGAACCAGCCTGTGCAGCTGCAGAGGAAGAGAAGACGGAGAACTTGCCCTGCCCTTCCAAGGCAGAAGTCATGGAGAGCCTGGCCACACTGAGGCGCTATTTTGAGTGCCACTCGGTATCCTCAACCGTCTTCCAGACCTTCTACAAGCTGGAGGATGTGGTTCATGGAATGTCTCTGGCTAATATGCAAGTATTAAGGGCAAAAGAATTGAACAAAGAAGGACTCTGAGCCTTAAAAATCATCATCACCTGTACAACAGCCTTTGCCAAGTTTGTGCCCTCCATGATGTTTTGGACTACAACTCCCATCAGCCCCTGCCAACATGGCGGGGATGGGGGGAGGTTGCTGCAGCGTGATCAGGTGGGCTTGGGCTTAGGAAGTAATGCTGGGAATGGTCTTTGGAAATCCCTTCCCCTAAAATAGCATAAAAGTGAAAATTAGTGCATTGCTTGCATGGCTGTGAATTTCTTCCAAGATATCCAGGATGGGAAATATCTGGGGCTCTGGAACAGGTTATCTCTGTCCCCAATCCAATTTACCGTATTTTTCGCTCTATAACACGCACCCGACCATAACACGCACGTAGTTTTTAGAGGAGGAAAATCTGTAGGCATGCCACCCGTAGGCATTCCCTCCATAACACGCACAGACATTTCCCCTTACTTTTTAGGAGGAAAAAAGTGAGTGTTATGGTGCAAAAAATACGGGTAATTAACCTTTAAAGTGCTGAAAGGCTCTTTAATTATTCCTTAAAAGTGGTCACTCTTCTAACTGAGCCAGTTCACTGACCTGGTTTTGGAAGATTTATTCATTTAGTTCATTACCAAAATTTTTATACTGCTAGATTACGGTAAAATCTATAGACACTTTCCAAGAACTATCCTTTTATTACCAATTAAAAACATTAAAATTAAGAGTAAAAGGAAATGAAAGCATGGCAACATCCAAGATGTCTTCCACGCCATCATGGTAAGAGCCTTTGGTCCTCCTGGTGTTGTTGGGCTTCATGATCCCTGATCATCATGCCAGTTGGGGCCAATGGGACCCTGGAGCCCCACACCTGGAGGGCAGCAGGCTCCGCCTCCCTGTGCTAAACCTTGTGATGTAGGAATACAACCTGTCTTTTAAAAGGGCTGGAAGAGATGCTCACTGACTTTTTTGTCAACAGTTTGAAAATATATAATAAAAAAGATACTGTGGCTGGGCTTAGAGTCTGTGCATTATGTCATTAGAAAGAATCTGCAGCAGTTTTAGGTCACCACGGACAGCTCCTGTCCTGTATATTCATTGCGTTATTCTGAATGGTTCAGCCCAAGTTATTGCATCTGAGTAATTGGTGGCACCTTTAAGAGAGACTTCCTCAATTAAACTCAGCTGAGAAAGCCAGGCTCCTGCCATCAGTTCATCCAGCAACTACCATTTCTTTTCAGAACCTTCTCTCCATCATTGGTGGTTTCAGAATTGCGTGTGTATCTCCTTTCCCTGATCTGTAGGTTATAATAAACTATTATTTTAAACAGAAATCCAGCTGAACCCTTTTGGCATATAAATATAGTAAATGAGTAAGAGTGCACGCAGTTTAGCCTGTGGATGAGTGCAGTTGCCAGGCAGGCTGGTCGTCAAGGCTCAAGATCTGAGTTCAAGTGCTACCTTTGTCACATCATTCCTCATGTGGTCTTTGAGCGTTCAGTCTTGTGTGTGGGAAAAAAGACCACTCTGCTCTGCCTTGGTCACACCCCACCTGGAGACCTGTGTCCAGTTCTGGGCACTACAGTCTAAGGAGAATATTGACAAGCTGGAAGGTGTGCAGAGGAGGGAAACTAAGATGATGAAGGGTCTTGCAACCAAGCCTTATGAGGAACAGTTGAAGGAGTTGGGGATGTTTAGCCTGGAGAAGAGCAGACTGAGAGGTGTTATGTAAGCCACCTTAAAAATCTGAAGGGCTGTCACATGGAATAATAATAATAATAATAATAATAATAATAATAATAATAATAATAATAATAAATTATTTAAACCTGGCCCACCTGGCTGGGTCTCCTCAGCCACCCTGGGTGGCCTCCAACAAAGTATTAAAATACAGTGGTCTATTAAACATTAAAAGCTTCCCTAAACAGGGCTGCCTTCAGATGTCTTCTAAAAGTCTGGTAGTTGTTCTCTTTGACATCTGGTGGGAGGGCGTTCCACAGGGTGGATGCCACTACCGAGAAGGCCCTCTGCCTGGTTCCCGGTAACTTGGCTTCTCACAGTGAGGGAACCGCCAGAAGGCCCTCGGTGCTGGACCTCAGTGTCCGGGCAGAACGATGGGGGTGGAGACGCTCCTTCAGGTATACTGGACCGAGGCCGTTTAGGGCTTGAAAGGTCAGCACCAACACTTTGAATTTTGCTTGGAAACGTACTGAGAGCCAATGTAGATCTTTCTCAAGACTGGTTTTATGTGGTCTCGGAGGCCTCTCCCAGTCACCAGTCTAGCTGCCACATTCTGGATTAGTTGTAGTTTCCAACATGGAAGATGGAGCAAGCTTGTTTTCTGCTGTTCCAGAAGGTAGGACCCAAACTGATGTATTAAAATGACAAGAAAGAAGATTCTATCTGTACGTTCAGAATAACTTTCTGACAGTGAGAGCCACTCGGCGGTGAAATGGACTACCTCAGAAGATGGCGGGACTCTCCTCCACTGGAGGTTTTTAAACAGAGTTTGGAGGGCCACCTGTCAGGGATTATCTAGCTGTGACACAGACACTGCAGGGGGTTGGACTAGATGACCCCCTGGGTCCTTTCCAACTCTACAATTCTATGAATCTATGACCATCCATAATAAAAATGGTTTTAAGTGTGATACAGGCAACTATTCACAGAATAAGCTTTATAATAAATAGGTAAGATTGATGATGGAGAAATATGCCTAGCAGAACTTGGGCAGAATTAATTTGAATACTTTTGCAAGAAGAAAGTACTGTATGACTAAGGGAGACCTTCTATAACCCCAACTTTGTTAAGAAGTTCATCGTTTCATTTACTGCTTTATTAGAATAGATTAAGAGACTTGTAATAACTAATAGTTCATACTTCAGTTCTCTTGACCACTGATGTGGATAATAAGGAAGAATCCCAAACTGTTCCTCTCCAGATGACTTCAGCTGGGCTGGTGCTGCTCTGACAATTGCTATTTCATTCACATAAGTGGGAGACAGTGGGAAGGGGTGGTCACAAGAGGCAGAGATTGCAAGGTGTGGTCCTGCAGATATCCTCCCACTGATAGGATTTGTACTAAAAACAGATGGGAGGCTCCAGATTGGTCCGAAATAAGCAGTATTGTCAACCAGAACCAAATCAGCCTTTTAAATGCACTTGAGAAAAGGAATTATCATCCTCCTCTTGCTACCATGTGTGTTCCGTGTACAACAAATTGAAATGGTGGTTCCCCATTAAAGTGGGGATTAATTCACCCTGGTAAATTAAGAAGGCAAAAGCACACAGAAATTAGTAATTCACAAAAATTACCATCCTGTTTTATACATATCTATGCAAGGTCACTTGGGGGATACAGATGATCACATTTAAATAAAAAAATCAACCCAAAAACCCCAAAACAGGCTATAATCCCATAGAAACACAAAGTCCCCATAGAACTCAGTGGGTTTTGCCTCCGTATAAACATGCACAGGATTTCACTGCAAACCCTTTTGATTTGCAAAAAGGTCACCCCACAGCAAGTATTGTAGACAGCTTTGTGCAAACTTGGGTTTAATTTGTGTCCAGCAATCTTGCCAATTCCAACCCAATAATTCTTTGGATAACACAGACCACAGCCAGCTCAGATATTTGATCACAACTCCACAGCAAAGCAGCTGCAGGATGGGTTTTATAGAATCGCAGATTAAAAATCCAGGAATGTCCCTCTTTGACAAGCATGCAAATGATCAACTCCCAAATGGAACTTTAAAAGCTAATCAGCTACAGTGTCTTTTTTAAAAGGAGAGGGTTTTTTTTAAGCTATCAAACAACCTATTTAACTACTGTACTGGAATTTTAAGAACGTTAGGAGAGTGTACGATGTTGAAAACCAGATATTTCCCAACCCTAATCACTGCCGAACCACTGCATTTCAAAGGACCTGTGTTCTCTTCCCATCAATTTTCAGTCCTGATCTGTGGCAATGTTTTGGTCTTAAAATGAAAAAGGAGAGCAAGGCTGTCCAGTGTCGACTGGCAATGCACCAGAGACATGTCTCCTTTCATTGGTTGTCTCCTTCTTGCCCTTTTCTTTCAAGGAGCCTCTTTGCCACTTCATTCTGTTTGCTACCTATTCACTTGTATAGCATTCCTGTGGTGGCTCTTAATCAATCAGTTCCTGTCCCCCTGCAAGGGAGCAGCGGTTTAGTTACTGGTTTTCTATTTTGCAGCCAGAGCAATTATTCGTTAATGCTTTCGTTAATGTTATTTGTTTAAAATAGCGAAGTAAAACATACATTAATTAGCAACTGCTGTGCCTGAAAAGAGGAAAACAGTAATTTAAGCCCATACTCATCCTACCTCACAAAGCAGGGTTAGAGAATGGTGCTGAGAACACCAAGGTCGCAGGTTCGATCCCCAAATGGGACAGCTGCTTATGCCTGCATTGCAGGGGGTTGGACTACATGATCCTCAGGGTCCCTTCAACTCTAAAATTCTGAAATTCAGACAGCCTTGTAAATAAGCCTACACAAGCTAGTAGCCTGATTACCACTTGGGTGAGCAGCTCAGTTGGATGTAGAGTCCTTCAGCAACCTGCCACATTTCTGTGCTGTCCCTCATTCACCAGCCTGGCTGCACATTAAGTCGTAATCCCATGTACTCACCTAGAGGCAACTCTCACAGGCGAGGGCTTAAATATAACACTGAATTGAGGACTTGCTTCCGAGGAAACATTATTTAGGCAGTTGCCCATGGGAGCTGGCATTGCCAAATTTCTCAAGGAGAATACACTGCTATGCTAAAGTGTTGGGCGGGTTCACCCGCCTTAATTCCACATCCTGCTGATTCAGCAGCGCTAAAGGGCTCTGTCGTGGAAGCAACCTTTATCACTGGGGTGCCAACTTGAATAACATATGGGGGGCAGGTAACCCCCACCCCACATAACCAATCACATGATGCAGCACACACACACCATTTGAATGCCAATATTCATCAACCTTGTGGGGGCCGGGGCCCTGCAAATATTGTATTAGGGGAGGGAAAGGGACCTTGGTCCCTAGGAGTTGGCTCCTCTGCTCCTCTGCCTGTCCCTTGCAGCTGGCAGTGAGCGGCATACTGCTTCTGAATGATGGGGAAGGGTCATAGCTCAGTGACAGCATGTCTCAGGGTCATTTTCTGACTGAGAATGCACCCTGCTTGAAACCCTGGTGCACCGCTGGCAGACAATATTGAGTCAGATGGTCTGACTCTGTATATGACAGCTTCCTTTACTCCTACTGAGCTTCCAACCTTAGCTATAAAATCTACCCAATAAGCTTTTGGGAGATCCATCTTAAAGCACCATTTTGCCTAGTGACTGTAGCCACATCCTAAGGGAGTGAATTCCTGTTCCTACTGCCAGCTCCATGGACAAATCCAACTCTGACAGGTTCAGCAGGAGAGTTTTACTTCTCTCTCTCTCTCTCTCTCTCTCTCTCTCTCTGTCCTGGGCACTTTCCTATGTAGGACAGCTACCCAGAAGCCTTTGCAACAAGGACTCAAGGAATGCTGCATACTGTCTCACTAGATCCAGAGCTCCAAAGAGTTCAAAGTTATTGCAGTTCCTTTGAATCCACAGGATAAGGAATCGAAGCAATCCCTTTGCTGAGGACAACTGATACAGGCTTGCAAGTTACACAGAAATCTTTCATGGACTAGACGCTCAAAATAAGGGGATGAGGGTGGAAGATAAGAAATATAACTGCTTTTGTTGCAGGACCTATTTCAGCTCAAGCTAGCAACATACTTTGCCCCCTTGTTCTCCACCTCCCCCAACCTCATCGTATGGGCCAGAGGAAGATTTCTGTGCAGCTTCCACATGCTAGTTGCTCCAAAGAAAGCCTTTGCTCACAAAGGCACCCTTAAAATGCACCACCAGGTTTCCTTCCAACACAAACAGGTTTCCCTCATGTGTGGCTCCTCCGGTGCATGGTGAGGTATTTTGCCTGGGTGAACTTCCTGCCGCAATCGGAGCATGCAAAGGCCCTCTTCCCAGTTGCCGGGCCAGGCTGGGGCGCAGAGGGAGGCTTCTTGCTCATGCCCGTCCCTCTGCCAACGGACTTAAACTCCGGCAGGGTCTTTGGGGGCTGAACGGGAAGAGGAGGGCCTTCCCCAGGGCTGGCTCTGCTTGGAAGGAGTCCAAATTTTGCCAGCTTCTCCTCGTGCGTCCTCAGGTGGGTCTGCATGATCTCCTCGTCCCGGAAGCGCTTCTCGCACCTGGGGCAGGGGTAGGGCTTCTCCTTCACCTCGCGGGCCCTCTTGAGGGCCAGCGCCTTGGCGTCGCCCGCCTGCAGGAGGTGCTGCTCCCCGCGGTGGACCCTCTGGTGGCTCTTAAGGTGCTGCAGCTGGCTGCAGGTCTTGCCGCACAGCAGGCAGCGGTAGGGGCGCTCGCCGGTGTGCATCCGGTTGTGGATGGTCAGGGTGGCCTGGTTGCGGAAGGTCTTCCCGCACTCCGCGCAGGCGTAGGGCCGCTCCCCGGTGTGCACCCGGAGGTGGCTGATGAGCGGCTGCTTCTGCGAGTAGCGCTTCCCGCACGTGGTGCACGAGAAGGGCTTCTCGCCCGTGTGGACGCGCTGGTGGCTCTCCACGTGGTGCTTCTGGCTGAAGCGCTTCCCGCACTGCTGGCAGGAGAAGGGCCGCTCCCCCACGTGCACTTTCATGTGGGCCACCAGGATCTGCTTGAGACGGAAGCTGCGCCCGCACTCGGGGCAGGAGAAGGGCCGCTCGCTCGAGTGGGTCCCGTGGTGCTTGCGCAAGTCCTGCTTCTTGTTGAAGCTCTTTCCGCACTGGGCGCAGGTGTGGGGCTTCCTGGGGCCCAGGGGGGCCCCAAGCTGGCGCAGGAGCTGGAGCTTGGCCGTCAGGCACTTCCGCGCCTTGGGGCTGGCGTCGCCGGCCGCGGGGTCCTCCTTCTTGCGCAGGTGGGTCTTGATGTGCCGTTTCAGGTCCCCCCGTGAAGGGAAGCCCTTGGGGCACAGGTGGCACTTGAAGGGCCGCTCCCCGGTGTGCGTCCGGATGTGAATGACCATCGCCACGTTGCTCAGGAAGCTCTTGCCGCACTCGGGGCATTCAGGGGGCTTCGTCTTCAGCGTTGACTTCGGGGGACCCTCGTCCTCGTCCTGTGCGCTCGCCGCCCGGGTCACCGGCTTCTCCGTTCTGGATAGGTGGACCACCTTCTTCCTCTTGCGCCGCCGGACACGGACTGCCCCTCTGCCTTCATCCTCGTCTTCCATCCTGATCCCATCTCCTGCAGGGAAGAAAGGAAAAGGGAGAGTCTCGCCATCACTGACTCAGGGAGAAACCCCACGTTCAGTCCCTGAGAAGATCTACATTTGATCTTACGGGTCCTCGCTGCGGGATCACATTCACCCGGTGCTCTACCAGCTGCACTGGCTCCCGGTGGAGTACAGGATCAGGTTCAAGGTGCTGGTTTTAACCTTTAAAGCCCTATACGGCCTAGGACCCTCGTATCTACGAGACCGCCTCTCCTGGTATGTCCCACGGAGGACTTTACGGTCTTCAAATAAAAACATCTTGGAGGTCCCGGGCCACAGGAAGGTTAGGCTGGCCTCAACTAGAGCCAGGCCTTTTTTGGCCGTGGCCCCGAACTGGTGGAACGCTCTGTCCCAAGAGATTAGGGCCCTGCGGGACTTGCCATCTTTCCGCAGGGCCTGCAAGACAGAGCTGTTCCACCAGGCCTTTGGTCAAGGCACAGTCTGACCCCCTCCTTTGGTAATCCTCACAGAACTCTACCCCAATGGTTGACATTAATTTGATTTTGAATTGATTTTAGAATGAATGGATTTTAGAGTGCTGTGTTACTTTTATTGTTGTTAGCCTCTCTGAGCCCGGCTTCGGCTGGGGAGGGTGGGATAGAAATAAATTATTATTATTATTATTACCACATTATGAAAAAAGCTTTAATAAAATCGTGTTTTAAAAAAAGAATCGGCTACTGGAACAGAAAACGCCCTGGTGGCTTTCCCCACTGGAAGCGATAGCTCTGGAAAAAAACCTAAATATGAGAAGTAATTGGGCAACACATAGAGAGCTGTTAACTGAAGTAGAACATCAGGTGAAATTGAAAGATTTTGAAGAGATAAGGGATTAACTGACTGGCTACAGTTTCACCATCTAAATGATATATTTAAGATAGATAAAAAGAAAGGTTTCAGCTATGAGACCTCAAGATTTGAAAAAGGCTTGTTAGAAAATATAAAATTACTGTCAAAAATGTATAGATTACTTTTGGAATGGCATACAAAAGATGAACAGGTTAAATCTGTAATGATACGCTGGGCGAGGGGTTTGGGGCATAATATTCAGCTTTCAGACTGGGAAAGGTTATGGGAAATTGATTTGAAATTTTCGGCATGTTGTGGTGGCACCCGCCCTGCAGAGATAAGTGACTATTCAACCTTTAGAAGTAATCTGAAGGCAGCCCTGTGTATGTTTTTATTTACGCTGGAAGCCTCCCAGATGGGCAGGGTACAAATAAGTATATTATTATCATTATCGCTAGGTACAAATAAGTATATTACTATCATTCTCGCTAGGATGACTAGACTTGTGTCTCCTCTCCCTGGGGCAGGAGCCATTTTGGCCTCCTTGCCTCTGGTCAGCTTGGCAGGCCCCATCTTTCCTCTGTGAGGAAAAGAAAAAATAAAATCCTCCCTCGGTGCCACAGCCTTTGTGGTTTCTCTCTGGCCTTCAGGTTATCTGTATCTCCCTCAGGGACTTAAGGGGTGAGGAATCTAAGGGGATCCGGGATCCTTCCTGTGGAGAAGTTTCTCCTCAGAATAGGCAGGGATGTGGGCAAAATGGGAGACATAGGAGCGGTCCTCTAGCTGAGGCGTTTTCCCGCCTTTTTTCCTTCCGGGGAGCGTTTCCACGGCAACAGCCTCCAGAAGGCCAAATAAATGTAGAATGCCTAATTCCCCCAGGAGATTTTTTTCCCCCATGAGAATTTGAAGTTACTTAAAGCATATTCTTTAAGAGAATATGAGAAAAAGGCTTATAAATGGGTAAAAGCTTAATGGCAAGGATTTGCTGAACTAATAAATTTAAGTGGAATACAAAAAAGGGAGGTATGAGGAGGTCCGGGGAAATAAGCTTAAGGAAAATAAGAAACGGAAAATTAAGGTGTTTCTTAACTGTTTTTATTTTAATAATAATAATAATAATAATAATAATAATAATAATAATAATAATAATAAATTTTATTTATATCCCGCCCTCCCCAGCCGAAGCCGGGCTCAGGGCGGCTAACAACAATCACAATTTTGTATTTTTCTTTTTCTTTTTTCTATTTTTATTGTAATATGTTAAAAAATCTTTAAAAATATCTTTAAAAAAAGAGAATTTGAGGTTACTTCATTTCATAAAAATTTATATACGCTGGATCGTAAGAAGAAAAAAAAGCCCCAAAGCTTTTTACACAAAAGGAAGGGTGGTAGTTGGAGGCATTTGGACACGAGTTTCGGTTCGAAATAATCCGAAATAGATGGAATTGCCTCAAGAGTCTGCGAGGAGTTTGGGGGATCTGCCTCCAGGATGGATCGGGATGAGTCTACTACGTGAAACTACAGGATAACTTTGAGGTAAAAACACTGATCTTTGTACTTATGGTTATGTCCGTATCCCAAGTTGACCCTCAGGGTGACAAACATGGCCACCTCATGGCAACTGGCAGCCCTGCGAGGAGGTAGGCCAGGAGGAGAGATGGGGACCGGCTAGAGAGCTGGAGGAGGGGATTTGAACCCAGGTCCCCATCCTGGTTCACATCCCGAGATGCTGCCGGTCAGAGTCTGCGTTATCTGTGAGGCCAGCACCATGTAGGCCTGACCGCAACACCAGTAGGGACCAGTTACGGGGGGGGGGGGGCAAGGAAAGGCCTCTTTGCAAGGACCCCCATGCCTCCCAAAACCCCCATCTCACCCAGCCAGGGGCTCCGGGGTCTCTTCCATTTGGGGGTCTCGAGGGGCTCCTCCATGCAAGGCTCCTCTTCGCGCTCGATTTTGCAGATGATCTCGGGTTTGGCGGACGGGTGCCCTGTCGCGGGAGCAGAGGACAGCATCTTTATTTCCCCTTCATTTCTTTATGCAGATAATTTTTTATTAGTAATTATACATGTTATACATAAATACAAATAAACGTATACAAAATTCAATACTTAAGTTGCACAAAATCTAATCAATCCGTAAGTCAAGAATACATTCATTTTAGGCTCTGCCGAGCCTTGGACTTCCTTCTACTCCTTTGGTAAGTATCAAATAAACTTTATACTCACGTATTTTATTTCTTTCACATACTAGCCATTTACTGTTAGAGTTGTTTCCAATCCCGCTAGTGTCATTTAAGATTTAATTCCAATATATGTCCAATACTTAACCCAATTGTCATGTAGTTTCTGTTCATCTTGGTCTCTTATTCTCACAGTTAATCTAGCGAGCTCGGCATAATTTGTTAATTTAACCTGCCAGTCGTATATATTGGGAGTCGTATATATTTCCCCTTCATTTCTTGCAAGGATATTGCATCCTTTTCTCCAGGTGGCGCACCTGGTCCCCTTGCTCCCCACAACAAGAAGCCTGCAAGGTACGCCAGGCTGAGAGGTGGCAAATGGCCCAAGGCCGCCTGGCGAGTGTTGCGGCCGAGTCGCCATTCGAACCCAGGTCTCCCAGGTTGCAGACCAACACTCTATTTTTTTTAATTTTAATTTCATTTGCATTTCCAAAAACAGGAACAGAGAGCATATTTAATCCCTGTCCCCGTCCCACTTACAACTTCATACCAAATACAGCATATCTGCATATACCTTATGACTTCCCTTCCACACTTTTCCTGGTTCCTTTTGCTTTTCCACTACTCTGAATAATCCACATCCTTTTCATCATCCAATTTGTCATCTATTAAATACTCTATTTCAACTCTGCTGGATTTACACGAGACCTGCTAAGCTATGTCTTACACATGAATAAGACTGTGGAGTCTTTATTCCTTTAGGAGGGATTCAAGGGGTCTTACCAGGAAAATATTCGAACACAATGAGGACAAGCCAGATTGAATTGTGCATTGTCTTAAGAAACTCACACAAGTTTGCAACTAGTTTTCTGCTGTGTAAAGGGGAATGCACTCTGCTAAGTAAAGAAACTTGCTAACGCAAGTTAGGAAGGATATTAACAAACAATATATCCTTTCCTGCCACCCTGAACATTCCCACAAATCATACTAGCAACCTCGGGTTATAAATAAGAGCATCCCTCCAGCATTTCTTTCTAGGTACCAGGTTGCTTATCGGTTCTTGTATACCATGCCAGGATACCTACAGAAGGCTATCCAGCAGCCTCTTCCTGGATGGACTGTCAAGTCAGGGAACCAGCTGTATCCACAGCATCTGGGGACATGTTCAGGGGAAACCTTACTGTCCCCTGGACTAGGACCTGGGAGACAAGGGTTTAAATCCCCACTCAGCCAAGAAGTTCACAGGGTGACCTAGCACCGGTCACTGCCTCTCAGCCTAACCTACCTCTCAGCATTGTTGTGGGAATTAAAGGAGGAGGGGGAGAACGACGTACGCCACTGTCAGGGAACTGACATCGGAGGGAGAGGCAAAGGGGAGGCTCCCTGATGATGCTGGCGAAGGACCCAGCAACAGGGGGAGAAACAGCTCAGTAGAGGGGGAAGCCATTCAGCGCAACACCAGGGATAAAGGGGGGCAGACGGGGGAAGTGGAGAGAGGGCTCCAGGAATCTTCACTGGACATCAGTGAGGAGAGCCCAGGTCCTCTGCTACCCACGCCTTCCCTGCGCAGAAGACTCCCGCGCAGTGAGAGGAGGAGGAGACTGGGTGTCAAACAACTTTTATGTTAGAAGAGGTTCAAGAAACGCCCACTGACGGATTCTGCCAGTGACTGAGGCAGCCACCATGAGAAGGGGCTGTGCAGTCAGAAAGGTTTAACAAGGCAAATTAACCGAAAAAGGCACCAACTTACGCACGAGTAACTCATACCCATTACAGCCACCTTGAGCAACTTGGGAGGGAAAAAGCAGGATATAAATGCAATGAAATAAAATGGCAAATGGGGAGGGTTGCTGCTGTTGCAATCTGGTCCTGCATGCAGGCTTCTCACTCAGGCATCTGGCTCAGCCACCATGAGAATCCGATAGCAGACAAGATGTGCTCTCTTTGGCCTCATCTGGCAGCCATCTGATGCTCTTATGCAGGAACCAAGTTGGTGAAACGCTGGTCTAAAGTCAAACAAAAAGTTTCGGACTGGTGCTTGGTCTACAGTTTGCAGATTGCAAAATCTTACATCAGCCCCCACGTCAGTTCAACAAAGAGATCCTGTCCCCACAGCAAGCCCTGCAAAGCCAGAATCGTTTATCTGCTGTCTCCAGGCTCTCAGGAACATCAAAGGACACCCAAGCAGGGAATGAGAGAGATCCTTACCCAGCGAGGTGACCGCTTCATAGTTGTCCACCATCACGGCCCGGTAGAGGTCCTTCTGCCATTCTGCTAGCTCTGCCCACTCCACCGAGGAGAAATAGACGGCCACGTCTTCAAACATCACCTGCGGCAACGAGAAAGGGAACCTGGGATGGAGTTCTGGACAGTTCCCGCTGCTAGTGGGTGTGATGGTGACAGCCCTCACAGGCCTCATCCTGCCTTGCAGGGGATTGGGCTGGATGACTCTTGGGGTCCCTTCCAAGTCTGCAATTCTATGATTATAGCTCTTATGACTTGAGGGCTCTCTCTGTGTTTGCTGGGAAGGGCCAGTGAAGAGAGGAGCATGGTAGATGGATGGGCTGGAAAGAAGGAAAGGCATCCGTAGACAAAACAGAGCCACAGAGTATGGCCGGAGGTGCACATTTTGACTGCGGGGGTTGGATGAAATGAGCCTTGGGATCCCTTCCAGCTCTACACATCTGTGAGCTGCTCCTATTAGACAGCAGACCCTCCCTTGCAGCCTTACACCTTGCAGCCTTACACCTTGCAACCTTACACCAGTTTCCTGCTTGGCAGGGGGTTAGACTCGATGGCCCTTGTGGTCTCTTCCAACTCTATGATTCTATTATTCTTTCCCAGAAAGCACTTGCAATTCAAACGTGTAACTGGTTAAGAGCTCAGAACCATTAACTCCACCCTAGAACAAAGCATAGCTTGCAGTCAGTCTAAGCATCCAACTGCACAAGAAACCAAATCCTTAAAAACCTGATTCTCGGTTGTCAAGAAGTCCTGATGGTTTCCATTGTTTTCCATTTGCTTATTTATTTGTATACTGCCCTCCATCTGAAGAGGACAGGTCAGTTCACAATACTAAAATACAAAATAAGGAATCCACCTCCTAATTTGTTGTCAAATAATATATTCAATTGCCTTTCCATTTTTTAAAAAACCCTTCCTTTCAAATACAGAACTAGAGGATGGAGACATTGGCAATGCTTCATGACGGATGATATTGGAAGCAGAATCCCAGTCAAGTATTTCTAGCCTCCCACAGCTCCAGCAAAGGGTCCACGAAACCTTCTTCCATGTTTCCGACACTGATCTGATCAACAGTATACCTTCCAAATTTAAAGGTATTAGGTGCCACCAAGAGAGAAACTGCTTTACTTCAAGTCAGCAGAGGCGGAATATTATCTACCAAGGAAAGGATGAAGCTCTCTCCATATTCTCTCCTCCAATCTCATGTGCGCACAAAACCTTCTGTAATTAAAGTCCTCCATTTTCTCCAGCGGACATATTACGGTCGACTTTTAAAAGCGGAGTTTGGTGCTACTTTAACCATTCAGGAAGGGCTTCCAGATTTATAGGCTCTCCCCGGGGGTATTACGCTGCTGCAATTGTTGAATATCCAGCAAACACTTCGACTGCAACCATTTATAAAAGGGGGGAGCTCTCCCACTCCCCTCCCGCCGCATATATGATCACATATTCTCAATAAGCTGTGCTTTTCGCCAGATGGCATAATTACCTAGTTCCCCATTCCAATTTAATTGCTCAGGGTGGCTTAGACGATTGTCAGGAGGTTGCAGGACTTTGTTTTAATCTATATCTGTCCCAGATTTTTATAGCTGGATGGAGGATGGGGTGTCATTGTCCCAGACTGCCTTTATTATTAGTCCAAGGCATTATTAGAAAAGACATAACGGCAATGCAAAATTTCTCTGTTCAAGCTGCAGTTAATAATAATAATAATAATAATAATAATAATAATAATAATAATAATAAACCACCTGTGTGCTATCTGGGTGTCAAAAGGCATTATATAACTGTTTCCATATGCAAACTCATTCTATTTGCATGATCAATAACGGCAATGCACTAGGGTGCTCAGATCTCCCAACCCACCAGTATTGTTCTAGAAGAACCAGTTGCTATCTGCTTCCATATAAAGGTAAAGGGACCCCTGACCATTAGGTCCAGTTGTGACCGACTCTTGGGTTGCGCGCTCATCTCGCTCTATAGGTCGAGGGAGCCAGCGTTTGTCCGCAGACAGCTTCCGGGTCATGGGGACAGCATGACTAAGTCGCTTCTGGCGAAACAGAGCAGCACACGGAAATGCCGTTTACCTTCCTGCCACAGTGGTACCTATTTATCTACTTGCACTTTGAAGTGCTTTCGAACTGCTAGGTTGGCAGGAGCAGGGACTGAACAACAGGAGCTCACCCCGTTGCGGGGATTCGAACCGCCGACCTTCTGATCAGCAAGTCCTAGGCTCTGTGGTTTAACCCACTGTTTCCATATGCAAACTCATTCTATTTGCATGATCAATAACGGCAATGCACTAGGGTGCTCAGATCTCCTAATCCACCAGTATTGTTCTAGAAGCACCAGTTCCTGTCTGCTTCCATATAGTCCTCCCCTATTGAACACTGATCCAGTCTGGTGTAGTAGTAAAGAGAGTGTCGGACTGGGACCTGGGTTCAAATCCCCATTTAGCCATGAAGCTCACTGGGTGACCTTGGGCCAGCCACTCACACACAACCTAACCTACCTCTCAGCGTTGTTGTGGGGCTATGTTGTAAAGCATATATGTTGTGGGTTCGAGCCCCAGGATGAGCAAGAGATTCTTGCACTGCAGGGGGTAGGACTAGATGACCACTGTGGTCCCTTCCAAGTCTGCTCTTCTAGGATTCTATAGGGAGGCGGAAGAACCATGTAAACCACCTTGAGCTCCTTGGAGGAAAAGGTGAGATATAAATGCAAAGGCTGGCGTAACACATGAGGATGCAGAATGGTGCCTCAAGCAAGTGAAGGAAGGGGGTGTATTTATTTAAGGATTCCCATGGGGGGGGGGGGACACGACGACGACAAAACCTGCCCATCCCTGCAGCAACCATCACACCAGAGACAATATTCTTGCCCTGGTCTCCTACTTTCCTATCTGCAAGGTGGTTTATTTTTTAAAAAATAAATTTATTATATTTTATTTAATATAATTATTACAAAATACAAGCAAAATACTGCAAATACATACATTTTTCAGATAAGCAACATACATAAAAAAGAACAGAAAAGAAAAAAGGGAGAAAAGAAAAAATAAGAAGAAAAATTGGAAGAAGAAGAAAAACTGGAAGAATTTCTTCCAAATTTATTCTGCAAATATCTCAATAATAAAATTTCATTGATTGACTTCCATCGCTTACACTGCACTTCCTATATACATTTTAAGCAAATCTGTATCTGTTATTCCCTATTTTTCCTATACAATCTCATACATATATTCTAATGAAACAAAGTGGAAAAGAAAATTTTATGGACAAAATAAATATATATTTTTTAATGTGGAAGAGAACATAAAAAATCTCCTCTCAGAATAGGTAGAACTATGGAAGCCACGGTGCTCTTGCGCTTGAACTCTGCTTGCTCACTTCCACAGGCATCTCTTCTTATGTTCTTGAAATACTAGAACTCAACGAGGCCATCCAAGGAAGCGTCAGGACAGAAAAGGAAGGAGGGCTTCTCCATGCACCTGGGGTCAGGTAGCAATGCTAGTTGTGGGAAACCACAGGGGGACAGACTGCTCTTGTGCTCGGGTCCTACTGGGCCTTCTGTTTGGCCGCTGCAAGAACAGGATGCTGGACTAGAGATGCGCGACTGGCCTCATACAGCAGAAGAAGAGGAGGAGGAAGAGTTTGGATTTGATATCCTGCTTTATCACTACCCTAAGGAGTCTCAAAGCGGCTAACAATCTCCTTTCCCTTCCTCCCCCACAACAAACACTCTGTGAGGTGAGTGGGGCTGAGAAACTTCAAAGAAGTGTGAGTAGCCCAAGGTCACCCAGCAGCTGCATGTGGAGGAGAAGAGACGCGAACCCGGTTCACCAGATTACGAGACTACGGCTCTTAACCACTACACCACACTGGCTTGCCCTGTGTTGAATTCTGGTGCTGGAGGAGACTCTTGAGAGTCCCATGGACTGCAAGAAGATCAAACGTATCCATTCTTAAGGAAATCAGCCCTGAGTGCTCACTGGAAGGGACAGATCCTGAAGCTGAGGCTCCAATCCTTTGGCCACCTCATGAGAAGAGAAGACTCCCTGGAAAAGACCCTGATGTTGGGAAAGATGGAGGGCACAAGGAGAAGGGGACGACAGAGGACGAGATGGTGGGACAGTGTTCTCGAAGCTACCAGCATGAGTTTGACCACACTGCGGGAGGCAGTGGAAGACAGGAGTGCCTGGAACGCTCTGGTCCAGGGGGTCACGAAGAGTCGGACACGACTAAACAACAACATGTTCTCATGTAAAGGAGACCCTCCCTGCCTGAGACCCTGGAGAGCTGCTGCCAGTCAGGGAACACTGTACTAGATGGTTCTATAGTCTGGTGAGACACAGCTTCCTGCGTTACGTAACAGCTTGCCGCCTTCCTCCAATCAGCTGCTTCCATTTCAGGGGCAGAGGATCCACTCAAACAACAACAGCACTGGTGAAGATGGGGAAGTGTGCCTCTTTCCCACAGCTTGAGGGGCCAGTGCTCATCTAGAATGAAGTTGCACGGTCATCGGGGGCAGGTGCTGAATGGCATCTCTCTCATCAGGGACCCCACACCGAAACGCAAGCCGTCTCAGGGCAGCGTGTGATCTGAACCGCAGATTGTGGGTTTGCTTGGGCAAAGTCTTAGATGCACTTTCTTACATTGGTCTGAGCAGCAGCTGGGTAGGCTAGGAAGGTGCCTCAAAAATTAAGAAGGGCTTCCTGCTTCAGGATCACCCACTGAAGTTTGTGTGTTTGTTTTTATTTTATTTTTAATGTATTTTTATTAAAGATTTTATTGATTCACAAAGGTATGTGCAATGTCTCTCTCTCGTATTTTCCCCCCATGTAACTTTTTTTTTTTACAAATCGGTTTCATTTGTTGAGACATTAGGAAGAAAAGGGGTAAAGGGTGGGGAGATGAGTGGGGGTGGGGTCAGGTAGTGATGTTTCTATTATACGTATACTAGGCTGTGGCTATTCATTTGTGGTTGGCTGTGGTGGTCTTTGTTTTCATGTGTGAGTGGGGTGGGTGGGTGTTTTGGATCAGGTTCGCCATATTGATTCGTATGGTGTGTTTGCTTTTATAAATGTTTTTATTACATTTTTTGAAAGAACAATTAACAATCTCAGCAAAACATAACATGAAGGTCAAGAACGGTCCCAGTGAGTTCCAGGGGAGCATTTAGGTACATAGCATAGTAGACGGTAACATTTTCACTCTCGTAAGTCTCTCCAAAGATGTCATAGAATCATTGAATTGTAGAGTTCGAAGGTACCCCAGGGGTCATCTAGTCCAACCCTCTGCAAATCAGAAATCACAGCTAAGGAATCCACAACAGATGGTAACCTAACCTATGTTTCAAAACCTTCAATGAAGTCCGTTCCACTGTTGAACAGCTCTTGTTGTCAGAAAGTTATTCCTGATATATTAGTTGGACTCTCTTTTCTTGTAACTGAAAGGCATTGATTGGAGTCCTACCCTCCTGAGCAGGAGAAAACAAGCTTGTTCCCTCTGCCATGGGACAGCCCTTCAGATATTTAAAGATGCCTACCATCATGTCTCATAAGGCTTGGTTTCAATCATCTTTGAGATGCTTTATCATCTTAATAACATAGTGATATGATAATAATGTTCTTATTTCTTATCTTACCTTCTGTTCTCCAGTACCTCTAATGTGACCCACATTAACATTTTTGTTCAGGCCTAACTCTGTTCTCAGGGATGCGGGTGACGCTGTGGGTTAAACCACAGAGCCTAGGACTTGCTGATCAGAAGGTCGGCGGTTTGAATCCCCGTGACGGGGTGAGCTCCCGTTGCTCGGTCCCTGTTTCTGCCAACCTAGCAGTTCGAAGGCACACCAGTGCAAGTAGATAAATAGGTACCACTGTGGCAGGAAGGTAAACGGCGTTTCTGTGCGCTGCTCTGGTTCACCAGAAGCAGCTTAGTCATGCTGCCCACATGACCCGGAAGCTGTCTGTGGACAAACGCCAGCTCCCTTGGCCAATAAAGCGAGATGAGCGCCACAACCCCAGAGTTGGTCACGACTGGACCTAATGGTCAGGGGTCCCTTTACCCTTTACCTTTAACTCTGCTCTCACTTCTTCATTAACCCTGTTTCCTTACTGGCATTTAAAATGGCTACATTGCTCAAGCATAGGTAAACCCTCCGTCAAAGAAAACTCTCTTGGGAGCCAAAGGGAAAGAACATGGTGCTCTACCACCTGGTGTCAGGCTGCCATGGCAAGCCAGTCGTCCTCAGCCAGACTAACTCAACATCAGATCTGCTCTTGATATATGGATAATTATTATGTATGTATATCATCACTGTCCCCAACCATCCTGTAGCAGCGAGTTCCAAGGGGCAAATGTGCAAGATGCTCGACATCAGGTTGCCACTCCCCATTTTTCACCATCCTCTCTGTTACATCTTTCTCCCCATCCCAGCACACAAATAAATAATATTTTGGCCAACTTTCTACCTTTAAACACACTTTTTTATTCTTCCAGGTCCATGCAGGCAATTAAGAATACGTATCATCGTAATAGTTAACTGATGCCTGATTTTCACTATTATACCGTTTCTTTGCACATACTACTGTGAACCACTTTGATTTTATTTTAATGAAATAGCAGCATACAAATATTTTAATAAATAAACAAACCTACTGCCCTCCAGATGCTTTGGACTACAACTCCCATCAGCCCCCAGCCAGCACAGGCGCCCCCCCATCAACTACCAGGGATCAGCAAACTTTTTCAGCAGGGGGCCTGTCCACTATCCCTCAGACCTTGTGGGGGGCAATGAACAAATTCCTGTGCCCCACAAATAACCCAGAGGTGCATTTTAAATAAAAGGGCACATTCTATTCATGTAAAAACACGCTGATTCCCGGACCGTCTGCGGTCTGGATTTAGAAGGCGATTGGGCCGGATCCGGCCCCCGGGCCTTAGTTTGCCTACCCATGAGCTACATCATCATGTGGGCAGGGGCTGATGGGATTTGTAGTCCAAAACATCTGGAGAAGGATAGCACCAGGCTAATAGAAAGCTAGACCAACCCATTCCAGGAGCCAGACATGACTTTGGGGGCGGGCTGGCCTGCCTCCATCATATTCCAGCCCTGATTTAAACCGCAGCTGGTCCCCAAAAATACCCTCCTGAATAGTCTCACTGAAAATGCAGGATCCCAAAGATCCCTCGCCTCCCTCTGGACCCACCTTCGAGGAGCAGGTGTGTGGACGGGGGGGGGGGGCGGGGAATAACCATTCCCAGTTCATCAAAAAGACGACTCCCCATTAAAAGCCTCTCTTTATTGCTATTTAGTAGGTTGTTATCTCGTTAAGCTTTAGGGTTGGGGGCGCAGAGGGATCCTTTCCTGCCTCCCAAGCCCACGGGGAAAGAGGGTGGGGCCACTCTGCACGTGCTCAGAGGCGCCCTTGCTGCAGCGCCAGGGCTCTGATCCGTTCCAAGCGGGTAGCGGGTGGAGTTTGAGACTCTTCTCTCTCCCCGCAGAAAGGGGAGAGTAAAGGCGAGCGCCGCCCCCTCCCCGGGAAAGACATCTCCTGCTGTGGCTGCTGCAAGGCCTGGCATCTGCCCCCTTACCTGTGCATGAGCCCCCGAGGCCATGGCGGGGCGCAGGACAAAGGCAGAATGCAGGTTGCAGCAGCAGGAGGCGCCCCGGACGCCTCCGCCGCTGCTGCTTCTTGCTCGGCGGATTAAAGGCGCCCCGGACGCCTGTCCAGACCAGAGCAGGCGATGCGGGATGCTGCAATCTCCAGGAGGAGGAGGAGGAGGAGGAGGAGGAGGAGGAGGAAGAGCAGTTCTCGGCCTTCCAGCCTCGCCTCCCGGAGCATCCTGGGAAATGGAGTCCGGCCTGGGGAGCGGGTCCTGGGAAAAGGCAACGCTGAGAAAGCGTGGTCTCTTCTTTTCTGGAGGGGCTTTGTCAGAGGCTCTCAGCCCCTTTCCTCTCCCATTGCAGCAGCTGTGAAAGGACTCGGGACATCGGAGTCTAGGAAGCTGCTTAACACTAAGTCTGGCTCCAGCAGGGTCCACCAAGCTCACTACTGCCTGCACCATAGCTGTCAACTTTCAGATTTGAAAATAAGGGATCAGCAGCCTCACCTGTCCTGGGGACAGTCTACGGGATATCTAACAATACGGGATAGCAGTGGGAAACGGCGCTGGAATAAGGGAATATCCCGCAAAAAAAGGGAAGGTTGACAGCTATGGCCTGCACAGGCAGGCAGCAGCAGTGGCTCTCCAGGGTTTCAGGCAGGAAGCCTCTCCCAGATCTACCTGGGATTAAAACCTGGGACTTTCTGGGTGTCAAGCAGCTGCGTCCCTGTGCCAGGAATCTAGGAAGCTGCCTTGTTTAATTTATAAATTTATTGCATTTATATGCCAGCTTTTCCTCCAGGGAGCTCAAGGCAGCATATATATGGTTTCCCCTCCTCATTTAATCCTCACAGCTACCCTGTGAGGTAGGTTAGGTTGAGAAGAAACGACTGGCAGTGAGCTTCAGGCCCGACTGCGCATTTGATCCCTGGTCTCCCAGGTCCTAGTCCGACACTCTAGCCACTGCACAACATTGCCTCTTATACCAAGTCAGACCACTGGCCCATCAAGCTCAGTATTGACTACACTGGCTGGCAGCGGCTGTCCAGGATTTCAGGCAGAGGGGTCTCCTTGACCTAGGTGGAGATGCCATCGGGTCCTGAACCAGGGACCTTCTGCCATGCTCCATAGGTTGCATGTTTTCTTGAAGGCACTACTCCCAGTTTACGGCTGCTGTGAATGGGCAGCGTGTTTATCTCAAGGTTTCCTCTGAGTTAGGGTATGTGTGTCACACCTTATACAACAGCCTTCCAGATATCTGAGACTCTGACCCATCAGCCCCAGCTAGCATGGATTTGGGGTTCCACAGGATTCAATTTGCTCCCCCATACTGAGTTAACTTCTGCACAAAAGCTCTGAGTTTGGGAGCATGTTGTCATCAGCATGCAGATGATGCGCAACTCTGCTTCTCCAGCACAGCTCCAGCAGGTGTGGCGCTGGATCGGTGCCTGGCCTCTGTAATTGACTGGATGAGGGCCAGTAAACTGAACCTCAAGCCGGATAAGGCTGAGACGCTCTTCCTGGGAAGGTGCTTAGCCCAGATGAGCGGAATACATCTTGTTCTGGATGATGGGATTACTCTCCGCTGGAAGGAGGAGCAAGTGAGCAGGCTGGGGGTATTCTTGGGTCCAACATTGTCATTGCAGCACAAGTCGCACCACAGAACTCAAGAAGTGCCAGCTGGATCAGGCCAGTCGTCTGTCTAGTGCAGTATCCTATTCTTACAGTGGCCAACCAGATGCCCATTTTGGAAAACCAGCAATCCGGATTTGAGCACAAAAACAACTCTGCCCTCCTCCTGCAGTTTCTAGCAACTGGCATTATGTATTGCCCAACTTTGGAAAGAAAAAATAATTCCACCTTTAAGAGTGGGCACAGAAGACATCCTAACTTGGTAACTAGTGCAATTTCCTGCATCAGGGATGTAGCAAAAAGAACCAACAAGATGACAGATTTGCAGAAAGATAGCCATTGTGCCCCATGAATCAGAACTGGCTGCCTCCCCCTCTGCCATTCCGATTTGGAATGGCTTTTATAAAAAGGTGTGTCTGGCACCCCCTTTGAAGTCTTTTCGGTGCCAATTTATCGCAAAGCAGTGCACAAGGCAGAATCGTCACAAGCAAAACAATCCTTTTGCTGCAGCAAACTTGCTGGCAACGATGGGTCCTTCTTGTAAGGGTCCAAGACAGGCATGGAGACCCCATGCGTGGCCTTATAGATCTTTGCTGGATTCTGAACTCCCAGAATCTCTGGCTACTGGCCAGGCTGGCTGGAGCTGATGGGAGTTAGAGCCTGACAACATCTGGAGGGCAAGAGGCTCTCAGGCTGAGCAGGAGAAAGGCAACCACTAGCCACCATTCCATATAGCTCAGTTGGTTAGAGCATGGTGCTGAGAACACCAAGGTTGCAGGTTCAATCCCCGTCTGGGATGGCTGCATATTCCTGCATTTCAGGGGGTTGGACTAGATGATCCCCAGGGTCCCTTCCAACTTGTAAGATTCTGTGATTTTTACTTTGCATTGAGCAATCAAGGTGAGGGTGGGGCAGAGACAGTCTGGGAGAAGACCCTAGGCCCAGGGGGAGATCTGTTTCTGAACTGGGCCAAGACCAGTTTTCCTGGCCCGCTGTGTTCACAAGTGGGCGTTGCAGCGGCTCAAAGTGTGTTCCTTGTCCAAGGGCAGCCAGAGGCACAGCTGGCATCACGGACATGGAATCACAGAACTGTAGATTTGGAAGGGTATCCAAGGGCCATCTAGTCCAACCCTCTGCAATGCAGGGACCATAGCTAAAGGGATTCCCAGCCTAGGAACCACGACACCCCATAAAATCATGCCCCACACTGCCACCTTGGAAGACAGAATGGAAGCTGAAAGGTTGGGAAACTGAAAGCACTCATGCGCACCTCACAGAAACCCAAGCCCCCAAAAACTGTTGCTCAGTTGACAAGGGAAGAGGATGGGGTTTCTACCTAAAGGGAAAAGTGGGGGACGCACACATTCATTCACCCTGCCAGTCAACAAAAAGAGTCAAGGCAGTGGCTGTTTTTATCCCTGCTTTTATTTTCTTTAGACGAGGTTGTAAAAAGGTCCAATACCATGTTTAATAGCCACTGAACTTCCCCAACATCTGGCACAGACCAGCTCAGAGCCATTTCTTCCCCCGCTTTTGGGGTCTCCCCTCCCATAGAAAGGGAACCCAACACATCCACTTTTCCTCTCCTCTAAGAAAAAGCAACACATTCCCACTGGTCAAGAGGCAAGAGCGTGCGTCATGGAGATGTCAAGGTGGTCCAAGGTGGGGTGGAAGACAGGTACAGACCCCAGGACACAATCTAGCTCAAACTTGCTGGAAGCTCCCTTTTCTAAACTGGGTGTGGCTGCTTCTGCTGTGCTCAAAGCTGGGCATCCCTCTCGCAGCCTGGGTCTTTGAAGACTATAGTACACTTGGTGTGGTGGGGTACCAGGTTTAGCATGCTCCCTTCAGAGAGAGAAATGTTCACCTGTCTGAAGTTGAGCAACTGATCCATCAAGCTGGCAAGGAGCAGTACAGAAACAAGGAGAAGCTCTCTCTTCTCCACCCCCCCACCCCACCCTGCCCAGCAGTTTGCCTTGCTCCTTCAGGTCATCCCTGCAGGAGATATTGGGCAGGACTATCAACCCGATTGATCTTGAGAGTGCCCCTGGGCTAGCCTTCCTAGGCCACATTTGCCCTCTGCTTGGCATACATTTAAAACATAAGGGGTGTGGACTGAGACACCGGGTGAGCCCAAGAGCTGCAAGCAGGGGGAGACTCAGAACAGCAGATCGGGGAAGAATTGGGAGCTCATGCCATGTGACTGTGGTTGTTGCTGACCGCTGAAGAGGTCAGGAAAGGAGAAGAGCTCCTATTGACAGACTGGTCCCAGCCACCCCATAGCTGGAGAGACAACAGATCCCCATTTTCAGTAAGCCAATGTTGCCAGAGCTTGAGGCTTCCCTTGGTGTACCACAAGTGGGCGAGCAGTGGCTTCAAGACCCCGCTATATGGTAGCCCAAGATCTCCTCCCAGGAACGAAGCAGCCCCTGACACCTAAGCAAAGCCACATTCCACCAGCAGCTCCAGGAAGGAGAGGACAAGAGGCAACAAGGCCGCCCCCCTCCCCAGCCAGCCAGCAGAAAGTGGGGTTACCTCTGCACCGAAACCGGTTCACCTAGAGCAAAAGGGATTTTCCATTTCATTTCAAAAAGTGCATGACAAAAGTTTCCCAAGTGCGACACGCCATCGCCCCATCCTGGAGCGACCGCTCATCCTCTGGCTGGCAAGGGGAACAGGACGGAGTGTTTGTGCCCCCCTGTTCTAAGCGCAACATCAACTCCTGCACACTTGAGGAGTGTCTACGTGAGCTCGCCTTCAAAACCTGGAGACGCATGAAGATGCTCCGTTCCTCCATGCGAGAAATCCATCCTTCTACGTGGGACTGCCCCCACTACGGGGGCAGAACACACAAGACCAGGAAGAGTGAGGGGCCGCCATCCGCCGCACTGTCCTTCGGGGCTTCGGGACTTGCAGACTGGCATCCTCGCTGGCAGGCAAGCAGCTGCTGCACTTTCTCCCCAACCGCCGCGGGCTGCCAGAGGCTGCAGCGGACGAGCAGGCGCTAGGAATCCTCCAGGACGGAGAGAGATGTCACAAGGGATAAATAGAACTTTATTTAAATAAACATTTGTCAACATCTTTTTACAAATTACAAGTCCCCGTGTCCAGATCCTTGGGCCGCTACCGGGAGATCTAAGCTCCAAAGCTGCCGGGAGGCCCTTTGAGAAGGTCCACTAGGATGTCCAGGAGCTGGCTGTGCTGGTGGTGCAGGTCCCCGGGGATGGCGGCCATCTCGTAGCAAAGGCACACCTCCACCATCCTGGAGAGGGCCACGCGGAAGTCACGCAGGAGCCGGATAGTGTAGGAGTCGCCCTCCAGCACCAGGAGGTCACTGTCAACGAGGGAGACGGTCGCTCGCCAGCCGTCATCTGGGGGCAGGGAAGAAGGGAGAGGAGCTTAGATGGGGGGAGTCCAAGGGAGACTCCTGGGCCAGCAGTAGGTGGTGGCTGCAGGGAAGGGAGTCTGCTTGAACCATCAGTGCACCAGCTCTCCCATCTGCCTTGCACCACCCTCCTGCCTGGGAGTCCCAGGCAAGGAGGAGCTGCTGTTTAAGTACTTATCCTTGCACTCTCATCACAATTATCTTCATCATTTATTAGTTGTACTCCACCCATCCGACTGGGTTGCCCCAGCCACTCTGGGTAGCTTCCAACAGATTAAAAGTTTCCTGATACAGGGCTGCCTTCAGATAAAATAAATAGCCAGGTGCGTAACCTCCAAGTCCAGAGACTGCACCTCTGCAAGACTGTGGAGTAATAGGAATAAAGGCTGTTGTTTTAGTTTGCCTGTGAACTTTTAAATAGCATCAGATTAGCCGGTACTAGGAGAGAGAAGGTTGCCTTCGATGGGATGCCTGCCTTGTTCTACATATGGTAATGCTGGAAGGAATTAAATATCACCTTTACCTACCAAATGATTCGTGATCCCTAAACTGCCTCCCAAAATGGGGCGCCCTGTGCGTTTTGTTGTACAATTCCCAGCAGCCCCTCCCACCATAACCACATAGTCTCTGAAGATCCTACCAGGACACTGCAGAAGAGCAAGTTAGACCTTCATAACGTAGAAACAGCAATCTGCCATATACTGAGTCAGACCAATGACCCAGCCAGCTCAATATTGTCTATGCTGGCTGGCAACAACAGCTCGCCAGGGTTTCAGGCAGGAGACATTTCCATCTTTACCTGCAGATGTTGCCAGGGAATGAACCTGGGTCCTTCTGCATGCAAGGCAGACACTCTCCCACTGAGCTACAGCCCTTCGCTTAAAACCAACTGCTGCCGATTCCTGAAGCAGCAGCAAAAGCAGAAACTGGAGGTTGTAAGAACTCACCCCGCACATGGATGTCCGTATCCGTCATGAGCAGCACGGCCAGGGGGTGCACCTGTGAGGAGTCGCGCACAAACACCCCGCCGTTGGACTTGACCGCCATGAAGTACGTCAGCCAGCGGCTGTAGAGCTTGGAGGTCTCCCTGTGGTAAAGAGGAAGGGGCCGTCTCACACCTGGCCTGCTGCCACTGCCCTCCCTCCATCCCTCCCCACCAGGTCATAAGCACCCATCTGCCAGCCGGCCTGGGCAGCACCCGGCCCACTTGCCTGTTGATCGTCGACTTGTGCAGGAGGACAGTCCCAGCCTTGGTCCGGTATGTGTAGCTGTTGGGCTTGAACTTGCCCTGCCTGGTCACTTTGCCTTGCCTGACCTGGGAAGAGGAGTGGGCAAAAAAAGAGGGATGGATTAGCAAGACAAGCCTGGCTAAGAGTCGATTGCTGGGTTGGCAAGAGGAATGATTTGACACTGCTGCTTATTGCGTACTGCTCATTATGTTTTATGTACATAACAGTGTTCAAAGCCCTGAATGACTCAGGCCCCAAATACCCGAAAGACCACCTGCTTCCCTATGGATGCTCTTGGGTGCTGAGATCGACAGAGGAGGCCCTGTTGGTAGTTCCAGTTCCTCTGTCTCAGTGGCTCGAAGGGGTGGCGGCCCCATAGTCCCCTCTCTCACAGAGATGTGTCTAGTACCTTCGTTACACAGCTTCCAGCGAATGCTTTCGAAGCTTGAGGTGTACGTTTTTAGGATCCATGTTATTTTTTATGGTTGCAAGTTGTTTTAAATTGTGCATAATAAAGATGGTGATCATTTTGCACAGGGGTTTTGTTCCCGGCCTCTGCATGCTTCAGCAGAGTGCGCATAACCCCACCCCACCCCCGTTCTGCCTTGTCTGCTGCTCCAAAACCCAGAGAAACTTGAGAGAATCCATCAAAATTCTCACCCAAGGAAAGGGAACCCTTCCCCACTGCTCCTTCACCCGCACAGAGTACGGAAGGGGAGGTGGGCCTCTTACCTGGATGAGATTGGGGTAAAGCCCAGCCATCAGGACGCCCTTCACCAGCTCCTCCTCCTCACTGTATTGGTTGCACACAGACGAGGGCAAGAGGCAGTCTGAGGGGGTTGGCACCAGGTAGGCCTCGTAGAGATTCTCCGAGAACTGCTTCACCAGGCCTGTGGGGGTCAGAGGCAAAGCTCAGCGTCAGGCTCCACATAACTGTGCAGGAGAGAGCTGTCAATGGCTCCTAGCCAGGATGCCTCGGCTCTGCCTCCAGGGAAAGGCAGCAATGCCTCTGAATACCAGTTGCTGGAAACCACAGGAGGAAAGAGGGCTCTTGTGACTGAAACCTGCTTGCAAAGGTTTCGCAGAGGTGTCTGCTTGGCCACCGTGAGAAGAGGAATGCTAGACTAGATGGGTTATTGGCCTGATCTAGCAGGCTCTCCTTATGTTCTTAGAGTGCCGGGTACAAATTCAGCCTGGGCTTCCCTCTTGGTCATCTCTGTCCACGTTGGCAGAAGGGGATTCGGAAGAGAGCTACAAGAAGATTCTTAACAGGGCAGTAGAGTCATACCTTGGGTTACAGACACTTCAGATTACACGTTTTCGGGTTACGGACGCGTTGAAACCCGGAAGTACCAGAATGGGTTACTTCTGGGTTTCGGAGCTCGTGCATGCACAGAAGTGCCGAATCGCGTTTTGCGCATGCGCACCAAATTGCGACCAACGCATGCACAGAAATGGCGCTGCAGGTTGCGAACGTGCCTCCTGCACGGATCATGTTCGCAAACTGAGCGTCTACTGTACTGGCAAAGAGAGAAATCTGGGGTCTGTGGCTTTCTTCCCTTCCACATACAGAGCCCTGTTAAATATTCCATTCTGGCTCCAGAACGACGACCCTGGTCTCCACCTTCAGAAGCAGGCAGAATTTCTCTAGGTTCAGGCTCCTTGATCACAACGGGGATCCATGCCAGGAGAACAGAGTCCGTGGGAAGCCAGGGCTGATGCTTAACCTGAGTAAAGCTTGAATGGGGAGCCTGTGGGTCTCTCCAGTCGCTGCTGGTCTCCAACCCCCATCAGCCCCAGCGAGTGTTAGCCAATGGCTAGGAATGATGGGAGCTGTATTCAAGAAACTTCCAGCAGCCCCAACATCTCCACTCTGAAAAGAGTGTGTGCCAGGCTGTTGAATTGACTAATACTGAGCTAGACGGAGCAATGATTCTGACTTGGTACAAGGCAGCTTCCTGTATCCCTGGGCACTGCCTGTTCTGCTTACCATTGATGAATCGCAGGCTGGGCGCATACAGCAGGTAATCCTGCAGGTAGTTGTCGCGAGCTCGGCTATCCCTGCGCCGGAGGATGTCCTCCCAGCCGGCCACTGCCCGCACAAAAGCCAGGTGGTCGCTGCCGCTCTCTCGGCTCAGGATGGCCTTGGCCTAGGAAACATGGAACAACGGGGTGTTCATGTGCACCTTTGATTCTTCCGCCTCCCCACCCAAGCACTGACCACACTGGCTCCTCACCTTGTCCACCTCGGTGCGGTTCTGCAAGCTGCTGCTGAAGGGGTCCCTCGTGAGGCAGGAGACAATGACCAGGAGCGGCTGGATGCAGCGGAAGATGGAAGCCAGCACGATGGCCTTAGCCAGACGGGGATCGGTGGAGATCTGAGCCAGGCGCTTGCCCAGAGTGGTCAAGGCCTCCCTGTGGTCCAGCACACCTGAAAGGGGGGCAGCAGAGGAGCGCTTGGAAGGGCTGGCTAGGAGAGGGGAGGGCGCTGCTTTCTGTGTTGGCTTGGCAACCTCAGCGGTCCCAAGGTGACGACAGCAGCAACAGACCCAGCCGTACGTGGAAAGACTGCAGTCAAGCATGAACTACAGGTTCAATCCCTGGCATGATAGGGCTGGGGACATCTCCTGTCTGAAACTCTGGAGAGCCAAACAGCTTGGTCTATAAAAGCCGCTTCCTGTGTTCCTACCAGCAACCCACTTCCCGGCCAGCCTCCCCGGATACTCACCAATCTCTTGCAAAAGGATGACTGCTTCATCCACAGCTTTGATGTCAGGGCTGTCCAGGGCTTTGGAGAGGAACTCAACAGCCTGCAGCCAAAAGCAACACAGAGTATACAATATGAAGACCAGCTGAGTGGAAAGGGGCACTGGACTGGACTGGACAAGGGAAGGGGGCTCTTGACACCCTACAGGTCTGTTCCAGTTCTAAACATTCCTCCAAGGACAGCAAGAAGGTCAAGCAGATAAGAGATATGTTCAAAGCCTCTCTGGGTTCTCAGTGCTTCGGCCTGCCCAGCATTCGTCAAGGTGATGTTGTGGACTCCAAATCTTATACAGTAAATGCCTCTGTGATTCTTGGGCTGATGTGAGTTGCAATCCGAAAACAGCTGAAGGGCACTAGGTTGACAAAAGCTGGGCTGCACAAACTGCTGGCTTGATTGCTCAGCAACGCCTTGCGGCTACAGCCTTAAAGCTCAGAACCAGAAAATCAACCCAGCCTTGGTTCTGTGTCCGCAGCTTACAAATCCTGTAGATGGCTAATATTCTCAATAAGGGAAAAACATGGCCAGCCTGCAGTCAAAACCCCACACTACAACTGGGACCATCTAGGGCAGGGGAAGGGAGATGAGAAGAAAAGGAAAAGAGGGGGAGACCAGGACCCAGGAGACATAAATATGCTAACTCTTCTTCTTGACCCTGGTTTTGTTTTTTTAACCAAGTGCAATGCGCTCTTTGTCAACCTGGACCCATCTAGTCCAGCATCCTGGTCTCCCTAGCACAGGGGTCTGCAACCTTTAAGACAAAAAGAGCCACTTGGACCCGTTTCCGAAGAAAAAAAACTGGGAGCCGCAAAACTCGTCATTATAAAAATAACATTTTTGTCACTTTTTTATTATTTCTTTGTTTGACCCCTCAGAATTACTCCTCCTCATAGAAATAAATGTTAAATTAACAAGTTACCTTTGTGTGTGTGTTCTTCACTCCCCTTCAATGCAGTGACCAGCGTACATGCCCCCTTTCAATGCAGTGACCAGCGTACATGCCCCTTACAATGTAGCGGGCGGGCGGGAAGGTGACGTCGGGACGGTGCGTGACTAACGCACGCACCGCCCCCATGCGACGTCACAGCCAGTACAGCGCCCGCCACAGTGGGGAGTGTCGGGGCGCACAATGCGCCTCCTCCCCTCGCTAGTATCCGCCCCGGAGCCACAGCAAAGGTGTAAAAGAGCCACATGCGGCTCTGGAGCCGCGGGTTGCAGACCCCTGCCCTAGCAGAACAGATGCCTGTTGTAAGTCTAGAAGCAGGACATGGGTTCAAGAGCCCTCTCTCTGCTTGTGGTTTCCAGCAACTGGAATTCAAAAGCATTGCTGCCTCCAGCTGTGGAGGCAGAGCAGAGACATCCTGGCTAGGAACCATCCACAGCCATCTCTCCTCCTCCAGGAATTTGCCTAATCCTGTTTTAAAGCCGCCCAAGATGATGGCAATCTCTGCTTCTTGTGGGAGCGAGTTCCACAGTCTGAGCATTAAGCAACTCCAACAGTGGAAAACCCTGCTCAGACAAAAGCTACGTGCCTTTTGGGACATGTTTTTAAGGCACCACGTAAGCTTAGTTCTGTCTGCTCATTAGAATAAGCCCAGGAAAGGGGAGCCTGCCCTGAAGAGGATCTTTGGAGGCTCTGTAGCTGGGAGGGCCTCTCCTTACCGTTTTCTCAGGCATGTGGATCTTGGCCTGGACCACCAGGTTCTCGAGGGGCGTGCGGAGGATCTCAGGCACTTGGAAGGTGGGCATCCTGTCCAGGCGGCTGCGCGGGAAGAGATGGTAGGCAAAGCCCGACTGGCAGCGCCCAGCACGCCCTCGCCTCTGGATGACGTTGGACTTGGACACCCAGACGGTCTCCAGGCACGAGACCTGGGGGGAGAGGCGTGTCACCATCCCATACCCTGAGGCCCGCGCTCCCCACACCAGATCAAACTCGCTTCTGAGCTTGCCACAGCCTCACCCAAGACAACCGCGGCCCAGACAAACCTTGGTCTTGAGATCGTAGCGCTCCTCCTTGTGAGTCCCGCTGTCCACAACGTGCACGATGTCGTTGATGGTGATGGAGGTCTCGGCAATGTTGGTGGCCAGGACGATCTTGCGCACGCCGGGAGGGGGGCGTGGGAAGATGCTCTGCTGGTCCATCATTGGGATGTTGGAATGAACTGGCGAGGGTGGGGAGAAGCAACACCTGTGAGCACCTGTCCCCCGTTCCCTCCAACAGGAGCATCACAGCAATCTAGGCCGGGGTCGCCTGCTTGATGTCCTGTAGCTGTTGGACTACAACTCCCAGCAGCCATCCTGGTTGGGTGCTAAAGGATGATGGGAGCTGTAGTTCAACCACATCCAGAGGGCACCATGGCAGCTACCCCTGCTCTAGGCTTTCTGCAGCGGACAGCCACCACCTCCCACAAACCCCACAGTGAGGCGAGAAACAGAGCAATGCCCCCCTCTCACCTGGTAAGACAAGGTAACGGCTATTATGAGCTCCAAGGCTCTCCAGGAGCCGCTGCTGAACTCCTTTGATCTCCTGCCAGCCGGGGAGGAAACAGAGGATCCCACCTGCAACCAACAGAGACTGAAAGTCACACGTAACCGTGAAGTTATCTGCACCCCACCTGGTAGCTCAGGATGGCATGGAGGGAGGGAACTGTCGAATTGTCTCACTTGCAGCAAAAGCATGCCAGACCCTCTGATCTGCCAGGGCAGAGAGGGAGGGTGCAAGGCAGAATGGCCACCACTTACCTGGCTCTCCGTGGGCATCAATCTGCAGAATGAGGTCAGTGATCAGCTCAAGGTCAAGGACGCACTCCTCGTCTGATTGCTGAGGGATAAAAAGAGGCACAGTGAATATCTGCCAGGATGCACTGCAGTGAGACAGAGAGCGCGCAAAGCCAGGTGTGCCCAGGTGCAGGAGAACTCCAGGCACCTCTCAAAGCAAGCAGCAGCATGAAAGCAACTGTCAGGGGAACACCTGGTGATGCCTTATGTTGGTGCAGACCACTGAGGGCCATGGAACTCCCAACACCACCAGCCAGTGCAGACCTATGATGTTGGTGCCAGTGGGAACTGTAGTCCTAGATACCTGGTGGGTGCCAGGTCATCAGTGAAGGCTGCTCCAGAAATAAAAGCACAGTGAGTGGGACTGTGGGATAGCCTCATATGGTATCAATGAACATGGCTCCCCTTGCAGGGGCAAACTGGGGAATGCAGTCCTGCATTTGAAGAAGGCCTCTGCATACAACCCAATGTGCATTTTCAACCACACCTTGTTGAAACACCACCTAGCAGGGCTGGGTCCAGGTTTTGGGGGTGGGCAGGCGGGCTTCTGCAAGGCTTTATGTGTCTCCCTCCTTTCTCTGCTGCCCACTCACTTAGGAAGCTGTGTCAATACCATGTTGGACCATTAGTCCACTTAGCTCAGTAATGCCTACACTGACTGGAAGCAGCTCTCCAGAGTTTCAGGCAAGCCTGTCTCCAAATCCTGTTGGGCATTAAACCTGAGACCGTTTGCCTGCAAAACAGATGCTCTAGCGTGGGGCTAGCCTTTTTGCATACAGGAAACAGGGAGCTCTGCCTGATGACAAGTCAAACAACAGGTTCACCCAGTGTGGAACTGCCTACACTGATTGGCAGCAGCTCTCCGGGTTTCAGGCAGGACTGGACATGCCATTGGGGACTGAAGCTGGGACCTTCTGCATGCAAAGCACATGTCACTGAGCTTCCCCAAACGGACCACCACCTCTCCCTGTTGGGGAACAAGGGGGTGAAGGAATGCTCCTCAGGCACCGACCCACAATTAACTTAACAAAACATCACAGCGGCGACAAAAGGCAGAAGCAAGGGCGCTCAAAAGGGTGCAGCTGCACCCTTTGCCAACCTGGCACCCTCCAGCTATTCCACCAGTCCAGTGCAAAGGCCAGCGCCACAGAGGACCTCGTAACGATGCACGGAGTGAGCGCGTGCGCACGAGCGACAGAGCACTGCCTGCAACGTTAGGAGGGGGAGCGTGTGCGCGCGCTTGGCTCACCTTGATCTCGTAGTGCCGGTGTCTGTGTCGCCCCAGCATGGCCATGATCTCCTCCAGGTAGTACTCCTTGACAGGATACATGAAGCCCGGCACCTTGACCACGGGGCAGTCCCCAAAGTACTGCGAGAAGCGCTGGTTGTCCCCCGTGGCGCTCATCAGCACCAGCCGGAGGCCGGGGTTCTGCTTCTGGACGCCCTTGAGCAGGATGAGCAGGAAGTCGGTGTTGACGTCGCGCTCGTGCACCTCGTCCACCACGATGTGGCTGACGCCCTCCAGGCGGGGGTTGCCCTGCAGCTTCCGCAGCAAGATGCCCACGGTGCAGAAGAGCAGCGCTCCACCCCGGGCCGGCGGCTTGCTCTCCAGCCGCACCTGGTAGCCCACGTTCTTCCGCATGCTGGAGCCCAGCTCCTGCGCCACGCGCTGCGCCACCGAAATGGCGCTGATTCGCCGCGGCTGCGTGATGACCATGTTGCACTGGGCGCCGCGCCCGTCCAGGATGTAGTGCTCCAGCATCAGCTGGGGGATGCGGGTGGTCTTCCCGCACCCCGTGTCCCCGGCAATCACCACCACCGGGTTCTGCTCTATGGCCGAGAGGATGGCTTCCCGGTGCGAGTCCACGGGCAGAGGCTGGGTCTCCTGCCAGGAGCTGCCCCTCCGCTTCCAGAGAGCCAGGAGGTTCTGGCTGTGGCGAACTTCCTCCGACTCCGACATGGGGATGTAACTCTTGCCTGTGATGGCGTCGCTGAGGGTGCCCGACTCCTTGCTCAGGTTCATCATGTCGTCAGCCAGGCGCGGCCTGGATTCCTGGGTGTCCACTGGGTACTGAGAGGAAGGAGAGAAAAAGTGGTCTTTTCTTCAGCGTTAGGCCTTTGGTGCCAAATGACAGCAGCATTGACAGCAACTGCTGAAGCATCATGGCTCTCGGCTATGGAGGAAGCCCTAGGCTTCCTAGGGAGAAACCGTGGCGGATTAATAACAGGCAGGAGTATTGGGGTGGGGGGAGGAGAGGGGGAAAGCCCCTTGGGAAGGGAGCAGTTTGCTTTGCCCTCTGACTGCTGCAAAACCCGTGCGAGGGTGAAGTCTGCTTCCATGTTCACGTTATTAAATATACCAAGACAAAAGCACACCAAGAACTCAGGCCAATGTAAGTTTCAACAGTGGGAGTGGTTCCTACTCACAAATCAGCAGTCAGTAGTAACAAAAAACTAATCCATTCAACAGTATGTATTCTAACAAGGATTCCCAACTCAAATAGAGATTACAAACTCTAACAGAGATTACAAACTCAAACTCATAAAAATATGTGTAACACGATAATTCGTTACAGAATTAAAGGTAAGAGTTTATGAGTAGAGATAAGTTCATATTAGTGCATAGTTAGATTCGTCATGGAGTTTGTAATCTTTATTTGAGTTTGTAATCCTTGTCAGAATACATACTTTTGAATGGATTAGTTTTTTTTACTATTGACTACTGATTTGCAAGTAGGGACCACTCCCACGATTTAAAGTTACATTGGGCTGACATCTTAGTGTGCTTTTGTCTTGCTTCCAAGTTCAGTCTACTCCATTGTTAACCAAAGTAAAACTACTGTCCCGACCAAAGAACTGAATTTCAGTGCTGGGTTGGCTACGAAATTACTCAAGGGCCTCAGGCTGCCTGCTCTTAAAACTTGGTTCTTTGGAATGTTAGTCATCTACTTGGCAAGGTTATCTCAAGAAGGATAAGATCTGTACAGCAAAGCAGATGCAGAAACCAATGAGGATGCTTAAGAGGCAGCTCTGAGTGGGGAAAAATATCCTCCAGGCGGAGAAAGCTGGAACAGCAGAAATCTGGAGTTCAGCTACAGTCACGGGAAAAAGAAAGCGCACCCTCTTTTAATTCTGTGGTTTTGCATATGGAGACATAGTAACAACCATCTGTTCCTTTGCAGGTCTTAAAATAGGTAAATACAACCTCAGATGAACAACAACACATGGTGTATTGCAGCGTGTCATTATTTATTTAACAGAAATAAAGCCAAAATGGAAAAGCCGTGTGTGAAAAACCAAGTACACCTTACGATTCCAGCTTTCAAAAGTTTAAAAAGTAGTAGGAGCCCCAACATATAACTGAAGAGAGCTCCGACAAGCGCGTCTTACCTCGGCGCCATCTTTAACATCTTTATCATGATACGGTGTAATATGTCATATGTTGTTGCTCATCTGAGGTTGTAGTCACCTAATTTTAAGACCTATTAAGGAACAAATTATTGCAAAGAGGGTGCACTTTCTTTTCCCTATGACTGTAAATCCATAGAAATGTGAAATGAGCTTTCCTTGCACCTCCAAGCCTCCACAATGCTCACAATGTTTTTTAACAGGCCCCTGGTCCATGAGCCCCACAGCCCTTCCTCAGCCCCAGGGTCCTGGGGGAAGCTGTTCTCCTATCCCAAGTCCCAAACTGACCTTTTATCTCACTCCTCAAAATTGCGCTCTTAGTAAACATCTCCAATACGTTCACCCCAAGCAGCTAGATCGCTTTCAAACATTCCATGACATCACAGCCACTCAGCCAATGACGTGGGGAGAGGGAAGGAGGAGAACATACAGGTAACAAGTAGCCAAGGCAAGAGTTCTTCAGCTGCTTCTGCCAGTTGGAGACAGGAGTTCCACGTTCTGCGGCTCCCAGTTCCCCACAACTGGTTCTAGTTTGGAACCCAAGCTCCAGCCCACTTTCTTTGAAATAAGGGAAGGCTTACATGGTTCAGGTAGTTCTCGATCTTGCGCAGCGTGGCCTCGGGGACCTTGATGTGGCAGGGCTTCCGCTGGTTCTCGCCCAGCTCCCGGAGGGAAGTCATGTTGTACATGGCGTGGCTCAGGGGGTTGTTGTTCTTGTCCACCAGGCCCAGGCTCTGGAAGGGAGGAAGGAGGGTGCGTCAGCCTAGCAGGGTCTCCAAGTGGGGGAGGAGACTCGTCTGGGCAGGGAGACCAGGAAAAAGGCCGCCTCGGGGACAGGAATCCTTGGTCTGGAAAGGAGACTGGCTGGCAGAGGTCATTTGTGGCCCAGCGCCTTCAGTGGGAAGCACTAGGGGAGGAACATCATCATGGAAGGTGTTTCCAGCTAGTCCCCCCCTCCCCCGTCCTGCACTTAAAAGGCTTTTAAGAAGCTGCTGCTGGACAGGGGTTGTGAGAATCATCATGGGAGGGGTGCTTCTACGACCAAGGTGGAACAGCTAAGCTCCCTTGTTATTTTGGCTACTGTCGGGAAGTGTAATGCAATTCTTGTCATATTTATAGTACAGTGGTACCTTGGGTTAAGAACTTAATTCGTTCCGGAGGTCTGTTCTTAACCTGAAACTGTTTTTAACCTGAAGCACCACTTTAGCTAATGGGGCCTCCCATTGCTGCCACTGTGCAATTTCTGATCTCACCCTGAAGCAAAGTTCTTAGCCCAAGGTACTATTTCTAGGTTAGCGGAGTCTGTAACCTGAAGCATCTGTAACTCGAGGTACCACTGTACTGAAATGTTGTGTTGTGTTGTGTTTTGGGTTTTTTTTGGTTATTTGCTATTTGGCGCTGTCTTACCACGAAATTGTTTTTGCACCGTTTGATTTTGAAACGCTTTGATTCCAGTTTTCTTGGTTGTCAGTCACTTTGGGCAGGTTCTTTTTGTGGAAGAGCGGCGTGCAAATAAAATAACAAAGGAATGAGTGGAGCCCCAAGTCTCACCTTCAGCTTCTGGCAGGCCAGAGCAGCCGCTTTGTTCTCCGCCTCCACCTTGCGTCGCCCCTTGGCGGCGAAGGTCATGGGGCAGGGCCAGCGCAGGGTCAGCTTGCAGATCTTGGTCTTGGTGCCCACCGTCCGGAACTGCATGTATTCCTGTGCGAGGCAAAAGAGAAGGGGTCAGCGAGAGTTGCCCCCACTACCTCCCAATGCCTTCTTTTCTCCAAGTCACAGAGAAGCAGAGACCACTCAGCTGCTCCCAAAGGACATTGGAAGAGGCTAACCTTTAACAGTCATGGCTGTTAAGGTGGCACTACAGCAACCCCCCCCCCCACTAGCTGCCTAAAGGACTAGGAAGTGCCAGACTGAGCTCTGCTGCTGCTGCATATTCTTTCCGTATTGTGTCATTATCAATTAAGATCATTAGCTTCTTCACACAAACGTCTCAAAGGAGACTTACAAAATACAGCACGATCGCATCTTACGCACATTTAACTTGTACAGTTTCAACCACGTGCAATCGAAAGGAAGGCTGGTTTGAAATTGCACAAGTTAAATCCAAGCAAAATGGAGAGCTTGAAAGTTAACTGCACACTGGATCCGCTTAGGGGTACCTGGTGTGCAAAGTTCTTTTAATCTCTCTCCTTTGGGGGGGGGCAGAGAGAGCTCAGATCAGGAAGGGTGCCAGCTCTGGGATGCTCATGTTGAGATTTCATGGTGGCATCTAAGTTCCCACGAGATCTCGTGCAAACACCCCCAGGCTTCCAGGCTTTGTGTTACATGTGGAACCCTTGGAAGCAAACCCCAATGTAACATGCAATCACACTTACTGCACAGAACAATTTAAAAGCAAAGCACAATTGGAGGCAATAAAGAGCGAAACATCCAGGTAATTGCAGCATCATGTAAGCATCCTGGTTCTGAAGGGGAGAGGTGACAACTATGGAACATTCTGAAAACGACTTTTCCAGATTTTGCTGATCTGGTTCCCTTTTGGACTCCGGCTCCCATCAGCCAGCCTGGCAGGAGCATGGCTGCGGTGGCTGCAGCTGATGGAAGCTGCTGTCCAAAACTGCGGGAGGGCACCAGGTTGACGAAGGCTGGACCATTCAGTAGCGAGCCAAGACAGAGATAGGGGGATGCTCGCTTGGAGGACTTTCCTTAGGGGCAGAAATTAGCTGGGAACTCTACAGATTCTGCTTTTTTCCTGCAGTTTATGTGGCTTGGCTCACTGGCTAAAGTCACCTGGGGGCCCTTTGCTCTGCAAGCTCCTTTGGATACTGTTTATCTGCCCTTCACGTTTGGCAGCTCCCATTTGGGTGGTGGTACTTGCCCCAGGCCCAATTCTCATACTGCTGGGGCTGCTTTAAGAAGAGCCACTCCAAAGAAACCTGCCACCCTCCTTCCTATGTGTCGTTGGCCGGCGTGACCTTCTCCAACTCACCTTGACTGTGGACGAAGAAGTGGCAATCTGGATCACCTGGGCCAGGAGGTTCTTGGGCAGAGGAAACTGGGTCAGAGCCCGGAGGGCTGTGTTGTCATCCGTCATCTCGAGAGAGAAGCCGTCCCTGCAGCAGGAGAGGGAAGAGAAGGCGGCTGCTAGGTCCTCTCGTTCTAAAGGTTGCCATGGGGCCTCCATCAGCTGGCATCCGTCTTGCCTTCAGAGCTACACCTGCCCACCCACTAAAGAGCGGCTGGGAGATACAGGATTTATGCAGCGGTGCATCAAATAGATTATTCCCCCGTTTTATTATGAACTGCCAAGTATGGCTTGGAGTATTCGTTCAGGACACTGATACGGGGGGAAGTAGAATTTGAGGGGGGCTAGAAGCCACACAAAAACAGGGTGCCCTCTCCCTGACCATGGACAGCCACACTTGGACACGCCACTTCCAAGGCAGAAACTTGTCTTCCTGGCTTTCCGTTTTCTTTGCGCGGCTACCAGGAAAAGACCTCCGCTTCTTCCCCACTAGCCTCTAAGAAACGTAAAACAGGAGAGCTGACGTTCCTAACAGATGGAGACACGTTTGAGCCGGATTGGTGAACTAGAAGGTGCTTCTTGCTCCCAAAGGCAATGCTGTTCTGTGCTCTGGAAATTGTTTGCATCACACTGGCTCCAGAACCCCCGCGGCATTCCAGAACGTGGCCAGGATCAGCCAGCTCCTCCCTCCCTCCCTCCACACACCACACCCGAGCAGGAAGGGGAAGAAGGAGGCTGCATTTGCAGGCAGGAGAAGCACAGCTCAGACCAGCAGGTGAGGCAGGCAGGAAGGGGGCGGTAAACTAACTGCTCCTCATGTCACCTGAGGATTAGGCACACACATGTAAAACGAATACACTATGGACTGGTGGAACTACAGAGCTGCAACAGAGTTGATTTGCTACCAGCTCAGGTTCAAAGTGCTACACTTAGCATATAAAGCCCTTCACAACTGTGGGACCAGTTCACCTCTTGAGATCGTCTTCCTGCTGTGATTGGCAGAAGTGGCACTGCTACAGATGCCGTAAAATGCCCATTCCACATCTGTAAGAACTCTTATCTTTTAGTAAAGTGGCACCCGCACTTTGGATCTCCCTGCCTATCGATACCAGGCAGGCACCTTCACTGTACTTTTTTCAGCACCTGCTAAAAACTCCTGTTTAGGCAGGCCTACCCAGATATTCAGAAAAGTGATGCGAGCATTAACCTGTTTTTAATCTACTGCTATTTTAACTTTTCCGAAGTCCTAAATTATTGCTGTTAATTTTACTTCTTGGTAATTTTATTCTATCTTTCTTTTTGTAAACTAGTTTGAGCCCCACCCCCACCCCCCCAAAAAAATCTGGCAGTGTGTAAATACAGCTAAGAAAGGGCCTGGAGGATTTCCCAGAAGATCCTGCCAAGGGCATCACCCAACGCTGTCTCCAGGGCCATGCCAGCACACAAAGGCCCGACCCCGTGCTCATACCATGTGTGCATGAAAGGCCCATGCCCTTCAGGTTCTCCTACCTCATGTCTCTGGGTGGAGTGCGGGCCCCTGGATGCGCCATGGACAAGTAATCGGAGACGTCGATGGTGTCTTCCTCCAGCTCCCCTTCCTCCAGCTCCCCCTCTTCCAGCTCCCCTTCTTCCAGCTCCTCCTTCCGGATGGGTTTGGGGAGCCTGTTGTGCTCCAGGGACTGGATGGGCTCGCTAGGCTCCATCCTCCTCCAGCAGGTCGAGAGGTCGGCCAGAGACGGCCCGGACTTGGAGCGCCACCGGCTGCCCTCTGAGTACCACCGCTCATCGGGGCAGCCCAGCTGCTCAGCAAGGATGCGGTACTTTGCGGCATCAAAGAGCTCGTTTCGGGGACCCAGCAGACCCCAGCCCTGTGCAGAGGAAAGGAAAGGCGGTCAAGGTGGCTGGAAGGGGGGAAGAAAAGGGTGTTTTAAACCACTCAAAAGCTGCATCAGAAAGAAGCCGGACTTCTTTGTTCAGCTAGCCCAGTACTGTCCCAATGACCGGCAACTGCAGTCATCGCCACTTGCAAGCTGGTTCTTTCACCTGCCAATGTCAGGGAGAGCAACGAAGGACTGAATTGGGGGTCTATGGTTGCATGGTCTGGATGCAATGTCTCAGATTTCAGCAAGGACAAGGAGAAGGGGAGTAAGATGACTGACTAGCAGAGCCTTCCACAAACTGGGCTGCAATCACCATCAGGTGCAGTCAGGGCGGCCATGGGATGATTGGGCTAATGGGAGCCGCGGTCCAAAAGACCTGGAAGGCACCAGGTTAAGGGAGGCTGGTCTGGACCCAGAGCATGGCAGAGGAGCATTTCAGGCTCTGGAGCAGGAAGGGAGGGTGGGTGGGCAAGAGAGGAGCGATGGAAAGCACAGTTTCAAAGGCACATTGTTTTGTACAGATACATGGATTCAAGATAAGGGACACGGGTGGCACTGTGGGTTAAACCACAGAGCCTAGGACTTGCCAATCAGAAGGTCGGCGGTTCGAATCCCTGCAACGGGGTGAGCTCCCATTACTTTGTCCCAGCTCCTGCCAACCTAGCAGTTCTAAAGCACGTCAAAGTGCAAGTAGATAAATAGGTACTGCTCCGGCGGGAAGGTAAACGGCGTTTCCGTGTGCTGCTCTGGTTTGCCAGAAGCTGCTTAGTCATGCGGGCCACATGACCCGGAAGCTGGACGCCGGCTCCCTCAGCCAGTAAAGTGAGATGAGCGCCGCAACCCCAGAGTCGGTCACAACTGGACCTAATGGTCAGGGGTCCCTTTACCTTTTTATGGATTCAAGATGACATAGGTAAAAACAGCAATGTTCAGGAGCATTTGAGGAAATAAACTTTTTATGCCAGTATCAATTACTTCGTTTGAAAACCACTCCCCTTTACAAAAAAGGCACATGTTTCTTGCTCACCGTGGTTTTAGCATCCCATTGCTGACATTTCCTTCTGATGCTGCAGCCTTCGCCAACCTGGTGCCAGCGATATGTTTTGGACCACAACCCCCGATCGAAAAACCCGGAAGGCACCAGGTTAGTGAAGGCTGCCATAGTGCAACAATGCACATCTGTGAGCTGGCTGTTTGGTTGTGATAATACACATTGATTCATTCATTTAATGCACATTTTTACACGCAGACCACCAGAAGTAGGATACTGTGCAGGATTTGCAAACAGCACAGAAATTTGTAGGCGCGATGGCAGTCCATAGGACGGGGTGGGGAGAGGCAGAGGAGAAAGCTGGAGACACCTGGGATGAGAATTAATATCCTATATCCCTTTTAAATGTATTCGTGGGGACGGGGGTATTGTTTTGTTTGTTTTCGTTCTCACTTTTATAACATATATTGAATTTTTATGTCATGAACCTCCCTGAGATCTGCAGATGAAGGGTGTAATAATAATAATAATAATAATAATAATAATAATAATAATAGAGATTTGTGCCTTTGACACGCATGACCAGCATGGAAGCTTGACTTAGTTTTTGACAGCAACTGTCACTCACTGAATGTGATTTGAAGCACTGGTGGGGAAACAAGACTTCCCTTCCGCCTTCCTCTAATGTAACTTGGGGGTGGGGTGTCAAACAGAACAGCACCTCTTCCACTTCTGGCTTGCTGAACCCCCAAAGTTTGGGACGGCTACCATTACAGGAACGCAAATCCAAAACTGCCTACTGCAACTCACCTCTCAAAAGTCCATTTAATCCTACAGCACCGCCCACTGCCTGGCTCTGGATATGGAAGGCCCAAAACGGCAGAAAAAGTTCAGGGAACCCCCTGCAGCCAGAGGGCAAGTCTTCCTAGTGGTCTTTGGAATCATACTAGGTGTCTGTGTATATATAAGGATGTTGCTGGTAAAATGAAAGCAAGAATTGGCCACAGGGTGAGGCCTGAGTGCGTGAGAGGATGCTCTTTGACAGGGGCAGGAAAGGAAGGATGCCCCCCTTTACAACACCCCCCCCCCCCGTTCACCTTGAAGAGCTGGCAAGCAGCGGCTGCAGCCTGCCGCTCAGCGTCGATCTTTTTGGTCCCGTAGCCTTCCACTTCCACGTTCTTTGGCCACTTGATGAGTAGCGTGACTTTCTGCAGAAGGACAAAGAAGGCAAGAGGTCAGGCATACTGCTCGTATATGCTGCTTCTGAGCATCCTGTGCCTTCTTAACAGAGTGCAGCAGTCCACACAGCAAGCACCAGCTCTCCTCACATGCAGCTTCACCTTAAGAGACATTTTCACAGCACTGTATGAATGAATGAATTTTATTAATATGGTCACAGACCAACGTCAACACACACAATATCACAGATCATAAAAAAAATATTCATTTGACATTTATAAAATAATGCATGAATATAACAATGATTTAAATATAAAAATTAAAATTAATTATTAGCGTGCTCCCTGTAGTTAACATTTAGGGGTTTGGTCATTATGGGGTACCACTTGCTTCCTGCGATTGATTGCAGACACACAGAATTTGGCTACATTTAATGTAGTCTTGGGATTCTTGTCCTCTAGCAGTAGTTTTAAACTATGGTGTTCCGATTCTTTCCTGGACTTTTGCAAAACAGGTGTAATAAAAGTCAAACGTATATCCTCATAAAGACGGCAACGTAATAGTACGTGTAGAGCAGTTTCAACTTCCAACGAGCCACAAGGGCAGACCCGTGCTGTATATGGTTTACCCTCAAATCTGCCCTACATAGCACTGTAGAGTTGTGAAGGGCCATGGCGCTCATCCGATTCAGCCTCCTGTTACCATGTGTGTACCTGGGCTTACCTGTGTACCACCAGCACTCATGTATGTTCACATACACACTGCTGAGGGGTTTAGGATCCTTTGCTAGAGTTATGATGTGTGCTTCTTATGGAAGTGTGTTAACCCGTAATCTTATGCCCACAAGAAGCTCTCACACAAAGGAAAGCTAGGAGCTAAATGGCACCTCAAACCGAAATTATGGGCGCAATAATGGAATGTCTAGGTGTGCTTTTTAAATAACAAGAATACCAAGCTGAAAATGAATGAGCTAAAATATTATGTTCACATTGTCTAGTCCTTCCCCTGCCCACCTCCCTAATACTCTTAACAGGGTCTCTTCTCAAGTCTTCAGAGAGCGGCTTGAAGTGGGGAGGCAGAAAAAGGTCCTCCTTTCCTTCCACTCTGCAGTTTTAATCTGAAATCTTAGGCACAGTACTCCGCCCAGAGCTCAGAAACTGCTCACGCCAATGACATTCCATTGCAAAATGCACCTAGAAAAATGGGAGTTTCGAACACCGGGCAAGAACTTGCTTCCCTGCCACTTCCATCCATTGCTTTAGGTGCTTCAGACAGTTTACCTTTTTCCGTGGCCCATTGGTGTGGATATACACCAGCTTGTCTCTTGCATGGGAAATGCCAAGAGCTCTTCCAATGACGCTGTTGAGCAAATTTTTAGGCTGGGGAAATTCCTTCAGTAAATCTCTTGAATCTGAAAGAAAATTGTGGGATGGGAGAATTAACCTCCTGTCAAACTGAGAACACTTCACAAGACAAATGAATCATGCAATGCATCTGTCATCCATGTGAGGTCAGCAATGTCCAATGTTGCAGACGGCAGACTAAGCCTTGAGGTCCGTTTACCAGGATTCAAGACACCAGGAAAGAGGTGTCTTATCAAAACTCCCAGGGCTAGCTGCTCTTGGGGGCTGATTTACACAAACTACTGGTGCACAGTGAGCTTTTGATGTGTGGTGAAGGTGCATTGCATCAACTGGCCCTCTGCTTTGAGAACTCCACATGCTCAAACCACCTTGCACAAGCGTTTAGCTAGCTCAGATGTTTGAGCTGAAGACAGCAAAAACATCTTTAAAGTGTTCATACAATAAGAGCTCAATAGAAACCATATCTAGATAACAGAGATCAATCCTCCACACACACACACACACACACACACACACACACACACAGAGTGAGGCTATGGCAGCAGCTAGACTTGCCAACGAAGGAGAAGTGAAAGTGAAATTGACTCACCTCCTTGCATTGTCCTATCTAAGAGGAAAGCAAGAAGGAAAAGATCCAGAATAAAAAAAGGTTTGAGAAGGTGGAGCTTAAACAGATGGATATACCCCTATGGTACCTTCAGCGCCAACCCCATAAACTCCCAGAAAACAGAAGCTTATGGGTTTTCTTTTTAAAAAAATAAAATAAAATAAAATATGGTACCTTGACAAAGAGCAGAGAGTTCCCACTAAGAATTCCGCAATGGGGCCATTCATTTCAGGTCATTTCCCAACTTGGAAGTTCTCAATAGAAAACCAATCATTGGACACAATTTAGGTTTAAATGCAAGAACAACCTTCAAAATCCACAGCTGGGACCAACAAAGGTGTGGGAAGCTTCTGAGCTCTCCAGAAGCCTTCATCAGGCACAATGTTGTACAAAGCAGGTGGTGAGGGGAACAAGGATAAAAAGTACAAAAAAATATATAGATTGACGACGTAGCCAAAAGGTCAGCTTGTAGATCAGGATGGGGAACTGCATCTGCCCTGGCAAGGCACCCAGCAGCCCATCATCACCTGGCGGTAGAACACGTCAGAAAAAGTGTCATGTATTGGGCTTTGAAGCCACAATTATTAGTTGCTCCCCATCTCTGAGAACTCAAAAGTCTGGCTTGTAATAAGCCTACAATCACCAGCTTGGAAAAGAGTTTACAGACTGGCCTCCATCTAATGTTAGTACAGTAGTTTTTTAAAAAAAAATGTTTCCTCCTCCCCCTAATTCCTGCTTGCTCGAAAAAAAAGTTTTGGGGAACTCCAGATCTCGCCACAATTCTGTGGCATTTTGATTGATCATAATTAATATTCTGCACCACTGTGGACTTTGGAGTTTCCCCTTATGGACCAACACAACCACAGAGATCACCACCACACACCCAACATTTTTTATATTTGAAAATGCACTTTGTACTTTAAGTGGTGTGCTGTAGTGGCAGAGAATCTCATCTTATTCATGCCACCGACTCATCCTTTTTCTTAAGAGAAAAGGTGGGCTGCTAAAGACCTGCTAAACCAATATTTGCAAGGATTTCGCACTAAACCACAGCATCAAATTTACTCAAAGCAGCAGAGCAAATTAAACAGTAGCACAGATCCCATTGCTTCGACCCTGGCCTTCCAGGAAGTTACTTGGCATTGAAAACCAATTCTGGAGCTCAGAGGCCCCAGTAAAAGACAGTACCGGCTGAAAGTCTGCTCACCTTCCTGATCCTCCTCGTCCCCCTAAAGTCCAAGAGTGCTTCCTGCTTATGGGATGTTCTTTTAAGCCACACCCATGTGGGGGGAGCCCTCTAGAACAGAATGCGAGTGAAATCACCCTCTAGGGTGGGCCTAACACCTAGGGAAGCCCCTTGCTTCCTTTAGGCCAGGGGACAGCGAACTTTTTCAGCAAGGGGCCGGTCCACTGTCCCTCAAACCTTGTGAGGGGCTGGACTATATTTTGAAAAAATAAAATAAAAAACGAACGAATTCCTGTGCCCCACAAATAACCCAGAGATGCATTTTAAATCAAAGGACACATTCTACTCATGTAAAAACACGCAGATTCGGTGACTGTCCGCGGGCCGGATTGAGAAGGCGAATGGGCTGCATCCGGCCCTCGGGCCTTAGTTTGCCTACCCATGCTTAGGAAGCCGAAGCGAAGCCCCCCCCCCCCCGCCACCTTAAGGTTCATTTCTCGCTTGCCGGGGGAAGGTGGGGATGCGAGCACGTGCGGCGCGTGACCTTGACCGCGTCCAGCTCCGTTAGAAGCGCGCCGCCTCGTCTCCAAGTGCGGGCGGGAGAGGCGCCCTCAAAGGGCCGGGGAGGAAGGCCAGCAGGAGCACCGGCGCGGGGGTCTCATGCCCCTCGCCCAGAGCCCCCCACCCCGCTTCCATGAGGCCGGGTATTGAGGGGAGAGTCTCCCTCCGCCCGCTGCCCTGTCCCACCGCCGCCACCCGGCCTAAGGCGAGCCAGCAACCGGCGGCGCCGGCTCACCTTGGCGGCCCATCGCGTCGCCGTCGGCGCCTCCGTCGTCGTCGTCCTCCGCCTGCTCCGCGCCGGCCGCGCGCTCGCACAGGCCCCTCCGCAACGAGCGACGCAGCGCGGGCTGCGCTCGCCACAGCGGCCCGGCGGCGCCGTCGAGCAGCATCTGCAGGAGCCGGCTGGACGCCGCCATCTTGGAAGGAGGCACGCTCGCACGCACGCCGGCCGCGACGCAGGAGCGGGGCGCACGCGCACCAAGCCCAGAGGGGCGCCTCCGCCTTCCGCGGCGCGCCCCCTGGAGGGCGCCGGAGTGAAGCGCAGGGAGGCCACAAAGGCAGGCAGGCAGGCAGGCAGGCGGACTCAACCCAGCAGCAGGACCCCAGGCCCCGACCCTCCTCTCCCGAGCCAGGGGAAAGGTGCTTGCTGCTCCCTCGGATTTAGGCAAAGAGCTGAGGAGCGGCTTTGGTGGGCCCAGCAAGCCTCACCTCTCCCTTCACCTCTCTCTCCTGGCTTATTGGTGGGTGTCCTCATCATAGTAAAGGTAAAGGGATCCCTGACAATTAGGTCCAGTCATGGCCGACTCTGGGGTTGCGGTGCTCATCTTGCTTTACTGGCCGAGGGAGCCGGCGTTCAGCTTCCGGGTCATGTGGCCAGCCTGCTGAAGCCACTTCTGGCGAGCCAGAGCAGTGCACGGAAACGCCGTTTACCTTCCCGCCGGAGGGGTACCTATTTATCTACTTGCACTTGGACGTGCTTTCGAACTGCTAGGTTGGCAGGAGCAGGGACTGAGCAATGGGAGCTCACCCCGTCGCAGGGATTCGAACCGCCGACCTTCTGATCTGCAAGCCCTAGGCTCTGTGGTTTAACCCACAGCGCCACCCGCGTCCCTGTCCTCATCATAATGGGCTGCAATACCTGCAGTCTAAAAGGTGAAGCCCCCTAATTTTCCAGGCCTGTAGGATCTTAAAACACCCGTTATGCTATTGAAGTGTTGCTCCGAAGGGAACTGGAAGCCTCATGGCTTTCTCTCAAAAACTGCACAGATCACAACCACTTTAGATAGCCAGGGCTTTCAAAAAGACAAAAGAAACAAAGGTTGTCAAGAGCAGAGGTACAAGAATTCAGATGGCTGCCGCTCTGCTGGCATGGTTGGGTCCGCAGGAAGAGCCTGAATGTGGGTCAACAGTTCTGTGAACAAATGGCCTCTGCCAACGCCTGCCCGTTTTCTTGATGTATTGTCTGCCCGCAGCGCTGCTGCCTTGTAAGCAAAGCAGCATGGGGCAAATGATGCTGGGGCTTACAAAACAGCCCAGGAAAACTCAGAATGCTACAGCTTTGCTTCAAGGAGCAAGGTGGTACTGATCCAGTGGGAATTGTCCTTGGTCCAGAATGCTTTGTTGCTAGAGCAAAAGTTCACTGGATTGGCTCATAAGACAAAAAAACTGGTTTAAAATAAAGAGCCAGTGCTTTGCAAAAAAGTTATAAACATGGGTACACAAGCAGCTCTTCCAAGCAGGGAGACATGAAGAGACCGTGGCCCAGTTGAACTTACCTGCTGTGTGCCTATTCAACCCGTAATGAAGACAACTCTCCCCCATTAGGAAGTTAGCTTGAACAATGTGTCTTATGACACACAGTAACTCCCATCATATCCAAGGGTAATTTAAAAACACGTAAGAATGGGGGCTTCCCAATCTTAACATTGCCTCAATGCTCTGTTCTGCTCTTTGTCAAGCTATTGACTAAGTTCATATAATAATGCCAACATATGGAAATCAAGTCCCACCCGGTGCAAGAACCCTGCAGACAGAGAGAAGCAGACAACTGTGCCTGCTGACACTGGGCAAGGATTGGAGGGCAGGGTCATGACCACACTCTTGCCCTGGTGGGTGCAAGGCTATGCTGAAGTCCGTACCACTGTAGTCACACAAGCTGAAGTAAGGTATCACATCAAAGTGCGCAGCACAAGACCACAATGCTATGTGTAACACACATGAAGGGAGAACCAACACCGAGTTTTGTTGAGATACACAAGTGGGGGTCTGGAAAAGTAGCATGGGGGAGCAGTCACAAGGAATTCCAGTGCTTTAGGGTAGTCACAAGGTGGCCTGTTATGCAGCCAGACACCTTTCTCCTCACTGCACAGGAATGGAAAGGAGGGGACAGACCTAGGGGTTACCCAGGGAGGGGGCGCTAGGAGGCGGCGGGGGTGTCAGTGACAACCAGACTGTGAAAAGCTGGTATCACTGGATCAAGTGCATCAATTCTGTTAAATTAATTAAATAGCTTTAATTGGATTTCAAATAAATGTGGTTGGGGGAACAGGTTAACGCTGCCAGCAGGGGCGTCTTACCCACAGAGGCTAGTGGCGCCAAATTCTGGAGGGCATCAGGGAAGAGCCGGAGGCTGGACGTGGCGCCTCCAGGCATCAGCTTGCCACCCTCACCTGCCTCCGCATGCCACGCCCAAGCATTGCCACGCCCGGAGGCTCCCATTTGCCATGGCTACCGTGGCACGAAGCAGCCAGCAGAGTTGGGAGGTGTCGCGTCCAGCCTCTGCCTCTGCCTCTTCCCTGCTGGAGGAGCCGCCAGCCCCGCCGGCAGCGCCGTCTTCCCTAAAAAGTCAATAACTCTGGGAAACGGCGGGGCGCCGGATATACTTAAGACAGCCCTGGCTGCCAGGAATGTGAGTACTCGCCTTAGCCAACCAGGTTTGTACAAAAGATCTGGTAGACAACTGCCATTGGCCCCGGTCAGCAAGGCCATACAATGACGGGGCTGATGCAAAATGTCTGGTAGGCACCAGGTTGGCAAATGCTGGCAGAAGCGCTGCTGCTGCATGAAAACCAATGCTTCCCTTGTGCAGCTGCAAGGGGTATGGTCCAGTTTGGCCACTGCTGGGTGGACTAGCTGTGCAGCTGAAATGGCACCTGTGTTTCTGCTCTCATTACTGTTTTCAGGTGACATGGACAGTTTATAACTTAGTGCTCCTAGTAACAAATGAAAGGGGAACCTCTCTGCTTATCCCAGACACCATAAAAAGGTACTTTGGTGGCAGCATGTGGTGGCACACACACTAGCAAACGAAGCCCTTTTCCCCAGCCTAACAACTGAAGGAAACACTAAAGGAGTGAGAGAGCTTCCCAAAGCAGGTGATTACTAGGAGCAGGGGAAGAGATGGTGGGTCTATCCCCGAGGGATTATGTAAGGAGGGCAACTGCGTCTGTGGAAGGAGACTGAGCAAAGAGTGAGGCTAAAGAAATATGGCATATGAGGGAGAGAAGTTGGAGGGAGCAGGCTGTGGACATGGAATGGATCAGCCGTCAGGGTTGGAAGGATGGACCAATAGGATTCCTTCCCTCTCCACAGTATTTCTAGAGAAAGGAACCAGGTATGTAAAACACAGCAGTGAAAAGAATAGCAGCTGCAACCCCATCTTTGACAGGAAGAGGAAAGAGCTAGAGCACAGTAACAGAGAGCTGAAGGAGAAAGGTGAGATGATGGACAACCATCTACACGAGTCTGGCTAGTGGTTTGTCACGGACAGCTATACAAAAGCTTGCAGCTCTGAGCACGCAACGTGTAGGAAAGATGCCAAAAATTAAACGGTCTCCTTATTTGAAGTCACAAAACTTTTTATTAAGCAACATAAAAGCATTTTAACAGCATTTAATTTCTACATTTTGTCCTGCAGCCTGGCAGGTCAGGCTAAAGGCATAACTTGCCACTCTCGTCTCAAAAGAACCAGCCATGGTTGAGCCTTTCTGATGCAGACAGGAAGGTAATTTTGCTGTGTTCCTCTCCCATCACAGGACCACCATGGAGTCCATGACAAACCACTAGCCTTGTTCTGAGGACTCCTGCCCTGCTTGGGGTCTTTTTTTCAAGCTCTGCAGTTGATTCGGCCACTGCCAATGTCATCATCGTGCCAACTCACCTGACAAGTGAGCCAAGTGTGCGTTTAGGAAAAGAATCCTTGAATGCATTGCTCTTGGTGATGAAAATTTGCAGGGTCTTTATGCCAAAGGGCTGCAAAGGTGATAATAGTACTTCACCGGGCGGACACAGTAATCATCTCTCTTTCAGCCAATCCCAGGAATTCTTTATTCCTGCGTGAGCACCTCGTTTTAAAATCAATGGCCAGGAGCTCAGAAAGAACAACAAGGATGGCGGATGGCTGGAGCAACTAGCGTGGAAAACTAGTAATGAGCTAAATGGAGAGTTTGGTTAGGGAAAAGAGGAAAGAGACAACATGATAGAAGATGAGAACATGTTGTACAGATGTTGTCAACACCAAGGACAGCGGTCTCACTAAGGTGGTGCAAAGCAGCACAACTAAGAAAAAGGGATATATGAGGTTTAAAAAGGGGGAACGTTCCTATTTCAAATTGGATTGGGGGTTGGGGAACACCAAAGCCTAATCTAATGTGGATAACCAATGTAAAGGCTAGATTGGACAGAAAACTGGATTTGCAGGGTATGTGAGTTCTATATAAGCCATGACAGTTGAATGCCACCCACATCATTGCAGAGAGGGAAAGGGCCACTATCAAATTAACTACTGGAGATCTGCAAAAATGTGAATTGTTGAATGTGTGTCATTATTAGCTTGAGGCCAATTACATGCTCATGGGCAGCTTCAGTAACAAATGTTTTGGTTGTGCCTGGTTGAAATGAGCTTTGATGTAACATATGCAAAACGCACCTGGGATCATGGACCAATTCATAGCCAAAGGCATGAGATGATTTTCAGCTCAACAATGACCCACAACTTCTTTATCATTTTCTAGGTAGTACATCTGACTACGTCCTAGCCAATGCTGTAAGCCAAAGATGAGGAACCTAAAGCTCTTCAGATGTTGCTGGATTCAGACTCCCACCATCGCTGACCACTGGCCATGCTGGCTTCTGGAAGTTGTAGTTCAACAATAGCTGGAGGGCACCAGACTCCCCATCCCTGTCAGAAGCTCAGCATGAGGACCTGAAGCCAGTGTGAATAGACTGGAAATTTCATTCACTGCCACAGGGGGAAGCTCAAGTCTCACAAAGGTCTGTTGTGACTGAGAAGAGAACCGGTTCTAGAGCTTTTCCCCCTAGTCATCAAAAATAGTGATTCCCTCATGCCATGACCCACCCTATGTCCGGCCAACTACCTTCTTACCTCTTCTACATGAATTCAGGGAGAACATCGCTGGCAGAGCAAAATGGTCCAGTTCCTGGAAAAACAAGAGGGAGAAGAGATAGGAGAGATGAAATGTATCAAGGAGAGTCTAACAAATTTTAAGCAAAATAAAAAAATTTGTTCCAGTAGCACCTTAGAGACCAACTAAGTACAGTGGTACCTCGGGTTACATGCGCTTCAGGTTACAGACTCTGCTAACCCAGAAATACTACCTCGGGTTAAGAACTTTGCTTCAGGATGAGAACAGAAATTGTACTCCGGCGGCGGCGCAGAAGTGGAAGGCCCCATTAGCTAACGTGGTACTTCAGGTTAAGAACAGTTTCAGGTTAAGAACGGACCTCAGGAGCGAATTAAGTACTTAACCTGAGGTACCACTGTATCTGAAGAAGTGTGCATGCACACAAAAGCTCATACCAATAACAAACTTAGTTGGTATTTTGTTTCAACTGCGGCAGACCAACACGGCTACCTACCTGTAACTAAAATTTTAAGCAACCGTCCAACCAGAACTTGTATGTAAATATTGTGTTTCTGAGGGAGATAGGAAGCCAAATGCCTCATCCTCACATGTAGTCAGGCTTATTGGCTGGGGTTTGTCAGCTTCCTTTCAACGACCTTCTGGGAGGAGGTTTTTCTATGAAACCAGTCTTTTCAAAATCGCAGGAGCCCAAGGACGCCATCATCTCAGCACATACATCTCAATTCCTAGTGGACTTCCCTCTCCTCATTACAGAGATCCTTTAAAGAGGGAGGTGATGGGGATTGATGCTGGGATTTTTTTTCTTTTGTCCAACTACTCAGCCATGCCCCATCCCAAGTGCAAAGCTCCACATTAAAAAAAAATAATGTTTAACTTGGTGACACATTTCCCTTTTAGAACTTTAACTAGAAGCAGCAGTGCTTATTTGTGTTTGGTAACCCCACCCCCCATTTGTACCCATGAAAATCCCTCCCAAGTTCCTAGTTGGTGCTAAAGAAAACATTGGGGGAAAGAGCAGTATCTCAGTGTAAGGAAAGTGTTAAACCCGCCTCCCCACTTTGCTGTGGTTCTGACCCCATCCCAGCTGCTATTTACAGTTTGAAAAGCCAAGCAGCACAGTTTGGTCCTAACCAGTAGTGCTGATTATCAGGATGAAAGAAGATTCAGTATAACCAAAGGGATTGAAAAATCCTCATGATATTCCCAAGAGACATTCTTAATTATTCAAAGATTTTATGAGCTGCAGGGATCGCAACTGACCTGAAAAAAGCCAGGCTGCCCTGACTGCTCCTCTACTTTTAACTTCAGCTTTACTTTTAGGAAACCAGCAGATGAAGCCTTTTAAGACATACCAAGACATACCACCTGAAAACAGGGGGGTTTGCCAGCATGGTGCCCACCAGACGCTTGCTGGACTACAACTCCCATCATCCCTCACCACTAGCCATGCTGTCTGGGGCTGATGAGAGTTGGAGTCCCTGTGTTAATATCTTCGTCATCAACTCACTATTAAAGGCCCAGAGCAGAGGCTGATAAAGAAGCCAGCATCCCTACTGGCTGTTCTCTGTAACCAAAGACAGGCATGGCAATTTGGGACTTTGGTTGGGAGGATCAGAAGGGCGTGGGAAAGTTTGGGCAACATTTAGTCCATTCAGTTTTTTCTCATAGTGCCCAAGGAAGGCTGACCGCATGGAGGTCCACTGAGAGTTCCCACATACAACAGTCAAATAAAAGATATGTTTTCCAGGATCATCACAGTATCAGTGGAGGCAAAGGATGTACCAGTCCCAGTGACATTTAAGAGTTTTGGCAGATGAGAGTCACCATGCAGGCATAAAAACCCTGTACCCACTGAAATGCCCTCTTCTATGTCACCCTTTTGTCATTGCAAACCCATCCAAGAGCCGATGCAGAGTCAAGCCCACATATTCCCAGGACATGCTGGGCACTTAAAAACAACTGTTGTTCAAGAGCCATGCAGTGAAGAACATTGTGCCAGCTGTCTCACAGTTTCCCCATCATAGGTACTCCAAGTTTAGTATGCGATTACTACATTTTTTTTTATACATAGAGAGCGAACGCCCCCAAAAAGGCATAAAACAGAGACTAGTGCTAATAACTGTGGATTAGGGACTGATGGTGGTGTCCAAGTTCAAATCCTTGCTAAACCTAGAGCATGGTGGAGATTTGGGCAAGTCACTACACATCTCAGCCTAGCCTACTTCAAAGTTATTCTGAAGACACTTGTTTAGGCTGGGATGTTTGGCACACAATGCCAGAGTTAGGTTTTCTCCATTGATTCAATCAAGAAGCGAGCTCTGCCAATGAATATTCTTTACAGCTATTAATCCCAGTCTGCCTCTCCCCGTCCATGTCCCATTCATTCCTAGTCCATTTGTTACAACAGAAGAAGTGTAGACTCGCTCATGCTGCCAACCTGAACTCGCCTACAACTGATGTTCCAAGAACAAGAATAACTGCTTCTCAGCTCCCTTTGCCAATGTGGTGCCCTCCAGACGTTCTGGACTACAACTCCCGTCAGCACCAGCTAGCCATCAAAACCAGCTTGACCTTTGCAAGCTTTTATTCCAGTGTTAAAATAAGGCTGGAACCCCAGGAATCTAATTTCATCCCAATTCCATGCAACTTCACTCCCATCCTCTTCCCCTATAATGACGCCTACTTGTGATCTGATGCACTACCTCCTGTTACCTATCTACCTGTTCCTCTTACACCCAGAGGAATTGTGTCTACAAGCAACACTGAGACTCATGAGCATCCGGACGCACCTGGCTGGGTACTGCCTCAAGCAGAATTCTGCTCCAGAAGGCAGTACCCAGTATCCAGGAAATCTTAGGCTCCCAACAACCCACTGAAATCCATGCAGCTGCCAAACGAACTTTTGCCAAACTACCACCCTCCCTTCCTGCCACCAGAATCATGGTTTTTCCCACCTCTGATGCTGTTAAATCAGATCTGAAGACATCCCTTTGTCACCCTCAGCATCAGGACCACCAACCCCTCTTTCGGTTCTGCACAGCTTTCCAACATCACCTCGCCTCCATCACTAGCCAAGCCACTGTCTCCAGACCCTGGGTCCAATTCTTAGGGTTACCTCCATCGCCATGCCAGACTCGCCAACATCCCTTCGCCAGACACACCTACAGCGCTCCCATCCCGAGGATGGTCCTCTCCCCAGACCAAGCCCCCCAGACCTCCTCCAATCCATCCGGAGCCTGGCCACCTCTTCCAAGCCTGGCATCCCAGACCAGGAGGACCAGGGCTAAGCGGCTGCCTCTCCGCCTGGCCCACCTCACGGGGTTGTCGTTGCGAGGAGGAAAAACCACCTTGCAAGCAAACGTCAAGTCGTCCCATTGCAGGACCAAACACCTGTCACTGCCCCCCACCCACCCCCCAAAAAACCATCCTTCGTGCGGATTCCCTTTCTCTCATCCCCCCCCCAAAGAAGCATCTCTTCTCCACGCCCACCCCGCCATTCACCGCCAAGACCTCGGTCCCCCTCGCCGCCCCCACGGCCTGCTCCCCCCCCATCCAACCCTTCCCCCCTAATTCCCCCCTCACAGCCCCCCCTCTCCTCTGCGCATCCCCCTCCTCCCATTTATCCCCCCCCCGCCTCGAAGCGCCTCACGGCAGCTGCGTCCGCCTCTCCCTCCCTCCCTCCCTGACGAGCGGCGGCGGCGCCCGCTCCTTCCCTTCCCTCTTCGCCGCCGCCGCCTATTCTCCTTCTTTCTCCCTCCTCCCTCACGGGCCACCGACCTCCTTCGCGCCGCTGCTCTTCGCCGCTCTGGCCGAGGGGCGGGCGAGGAGGAGGAGGAGGAGGAGCGCGAGGCCGCGGCGGCTGCGCGGAACGGGCGGGCGGGCGAGCGGGAGCGGGCGAAGGCGGCGAGTGGGTGGGTCGCTGGTTTCCCTCACTGGCCGGCCGGCTCGCTCTTTTCCCTCTCAGGGCGCCGGGACTACGGCTCCCGGCAGCCCCCGCGCGGCGCAAGCCGATACGGCTTCCGGTCCCTGAGCGGAAGCGGAGGAGGAAGGAAGGAAGGAAGCGCAGCCGGGGCTTTAGGCGGGGGGGGCGGGTCGAGAGGAGGGCGCTCGCGTCTCTCCAAGGCAACGGAGCACGCCAATGGGAGGCGGCGGGGGGCGGGGCTTGGAGGGGAAAGGCGGAAGGTGACGGGCAGGCCCGGAGAGAGAGGAGGAGGAGGAGGAGGCCGGTGCCGCCTCCGGGCCTCTGCCGGTGAGTGAGTGAGTGAGTGAGGCGCCCCTTCTCCTTCCCCCGGGACTCGCCTCCCCTCAGTCCCCCCCCCCGCCTACAACTGGGCTTCACCTGCCGGACTGCCGCCTGCTTCTCTTTTCCTTTTCCCTTTTTCCTTATTTATTTATTTCGCTTTACATCCCCCCCTTCCCCAAGGAGCGCGAGGCGGCGTGCGTGAGTTTGCCCCCCCTTGTTTTTTTAAAATAATAATAATAATAATAATAATTTATTTATACCCCCCCATCTGGTTGGGCTTCCCCAGCCACTCTGGGCGGCTTCCAAAATATATTCAAATACTGTAATACAGCAAACATTAAAAGCTTCCCTAAACAGGGCTGCCTTCTAAAAGTCTGGTAGTAATAAAATAAAATAAAAGTCTGGTAGTAATAGCCCCAGCAACAACCACCCTGTGTGGTAGGCTGAGGCGGAGAGAAGGTCGCACTTAAGGGCCGAGTGGGGTGTTGAAGGTCCCTCGGCAGTGGCAGGCAGAAATTTAGCAGGTCGATCGGCTCTAATCTGTTTTCGTATTTTAACTTTTTTTACGTTTCAAAATAAAGCTGCACCCCCCCCCCGTTTTTATTGTTTTATGTCTGCATAAACCACTTTGAGCTGTAGTAATTTTTTTTTACAATCAAGTGGCATATGAATTGTATCAAACAAACAAACAAATTCCCCTTATTGGCATGAAGATAAGCAGTAACATTTAACGCTCCAACATTGTTACAGCCAGTTCAGGTGTATGTTGGAAGGTTCAGGAAACCTAAAAGGAAGTACTGTACACAGTGCTGAGTTAAACTCTGGAACTCGCTCGTGTTGAAATGTGTGCTGTGCATCCTTTCTTTGAGCTCAGGATTTTCCATGGCTTTAATTAAATTATGGTCCTTACAACTTTCTTTTTATATTTATTGGTCCTGAGAAAAACTATGGTTCTGTGCATTTCTTTGAAACCCTGGAATCACTTTCCCCTCAGATTAAACATGCACCTGAAGTTGGAGGAGCTTGTTTTGATGGCCTCATCCTGGATTGCAGTGCAGTGCCGCAATTCTTCCAGACCTTCAGAAATGGACGGGTCAGAAAGGGGAGTAACATGACGGTAAGAATCCTTAAGAATATTAAGCCTCTCACAGGAATGCCTTCTACGTCACACGCTACGGTTTATTTCTATAGATCTTTTTGGCCCAAAGCCCCCCAGTGAGGTGAACAACATTGTACAGTGGTACCTTGGTTTACGAACTTAATCCGTTTTAGCAGTCCATTCTTAAACCAAAGCGTTCTTAAACCAAGGCGTGCTTTCCTATACCAGCGGGGGACTCAATTTACAAATGGAACACACTCGACAGGAAGCGGAACATGTTCTGCTTCCAAGGCAAAGTTCACAAACACCTACTTCGAGTTTTGCAGTTTCCAGTTTTAATCCAAGTTGTTCAAAAACTAAACTGTTCTTAAACCAAGGTACCACTGTAATACAAAGCAAAGTTAAAATAAAAATACAAGAAACATGGTAAATCAATACTATAAAGTGACACAATCACTAAATACCCATCAGCCACATCATGAGCTGTATTGAGCTGCATTCATGCCTTTTCTGTGGACACAGCTTCCCAGCATTCCCCTTCTCACTTAGAAGCCACCTTAATTCGCATTTCCACCCTCACCCTGGCCAAGTTCTAATATGTCAACTATTATCAAAGCCTATCCTCAATCAGTTGCCCACGGGAAGTGCCCTCCCTCTTGTCACATCCCGAAGGAGAGACCCAAAGGCAGGATACCCTTTTCCTTCACTCCCTTTGGAGCTACCCATCCATTATAGGTAAAGGGTAAGGGACCCCTGACCATTAGGTCCAGTCGTGGCCGACTCTGGGGTTGCGGCACTCATCTCACTTTACTGGCCGAGGGAGCTGGCGTACAGCTTCTGGGTCATCTGGCCAGCATGACTAAGCCGCTTCTGGCAAACTAGAGCAGCGCACGGAAACACCGTTTACCTTCCCGCCGGATTGGTACCTATTTATCTACTTGCACCTTGATGTGCTTTCGAACTGCTAGGTTGGCAGGAGCAGGGACTGAGCAACGGGAGCTCACCCTGTCGCGGAGATTCAAACCGCTGACCTTCTGATCGGCAAGTCCTAGGCTCTGTGGTTTAACTCACAGCGCCACCCGTGTCCCGCCCATCCATTATAAATCATACCAAAATAATGTATTCGAGCTGCAACATACGTCCAGAATGAACAGACAGACACTGCAAAGGAGTAGTAGAGAGCTAAATCTACTGCCCCATGGTGGTTCTTCACTTTATCTTTTTATTACTGCTGCTTCTGTTTTCAATCATACAGCAGTTTCTGAGTGTTTGTGCTGTACCGGAGCAGGAAGAGGCATAGTTCCTGCTGGGCGTGAACTGTGGTGCAGTACAGGCAGGGCAGCAAGGCTCATGTGCCTTCCCAATGCTGAGCATCACTTTCAGTGATTGAGAAGCCCAGGAAGCTCAGTGTGGGGTGGGTGGGGTGGTGGCGGCGCAGGCCAATCTGATGCGCCTGCCATTGTGCCTGCACCATGCTGTGCTCTCCTCCCCACCTCTCAGGAACTTGCTGCAATGCCCATATGCAGCTGAGTAATTTTGCCCGCTACCAGACCCTGCCCAGAGGACTCCCTAACGGTCTTGGCATGTATTCGTACAGCCCACCACTATGCAGGTTTACTCAGAAATCCAAGTTCAAGGGAAGTTAGTGTCAAGTAAGCAGGTTTCAGAGTTTGGGCAGATTCGTATGGGAGGATGCAGTTCTTCAGATAGCCTGGGATGAGCAAATTGGAGCTTTAGGTTGTAGACATAGTAATGGCCAACACTCTGCTGCAATTTGAACACCTCTTCTGTGAGTGTTTTGTTGTGGATTTCAGTTCCTGCTTACTGTATATCTGTTACAATGAGGGATGTGTGAAGAGGAGTGTGGCAAAACAGCAAAACTTGGTTAAATAAGAAACATGCAAACTCCACTCAGTGCTAATGAACATTCTTCATTTTTTAATTTCATCTGCATTGAGTGAAGTTTGCAGGAATCTTAATTTGAAACAGGTTCTCTTATTTTAAAAAGATACAGCAACCAAACAAACTAAAATACAATCTAAAATTAACAATAATGGGAACAAAATAATAATGGGAACAAAATTATGTACGCCAGCAAACTGCAGCAACATAGTAACATATTGTTTTGGTGCCTCCACCAGAAATGCCTGCCAGAATATAACTTGCAATAATATACTTAAAAGTGAGGAAAGAAGGGCCAGATGAAGCACTCTTGGGAGCCACATTCTTATTTTTCTGCCACATTTCAGCATTTTTGAAAAGTGATGCATACTATTACAATCTAAATGAGTGCAGGCAATGTACCATGCTTATTATATACTTCGTGCTGAGTCTTAGTTGCTGCTTTGCTGTGCATAGTTAATACATGCTAATCGGTAGCATTTAAATTGTTTTCAGAATTTGTAGAAATGGGACTTACCTTGTATCTTAATCTTGTACCTTTCCCTTGCTGTTCCTCTCCATTCTGTCCTCACAACAACACTCCCGAGAAAGGTTAGGCTGAGGCACGGTGAAGGGTCCAAGCTCATTTAGTGAGCTTCATAGCTGAGAATAGATTTGAACTCTGGTCTTCAAGGGCCTAGACTACCACACCGCCCACTGTGCCACAGGAGCTCTTAGTACTTGGAAAACCTTTCAATTTTGTAGTATATTAAAGGCTAAGGCTGCAGTTCTAACCACTTTTTGCAGGGAGTAAGATTCACAGAATTCAACTGAACTTTCCTCCAAGTAACAGTGCTTAGGATCACATTGTAATGTTTTTTGTTTTTTATGAGCACGAGGTTTGTATATTGCCCTTCATACAGATATATGCTATTGCAGTGATTCCAAAACTCTGAGTTCAATTTGGTTAGTATAGAGGGAGCCTGACAAATGTGGTTTCTCGTGAATACAGACAAGCACTTGGCTTGAGTATGTATATGAAAAATTGTATACTATATTCTTTAACTTCTAACCTTGCTTCTTTTCCCCTCCTGGAAATATAAAAGTTGTTTCAGCTTGTCCCTGTAACCTGAGAGATGAGGATAGGGTACCTGCCATTAACCTCATTTGCTAATGTGTTGACATTAGTCTAAAGACTGAGAAAGAAAAGCCTTTGAATGCTGTGGTCAGCAGTTGGCAGCTTCCTGGGTCTGTGTAACACCTTGCCATTTAAAAAGCAGTAGAAGGTTGTCCAGGCACTGGGGCTTTTTGAAAAAGGGGTAAGATGCCCACAAGTAAAGCAAGTATTCAGTGGTAAAATTAATTTATTTTCAGGAATAACTCCCCCATTCTACTGTGTATTCTATAAAAAGGTTAGCTTGCTTAAAGCTTGAATGTTTGGGTTGGTTTCCAGGCTTTGATATGCCTGTCCTCTTTATGCTGGGATAGCTCAGTCTGTAGCGCCTGAGACTCATTTTCCGGGTCTTGGGCTGGAGCCCTGAATTGGGCAAAAGATTTCTGCACTGCAGGCGGTTGGGTTACATTACCATAGTGGATAAAGTATGAATTCTATGATTCTAATATGTCTTGTTTGATTGGTTAAAATATTGATAAGGTCCCCCTTTGACCTGCAGAACCATTTTTCATTTTACTGGCAGATGCATAATAGAAATTCAGGAGGAAATGCTTCTGGGGTAAGGCTCCACCTGCTGAATTCCTGCCTGTTGTGCGCATCTGGGAGACGCTAGAGCTGCGTGTTTTGTTAAGCTGCAGTTTGAAACCAGGCGCGCCTAGAACTAGAAAACACGCTCGTGAGAATGCAGCCCAGGACGCGTAGTAACAGCATTGACGGCTCCTGCGTTGATTAGTAAATGTGGCGGCTACTGCGCAGGCGCCCGCGGGAAACTCTTGGGTTAAGGCTGGGCGCGCATGGCCCCGGTTGTGCGCATGCGTCTCCCCCGAGCTTCCCTCCCACCTCCTGCTGCCTCGGAAGAGAGAATATGGGAGGGTCGCGCGTTGGCGCATGAGCAGCAGCGACGCCCAGTGCTCACGTGGTAACAAGATGGCGATTAGTGGTGGTGGGGGGGGGAAGAGGCTGCGGGGCGCAGGCGCAGACGGCGGCGACCGCCCTCTATCGGCTGCGGCGGCCGCGCTCTGTCAGCAACTCGAGTGTTTGGCGCGCGCGCGCGCTCGAGAGAGAGAGGAGAGAGGCTTGCTGCGACGGCCCGCTCCTACGCGCATGCGTGCGCCGCGGCTGAGGCGCGGGCTGGGAGGGAAATATCTGGGCCGGGCGCGCGCGCGCCGTCTCGGGCGAGCTCGTATTGTCCCGGCCGGGAGTCCATGGAGAGTCCCGGACCGCCCTGAGGCGCTGAGGAGGCGGCGGCTGTTGCTGCTGAGGCGGAGCGGCCTGCCCCGAGGCGACGGCTCCCTTCATGGCGACGGCGGCGGCGGCTGCTGCTGCGACCGGGCCCGCCATGGCGGCGGCTGCGCCTGAGGCGAGCGGCCCGCCGTGGCGGGCGCAGAGTCGCCGGCAGCGCCAGGCGGAAGCGCGGGCCCGGCAGGCCTCTCTGTGGGGCCGGGCGCGGAGCCTGTGCCGCCGCCTGCGGGCGCTGCAGGCCCGGCAGGTGGAGCGGCACGTCCGGCAGCAGCTGGCCGGGCTGGCGCGGAGCGTGGCCGGGCGGACGGGCTCCGAGGCGCCGCCTTCTCCGCCCGCGCTGGGCCCGGAGCTGCGGCAGCTGGCCGCCTCCGCCACCGCCCGCCTCCGCGCCGCCCAGCGCGCCTGCGACTCGGACGCCACCGACAGCGCCAGCGCCTGCTCGGCCTCGTCCGCTTCCTCGGGGTCGTCGTCCTCGGCCTCCTCCTGCTCCTCGGCCTCGGACAGCGAGAGCGCCGAGCCGCCGCCGCCGCCGACGGAGCGCCCCGCCAACGTGGGGTGAGTTGCCCGGGGAGGCGGGAGGGGAGGCGGCCTCCGCCTTGGAGGAAGCAGAAGGCGCCCGCTTCAACTTCCTCGTTTCCCAAGGGGGCTTCCTCCTCACAGCAACCCCGTGAGGTAGGCCGCCCTCCTTCCCGTTGCCCAGATGGGGAGCCCGAGCAGCTCCCTTTGGGGCTGCGCCTAGTTTGTTCCTCGCGCCCGAAGTCTCTGGCCAAGGGCTGAGGCAACTCTTGCGCAACGCCTCCCTCTTGCCCTGCATTTCTGGCCAGTTGTGGGAGATGTCGCGGCCATATGGTGTGTGGATCGCGGGTTGAAGGCGCCATGTGCCTGGCATGCTACCGCAGTAAGTAGTGGTTTCCACGTGGACAGAAGGGGTAGGAGTCGAACTCAGGCCACCCCCGGAATGTTTAAAGGCGGCACAGGGCTGTATACCACTTAACATATCAGACAAGGATGGGGAAGGCCCTGGTTCAAATTCCCCCTCAGATGTGAAGTTAACCGGGTAACCATGGGTGAGTCATGCCTGAGCTAAAGAAGCAGGGTTGTTGTGTGGATAAAATGGAGCAACGAAATGCCATGCCTTGAGCTACTTGGTGTAAGGGGCGGGGTAAGAAGAAAGAAAGAAAGAATCTGTTGGCTCAGTGGCAGCTTTGACCTGTATGCAGGTAAGGAACTTAGAGCTGGTCCTTAATTACGATCACTCCTTTTGTGGCTGAGTGTCAGGTTGCTTTGGTAATGTCTGTAGGAGACTTCTTTGTAAAAAAATAATAATTTTTTTTGTTATTGTCTGTACTGTGCTTTCCTTCCCGAATGCTGCTTGAGTGACTAACAAGAAAAACAGTTAAAATGCTACAAACAAAAGCTGGTGGGGAAAAACAACAACTGAGCAAGATGATAAGGTTGAAATAGACAATTATGTGGGCCAAGCAAATGATGCAGTTATTTGCAATGCCAACGGAATCGTTTGTTTTGAGAGACAAGGCAACATTGGCATGAGAAATAGTGCAATAGTCACATGGCACTTGCTGTTGTTTCTTAGGGTTGGGAAGCAGTTCCCACATGGTGAAAAGGTCTAAGTCATCCTTGCAGCAAGCTTTGTGAAAGAGTATTGGTTTTGTTCGTTCTTTGGAAACAATGAAACTGAAGGTGAAAGACAATATGCTGAATGTCACTATAGACTAGTTTATATAACTGGTGGTAATATACATTATCTGAGATTATTATCCAGAATTCATAGCTTCATCCTTCAGAGAACAAGATTTGGGGGATAGCATAGGTTACATACTGCAGTCAGGGTGTCTGCAGTAATTTTTCCAGAGTGTAGCAATGAGCAGTTAGGTAAAGGGACCCCTGACCGTTGGGTCCAGTCGCGGATGACTCTGGTGTTGCGGCGCTCATCTCGCTTTAATGACCGAGGGAGCCGGCGTACAGCTTCCGGGTCATGTGGCCAGCATGACTAAGCTTCTGGCGAACCAGAGCAGCACACGGAAACACTGTTTACCTTCCTGTCGCAGCGGTACCTATTTATCTACTTGCACTTTGACGTGCTTTCGAACTGCTAGGTTGGCAGGAGCTGGTACCAGCAGCGGGCGGGGATTCGAACAGCCGACCTTTTGATTGGCAAGCCCTAGGCTCTGTGGTTTAGACCACAGCGCCACCAGCGTCTCTTAGTGAGCAGGTTAGTTTCTCACAAGAAATAACACCAATCCCTGCACATTTTGCACCATATCTCAGGTTTTTTAAAAAGTGAAATATTGGCATTATGGTTCTTAATCTCCTCTTTCCCCTTCCCTGCCCCAATGGAAGCAGGAACAATATTTTCTGGGTATTTCAGATAAAATTCCTTTGTTCACATTCTTGAAGGAATTGGAAAACTCTTTGCATGGAACCTTGCCTGCCTCAGTTTTTTGAAGTTTTTCAAGAAAGTTGGTCCTTCTTGTTCAAGTGCCTGGGGCCACCAACACTTGTGGCTAATAAATAAACAACAAGCACCATAAAAGAAAAGAAAATAAGCACAGCTGCAGTTCTCAATCCAGTACGAATTACGGGCAGGAAAAAGCCAGATTTTCGCTGATCATTTGAAGCTATAGACACTACCAGGTGGGCCTGCCTTGAGAGGACATTCCACAGTGTTGACTTAGCATCACAACTGGAAAGGCTCTTTCGCATATGAGTGTCTGGGATGCTGATGACCAGAGTTTACAGGATAACATGTGTGAGAGAAGGTGGTCTTTTTGTTTCTTAGTCCCCAGTGTGTTGAGGATTTAAAAAGTCTTCCCATGGCAGCAGAAGTACGGACTGGCAGTAGCTCAGTGGTAGACCATCTTCTTTGCTCAGTATAGGCAATGTTGAACTAGATCGGCCAGTGGTCTGACTCTGTATAAGCCAAGCTTCTGTGTTGCATAAGAACCTAAGAGCCCTGCTGGATCCGACCAAAGCCCCATCTAGCCCAACATCCTGTTCTCAGAGGCTTGTGGGAAGCCAGCAAGCAGTGCATGAACACATAGCACTCTCCCCACTTGTGATTTCCAGCAACTGGTATTCAGAGGCATATAGTTTCCAATACCAGAGGTAATATACAGCCATAATGGCTGGCAGCCAATGATAGCCTGTGAATTTGTGCAAACCTCTCTTAAACCCATCCAAATTGGTGGCAATTGCAACATCGTGTGGTAGCGAATTCCATACTTACCTGTGTGCTGTGTTAAGAGTTTTCTAGTTAATTATTGGTTTTATTATAGTGCATTGTGCAGAGAATCTTGGTTATGGGTGATTCAGAAATAAAGAATACAAGCAATTTAAATAGATTATCTACTTTTTTTTTAGCTTATTGTAAATCAAGCAGAATTTGAGTTACTGGCTGACCAAGTCCAATGAGCAACTTGCTTGTAGTGTTCTATATCAGTTGAAGCTTCAGAACATCTTTAAGGCTAGCATCATGAAGAGTGCATTATAATAATTAGGTAACTAGAGTACATAGAAAAGGTGTAGTTAGTGAGCCCACTGGAAGATTCCAATCCTTTCCTTGCATGTTCCTTGAATTGAAAGAGAGGAAATCCAATAGCACGCAGTTTACTAAGAGTTCTTTCCTCTTGTTATTGCAGTAGGCACTAAACTGATCAGGCACTAAACAAGTTAGTGATAGTTTGCATGATCAATAACCCCTCAAGACAAAGTCAATCAGTATAATGAATAACACTCACTTGGTAGCACTGATAGTAGTTGATTAGAATCAGGTTCTCCCAGGTATGAATTCTACTTTCTTTCCATTTGTTTATTAAGTTTGCTCTGTGCTGATGATGATCTGATTGTCCTGAAGTCTTTGCACAGGACAGAGATGGGTTATCAAATGCCACAGCTTCAGAAAGTAACCCTACTTTTTGGCATACTTTAGGGTTTCGTGTGTGTAGCTGTAGTGTGACACATTAATCTGGCAGGTGTCTGTTCTAGAGGAAAGAAAGGGAATTTGTGGCATCCTCTCTCTTTTGTGAGAACCTTAATCATCTATACCTGAGCAGCATGCACATGTGAGAGACTCAAAATCATACAACTAAGCAAAAATAAGTCTTCTTGGAAAAGGTTGATGATCCAAAAGTGGTGGAAAAACCTTGTGTTTGGCCAAGTGATTTGAGTTTGATGTATCCTGATGGCAAGTAATGTGTAGTGTACACATACTGAGTTTGAACCTGGAATACCTTGGTGGCATTGAGTACATTGTTAACTCGGAATTTAATGTCTCATAAGGCTCCTGTGTTGATTTAAAAACCCCAAGAAACTGAAACAGCCTCTGTGTTTGTGTGTCGTGTAACTATTAGCAATTATTAATCGGTTGATGTTTTGGCTGAAGAAGATAGATAAATTTGAGGAAGTAGTTTCTGCTTTTGCCGCTTTAATTGCACAAAGCACCTCCCTGTTAAACTTCTTATTTGGGATAAGTGGCTTGGACTCATGTATAGAACCATTTGCCACTCATAGAATCATAGAGTTGGAAGAGACCACAAGGGCCATCGAGTCCAACCCCCTGCCAAACAGGAAACGCCATCAGAGCACTCCTGACATATGGTTGTCAAGCCTCTGCTTAAAGACCTCCAAAGTAGGAGACTCCACCACACTCCTTGGCAGCAAATTCCACTGTCGAACAGCTCTTACTGTCAGGAAGTTATTCCTAATGTTTAGGTGGAATCTTCTTTCTTGTAGTTTGGATCCATTGCTCCGTGTCCGCTTCTCTGGAGCAGCAGAAAACAACCTTTCTCCCTCCTCTATGTGACATCCTTTTATATATTTGAACATGGCTATCATATCACCCCTTAACCTCCTCTTCTCCAGGCTAAACATGCCCAGCTCCCTTAGCCGTTCCTCATAAGGCATCGTTTCCAGGCCGTTGACCATTTTGGTTGCCCTCCTCTGGACACGTTCCAGTTTGTCAGTGTCCTTCTTGAACTGTGGTGCCCAGAACTGGCCACAGTACTCCAGGTGAGGTCTGACCAGAGCAGAATACAGTGGCACTATTACTTCCCTTGATCTAGATGCTATACTCCTATTGATGCAGCCCAGAATTGCATTGGCTTTTTTAGCTGCCGCGTCACACTGTTGGCTCATGTCAAGTTTGTGGTCAACCAAGACTCCTAGATCCTTTTCACATGTACTGCTCTCAAGCCAGGTGTCACCCATCTTGTATTTGTGCCTCTCATTTTTTTTGCCCAAGTGCAATACTTTACATTTCTCCCTGTTAAAATTCATCTTGTTTGTTTTGGCCCAGTTCTCTAATCTGTCAAGGTCGTTTTGAAGTGTGATCCTGTCCTCTGGGGTGTTAGCCACCCCTCCCAGTTTGGTGTCATCTGCAAATTTGATCAGGATGCCCTTGAGTCCATCATCCAAGTCGTTGATAAAGATGTTGAATAAGACCAGGCCCAAGACAGAACCCTGTGGCACCCCACTAGTCACTCTTCTCCAGGATGAAGAGGAACCATTGATGAGCACCCTTTGGGTTCGGTCAGTCAGCCAGTTACAAATCCGCTGAGTGGTAGCATAGTCAAGACCGCATTTTACCAGCTTCTTTACAAGAATATCATGGGGCACCTTGTCGAATGCCTTGCTGAAATCAAGGTAGGCTACGTCCACTGCATTCCCTTCATCTACCAGGCTTGTAATTCTGTCAAAAAATGAGATCAGGTTAGTCTGACATGACTTATTTTTCAGAAATCCATGCTGACTATTGGTGATCACAGCATTCCTTTCTAGGTGCTCACAGACTGTTTGCTTAATGATCTGCTCCAGAATCTTCCCTGGTATTGATGTCAGACTGACTGGGCGGTAATTATTTGGGTCCTCTCTTTCCTCCTTTTTGAAAATAGGGACAACATTTGCCCTCCTCCAGTCTGCCGGGACTTCGCCTGTTCTCCAGGAATTCTCAAAGATGACTGCCAGTGGTTCTGAGATCACATCTGCCAGTTCTTTTAATACTCTTGGATGCAGTTCATCTGGCCCTGGAGACTTGAATACATCTAAACTAGCCAAGTATTCTTGTACTATCTCCTTAGTTATTCTGGGCTGTGTTTCCTTTGCTGAATCATTTGCTTCAAATTCTTCAGGTTGGGCATTGTTTTCTTTATCGGAGAAGACTGAGGCAAAGAAGGCATTGAGGAGTTCAGCCCTTTCTGTGTCCCCTGTTTGCATTTCACCATCTTCTCCTCTGAGTGACCCCACTGTTTCTTTGTTCTTCCTTTTGCTACGAACATACCCATAAAAGCCTTTTTTGTTGCTTTTAACCTCTCTAGCAAGCCTGAGTTCATTCTGTGCTTTAGCTTTTCTGACTTTGTGTCTACATGTGCTGGCTATTTGTTTGAATTCCTCTTTGGTGGTTTCCCCCCTTTTCCATTTTTTGTACACATCCTTTTTTAATCTTAACTCAGTTAAAAGTTCTTTAGATAGCCACCCTGGCTTCTTTAGGCAACTTCCATGTTTCCTTCTCATTGGTATTGCCTGACGTTGTGCTTTTACTATCTCCCTCTTAACAAACTCCCAGCCATCATGAACTCCCTTTCCTTTTAGTATTACTGTCCATGGGATCTCACCCAGCACTTCCCTAAGTTTTATGAAGTCGGCTTTCTTAAAGTCAAGAAATTGAGTCCTAGTATGCTTGGCTGATCCTTTCCGCTGTATAGTAAACTTCAGAAGAGCATGATCACTCGTGCCTAATGATCCTTCCACTTCTACCCCACTAACCAGGTCATCAACATTGGTTAGGACCAGATCTAAAATGGCTGTTCCTCTTGTTGCTTCTCCCACTTTCTGGACAATGAAGTTGTCTGCAAGGCCAGTGAGGAATCTGTTTGACCTGATGCTCTTGGCTGAGTTTGACATCCAACAAATATCCGGGTAATTGAAGTCCCCCATTACTACTATCTCCCTTCCTTTTGCACTCAGGGGCACAGTAGCTCAGTATTCTGAATACAAGCCTGACCTGATTAATTTCAGTCTGAAATGGCAAGCTTCATATCTCAGTGGTACAGCACATTTTCTTTGCCTACAATAGGTCCCAGATTCAGTCCCCAGCATCTCCAGGGAGGGCTGGGAAAGGTTCATTTCTGAAAGCCTGAAGAGCTACTGTCAATCAGTGTAGACAGTCCTGAGCTACATAGACCAATGTGGTGTGACATGGGAGTTTCCTTTGTTCTGCTGCACATTATCTCTTGAATGATATTAAGCTGAGCTTGACTATTATTTTCATTTTAGTAGGCTGGAAGTTAGCCTTGAAGCAAATGATGTTGTCTGGATCTATCTAGTTCTTAATTTATATAGCATCCAGTACAATAGTTGGTGCTTTATAAATAAAGGTCTTGAAAAAAATAATCTGTATAGCATACAGAAGTTACTTGCAGCTAAGTTACCATCCACCTTACTATTATGTTCCAGTTTGTTGTGGTTCTCAGAGCTTGCTTCTGTACAGTAAAAGTGTGTTTCTTTGGAGTAATGGCATTAACTCTTCTACAGCAAGTTACATTTCTCGATATCTTTTCAGAGCAGCTAGAGAATATTATTGTTTCAGGTTATATATTCTGCAGTCATTCACTGCTTCTAACTTAAAATCATATTCCTTTGTATGTAGCAGGATATGTTCTCAGTGGTTATGTCTGCACATTGCATTCATGTTTAGCTGTGGTTGAGCACGAATGAGTAGTGTGCTTGTTACCTGCTTCGTTCCTCCCCCACTGCTATCATCTGAATTGGGCTTGTGGTTTGTGGGAAGCAAAGAATGAAGCTTGGCTGCCGATCATGGTTTGGAGAGAAACAAACCATGAGCCTCTGTTTGGATAACAGAATAAGCAAACACTTGTGGTTTAGAGATATGAAGATGCAGGAAAACCCTTTCCATCCCCTCCTCCCAGGCCTTCACATCTCTAAGTTGGTTGCTCTTGGTGTATCCAGGAGAAGGTACAAAGTGGGCGCACAAAGAAGGGCCTCAGGATGATTGCAGGGTCCAAGTTGGATTAAGTGCGTAATATTTGCAAACTAACATAAGCAAACCATAGCCATGTATCCTGAGGAACAGACCCTTTACCAGCTGCAGTGGTTAGCAGTTGGCTTCCGGTGTCAATTCAAGATGCTGTTTTTGAGCTTTTAAAGTTCTAGAGATCTGAGACCAGAGGAATCACTTAGGAATGACTAATTGACAACTTTCAAGAGTTGCTCTGCTGCCTCCCCCTATCCCCAGGAATCTGAACCAAGTGGGCACCAGAGAGTGGGCTGTTTTATTTTTGGCACCCAGAAGTAAGTTAGGCTGTACTGTTGCTCAGTTTTAGGTGAGAAGTGAAACTTGCATTTCAGCAGACTCTTTCAGGATATAGCTTTTAAGGATGTATCACTGCTTCAAAACTCATTTTGCTTTTTCTTTATTTGTAAGCCACTTTGATTGAAATTTAGAAAGGTAGAATAGAAATTCCATTATTTAAAGTAAGCCGCTGTGTGCAGATGTAAAAAGAAATGCAGATAAGTCAACAAGAGAGTTAGATGACAAAGGACAAATGTGTCATAAGCTTAAGGAGCCAAAAATGTAGAAAAGGCAACCCATGTATTACAGTTAAGATACAGTCCAGATCTTAAGCCGTCAGTCTAGGAAGTTGCAAAGCAGCTAGAATTCCAAATCACATTTCTGGCTTGCTCCATTTAAGGGTGTATTTATTTGCTGTTTACCAATTTAGAAGGTGCTGTAATCTGAATTGAGTTTTTCATGTCCTCGTGGAAGTCTGTTGTATCACTTGGAGTGAGTCATTACAGAAAGTGAAAAGGTTTGTTTGTCTTAACCTGTATTTAGTGTCACAGTTCACAGAAGACTGTTCTCTAGGAACATTTCTGGCAACTGGATGCCTGCACAGGAAAAAAACTACATTGGGTTACAAAACAGAATAATGATTTGTGTATTGCCAATCCCATTTTTAATTTGAGTTTAATTTTTGCTTTTAGATCTCATTCTGGATATACTAGCTTTGTTTCATAATTTTTCTTGACTAGTTTTAAACTAATATAGGAAGTAAAATTATGTTCAGGACAGGTTAGTGAGAGGCTGACAATACTGGAGGATGCTGTTCACTTCCAGCCATAATTGCTGCTAGTCAGGTGAGTGAAATTCTGCATGATAGATAGGCTCTGATAAATGATCCCAGTCTACAGACAAATGGATGGGAAGAAAGGAGGAAAAAACGAAATGCTGGCACTAGTTCTTAAAATTACAGTTCAACCACCTAGGATGGAAACCATTAAGGGAATCTGAACGAGGTGACGGATGTGGGACAAGCAGAGCCAAAAGGCACCCAGCAGAGCTAATAGAATAGCTGATGAAACTACATGGAATGCTTTCATATTTAGTAACTAGAGAGTTGAGGTTGTTGAGCAGAAGGGAAGTATACTATGTCCTTCGCCAGAAGACGAAATGACCATTGAGAAGATCTCCACAAGTCAGCCTGGTCCCATTCATTGGTCAGAGAACAAGCAATTCCAGAGAGCTGCTTCAGTATTTGGGGTGGGCAGATGAATTATGTTTTGAAATAGAAATGTGGTGAGTAAGAAGCTGGGGTGGGTGCCTTCCTCTGCTTGCTTTGGGTGGTAATATCCAGTAAGTGACCTTCAGTTGATTGAATGCATCCTTCACTGGAATCGGGAGAGAGGCTGTTTTCAGCCATTCCCCTTTTCCCGTAGCTTCCATGCAAGTCACCTCTTGAGGGTTAGGCTTCCTCTTGAAACACCAGAAATAAATTGTCTCATCTGAGAAGTGCTAATGAAATAGCATTTTGCTATCCTTGTCAATAAGCACCCCTGATACTATCCAGCAGTTACTACTACTTCTTTGGCGATCATTTGTAGCCGAGTAAGATTGTCTTTCATGAACACAGTCTTAATGTTGTGTCTGTAAGTGGCTGTGGAGGCCAATTCTGGATCCACACGTCCATCCACTGTGAGGACATAGGTTTCTGGGTGTGAGTTGATCAATATGAAGATTTGCCAAACATGGCTTCCTCTTAGCTCGTTTCTGCCTCTTGTCCTGAGTTCATGCTTCTTCAAAGTCCATGACGCCTTTGGTAGAGGCTTTTCTCCAATTGGAGCGCTCACAGGCCGGTGTTTCCCAGTTATCCATGCTTATACTGCATTTTTAAAAGATTTGCCTTGAGAGCGTCTTTAAACCTCTTTTGTTGTCCACCAGTATTTCACTTTCCATTTTTAAGTTCGGAATAGAGTAGTTGCTTTGGAAGACGATAATCAGGCATCCGCACAACATGACCAGTCCAACAAAGTTGATGTTGAAGAATCATTGCTTTGAGACTGGTGATCTTCGCTTCTTCCAGTACGCTGACATTAGTTCGCCTGTCTTCCCAAGTGATACGCACATTTTTTCTGAGACACCATTGATGGAATCTTCTGAGGAGTTGAAGTTTATAAGTGGTCCATGTTTCACAAGTGTACAGTAAAGTTGGTGGTGCAGTAGCTTTGTAAACCAGCATTTTGGATGATGTCCATTTTGTGGATGTCTTGATCCTCAAACACTCCTGTGCTTCAATTGGGAGAAAACTGCACTTGCAGAGCTCAAACGATGCCGGATTTCCACATCTACAGCCCTTGTGGAGGGATAACTGCCCAGGTGGAAAAAGTGATCAACACTGTCCAACATCACATCGTTAAGTTGGATTTGTGGTGCTGCTGAGGGGGTTGTTTTGTGCTTGTTGGTGCAGCACTTTGGGGGTTTTTTTTTTGGTTATATTGAGGAATAGACCAAGCTTTTCTATAAGCTTCTGTGAAGGTATTTAGGATGGTTTGGAGGTCATCCTGTGAGTGTGCACACACTACATTGTCATCAGCATTTTGCAGCTCTATGACGGAAGTTATGGTAGCCTTACTCTTTGCTTTCTATTGTTTACTAGCCTGGTCTTCACTCTGAAGAGAAACGGGGAGAAGAGCGACTTCTTTTTATGAGCAAAAAGCAGATTACTTAAAAATGAAAGTTTGCTGCTGCTTTCTTTTTTAATATAGCAGAGAAGTGGCCTCCCCCACAGATACCAGAGTTAGTGACCTTAGGCATTTGTTGCTTGGGGTTGGGTGGGAGGATTGTGTGTAAAGCTGCCTAAATTCAGCCTGTACAATGATGATGTTAGGAAAATATATCTTCCTGTGTCAAAGAGACAGGATCCCAGGGTTTACTAGGAACAGATGAACCATTCCGCCCCCCCCCATGGGGATTTCTGTTTTCGTTTATGCGGTTCGTTAACCTTAGTTTAATTTTCAGGCACAGTGCATTGGCTTTCATTTGCTCCTCTGAAGGTTCAGAATTCTCCTTATCTACATCTTATCTGGCTGATTAGAAGGTTTCAATTGTGGATTAATGGTGTGGGAACGATGTCCTAGTTTGAGTTCTTTATATAATGAAATGTGGAAGAGAGTTACAGGTGAAAGGAGATGATGACCTTTTATTTTGTTGAGTGTGTTTGAAATGTTTATCCACCTGACTGGAAAACTCTCTTCGGTTTACCAGAATAATAAAGACAGGCATGGAGGAGATCACTTTACTGCAGTAGTTAGGTCATTGGCCCAACTAGCTCAAAATTGTCTGCGTTGGGGGTGGGGGCACCATTTCAGTCTGAGGGCTCCATTCTCTCATGGGCAACCTTCCAGAGGCTGTGCACTTGTGGAGAGCAGGGCGAGAGGTTAAAGTGAGTGGAACAATGGGTGTAGCTTTTTCCTTGGCTGAGGTAGGCAACATTGGAGCCATGCAAAAGTCAAGAAGCTTCTGTGTGCACAGAAAATTGCTTTCTTGGGAAAGCAAGAGGTATTTTCATAACAATCAGGAAGGGTACAGAGCAGAGCAGGTCAGGGGTTGTAACCTGAGAGGGTCCCAAGAGACCGGTTTGGAGACCTGTATTTGAGCCTGCAGTTTCCCACTCCTACTCTGACTGGCAGCGGCTGCCCAAGTTTTCAGACTGGTTTTTCACATTCCTACTGGAGAGATGCTGCAGAATGAATGAACTAAAGACTGTCTGAATGCAAAACATTACTGAACTATGGTCCTTCCCTAATATATTTGCTTGATTCAGGTATTATATTGTTAAGAATTTTAACATTGTATGGATAAAGCTCTTGTTTGTCCTTGAAGGTTTTCATGGAGCATGCTTTCTAGTACAAAGGTTTGGGGTGTGCCAGTAATTTGCCAAATTGTATTAGTTTCCATTACAGTAAACTTACAGTTCAGAAGGTGCTATCCAATGCGCTTCTGGCACAATAAACCAGTTAGTCTCTAAGGTGTTACTAGGCTATTTACCATTCAGATGTGTTCTATTTCGAGATTGAATAATAGTGATTCATATTTTGGAGTAGGACTGGGCAGAAAATAGATTGAGATCTAGTAGATCTTGGGGCAATTTGCAACGTTTTAGCAACAGCAGCTGCTGAGAGGCTTAGAAAAATATAAATTAGCCTTCTTTGAATAAAGCAAGCATGGAGGAAAAGCAAGCATTAATATTTGTGTGAATCTTTGTCCAAGGCTTCTGAGCCCAGTTCTGACATTTAAAACAAATTGTTGAGCTTAGTCTGTTCCTTATTTCTGAGTTTACAGAAGCCCCCCTCCCAGGACTTGATGTTCTGGTTTCAGTTGATGAACCACAAAAGTTCTAGACAAAAAACAAACAAAAACCAAGTACACCCATCAAGTCTGAAGTTGGCTCGCCCCGACTTCAGGCTTGATGGATTTAGAAAAACATTTTCATACCTGGGAAATCAAAGTTGGCACAAAGAAATACAGTATATAATTTAAATAGCACAGTCCTTGTCGTTTCTACTCATAAGTAAGCACAGCTGAAATCAGTGGGACTTACTTTCTGTTGTATGTGTAGGATTCCAGCCTAAATGTCAGTGACAGGGAGGAAAAAGATGAAAGACCACCAGATTGCAGCCATGGGGGACAGGCACAGCAGTAGTATTAAATGTGTCTTGTCTGAGCGCCGGAGTTTCTCTCTTCAGAGATCTCAGTCCTATTGCATCTCTGTATCAAATGTAGTTGGGAAAAGTGATTATTGTTCCAAATTTCAGCACAAGCTCATTTGATGAGTGTGAAGTGGTTAACTCAGAAGTGTCTCCTTGTGCCATTTACAGATGGATGGAATTCTGTGGATACACATTTTCTGATTTACTGGTGCCATTTTTTAGCATGTGTTCTTCTGATTATTCCTTCTCAAATTCTGTTCACATTTGCTTATGTGAGCATGGTTTGAATCAGTAATATTGCATAATGCAGCAACTTCTTGTACTGTTTGTTCCTACACGGTTATCTAAGACTTTGAAATCATATATATGAATACTATGATAGTCACCAACGTGGAAGAGAGTCAGCTTCTTTGAGTTAGCTAGGTCTTACTGTTTTAAGTACGGGTGCTGTTGAGGCACATTCTTGCTCACGAAGCTGTAGTTATTCAGGCTGTGTTGACTGCGCTTCTGCTTGATCACCAGTATTGTAGTATCGTTCTGTGTCTTTTGCAGACCTAGTTGATTTAGCACTCGCAAATAAAATGAAGACCTGGCTTAGCTCAGTTCCAGTAACCTAGAGGTCATTCCAGGGCTATGGAAATCAAATGTTAATAGGCTGAAAGAGCTGTCTGCCATATAAGTATAATACTAACTCATAAAAGGAGCAGATGCATAGATTAGATGGCTTTAGGACACCCACAAAATGTGCATGTTGTGCTTATTCTAATTCTCCCTTCTGTTGATGGTTCTGTTTTATGAGCTGTGCTGAAGAGCCCTCTTGGATTATGGTGAAGTTTTTGATAAATTGTATTCCAAGATGCTAGGTCATTTACAGCATCATGAGGGGAGGAAATGCAGTATGTTCAAAACAATTGCATTGCCCCTGCTCCTCAGAATACTTTCTCCAGCCAGGTTGACATGAGAGATGTGCTCCCTCCATACCTTTTTCAATGGACGGTCAAATAGTTACCAACCATGAATTTCTTAACAGCAGTAATACATCATGTTAAATTCACATGTCATCTTCAAGAAGACTTGAAATGCAGTCCCTCTCATTAAAAGGTAAAGGGACCCCTAACCGTTAAGTTGAGTCGCGGACAACTCTGGGGTTGCCGTGCTCATCTCGCTTTACTGGCTGACGGAGCCGGCGTTTGTCCGCAGACAGTTTATCCGGGTCATGTGGCCAGCATGACTAAGCCTCTTCTGGCAAACCAGAGCAGCGCACAGAAACACTGTTTACCTTCCCGCTAGAGCGGTAGCTATTTATCTACTTACACTTTGACGTGCTTTCGAACTGCTAGGTTGGCAGGAGCTGGGACTGAGCGATGGGAGCTCACCCTGTCACGGGGATTCGAAAAGCTTGCTATTGTTCCAGAAGTCTGGAATCCTCAGGCAGAGGGTGCCCAAGCCCTAAGTGAAAATTATTCTCATGTGGGTTCTGCCAGCTGTCAGGATAGAGTGTCACATCTTGCCCCTGCTTTTTCTATCTGACAACCGAGTTATGCAGTTAAATCTGGACTACCATTTAATATATGCATTCTTGACTTTTTGCAATTCTTTACGATATTTGACCCATGATAAAGGCATAGCGAGACAGCTATCAATGTGACATTTTAACACAGCAAAGTGTTGTTCTAATAGCAATTGCATATCTGAAAAGCACTAACAGTTTTATAATTAACACCTACATAGGATAAAACAGTTACTCATCTTAAGAAGATAGTGATGATGCAAGTGATGTGATATTATTACATTTTGACACCATTAGTGTACACAGCGTTTCAGAGGAGCAAAAATAATAATTATCTGAGTAGCTTTGCAGCTTGCTTGATAGATAGCCAGAAAGTCATGTATTTTGTGGCCCCAAGAAAATAATGCTCACACCCTTTCATAGATGGTTGGCATGGTTATAGTTACTTTCATGTGGTATAGTCATTGGTTCAGGGCCATTGAGTATGGTAACATGCAAGAGAGGAGATACGATATAACTTGATCCCCCAATGAAGGAAGCTTGGATACAACCACATTTAAAATTTCTTGGATGTTTAATTTTTTGAGGTCACTTCTTGACCAAAGCAAGCTATGGACTGATTCTCAACCATCTCTCTCTCTCTCCCCCCCCCCCCCCCGGTTTGGTATGTGTTATTTTGATTTAAAAGTCTGTAGTCTAGTGAACAATTTTGGCTAAGCAATGTTGTTTTTTTACTTGTTTGCAATTCCAAAGAAGGCTTGAAAAGCCTGGGTCTCGCTTTTTATTCCTTGTTGCTACGTTAAGTTGGAGGTGGGTCTGAGTGCTTTGTAGCTAGATACCCCATATTCTGCCTTTACTGTTCAAAGAAAAAGACATCTAGGTGCCTTTTATAATTTACTTATTATAGGAGCAAGCTGACAGAAATATTTGGGTCGCTTCTGCATGCTAGATCAGAAAGAGCATCCATCTGTTTCAACATTCTGCTTCCAGCAGTGGCAAACTAGATGCTTGCAGGCAGTGGCACAAAGGCAGTGACTCTCTGCTATGTCACCAGCGTTTGCCATACATTAACATAACAGCATCTGAAAATGGAGGTTCTCTTTAGCTTTAATAGTAGCCCTAAATAGACCCTTAAGAAAAAGAGTCCTGCTGGATCAGAGTTTATTTCCCACAGTGGCTAACTAGAGGTTTAGGAAATTCACAGAAGGCAGATCTAAGATGGTGAGCGTGACCACATTCTATAGTAATGAACACCATAGTTTTGTTAATGGAAATGACATGGGGGGAGCACATTTTTAAAGTTATTTCAGTGCTACAAATATTATGCCTGAATGTATCCTTTTGACTTGACAGCTCAGGGAAGATACTTAGCTTTATAAATTTATAGAAAATCCATACTTTAACCAACTCTCCTCATTCCAACACCATTTTAACCATTAAAGAAAGGTGAATTTGGGCTCCACCTCCTCCAATGAACCAAGAAGCAGGAAGTCACGTAGGCAGCAGGAACAGGGCATGCTGCCATAATTCCACAAGGGTGATAGCACATACATGGCACCCCACCCATGGAGTGACCAAAGGGGACACAATAGACGTCCACAGAAGCATTTTAGCAAGTCAGGTGTTCTGAAAGCCCATCTCCAGACAAGTCCTGAGGGCAAGGATATGTAAAGAGTTTTATTGTTCTTTCAGTGATGGGCACTTAAGAGATGTTGGGAAAGGTGTCTGATAAAGTAACCTAATGTTGAACTTCTGTAACCCTTGTATACCCCTCCCATTTGTGACATGCTAGTGATGTTGTGATGATGTATCAATGATGGCTCTCGAAGTGTATTCTGGGGGAAAGAGGGAAGTTTTAAAAGAGGATGTCACCCCATGCTGGGGGTTCTTACTCCTGTGGGGACCTGTTGTGCAACAATAAAGATCATGGTCTACTGACTGCTGTTTTGCTCCAAATTACTTGGCTGGAACTTCTGTCTTTTACTGGCCACATAGACCCGTGGGGGACTTGCACCCCGATGAGCTGGGCTGTTGAGTAGTCTCTCACCCTGGAATTTTTTTTCTTTAACAGTCTTAATAGCTAGAATTTGGCACCAGTGATTCCATAGGTTGTTGTACTAACAACATGCAAATGCTTGTTTTTCAGAAGACGCCTAGCAGAGCGCCAGTGGGCAATGGAAAGAGCGGCCATTATATGTCGATGGACATGGCTGCAGGCTCAGGTTTCTGACTTGGAATATCGTATAAGGCAGCAGACTGATGTTTACAAGCAGCTCCGTGCCAATAAGGTAGGCCAGCTTTCTTCTTTTGAGAAGTATCCCTTTCATTCTCTAACCTCTTATTCAGGAACTATACCAAGGTTTGGATCACAGTTTATTTTGGGAGTTCAGGAGCAGGTTGACTATGATGCAGTTAATGCACACTGTAAGGTAAGGCCCTCACTGTGGTATAATTAGAGCTGCAAGTGGCAGCTTAGCTTCATGGCTAGCCGTTACTATTTTTTAGTCTGTTGTGAGGTCCAATTCCACCTCAGTTCCTCCTGCAACTGCATGATTTTAAAGCAATCAGAATTATGTTAATAACATGTCAGCTGCAACTGGGCACATGGACTATTTCTACACTGGTGCTGAAGTGGACAACACGGGACATTTAGAAAGCTGTCTGAGCCCGGGTGAAACAAACAGTGGTGGTTATCTGGGTCAGTCTGCTTCTGTCTGGGACCTGATTAAGGGCATTTACTGGCTGCAGCTCTGTTTGCGCTAACAGGCAAAGCTACAGGAAGTTTATCTAAAAGCAGATATCCTGCATGCCCCCTACTGCTACCAAACATTTTTGCTTATGGAAGATTTAGGGAGGCAGGAAGGGATCTTGAGTGAATAAAAATCTGCCAATTGTGCAATCCTTCATGTGCATGGCTTAGCAAAATATTAGGGGCACTGCAGCCAAACAGCTTTGCAAGTCCCAGCCCCATTTTTGCTATCTTTGATAAATAATAAACAAATATAAAGTAATTCAGTAGTAGTAGTAGTAATTGTAGTAGTAATAGTAATAGTAATAGTAACAATAAGAATTTATATGCCACTGGGTTTCCTAAAAAAATAGTAACAGAACAAAATACAACATCACACACTAAAAACTTCCCTGAACAGGGCTGCCATTCAGATGTCTTAAAAATCACACATGTGAATAATATCCATTTTTATTCTTTAGGGCCCTGTTGTCTTGGGTGATCTCCAGCATGAGGATGTGATGAGACAACAGAGTCGTCTAGGTTCTGCAGCTGTGGTGAACTCCAGGAAAAATAAAATACTGCCGCCACCCTCCTCCCACCTGAAGGTGCCTACTGGGGACAGGCAATGTGACTTGTCTCCCTGTATCCCTTCCTACCTCCTGCAGAATGCAGAGAAACAGGTCAGTGTATAAACTGTGGCAGTAGACTCCTTTTGTGCAAAGATATTACTTAACAATGTGTGTTCCAGTCTTTAAAATCTGCATTGCCTTGGATTGAGGCTTGAAATAACTCATGTGCTTGATTGATGGGTGTCTAGAAATGTAATGCGGTTTAAAAAAAAATCCTGTAGATGTACAGGGTGAGTATAAGTGACTAAATTGGTGCTGGTTTCTAATGAAAGCAGGATTTGGATTTCCACCCCACACCTGCATTAGAAAAATTGTTTAAAAGTCTTGGTGGATACTGTATTCACAAACAACTTCTCTTCATTCATCTGGCCTTCCTTTTACCAGATATTATGTCCCAGATAAAACAGAAATGGAATCTTAAGTTTTATTTGTGATATAGTCCCCTGGGAGTGTTCTTGAAAGGGCTTACATGGGTGAGGCTCCTGGGAAATTTTGCTCTTGACCTTGGAGGAGGCAGATTTAAATTTGTGTTCTTGGTGGAGGGGCTGCATAGAGTGGGGGTCTGCTTCTCTTGCCAAATACAATAAAAAGGATATAATTATAAAAGAGTTCTGGACAAACAGTGATAGATTTCATCTTAAGAGGCTTTTCTCCAATGCCATCCTTTAAACAGATTTTATACCTTTACAAAGTGTGTAAAGCCTGCTGCTTTTGTAATAATATGGTGACTACTTTTTAAAAGCAGTGAAACGAAGGCTGAGAAACTTGTCCCAGGACAACTCATAAATAGGAGACTGAACTGGGGTTTGAACTAAGAAGTAACAGTTTTCCCAATAACTTACACTGTTCTTTCCATACTGTATCAGCTTTCTGGGGAATGGTAGGTATTCTCTTACAGCTCCTGAGCACATGATATCCAGAGTTTACCTCATTTCTTCTGAGACATCTTTTGATAGTCACTGATTTTCACCATGTACTCTGATTTTTCACCATGTGCTCATTTTTCATTTGGATTTCTCAGCTGCAGTGCCTGATGGCTTTAGGGATCCTGGTAATTCTGTTTCTCTAATTGCCTTTATTGCTCTTGCCCTGCAAACTTCCAGTTCTTTCTCATTTATCCTGCCATATCTTGCACAGAGACCTAGAATTCTTTATGTTTGATGGCTTTTCTCAAAACAAAAAAATGTATTTCTCCTTTCAGGTTATCTTGTTACTGATTATCCACCAGGAGTTGAGAAAGGTAGCTTTATTTGTCATTTCAGGTGGTAGGTCTAGTAATGAATTCCTGTTCACAAGTTAAGACAGAATGAATTGATCCTGGTATCTGAGCAGTTGGGAGTAAAATGCTTGATTTGCACAGCCCTCTGTAAACCTAGTTGTCTGTAGTGAGATCTTCTTCTGAGCTCATACTGCTAGGTGAAATAGTGAAAGTTCTTCCATAGTTTTGTGGAAGCTGTTCGCATGACTGAAACATGTCTTCATGCATTGGCAGTGGCTGTCGTGGTGGTTTGCTTCTGGAAGAACAAGTCTTGTCAAGAAATGGGTGTGAATACTCCAAGAAGAAATAAAGAGGGCTTCTGCTCCATTTCTCATGGAAAAAGTGGTTCAGGAGTAGTGGGGGACTGTCACATTGATGCTGAGACCTTATGTTGAATTGAGGCTCATGCAGATGATTCCTTGAAGTGATCCAAATTCCTGGCTGGCTGTTAACAAATTCTTCCAGTGATGAGGAATCTCCGTGGATTTCCCAGAGCGGATCTTCTAATCTTAATTTCACTGATGTGTTGATAAGTGTATTCTAAAGAGCCATTCTTTGGGGCCTTTTTGAACTTAACATGCTGTTCCCACAGGGCAGAGTGAGGGTTTTTATTGTTCAGGCTTTGTAGACAGTATGCTTTTGCTACTCAGTGTTTTGTGTTTGGGCTTTGGTTTTAAGGAGGAGTCTCCTCTCCTGATGGGGTGGGAGGGTAGACTGAAGGATGTGTGTCAACCCTGGGAAACAGATGCTGGAAATCCTGTCCTGGCTGATTTGCTGGTATTTGAACTGTCGCCACACTCTTTCCCTTTTCTTTTCCTCCCTCTGTCCCTTCCATTTGCTCCTGAATTCATGTTTTTCTCTGCAAAATTTTAGACCAATCCTGTGCATGCCTACTTAGAAGTAAGTTCTGTTATTTCAGCTTAGCTTACTTGCAAATATGGTTGCCTAAAATGTAAAAACAGATAAAAAACACTCAGGATGCCACATTCAGGGGTGCAGCAAATGCCTGGAGGCATAGAAACACATGGCCCTGATTACAGCTTTCCTGTAAATATTCACTGAGGTTTTTGTGTTTCCTGTTAAGTGGCTGTTAGTTCATCTTCCCTACAGCAAGACCTCTTTTCTTCAATGCTAAAATGGATAACTAAGCTTCCTGTTCATGAGTAGCTTAGCTGCCTTCTTAAGTGAAGGTAGCAAATCTGAAGTTGGGACTACCTGATGTTGAAAGTGACCTGATTTTAAATATTCTTTGAGATAAATTTTCTGACAGCTTTTGGCATGACATTTATGGCAGGCATGTGGGGTTTGTTGTGTGTTTCAGAGTCTCATTCTCAAAGAGCTTATGAAGTAGTATGTTGGAAATTACCAAATATGTTAAGCACCATAACCATGAGAGCTGAAATCTTGAGAAGTTTCTTAAAATGTTAGGTGCCGTTCCTGCATCATAGGATTGTAGCTGTAGAGGATAATTGGATTACTTCCCTCTTTACTGGCATTTTTTTGTTGAGATCTAATCATTAATGAGAGGAAGGAAATGCTCAGGTCTTATTTTTAGTTTGTGGATGAAATTTAAAAGCAGCTTTTATTGTTTAAATTGGAGCCTGAGTGTGTATTCATGGATCTTTCGAATGCAGACATATGGAAAGAGGCACAAATGGTTCTGGATTAACCCTACTGAGATGGCAAACTACTTTGCACTTTGTTAAATTGCTGCTTTTGCTTTGTTTTTTTTCCTCTTCCTGCTTCCAGAGCACAAAACAAATGAGTCTTCTGATTCATTCTGTCACAAGACTTACTTGAGTTTGAGATTTAATTTTTCTCTTGCAGAATTCTCGCCTTGCGCAGTCTTTAAGAAACCTTGTGTGTCAAAGTCCCTCCTGTACACCCATCAATGGGTCTCCAGAGCCCCCCAAAGCCTGCACATCACCCCATCAAGTCAACGGAATAAGTAACTGGTTAGTCCTACTTTTCTTTCAGGTTGATCAGTGTGATGTTCTGGAATTTGTCTTGCTGAGTAAACATTGTGTTCTACACTGGCTCTGATTAAAAGAGAGAAAATTAATTTGGTGTTTTTGAGGAAAAAAAGAATTCTGTATGGATTACCATAATTTTAAATGTCCTTGGACCAAAATAGAATACATTGTTTAGCGAAGCTTGTTGTAAAATGCATTCAGGTCGCTTGTCTGTGGCTCCATATGTGCTGGTGTGGGAAGCAAAGTCTTTCTGTGTCTCTTCCTTCTGTACAATTTCAGTTTTGAATGTAGTCACAGGAGAACTTTTGGTTGGGGAAAGATGCCTCAATCAGTAGTCAACAAATCCTCTTGCATAGCTGTTTCCAGGTTCCATATACAGAAATACCTCCACGAACATCCGCCCTGTCGACAGTGTTATAATCCATTTTGGCGTACATCTGCAGCAAACCCAGAAGTACCGGAATGGGTTACTTCTGGGTTTGCCACATGCGCAGAAGCGCAGACCGCTCTGCGCATGTGCGCAGAGTGGCACTTTGTCGAGCGTCCCTTTCATGGAGCACCCAGGGCTCTGGAACAGATCCCGGGCTCAAAAGAAGGTACCACTGTAGAGCCGTCAAATGTCGCCTTTGGGCACCATACCAGCTTCTTAAGAAAAGTGACTCTTTCTTCAGAACAGTTCATTATTGGTCAAGTTTACCCCTGCGTTGCCATTTTTATTCATCACAATAGAACAAGATTGAAATTATACTTTTTTTACCACAATATAGTAAATGCAAGCTATTGGCATCTACAGAAGCCAGCATATGGAGGTCAGTCTTTAGGAATTTTAATTCTTGCTGTTCTGTCATGGCAGAGAACGGCATTAAATTGATTGTAGGAAAAATAGGTGTTTATTTTCAGGCCTTAGCCTGAGTCTCCTGTATTACCCCACATGACCAGTTCCCTGGCCTGTATCTACATGTCTTCTTTAGCAAATACCTGCAAGGCAGGAGTGCGTTATTCCTCTGAGAGTCCCCTGGGTACAATGCCTATGGTTCACATGCAAAGAGTAGTAGTGACTCCTTGCAAGAGAACATCTTGCTGTCCTTAATTGGGTTGAATCAAACCAACTCATTACACAAGCAGATATACTTCCATTTTTGCAACCGATCTCCCCCTCCACACTGCCCCCAATATGCTCCAGAGTAGGACCGGGCAATATATCAATACAGTGGTGCCCCGCAAGACGAATGCTTCGCAAGACGGAAAACTCGCTAGACGAAAGAGTTTTCCGTTTTGGAGGTGCTTTGCAAAACGAATTTCCTATGGGCTTGCTTCGCAAGACGAAAATGTCTTGCGAGTTCCTGCGGGGTTTTTTCCTTTCCCCCCCTTTTTCTAAGCCGCTAAGCCGCTTATCAGCTGATCCGATCAGCAGATAAGCTGCTAAAAGCTGCTAATAGCGCTAATAGCGCTAATCCGTCAATGGGCTTGCTTCGCAAGACGAAAAAACCGCTAGACAAAGAGAATCACAGAACGGATTCTTTTCGTCTTGCGAGGCACCACTGTAGATTGTTTTATACCGCTAGCGAGAGCAAATCAGGATAACCATTTTTTAAAAAAATTACCTGGCAATATATCGTGAATCGGGTGTGTGCTTGTGTGGGATAGTCAAATAGCACAATATTGCAAAAACTGGGAAGCTGATTGTTGTAAACAAAAATCTGCCCTTTTCCCTTATGGGGTATCTAAGAGCCCATATAGAGTTCTTACATAGGTTCCCTATTGGTAGGAGAAAATAACAGAGGCCAACCAGAGAATATTGAGAAGCAAAGCAGCTAGTAAGCCTGATCTTTCTTGATCTGTTGCAACAGGGTGCTCCCCTCACACGCAGGAAAGGAGGAGGACCCAGAACCCAGATGTGCCCGCCCTTATATAGACATTTTAAATTGCCCGCCCTGGAGTCCACCACCCCCAGAAGCATCATACATACATCACAGAAGGGGTGTAGTTCAAGACCACCCCCAGACACATCATACCTACATCACGGAGGGGCGGTCTACATCAGAAATCTGAGTGTGTTGTTTATCTCCTGTCTGGCAGGTTACCTGTTAATGGTTACTTGATTGGATACCCTGGGGAGCCTGGCCAGTCTTTTGTAATGATAAATACCTAGTTCCTGAGCCAGGCCACAGGCTCAACCTATTCAAACACAGACATACCCTTAAGACAGGATTTGTGAAGGAAAAGACAATGGGGAGGCGTTTCCATTTTCCTTTGACCTTGCAGAGAAAACATTTGGTCAGTTTGGGAATCAAAAATGGTTTCAGGTCGGTCTTCCCTTGCTGATCTATGTACGTGCTTGGTTGGTACATTTATGGATATTTATTATACATCTAAGACCTTTAAATTCTTATCACACGATGCTTCTTCCTGCCCTGTTGCAATTGCTAAGTACCTTAGCTGCTCTTCCTTCCCTCCTGTAGCGGCAGTGGCAGACTGATGCAAAAATCGCTCTTTGAGAAATCGTGTGTGCACTACAGGGTAACTCTCTGCCGCAGCTCTCCGTCTGCCTTGCCTGCCTCCTCAGCGGCAGGCAAAAACCATCCTTGGAGATATCTGTGTGTGCCTGTGTGCAGCCTAACTCTGCCCAAGGGCTCTGTCTCCTGAGCAGGCGGAGGCTCGGGAACCTCCCTCCCTCAGAGACGCCAGGCTCTTGCTGAAAGGCAGCCACCAGGCTGATAGGTGGCTTAGGTTGACGCATGGCTTCTGGAATCTGGAGCCCCTTTTCTCCTCCTGTTCTCAGTAAAAATATAAACTGGGGTAATGGGGAAAAGGAAAAGAAAGCATAAGAGTGGCTTCCCTCTTTCTCCTGCTGTGCTTGTTTATTGCAGTTAGGTGTGATTGTCTGTACCTCACTCTCTCCCCACTGCTGTGTTTGTGTGCATGTGGGTTTTGTTTTTGTGAAAAAGCAGAACCCTTTTTTAAAAAAAATTAACCCAGCCACTTTCTGCTGGCAGGCGCCAGGACTTACTCTAAAGTAGCTCCCCACCACCATCCTCTCTCTGCTTCCCCTGTCCCAAGCAAGCTTCCTCCTTTCCCCTGCTGTGCTTGTTGATTGTGGGTGTGCGACTGTCTGTCTGTCTGTCTGTCTGTCTGTCTGTCTGTCTGTCTGTCTCTCTCTCTCTCTCTCTCTCTGTCTCCCTCCCCATTCCCGTGTTTGTGTGCGGTGCGTTTTGTTTTTAAATTAACCCAGCCTCTCTTTGCTGGCAGGCGGCAGCTCCTCTTCTAGAGTACAGTGGTACCTTGGGTTACATACGCTTCAGGTTACAGACTCTGCTAACCCAGAAATAGTACCTTGGGTTAAGAACTTTGCTTCAGGATGAGAACAGAAATTGTGCAGCTATGGCGCAGCGGCAGCAGCAGGGAGGCTCCATTAGCTAAAGTGGTGCTTCAGGTTAAGAACAGTTTCAGGTTAAGAACGGACCTCCGGAACGAATTAAGTACCACTGTAGCTTCCTTCCCTTCCACCATCTCCCTTGTCCCAAGAAAACTGCAAATAAACATACGCCATTGAAGCTCTGGCCACTTCCCTCTTTTTCCCATCTGCATGTGCTTCTTACTGGGTGTGGGGGGGGGGCAAATGTCTGTGTGCCTCCCTCACTATTCTCCCCCAGACCCTCTCCCTACCCTAGAACTCTTATCAATTTCCCCCTTGCCCCATTGCTTTCTCACACATGTTGTTATTAATGACAAATTAATGTATTAACATGAATATATTCTCCAGAAATCTGTAATGTTATAGTTCAAGCATGCTATCAAGTAAATTTTCATATAATTACACGCATCAAATTTTCCTTGCAAAATATTTATGTTTGCTTAATAATTTTAAATTCTGTAAATTTTTATCCATTGTTCCTGTTTTGGCCTGGTTTATAAAAGAAATGCAAATTCTAACTTTCAAAAACAATTTTTTTAAGAAAACATTCTCTCACCTTACCTTTGATATCTGTGCTACTGAATTACTTCTACAGCTTCAATTTTAGAGAAAATGTGCTATTTTAAACATTATCAGTACAATAATACTATAACATAACAGTTTTAACAATACAATTGTACCTTGGGTTTCGAACAGCTTAGTTCACAAACAACTTGGAACTCGAACACCACAAACTCAGTAGGTGTTCTGGTTTGCGAACTTTGCTTTGGAAGCTGAACATCTGGTGCGACTCCCGCAGATTCCAATTAGCTGCAGGATGTTCCTGTAGCCAATCGGAAGCCACACCTTGGTTTCCGAATGTTTTGGAAGTCGAACAGACTTCTGGATTGCATTCTGTTTGAAAACCAAGGTACAGTACGGCTCTATGTTAAATAATGGTAAGTAAAAATTTATCAGTTTTAGAGTTAGACCCCTAAGCAGTAGCAGTTGCCAGGGCATTAGCACATTCACCTCTACATTATTCCAGCCTTATTTCAAACATCGTGATATATTGAAATATCACAATGTTTAGCTGGTGGTAATGTGGGAAAAATCCATTGTGCTTGTGGAAGACGCTTGCGCAATGGCTTAGTTGGATCCAACCCATTGTTCCCCAGTGCCAGAGTAGTGGCTTTGTGTTTGCACTGGACCTCGTTCAGACTTGCAATTAAAACTTGTTGCATGCTTGGAATCTGAAGAATCACTTCAACTCTCTTTCCGTATTTTTGTTACGGTTCATCTTACCTTGGGCATCATTTTATTCTTTCTTGTTGATTTTGGAACTTTCAAAATTTCGTAGAAAGGATTCTTTCTTAGTTCTCTCCAACCTTCCCTGCCCCACTCTAGCATTGCTGAATATTTGAGGCTGACCTGAAGTCAAGGAATTACAGTGGTACCTTGGTTTGCATATGTCTTGGTTTGCATACGTTTTAGATTACAAACACGTCAAACCCGGAAGTGTGTGTCCCAGTTTGCAACCTTTTTTTTTTTATTATTACAACCCATTTTTATTTTTATTTTTTTGATTATGAACTGATTTTTTGGGAAGGCCCCATTGGCAAAAGCGCACCTTGGTTTACAACCTGTTTTGGTTTACAAACAGACCTCCAGAACATATTATAGTTGTAAACCAAGGTACCACTGTACAGAGCAATGGTCTTAGTTTCATGTTGTGGCAATGTATACTGGAAACTTTATTGGATGCAAAAATCGCACCCTTCCTACTTTGCTCGCATCACATTTAGAATGCTCTGAAGTGATGGGGACTGTTAATGTAATGTGATAAAAGAAGTTCCTGTACTCTGTAATGGTATCCTACTTGCGTGGCTCCCCTTGGGACATCTGGCTGGTCTTTGGGGGTTATCTTGCTTTCACTAATCATAAGTAAAACTAATTCAAGTTTGTCCAGGTTCAGATGTCAAAACAAGATGTAAACAAACGTTTCCAAGCTCCTCATGGTTGTGTTGGGGGTAGTGCACAGGTCCAAGGTTTGCTGCAGCTCATCCTACTGCTAACCCCTGAAAATGAATTTCAGAAATAGACTGGAAAGAGAAGCTGCTGAATTGCAACTCATTACCAAACTTAAAACCATGGAGAGACCTGGTCTGAACAAAGACATTGGATTCTTATCCCATTATACATGACTAAGCCATTTTTCACCTTCTCACCCCTTGCCTTTTCCTGTAAGACCTATTACAGTCGTTAAGAGTCGTCAACAGGCTCATCTCAGCTATCTGCCAATCTCCCATTCCCACCACCCTTCTGAGTAATACCACTCCCCACCTTCTCACTATATAGAAGGATCTGGCAACTTCTGTTTCAGTGTATCTGAAGAAGTGTGCATGCACACGAAAGCTCATACCAAGAACTAACTTAGTTGGTCTTTAAGGTGCTACTGGAAGGAATTTTTTTACCCTGAAAATTAAGCCATTTGCTGCATTCAGCTACTTGGAATGCACCCTAGTGAGCCTGACTCACGCCCCCCTCTATGCATGAGGGGAAGAGATTTAAAGCTCCTATTCTGAACAAGCTGCAATTTCCTGTCATATTAAAGCGTTTGCCTAGCATCCATTTTAATGCCATTTTGGCGCCAGACAAAAGCATTCTTCTTCTTTCAGCTTTTTAATTACTTTTAAAGTTTCAAATTGAATTTAAAATGATGTCATCTGTTCTAGCTCATTTTCAAATTCTTATGGTGATTGTGTTTTGCTTATACAGGTGGGTTTTTAAATTTGGTATAACAGCTTTTGTTGCTGTTTGGTTTGTTCGTTTATTAATAATTGGTATCTGGATGTGTTTCACTTCTTTTAATTTGTTTTATTATATGTTGCCTAGAGGCTTTGGCATGTGGTGACTGATAAATATATCTTCCATGTGCAGGAAACCATGGCTTGTAAAAACTGAAATGAATAAGCCATTATGTCCAACCAGGATGTGAGCCTGATGTGAGATCCTTGTTCGTTTATAGAGGGTTTTATCCAACAGTGTTCCTGTACAAGCAGTTTGCACAAGCAAAGTAGACTTTTACTCATGCAGCAGGACTGCATCTTGACTCTCCTCCCCCCTGCAGTTGCCCCCCCCCCAGCTCCAAAAGCTGCTCCAGAGATTTGGGGGATCCTCTGCAGTAGATGTGGAGAATGCACAGGGAGTAGCAGGGGAGAGGAGGCAGAAGCCTAATTGCACAAGACTGTGTAAGTTTTCTGCCTGTGGTTTGTACAAACTACTTTCTGAACTATATTCAGAAACCTTTAAATATCCTCTTCTTGCGTGCAAAGGAGGGGCGAGGGGAATTCATGAACCTGAGGCATGTCACAGCGCTTTACAATGAGCCATAGTTGTCAAAGATTTAGAGTGACTTGCCTAAGAGATTACAAATCTTTACATGTTGGCTGTTGCTTGGGCATTGTGATCAGTATCTTTTAATGTCTGTTGGCAGCAGGTAACTCATGAAATGAATGGAATGCTAAGTGGCCGGACTCCAGATTCTTGGCCTGCTCCATCCCATTCAGTTGGACCCATGCCTCTGTTCCTACTTGCTATCCCATGGACACTGATCCAGCAGGGCTCTTCTTGGTTCCTTAGGTGCTGTGCAAGGGGTCTCTGGTTGATGCTATGAACATGGAGTAGCAAATGCTTAGAGGATGCTTCACTGCAGCACCTGACACAAGCCGCCTTAGTTGGTTGGGTGCACTTTGGTAATGTTCTGGACACAACTTGGGAAGCCTAGTTATCTCAACAAATGTCTAGAAAAGCCTTCCCCAACCCCCAGTTGTTATTGCACTGTAGACAAACCTGAGTCCAAGCTAGTAAGGGCCAGTAGTGAGGAATGATGACAACAATGGTCAAACGAAGATACAGTGGAGCCCCGCAAGACGAATGCCTCGCAAGACGGAAAACTCGCTAGACGAAAGAGTTTTCCGTTTTGGAGGTGCTTCGCAAAACGAATTTCCTATGGACTTGCTTCGCAAGACGAAAATGTCTTGCGATTTCCTGCGGGTTTTTTCCCCTCCCCCCCTTTTCTAAGCCGCTAAGGCGCTTATCAGCTGATCCGATAAGCCGCTAATAGCGCTAATCCGTTAATCCGTCAATGGGCTTGCTTCGCAAGACGAAAAAACCGCTAGACGAAGAGAATCACAGAACGGATTCTTTTCGTCTTGCGAGGCACCACTGTATGTAGAAATCTAGGTTGGGGAAGGTTGGTTGAATAAGGCGTTTCAAAAACAAAAAAACCCCCACCCCACAATAAACAGCATTTTGAAACAGCCATCACTAGCGTCAGCATGTGCCTTTACCATGTTTGACTAAAACTGCAAGGTGTGAAACCTCTGAATCTTCATTTTTGTACCACGTGTTTCGGTAAGCAAAAGCCTACTTTGTCTTGCTTTGTTTTGAGTACCGTCTGTTTGCTGGCAGAAAAGATCAGAACACCTGGGCATATAAAATGCATCAACATTGCTTCCTCCTGAATGTTGGCTGTATGTGTTGTAACAGTTCTCCCTGTCTCTGCTGTCCCCTCCAGTTCTGTGGCTCCCTGTCCAAGGTGGGACAATGATTCCCTCCCAGGAGACGGATTGCTTCTGTTTTGATGGGACCACTTTGCCTTAAATCGTTAAGCACGATTGGACCCCGTATGGCAGGCTATAAAACAAAATAAACACAACTGTGTTTTGCCTGTCTTCTTAAGGTTTTGATTTTGAAGATGTTTAATGTTGATGAAAAAGGTTTAATCCCTGCTTGGGTTGCTCTCTTTGCCAGACTATTTCTTTGTGGCATTCAAGGGTGTGGGTGCGTGTCAGCAAAACAATGTCCGTAGCCCTTAATGGCGCCTCTTTTTTCGGTTTAGATCAGGCACGTCCAACAGGTAGATCGTGATCTAATGGTAGATCATTGGACATCTCTGGGTAGATCACTGGCTCCCCCCAAAACTGCCGAACAACATTGCATTTTTCCCTGTACCCCAAAGAAATGGGGCCTTCCTCCCCCCCCCCAAAAAAAGCTCAACAACTTAGACCTAATCACTGCCAGTTTTTAGCTCTGTGAGTAGATCGCAGTCTCTCTGGAGTTGGCCACCCCTGGTTTAGATTATAAAAACATAATTGCTCACAAATATTTGGTAAAGATTAATCCTTTAATTACAAGAGGAAGGAGAGTGTTTTTCTTTCCCTCTCACTCTGTCTGCCTGGAGCTCTCGCTTTCTCTGCTCTGCTCCCACTGCTGCATTGTGTTAAATGGGCGGGCCAAGAATAGTTGGAAATGGGCTTGGGTATATGTCCCTACCCTAGAACCGGGTTTGTGGTGGTTGGGTCTCCCACGCCCCAGGGTTGGAATGCATAGTTGTCTGTGACTGCTATGTAGAAGGGAAACAGTTGTTTTTAAAACATGAAAGGGGTTTGGGTTTTCCCCTTTTCCTTTTCTCCCTCCCTCCTCCCTCACAGTTGCAGAAGCCAACATGGTGAAGTTTGAGACGCCCCCCCCCCCAACTGGACATTTGCTAACGTAGGACTCTGGGCTGTGTATATGCGTTCAGTCACCCAAACCTCTTCTCCAGGCCTTGCAAACTTCACAGTGGTATGAAAAGCCTCTTGGGCCTTTTGTCCTAAGTGACAGTGGATCCAGGTTGATTGTGTAACAGGAATGTGTTTAAATGTACTGACGCATGCTGGGTTTTGCTTATTCCTCTTAATATCTCTTAAGGCAATAGTATGGATGGGTGGAATATTTCCCAGAAAACTCTTGAGAAACACAAAGCTCACATTTTTCAACCTGTTTGCTTTTCTTAAAATGCATTGGATTGGATCCAAACGTGTCTTTCTGCTAGCCAAGTGCTTCTTTAGCTCGCAGAAGAGCATGAGAGAAATGACCCTAAACCCAGAGAGGTTGCTCCATTTGCACAACCTCTTACTTAAGACTTTGCAGAAACCATTTTTTGAGACTTTCCTTAAGGCCCACTAGAGTGTATTCACCCTGTTTTTGTTAGTTGCTATTGCTCTGTAATTCAACTTCCTGATACACTGTGGTTCTGCACTGTGAAAAATGGCCTCTGTTGCTGGCATGTGAGTTCACAGAGCAGAGGTAATCCATTTTCCCTTCCACTCATGGTTCTGTGGATCCACACAATTGGATTGCAGCCAAAGATTGCCTGAGCAAAAGGCTGCTCACTCAGCAAATTTGTTCCACTCCCCTTTATATCCTTTTGAAGCATCATTCCTGAACAGTGTTTGCACTTGGGCAAAAAAAATGAGAGGCACAAATACAAGATGGGTGACACCTGGCTTGAGAGCAGTACATGTGAAAAGGATCTAGGAGTCTTGGTTGACCACAAACTTGACATGAGCCAACAGTGTGACGCATCAACAGGAGTATAGCATCTAGATCAAGGGAAGTAATAGTGCCACTGTATTCTGCTCTGGTCAGACCTCACCTGGAGTACTGTGTCCAGTTCTGGGCACCACAGTTCAAGAAGGACACTGACAAACTGGAACGTGTCCAGAGGAAGGCAACCAAAATGGTCAAAGGCCTGGAAACGATGCCTTATGAGGAACGGCTAAGGGAGCTGGGCATGTTTAGCCTGGAGAAGAGGAGGTTAAGGGGTGATATGATAGCCATGTTCAAAGATATAAAAGGATGTCACATAGAGGAGGGAGAAAGGTTGTTTTCTTCTGCTCCAGAGAAGCGGACAGGGAGCAATGGATCCAAACTACAAGAAAGAAGATTCCACCTAAACATTAGGAAGAACTTCCTGACAGTAAGAGCTGTTTGACAGTGGAATTTGCTGCCAAGGAGTGTGGTGGAGTCTCCTACTTTGGAGGTCTTTAAGCAGAGGCTTGACAGCCATATGTCAGGAGTGCTCTGATGGTGTTTCCTGCTTGGCAGGGGGTTGGACTCGATGGCACTTGCGGTCTCTTCCAACTCTTCTATGATTCTATGATTTCCAGAGCTTTATTTTTTAAAAAATATAACCTTGAAAACACATTCATTCTTTTTTAGTATCCTGCCTTGCTTCCAACATGGAACCAAAGGCAGTGTACATGTTCCCAGGGAGTCTCCCATTCAAACAGTGACCAGATCCACGCCTGTTTAGCTTCAGCAAGGTGGACTCAAACCCATACCATGCAACCAGGAACATATTTTGCTGATCCCTCCCCCCCCCCAATCAGTTTTCTGGCTCTTGGAATTTTTTTGGAGAGATTTCTATAGCTTGTTAAATTAATGTGCTGTACTTGTATAGTTTTGTTTACTGCATGCATGTCAAACAAGTCATGCTAAATCAGATTCCATTTGATAAAGGGTTTTGAGAAGTTTTCTGGAAAGCCTACATCACTCTTTGAAGGGCAAGGTTGTTTACAATTGTCCTGCTGGCCCTCTGAAGTTCTATGCTTTTGTTTTTCGGTAATTGTAAAGCAAAGCTGGTGCAAATATCCAGCATGGTTAACCCTATTTCCTAGCTCATGCTGACTCTGAGTGGAACAGTATAATCAATGTTAGTATTTTATTTTTTTTAAGCCTTGCCAGAAGTGAAACAATATATACGTTCTGCTTTTCTTTACTTGCCAACAGTCTGTTTACAACCCCGCCCCCCAAAAGCAACACAGTTGTATGTTTATGTATACTTGCAACTCATGATAATACTTTACACATCTGATGAAGTGGACTAAAGACTGTGAAAGCTGATGCTGTAAAAATGTTACTCTTTAAGCGTTTGGAAACCTCTCATACTATTTGCGTGGGGGGGGGGGAGAAATAATGACATTTGGATTTGAGAATTGAAGTTAATGGTTTAGGGAATAATGTTTATATATAGCTTCTTACCTTTTCTCTTTTTTTTTCTTTCTCTCACGTTCTCTCTTTAAATTCCTTTTCTATTCCTTTTTATTTTTCTTTCCCTTCTCTTTACCTCTTTTAGTTTGGACAAAAAAAATTTGGCAATAATTTTAGTAGTTTTCATTATAAACTCTAATAAAATTCATTTTTTAAAAAGTAAATGTTACTCTTTAAGGTGCTACAAGGCTCTGTGTTGCTTTCGGTAGGTCAAATGTGACGTAATAGGATAATCTGCCCAAAGTACAGTATTGAATCTTATGGCTCCCCCTTTCAGAAGAATTTTCAGTGTGTGTATCTCTTCCTTTTGACTGCAGTTTCAACACATGCTCCACCAGCAATTCCCAAGATGATGTGGATGCCAACAGGATTCTCAAGAAACCGAAGCAACTCAACAACAGCCTGCCTGCTACACTGTCTTCCCTTGACAACAGCTGTGTTGCTGCTAGAATCCGTCCAATTTGCAGATACAGGAAGCGCAGGCTGGTGAGAGTCAGTGCAGTCTCGCACCTTAGCAGAAAGGTAGGTGCGATGTTTCACCTCTGCAGCTGTTGTTGAAGAACGTTCTGATAATGTTTGTCTCAATTCCATCCTTTAAGGAGAGACAGGCAGGACACAATTTTGTCTGGTGGCAGCAATTAAATTGTGATAGCCTTGTTACCTTGGGAGTTCTGGACTGTAGGAATTCCAGACAGAATTGCTTGAGATGTCTGATTTGGCCACAGCGACGTATGCCTTGATTACAGCCTATTTGGATTACTGTAACACACACTGCGTAGGGCAGCCTTTGGAAAGTGCTCAGGAACTTCAGCTGCAGCCAGACTCTGGACTGGGGCTGGTTATAGGGAGCAGACGACTCCCTTGCTAGAGCAGCCCCACTGGATAGCATTCTGTTTCCAGACACAATTCATAGTGCTGCTTATGACCTATAAAGCCCATAGGTGGCTTAAGTACAAGCTATCTAAAATACGGCATTCCCTCCTAAGAACCTGCCTGGCTTTTGAGATCTTATTGGGGAGGTTCTTCTCGTGGTCCTTGTGGGGGTGCAGGAAAGGGTCTTTTCGGTGGCTGCTCCCCAACTCTGGAACTCCCTGCCTGGAGAAGCTAGATTAGCTGCCTCCTTGTTGTCCCTCTGCCAGCAAGTGAAAACCTACTTGTTCCAACAGGCTTTTGGGGATTGACTGCTTTAATGAAAGGGCCGGTTCTGTGCTGTTTTTATTGTATGTTTACTATATGTATGTAGTTTTAGTTCTATTGATGTTTAATTGTTTTTATGCTACATTTTAAATGATTCTTGCGTTTATCTGTAAGCTGCCTTGAGTCCGTCAGGGGAAAAGGCTGGGTATAAATACATAATAATAATTCTGATGGGCTAGTACTACTGCTGCTACTAATTTAATAGTAGTAGTAGAGGCAATGTTAGTTAGATGAGCGCCTGAAAGATTCTGGCACTATTATTCCACCATGACTCATGTAAAGTATGCTAACGAGAAAATTGGCTCTTTTTTTAAAAAAAGGGGGTAGCATCTCCACTGGGATAGCTCACCTAGTTACTTAAGGCAGTTGATTTCAGTAGGTCTGGCTATCATCCTAAGCTTTGTCACTGAGCAGGGATTTGAACCTGGAGCCCCCCAGTTGTAGTCATTCTAGTATTGCTAAATGCTCTGCTAAAAAACGGGTTCAGCAGTATGAAGAGAGCCATGGGAACAGGTAATATATCACACATTTATTTATTTTTAGCTCACTGTTTGTATTCAATCATGACAGCAAGTAGAAATGGAATGTTTGCGAAGGGAAGAGCCAGGATTCTGAACAGGAAGAGATTGGAAAGGAAGTGACAGTTGTACTCTTAGGCCCCACCCATACTGCTGAGTTTTGGCACTTCTTGCTTGCCTTTGTTCTCTGTTGTGTTTCTGCTTTTTGATGTATTAGGCCTTTGGGTTACTTAGTTTGCAGTCATCTTTAACCTGTGTCTGAAACAGAGAGTGGTCGATTTAGCCATTCCAGATAAATAACTTTTGTTGATCTCCTTTGTGTTCCAGCCACAGAAACCTCTCAGTATGAAGTGTAACTGTGAACGACCCAATTCCTGCATCTTGTGTGACTGTAAGGCCTCTGTCCAGACCATAGACCCAGAGACAATGTCTTTAGAGGAGCGGGTAGCTCTGCTGGACTCAGGCTTCCATCCCATTCTGTCATTTTCCCATGGTGAGTAAAATGATAAACAGCCTCTTCATGTGGAATGAAGAACCTTCCTGTTTAGGAGGCTTTCCTTCATTCTACTAGCATGAGCTGAGTCTTTGCCATCATATCTCAGTGGAGGTATTGGCACTGCTTTCTTCTGCCATATTTGTAGAGGCTGAATTTCTGTAACGTAGAACAGAGTTTCCTTTTATTTTGCTTGATATTTCCATGGAGGACAGCTTCTCTAAAGAATTAACACACCGCCTTCTACATGATTTAAGAGAATCATGTACAAAGATTACTAGAAAGCAAAAGTTGGGAAATCTGCTAAAGCAATAAAAGCAGTGTGCTGCCATTATTTTGTAAGTACCAGAGGTGGTGTTTTTGCAAGATGACCAGTGGCACTGAGTTTATTTCAGTGATTCTTTAGTCACATTTCTTTGTATAAATTCTGGTGTGTTATATTGTGATTCTCTCATTGGTAAAAGTATCACTCAAACATTTCCCTCCCTATCATTCATTTCAAACATGGGTGGCTAACTTGTGGCCTTTCAAATTTTGTTGCTGTTTGTTATTCATTCATTTATATAATGTCCAGATGCTATTGGACCGTTGGACATGGGAGCTGGGGCTGATGGGAGTTGGAATCCCAACAGCATCTAGAGGCCACAGGTTAGCCATCCCTGGTTTAAAGTGAGTCAGACCTTGCTGATAAAAGCCAAATCTGTGAAGATCCACACTTAACCTTGCTGACCGTAGTTTACTGAGCGTGCAGGATTCCTGTGCTATGACATATGACAAGCCTTAGTCATCTACTTTTTGTTAATATCGAAATGGATTGTGTTTATCTAGGGCTGGGCGATACCTGTTTTTCAACATCGCGATATATCACCTGCTAAACATCGTGATAAAACGATATATCACAATGTCTGAAATAAGGGTGGAGCTATGTAGAAGGATTGGCTGGCTTCACAGTTTTTCCACTGTTGTGATTTTTGCAAAGCACACATACACACAGAGAGAGAGAATTCACAGCATTTCCAGGTCAAAAATGATTAAACAGATCCCAAAATATAGACTTGAATCTGGTTTTGGACAATACATCAATATATTGCCCAGCCATGTCAGTATGGTTTGGGAGTCAAATGTAATTCAGGAAAGCCAATAATACCAAATGGACGGTATTGAGCTTGGCACCAGTTGCAAGTACAAAGACAATAAATCATGCCTTCACTGAGATCTTTCCCTTTTTAAGTAAGATAATATAGTTGCACACAAAGCATCAGGGTCAAAAATACCCCACAATGTAAAGTACATAAACCTACAAGAACAGTATGTGAAATCTAACCGATCCCATCTTTTTTAAAAAACCTGAAGCAAAATATTGTACCATTAATATGCATGTACTATAATTATCGGAAGTATTCAGTGCAATTATCATGATTTGTGAATTATTTGTAACAATCACAGGATATAAATTTGAGTAACGAATAATAACAAGTGTGGGTTAACTTGTTTTCTTCTGCTAATAGGCAACCCTCTTCATTTACACTTTGAAGCCTTGCTGAGAGAGGACCACAGGTTGAGTCATAAACTCAAGACTCTCAAGATACCCCAGTGGGGTTTGAAAGACCTTACCAACAACATTTGTTCATCATCTCTCTCTGCATCTGGTAAATTATATGCAATATAAGAGAAGCATTATTTTAGCTCTTGGTCTGAGTTCCCATTAAAGGTGCTACATTCTGTCTGAGGAAAAAAATCATCTACTGTATGGGCAGAATCAAACCAAAGGATCATCAGGTCCATTTGTTTCCAAGAGTGGCCACTGACAGGAGCCTGAAAGAGGTGGATATAGCATGTTTTTTGTCCCCAGTATCTGAAACCAGGGGTCTATTGACTCTGTCCAGGGGAGTTCTGCTTATATCTATCAGTAGCTATTGGTCATGATAGCAGTCCTCCATGAACTTGCCCGATGGTTTTTAAAAGCATCTAAATGGTCAGCTTCTCATGTATCAGAGAATCTCCTAAGTTCATTATTCATTATCTAAATGGAGTTTTTCCTTTCCCCTCTCCTAAAATGATTGTGTTAATTTTATTGGATGAACACAAGTTTGTTTGTTTTTTAACAGTAGGGTTGTTGGTGGTTTAGGTAGGACATGTACAAAATGGGGGCACCGGGAGCAATATTTTAGGGTAACATATATATTGATACACTTGTGGTTCACTCCCACTTGATGTTGCTCCTCCAGTCAAGCTACATTAAAACAATAACAGGTAAACTATTTCCAGAAAGTACAGCAGAAAAAATGAACTCCCATCTGCCTTGTGGTTAAGCAGAAGTTGCGGAGTTAGTATATCCTCTTAATTTCCTGTTTTCATTACCAGGTCCTCTGCTGAAAGGATCGGCCAGTCGCAGCTTCTTTGTTCCTAGCCCTCAGACCTACAAACCTAGTTCTTTACATCATGTGCCATCTCTGTGCTTTGAAAATACACCTGCCCCTCACTCCAACCAAGTCCCTGGCAATTCCATGACTGCTAGCAGCTCGACGTTGGTGAGTTGGAACATAGTCCCTTTGGCAAACAGAAATGCAAAGAGGAAATAAAGAATGAGTGTTGCTGGGTGACTTCGCTTTAAACTTAAGCCTCTTTCATCTTTCCCCTGAGCGAGGCGTGTTTGGGAGTGCAAAACGTTTTTTAAATGATGCACTGTTCTCTTAACCTTGAATTGTCTCCTAACTCATTTGCTATGCTGTTTCAAGCATATCTCCTGGTGGCTTTTTTCGTTTTCTTTTAGGAATATTATTGGTTAGATATGCAGACTACTACACTAAAAAGAACAAAAAAACATTGCTGGGTTTTTTCAAAAGAAAAAGGAAGCCTTGAAGGTTGAATAAAATGTACCATGGAAATAGAGGCAAAAGACTATCCACTTATCCCCTTTTCATTTTTGTTTTGGGCAGAACATTCCTGTGTCCTTCAGCTTCTTGTCTTGGGTGTTTTTCTATATACTACTTCACCCTTTTTCATCCTGAGGATGTTCGCTCTCTTTGTATTTTAAAAAGCCTTAAGCTGTATTTCAGATGGCTTCTGTGTTTATCAATAAACAGCCTGACTGTGATTATATGGTTACCTCTTGCCCTGTTGGAAGGACCTCAGTAACCATATCTCAGGCTAATAGTGTTGTATTCCATGGTGGCTGAAATGCCTTTGGAGTTTTGCCTGGAAAACTTCATCCCCTAGCCCAGGCTTCCTCAACCTCGGCCCTCCAGATGTTTTGAGACTACAGTTCCCATCATCCCTGACCACTGGTCCTGCTAGCTAGGGATCATGGGAGTTGTAGGCGAAAAACATCTGGAGGGTCGAGGTTGAGGAAGCCTGCCCTAGCACCACCCTGTCAAGATACTTTCCCCATCCCATTCTGTGCTCTGTAGCACATTCAGTGTTAGGTGGCTGCTCATTATTCATGTTTTAAGATGTGTCCATTTTTTAAGATCTTTCCATTGGCATGCTCAAGGCAGCTAAGAGCAACCGCTACACAGAGCAGTTGCAGCAAATCAATGCAAAAATGTGGCCCGCCTAAGAGTCCTTTTATTCAGGCAAGATTGATTCTGCATGGAGCATTGGGCCAATAATAGGAGGTGCTGTTGTAGGCATATCAGTGCTGACCTAGAGCTCAGATTTGTTGCAGCTGCTTAGGTCACACCAGCATAGTCTCACAGCACACAGAGAGATGTTGAAACAGCTGCTAGACTCTATATTTGCCTGTGTGGACATTTAGACACCATTGGTTAACCAGCTGTGGGGTGCTTGTACTTGATGTGTTGGGAGGAAATGCGAATGACAGTACAGTGGTGCCTCGCAAGACGAAAAGAATCCGTTCCGCGAGTCTCTTCGTCTTGCGGTTTTTTCGTCTTGCGAAGCAAGCCCATTAGCGGATTAGCGCTATTAGCGGCTTAGCGGATCAGCTGATAAGCGGTTTAGCGGCTTAGCGGATCAGCTGATAAGCGGCTTAGCGGATCAGCTGTTAAGCGGCTTAGCGGATCAGCTGATAAGCGGCTTGGGAAAAAGGGGGGGAGGAGGAAAAAAACCCGCAGGAACTCGCAAGACATTTTCGTCTTGCGAAGCAAGCCCATAGGAAATTCGTTTTGCGAAGCCCCTCCAAAACGGAAAACCCTTTCGTCTAGCGGGTTTTCAGTCTTGCGAGGCATTCATCTTGCGGGGCACCGCTGTACTATGTTTTTGTATTCTTTTCTGATGATCCTTGTTTGGTTTCAGCAGCCTGCCAAGAAGAAGAAGGTGGAATGTTCCTATGACATCAACAATATAGTGATCCCCATGTCAATGGCTGCAGCTACACGGGTGGAGAAGCTACAGTATAAAGAGATTTTGACACCAAGGTGGGTTCACCTGGAGGCTCTTCAGATTTAAACAACAGCTGGAGCTTGTTGATTTAGACATAAGAGCATTGTTTTTCATAATTTTTGCAAGAAATCCAGTTGTCCTTTTGTAAGAGTAAACGTACAGCACGCCATGCCAAATGGCGTTTTGCTAGTCAAGGAGAGGGCTGAGTTAACAACAACTCCTCCTCAAGTTGTCACATCAACACGCTCCTTTCTAAAGTGCCCTGAGGCACGGTGGCAGTTTCCTAACTGTACCTCCTGGTGAAGCGTTAGCTGTATTTCCAAGTGTGGAGGAACTTAAAATACCATGAACTGGCCAAACACTCAGTGGCTGAATTGTGTATTACAGCAGGACCGGGGTGTCCTGGAATCCTAACTCCCATTATCTGCAGCCAGTGTAGCCAGTTGGCAGGGATGATGGGAATTGTGGTCCAGAAATATCCATCTAGAGCTTCACAGGTTACTCGTACCTGACCCTAAAGCACATCTTCATCCACTGCCAACACACTTGTTTCCTTTTAAAGTTATTTTGCAGCTGTGGAGCAGTTTTCTAGCCCTCATGGCTCTTGAGGAATATTGGGTGCAAGCAATGTATGTTTGCTTCCACAGGATGGAGGGTTAGAAACTTGCTTTTAAACACACACACGAGCGCATGCACGCACGACCTTTTTCTGCCATATAGCACACAAGGCAGTTTCCCCAATAATTATATAACCCCGCCCCCCTAAATCCATTTGTGCTACACAGTCAATAGCAGAGGCAAGGTTGAAGGTGATTGAGTTCTGTACTGTACAGTCGTACCTTGATTCTTGAACGCCTTGGTTCTCTTACGTTTTGGCTCCTGAACTCCAAAAACCCAGAAGTCCACTTGAGTGCAGGAAGCTCCTGCATCCAATTGGAAGCCGCACCTTGGTTTTCAAATGGTTTCGGGAGTTGAACAGACTCCCAGAACGGATGAAGTTTGAGAACCAAGGTTCCACTGTACATCAATGTATGTTTTAAGAGTGGAATTGAAGAATCCCTGTAGCCATGAATAAGGGATGGGTTTATTTCCTGGTGCCGGAGGATGGTGTGTGCGTTTACTCTGCTTCTGTGCATCCCACCTTGTCGTCATCCCCCGCCCTATTCCAGCAGTAGATATTTAGCAGGTCCACTTGCTTATGAGAAAGGTGAAACCTCCATGGTTTTTAGGATTTGCACAAGTGAGCACTAACTAGGCATAGCCTGTTTTGACACCTCCGTTGGCGATTTTTTGGAGAAGGTATTTGGCTTCAGAATGTGGCATTGCCTCAGTGTCTACTGGTGAGGAAGCAGCAGCACCATAGCAAGCCAAGCCCTGGAGTACACTTTTGGTTGATGCAGTTGTTTGCAGTATGTGCAGAACTTACCCTAACCCCGAGTCATTTTCTTCCTGCAGCTGGAGAATGGTGGATCTCAAAGAGCTCAAGACCTCAGGAGAAGTAGATTCAGAGGTGAGGAGGAACAGATCTGGTCATTATCTCATGCCTCAAGCAGTGCATCTGTCTAACTAGGCTTGCACGGACCAGGGCTTCTCTTGCCTTGTATTTACTGTGTAGAGCTTCACTTTACATAGAATTGACTCCCTTGAGTGACAGACCACCATTCTTACCTTGCTTATCCTGCCAGCAGTCAGTATATACATTTTGTGTCTTGAACCAATCAGTCATCAAAGCAAACACATACTCCTTTTGGTTTGTTCTCATTCAAGACTGCAAGGCTGAATAACACTGCCATGGAGAGTAAAACCTATTTTGTGTGAGAAAATCTCCATTCTTGTGTATCCAAAATGTTGTATACACATATTCCATAAATTTAGTTATTAAGGTGCAGAATTGGTTCTGTTTTTGGACAAAATTAATGTACTTTATTTGGTAGCCACGTTTACCAAAACAGTCCTATCTACTTGTGTACACCTGTGATGTTCTAGCAACTGTGGAAAGGGGGAAACTGTACTGTTATTAAACTCTTGCACTGCTGGGCCTGTACAGATTATGTGGTTATTTTTCCTGTGTATCTTGGGTGGGTGGAGAGTATCAATTTAGAAACAGCTTTGATTCTCTTGAATGTGTCAAAAATAACTTTCTTTTGTCCTAGCTGGAAGATATTTCTGATGAGACATATCTGAACCATCACCAAAAATATGAAGAGCTGGAAAGAGCCCGCTGGGATTCCTGGGCAGGAAGCATTTCCCACAGGCGAGGGAACAGGTATCCTAACATTTGCTGCTAGCTGTGTGTTGTGGAGTAGTTCTCTTCCCAAGTCAGATTATATTCAAAACTTTGTTTCCTGCGTACCGTATTTTTCGCCCCATAAGACGCACCGGCCCATAAGACGCACCTAGATTTTAGGGGGGGAAATAAAGGAAAAAATTTTTATTTCCCCCCCAGGTGCGCTGCGCTACACCAGGAGCTTGGGGCATGCGGAGCTCAGCGCGCCCCAAGCTTCTGCGTGCCGGCAAGGTCTCCGCTAGCGTGGGAGAGCCGGGCGCCTCTCCCAGGGCTAGCGGACCCCTGCGCTAATCCAGAAGCTTGGGGCGTGCTGAGGTCAGCGCGCCCCAAGCTTCTGCATGCCGGCAAGCAGTCCGCTGCCGCCCCAAGCCTCCCGCACCCGGCAGGAGGTCCCGCCGGGTGCGCAAGGCTTGGGGCGGCAGCGGACTGCTTGCGCGCACCTAGAAGCTTGGGGCGTGCTGAGGTCAGAGCGCCCCAAGCTTCTGCATGCCGGCAAGCAGTCCGCTGCCGCCCCAAGCCTCCCGCACCCGGCGGGACCTCCTGCCGGGTGCGCAAGGCTTGCAGACACTCGCACGAAGCAGGGGGAGCCCTCCAGAGGGCTCCCCGTGCTTCGGGCGACAGGCTGCCGCCCCAAGCCTCGCGCACCCGGTGGGACCTCCTGCCGGGCGCGCGAGGCTTGCAGGCATTCGCCCCATAAGACGCACCCCGATTTCCCCTTCATTTTTGGAGGGGAAAAAGTGCGTCTTATGGGGCGAAAAATACGGTAACTTGTGAGCAAAGCATTAATGAAGAAGTCAGTACAGTGAACTGTGGTTGGGTGGATTAGGAGTTTTGCATTGAGCCTTAGTAGACAAGATTTAAGTTTCTCCTTAGCTAGGAAATAATTTGATAGCTTTGGGTCCGTTCACCCCACCCCCCCCACATATCCCGCCTAACTGTTGACAGGTTTGAAATAACGAATGAATAAGCTTTTGTTAAGGGTGCTCCAAAAGTATGCAAGCGGGCTTGGAAGCAGCTGTGGAATTTCCCTTATAATAGAGATTTATCATATTTTGAGCCTCTGTGTTTTCAGAAATTAATGGAGTAAGAGCAGGTAGGAAGAGAATTGGCTTCCATGAAGATTTGGAAGCATCTTAACAGCATAACAGGATGAATGAAATCACACACACCCCTCTGTCTGTAGGAATAACTTACCATTGGATCTCATTTTAATTTCAGAGCCTTAGTAAACTCTGAGGACTAGAATTATTGCAGTATGTGGCAGCTAAGATCTCTGTATTAAGCCACATTCCCTTGCTTAAACCAGGCAGAATCTCTCCAGTAGTTTAGCCTCATTGTCAAATCCATGAGTAGAATTATTGCAAGAGTGAGAGTGCTGGCTGTAAATATGGCAGTGAAAAGTCAAGTAGACTCTCTTCCCCCACCCCGCCTGCTCCTGTTGTTTTTAAAGAGTGCGCAGTATGGGTGAAGAGTTCATTTTGAAATTCTGCATGATACCTTGGCTATAGACCTCTCTGCTTCTGAGCTTGCACTTCTTTGAGTCTTACAGTTCTCACATGTAACAGTTGTCCTCACAGTGTGGCTTCACATTGGCAGCGTGATTGTTTTTTTGTGGCGTGTTTTTCTTTTAGGAGCTCTAACAGAGCAGATGGCCGATGGATTCCTCAGCCGGGCTCTCCAGATGCCACGTCACATAATCTTAACCATCTCCAGTATGCAAATTCTCCCATGGGGTCTCTCAGCCCAGAACTGTCCAATGTTCTGCAGCCCCTTCTCATAAAGGGCAGGGGCAGAAACAGTCTGTCCTTTAGTGAAGACACAAGTTTCTCCTTCTCAGAAATGGACGAAGATACTCAGGTGAGGACCTGTGTTTCTACTTGGAGAGCTCGTATACAGCCTGTTTACTTGGCAAACCATTCATATTCGAAGCTTTTCCGTCATCTTCATTGCCCACCATGGTCGCTCTTTCAGAGTATAAAATGATGTCACCATCTTGGATTTGCCACGAAAGACAAGAGAATACAATTGAAGAATTGCTCACAAGCATTTCTGGGGCTGAAGGGGATGCAAATAAACCTTCTGTATTTGGACTTTGAATGTATCATTGCAGTGGATTGTTTGCATTTGTGTGCTGTGGGTGGGAAACAGAAGTTAAACCTTGTAACCTTACTTCCAGAAAGGTGTCACAATAATTGGGTTGTTATGCCAAGCCATAGTTTTTACCTCTGAACCTATATTGGTTCATAAACCATGGTTTGTAAAGGCAGCCAAACAAGGGTATTGAAACTAGTTTGCAAACTATGTTGTCTTTGATCTTACCACAGTTAAGGAGGCACAGCTAAGATAGTTAAGGCACCTACTGTGTCTATCTGTGCCCCACTGAAATAGGAGCAAGCCAATGAAGCTGAATGTTAAGCAGATGAAGAATGACAGCTGACATGCATCTCTAAAGCACGGTTTGCTTAAATGTTTATTCTATAGCGTGGCCTTCTAATTGTGTTTAGCATGATATATGAGCTGAACACCTTGACATCTTGTTGCCAGTGACTTAAAACAGCTTCTCATTCCGTGGAAGGCATCATATTTATCAAGATAAAGAAAGAGGCATATATAAACTAGACCTATGAATAAGGGTTGAGAGGATGATTACTGTTGATTTTGTTGTTCCTTCAAGAGAAAAGCTGCTCCTCTGTTTTTTAATCTCACCCAAGCAAGATGGAAGCATGTGTAATCTCTCTCTTTCTCGCGCCTCCTTCTCAAATGACAATAATATATTCCATTCCGTTAACGCTGCTGCTCTTTCTCTCTGTCGTAGAACGTCCAGCCGTGGGAGCCCCGCACATTCCCCCTTTCCGACACAGAGTATAAGGCGCTTCAGGACCCACCGTGCGAAGCTCCTGGCAAGCAGACAAGTACCATTCAGCAGTGGAACTCTAGGAGCAATCAGGGCTTGAGGACTAACAATATAAATTCCAGCGCTTCTAATCCTAGGGAGCCATTTGTATCCGGTTGGCAGGTGCAACCAGGCGTCAGCAAGCAGCAAGACGAGTTTGCAGGCCAGCCCTGCGTCCCGCCAGTGCTCATCAACAACAGATGAGCGTTTGGGCCCCATGATAACCCGTGGAAGAGTTGCACCCATACTCTATAGATTGGTATCACAGAGCTTGGCTGACGAGTTGGCCTAGCAAGGCAGTGGCAGCAGAGAGCACTGCTGTGCCTGGAGCAGAGGTCCAGCTGTGAACTTGGAGCTCCTGCTCCCCTAGATCAGTACGGGCTGGACAGGCAGCAGCAGCAGCAGAGGCAAGGTGCCGGGCCTCCCTAGCGTGGTAAGGGGGGGGGAGGCATCCAGGAAAGCCCAGTTGCAGGTTGTTTCTGGGCAGAAGAACACTTGCGCCTCGCTGGCAAGGTTAGGTGCTGGTGCCACAAGTGCAGCAGCCCAAGGTGTAACCCAAAAAGGGAGCAGCAGAGAGGATGGAAGACACAGCAAAAGAAGGGGGAGGCTGAGCTGTTTCAATTTGGATGTCTGTTACTCCGGCAACACTTCTTTGAAAGGGTGCCAGTCAGTTGAATATGTAGTCCTCATGAGGTTTTTATGCCACTTTTGGGGGCAGGAGTAAAGTATCGATTGTGGAAACTCACTCGCACAGATCACAGGCTTTGTCCCGGTGCCGCAGGTGGCAGCAAGGGATATAACCAAGGGGTAGTTGGTGTGTGTGTGTGTGTGTGTGTGTGTGCGCGCGCGCTGAATAAATGCCTGTAGGGGAGGACAGATGCTTCCCCTACGATTTTTTCATAATGGTTTTTAATTTTTAAATGTAGTTCTGAAATCACTGATTCTCTAACATGCAAATCATGTTTTCTTGGCCTTGCAGAAATGCTATTGTTGCTAATAATAAACAATAAATCATGATAAAGCTTGTTTGTTTTTTTACACTTCCTTCAGAGAAACTGTAAATCTTGTTCATTGTTTGGGATGTTCTAATTTATCTCCCAGCACATGAAATAAAACGTGACAGGTTGGATGTCTTGGGTGGCCGTTTTGTTGTTGTTGTCCTCCTGATTAAGGATCTGGTCGTTAAAAAATGGGATTGAACTTCATAATATTTTAATCACCCAGGTAGTTTGATTTACCTTTTGAAATCCGTTCTCTGATGGAATAGGTGTGTGTCTTTAAACAAAGCTGGCGAGGATTCAGTTTCGCCTCCAGTAGAAAGGGATTTCCATTCTACTCAATAACCTACAATCCGTTTTCTTGAATTCCATGGCATTTCGCTTGTGACGCTTCATCAGGATTAGCTAAGTGAACTTGCTACTGAAAGGTTTGCCTAGAGGGAGGCAGCATTCAAGGAGGCAGTGCAGGGCGGTTGTCAAAGTTAGAGCAACTTCAACTTCAAGGAGTTTGGTAATGTCTCACTTCTCTAAGTTTTTTTTTTTTTTTACAACAACCAAATCCACCCAATCATACTTGCCCCCCCCCAAAGTTTGGATCTAGCGAAGCTACCGCCAGCACTGTCTAGTAGGCACACACTTTGTGTCGTTCTGTATGTAGACTCCCTTCTGTCATTTTGGCATCTTCATATTTGTGCTCTGTTTATAACTTGAGTCATGAAAGGCTTATGTGCCAGGAATGACTTCACAGCATGTTGTGCAAAAATCCTGTGAAAACAGGAGAAAAAAATAAAGCTAGTGGCTCTTACAAACACAGCAGCAAAGTCTTTTTCCTTTGCATAAACTCGCATTTGTTTTTCGGGTCATCTTGCCTTGGGTTGAGCACAGCTGAGAAAAGTCAACGAGCATAATATGTTTCATGCAAAGGTTTTCAAGAGTTCTGGTGAGAACCTCTCCAGGTCTTGTGAAAAGCAAACAATGAGAATAACAAAGAAAAGGTAGCCTAGCAGGTAGAACTTCCTCTTGTCGTAGCCGTGGAGTTGCATAATTTACTGGAAAAAGCAGGTGTGGAACACCCCCCATGTAAACGCCATTTCACAGAAGTAAATATTTTAAAACTCCTCATACCAGGTGAGACACACACATTGGTGTGGAAAGGACACAGATGATAACAGGCATTATTATTATTACATTTATTTATATTCTGCTCCCCCCCCCCAAAAAAAAACACAACCTAAGGACTCAAGGAAGCTTGCAGAGAAAAATATAAAAACACAGATAAACTAGAGAATCTAAAAACAGAAAAGGAGTATCAATAGAAAGTTAAGCTGAATTTTAATCTTTTGTATGTTTTAAAATATTACAATTTTTAATTGATTTTTATTGTTTTATCTTCTTTTAAACCACTTTGAGGATTTCTTTTTACAGGCAAGACATACTTTTATGAAATTAAAGACCAATAGAATTAAAGTCACATGTACATAAATTATATAAAAATACAGATACTAAGAATAAAAACCTCACAGCACTAGTGCTTTTCCTTTAAAACAGCCAGTTCCTAAAGGCCTGTTGGAATGAAAAGGTCTTTGCATGCCAGAGGGAGCCAGTCTTAACTTCTCTAGGAAGGGACTTGCAGGCCCTCTTCCTATGTCACCTGCTTGTGATGGTGGTTGAACTGAGAGAAGCCTCACTCACCAAAGATCTCTGGGCCCCTGGACAGGTTTGTACGGGAGAATATGGTCTTTGACATAGCCTGGGCCTAAGCCATGTGGGGTTTTATAGGTTATAACCAGCACTGTGAGTTGTGCTCTGAAACAGACTGCTAGCCAGTCTGCTCCCTAAAACCAGCCCCATTCCAGAGTCTGGCTGCAGCTCTTTGAGCCAGTTGGAAGTTTCTGAGCACTTTCCAAAGGCAGCCTTGAACAGAGCCTGTCTTACCCAGCCCTGCTGCATTTTTAATCTTCCTCGCAACTCTTGCGTATTTAAAAGCATTTCACCCCGCTCTGCAGCCAAAAGAAAGCCCCTGTCAGGTGTGCGTGCAGGAGCCAGGCACTGTGACCAATAGGACTTTGCAGGACTGGGGCCTTCCTAAGTTTGTTCTGGAGAGGCAAGGAACGGCCACACAGGTGAGGCCGCTTGGTAACTCACAGCACCTGGTGGCAAGAGCCGGGAAGGGATATAAAGTCAGCATTACCCTTCGGCTCTTTGCCACAGCAACACGTTCCCTGCCTTGCTGCGTTTGACTCCTTGCTTCTTGATCCTCGGATCCCTGACCTCATGACTCCTTGCTTTTTGATTCTCGGGCCCCTGACTTCGTGACTCCTTGCTTCCTGACCCTCGGACCCTTGGCTTCTTGACTCCTGGCTCTCTGACCCTTGGACTCGGTTTTCTGACTCCTGGCTTCCTGCTCCCATCCCGTCATCTTGCCCTCCCCCCCCCCATCCCTACGTCCCCAGCTGGGACTTCGATTGCCCATGTACCATGGCAGTCCCCAAAGCAGTTTGCAAATACCAGAGATTTCCTTCACCCAGGAAGTGGGACGTAAAAACCTCCTGGATCGGGTCAGTGGCTCTCTTGTGCAGCATCCTGTTCTCACAGTGGCTAAACAGAAGCTTGTGAGAAACCTGCAAGCAGAACTTCAGCATGAGAACACACTCTCCACACTCTGGTTTCCAGCAACCGGGATTTGAAAACATTAGTGCCTCCGGCTGGAAGCAGAAGTGAACTCAAGACACCTTCCAGAGTTCTTGCAGTGAACTGGAATGGAAATGCTAGAGGGTGAGCCCAAAGCTGCAGGTTTTTCAGTGGAAGAAGCCCTGCAACTCCATCTCCCTCTTACACGCTGATGGAATGGCTGCCGTTTCCTTTTCTGCTCATCAGCCCACATTTCTTGTTTCAGCCCTGCCTCCTTAGCACGCCCAGGTTAGTCCGTGGTGCGGAGGCAACTGCAAGAACTTGGAAGTCACCCTTAACTACTAAGGCGGTAGTTTTCCTGTGTTTTCCCTTTTCAAAGCTAATTCCTGGTGGTCTCTTATTAATCAAGTAGTGATAACGTCGTCTCCCCTATAACACTTAAGTTCTGTACACAAGCAGAATTGGCAGATGAATCTGGAGTCTGGCAGATGAATTGTTCTGTCTTAAAGATTCAGGTTGGTAGCCGTGTTGGTCTGACGCAGTCAAAATAAATAAAAAAATTGTCCAGTAGCACCTGAGAGACCAACTAAGTTTGTTCTGGGTATAAGCTTTCGTGGTATCTGAAGAAGTGTGCATGCACCCGAAAGCTTATACCCAGAACAAACTTAGTTGGTCTCTAAGGTGCTACTGGACAATTATTTTATTTTATTTTGTCTTAAAAGTTAGGAGCATAAAAGCTGTGTATCCAGCTTCGTCTCCACTGACTGACAGCAACTCTGGCATTTCTGTTCTTCCATCAGATGTCAAAGAGATAAATAATTACCTGACATTCAGAAGACATCTTAAGGCAGCCCTGTTCAGGGAAGTTTTTAATATGTAACACTGTACTGTTTTTAACACTGATTGGGAGCCGCCCAGAGTGGCTGGGGAAACTCAGCCAGATGGGCGGGGTATAAATAATAAATTATTATTATTATTATTATTATTAGGTGGGTGCTATTTCCCAGCCCTGTGCTTGGGATTGAACCTGGGACTTTATCCACACAAAGCAGTACCACTGAGCTGTGGCTCAGCTTCAAGAGCTTCTAACTTTCCGCTCTAGCCTTCTCAGTGCCATAGGAAACTCCTTTTTAGGAGTCTGACCTTTGAACCACCCAGTTCTGTGTTGTCTGTGACTGCCAGCAGCTCTCCAGGGGACACTCCCAGTCCTGTCAGAAAATGCTATTAATGACTGAATTGGGTCCTTTACCACTGAGTTACCCCCCTATTATTTTGTATCTTTCGAGCATTTGTACCCTGCTGTCAGCCAAAAGGGCTACACTCAATGAAAACGTAGTCTCTGTCCGTGGGTTTATGATCTAAGAAAACACATCACATAAAAGGCAAGGAACAAGGAAGGCGGGGGATGACGATCCTCCAGGCACCCATTTCTTTCTTTTTTTTAATCTTTATTAGTTTTCCAGACTTCAAATACATATTATATTACATTATACATTTAGTTTACTCCTATGAGCTGACTTCCCTCCTTCCTTCTTGACTTCTTTATGTCGCTTCTAATTTTTTCTCAGTCTTTATGCATTCTATATATTGTTCTGCTTATGCATTTGTCCATAGATTGTAAGTAAATAAGCCCTTCTATATATACAGTTCTTGTTGTCTATCTATATATTATTTGCAGCTACCATTGGTTACTTTAATTACATTGTACTTATTATTATTATTCCAATGAAAGTATTTATATTACACATTATGAGCTTTATTTCGATTCTACTGGTTTCTCTGTTTCACACAAATCTTTTTGAAATGATTCATCGCCCTGTTGTCGGATTTTCCCAGGCCCCCATTTCTCGCGAGTTGTTCCTGTATTGACCAGCTGGCAGCTCAGGGGCAGGAGGCGCCTGATGGAGCTGGGCTTTCGGCAAAGCTGATGGAGCGAGCCTTCTGCAGCCTCTCTCTCCTGCTGTTGTTCTTGCTCCTTCTGCATAATGCAAAATTGCACGCTCAATTAACTCCATATTCAACTAGGCGCAACAGATCCGAATAATTGCGGGGGATCCCTGGCGCCAAACCCTGCTGCTGCTGCTGCTGCTGCTTCCTTCCTGCCAGGCTCGGGCTGCTTCTTTTCCAGGGTTGGGGGATCGGCTTTCCCTGCCAGCGAGGCTTTGCCCGCCTGCTGCTCCAGCTCCCGCCACGCTGCTCCGCCCGGCAGCGACCAGAACAAGGGCCGCTCAGCGCGCAGGCGCACAGCTTTTCCCGGCACGCCTGCGCAGAGAGGCGGTGGGAAAAGCGCTCCAGCCTCGCCCATGCGCACATCCTCCAGGAGGCGTGGCCCGCCCCCACCTGGCGCCTGCGCGGAGAGGGCGTCGCCAGGGGGGCGGCCGTATCAACGGCCCTTGGTGCGCATGCGCCCGGCCAGCACTCCCGCCTCCTGAGCCAGCGCGAGGAGCCGGCGTCCCGCGCGCACGCGGGCGGGCGGGGAAGGCGCCGCGTGAGGCAAGAGCGAGGGGGAGGCTGGTCCGCTGCGCGTGCGCGCGGGAGAGTGGCGGCGGTGTGGCAGCCGCCGCCGCGGCGTCCCGCGGGCTCTGCGCATGCGCGGGGCCAAGAGAGTGGGAGGCGTCGGGCCCCGGCGGCGGAGGAGGCGCGGAAGGCCGGGAAGGACAATGGCGGCGGCGGCGGCGGCGGCCGCCTCAGCAGCAGCCGTGCCTGCAGGCGGCGGCGGCGGCGGCGTCCTGGGGTCGGCGGCGGGGGGCGCGCCCGGCTCGGGGGTCTCCTCCGCCGCCCCGTTGTCGGCGTCGCGGCGCAAGGACGGCGGCCCCTCGGGGAAGTTCTGGGAGAGCCCCGACACCGTCTCTCAGCTGGACGCCGCGCGGGCCTGGCTCGGCAAGCACTGCAAGAAGGTGAGGAGGCCCAGGACCAGGCCCCGGCAGCGGCGTCGCCTGAGGAGAAAGAGGCCTCGCCTTCTTCCCCTCAGGGGGCCTCGCCGCCTCCCCTCCCTCTTTCTCCTCACGGGCCCCTTGCCTTCCCTCGGCGAGGGAGGGAGGGAGGGAGGGCGGGGCCTCGGGGGGGAAGCCGCCCCTCCCCCTCCCATCCCTGGCACCGGACCCTCTGCCCGAGGGAGCCTCCCTCTGGCGGGGCTGGCGGAGAGGGGGCATGACAAAGGGAGGCGACTTGAGTGCCAAAAACAAAACAAACCCCAAGATGGGAGGTGATCTGGGGGGGGGGGCTTTGAAGTGCTGCAGAAGTCAGCGGGGTTTACTCCCGAGTAAGGGTGTGCAGAATGTGGAGGGGGGAAGCCGGGTGGGGACTCAAAGGGGGCCAGGTGTAGGCGAGGGAAATGAAGAGCGACACTGGGATGTGAGGGATGGGCGTCCTCTCTGGAGGGTTGTTTCCCATTATAAAGAGTATTTGAGGGGTGGATCAACAGGACTTCAGCCAGCCGACTTCCTTTGGGACTAATGGGGTGCATGTAAACACGCTTGTGCAGGTTGCATTTTGCAATAAACAGGTGCTGAATTGTTGGCAGGCGGAAGGGTGACCCTTTTCGGGTCATGTGGTGTGTGTTTATCTTGTGAATGTAGATGTTTACATACAGAATGAGTATTGGAGGGGAGGAGGGTCATTGGTTTGTTCTTGTTTTCATTATATATTCTGTATTTTTTTCTCTTGTGTTTTTGTGCTGTGAGCTTCCCTGAGACCTGCAAATGAAGGGTGGCGTGCAAATTCAATAAATGAATAGGGGGGGTGGCTTAAGAGAGAAAGGAACTGAATGGAGTGTAATCCTGAGAATAGTTGGGGGCAGGGACCTAGGCTCCTTGTCTCCTGAGAATGGTAGTTTAAAAGGGGAGTGGCTTGTGCAAATTGGTTCAGACTTGGTCAGGGTGTCCTGTTACCTACCTGGGTTTAGGGGAAAGAGGATAGCCTTTTCCAGCTGAATGGGAGCTCTTGTGTGAAGCGAAGGGGGCGGGCTCTGTGCGGAAGAGGCAAGGTCTTTGCTTTCCCTGGGAAGAGCTAACAAAGGGCCAGCTGCCTCTTCACCCTGCAGTTGTGGGGCTTGTTATGTTAAAGCTGTTCCTGCTTCAAATATCAGGTTGCTGTTATTCTTTATTTTCAGCTTTCCTGCAGGGTGGGCTATAAGAGATCAGAGGGATAATGTGTGGTGGAACAAAACGGGGGGAGCAAGGAGGTTGTCCATTTGTAAAGGTCCCTGGGGCACATGCTCAGTGTGGTCTTTTGTCCTAAGAGGACTTATGGGCCTAGATGTGTGAGCTGACAGAGTCATCAGTTTCATTTAAGTCTAGCTGAAGCTGTACAGTATTTGCGTTAATTTCTGAGGTGGTGATGAAACCGTGAAGTGTGTCCAAGGTCCTCTGTGTGTAGCCAAGCAATTACGTACCATGTGGAACTTTAAATATGGGCTTGTTTCCCCTTTTTATGAGATGTCTTGGCATAGTAAAAGGGATAATGTTCATAGCAGCATATAATCTCTGAGACAGTTAAAACATTATTAACATAGCAGTAAAAAGCATTATTGAAGTCTCAGAGGTTAGCAAATGAAACTGTTGGAAGTGTTCTTTAAAAGCATGAATGTAATAGATGAGGAAATAATTACAACCAATGCAGGAACCCAGGGCATAGATACAGAATTAAAACTACATTTACGTGTTTCCCTAGACCCAGAGAGATGTGATGGCTTTATTATTCCCTTTTTGAGGATGGAGCTTGGGAGGATGGTTGCCATCCAGCTCCATGCGTGGTTGGAAGAAGCAGATTACCGGGACCCATTTCACTCTTGTTTCAGGCCTAGTTTTGCCATTGAAGAAGCCTTGGTTGATGACCTGTGTTGGGAGAGGATTGACCCTCTTGGTTTTTCTCTCAGTGGCTTTTGATACTGTTCTCCATGGTATTCATCTGGAGTGGCACTGCTGGCTGTGTGTTGACGGCAGAGTGATATGGTGGTTCTGTTCTGTCTTATCCGTGTGGCAGTTTCCAGAGAGTGGCAGTGGGGGACTGCTGTGTGAGCCCATAGCAAGCCGGCTATGTGGTTCTGGGGCTCCTTCCTGACCCCCATGCCTTTTAACATCTGTATGAGTGGTTATCAGGGTAGGGTTGGAACAGAGTCTTTAGTATGCGGTTGACACCCAGCTCCTGTTTCTCTCTTAATCAGTTAAGGCTGTATAACTGCTCGATCGATGCTTTGAGGTAGAAATGCTTTGGTTGGGGGCCAGAAAACTGAAGTTAAACCCAATAAAACAGGTGCAGTGTCTTTGTAGCTCTTATGTCCAGGAATTGAGTAAGAGGCCTGTTCTGCATGGAGTTGCAATCCCCTTGAAGTGGCCAGGTGCAGACCTTGGGAGTAGTCCCAGATCTCTCTTTTTGTGGAAGCCAAAGTAGCATCAGTGGTATTTCTAACATCTACTGGTTCACCAACTACGGCCATTCCTGGTTCGGTATAGCCTGGCTGCAGTAGTCCTCACCCCCTCATTACAAGCGGAACTGATGCTGTATAAGATTGAACAGGTAGTGCCCTGGAGAACTCTGCTGGAGTAACTGTGCTGTAACTGTGGTGTCTACCTTTGTCCAAATCTGAGCCCCTTTATTCCTAAAGGACAGCACAACTTAGAGGAGGCTGCTAAAGATTTCAGAACAGTGCTTCGTGGGCCAAATGTCAAAAGGGCATTCATCACTCAGAAAAGCTCTGCTCAATGGCTGTTTGCAAACTCAGCAATGACAGAGAAGCAAGCTTTCTTTGTTGCTATCACTGCCACATGGTTAGTGTAGTAGTGCATTCTCACCCATCTTCATTTAGAGTCGAAGGTTGATGCCACCTGTGCGCTTGCTGTCAGTTCTGCTGCTTCAGTGTACACATGTCATTAGAGTACCAAGACAGCCCCATGGTAGACATGGATGCTGTGAAGTCCCAAGACAGCCACCCAGCTCCTGTCATCAGAAAGATGGCAGTCTCTTTCACCTTCCCTGTCTTCGACACTTAACTCCCCTGGTCCACCTCTAACAAAACACCAGGCAGCAGATAACATTCAAGCGGATAACAGTGTTGTAAAGTAAATAATTAATGCCAGGGGATATCAGACTAGGAGATGTTTGCAGTATAAAAATACCAGGCACAAATCACACCAGCTTTTACCTGGGATCAAAGAGGCACTCAGAATCACTGAGAACTCCCAAGTGCTTTGTCTCTGAAGTGCTGCACAGTGTCAGGTGCGATACACCTCCCCATCTCTTGCCAAAGGGCTCAGGCAGCCTTGCCAATAAGCCCACAGAAATTACTAACCTGCAGTTTTATTTTTTCTCATAAAGTGGTTGGCAGAGGCTGAACTCTTTTTATGAAGGAAAAGGGAGACTAGTAAGACTGACTTTGCTTCTGTGCAGAGTGCAGAGGAGGGAATTTCCCTTTGTTCCTAGCTCAGAAATTCAGGGAGATACCAGAGAGATTCAGTGAAGGTGGCACTTCGCTTGGCTTCCTTCATGCCCATGATAGAAATAAATACAACACTTCTTTGTCTCCAGCAGATGGCAGCCCAGTGCCCACTCACCTGTGTGTGATTATTCCACATCACCTGTGATAATGCAAGACTAGATGTGTGGGGAGGGTTAAGGTTTAGTGGGGACCATAAGCAATGCCTCCCTAGACCAAACTTTCAAATTTCTGTGAAGTACCATTTCTTTTACACATCCATCAGTGCACATGGTAGTTTACAGCATAAGTGAAAAAACTGGGTTGCTGTGCAAAGGAAGTGACTGCTTTGAAATTTGACAGTCAAGATGACAGAGGAAAGGGATGTGAGCGGCAATGGCACTTCAGGATACTGGCGAACAAATGTCAATACACAGACTTTGTTCCAATTGGGTATGAAGACGGGGTGTCAAGCAAAGGCTCCACGGAAAAAGGATTTTGAGGATCACTTTAATTTGTGAAATGTTCATACCAATGTGCATTTCTCTTACTGGTGCAAGCTCATGCATTTGAACAGTGGACAAAAATGTGAACGTAATCTTGGGGAGCAAATGGTTATCAGCTATGTCCACTGTTGGACGCTGTTTATAAGAAGTGCATGCAATATAAATAGGGTGCCCTTTAATGCCTGAGAGACTGGGACACGGGCGGCGCTATGGGTTAAACCACAGAGCCTAGGACTTGCCAATCAGAAGGTCGGCGGTTCGAATCCCCACGAAGGAGTGAGCTCCCATTGCTCTCTCCCTGCTCCTGCAAACCCAGCAATTCGAAAGTACACCAAAAAGTGCAAGTAGATAAATAGATACCGCTCTGGCGGGAAGGTAAACAGTGTTTCCGTGCGCTGCTCTGGTTCGCCAGAAGCTGCTTATTCATGCTGGCCACATGGCCTGGAAGCTGTACGCCGGCTCCCTCGGCCAGTAAAGTGAGATGAGCGCCGCAACCCCAGAGTCGGTCACAACTAAACCTAATGGTCAGGGGTCCCTTTACCTTTACTAATGCCTGAGAGATGCCCAGAGTGGCTGGGGCAACCCACTCAGATGAGTGGGGTACAAATTATTATTATTATTATTATTAGTAGTAGTAGTAGTATTAGCAGCAATAGTAGTAGTATACTGTAGTGTTGAACACAGGAGTAGTACTGGCCTTGCCAGTGATGGTTTGCATTTAATGTATTGAAAACTAACAGCAGCTTAAATGAACTTGGCAAATTTAAATCTAATGACAGCTCCTCTTTGACTGAGTAGCTACTAACTTGTGTTGCAGAATAACTGTTAAAAGTCAGGATTAAAAAGTCACCAACGTGGCAGAAATGAACCTTAAATTTGTGGCGTTAAAGTTGCTATAGCTTGTGAGTGACTTTCCAGATGAGTGAAAAGAGAAAGATTGATTTGGGAAATGTTTGCTTTTCAGTATGTTCAAGCAGATGCTCCTACCAATAAAACACTGGCTGGGCTTGTGGTGCAGCTGCTGCAGTTTCAGGAAGATGCCTTCGGAAAACATGTTGCCAATCCTGCCTTTACAAAGTTCCCTGTGAGTATTTAAAACGCTCTTGTAATGTTTCTTCAGCTGTTGTGTTTGCCATAGACTTAGTAAATATGTCTACAGCTGCCTCCTGAAAAGCTGCCAACACTTAAGAGTGGGAGGCTGTATTTGAACCCAGAAGCAAAAGGATCCTTCTTGTTTCACTTGGTGTCAGAAACACAAGTTGACAAATTTAGCCTTCACTCTTCGTAATTCTTGTGCTGTTATATCTGCTAACAACCCTGCAGGATTCAATATACTAAGAATACTGTAGGATTAAATCAGAGCAGGGCTTTGTTTTGAGACTTTTAATACATAAGTGGATGGAACCCAAATATGTGCTTGGTCCAAGCCGTTTAGGATTTCATAGGTAATTGCCAGCATCTTGAGTTGCAATTACTTTTATGAACTTCAAGATGGCAAACTCAGTGATGGCATGCATTTCAGTTTTTGTCTTTATGATTTAAATTAAATAGATCAGTCTTGATTACCCCTACTTATGTAGTGCTTGTTGGCAACAGTACTGGAGCAACTTGAGAGATCATGTATTTTATTGTAGAATATTTCACTACACCCCTGAGAAGAGGAATAGCTAGGATAGTCACACACATAGGACTGACTAGACCTCAAAGGGTCCTGATTTGGTGCTGAGTAATTCTCTAGGACTCTGACTTTGTTTGGGTTCATATTATTTGCTTCTTCTTGGTTGCACCAATTAATTAGGAGGGTAGGAGTGAGATAACTGTTCACATACACTCTGGGAGTTGTTTCTGTGCAACACATGGCCTGTCAATTTTTGCACTACAGTTTTGCAATGCTGCAGTGTACTGTTTAATATTTTAGATTTTAAGGACAGTATGGAGGACCCAAATGTAACTTGAAATCTCTAACATTGTGGGGGTGGGTGGGAGATACAGGAGACCAGTGAGGTGTGTGTACTTTGAGTTTCAGCCTGCCAATACTTTGCTCAAATAATGTGATCCCCCCCCCCCCAAACTGGTTCCTTGGGAGGCTTGTACTGTTTAATATTCCGCTGCTTCACTGCTTGCTTCTGCTTTTGTTACTGTGAGTATGAATGTCACCTTGATATTTTCTCTGTTTTAGGCAAAGTGCTTCATGGACTTCAAAGCTGGAGGAACACTATGTCACATTCTTGGTGCTGCATATAAGTACAAAAATGAGCAAGGATGGTGAGTCTTTTTCTTTTCATCTTTTCCACAGAATTCCCAAGTCCTGCTCAAGAGTATGCGCTTAGTTTTAGGTGGACAGATGAAAATGATTTTATTTCAAAGAACTTGAATTTAAATCAGGGTTTTCATTGAAAAATTACCCTTTTTATTCTTTCCTGTATGTTGTTATTTTGTAATATAGTGGGTTGGGTCCATAGATAAGCATGGCAAAGTTGACTTACTACTACTAATAATAATATTAATAAAAATAATTTATTTGTACCCCGCCCATCTGGCTGGGTTTTCCCAGCCACTCTGGGCGGCTTCCAACAAAGATTAAAAATACATTAAAATGTCACACATTAAAAACTTCCCTGAACAGGGCTGCCTTCAGATGTCTTCTAAATGTCAGGTAGTTTTTCTCTTTGACATCTGGTGGGAGGGCGTTCCACAGGGCAGGCGCCACCAACGAGAAGGCCCTCTGCCTGGTTCCTTGTAACTTGGCTTCTCACAGTGAGGAAACTGCCAGAAGGCCCTCGGCGCTGGACCTCAGTGTCCGGGCAGAAAGATGGAGGTGGAGACGCTCCTTCAGGTATACTGGACTGAGGCCTAACACACACACACACACACACACACAGAGAGAGAGAGAGAGAGAGAGAGAGAGAGGTTCTATAGATTCTGTGGGATCAGGTAGTCTGGCATGTCCAGGGGGCAGGGTGTGTGTGAATCATGTTGTAGCAACTTCCGGAGGCAGAGGAAAGTTTGCTTCCTCTGTCTCGCTTCATGCTTATCTGTGGATCCTATCTGGTGATTTTATATGCCATTAGAGAACTTCTGAAGCAGAGTGGCATAACATTTTTAAAATAGTTGCTTGTTTTTCCTTTGACCGCTCAAATTTCCTTTCAGACCTTGTTAGTGTTTCAGATTCTAGCATTCACTTCACGATGAATGAGGGTAAAGGAACAAACAGATGCCGGGAGCAAACAGGGCAAGAGCATTAGATCTCATTCTTCCCGGTAACTTTGAAAATAATCTAGCTGGCTGCTATCCTTAAACAAAACACTGGATTAGTTTTTGGATTGAGCCAGCGATGCAACTCTTGATATTTTCAAGGCTTGGAGAAGAGAAGAGGAGGAAAGGAAACAGTTTAGTCCATACACTTGTATGCATACATGCTTCTCCTGTTGCACACAGGGTCTGTGGTGAAGATAATGGACTGCTGTAATTCCATTATAGGGCTGCTTATTTTCCTTTTGATGCATAGCATTTTTCTGGGGTATCTCCCTTCCCCCAAATCCTAGATAATTGGGGTTGTTCTCACTGCCTTTATTTTTTGTCTGGCCTCGTCTTCCTTTCGCTTGGTCCACCCCATTAAGTTGTGGTTCCTTGGAGTGCCCGAAGTCTAAAGGCTCCCTAGGAAATGTTTCTGTATGTATGGACAGAACTTCTGATGGAATTGATGGGAAAAGGTGTTGCCTTATCACATGCACAGGGCCATCAAAGACTCTTTACTATAATTATCAGATGCTGTCTTGAATTATTCCAAACATGTCTAGAGGTTTTTATCTATTCTAAGTACTATATAAATATTTTTTGTTGCAGGCGCCGATTTGATTTGCAGAACCCTTCCCGAATGGATCGAAACGTCGAAATGTTTATGAACATTGAAAAAACATTGGTGCAGGCAAGAATTCTGTTGATTAATTTATGGTCTTCTGTGTGAAAAATTATTTTCTAGCTTTAAGGCTTGCTGTGAATGTGGTCACAGGCCCACCTGTGAACGTATGTAAAAATTGCATTTGTAGCTTGCTAGCATATTGTCCCATTAAAAATATAGATTAGCAGGAGGATAAGGGGATAAATATGTATGTAGTTAAGAATTCAGGAAAGGAAGCAATTATTTTAATTTCTAAAGCAGGATTATCACTTATAGACCAATTAGTTGGCACAAAGTTCTTCAGTCTTGCCTACCTTCACAAATAACTCTGTGAGGCAGATCAGTCATGTTTGGGATACTGCAGCAGAGCAAGCATGAGTTTCCTGGAGCCATATGGCAGAGGTTCCAGCTCTAGGTGCCCATGCTAGTGCACTCGATTATGCTTGCAAAATTCAGTTCTTAATTTAGTAAACAATTTATGTACTGCTTGGTTATAACAAAACCCTACACAAATGAACCTCAAAATAATAAGTTACATTTCAAACTGTCCTGCAAAGGAGGCATGGACAAAGAAAACCACAAATGGTGATCCTATAGCTCACTTTCTCTTCAGCTGTTGATACTTCACCAGCAAACCTGCTGGGCTCTGATGACCATTCATGTGCTGGGATGCCACCCACACAAACTTAGCTTAAGAACTGAGAGCAGTATTCTGTTCAACTCACCACTTTGCGTGTATACCTGAGATTTAGCTGTCTTTGAGTTCACCTTGACAGACTTAGCGGCAGCTAAAAAAGCCAATGCAATTCTGGGCTGCATCAACAGGAGTATAGCATCTAGATCAAGGGAAGTAATAGTGCCACTGTATTCTGCTCTGGTCAGACCTCACCTGGAGTACTGTGTCCAGTTCTGGGCACCACAGTTCAAGAAGGATACTGACAAACTGGAACGTGTCCCGAGGAAGGCAACCAAAATGGTCAAAGGCCTGGAAACAATGCCTTATGAGGAACGGCTAAGGGAGCTGGGCATGTTTAGACTGGAGAAGAGGAGGTTAAGGGGTGATATGATAGCCATGTTCAAATATATAAAAGGGTGTCACATAGAGGAGGGAGAAAGGTTGTTTTCTGCTGCTCCAGAGAAGCGGACACGGAGCAATGGATCCAAACTACAAGAAAGAAGATTCCACCTAAACATTAGGAAGAACTTCCTGACAGTAAGAGCTGTTCGACAGTGGAATTTGCTGCCAAGGAGTGTGGTGGAGTCTCCTCCTTTGGAGGTCTTTAAGCAGAGGCTTGACAGCCATATGTCAGGAGTGCTCTGATGGTGTTTCCTGCTTGGCAGGGGGTTGGACTCGATGGCCCTTGTGGTCTCTTCCAACTCTATGATTCTATGATTCTACTTCTGCAATGTGAAAATTTCCATCTCTACCAGCAGAAATAAGCCTTATAAAAGATACTGGCTGGGATCCATAGAGATCATCATCATCAACAATTATTATTATTATTTTATTATTTATATTCTGCCCATCTGACTGAGTTGCCCCAGCCACTCTGGATTCCCTTATGATAAAGCACATCTAGTGGGATGTTTACTTGGCACAGCCAGTGGCGTAGCGTGGGTTGTCAGCACCCGGGGCAAGGCAAGTAATTTGCGCCCCCTAACCCGTGGATTTGAGCCCCCTAACCCTAACCCCCAGATGTTGCGCCCGGTGCGGCCGGCCCCCCCTGCACCCCCCACGCTACGCCACTGGGCACAGCAGATCCCCATTCCTTATGAGAGACTGCTTTGAAAAGTCCCTCAGTTTCATACATGGTTTGACACATGATGCAGGAGGCTGCTGCTGCTGCAGACATAGGAAATCCAAACAAACACGGCAGATACTGTTGCTTTCCTGGTTGTGGGAATAATGAGATATTAATTGTGATGGACCGAGCCCTAGTGTGGAATAAACTGGCCCTGGTGCATGTTAATGCTCTTGATCCTTGTTTTTTTTTGTTTCTCAGTGGAACTCTTGGCTGCTTATAGTGTCTCTGTGCACTGAGCGACAGCCGAATACTAGCACAGTGTGGGGAAAGTAAATGGAGAAGTTTTTCTCCTCCTTGTGGTACTGGAACCAAATGAGGTTCTCCAGTGAATCTGGGCAGAGATTCAGGACATACAAACAGGAAGTATTTATTCAAATAGTGCACGCAGGTGTGTGTCCCCCAAACTTAAGATGGAGATTATATTCCAGAACCCGTATGCATAAGAAAAATTGCATAAGTGGAGAGCACCCTTTAAACGCCCTCTCTGTCACACTGTCTCCGATCCAGACAAAGAATACTGTATACAAAAATATTCACAACTAGAATGGAAGCTCTGGGTTCGGCTGGAGGATGTGCAGGAAACAGCTACTTCTGCTACCGCTGTTACCAGCTGTTAGGCACAGAGGCTGAGGAGCCTAAGCAAAGCCCGGCTGCACCTCTTTGGGGCTTCCTTTGCCCTCACAGATCTTTGGGCTCCAGGGAGGGTGCCATTTCCAGGTTGTGTGTAATGGATTACCATACCATAGCTGTGCCGGTAATCTCTATTACTGGTTTTTGTTTTTAATAAAATGATCTTTCCTTTATTTTCTCTTCCAGAATAACTGTCTGAGCAGGCCAACCATCTACCTCGTACCAGAAATTGAACTGAAGTTAGCTAATAAGCTAAAGGACATTGTCAAACGTCACCAGGTATCAGGGACATCAAACATTTAGCATGACAAATGTTGATCTGTTTAGCATACAGTGGTACCTCGCAAGACGAATGCCTCGCAAGACGAAAAACGCGCAAGACGAAAGAGTTTTCCGTTTTTTGAGTCGTTCCGCAAGATGAATTTCCCTATGGGCTTGCTTCGCAAGACGAAACGTCTTGCGAGTTCTTGTGAGTTTGTTTCCTTTTTCTTAAAGCCGCTAAGCCGTTAATAGCCGCTAAGCCGCTAATAGCCGTGCTTCGCAGGGCAAAAAAACCGCAAGACGAAGAGACTCGCAGAACGGATTAATTTCGTCTTGCGAGGCACCACTGTAATTGCAAAGGGACTCAGCACATAGGGACATAATTATTTCAGACTCTTATCTCAGGGCTGGAGAACTACTGGCCCTCCAGATGTTGGTGGACTTCCAACACAAATCAACCCCAGACAGCATGACCAATGGCCAAGGATTATGGGAGTTGTAGTTCAGCAACATTCTATTTGCTACAATCTTGGTGTCAGGTGCCTATTAGTAATATCTTCATTATTTGCTACCTTCCAACCTGGGGTAACATTGCTCTGGACTGTAGAGTGGGAGCTGCTTTCCTCCTAAGCCCTTCCTCTCTGAGAGAACAGCTAGGGAAGAACTTCAACTGCAGTGGCTGTCTTGTCTTCTCTTCTCCACAGCTGAAAAGGGGCTCCTGGGGACGTTTGTCCACTGGCCTCATAACCTGGAACAAGCACTGGTCAGCTTTTTGTCATAATGGCAAGATTCAATCCTTGACTTAATGACACCAGGGATTAGCTGTGTGAATTGGAAGAGGCTCTTTCCTCCCTCTTCTCCTCCACTCCACAAGGAAATGAGGGGAACATGCCAGCAGTCTTTAGTTATCCTATTGGAAATTAACTTCTCACCCAAATAGTTGAAGGGAAACCTGAGAATACATACATAGGTACATACATATGTAGTTTCATTTGTATGCCACCCTTCCACAGTTCAGACCACCCTCAAGGCTGCTTACAACACAAAAAAAGTGTAATTGCAATGTAACAGGAGAAGTCCTAAACAGTCTTCCTTTGGCAATCCCTCGTAGCCGAGTAAGATTGTCTTCCATAAACACGGTTTTAACAATGAGTCCGTAAGTGACTGTGGAGGCCAGTTCTGGATCCACACGTCCTTCCACAGTGGGGACATTGGTTCCAGGTGGGAGTTGATCACTGTGTGGATTTGCCAAGCGTGCCTTCCTCTTAGCACATTTCTCCCTTTCGTCCTGAGTTCGAGTGTCTTCAAAGCCCATGACATCTTTGGTAAAGGCTGTTCTCCAACTGGAGCACTCACAGGCCAGTGTTTCCCAGTTATCAGTGTTTATACTACATTCTTTAAAGATTTGCCTTGAGAGAGTCTTTAAACCTCTTTTGTTGATCACCAGCATTTCACTTTCCATTTTTAAGTTGGGAATAGAGTAGTTGCTTTGGAAGTCGATCATCAAGCATCCTAAACAAATAAATGGAACATTAAAAAATACACACCCAAGCGGAACAATTCCCACAAAAACCATTAAGATCTAAAATAAAAATGCATAACAGCAGCAGCAGCAGCATCCCTCTTCCCCCAAAATCCTTACACAGTACACTAGACCAAGAATCTGTTCAGCAGCCTCAGCTTGTTTAGCTGGGGTCAGTCAGAGTCCCGCCCTCCCAAGCCAGGTGGGAAAAGGCCTGCAAGGCAGGGAACAGGTCTTCTAGGACTCACAGCCAAAATGGTCTCTAAGAATAGACTTAAGTGTATTGTGCTTCTTGCTAAAAGCAGCTTAGTGTTTATATAGCTTGTGAAATCAGCAGTGGATTACAGCGTATTAATGTTAAGTTGTCTTAACATTAAGGGCAGGTGGCAGCATGTCCACTTAATCTAAAATTATGGCATTCACTAAAGTGGGCCCTGGCAGGTAGAAAACATGCTCTTAAATTTTATTAAATATAAGAAACAGCTTATTGATTAAGTATAGAAAGAACATCATGCAAGACATCAGGTTTCCACATCGCTCAAAACAATGTCAGGTCAAGTTGATTTAAATGATACTAATATAATGCAGTTGGTTTATTATATATTGATGATATGATATAATATTTATAAAAGCCCGCTGAAAAAGAACGCACCAGACAGGAGTCTTTTGTTTCCTTTGTTAGCTGGAGGGGATAGCAACTTAGAAAAAAACCCCCACAAGTAATGAAAACATTTGCCTATAGCTTCTAAAACAAATCTGCATTTAAAAGTGGTAGGAAATCTGAATTGCAAATGATGATGCTTACAAAACAATTTATGTATAAACTAGTGTATAAGAAATCGAATGTGCAGATTCACGGTGGGATCAGTGCTGGGTGATGCTCGTAGTTTATTTGAATTAATAGATGACTCTCCTGTATCTCGAAAGAAAGAGGAAGCAGTTTAGACTACTTCATTTGCACTAATGGCTGGAATTTTTCAGGGGTTTTCCTTGGTAAGAAACCAAAATGGGTGTGCTCTTACTATACCCAGTTGAGGAAATGGGGCCTATAGATCACTACTCCGATGCCATCTAGTGTCATGTTGTATCCAGGCTCCAAATATGGCATGTTGCTGGGAAAGGAAGGTGATTCTTTATGCATTTATTCCTTTACATATTTCTGATGCAATACCTGTTTCTGTTCTGTCCTAGGGCACAGTCACAGATGAGAAGTCTAAAGCCACCCACCATATTTATCCTGTTCCTACCTCATTGGATGAAGGTAAAACACATTCATTCATCCATTCATTCATTTCTTACTACTTACCTCAAGGGTCTTTGGACCAAAAGCTGATATAGAAGTATTCTAAGTAAATGAAATATTTTGTACCAATCCCATCAGTTTTGTGATAAAAAAAAGATTAAAATAAATACTAAGGAGGTGTTCTGGAGAGTGGAAAGCCTCAATTTATTCATTATACAAAGTGAAATGAGATGTGTCTGAAACCTATTGGGTAGTTTGATCAACATAACTTTTTTCATTCAGTTTACAGACCTTGGAATGGGGGAAATGGTTTTTGAGCATTACCTGGGATATCACAGGGAAATAACTTCATTTATGCTGTCAGTGCCCACAAAGCAAATGCATACAGGTGGATAATAATGGGGTAGGGTATTTTAATTTTGACAGTGGAGGAGATTATCTTGGTGTAGAGAAATGTCAAAGGTAAGCAGCATGAATCTAAGCAAATGTGATTAGATGTACTTAGGCTTTGTTTCAATTTAGGATGAGAAGGTGTGGGGTCTCACAGTAAAGATGGGTTTTCCAGGAACAGTTTGGTGCACATTACTGATCTGAGAGGGACGCGGGTGGCACTGTGTGTTAAATCACAGAGCCTAGGGCTTCCCGATCAGAAGGTCGGAGGTTCGAATCCCCGCAACGGGATGAGCTCCCGTTGCTCGGTCCCAGCTTCTGCCAACCTAGCAGTTCAAAAGCACGTCAAAGTGCAAGTAGATAAATAGGTACCACTCCGGCGGGAAGGTAAACGGCGATTCCATGCACTGCTGGTTAGCCAGAAGCCGCTTAGTCCTGCTGGCCACATGACCCAGAAGCTGTACGCCGGCTCCCTCAGCCAGTAAAGTGAGATGAGCGCTGCAACCCCAGAGTTGTCCGCGACTGGACCTAACGGTCAAGGGTCCCTTTACCTTTACCAATCTGAGAGGAGGTGTCAGGAAGAAAAGGCCATAAGGGAGAAGGGGGTGGAATCATTTAAGTATCTATTCACAGAGCAGCACCTTTCAAACTAAAAATTAGCATGAGAAATCCCATTAGATGTTCTGAGCCATGCATATTGTGAGCTGGTTTGCATGTCATGCTAAGCCTCCATTTCATTTTGAACCACAGCTTGCTTCTGAACACCCAATTGCTGCCTTGCAAATGTGGCACAAACACAACAGCATTGCGGGTTGTGTTGTACAAACTCAGATTGTGGTTTGTTTGTTTGTTTGCTTGCTTGTTTGAGCAAACCATGAATGGTAAGGTATCTAAAGCAAGTCTACGAAGAGCAAGCCATGTCTGCAATTCCCAGACATCAGAAGCACCAGTGAAGAGACCATGTCTGTCCATAGTCTCTCCATGGATAGCTCAGTTGGTTAGAGTGTGGTGCTAATGTCACCAAGGTTGCAGGTTGGATCCCTGGATTGGACAGCTGGATATTTCTGCACCGTAGGGTGTTGGACTTAGATGATCCTCAGGGCCCCTTCCAACTCTTATAATTCTATGACAATGGGGTTATTCTAACCACCACCACTCCAATCCCCTGAACTGATCCCAATCTGTTTCGGAGCAACACTAGATGGCAGCATTCATCTGTGTGGAGCTTTGCGCGCACAGTGGCTTCATCATCCGTTCTGTGTGTGTTTTGCATTCTAGTGGTGTCTGTTGAATTTTCCTGTGTGCTTAATTCATTGTGATGTGTTTTCTGTTTCGTTGTATTGAATCTGAGATTGTTTAAAGGGAGCAGCGAATCATTTTTATTTAGCTGTTGGGGGAAAATGAGAAAAATTCAGGTGCTACCCTAAAGTAGCCTCTTGTGCTAGTAGCCTTTTGTTCTGGTCCATCCATCTTTTCCTTCTGCATAAGTGCAAAGCAGAGCTGCTGCAATGGCATCGTGAAAAAAGCATGTATGAACACGTGCCTGCTTGTTTAAACTGTTGTCCTTATGTGGGTCGCTGAGTATTTTTGACTGAACGTATTTGCATTGGAAGGGAAGAGGTTCTTTTCTCTCTTCATCCCACTCAGCGTGGAAAAGGGAAACTTGCTCTCCTCCTAGACCCAGCTTTTGGATATGCTTGGTTGATCTGGGCAGTGTTCTCTGTATTGGTGTATTTTTCCCCATTGCTGTCAACATTTTTTTTCTAGTCACCTTTTTTTGGGGGGGGGGATGAACCTCTTCTTAAAATAATAGAATTGTAGAGTTGGAAGGGATCGCAAGGGTCATCTAGTCCAAACCCCTGCAATGCAGGAATCTTTTGCCCCACGTGGAGCTCAAACCCAGGACCCTGAGATTTAAGAGTGTCATGCTCCACCAATTGAGCTGCCCCAATCCTTAATCAATCAATCAGTTTATTACAGTCATAGACCAGCAGTGGCTAAAAATCCAATACTTATAATAACAATATACAATAATTGTAAAAACAAGCCAGAATAAAAACAGGGAGGCAAGAATCGCTAACCAACTGAGCAGGGGTCAGCAAACTTTTTCAGCAGGGGGCCGGTCCAATGTCCCTCAGACCTTGAGGGGGGCCGGACTATATTTTTTTTGGGGGGGGAATGAACGAATTCCTATGCCCCACAAATAACCCAGAGATGCATTTTAAATAAAAGCACACATTCTACTCATGTAAAAACATGCTAATTCCCGGACCATCCACGGGCCAGATTTAGAAAGCGATTGGGCCGGATTCGGCCCCCGCAGGGGCCTTAGTTTGCCTAACCATGAACTAGAGTTTTGGCTCTAAAACGAAAACAGTCCAGTTGAACACTGGCGAAGGAGAGTCATGCGTCTGACACCACCTTTCTGACACTTTCTTAAAATGAGTGAAGAATGTAAGAATAATCTACTGGATCAGGCCCAGTAGCTCCTCTCCAGTATCCTGTTCTCACAGTGGCCAACTAGATGCCTGTTGTGGGAAACAAGAAATGCAGGACTGGAGTGCAACAACCCTCTTTCCACTTGCGCTTCCCAAAAGCTGGTATTCAGAGGAGCACTGCCTCTGACAGTGTTGAGGGAACATCTTCATTCTGGCTAGTAGCCATTGACAGAGTCGCTCCACATGGATTGCTCTAACCCTCTGTTGAAGCCATTCAAGTTGATGGCATCCAACTTCTTTTGGGAGGGAATAGAATAGATTTGCATGCCAAATCTGTGCTACCGTGCGGTGTTTGTAAAAGAGCTTATATTTTTCTAAGTCTTTTAGCAGGGGAGCTTCTCGGCTGGTGCAGCCTCCCGTCTCTCCGGCAGCGGTCTAGACTCCTGTGAGATCTGCTCGGCCTTGAAATTCTGCCGTGTCAGCCCGCTCCGCCCTCAGGGGAGGATAGGATTTCTCACTTCAAAAATAGCGTTTCCTCTTTCTGGGAATGAAGTATCACTTGAAAGCTGTGCTCCGCTTCCTTTATCTGGAAGAAAGCACGATCCTTTTGAGCTGGGCTGAGTGCAGATTACAAAAAAGAAAGAAAAGGGGAGGAGGGGAGGAATAGTGTTTGGCAGGATGTTCAGAGGTCATAATGAAGGGAGCAGAAGCTGCTCTGTGTGCGAATGCTGCTTTTGCCCTGGTTCTCGGCCTGAGAAAGTCCGGGGTGGGGGGCGGGAGGGAACAAGAGAGGGAGGAATTATGCCGAGAATTGTGTTACACTTTTGGAAGCTGGCTGCATGCAGCGACTGTCTTTCCCCTCCTCTCTCTGAACTCTCCATGACCTGTCACTCAGCCCCCAGCCAGCCTGCTCCTCAGCATCTTCTTCCCCACAGCATCCCGTCCTCTGCCACGCGTTGGTTGCAAGATTGTCGTCACAATAGCATTGGCCAAGTAAAGCTGTGCACGTTCAGTTTCCTCCATTTGCATGAAATAGGTTTGAGCTACAAGATGCTGACATATTATGGTTAAAGGCAGGTTTAAGAATTGTCCGCGAAATGTGTGATTATCACTGAGTCGCGACGTTTAAATGCTATACTCAAGACAATCTGCCAAATACAAAGCTGCACAAAGGAACAATACAGTGGTACCTCGGGTTTCATACGCTTCAGGTTACAGACTCCGCTAACCCAGAAATAGTTCTTCAGGTTAAGAACTTTGCTTCAGGATGAGAACAGAAATCGTGCTCCGGTGGCGCGGCAGCAGGAGGAGGCCCCATTAGCTAAAGTGGTGCTTCAGGTTAAGAACAGTTTCAGGTTAAGTACGGACCTCCGGAACGAATTAAGTACTTAACCCGAGGTACCACTGTACTCAATATCCACAGGGTCTCATTTACTAATGTTAAACTCCCGTGACCTTGAAATGATGGAGCAAATTTATTTATTTACATTTTATGTCCCTTCAAGAACCTCACATCGGCTAACATTGTGAAAACTCCATAGAACAACCAGAATAAAACGTTTCTCAAGTGCAATTAAAAGCTAGTTAGTAACTTGCTGAGCAGGTTTTCTAGACGAAGGAGTGGGGGTGAAGTGTTAAGATGCACCATTAGTAGCAACCCTCATCACTGCAAAAGCAACATGTATACAGTCTCCAACTTCTAGAAATTTTAATGGGAAATAGATAGGGCTCAGATTTAATAGTTTCACTGGAGTAATGAAATCTACAGGGACCTTTTGAGGACCAAAGCCTTTGCTCCAATTGTGCACAAGGCTGCAATAAGAATAAAGTGGCCATTGCCAACCCAGTGCCCTCCGGGTGTTTTGGACTACAACTCCCATCAGTCCCAGCCAGCTATCCTATACTGCGGGAACTTAGGTGTTACCAAATTTAATTCCTCGTAACGTTCAGTTTACTTCATAGATAATAAAGGATGGGGAATAGTCAGTTCTAAGTTTCCACTGTAAACCTTTTTCAAAATAGTTTGCTTCCCTTTTTCTTTTCTTTTTTACACACACAGTTCAATTTGATGTTATATTCTATATTTATAATCCAATTTCTTCCATCCTTGCTTGTACAAATATAATCTGAACTAACATTCAGAGGAGGGTTGCTGAATCTTAAATGTAGAGAAGAAAACTTTAAATAAAGAAATCATAGTTTCCCCTCCCCCCAATCGTCTTTTGCACCAAATAAAGTCTTATCTCAAGTTCAAACCTTAAAGTCCTTGCAGTTGGTTTTGTTCCACAGTTTGTGATCTCATCTCTTCTAGCACGCACCTGTACTTTAGTCCAATTACGCTCTAATTAACAGGAGAATCTCTGCTTCTTAATGGTGGCGTTGGAGGGTTTTCTCCAGGCGAGGTGCTTTTGCACTCAGCGCCTCACTGACCCCTGCATTTCATGTACCAAGATGGACTGCGCGTGAAGCCCATTCTCCCCATCCCTTGGGGGAATTTCCAGAATGATTTACCCTCTTTTCTTGTTTTTCCATCGCCTATTCTCTCCCGCGGTTGTGGGGGCTGCCTCCATTAAGGCAGACTGGAACCGAAAGCCTCTAAGCCCTCCTTTGGATGCCCTTGCCAATTGTGATGCAGTGGGTGCAGCTAGAGAAGACCTTTTCAGGGATGGCACCCTGGTTATGGAATTCCCTGCCCAGAGAGACATGCCTGGTTAGGGCACCTTTGTTAGGGCATTTTCATCTTTTAGTGATTTCCTTTTATATGTGTTTGGAGTTTTAAGAAGTGGGAAAATTTTGGTGTGAACTTTGCTATATGGATGTCATCATCTGTTCCTGTTTTACACTTTATTGTTTACAGGCAAACACTGCTGTTTGGCAGTGTATAAATGTTGGGGGGGGAAATACAGTGGTACCTCTGGATACGAACGCTTCTGGTTACGCATGCGTCGGGTTATGAGCTGCGCTAACCCCGGAAGTAGTTGCTCCGGGATGCGAACTTTGCTCCGGGATGAGGGTGGGCGGTGTGCGCGCGCACAGCGGGATAAGAACGGACCTCCGTAATGAATCAAGTTCGTAACCGGAGGTTCCACTGTAATCACTAAATGTCCCTCCTATTCTGTTCTGTACTACTGCTTTTCTCCTTACTCCACGCTGACAAAGCTCTTACCCAGATACTGAGAACTGAGCCAATCTTTGCTTCCTAGTTGTGAGCCCTTTGTAGATGGACACTCCATTAAGAAAATGAATCTCTTGTGAACTCTTCCCTTTGGGATGACAGAAGTGAATGTTTTCAAGCTTGTGAAACTAGAATGGTGTTAAAGCTGGATCACTTTCTGCCCCTAATGGCATTTTATTTTTCCCTTTTGCAGAAGAGTGGCTAAGACCTGTAATGAAGAAAGACAAGCAAGTTCTTGTGCATTGGGGCTATTACCCAGACAGGTAATGACAAGGGTTGAAGTGCTAGCAACCATTTTTCAAAAATATTGCCCCTTGCTTATCTGGTGGGAAGGATACATTTAAAATTCAAGGTGGCTGCCTGCACGGATGTTTGTCCAAGAGCACTGCTGCTGTGACCCCTATAAAAGACAATCCATCATTAGATACATGAAATAGCCTCACCTTGATAATACAGGATTGGTTCAGAAGTAACACCAAACCATGGCTTTCCCTAACCGTAGGGTAGACCCCAAACCATATTTCCCCTTCCAAATAGAAAAGCAAACTCCAGTTTGTGTGGTTTCCTTTCCCCTTTCCTCCCTTGATAATTCACAGATGCTCTCCCAAACAGCAGCCCCTCGGTGCAGTCATAACAAACTGCCATTTTCCTAAACCATCCTATGCAGGCTGTCTTCAGACTGTGGTTCAGATCCTGTTTTGATGGCTGTTTGCAAGCCATAGTTTTGTCCCCCGTGATTGTTGGTTCAGGCAGTACAACAAACCACATGTGATGTTTTGACATGATGTCTGCACCATCTTCTGCTGAGAGAAGAAGATACGGTGATCTTGAGAAACACTAACCCACACCAAAAATCCATAATATAGTCCTTCCTCGTAACTGGCTGGAAACTGCCATCTGTTACACTGTCCACATCCTTTCACAAACACACATTATGTTGTTTTGGGTCAACTGTTGCAGCCTTAGCCTTGCAATTGCTTTGTTTTCATCATGTTTTTATTAATAGTTTTTAGGAAATGTTGAATTGTGTTGTGCTGTTTTTCTTTTAATCGGATTAGATTATATTAAGTGGCATAATACTTGTAGAAATAAATAAATGCTGGGCTCTTTAAGGTGTTGAGCAGCTGTTCCATTGAAATGGTAGCTGAGGGCTCCTTTTGCTCATCTGCTGTGTCTACTGCCTTGCCCAAAGATATGTTTTGCCACCAGATCTGCTATTTCATTACACTTATTTCAACACATTTTACCAGCTTCAGCATGCCATGTCTTTTAAAAGGCTTTCTTTCTTTCTTTCTTTCTTTCTTTCTTTCTTTCTTTCTTTCTTTTACAACGAGTGTGATGCAAAATCACTGGATGCTTTTATTATGGCTGTGCTACCATAATGAAACTACCTGAGGGATGGGTTCACATTGTTGCTTTTGATTTTCCTTTATAGCTATGACACTTGGGTTCATGCTACTGATATAGATGCAGAAATCGAAGACCCTCCAATTCCAGAGAAGCCGTGGAAGGTGAGTGTGTGCTCTTCCCGAAATTGCGCTGACGTAATTTCACAGCCTTCCGTTCCCAGAGGGAAATAATGGTATTTGAAAGAATGCAGCGTGTTGTTTCACACATGCAGAGTACGAAAGAGGGCAAGCGGTAAGTCTAGAATAGCAATAGACAAAGCACTTGTCTTACTAAACCAAACTAATTCTTCCCATGGTAGCAGGAAAAGCTCCCTTTATTTATTTACTTACTAAGGTGTTCCTTAAAAACATAAACACTTCAAGTGGTGTACAAATACTACAGTGGTACCTCGGGTTACATACGCTTCAGGTTACATACGTTTCAGGTTACAGACTCCGCTAACCCAGAAATAGTACCTCGGGTTAAGAACTTTGCTTCAGGGTGAGAACAGAAATCGTGTTCCGGTGGCACAGCGGCAGCAGAAGGCCATTAGCTAAAGCGGTTCTTCAGGTTAAGAACAGTTTCAGGTTAAGAACGGACCTCTGGAACGAATTAAGTACTTAACCCGAGGTACCACTGTATAAAAAACCCCAAAACCAATACTTTAAGACTAAATTATAAAATAATAAAAACACATGTAAACTTCTTTGAGGTGTTTTTATTTTTTTACAATTAAGCTGTAAGTAAATTTCATGAAATAAATATATTGAAACTGCAGAAAGAAACTGTTTAGAATTGAGCTCTTCAATGCTGCAAATGGTTTAAAAATTTAATGATAATATATATATTTTAGCAATGCAGTGGGTGGCTCTCATCTCTCCTGGCAGAGATAAGCCCCCCAAGTAAGGCAGGAGGGGTTTGCCTGGACTTCAGCTCCTAGCACAGGTTATTCCATTACCACAGCACAGGAATGGTCCTTCGCAAACTATTTCATTAACCAGATTAAATGTTTGTTATTGTATTGCAAGGGCCTTTTGTTTTTAAGGGCCAATGTATCATTAAAAAGCCCTAGTGCTGGAAATGAGAACTTGTTAGGGCAAAGGAGGTCTGTTTGATTAAAGGCTTGGAGTTCATGCTAATGATGACAAGGTTCGTAATTTCTGGAGTCTGTTGAACTTAGAGGCAGTACAACACTGGCAGCCTTATTTCTGCTTTCAGAATGATTAGAGGCCTGTGTGCAGCAGTTGTGAGTGGAGGCTGTTTTCATTCGTTGAGAGAGAAAAATAAGGAAATTGTTTCAATAGAACTGCTTCTTTTCAGATAATTGCTGTGCTTGTGTGACAACATGAAACATTATTCCCGGATTCATTAATTCATTTTCCTGCAGTCAGCAGAATAATAGTATTACGTGATGAGAATTAAGGTGAAGGAACAGAGGAGAGCTGTGTCAGTGGGCTGGAAAGACTGGGCTCAGGACTCTAGTGCCACATAAGATGCTCCTGAACTCTAATCTTGTTGAAACAAAAGCAAAAGAACCCGTTTTTTAAAGTTTTGGGCTGGCAAATTGTACAGAGGTGGGTGCTGTTTCCACTTGCCTTTTGTTGACTCCTCTCTGGCTATGAACTGAATATGCTGGGCTGTTTTGGTCTAGATCCCTCTTGAGCCCCAGCCAGCACAGCCACCCAAAATATCTGGAGGGCACCAGGTTGGCGAAGGCCAAGCTAAATCTCATGAACACACCCTGTATACTGGGAATGGCTAACTTGCTGGACTCCAGATTTTGCTGGGCTCCAACTTCCACCATGGGAATGTTTCTCAGCTCTGCTACTGGAGATTATTTCAACAGTTGCTTTTGCAGACTCAGTTTAAGACCTACATGAATAGCATGTCTCTGTAACCCCTGGAAGGCAACTGTACATTGTTGGAAGCCACCCAGAATTGCTGGGGCAACTCATTCAGACGGGCAGCATATAAACAATAAAATTATTGTCATTATTTTAGTCTCTCTTTTGCATTTCTTCATTCTTGGTGGTTTTTGTGTTGCAGTGCTTTTTGTGATCTGTTTTGTGTTCTGTTCCTGTGTACTACTTGGGTATTATCTGAATGCAGAGCAGTTTACAAATTCTGACAAATAAAAATTAATGTGGAAGTAAGGAGTTCTGGCTTTCTTGCTTGCTGCAGTTGTTCACACAGTGGATTGCAATAATTTTTGTAATGTGTTTTCAAAATGAGAGGAGACTGTCTGAAATGCACTCTGTGCCTGTGTGTTGTCGCACTTGCTTTTGCAGGTTCATGCTAAGTGGATTTTGGACACAGATGTATTCAATGAATGGATGAATGAAGAAGATTATGAAGTAGATGAGAACAAGAAGTTGGTCAGCTTTCGCCAGCGTATCTATATGAAAAATGAAGAAGTAAGATTACCTATTTCATATGATGGATGTAATGTACAATAACTGCATTAGTTGGGTGTTCTTTCATTTTACTCAGTGCTTCTATACCTAAGCTGATTGTCTGGTTCTTGAAGAAATGCCAGTATTCCTCTTGAAATAAGTGTGGGACTTAGCTCTATGACTCAAATTTTCCTTGAAATGGCAAGTGAACAAGCTTGCTTGGGAAGAGCCAGGGACCAGTTCTGTTGACCTTCCACAGACCCATCTATTTCCCATCTTCTGGTCTGCGGGAGCCAAGAGGGGTTTTTAGACCTGTTAACTTTGCTTGAATCCCTTTGACTCGTTCTTTCCATGGGGTGTGTATGTGTGTGATGTGTCAGTTTTTACACGCAGGAGTTCATATATTGAAGATTTAGCCTACCTTCTTTCTTTAAGTGAATTTTTGCAGTGCATCTTTGAAGGGCTGGGTAGTACCCTTAAGTAGTTGGCAGCCTCTCTCTGAAATCTTACTAAGCAAAAACTGACAGTGCTAGGCCCTGGTAGGTAGCAGAGTGCATCTTAGTTCTGGACAGGTTATGCCTATCGCTGATGACCTTTCCCCCCCTCGTGACAGCCAGTCCATAGCCCTGAACGGAGGGATAGGAAGGCAGCCACAGGTGCCAGAAAACGGCGGCACTCCCCGTCACCGCCACCTCCTCCCACCCCAGCAGAATCGAGGAAGAAAGCTGGAAAGAAGGGGTGAGTAGTCTGCAGCTCCTGCAGTTTACAATAATTTATTTCTGAAATATTTGAGGGAGAGAGAGATGAGCCAGCAGCTCGGCTCAACTCCACATTTACAGCGGCCTGCTAAGATGCCATCTCCTTGAGTCCATGAATGTTTAATGCCGCACATTGAGCCTCATTCCTTGATCATCCAAGGGGAATGTACCTCCTGCCAGTAGAAGAAAACTTGACGCAGTCATTACTTCCAATCTAATGAGCGCCTCGCAGTTGACATGCGGAGACCATTAATAAGCAAATTTACTTCTCAATATGGCAAAGTCTGTCCTGATGTAACTCTGTTCTTTAATACAGTTGTCGGTGCAGTTGTTGAACGTAAAAAACGACAACTGTTTTCTTCCTTGTATGAGCCTAAGCTATTGCACACATTATTCATATTTGAAATTTATGTGTGACTTTTCTGCCCTACACCCCTCAAAGTAGCTTAAATTAAAACAATTGAACAGCATCATAGTGTATATAATTTTTTAAAAGGAAGCATTATTGATTTGGATAACAGCTTCCTCCAGAAATGAATTCCTGAAATTCACTAAAGATCCAGTCTAGTGAATTAATCTTCGCTTGTTCATGGTGGGTTGAAGCAGAGTCCTTATTCTGTCCTGATTCCCTGTACTATGTGTACACACGCAAAATGGACCGTGCCTTAGATTGAGCCCCTGCTAAGCATGATCATCTCCTTAGTAGGGCCCCACACTTCCTTTTCAGTGACCTTGTATCAGGAATAGCTGGATTCAGACAGACTCTCTTGGGCCTTCAAACCACGTCTCTGTTATACACACCAGGTCTGCCACTTAAGATTATATTATGAATGATTAATGGTCTGTTCTGGACTGACGACATTAAAAAGGCTCAAATGTGGCAGAGAAGCTTGAAGAAAGGAGGCCATAATTGTCTACCCCTCCTTTCCTTATTACAATTAGACTTACCCCCAATTCCATATCTCCTAAAACCCTATACCACAAATGGAGAAGAATGCATTTGCCTGCAGTCACTGATTTCTGCCAGGCGTATCTATCTAGTCCCAGAGAGTCACACCGCCACAAAATGATCACTGTTAGCTCCAGAATATTAATTAGAAATTCGTTGGAGTTGGAAGGTACTCCTAAGGTACCAGGTATAGGTAAAGGGACCCCTGACCGTTAGGTCCAGTCGTAACTGACTCTGGGGCTGTGGCGCTCATCTGGCTTTATTGGCAGAGGGAGCCAGTGTACAGCTTCTGGGTCATGTGGCCAGCACGACTAAGCCGCTTCTGGCGAACCAGAGCAGCGCACGGAAACGCCGTTTACCTTCCTGGCGGAGCGGTACCTATTTATCTACTTGCACTCTGACATGCTTTCGCACTGCTAGGTTGGCAGGAGCTGGGACCGAACAACGGGAGCTCACCCCGTTGCAGGGATTCGAACCACCGATCTTCTGATCGGCAAGCCGTAGGCTCTGTGGTTTAGACCACAGCGCCACCTGCGTCCCAAGGTACCCAGTACCTTAGTCCAACCCCCTGCTAAGCAGGATTCTCAAGTAAAGCATCCATGACAGATGGCCATCCAGCCAGAAATATTGTGGTTTCTATTCACCTAGTGAATAGCACTGCCCAGAAGTTTCTTACAGGTACATGGGCTCTGCCCAAACTTTTGAGATGCAGTATCACAGTAGTACAGAATGTAGCTGATGCAGCCATATGTTAGGAAGCCGTTAGGTGACTTGTTGTTTGTGCTTAATTTGTCACAGGCAAGCAAGCCTATATGGGAAAAGGCGAGGGCAAAAGGAAGAAGACGAGCAAGAGGATCTTACCAAGGACATGGAGGATCCGACCCCTGTGCCTAACATAGAAGAAGTGGTACTTCCTAAAAATGGTACAGTGTTCCAGATACTTGCCCCATGACTGAGCTGTCTCCGTACCATGGCTTTTGCCATGTCTTGTTTGTTGATGCTGAGGATGGGTAATCTTGATGGAACGGAACTGGACTTTTTGCATAAAACCTGAGCTTGAGTGACTGCTCTTGCAGAGCACAACACATTCTTGCCATGCGTGCAGAGATCTCTCTCCAACACAGTGTTAAAAACAGATATGAAAGCTAGGAGCTAAATGGCACCTTAAATTGAGGCTATGAGTGCAACAATGGAATGTCTAGGTGCACTTTTTATAACAAGAATACAAAGCTGAAAATGAATGAATATTATGTTCATTTTTCACATGGTCTAGTCCTTCCCCTGCCCACCTCCCTAATATTCTTAAGAGGGTCTCTTCTCCAGTCTTCAGAGGAGCTGGAAGTGGGGAGGCAGAAAAAGGTCCTCCTTTCCTTCCACTCTGCAGTTTTAATCTGAAATCTTAGGTGCAGTACTGCGCCCAGAACTCAGAAACTGCTTGCGCTAATGAAATTTCCCTGTCGCAAACTGCGCCTAAAACAGTGGGAGTTTCGAACACTGCTACAATGGCACACACATCAGGCTTACTCACAGAGAGAAGCTCTTTGCACCTCTCCTGCATTCAAAGCAAAAGGGAGAGAGAGTGTGTCCAATCCGGAACTCAGTGTAATGTGAGCATGATTTAGGAATTTCCTGTTTTCTTAGGGTGTTCTGCCCCAAGAATTAAAGGCCAATCTTTGCTTCCCTTAGTGAGAACAATTGTTCATGTTAAAAGTCTTAAGGCGACATGTTCAAGCCCCTGCTGGAGTTGACCTGCAAAAGAGGGTGATCTACCTTCAGTGCTTCCATTCTTTCGTCTCTCCTTCCTCCCGAAGCAAGCCAGACATTCTTCTCCTATCCAGAACTTCCTCCTTCTTCCTTCTAAAACTGCCTCTTTTGTCTGTGTTTGCAGACCGTAATTGGCTCACAGTTATGTGATCAGCTCCACTACCCAGATATCTTTTCCCTCCCTCCCAATGGATAAATCCCCAGCTGCCAACGTAAATGTTTGTTTCCCCCTGAATATATTGTGGAAGTGCATTTGGTTTCCGTTGCTTCGGAGCATCGAAAATATCTAGTCTGTATTTTGATCTTGAATAAACCCCTTCAGAGCTGGCTTTGTGTACATTTTTAGCTGTTGGAAAGAGGAGCGTGTTTTCTCAGCAAAATGCGTGCTTAAAAGATATACTGCCATAATACTCTGCTGATCTGGAGCTGGAGCTGCCCGATCGGTTATTGGAAGGCTCTGTTCCTTATCTACTATCATCATGTTTAGCACAAGATGTAGACAAGGCACCAGAGGCTGCGCTAGACAGATGACTGTCAGAAACATGAGAAGCAATGGGCAAAAAGTAACATTTTCAGCACTGGGCAAGAGAGTAATTTCCAGAATGTGTAGGAATAATAGCTCGCCGCAGTTACTCACAAAGGACCCTTGCGAGAACGCAAATCAGTTTTGCCTGCAGGCTGACAGCAGTGCCCTCTTGGGCTTGCAGCAGGCGTGGTGCCCGTCATCCTCTTCTGAACTGTGGTGGACAGATCAGCAAAGTAAACAGTTAAATGTAGCAAGCTGTGAATGCACAAATCCTGCACCCATGTTTATTGGCCAGTCTTCTCCTTGGTCTCCTGCAGAGCTGGAACAAGGAAGTGGCTTCTGTTTCTCCCCCCCCCCCCAAAATCACTACTGTGTTTTATTCTAACACCTCGGCTGTGCGCTTGCAGGTCTCCCACTTGACAGGCCTTGAGCATGAAATTTTAGAAGTGTTTCATTAGGCTGGCAAAGGAGCGGCAAGGCACAAAGGCAGTGCTGATGTCTACAGTGCAGCTTACTTACTCCCCATTGCGTGGGCACTTCAGTCTCAAGCCACAAAACAAGGAAGGTCTATTGTTGAAGCAAAGGTCTTTCTCCCAGTTTTGTCTTGGAAGTCCTACACAGTCTCAGGGTGGATAATGATCATTGGCTACTCATCACAGTGGCTTGTGTATATGGAGATTTTAATCTGTTTTTAGTTTATTGTTATTTTAACTTTTTGAAAATCTAATTATTAATAATAATTCTTATAGATAATTGTATTGCTTTATCTTTTTCGTAAACCACTTTGTGAGTTTTTTCTAATAATCAAGCAGTGTATCAGTTTTATGAAATAAGTAACTTCTAGCTGTACTGTGGGAATCAGAGGTGGAGAGAGTGCTGTTGCTCTCAGGTCTGGCTTGCGATGGTCTGCTTGGCCATTGTGAGAACACAATGCTGAACTAGACGGTTCTTTGGCCAGGTCCAGCAACTGGCCCCTTCTTTGGGTTCTTTTTATTGGGCAAAGATTTTCAGTGGTCTCTGTCTTAAAAACCTGGGAAAGTAAGACTCAACTGTAATGTTCCAGGCAAGAACCTGATTTTCGAAATAACTACTTATAGGAAGTCTGAATAGAAAGGCTTGATGGTTCTACATTCAAGCATTTCAGTAGTAGGACAGCATCTGTAATGGGAATTGGGGTTGCTTGTGTGTAAACTGCAAACTGCTCCAAGCTAGTAGTATAGCTAAACCTTTCCCTGGTTTGACAGCCCTTACAACGCGACTGTCTCAGTCACTGGCAGAATCCGTGAGTGGGCGTCTCCTAAACTTCTTCCAACATAGAAATTCTTTGACGCCCAGTCTCCTCCTAGATTCTCTGCGCGGAAGCCTTCTGCGCAGCGTGGGCGTGCCAAGCAGAGGTCCTGTGCTCTCTCCGCTGATTTCACTGGAAGAGTCTCGGAGCCTCCTCTCCGCAGTACTCTCTGCCTCTCCTTCCTCCCTGGTGTCCCCTGGATTTCCTTCCCCAGCGGAAGCTCTCTCTCTCTCCTTGCTAGTTCCCTCCCCTGCATCATTGGAGCGTCTTACCTCTCCTCTTGCCTCTGATGGCAGTTCCCTGACAGCATCCTTCAAAATTGCTGTTTGTAGAGTAGCAAGTCAGTCAGCTGGGCTTTGATCAGGAGGCCTTGGTCGTCTGGCCTCAACTTATATGCAGCCAGTCCAGTCTTTGCTCTTGAGGTTTTTTTTATGAGAACCAGAAACATAACTGGATGATCCTAATGAACCGCTCACTGCCTTTCATCCTAACCTTGCCCAGCCTAACCTCGAGTTCTTTATTTATCAAGTCTAATTCACCAACAAATGCAAAGGAAGATTGTTAGCTTGGGATGGGGGCTCATTGTGTGCAAAGCCAGATAATGAGGAAATGTGGTTCATAACCATATGATTGATGGTGGGGAGAGTGAAAAGGTGGCCAGGCTACCTTTGCATAATGTAACAACCCATGCAGTGTTACTGCAGAGAAGGCACAGCCTGACGTTCTCAATCTTGTTTATTTTTTGCAGTAAATCCAAAGAAAGATAGTGAAAACACTCCTGTGAAAGGAGGAACAGTGGCAGACCTTGGTAAGTTCTTTGCTTGGTTTTTTTAAATGATGGATTTCCCCCTCTCCTCTGAGGCTGGCAACTATATTTGCTTTGTAACTCAGCCCGTTCCAGGGGTGTGTGTAAGAGCAATTTTCTGTAGAGGCTTATTCTTACTCTCTGGAGGGCTCTCATTCTAAAGGAGGGTGCAGAGGGGAGAAGCCTCCAAAAGGCTGCCAGACGATTATTATTTTTAAAACTGCCCCAGGCATTTAAAATTATCTCTGTAGGTAGGGGAAGGGTGATTCTTCACTAAAATAGCTGACAGTGCCATGGCAAGTCTTTTTATATCCTTCCCTACTAAAACAATGTTCAGGGAAGCTCACATTTCTTCGAGACAATGCCACTAGTGTTAACTGAACCTTCACAATTTTTCTGACAGTTACAAATCACAGCCTCACAAATGAAACTGGCTATTTGTTAAATTCGTTTGAAACAGTGTGAGTCCCAAAAATGTTTGTAATTTTTGTGGGTTAAAAATAAAATAAGGTCTTAGATTATTTTCCGTAAATATCTGCAGGTGGAAGCATGCTTTTCCAAGCAGGGTAGTGATAGATTTGTAGATGTAACTGGCGAAAAGCTTTTATGGCTACCCAGCTTGTCTTACCTTTAGATGGGAAGGAACCCCAAGTAGGGGCCTCTCATTAAGGGGTCTTAATGGGCAGATGGTCTCATATGGAGTGAGACATGTTGGATCAAGGCCAAGTAGGGCTTTATAGGCCAGGAGTTGAATAGCCTCTGACTTGCTTTTTTACGTCACTGATTATTTATATTATGCTTTCCAACCAAGAGGGGCTCCCAAGGTGGTTCTCAGGAAAAAACAGATACATAGAAATACAAAAATGCAAATACAAATGATACCAATTCAATATATTCCAACAGTGTTTTAAAACAATGCACATCTGTGTTCCTACCAAAAAGGCATTCACAACAAAAATGTTAGGGGAAATCAAGGATACTTAAGCAGCATCCTTACCTTATTAAGGTCAGGGGAATGGAGCAAGGCAGGTGCCCAGTGATGGTCCCAGCAGACACTCCCCTGGGCATCCCTCCTCTCTTCCCCACTGAGCCTTGCAATGTGCAGGAGAAGGGCCACTCCCAGCTAAAGCAGGAACAGGCATGATGGTGGTGAGTTGGTCCCCTGAGTCCCATGCCACAGGCCCCTTTCTGGTCTAGGAAAAAGGTGGGATATAAATAAATGCAGGAGAATTATTATTATTATTATTATTATTATTATTATTATTATTATTATTATTATTACCTTGCCCATATGGCTGGGCTTCCCCAGCCACTCTGGGTGGCTTCCAACAAAATATTAAAAATACAGTAATGCATCAAACATTAAAAGCTTCCCTAAAGAGGGCTGCCTTCAGATGTCTTCTAAAAGTCTGGTAGTTGTTGTTCTCTTTGACATTTGGTGGAAGGGCGTTCCACAGGGCGGGCACCACTACCGAGAAGACCCTCTGCCTGGTTCCCTGTAACTTGGCTTCTCACAGTGAGGGAACCACCAGAAGGCCCTTGGAGATGGACCTCAGTGTCCGGGTAGAACGATGGGGGTGGAGACGCTCCTTCAGATAATAATACTAATACAAGGCTGCTGCTTAAGCGAGTACCCATTTACTGGCCCTTATGGAATACACCCGTGCTCCTTTCTTCTGCGACAGGCTCAATGTTTGCCAAGTCACATGACTTCTCTAGCAATGGCTTGTGCATATTTTTCTTCTCTTGTTCTCGCTGCAGTTATTGCCCCATTGAGGCGCAATGGTGGTAAAGCAGCCTTCCTTGTCCAGGCGCCCCCCCAAGGGTTTCGGACTGCAACTCCCAGCAGCCTTAGCCAACATGGCTGTGGGGTGCTGGGGCTGATGGGAGTGGAGTCCAAAACATCTGGATGGCACGAAGTGTAAAGGCTCATTAGTTGTACCGTTGTGTTTATTTCTCTCTGCTCATTTATTTTGCAGATGAGCAGGATGAGGAGACGGTCGCCACGGGAGGAAAGGTAAACTGCTACCTCTTCGTTTAGAGAAGAATGAGTAAAAATGAACTAAAGTGCAGCTTTAACTGATGTCACTGTGATGTCAGGTGGGTAACCCTGCCCGCCTGCCAAATTGGGTCCTCCAGAAGTTTCAAGATTTGGCCTTGTGGCCAGAAAATGTTTCCCACCGCTACCCCCTGACATCACTATGGCCTTTTGAACTTTTTTTGTGTGGTCTGCACAGCCAATAGCTGACCTCCCAAACAACTCTATATCTTTCCTCCTGCAGGAAGACGAAGATCCCAACAAAGGTGACCAGAGCCGCTCGATAGATACCGGAGAAGACAATGTCACGGAACAGACAAATCACATCATTATCCCCAGCTATGCATCCTGGTTTGACTATAACTGGTAGGTTCTAGGGTGCGCGGAGCCAGGGAATTGTCACAGGTCCAGAGTCTGCTATGTGTGACAGCCACTTGCATGTTAGCCTGCCCTCATGTTCCTGTGATGTATTTCACAGCAGTAAAAACTACCTCAATCTGAAAGTTGCAGCCTTTGACATTAACCTTCCTTTCCACTCTACATCACATATTTTCATTTTGTAGTTATCTCAGCTAAACTGGCCTCTATGCACCATTTGTTGCAAACCGTTCTGGATGCTAGATAACTTGGCCCAGGTATAGCCCAGGAATCGTATGGTCAGTTAAAACTAACCTTGCCTTCTGCCTCAGCATGGTGGGCCATGACCAGTTTAAGCCTGTAGACTGGCTGTTAGCAGCTTCCTGCCTGGAAGGGCTGTTAAATAAGTGAAACAAACCTCTTTGTAGAGCTCGGCACGACAGATGTTCAAACCAGGTTGGATAGATGTTGTGCTTGGGTTGCAAGATGAGCTGTTTCTGTTCCCTTTGAATGGATTCTGAAGTGCAGGAATAAAGAATGGGGTGCACCCATCCGCTGCTTCCCTCCTCCCTAAATGAAGGCAGCATGTCCTAAGTGTGTGCGTTGAGGTCACTTTCTCAGCCAGAACAGTAGATAAATCCATATCGATGCTGAATATGTAATAGGTGTCAGGCCCGGGAACCTGAGAGTTTTATCCATCGCTGCTGTGCTACTCGTACAATGGAGCTTCCTCCCCCTCACTCCACTCCCCCGCAGCCCCCCTACACACCCTCAAAATCTGCTCCAAAAGATTGTTGACCCTCAGAGCTGATGTGGGGTGGGATGGGCTTGGGGAAAGGAAAGGAAGTGAAAGTCCCATTGTGTAAATTGAACATCACTCGGGTAGCGTTCGATAAAATGCTAAATCTTCTGCATTATGGCTTATCTTAGACTGCACTTAATTTTGTACACATGTAGGCTTTCTGAATGTCAGAGTTAGACCTTCACTCCCCATTGAAGTGATTATTATTATCATTATCTTTTTATTTATTTGTACCCCTCAAGGCAGCTTTTACACATAAAAATAAGAACCAAATTATTCCCAATTCCTTTAAAGAAAACTGAGTGGCACACTGAATACCCCCCCCCCAAATTTTTGTCCCACATTTTTTCTCTTCCTTGCTTCTATGGGACCCGTCTTCCTCATGCAGTTGTAGATATGAATAAAATCATGTCTGATTCTTCCAGCCCTGAAGTGCCTTGCTCTGACGTATGTGGACGCAGCTCGTCTAATGGCTGTCTGGGGAAAGTGTTTTCGTATCCAAAGCATGCCCAAGCCCTTGTAACTAGGCTAGACACTACCCTCTAAACGGAATGCAAATTGGCCTGGTATAATTGCCGTTCCGAGACTTGCGTCATTTGGTTGCCAAAAAGGAGGAGGCATTTTTACATCCATGTCCGCCTGTTTCCCTTCATTTCCGTGGTGAATCTTTCAAACGTTAAATCTTGTGTTTCAACCAAGTCAGGCACATCATGCCAGAGATAACATTCCTCCAGAAGCATAGGATGTGGAGGTATTCTTCGCCATTTGTCCTGTTAATTCAATTAATAATTTCCGTATACAGCTTTTAGTGCTAGAGAAGAAGGGTGTTTCTTCAATTCAGAGCAAATTTTGAGTCACTTTTCCTCCTAAAGCCTCCAGTGCACTATATCAATTTAAACATGAGGCAATAACATTTGTAATAAAAACCTGGGTACCATAAATAAAAGGGATGCGGGTGGCGCTGTGGGTTAAACCACAGAGCCTAGGACAGAAGGCCAGCGGTTCGAATCCCCGCGACGGGGTGAGCTCCCGTTGCTCGGTCCCTGCTCCTACCAACCTAGCAGTTCAAAAGCATGTCAAAGTGCAAGTAGATAAATAGGTACCACTCCGGCGGGAAGGTAAACGGCGTTTCCGTGCACTGCATTGTTTGCCAGAAGCGGCTTAGTCATGCTGGCCACATGACCTGGAAGCTGTACGCTGGCTCCCTTGGCCAATAAAGCGAGATGAGCGCCGCAACCCCAGAGTCGGCCACGACTGGACCTAATGGTCAGGGGTCCCTTTACCTTTACCTTTACCATAAATAAAATTAACACAGCACAGGCATCAGTAAAGGATGCTCAGGTCTATTACCTTCATGTCCTGCTGTTGGGCTTCCGCTGAGAATGTGGTTTGCCACCGTGGGAGACTGGATGCCGGTCTGATCCAGCAGGGCCTGCTTTTCTGTTCCTGTGTGTTAAAAGTCAGTGGCCCAAGCACTCTTGGGGGAGAAGGTCCTAACACTCAGCTCTGGCCTAAATCCCGAGAAACGCCTTCTATATAGGCAGCTCTGTTATGGGAGAGGGGGCAGTTGAGGACAATTAAAGTAAATGCATTTGAAGACCTTCAAGTCAGGAACTTCTGTTAATGGCAGTCTCTCTTGGAGGCTATTAAAGCAATTTGTGGGGGAAAATTCACATTACCCAATTATTTTCGACCTAATCTTTCAATAAATGAACTGGCCTTTCGATCGTTCTCTCAAATAGAAAATCCATTTCATAATTCAATTGATGGTAAAGGGATTATATCCAGAACACTGCACATTGTGGTGTGTTGCAGATGAAGAGTGCTCTCTGTATGTTAAAGGAATTGGAAGCAGAGCTGAAACCACAAGATCCATATATGTTGAGTTGGTGTGTTTTGGGTTGTTGTTTTTAAAAAAGAAACTCTTGTTTTCTTTATTTCTTAGCATTGACATGGCTGTTTGCTACAGCCCATAATGTGTAAAGCTAGCACTTCTCTTTACTGTGGACATTGTGACTGTCCTACACCTCTAAGACTGTAACATGTTGCAGTCGATAGTAATGCTATAATAGAAAATCCGAAAGCTATGGGTTCCTGCAGTTGTGACCAAAACTACACTTCGTTCCAAACTTATTTTCCTGCAAATGTAGATTCAGAATGTTATTCCCTCCTACTTTGGCATTAGTGATCTGAAGACTCTTAAGGTTAAATAACTGTTTCTTAAACCTATATTTATAGAAAAGGTCTTGTCTTGGATAGATGTCATGCTCTTAGCCGTGGTTGCTTAGTTTATAGTGTGTGATCAGAGTGTTGAGTGAATCTGGGCATGTTCTACAGTGACCACATTCCGCTTTCCCTCCTGACACAGTATTCATGTAATCGAGCGCCGTGCTCTTCCAGAATTCTTCAATGGGAAAAACAAATCTAAGACCCCAGAAATGTAAGTAAAAGCAGAACAATGTAAGCGTGTATTGTGTCCCCCTTTTCGCTTATAACAGGTACAACGGGTTATACCCAGGGCCATTACAGCCAGGTGCAGATGTAACAGTTTTTGACCTCTTGCAATGGGGCTTTTGACTTGCTCTTCAGCTTGGCAGTTCCCTGACACCAGAAGCGGCTTTTCCTGCATGCATGCCTGTCTGAGACGGCAGAAGGAATCCATCTTGGATCTTTCCATGTGCTGTGGACACTGCCTTTAGAAGCAACTCACTCAGAGGCAAGGAAGTTTTTTGAGGGCTGAGTGCAGTCTGCAACCAGCATAATGTAAGGACATGGAAGTAAATACAAAGTTAGTGTTGGAAAGACGGGTTTGGAGAAACGTGGAGTTTGTGTCAATTTCATAAGGATTTCTTGCCATGCTGAAATTCTGCGTGTTTTGGGCCGTATCCAGTACTGCAGCTCTGCTGGTCCAACAGACCTCCATGAGACAGGGGGGGGGGGCATCTGCCCCTGTCCTCCACTTTGGATGATCATTACGGGTTTTTTGGGGTTTTTTTATACCTGCAAACTGTCTCCTCTTCTGTCCTGTGTAACAGAGCTATGGACATTCCTTATTGTGCACCAAGCAGCCTTCCTCAATGCTTCTGTGTTCCCAAGGGTTCACTTCCAAATGAGAAGGATGGGAGGGATTGTGTCGATGAACACTTTTATTGTGTAAATAATCTTGTCTTGTCTTTTCCTCTTTCTATTTTTTTTATACTTCGTATCTTTGTTATTTCTTAATTTTTCCCCTTTTCCTCTTTTTTGTTCCTTTGGAAATTTTCTATTCTCTACATAATTTTCTTTTTCTTCATATGTCAAGAGATAGCATATGATGTTTGTATAGATATGTAAATTTTTAATCAATAAATAATAATAATAATAAAGCGTTCACTTCCAAAGCCTGATTCCCTCCCCCTCCCCCCCAAATAAAACAATAGTTGGATGGCTTTGGGTTCTTGTGCCTGGCCTGGCGCCTCCGGGCGGAGAGGTTGGAGCTCCAAATAAAAGATATTTTGCCAGAGGCTGTAGGTTCTGAGATGCTGTTTAAATCTGGTAATGCAGGAGAAAGAGGCCTCCCTGCCTGGGAGCCAGTGCTGAGAGGTTTTGCTGCCAGACATCTGGCTTACATCCAAGAGAGCAGTTTTAACCTGCACTTTTTTAGGGATGGAGGCACTAAGGAAAGTGCTAAAGAGACACAGCTCACCTGGGCTCTACTTTGCATTGCGCGAAATGAAGTGTTTAGAAGATGAATCATTAAGTGGGCCAACAAGATAAAGGGAAAATGTATTTCCCTTACATAATGGAAATAGCTGTTGGATAATACTTTCCTGCTTTCTGCCTCCTGAGCTCCGTAGTTTCCATCCTGAATGCCTCTTCTTAATGTTTGCTGTTCTCTCTCTCTCTCCAATTTTCCTTTTCTCTTCTGCTTTTTGTTCTCGCCTCCACCCCCCCACCTGGTTTCACCATGAAAGAGTGCGGAAGGAAGCAGGCTGGTGTCCCAGTTGTTCTTCCTCAGCTGCTCTTCCATGTGTGAAACCCTCTCAGGCTTACTGCATAAGGGAAGTGGCCTTGGAATAGCCGGCACCTTCCTGCCCCAGAGGCGCTCTCCTTGGAGCCCCTCTGTAAGGCTCCACTGAACTGAAACTCAAAACGTCTTCTGACGCCTGGGTTGTAACTAAAGGTATGTGTCCTATTAGTAAACCGAGGACACCCAAGTAGATGAGACACGGCGTAAAAGCTGCACACTGAAGCCCTCATTTACCTTTTTGTTTTGCTTCAGTCCCTAGTCAAAGCAGGCCTTGGTTTTGAACATAACAGGAATTGGTTTTGTTTGGTTTGAAATAGGTCAGCATGCCTGTTCAATTCAGGAAAGGAGATTGAAGGTGTTTGTTTTGCTTCTCAATAGACCTGTCCTCAGACAGGTTGTTAATGATCAACCACATAGTTAAATTGTCAATATTACCTGAAAAACCGCCTCCTTCCCTGTAGTAGTTTCTTCACCCTCAGAAGTTCGGGGGGCAGGAGGGTTGGCAGCAGCCTGGGAGGGCCTTCTCTATGGTGGCCCCTAAGTTATGGAACTCCACCACCACAGAGGCATCTGTTCACCCTGGCTTTTGACACTTGAGGTGCATATTTTTAGGGACCACCTTATCTTTGTGACTGTAAGATGCTTTAAATTGTTTTTAGTATTTCATCGTAACCTGCCCTAGTACCTTAGGGTGAAGGGCAAGTCATTCAGCATCTTAATAGCCTTCTCTGTTAAAGAGACCCTGACATTCTCAAGTGACGCACAGTTGGAGGGTGTGTCCATATTATATCTGTGGATTTCTTTCCAGATATTTGGCTTACCGCAATTTCATGATTGATACGTATCGCTTAAACCCTCAAGAGTACTTGACTAGCACTGCCTGCAGAAGGAACTTGACTGGAGATGTTTGTGCAGTAATGCGGTAAGTCTTGCTCTACTTGGCTGCAGGTGGAACAGGAAATTTAACTCATCAAAGTGTTGTTGTTTTTTAATCAAAAAATCCCGTTGCTCAAAACTTCAGGGTTGGGGAAATATTGAGGGATGAGCACATTAATGCTTGAAAGACGAAGAACATGTACTCTATGCCCAAATACAGCCATGCATTTTCTTACCTGCTGCTTTTTCTGTCAGCTGGCCTGGAGAGTATCCATGCGCAGAGTGTTTCTAAGGCAGTGTGGGAAATGGAAGGAAGAAGCTACTCTTGTTTATATCCTATGCTGCCTTTTTCTTTCTTTTTTACAAGGTGCTCCAGGCACCATCCCCATCTCTGTGGTCTCGGTTAAAAAACCCCTGACAGCCTAATATAGATTCATTAGAGACTGGTTGGAAAGGTGCAGAGATCACACGATGTGATCAAGCCACTCATTCCCAGCCATGATGTCAGTTCTGAGTACTTATTGGTGTAAGTCAAGCATTTGGGAAAGAACTTCCTCAATATGTGCTGTGTTTTCTGGTATTCTTTCCACAACCTCCTGTCAGCCATCTCAGAAGCCTGTGATTACACATTATTATTATTATTATTATTATTATTATTATTATTATTATTATTGGCCTGCAGAAGGGTTGCATTTTATGAAATGCCAGGTTTACTCTTATCAAATGCTCATTTAATAATTTTGCTTTATTCGGGTTTTTATTTTATTTTAAATGTTTATAATGGCTCACAAAAATCAAAATCAGAATTTAAACAGTGCCAAAAGAGCGTATAACCAGACCAACGTAATAAAGCGCAAAGCCACAAAAACCCCAGTGTTGGGTAAGCCAGTCGACAGAGCGAGAGTAAAATTCAGTTCAAACCAATTGCCTGGCACAGTAACTGCTTCTTAATTTGCCTAAAGGCAAGTGAAGAGGGTTTTTCTCACCCTTCAGCAGTTGGGGAGCCTGGCCTGAGGCAAGATGAGAGAGCTGCATCAAGTAATGGGCTTTGTGTGCCATGTAGGGGGCACACACACGCATGTATGCAGCATTCTAGGAAGTTCTCCCCAAGCCCAACTGAACTGAGCTGAACAAGAGTAAAAGGAAAAGATGGGTGTGGAGCTATTGTAAGATGCTTCAGGGCCAGTTCCCCAGTTACTGGTCTTGAAGTTAAGTCCTTCTGTTCTGAAATGTTCCCTCTTTCTGACCCACTGCCTTTCCCATTCTGATAACTTTTCCTTTATTCAGTCTTTCGCTCTTGTAACATTACCTCCTAGGGTACATGCCTTTTTGGAACAGTGGGGGCTTATTAATTACCAAGTGGATCCAGAGAGCCGACCCATGGCCATGGGGCCTCCTCCCACCCCACACTTCAATGTGCTTGCCGACACTCCCTCGGGACTCATGCCTCTTCACCTTCGGACACCTCAGGTAAAGATCCATTGCCATCTTGGAACGCCTTTGCCCCCTACGAATGGTAGCAGGGCCAGCTGCCTCCTTCCTGGTGTTACTCGGGAATTCTAAGCGACCAAAAAAACCAGTGCAGTTTTGGAAGGTTCGGTCCGCCACCTTGTTCAAAATGGTGGCCACTGGTATCCAAACATAGAGGAAAACCTGTTGCACTTGGGGGCCATCATGCAAAATTTGGTCACAATATCATTAAGAGGGGCCCAAATGCGTAGCAAGCAAAAAGCTTTCCAAAATAGTTGATACCATCCAGACGCCGAGGGGGAAGTGCCAAGAACTTTTATATAATTCTGTTTCACCCCTGATTTTTAGTGCCTTAGAGAGTTGTCCCTTTAAAACAAAACCACAACAAAAAACTATTTGCAAACACTAGCAGAGATTCACCGTTGCCATAGAAGGGATACTATAGCTGTTTTTCTTAATCTGACGGATTGTGAGAAATTCTCCTCTCGAGCATTCTTAAGTAGCAGTGGTAGTAGTAGTAGTATCTACTATAAATAGCACGCTTTCAGCATTCCACTTGCACTTCCCCAGTAACATAGGCTGATTAATATGACTGTTCTGATGCTTTCGTATCCTCCCTCCTGCTCTCATCCTTTTTACATTTCTTTACCCAGATCCCAGCTGCTCAGCAGATGTTGAATTTCCCCGAGAAAAACAAGGATAAACCTACTGACCTGCAGAACTTTGGGCTTCGTACAGACATATACTCAAAGAAAACATTGGCAAAGGCAAGGCACTAGATATTCTCTTTTCTTTCCAGACCCCTGTCTGCCCCCTTTGTGTTAAATAATAATAATAATAATAATAATAATAATAATAATTAAAAAAAATTGTTATTTATACCCTGCCCATCTGGCTGGGTTTCCCCAGCCACTCTGGGCGGCTTCCAACCGAATATTAAAAACAATACAGTGTCAGACATTAAGAACTTGCAGAGATTACGTTTTCTGTTTCTTGGGCACCCCATCAGCAACTAAGTAGTCAAGGCTATGTAAGGCAGCATGCCTCTGAATGCCGGTTCCTGGGGGTCATTCATGGGCACTTGCACTCATCTGCTACTTGTGGGGTTCCTGGAGGCACCTGAATGTTGGGAGATTCAAGTCAGACGTACTACTTCACAGAGCACAAGTTCCAACTATGGGATTTGCTACCAAAAGATGTAGTAATGACCACCAACTTGGACCAGTATCGGAGGCAGTATGCCTCTGTATTCCAGCAGCTGCAGAACAATGCTGTTTCACTTGAGTCCTCCTTGAGGGATCCTCATTAGAACATCTGGCCAGCCACTGAGAAGGAGGTGCCTGGCTAGATGGCCCTTTGCCTGGTCCAGCAGGGACATTCTTACAATGCAGGAATTTCCTTAGAATCATAGAGTTGGAAGAGACCACAAGGGCCATTGAGTCCAACCCCCTGCCAAGCAGGAAACACCATCAGAGCACTCCTGACATATGGTTGTCAAGCCTCTGCTTAAAGACCTCCAAAGAAGGAGACTCCACCACACTCCTTGGCAGCAAATTCCACTGTCAAACAGCTCTTACTGTCAGGAAGTTCTTCCTAATGTTTAGGTGGAATCTTCTTTCTTGTAGTTTGCATCCATTGCTCCGTGTCCGCTTCTCTGGAGCAGCAGAAAACAACCTTTCTCCCTCCTCTATGTGACATCCTTTTATATATTTGACCATGGCTATCATATCACCCCTTAACCTCCTCTTCTCCAGGCTAAACATGCCCAGCTCCCTTAGCCGTTCCTCATAAGGCATCGTTTCCAGGCCTTTGACCATTTTGGTTGCCCTCCTCTGGACACGTTCCAGTTTGTCAGTGTCCTTCTTGAACTGTGGTGCCCAGAAGTGGACACAGTTGTCCTCTGTTTATGATAGCTCAACAGAAATACATGGCTGTCATTAAATATTCAGACTTGTGTCCTTTGATGTTTGTGTACCATGCACAGAACTTCTACATAGTCAGATCTTTATAAATGCTGTATGTTTGTTTTGGAACAGCTGTTTCTCTCTCTCTCTCTCTCTCACACACACCCCTATTGATCCCTTTTTTTTTTGGCTTTTTTAGCAACAAGAATTGATGCTAATTTTAAAGCTGGGGTGATATTTTCCTAGAATGCTAAATATTTATGAGCACCTGTAGAGAGTTCTGGGAGATTTAATGGACATTCTAAGCATTGCTTTTGATTGCCATATTTGGGAAGAGGAAAATAAGCAGATGTTGGGACAAGGCATGTTAGCCTTCCCCTGTACTGGGGCGCATTTATTTAGCTGAGCTTGTCTCAGTCACGAACACAGTCTTTGCTGGTGTGTTGCATTTATTAAGATTTGACGCAGGTTGTGCATTCCTGTTATCGCTTAGTTGCAGAGAATTGGGCTGATAGTAAGCTAATCTGCTCTTGGTATTTGAATTAGCAACCATATCCTAGTATCAGTGCAGGGTGTTGTATGGGAGCCATTTTGCCTTCTTTCCTGCTCTGCAATCCCCCCCCCCCCCACGGGACTATTCTCCTTTGTAGGATGTTGCTAAAAGGAGAGCTCTTCCACTTTACCTCACTTGTTCGAACATTGTCTTAAAGGGAAAGTGCCTGCATGCAGCGCTTCTTCCATTACACAGATCCGTAACCTTAGAAATAGTTAACCCTCTATTCTGATCAGATTTCCTACTGAGCAAGTGTTGATTGCTTCGGGGATTCTTGCCTCAACTGCTGAGTCAGGCTGCCCCCAGGAGCAGCAGTCATCTTTCTCAGTAGTGGCGCCCGCCCTGTGGATCGCCCTCCCCTCAGATGTCAAACAGATAAACAACTATTTGACTTTTAGAAGACATCTGAAGGCAGCCCTATACAGGGAAGTTTTTAAAGTTTGATGTTTTATTGTGTGTGTGTGTGTGTGTGTGTGTGTGTGTGGTGTTGTTGTTGTTGTTGTTGTTGTTGTTTAGTTGTGTCCGACTCTTCGTGACCCCCTGGACCAGAGCACGCCAGGCACTCCTGTCTTCCACTGCCTCCTGCAGTTTGGTCAGACTCATGCTGGTAGCTTCCAGAACACTGTCCCGCCATCTTGTCCTCTGTCATCCCCTTCTCCTTGTGCCCTCCATCTTTCCCAACATCAGGGTCTTTTCCAGGGAGTCTTCTCTTCTCATGAGGTGGCCAAAGTCTTGGAGCCTCAGCTTCAGGATCTGTCCTTCCAGTGAGCACTCAGGGCTGATTTCCTTCAGAATGGAGAAGTTTGTTCTTCTTGCCGTCCATGGGACTCTCAAGAGTCTCCTCCAGCACCAGAATTCAAAAGCATCCATTCTTCAGCTATCAGCCTTCTTTATGGTCCAGCTCTCACTTCCATACATCACTACTGGGAAAACCATAGCTTTAACTATACAGACCTTTGTGTGTAGATTGATTGATTGATTGATTGATTGATTGATTGCTGGAAGCCCCCCAGAGTGCCTGATGGGTGCCATACAAATAATGAAATGATGATGTTGCAGATGATGCAACTTTGCAAGAGTTTGTCAGGTTCTCCTTTGACATGGCATGTGCCACTAGGGCTTGTCTGTGTTTAGGGAGGCCCCTTCCAACAAGTAACACATCTGTGATGGAACAAATTGCCAATCCCACCTCTGGACAATGATAGCCATACTCACCTGTGCACTGGGTACATGAGTGAACTGTTTCCCTCCTCATTCATACAGAGCAAAAGTGCTAGCGCTGGGCGAGAATGGACAGAACAAGAGACCCTGCTGCTACTTGAGGTAAGAAATTTTGAGTGGGGGAAGATTGGGGAATTGTGATGGTGGAGATGCAGAGAAAAGGAGGCTGCTAAGTGACATTTGAAGTGGTACCTAGTTTCTGACTTACATTGAGTTAATATGTTTCTGGGTGACTTCTTGTATAGAACAAGATTGTTGAGTAGAAAGCAGAGCCTTTTCTGCAGTGGCTCCCCGTTTGTGAAATGCTTTCCCCCAGGGAGGTTCGCCTGGCACCTTCATTATATATTTTTAGGCACCAGGCAAAAATGTTCCTCTTCAACCAAGCGTTTGGCTGATTAATATCCTACAGACTTTTACGTGTGCCTGTGGGAAGTTATTGTTTTGTGGTTTTGGTTTAATTATTGTGTTTTATCTTGTATTTTATTCCAAACTGCCCTGAGATCTGTTGATAAAGGGTGGTACATAAATTTAATAAATTATAATAGTATAATAATAAGCAGTAAGTAAAACATGAGTCCTTGGTTGTCAGCTGTATGGCTATAGAATTGTTGATGGTGTTTTGTTGCAAAGCTGTGGTTGAACCTGAAAGGAGTCAATGCAAGAATCATACAAAATTAGAATTGTAGATTTGGAAAGAACCCAGGGTCATTAGTCTAACCCCTCTGCATGGCAGCTTTACCATCTGAAAGCTCTTCTGATACTTAGTTGGAATCTCCCTTTTTGTAACTTCAATTCATTGGTTTGAGTCCTACCCTTGGGAGCAGTAGAAAACAAGATTGCTCCATCATCCATGTGATAGCCCTTTAGATATTTGAAGGTAGCTATCGTATCTCCTCTCAGCCTCCCCTTCTCCAGGCTTAAACATACCCACCTCCCTAAACCGTTCCTTGGTTTCCAGATGCGATGAGGCCTTTGTAATCTTGCTGTACAGAGCCTTAGGTTGTGTCTCAAAGCTGCTTACATGCATATTGGAATTTGTTTAATATTATCTATCGGCAGTTCTTCATTGCAAAGGCTGCTGAGTGATGTACAGTTTATATGAAGAAACTGTAATGAAATCTCTATATAAAACGTTAAAAGTGCAAAAGGGTAGCGCTCATAAAATCCAGCAGAGCTATAAAAATGAAAATAAAACATGCTCTAAAATATGCTGCAGTGGCTAGACCAGCAGAAAAAGACCCTCTTGTGCTGAAGAGGCTTCAAAAATGGCATCAGGTGAGCTGCTCTGGGGTAGGTGTTACTAATGCAAGGCACCACGATGGGAAAAAATCTTCTTCCTAGGCATCCACCACCTCGCTTTAGGTGATGGGAGGCCCTGGAGGAGAGCCTCTGACGAGCAAATGGTTCAGGCAGCCTCCAGTAGGAAAAGGCCGTCCTCCATTGGCCCTCAGGCACAACAGGCAGTCATCGTTCCCCTCTACATGAGTGAGCCTGCTTGGGCTTTTGTGTTCACTCCCCCCCCCTCCCCGCCACCCCAAATCTTCCACATCTCAGGGGAGATTAGAGGATTCTGCTTCAGATTTTGAACTAGCCACAGTTCCCTATGCTTTGATCCTTATTTGTTCTCACCTTAATTTAAACAAAGCATGGGTTTCCCAAGTTTGGATGTCAAGATAAATGTACTATAAACATAATTTTTATAAAAGAGGATTAGAAAAATTTACGCAGGAGAGTTCTGCTGACGGCTCCTAGCTGTAATGCACAAGCTCAAAGCTCACCGTGGTTCATTCACATAGCAGGATACCATGGTTTTCTGTCAATGGTGAGCTGAACCATAGTATTCTGTTCCTACCCAGGCCGTCCACTCCATCATTGGGCGTTGGAACAACAACAGCAACAAAACCTTGCACACTGCCTGCTCTAGTCTGAAAATAAGAATTTTGTTGAGTGTCTTGATACTTTGCTTGGGAAGTCTCAATGGTATTTCCAGTCGATATTTTCTCCATATCACTCGCTTTTCCCTGTTGACGTTAATTGTAGCCTTGCTGTGCTTCTGTCTCGCTTTTTGAAAAACAGAGCTTAATAGCATTTTGAGTTTGGGGGAGCAAAGCAGAAAAAGAAAAAGGCATGTATCTGACTTGTATTCCCCAAGCACTCGTGGAGAAGCATCAGACTGAGCTACTGCTAGGTCAACCAGCATTAAGTAAAAAGGCACAGGATGAGGCACGGATAAAAAGTGAGGCAGGAAATAATTGACAGCGAGCCGTGGTGAGCTGAGTGTTGCTCAGACCGAAGAGGCAGGGCTGAGCCGGAAGCTCTTGCAAAGGGTTGCTCTAGTCATGTGATGTTCTAGTCTGTTAGGTGTGTTCATTGGCTGTTGTGGGGTGGGGGCTCGCCTTGCATGTTTGCAGCACCCGCCCCCAGCAAGAGCTCACCCATGCATCCAGCCTGATGTCACTGTCACCTTCTTATGGGGTGGAAGTTCTTCTAGGCCATGTGTGCAGTATTACGACCCTTGCAGATTTTTCATCGTTCAGCACTGAGTTTGTAGTAAACACCAGCTGTGCTGTTTCTCTGAGCAGGCCTAATTTCCCCCTGTGTTGCTCCAACACGGAGGCTTTCAAGATCTGTGCTCGCATATGTCGTGGCTTAATATAAATGTGGAAGTGCTGGCTGACTTTGGTGTCTGAGCAAGCCAGAAGCCCTCTTGCCAGACGAGAGGGAAACGGTAGCCGCTGGTTTCTGACAGCGCAGGCGGCTTCCTGCTTGGCGGCAAAGCATGCCTTGTGCTTCCTTGAGTAAATCAACTTGTCTAATCGGCAAGAGCGAGCAGGTCTGGTCTTTCTCTGCCTAGCCCACGTTGGGATTGCAATAGTTCTGGCAGGCCAAGCAAATCTCCTTCAGTTTCAGGAAAGCAGCCAGGATAGACTTTCTCCTCTTGCTTAGGAAACCACCCCAGCCTTTCCTGATGAGGAGTTTAGTGGCATAACTTGAACCTGAGTGGAGTAGGGAGCGAACACACAACCACCTGAGCAACTGAACAGTCATCATCTGGCCCATTGCCATCACCACATGCCACCTGTTCCCTCATGGTAAGGTAGCTAGGTGCTTAATAGCAGTGTGGATGTTAGAGTACAGTGGTACCTCTGGATGTGAATGGGATCCGTTCCGGAGCCCCGTTCGCATCCTGAGCAGAACGCAATCCGCGTCTGTGCATGCGCGGGTTGCGATTCTCTGCGCATGTGCGTGACGTCATTTTGAGCGTATACGTGAGCAGCGAAACCTGGAAGTAACCCATTCCGTTACTTCTGGGTCACCGTGGGACGCAACCTGAAAAGATTTAACACGAAGCTACTTTAACCCGAGGTATGACTGTACTAGCAAAAGGGGGAGACAGGTTCAGTCTTATAAATGGTGCGCTCATTGTCTCCCTGATTTCTTTTATACGTAGCGGGAACACTGTCATTGGATGGGGCAGCACAACAGAATTGTGCTTCCATACAGAGGTCCATTTTATATGAAAACATCTATGTTACTTCAGGATGATGAGTTTGACACTGCATTGCTTATCAACACTGGGGTGCAGTGTATAAAATAATGTCATTTAATGCACCTTACGGTGTCTGATTGTGTAGAGCAGTCGTGTTGATAAGGTTATTTGCAGCGGCAGCATATCTTACACTTTCCTTGCCGTTAATAGTGTGAATAGCCTGGAACAGCGATTTCCAGAAAGATACAGTAATGTGGTTTATTTGCAGCCCAGAGGTGTCAGTTGATCTTATACTTCCATATTTGAAAGGAGGTGACAATGATATCAGTGGCGCTTGGGTAAAACTGAACTGTTGCTATGCAAGACTGCAAGAAAGCTTCTGAGCAGCTAATTCATAGGAGGACCATCTTGTTAATTCATTTTTGACAGGGAGAGAGCCCAGCGTCTGTACTATAATTTAGCTCTCTAGACACAACTGCTTCCCCCCCCTTTCTCTCACACTTTTTAACATCCAGATAAAGCAGCGAAGCGGATATCAGTTTGTGTTTCAACCTCCAATAGATGAAGCACGTCCTTTATAAATTCTTAGAGTGCCTTTGAGGAAGTGCATATGTCACAAGCTTCAAAAAAATAAATATCCAAGTTGTCCCGTCCCTTGCCTGCCGGCCCTGTATCTCTTTGGCGCGGAGTCGGTTTTTCTCCTCCCTGCAGGTTAATCACTGTCAGATAAATGAAGTTGTGCTACATATATGTTAAATTCCACAGAACACAAAAGGAAACGTTATTGGCTTTCTTCTAAGCAGTAAGACAGATGAAACAAGCAGAAATCAAGGTTGCCATGGGGGGGGGGGAACATTTATGTGCCCGGTTAGAATTAGTGCAGCACAGAGTGGAATCCAGGTGGGGCAGATTCTTGGAAGCCCCCTACTCAGTTTGTGACCTCTCCAGCATCCTTTGCCTTTCAGGCTCTCCTGGTTACTGACTAAACCCAAGAACATGTTGTATCTGTAGTTGTTAAAAACATAGAAAATAGAAAATGTGATTTGGCACAGAAGCCAGTTCTTTCCCAGCTGCTTCTCCTAGTCCCTGACTCTTTGCATTTACAGTGTCAGTTGTTTTTTTAGCTCCATTCACACATTTCTTCCTTCTTAGAGCTGCTTCGCACATTGTGTAGTGTAGGTGTAAAACATAATGGCAACAAACATGTTCTCTAACGTTTGTATCCTGCGGGTGTATTAGTGAAGAAATTGGGATTGGCTGCAGCAGCTGACTAAGTGTACATTTTGCTACCACATGTTATAAAAGCATTCGCTGCCCCGGCCTTTCCAGAAGAGAACACCAAATTCCCAATGCAGCAAACAAATCTCACAGGAACTCATGCCAGTAACATACAGCACACAGATATATGCCTTATTTGTTCCTGTTGCGAAACCCGGGTGTCTTTATTATGGACGTCTAGTCCCTGGAACTTGAATTGCGTCTTGTAATAGCAGTACAAGTCTGGCTGTTTCCGTGTGGAATGAGCAAGGTGACATTGGATTTTGTAGAACAGTTGACACGATGGCTGATGTAGGAAAGCTCAGCTAATCAAATTGTCAGCAGCTGCTTTCATATAAATTTTTGGGTTGTTATTCTCCATATGGGAGAGAAGACTTGGAGGTCATGTTTCTCTCCAGAGAAAGAGAACCCGTTGAAGTCCTTTTTTATTTTTATTTGTACCCTCCAGTACATTTGACAGGTATGCTGCCTTTCCTTTTTAAAAAATTTGTAATCATTTTGTGCAATATTTTCGTAAAAATCAAAGTGTTTGCACTACACTATTCTCCTTGGTACCCTCCCTCACCTTAAGAACAATCAGTTCACTTTTCTTTTCCCTTTTCAACATGCTCTAGAAACAGATCTGTTGCATTTCAGATGGGAAGTAGAAACAGGATATCTCCGTCTTCCAATTCTGCCCTCCTCCAGATACTTATATTAAATTCCACAACTTATTCTAGATACCATAGTTCCAAAATTTGGAGAAAACACAAGATGGAAGAGATAATTCGGCCACAACAAAGCTTAGAAGCCAGCAAATAAAGGGAACAAACTGAAAGTTTACGCTTTCAGCTGATGGTTTACATCAGAGCGGAGTCATGTCAGGGTGGGGTGGGGACAATTTAGATGAGCCAATATGAATCAACCCAAGAGAAGGCACTACAGGAAGGAAGGACACAAAGAATATGTCAATAATAATAATCTTGGCAAGAGATGATGCTATAGCATGGACTAGTAGATTAGAGGTAATTGTAAACCAGGTTGGAGATGGGTCAAGAGAGATGGAAGGCAGGAACGATGCAGAGGTCTGAGTTGCTCAAAGGAAGAGAGATGGCAGGTGAGACTTGCAATGCATTTGAAAGGTGATAGGAAAGATTATAGTATAGAAATTGGTGAAAAGACCACTGAGGCTAAGGTCAAGGGGCAGATTGTGGGACTGGAGGTGGCCAGGGAAGGAGAAGAGCGCTTGGAGTCCGATTAGCAACAGCCATGATGATGGATACCACTTGGTCTCATTCTAGAGAAGGTAAAGCCACATGCTGGTTGCCAGTGTGTTTTGAAGTAGCAACTCTCAGATCCAAAGCTGAAATGCCAGGCGAGTGTAGGCCTTACTTTGCTGAATTTTGTTTCTGTGTTCATGGAAATATATGTGTGGGGAACCTGAATCGAAGATAATAATGCAGCAGAAGTTTTAGACATGTTTCTGAGGTCGGAGGATCTAAATGACAGCGCTTGGCTACCTTCTCTTCATGTTTCAGAGTCAATGTTGTGGAAGGAAGGGGTGGTAAAAGATCCCCACGAGTCGCTGCTGCTTGGACATTTTTAGCCACTAGGAGAGTTCAGAAGTAGCAGTGATGGCCCAGCGGTACCAAAGACTGGAGGATGGTACTTTAGGGCAAGCTTACACCATAAATGCACGTCTCCAATGTTGTGGCCTTTCTCTGACTGCTTGCTATACTGAAAGAAGGCTCCCATTTATCTCATACAATAGAAGGATCCTGCTGTCAAACAAGTTGCAGAATGTCTGTTGTTTTGGTCCAGTGTAATCACTTTTGACACTTGCTTTGCAGGTCTGGTAGCTCGCCTTTTCTGAAATAAACAGTCTCAGAATTTCTCATCTCTTCAAATTTGTTCTTTTTACACGCATTTGCTATTATTTACCTTCATTGAAAGACGTTCACAAAAATCTATCAAATTTTTTTTTTTTAAGAGTGGTCACATGTAGCCAAACCTCCCCACAGCTTACTAACACCTGCTTCTAATCTCAACAGGACCACAAATTGTTTCTATTATCTGAACAAATGTTCAGTTCCTGCTGTTCTCATGGTATATTGTTTCATTTACCAAATTTGTGAACCAACTACTTTTGCATTGCGTCTCTTTAAAAGTTGATTTCCCCCCCCTTTGTTTTTTAAGGCGTTGGAGATGTACAAAGATGACTGGAATAAAGTTTCTGAGCATGTCGGAAGCCGCACTCAGGACGAGTGCATCCTCCATTTCCTGAGGCTTCCAATTGAGGATCCTTACTTGGAGAACTCCGATGCCTCGCTGGGCCCTTTGGCTTACCAGCCTGTGCCTTTCAGCCAGTCTGGAAACCCTGTGATGAGCACCGTGGCTTTTCTGGCATCTGTCGTGGATCCCCGGGTGGCGTCTGCTGCCGCTAAAGCAGCTTTAGGTATGGAGTCACCTTCCCTCCCCACCCCCTTTCCAGTTCAATCTTGTCTGAGAAGGTCTTAATTTCATGCTTGGTGCTGACTTAGCCTTAAAGAAAATCCTCCACCGTCTCCTTGGTTGATCTGTCGTAAATTCACCAAAACTACTTAAGGACTGCCTGGAAAGATGCTGGTATATAGAAGGGTGGGGGGGTTTTTTGGGGGGGGGGACGACGACATTCTGCACACAGGCTGGCATACCTGCCCAGAGAAGCAAATTGAAGCCTGCTTTCATCTTTTCTGCAGTTTGCCGCCTGCTGTCACTTACCTTTAATTGGTTAATGTTAGTAAAGCACCGCCTAAGCCGAGTGGTACCCAAACGCCAAGCATTAATTTGTCGTTTGTGTAGCTCAACGCATAACTTCAAAAGGGCCTTGCTAACCTATTACGAATGCTTCAGGTTCTGCTGTCTGCTCCCATCCTTGATTTCGTCTTCATGCAGCTCTTCCCGAGATGCTGTCCGAGACGCTCTCAAGATTTCTGAACAAAACAGCCCTTGTATTATTAATTGCCGCACAATGGCAATACGTGCATTAGAGTTTAGTGTGTGAGAGTAATGCGTTTTTAAAATAACTTGGAAATTGCCTTATCCATTCTGCAGGCAGCTTCCCCAAAAGGCTTCTCTGCATGTCATCTTCCCTGATCAGTCAATTCAAAGTGCTGGCGCTAAAATTACCTTCCTTTTTATGTCTCTTTTTCATGGCTCCTCTCTCAAGGCTGGTGCTGCTTTGTGCTTTGAGCTTTTGGGCCATTAATTTTGGGGTCCTCTTGTCTGCCTTGCCCGAGTCTCTTGCCACAGCTCCCTTTGTTCTGCTATTCATTGGCCTGTCCTGCTGTCAGCTCCCTTTGTCCCCTTCTCCCACTCCGCTCTTGGCTTTGTGACTCACAGCTCCCTTGCTAAACGTCCAATAAACAGGAGTAACTACAATAGTGTAAAATGTGCAATCGGATCATCCAGCAGGGTCATCTTAAAGAAGCCTTTCTCAAACTGGGGGTCCCCAGATGTTGTTGAAATACAACTCCCATCACCCCTATCTAGCAATGCCAGAGCTCAAGTATGATGGGAGTTGTAGTCCAACAACATCTGGGGACCCACAGGTTGAGAACCGCTGTCTTAAAGAGTTACCTGTTCTATTGGTACATGACTTTGAAACTCCTCCTGCCTAAAAACAAACTTCTAAGCTTTGTCCTTTTTACTTTGTTTACAGAGGAATTTTCCAGGGTCCGAGAGGAGGTACCACTGGAACTGGTTGAGGCCCATGTCAAGAAGGTGCAGGAGGCAGCCAGAGTCTCTGGAAAAGTGGACCCCACTTACGGACTAGAGAGCAGCTGCATTGCCGGAACGGCTCCAGATGAGCCAGAGAAACTTGGTATGTCCTTAGGGGTTGCCGTCTGGTGCTCCTGTCCATCATGCTTGTCTCTGATTTGTGTTTATGTCAACCAAAGGGAATAATAACTAAGGGAAAAGCTATAGTAGAACATGACTTGCTTTATTTTGGGGTGGGGAGCAGGCAGAATTAGAGATTGGGTTGTTCACATAAGCCACCATATTTTTGGCCATTGAGCGATGAAGAAAACCAATATGTAATTGTGACTCTGAGAGTCACATGACAGCTCGCACTCTGTAATCATTATTGCCTGCATCGTTCATGAACTCAAGAAAAATGAAATGTTTGATCTTGACGGGGGAGTTGGAATTATGCCTGATACAATGGTTGAGAATCCGTGGGGTGTCAAAAGTGTGTCAAAAGTGCCAGAAGCTTTGGACTACCTTATTTATTTCCCAGAAAGTCGTTTACAATATGAGACGTTTGGTTTTATGCTTGGAGATTGAACATTATTCTCCCCATTTGGAATAATGATCGAAATACCACACCAGCATAGATCAGTATGTGGCAGGCGCAAGTTCAGGAAACAGCAAATTAGGGGTCATCTTGATAATTCCTACATTTAAGCAGATTGTACAACACAATGGAAAGCAGTCCTTGAGTGAGAGATATTGCTTCTGGTGTGAGACTTGAGAGTAATTAGGGCATGGTTCCTTCCATTTTCTGCATACACAATAAAGCAGAATTTTACAGCTTTGTCAAAATATAATTACTGAGCACCATGGTGAATACATCCTTTGATTCAGCCTCCTGCTAAGACCAAAATGCCACAGTGCTTAGTCTGCAGCACACTGTTATGTTTGTAGGTTTCGTTACCTACTTTTAACGTTTCTGCAGGCAGTGCCAGTCAAGGTACAGAGGAGCACGCAGTTTGGCTGATGGACGTTCGGTTACTTTGTGCCCTCCTGAACGATAGTGTCTCACCAATTTTGTCTATTGAAACTAATTTTCCTAGACTCCTGCTCTTCTCTTCCTCCTGTACCCATCAACCTTCAGCACCCACACAGTTTACAGTAATCTTCCTTCCCACAATTACATATGATAACAGCAACAATACCACACGTTGCCCCAGTCTCTGAGAACAGGGAATTTCACTCAAGCTGCAGTAATGTCAAGCACTGACACTTGAACTCGAATCTCAAGGCTCCACACCCTTGTGAACATCTCAGTAACTGTCCTTATGCTTCGTTTCCCTTCTGTGTCCTTTCCATGTGCCTTATAGGTTTCAGGTAAACACCTGAAGTTGTGATTAGCTTCATGGCTGTCTAGCTAATACTGTGCTCCAGTAGATCTGGAACTTCCTCCTAGAGAACCAGACCAGGGCGAGGTTTTGTTTTTTTCTGGCTCTGCTGAGTTCTGTGCTTTTAAGTGGAGATGATGACAATATTATTATTAATAATAATTTATTGCTTGTACCCAGCCCATATGACTGTGTTGCCCCAGCCACTCTAGGCAGCTTCCAACAAAACATAAAAGAGCACACAATACAGCAGACATTCAAAGCTTCCCGATACAAGGCTGCCTTCAGATGTCTATGGAAGGTTGTATAATTGGTTATCTCTTACAGGCGGCCATCCGCCAACTCATCAGGGGCGACTATGAATGTGGCAGGGCGAGTGTCCTCACCCCCACTGTGTTCTCCACGTGATTAACATCAGCTGGAGGAACAGGCGCCTGAATAGGGCTCTTTAGCATTGAGTGCTGAATATTTATTTTTTGAAATATTTAGAGACCCCGCTTCCATTAAAAATACAGTAAGAGGGTGTACAGCATGCAAAATTACAGCAAGGACAGCAGAAACATAAGTTAGAAGCCACGTGTTTTCCCTTTCGCTCGCTAGTGGCAGATAATAGAATTTGAAGCCCTTCCTTGGCCCAGAGAATAAAACGTGAGATGCAGATTATTTCTGAATGAGAGAAATGAACTGGATTTTTGCAGTTAATGTTAGCCAGTTAATGTGATTTGTATTGATCTGTGACTAATGGAATAAATTAGGGCAGGAGCAGATGGCTCTCTGTGGGGAGTGGCTTGGCAAAATTGAATTGGGTCACTCGACGGGCTGCAGCGCCTCGGCTCTCAAACAGCTTTTCACCAGAGGGTGCAAGGCGAAGAAGCCCTCCGCCAAGCCTGCGCTTGCTGCATGGTACATGCCTGCCGAAAATACTGTTTATATATTTGGGCAGCTAAAACCAGAAGGGTTGGATTTAAAACATTATTGCTCTAGAGTGCTAAAAACGCTTCCTTGGGGGGAAGGGTGATCCCTCAGTAGTAATTACTGTAGCTGAGCCGTAAAACTGCAGCATGAGCAACTGCGTTGGCAGTGTTAGCTGGTAGTCCCAGCGCCCATCCCTGAATCATTTAGCAGAGCCATGATGGGCGGCGTAGACCGCGGGTCACACCACACATTTACATGTAACAAGTGAGTATGTAACACACACCTGCGGCAAATGTGCAGGTAGCTGAGAAAATGCCACTGCATAAGGCATGAAGAAACCCTAAGGTTAAGCGAAATATTTTGCCATTCCCATGTCTTCGTGTTGAAAGAGTGGAGAAATCCTCACTCGCATCGTTCAGTGGTTCTTCGGACTTACTGGAGGCTTCAAATGCAGCACACAGGGTTGCGCGCCGCCGCCACCACCCTGGAAAAACGCACTGGGAAGGCTGCAAACTTCCCCAGTCTCCAGAGCGTTCCCTGGTGGCCCACTCTGGCTCTAAATCTTCTTCAGTACAGAATAGCTGGTACCGTATTTTTCGCCCTATAAGACGCACTTTTCCCCCTCCAAAAATGAAGGGGAAATGTGGGTGCGTCCTATGGGGCGAATGCAGGCTTTCGCTGAAGCCTGGCGAGCGAGAGCGGTAGGTGCGCACCGACCCCTCTCGCTCTCCAGGCTTCGCGGACCTCTCCTCAAGCAGCGGGAATGCTCCCGCTGCTTGGGGAGAGTTGCCGGCATCCCGAAGCCTGCGCATCCCGAAGCCCACGCAGACGCGGGTTGCGTTCTGCTCATGTTGCGAACAGGCCTCCGGAACGGATCCTGTTCGCAACCGGAGGTACCACTGTATTCTTATGATAAACATGGCTGTACACATTGGCCTTTCCAACCATTTTTTGAAATGGATTTTTTTTTAAATGAGCCTTTTCAGGTTTGATTTTGTCTCTTCCTCACTCCCTCTGTTTTATGTGTGTCCACGCAGAGCCACAAAACCTTTTATTTTCTTCCTTTCCTTGCAGCTTAGCTTGTTCTGTCCTGGAAGACTAGACGCTAATCCATTTTTTCCCCTGGATGCGGAGCTCCCAGCGGCTGTTCAATATCTGAGGCTTTCAATGAGCTTCCAGCTTTCTATTAGGGAGGGAAATGAATAGCCTGCAAATTTGTTTCCATGGAGCATGGCAGGCTTGAGCTGCAGTGGATGCAGCTCCACATCTGCTCACGTCGGATGTTTTCCGTTGCTGAAAACCTCACTTCAGGGCCTCTTCTGTGCACACATCCTCCCAAGTTGTTCAAGGCAACATATGAGGGGATTTGTGGTTTTTTATTTGTGCGGCAACCCTGTTCGGCTAAGTAGAATATTTGGAGCCAGCTGCACTGCCAAGCAACCCTAGGCAGTGGCCTCTCTCCTGCTGTAAAGGCAGCTAGTTGAATCACATAATCTTAGAGTTGGAAGGGACCCAGTGGTCATCTAGTCCAACCCCCTGCAAAGCTCCTCTTCCTTCGTGCATGTCGCCATCATGTTTTCATTTGCATGCCACTTTCTCACGGCAGGTGCATTCTCAAAGTGGCTCACAACATGCAGAATAAATGAAAACCACATTTCACGATAATACAAACAGGGCACAATTTAAGCAAAACAGTCGCACTAATGTAAATAGGGCAGGCAAAGACCTCGTGTTAGTAGACACCGAAACAATGCCTAACAATAAAATAGGGAACATCCAAATAGCAAAAAACAACAACCCCACCTTCCCTCAGGTAGGGGATGGGGCAAGGCAGGTGAGTAGCTTATCCCTGATGGACAGGCGATGTGCTTCTGCAGCTGAGGAAGGCCGGCGATGGGTGGATCCGTAGGGGATTGGCTAATGATGACAAGGTACTTTTGTTTTTAACCTTCAGGGCTAAAGCCGAATTGCCCGATCTTTATCCAGAAGGCAGGGAGTGCTTGAGACTGATGAGAGTTTAGCGGAGAGTCAGTCAGCACCGAGAGAGCCTCAGGAAGGGCTTTGCAGAAAAGCACAGCACTCAAAAGTTGAGAGCGAATTGCCTCAGCAAACAGGAGATGTATTTGATCAGAGTGTCGTCGCGCTCCAGTGTGGGTTGTCCTGTCTTGGCATGTGGTTTTGTGCAAGAGGGTTTAGTAGCCACTGAGTGAGTGAGCAGTTGCCACCTGGGGGAAGAGGGGAAGCAAACGGCAGACGATTGCGAAGCAGTGCCAGCTGGCTGGAGCAACTGTGGAAATAAGGATATAAAGGGAGACTTTTTAAGAACTTGAAAAGGCATAGAGGCCCCTGTGAAATGGCAGTGGGCAAGTTTGCACAGGCGCTTCATATTCTGTTACAAGCATAATATGGAACACAGTGGGACGAGCAAAGGGAAGCTTTGCTAAAATACCCACCAACAAGTCTTTGCCTTGAGACGCTCTTCTAATTGATCGCTGTGAGAGTTTTATATATCTAATTAACTTGTTTTACAGGCTGTGTGGAGGTGTTGAGTGGCAATTACTTAGGACTGTTTACCCTGAGCCAAGACATTCAATCCTGGGCCCATAAATTATGGCAATTAAGAAAATGTGCATAAACGCACTTAATTTGCTTAATCTATTCTCATTGCCAGAGTTTGGGTTTCTGCATCCAACAGAAGCCGGAACCTCATGCTTTGGAAGAATAATTACGGGTCCCTGTAGCTTACCCCAGGCTTCCAGGAATCGGATGTTTAGGAACACATGTTTCAGGAACTGTTGCAAGATCGTATCGCCGTGTTCCACACGTTATTTCCGTGCCTAAATGATAATTGGAGCAATCCGCCAGAAATGCCAGCACCCATGCTTGCCATTGAGCTAGAGGAGCTTGTGGAGAATTAACCCACCGTAGGGAAGAGTTAATTTTCAGAGAGCCACATACATGCGAGTGGCTGGCTTGTGAGAGCAGGATCCGTGTCACAGCATCTCTCTAGAGTAGGGATGGGCAGTCCTTTTCCTGTTGTTTGGGGGCGGAGCCAGAGGCGAAAGTGTTCTGGATCAGGGAACCTGGAATAAAGGCTTTGCTTCTTCTGTTTTCATTGTGTCTGCCTTAGATTAGATTTCCCACTCCTGTGCAGATCTGCTCAGAAGTACCGTATTTTTCGCTCCATAGGACGCACTTTTTCCCCTTCAAAAAGAAGCACCCCGCGACCCTCTCCCGGCTGGAGAGGTGACGCGCAGCTATGGCAGGAGCCTCTACAGCCCCACGTCACCTCTCCAGCCGGGAGAGCGCGTGCGGGGCTAAAGAAGCACCCCACAACCCTCTCCCGGCTGGAGAGGTGACACGCGGCTATGGCAGGAGCCTCTCTGCTGCGCCTTTCCGCTGCTCCCTGACATGCTCTTTGGGGCTGGTGGTGGGCTTCCCCCCACCAGCCCCAAAGAGCAGGTCAAAAGGAACCTGAAGCCTGGAGAGCGAGAGGGGTCAGTGCACACCAACCCCTCTCGCTCTCCAGGCTTCCAAGGTAGCCGCCTGAACGCACCTTAAACGGCACCTTGTTTTAGAGCGGGAAAACAAGAGGGGGAAAGTTCTTCCCCTCTCTGTGCAGCGCCTCCTGCCGCTTCACTGAAGGGGCGCTGGGCAGAGAGGGGGAGAATTTTTTTTCTTGTTCTGCCCCCTCTAAAACAAAGTGCGTCCTATTGTCCGGTGCGTCCTATGGTGCGAAAAATACAGTAAGCCCCTCTAGGTTTGATGGTCATTACTCTCAAATGGAGTTTAAAAAAAAAAAATATTCAGTGGACCAGTCAATCTGCAAGTGAAAGTAATCTCTATACATACATATACCTATGTAGCACAGACCTACCAGTGTATTCTCAGACCGGTGGTGGGCAGAGGAGCATTGATTCCTGGGACAGGATGACTCGTAATGCTGATCTGATTTGAAAGTTTGATTACCCATGGCCAGCAGGGATTGAGCTGCGATCGCCTTGCTCAATGTGATGATGCTTTGTGAAAGTGCTCCGAAAAACAAAACAAGAGACTTCCATTAGTCCTCTGATGGGTTATCAATAACTGTTCCTGCTGCCACACGGTCAGCTTTGTATTAAGTGTTAATTATTCTGCCTTACAGATGGAGCTGAAGAAGAGAAAATGGAGACAGAGACAGATGGACCACAGGCAGAAAAAGTTAAGGTCTGACTGCTTCAAATGCCATTTTTTTAAATCGTGCAGTGCTTCAAGCATTTGATATGAATTATTACTATTAATAATAATACAGAAGCCTCTGAATGAAAATAAAGCCCCACTTTCACAAGCTCAGAAAGAGTTTGTTTTCACCTATTTTAAGAAAACAGCTTGTTTTCTACCTAAATTAAAATTATGTATTTATTAATTAATGTCCTGCTTAATGCAAAAATCGGCTTCTATTTTTATTTGTTTCATAAAGTTTATACATCATTTTTTTTAAAAAAAAATCTCTAAGCTGTTTTCAGGTATAAAAACCAATTGCACAAGCCTTAAAATATAAACATATGTAATAAAACAATCCCTTTAAAACATATTGCTAAATTAAAGCAGGAGACTTGAGTAGGAAGATTTGAGGGATGCCAAAGTAAACACAGGATTCTTTTGTTTACCTCTGCTACAGAGCAGACAGGTGCCTATGCATATTGAGCTAAATCGGCCTTCGTCAACCTGGTGCCGTGCAGATGTTTTGGACTACAACTCCCATCAGCCCCGGTCAGCCTGCACTCTAGTTGTGACTGATGGAAATTATAGTACAAAACGTCTGGGGAGCACCAGATTGGCAAAGGCTGGGTTAAACCATGCAAAAGCAGTCAATGAAATCCACCAGTTTGGACTTCCAGTATGGGATTTGTTTCATTGGATGTTGTTTTCCCCACTATGCTCTTTTGTTGTTAGAAGGGAATATTTGGAGTCAGTTTTAGGTCCAGTATGCTGTGGGTTAAACCACAGAGCCTAGGGCTTGCCGATCAGAAGGTCGGTGGTTTGAATCCCTGCGACAGGGTGAGCTCTCATTGCTCAGTCCCTACTCCTGCCCACCTAGCAGTTTAAAAGCACGTCAAAGTGCAAGTAGATAAATAGGTACCGCTTCGGCGGGAAGGTAAACGGTGTTTCTGTGCGCTGCTCTGGTTCGCCAGAAGCGGCTTAGTCATGCTGGCCACATGACCTGGAAGCTGTACGCTGGCTCCCTCGGCCAATAAGATGAGCAAGATGAGCACCGCAACCCCAGAGTCGGCCACAACTGGATCTAATGGTCAGGGGTCCCTTTACTTTTTAACACACAGAGAAACTGAAGCCAAGAGTATTCACTGAAGACTCTAAGCTGGCTTTTCTAGTTTGGAGCTTTAGAATCAGTCAAGAGTATTTCTAAATAAGGAAACAATTGCCTTCTAATTTTTTTTAATTTTTTTGGGTATGACATCCCTTGCTATTTCTATTTTTAAAGTGAACACTTGGTGTTCCTAATGCACCGATGTTCTTCAGGAAAGCTATCCTTTATTTTCATGGCCTGCTGTGGCTGTACTTCTGCAGTTATTTGTTTCCTGCTCAGTAACTACGGTTGTCAAGAGGAATACCCCCCCCCCCCAAAGGAAACCTTAAAATTTCGTTTCCCTGAGCTGTTTAATTACAGTACGCCTCCCCCACTTTTCATATCCTCTAGATTGAAAACAAAGGGGACCATGAACTTGGAGATGGAAACAAGGCACAGGAAGGAGACGAGGAGAAAAACGCAGAAAAGGAGCAGGATGGCGACGTCTCCCAGGACTCCAAGCCAGGTACGAAGCTTTGGCTTCGCTCTCCCAGCTGTGCAGAGGCTTTAAAGTGCTTTCCCTGTAGTTCCAGGCATTTTTCATAAAATAAGCTGTAACGAAGGCATTATTCCCCATAGCATAAGTTGCCAACATGGCACCCACAAGGGCTTTCCCTTTGCTCCCTACCCGCCGCCAGTGAAATTAAGGCTTGAAAAGGCTTTCTGTTATAGCCAGTAAAAAGTGGAGGCTTAACTCTCCCCTCCAGGGCTGTAACAAACGAATCCTGAAAACAGCCTGTTTCTGAACTTAAGTTAGGCTTGGGAAAGAATTCCTATTGCAGTTTGGAAGCTCCTTCCAATTCAGGGGTGATTTCTAGGGCAGAAGAGGGGGGAATTGCAGGTGGAGGGGAAAGGATTACATCTTCCGTCCTCAGCACACACACACACACACACACACCCCTTTTGCAGCCGATAGAAAGCTTCTTCAAGTCTAATTATTGCAGAGGTGATACAACTGGGGAGGCAACAGTTAGCGCCTCCGTGACCACTGCCTCTGAAATTAGCTTGGGAAGAAATCTATTGGCTTTAATGGAACCCATTTTTCAAGACTAATCATTGTGTGTGTGTATTAGCAGGGGGGTACCATCCTGGAGTTTAGAGCTGGGAAGGGAAGGTTATCTCTAGCTGCCTCAGCTGCCCTCCCCAGGAAAATACCCCGATTAGTTTAGAAGAAAAGCAAAAATATTTTTTTCCCAGCCTAGTAGCTGCCAGGGGAGAGAAGTGAGAGTGGTTGCAGTGCACAAGTGATTACGGCTGTGGCCTGTGCTCACATGGAGATCCCCACATTTTCTCCAGTTTGCGAATGTGTCCATGGGCGAATAAACATCGACAACCCTTAACTCCACCGTAACATGTCTGCTTTGGATAGAATGCAGTAGTCCATATTCAGGCTTTATCTCACAAGCCTGGCTCAGGCGCTAAATCTTGATTTGAAATCCTTTCATGCTTCAGGCAGGAATTCTTTTCATCTTGGTTGTACACTTTGGGTAACCAATGCTGAGCTGAAGCAGCCCTGCCTAATATGAATTGAGTGTGTTATTTCCTCTTGCTAAGCCATTGGTTCAGCCTTAATCGGAAAGAATAGGTGGGCAGGCTGTGCCCACTTTTTAAGTATCTTGCCGTCGTCTCTGCCTTTCAATTGACAGAAACTCAATAATTTAAATCATGAAAACATTTATGTCCTTTAGAACAATTGAGTCTGCTTTTTTGAAATTTAAATAGTTGGGTCGGGGGATAGGTTTTTAATAATTTCTCTTACCTTTAGTGTTAATTTGCATAGTTGGGGGGGGTGTGGAGAAGGTGAGCTAGTGGAAACCCTTGCCCAAAGCAGCATCATTAGCCAGGTAACAAGAGACGGGTGACAGTCAAATGATTATTTTGCAAATCATGAGTGGGCTAGTATATCCAGTGAGCTGGTTCTGGGTGCTGTTAGGAAGCTGTCTCACTGCAGCAGTCCCTTGACTTTAAACTTGAAAGCCAACATTTCTCTTTCTCAAATGGAAGGGGACATTCTGAATGGCTCCACTGAGCACACCACATCCTTCTTGGGGCGGGCCAAGCCAGAGGTGTCTTATTTTCTCGGCTGTTCTAAGGATTGCACCCAAGACGACAGTTGATCCCAACAAGTGGTTTATTTCCGAGAGTGAAGCTGAAAGTACTTCATGGTCTTATTTTATGCTAGAAGTTTGAGCGCTGCACAAATAATCAGGAGCAAGATGGTGGCATCAGCTGCGCTAAAAGGATGTGCAGGACTAACTAGGGAGTGTTTTCGTTTAGATGAGAAGGAAGCAGACGAGAACAAGGAGAACCTTGATGTGTGCAAAGACAAGGAGGGCGACGCTGGGAAGAAGAGAGTGGAGCACGAAATCTCCGAAGGGAACGTGGCAACGGCTGCAGCTGCTGCCCTCGCCTCGGCTGCCACCAAAGCCAAGGTTTGTCGGGCACAGATTTCCACTGCATCTGGTTTCCGGTGCTGTTCAGGGAACGCTTTTAAAATGACCCCATTGTTTGCAAAGGCACCAATAGAGCTTGTTTCTGCTTCTCATGCCTTTTAAAAATGCACTTTCTGTGCTCCTCGGCTTCAGCTGTATGAATGTTATCATTAAATGAAATTTGTTTCCCTGTGAATGGGTTTGAGGCTGCCATTGTGGGCTTACTAAAAGGCGCAGTGAGAGAGCCTATCCAGAAAGTTTGTCAGCTTCTTTTTCAGCTTTTGATGGGCTATTTCTTTTGGTGGTGAGAAGATTCAAGACCTCAGCCAGGCATTCCTTTCCTCATAAGCCCATTACCGATTCCTTGGGAGGTTAGCCCATTTGAAAACGGAACTTAGAAAGTGTGGCTGAAGGAAGCCCTTGTGTGGAACTTACAGAACCGGAGGAGGAATTTCCTCATTTTTCTGGCCTTCGGCACTTGGCGCAAAATAGATGTTTTCCTCCTGCTCTGTTCTCAGTTTTCCGGTTTCCAGGCTAGCGCACAGAGACCCTCTTTAGCAAGGCTCTCCCCCGTGATTCCCCCTGCCTGCTTCTTTAAAAAGAAGAGTTGTGCCTTATTTGCCTATCACTTCCATCTTGAACAGTGATATCTTCACAGAATGGTAGTATGACGCGTCTCTTGTTAAAGAATGAAACAGAAAGAGATATACCCAACGAATAGAGAAATCAATGGCGAAATAGCATGATCAAGAAATTTGGGGCCGTCATACGTCTTAGTGGAGGGGTCCTTCCCCTTCAAGCACAGATACTCCCACAGCCTGACTTGTACCATCTCCGAGTGCTTGAGACTTAGCCTGAGCAGAGGGCTCTTGCATAACATACGTTGCCGCAAGTGTCCTGTCCATCACAAACTGACGGGTGTCGTTAAGGCAAGCAATACAAATCCGAATAAGGATGAATATTCTGCAAACAGGAAGGGTGGCTTTTCTGCCTTAGCTAAGCCAAGCCTCCTTTTCTTTAAGGTGTGAGTAGAGAAAAGGTGTCTGGCTAATTTGGGAAGGGCCTGTAGCTCAGTGGTAGAAGATCTGATTTGCGTGCAGAATGTCCAAGGTTCAGTCCTTGGCGTTTTCAAGTGAGGCTTAGAGAGTTGCTACGAGTCAGTGCAGTCAGTTTGAATTCCATGGAGACACAGGCATCCTGCGCTCCTAAAAGAGGGAGTCATTACTGGCAGTTTGGTGCTTTCCAAAGCTGGATTGTGGGGCAACCGTGTTCTGCTTTTCTCTTCCAAGTGGAGAAGATGTTGGTGTGCTCAGGTCCTCCTGGTCGGCTTCTTACAGGTACCAGCCACGGTGTGAGCAGGATGCTAAACTAGATTGGCCATTGGCCTGATCCAGTAGGCTCTTAGTAGATGAACCAATCACCCTCCTGGTTTGCATGAAACATCTGGGAATTGTTGCGACCTGTTAGCCAGCCATGTTTGTGTCTTGGGTATGACTCAGTCCCATGTATCAAAATGCACTCTTAGTAGTGCCAGATCAGCTTGACAGCTGTTCCAGAGGTTCCCATGATCATAACTTCAGTGTCAAAGCCCATCTTGGAGTAAATGAAGTTATTAGTGTATTTTTCGCCCTATACGACGCACTTTTTCTCCTCCAAAAATGAAGGGGAAATCTGGGTGCGTCCTATGGGGCGAATGCAGGCTTTCGCTGAAGCTTGGAGAGCGAGAGGGGTCGGTGCGCACCGACCCCTCTTGCTCTCCAGGCATCAGGAAGACATCCGCAGCCTAGGCAGCCCTGCGGGAGGTCCCGCAGGGCTGTCTAGGCTGCGGATAGCAGCCTGCTTCCCGGAGCGCTGGGCACACTGAAAGCAGAGCGCCCAGCGCTTCGGGAACGCATCCACAGCCTAGGCAGCCCTACGGGAGGTCCCGCAGGGCTGTCTAGGCTGCGGATAGCAGCCGGCTGCCCAGCGCGAGGGGTGCCCTGAAGCAGAGCGCCCCGGCACGCCAGGCAGACATCCGGCACGTGGATAGCAGCCCGGCGCGCAGGGCGCCCTGAAGCAGAAAGCCCCTCGCGCCAGGCAGACATCCGCAGCGTGGGGAGCCCTGCACGAGTTCCCCGCAGGGCTCCCCACGCTGCGGATAGCAGCCTGCCGCCCGGCGCGCAGGACACCCTGAAGCAGAGCGCCCCGCGCGCCAGGCAGACATCGGCCAGCCCCACAAGCTCGGGGGACAGCAGGGAGGCGCAGCGCCGCCATCCCGCTCTTCCTCGACCTGGTTCGGCTTCCCCGACCTGGTTTTTGGGGGGAAATAAAGGAAATTTTTCCCCCTTTATTCCCCCCCCCAAAAAAAACACAAAAAACCCTAGGTGCGTCCTATGGGACGAAAAATACGGTACATTAGTGGAAATTTAAACATACTACTTTGTTATAGGTTGTTGTAATGAGCTCCTACGTAAAGTAGTTGTACAGTTTCAATTTCAGTCATCTGCGGGTTAGTACTCCATGCAAGCAGCAGAGGAGGATACATCAGGGGCTACTTTGGCTCTCTGATAAATCTTGGCATTAAACAGATTCCCAAGCAAATACTGTAAATAGCATAAAATTAAGCTACCATTGAACCTTCAGACCTCATGCAGTCTCAGCACCAGCTAGTTCACATTTTCAAATGACTTTGACACCGTATGTTTGATAAGGCCCCTGAAGTCTTAGAGGAAAATGAACTGTTACCAGGTTAGAAGTCAGAAAATGCTTTGTACAAATGAAAAATCGGGGGGGGGGTGCTATTGTTTCTCCTGCACGTAGGTAAGGTGTGTGTGTTTGTGTTTTTCCTCCCAGCATCTAGCTGCAGTTGAGGAAAGGAAGATCAAGTCCTTGGTCGCCCTCCTGGTGGAAACACAGATGAAGAAACTGGAGATCAAACTCCGTCATTTTGAGGAGCTGGAAACAATCATGGACAGAGAGAAAGAGGCGGTAAGACTGGTTGGGGAGGGGCATGTTTATTTTTTATATGGTGCCCCCTGAAAGCTCAGCGGCGTTGGTACTCTGGGGGCTGTGTCAGTTTAAGCTTTTCATCAGCATCGAAATGTTGCCTCTCTCCTGTGCATTGATGATGCCTCCTTGCTTTTGGATAACACACATCTGTACAGATCTACTCTTCATATGGTTTTGAAAGTTTCATTGCATATGCATTTATGGGCTGATTACTTATCTCAGTTCTGCAACTTTGTGGACTTGGTTTTTTCCTGTCCGATTCAAGAAAAATTGGAGAACGGTTTGGGACACTGAGTATCTGAGGATAGTTCCTTCAAAATGGAGTGTGCTAATTTGACAGGTTCTGAACACCCAGAATTCAGTTGCTTTGCCTCTTGTCACTATCCCTTGGATCATTTGGATCAAAAGTAGCTTTGTGTGTATTGGGATATATCAGGGGTCTGCAACCCGCGGCTCCGGAGCCGCATGTGGCTCTTTTACACCTTTGCCGCGGCTCTGGGGCGGATACTAGCGAGGGGAGGAGGCGCATTGTGCGCCCCGACACTCCCCACTTTAGCGGGCGCTGTACTGGCTGTGACGTCGCATGGGGGCGGTGCGTGCGTTAGTCACGCACCATCCTGATGTCACCTTCTCGCCCGCTGTCAGATCGCGGCTCCGGAGATATATTTGTTTTAAATGTCGCAATGGTTTTGCGGCTCCCAGTTTTTTTTTCTTCGGAAACAGGTCCAAGTGGCTCTTTTTGTCTTAAAGGTTGCAGACCCCTGGGATATATCATTAGCAGTTTCTTCCACCACCCTTCACAGGACCCTCAAATGCCAGCCTAATTAGATTCCCCTTAGAAGTTGCAGGAGCGGTGTCTAGGATTGGACCTTGGTGAGACTGCAAAAGGGTGTAACTTGGGGCAACTGCTAGGTTGATGCTAATGGATGGAATCCTTGGGCACCTCCATGGGCTCTTCTTGCATCCGACAGCTGTCTTGGACAGCACCTCTGCATTGCAATAAAAGTTAGAGAGGAAGCCTATAACTAGTTAAATTGAAACATCGTGCAATAAAGCACCGTCCACCTAGGAGCTTAGCCCAGGTTTCAAAATCCAGGTCAGTTGCAGTGTTTTGATTTGCTTCAAGAAGAAGTCAGAAGATGGACTGCTCTTTCCCTCTGTATGGGCAGAGCAGACCCACAGAGCAGGGGGTTGGACTAGATGACCCTTGGTGTACCTTCGAACTCTGCGATTCTGTGGCATTCTCTTCAGCTCGGTTTCTGTGACGGCATTTGTGAACCTGGTGCCCTTTAGATGTTGGACTATGGCTCCCATCAACCCCAAATGACTGTGCTGGGTAACCCCTGTCCATTCTGTGTAGGGCTTGTTCTCTTTCTCTTTCTCTTTCTCTTTCTCTTTCTCTTTCTCTTTCTCTTTCTCATCACACAATACTTGCATCTTGTTTCTTTCTGATCAAGGGGTCTGGAGGCCAAGTGAATTGGGGCCTTGGGTTTCATGCAAGGGAAGGAATAGGCAAGGAGGAGCTTGTGTCCTCTTAGGGACACCCCCCTCCGTGTTGAGAGGATGTTGGCATTAATAGGTCCGCCAGGTAATTCTGCTTGACTGCTTGCCTGGATGAGGACAGCTTGTTCCCCTGGTTTGGCACTGAATGGGGAGGTTAAGAACTTAAGAAGAGCCCAGCATCCTGTTCTCACAGTGACTAACTAGGTGCCTGTGGGAAACCTGCAAGCGGGCTTGAAGCACGGTAATCATTCTGGACCAAAAACCAGCAACTGTCTGCCCCACCCCCTCTCAGGACATCCTGAGCTTCTCCCGCTTGTCATCTTGTCCTGGACTGGGAAAATTAGCAGTGAGTGTGGCAGCTGTCTGTCAGAGAGCAGGGAGAATTATTTTCCAAGGTTGGAACGCTTAAAGGATATGTGTTGTCCGGATTCTGATGCGTAATAACTTCTAGGTTCTTCTGCCCTCTTCCTTCAGCTTTCCCCCTCCTTTAGGGCCACACTCAACTACCTAGCAGGTGTGGTGGTTGTGGTTTTTAACAGCTTAGATAGCCAGCATGAGGGGGACCCAAGCCAGGTTAGAATGGTGGGCTGTGGGGGAGTCTTTAACACATTCCCCCTGATGCCATGATGCTGATCAGAATTTGTCTATACTGACTGGCAGTGGCTCTCCCCGATTCCTGGCAGCACATCAGCCTTACCTGGAGATGTGGGGGTTTGAGTCTGGGTCCTTCTGCATGCAAAAACAGGTTCTCTGCCACTGCATTTTCCTGCTGGCATTTATCACCTGACGTACCAGATTGCCAAGACAGGCTGCATCTTTCTGGCTCAGCCCCGTGTCAGGAGGTGTGTTGTATCTTCCACTCCCCAACACCAAAAAAATAAAAATCTGTATCTTCAGCTCTTTTGCTGAGCATCTCTGCCTTGCTCCTCCCCACCAGCTCACAGACCCTGCTGCTGATTGGCAGATAAGGTAAGAGCTGTTGCTAAGGGGGAGATTCTCCCTGGGTTCCCATATCTTTAAGGAAAATCCTCTGTTGCATCAGCCATTCTCACTCCATCTTCAGGCATCTGATATTCTGTCTCTTTCCAAGCAGACTTTCTCATTTGTAAATTTCCTTCCAAAAAGCTCCCAGCGATTAAAAAAATGCAGCTTTTAGTTTTTTCCTGTGGGTCAGTTGCCCAAAACCTCTTGTAGCACAATAAAGGCTGTTTCCTTGTCGTTTCGAAGTGGGGAGCAGAGGAGGGGAGTCAACAGGTTTGTGCATAATATGATCTAATTTGTAAACCGAAGCCGTTTTAGGGCTGTCAGCCCAAATTGTATTCTGAGTCAAGAGCACTTGTTAATCCAGAAATTGTGACAGAGTGTATTACGATGTACAGTTGACAGTGACATGTGGGGGGTGGGGTTCTTCTTTCCTGATTCCTGGAGCAGCGTTTTCACTTGTGTGCCTGCCTAGTGCCAAGATAAAAAATTTCCACTTGCAAGATACCATTTTAAACAATGAAGTTACAACTTGGGTAAAGCCACCCAGCGAATATGAACCGAGACCGAATTCCAGTGCACACTGCGCAGCAGAATCCCCCTGGCTGTTATTTGAGAGGCTGCACAACAGGCTGAACTTGCCCTGCCTCCCTCCCACCATTTGGAGATGCAGAGTGTGTGAGCTGAATTCAGGACCTTGTGCAGAATTTTACAACCTCAGATCCTGCTCTATTTCCTATTTTCATTAAGTTTCAGAAAAGCCCGGGTTGTATCTGTCTTCCCACATGACTCTCTCTTTTTCTGGACCCCTGCCTCCTTCCTTTCATTGGTCATACCTTCCCAAAGTAATAATACTCAATATTTTTGGGGGGGGAAACAGCAGTTGTATAAACCAAACAGATGCAGGCGTTTGTGCTTTCCGTTTGGCATTTGCATGCGAATCTCTAGTTGCCACATCTGGGTATCTATGGCTTGGCATGTAGCATTTGTGGCTTCTGCTGCAGCCTTGGTTAGGCAGCCTGATTCTTGTCATATAAAGCCCGCTTCAAGGCAACCTTTCCCAATTACAGATCCTGAAAGCCTTGCTCACTGTCAGCCCTCCCTGGCCCAATTGGATTGCTCCCTTTGATTACTGTCACCGCTGTGAGCAGAATCTCTGCTCCTGCCCAGCTTTTGCCGTCATGCGCTGAGTGCCGTGCAGAGCTTGATCTTGGTGTGATTTTTCTCTCGTCGCTTTCTACGTGACCTCGAAAGGCTACCAAAGGCTAGTGTGCTGAGATGAATTTGCAGTTAAAATGTCAATATGAGGAGGGTCCTGTCTTGGTGCTATCTTCCCAAGAAGGTCGACAAGTCAGTTCTTGACTAAACAGCTGGTGGTGGGCAACCTCCAGTCTGCGGGGCTATGTGGACCCACCAGACCTCCCCTTTTGACCCATGGGGCTGCCATGGCCAAGCGAGCCCTACCTGCCTACACCTGTCACCATCGATGGCAAAGGCAGGACTTGGACAGGAAGGACTTTGCAGGCACTACAGATCAGCTGGTTGTTTGTGCCTGCAAAGCTCTTTGCGCATTGCCTGGGCGGTCCTGTGCGCGCTACTTTGCCCTGGAAGCTTGGTTTCAAACTGCAGGCAAAGGCAGGTCACCCAGAGTCATTTGCACCAGGTGATTTACTTGTGGGTGGCCCCTGACTTGTGGGGATGTGGGCAAGTTTCCTGCCTCTGACCGAGAGGCGTTCAGGGCTTTGGGGCTGAAAGGCTGCTCTGCCTCTGCTATGTCTACATAGAATAGTTCTGTGTTCTGTGTTGCCTCTCAGACTGTAGCAAACCAACTTCTTCTTAGCCTCCTTCCTGCTGGCCACCAGTCACTTCATCTCTTCTACTTTCCAAGCCTCTCCTATTGTCTCCTCCATTCAACTCCTGCGGCATAAAAGTTATGTTCTTATCTGCTGCATTTTTATCCCACCTTTCCCTCCAAGGAGCTCCAGGTGGTGGACATGGTTCCGCGCCCCCTCATTTAATCCCCACAACAATCCCGTGAGGTGGGTTAGGCTAAGAGGCAGTGACTGGCCCAAGCTTCATGGCTGAGTGGGGTTTTGAAACCCTGACACTCTATTCCCAACACTCTTATCCGCTGTGAAACACTGGCTTGCTAAAATTCTCTCTTTTAAAATTCTGTTCAAGAGCTTTACTTGCATGTTTCGTACAGCACCTAGAATACGCTGCCCACTAAACGCATGCATGCATCTGTGGCAATTGCAGTTTCTTCCTCCCCGCACCCCTCGCCCGCCACAGAGATTGCACATGGCAAAACTGCTTGGAGAATGTAGCTTTCATCTGCACTGGTAGAGGTATTGCCCAATTGTACCCTTTTAGGGTTGTCGTCCCCCCATATGAACCCACATGGCTGCATTTGCTTTTTGTATGACCCTAAAGAGCTGCTGCGTGTTTCTAGCTAGCTATTTGCCCCACTAGGGAAGAATGAGGCGGCCAATTTTGGCAGTGCTGTAGCTCCAAAGAGCCGTGATTTGGAAGGAGAAGCGTGTGTGTGTTTCCATCGCAGAGAGCTGCCACAACAATGCTGCTTTATTAAGCCTTCCTCTCGGAGCAGTTTCAGCTGTGAAATTGCCCCCCAGCTATTGAATCGTGTGTTTTTTTCTTCCCACACACCATTATTATCACTGGTGAATCCTTGGAAATATGTGTCTTGTTTATCCAAGGAGAAAGGAAGGCATATTAGCACAAATAAAATGCACCGTAGTTGTTGCGTGCTGCAGAGGCCACCCCACCACCCCAAGTACTGGAATGCAGCTGTGAGCACTCTCCCAGAAGGATGGTGCCCTGCGTGGTTGAGATGAGCTTTAACCACATGGTGCAGTGAGAACATGGGAGTGCAAGGGAAATGCGTCAGGCAAGTTGTCCTGTTCTAATCCTCGATATGGATTGAAATCCAGGATGCTTCCTATTTTGGGGCCGGCACCTGCCAGCCGGACACGGCACAATGGGCCCCCGCTTCTCACAAATGAATACCTGGGGTCAGCATTACTGTTTCTTTATACTTAATGTTCTGACTGCCCTGTTTCAAAAAGACTGTTGCAGAGCAGGACAGGGGGCAGAAAAGGGCAAGCAAAATGGCCAGGGGTTTGGAGAACATCTTCTCTATCAAGGCTAATGTGTTGAGGGCTTTTTAGTCGAGGGGCGGCGGTGGGGGGGGGAGAGATCACCAATGGGGAATGTTATAAAACTTGTGAGAGGTATGGAAGAAGCAGATAGTTTTTCCTCCCCTTTTCTATAATACTTGCATTTGGACACATCCAATGAAATTGGCAGCAGATTCAGGATGGAATAAGTAGCGTTTTATAGTGTTTAAATATTTAGTATGAAATGTTTTAATTCGTAAAGCATTTATAGATTACCTTTCATATTAAATAGCTCTTGTTGACACCTGTCTGTCTCAAGAGATAACTTAGTACGCCTCCAGCGCTGAAGGTCAAGCTGCTGGAGAATAACAGCGCCCGCTGTGGGTGCAGAGACTGGTAACTCATAACTGCTGCCTCCCACATTGGGTTTTTGCTGCCTCAGCAGCACCGAAGCGACTTCTCCGGGGCGCAGGCCTGGGCAATGTGTCTGGAGGTCCTGGGCTGCACAGACGACAAGACCCACCCACCCTATCCTCATGGATGCAGTCCAAAAGAAAGCAGAGCAAGACGTTTGGCAATGCTGTTTACAGCATAAAATGAGTTGGATAGCTCAGTTAGTTAGTGTGGTGATGACTACACCAAGGTTGCAGGTTCAATCCCCATAAGGGATAGCTGCATATTCCTGCATTTCGGGGCGTTGGACTAGATTATCCTCAGGATCCCTTCGAACTCTAAAATTCTATTTGATAAAGCTTTTACGACACAATAAAAAAAAAAGAAAATTGAAGTTCTAATTGCACAGATTACAGAATATACCCCCTCAGGGTGAGGTGATGGCTTTAAAGGGGCATTAGTCCAGAAATGGGGATGGCGGCGCTCAAGATCTAGTTGAGCCTCGGCGGTGTCATTTTCCATAATGGATGTGTTGGTTTAGTTCAGGAGGTTGTGGCCTGGAAAGGTTTGGGTGCCACTGCTTTAACCGAATACAGTGGTACCTTGGGTTAAGTATTTAATTCGTTCCAGAGGTCCGTTCTAAACCTGAAACTGTTTTTAACCTGAAGCACCACATTAGCTAATGGGGCCTCCTCCTGCTGCCGCGCCACCGGAGCACGATTTCTGTTCTCATCCTGAAGCAAGGTTCTTAACCTGAAGCACTATTTCTGGGTTAGTGGGGTCTGTAACCTGAAGCATATGTAACCTGAAGCGTATGTAACCCGAGGTACCACTGTATCAAGGAATGCTGTACTGTACAGACTTGTATGCGGAAGGAAAAGCACAAGGGGTTTTTTATAGCTTGGCTTTCAGTCAATACACAGCTGTGAATCTCTCCCTTTCCCCCATCAGCTGGAGCAGCAGAGGCAACAGCTGCTGACGGAGCGCCAGAACTTCCACATGGAGCAGCTGAAGTACGCGGAGCTCCGCGCCCGCCAGCAAATGGAGCAGCAGCAGCACAGCCAGAACGTCCAGCAGTCCCACCAGCATTCCAGCGGCCCTGGCATGAACCCTCTGGGGACCCCCAGCCACCCGGGCTTCTTGTCTCACCAGCAGCCTCCTCCGTATCCCATGATGCACCACCAGATGCCCCCTCCTCACCCACCGCAGCCAGGTAAGGGCTGGGAAACACACACACCCCTTTGTGCTTTTGGTGGAAGTTTGGAAACGGGTCTGAGGCTGGACTGTGGAGATGTGCCGGGTTCAGCAGGTAAGTACAGTGGTGCCTCGCAAGACGAAATTAATTCGTTCCGCAAGTCTCTTCGTCTTGCGAGTTTTTCGTCTTGCGATGCATGGTTTCCCATAGGAATGCATTGAAAATCAATTAATGCGTTCCTAGGGAAACCGCCTTCAGACCAGGTCCGGGGACAGTCTGTCCCCGGACCTCTTCTGAAGGCTGGGGGGGGGGACAAGGGCTTTTCTTCCCACCCCCAGCATTTTAAAAAACCCCGGGACAGCGGAGGACTTCTCCGCTGTCCGGGCGATCTTAAAATGCTGGCGGGCGGCATTTTAAAATCGCCCCGGGACAGCGGAGGACTTCTCCGCTGTCGGGGGCGATTTAAAAGCCCCTGGGAAGGCAGGCAGGGGGGACAAAGACTTTCGCCCCCCGCCCGCCTTCAGAAGGTGTTCCCGCCCCGCTTCGGAGCAGCGTTCCGAAGTGGGGCGGCTGGGGCAGGTGTTCCTGCCCCCCCGCCCCGCTTTGAAACAGCCGGCCTTCAGAAGAGGACCCCTCCAGAAGGCCGGCGGGGGGCAAAAGTCTTTGCTCCCGACCGCCAGCATTTCCCTATGGGCTTTCGTCTTGCAATGCAAGCCCATAGGGAAATTCGTCTTGCGAAGCGCCTCCAAAACAGAAAACCCTTTCGTCTTGCGGGTTTTCCGTCTTGCGAGGCATTCGTCTTGCGGGGTACCACTGTATGCTTATTACAACTGCAGCGATTCTGCAGACTCCTTCCCCCAGAAATTCATAGCTTTGTGGCAAAAAATGGGCACAAAGAAATAGCTGAGAGGGAGCAATGTGCCTGCACGCTTGGGACACATCCATGTGTAGAAGTGTCGGGTTTTGCTTTAAGTTTGAAAGCTAGGTTTTCTCAAGAAGCCAAGTAATGGGCCCAGAATACATTGTTTGCTCTGCAAGGGGCACACATCACTCAGAGCCCTAGGTTTTGGAGCGTTGGGAAACATCAGGCCACTTTATGATGTACAGGTCCTGCAATTCTGGATCTTAAGTACCTCTCGTGCCATTTCCCCACACTTCATTATCGAAAAAGGGTTATTCCGATCTGGATAACTCTGAGAGAGACAGAGAGAGCACCTTTCCTCATAGCTGGCTTTGCACACTACCGTTTTGTGTAATTTCATCATGACCGCTTTTCATCTCCTCATTTTATATCTTCCATTTCCTGGCCTTTTGTAAGAGCCCCACTTGAGCACGCTTCTCCACACCTGTCAATCCATCAGCACTCTGGAGGCCGATGAATGAAAGAGGGCAAGCCTTCCATCAGATTACAGTGCCCTGGAAGGGGGGGGGCAGTGCCATTCTAAGCAGGGGCTGCTTGTTCTGTTTGCTTAGCTGCCCCACACCAGACATGGCGTGATACACATGCGCTAGCACCAGTGCCTCACGACGCCCTGTGGAAAGTACTCGAGGGAGGCTTCTTCAAATCCAAGCCCTGTCTTAATATACTGAACCCAAGGCATCACCTCGTGATGAACCTTTTCCCATAACCTCTCAGGAGAGGATTAAACAGCACATAACCTCCTGAAAGTAACTTAAGACAAGCAGCTCTAATGTGCCAATTGTGTGTGCGCCAACAACTGCTCTGAGAAGCCAAAAGCATCTAAAGGAGTGTAGTTCATGCTGCCTTCAGTTTCTGGAGTGCAGTCTCTCTCTCTCTCTCTCTCTCTCTCTCTCTCTCTCTCTCTCTCTCTCTCTCCCTCCCTCCTCACCACTACTGTTGCCTTGATAAAATACTTAGTGGATCAGTGTTATTTATAGTTAGCATGTTCATCTAAATCAATGTTTCCCAAATTTTGGTCTCCAGGACTACAAGCTCTGTCATCCCTAGTTAGCAAGACCCATAGTCGGGGATGATGGGAATTGTAGTTCAAAAAAAGCTGGAGATCTGAGTTTGGGAAACCCTGATCTAAATTATTGTTTGCGGCTTGGACTAGACCCTTGGGATCTCTTCCAGCTCTACAGTTCTGCATAACGGATGCCTGGGCTTCTTCGCCCTGAACGTAGGCATGCTCTTCTGGAAGAAGTTGCAAACCTCAAGATCCTAAAGCAGTTTGTTCTCCGGGAAGAAACATGAACAGATCCATGAGCAGGGAAGGCAGGAGTAGATTTTATAGTAGTTTGAAGTATGGGATCAGGAAAAGGGTGGTCGCTTGGAGTGCTGTGCAGTGAAATAGTTAAAATGGGAAGAGGAAGCAGCAAAGAACACCATGGCAAGGCTGTTCCGATGGGGCGACAACAGATGGGGAGGCGCAAGCAGAAGAGGCAAATTGTCAGGTACACGATTCTTTCTGGGTAAACTGTTATATGTTGTTAGAAATCCAGGCCTGTCCGTTCTCATCAGTGGCGCTGTGCTTGTAGGCCTGCGGTGCCAGAAAACATGAGCAACTGAAGCCAGATGGATTTATTTTGCTCAACCTCTTTTGCTCCAGTACCCCAGAAGTCTGTGCCTCTTAGCAAATGCGAGTCCTCTAGCAAAACTAATTAAAACCTGGAATGAAGGCATGGTTGGGAAAATGACCTGTTAACAGCCTTCTTCCCCTGAATGACTGGCACAGACTTCATGGTAGACTGTGGTTGTCCAAATGAGTGGCAGGGATGAGCATCTTCCTCACAGCAATGTCAGAGGAATGAGCAACAAAGGTTGCCCCATTGTGGGGGGGCTTCAGCGCTCTTTGCTGTATAGGAGGGATGCAGGAAACTTCCCTCCGTTGGGCAAGCCTGCAGTGACCTCCAGTTTAACCTGGAGCCCCCTAGTTTAGAGTACAACTCGCATCATCCTTGACCCTTCCCCAGGCAGGCTGGAGCTGATGGGAATTGTAGTCCAAAATAACTGGAGGACAAAAGATTGGGGCAGCTGATTTTAATTCCACCCCGTACAAAATGCTTGCACAATGGATGAGAGTTCAGAGAAAGCACAAGTGTTCTCCTCAACTGCACAAACCATCACAATCTTCCCCATGAAGAGAAGAAAATCATGTCGCAAGCACCTTATTAGATCTGCCGTGGGCAACCTGTTTTATTATATTATAGTATCTTTTTATCATATTCGACTTTTATTATTTTTTGTTATGCTCAAGGGCCACATTCACTCTTGGCCAGTCCTCTGCAGGCTGCCTATCAATAGAGGGTTTGGTCAGAAAACCCACCCCCCACACGGTCACATTCAGGCTCTTTCTGGTAGTACACATCAGTTGTACACACTCTGCAAATCCTAGCACTGTGTCTCCTTTATTTATTATTATGTTCATTGCCACTGCCAAAATCAGTAAGCCCTTGGGAGATCAGAAAAGTCTGTGTGCGTGTGTCAGATCAGACTTCTGAACAGGCAGTTAAGTCACCCTGTGTTAGACATTATTTGAAGCTGTCAAAGGCAGGCAGCACCACAGTCCTTTGTTTTCCTTCTGTAAACTTGCCTAGGCTTGTTGTTGTTGTCTGGGCTTGTTGTTGTTGTTTATTATCTGGTTCTACCTTCCCCACCCCACTGCCCAGTTGTACAACTCCGCCATGTACAACTGCATATATGTGACCAGCACAGAGATGTCTGTCCTAGCCTCAAACATGTTAGACCACGGTATCTGAGTAGAATCTCACCACCTCTGCTGCCCTAGAGCAGTGTTTCCCAACCTTTTTTGGGCAAAGGCACACTTGTTTCATGAAAAAAATCTCGAGGCACACCACCATTACAGCCCCGTGACGTCAGCGCGCAGCGTCACGCCGGGATGGACATGAATTGCTAGCAAATTACATAATCACCTCCTTGAGGGCTGGCTCATCTTCTCCGAAGGCAGAACCCCATTAATTAACAGCACAGACTCACGCCATAGCCAAGACGAGGGGGGAAAACCTCAGTCATGCACAGTCATGCACATGTGGGGGCTAAATGAGGACGAAGACCGGGCAGAGAGCAGGGTTCAAATCACCCCACCTGGCCAGGACAATCCCTGGGTGCTCTCTTGGGCCACTCGCCTGACCCACCTCGCAGGGCTGTTGTTGCGAGGATAACACCGGGAGACCCACGCGCGCCCCCGGGAGCTCCTTGGAGGAGAAAGCGGGCGATGAATGCAATGCACGAAATATAGAAGAGGCGACCAGGTTTTGCAGGTGAGGGGCCCCCGCCAGCCTCTGCTTCCAACACCCGGCGCAACGACGCCGAAGTTTCCCCCCGGGCTCGGCTCGGGGAGCAGCGCTGCTCCCCCCGCAGCTCCCCTTCGCCCTCCCGGCTCTCTCTGCCGCCCACTGGGGACCCCCCTCACCTGCCAAGTCCGGAGCGCCGGTGGAAGTTGCATGCATGCATGCAGGGCACCGTGTTGCCATTGCATTGCACTGCACTCCATGCAACGCCTGCACGCAGTCATTGCCTTGCACGCCCGCCAAGGGGTCTCCCCGCGGTCCGATGCGTCCCCTCTGGCGCGGATGCAGCATTGCAAAAATAAAAAAACCCCGATGCAGCCCTACCTGGGGGGCAGCCTCCGCCGCTCCGCCTCCGCGGGGATCCCCGGGCTCCATCCTGCCGCCCGATCTCCGCGGGGGCGCAGGCAGGCTGCGCGGGGTCTGCGCGGAAGAGCCCCTGCTCGCCCAGCCGCCGCCGCTGCGCTCATTCCATGGCCGGGAGAAGAGCGCTTCAAACAAAACGCCCGGCCCGCCAGGCCACGCTGGGAAACGTAGTTTGTGCACCCCGCGCGGGCGCGGAGCCCAAGGGCGAGGGGACTACGGATCCCGGCAGCCCCCGCGCCGGGGAGGGAGGGGGAGAGGCCGGGTGCAGGGATGGAGGGACGGGTGGGCGAGCGAGTGAGTGAGTGGCAGCCGCCAAGCCTTGGCCGAGAGCCAGGAAGGGCCTCCCCGGAGGAGGAGGAGGGAGGCGCAAAGCGTGAGGGAGGGAGAGAACCCCAGGGGTCATCTAGTGACGGCGCCCCAATCGAAAATTTGACTTTTTTTTAAAAAAAAATCTTTCATTTTTTTTTATTTTTCCCGCGGCACACCAGGCAACATCTCGCGGCACACTAGTGTGCCACGGAACAGTGGTTGGGAAACACTGCCCTAGAGGCACTGTAACTTGCCAGTGTTGGAAACCAAATACCCAAGGTTAGGCAGGTGCCCTGCTCCAGCAGAGCTGCTCCGGGACTCATTCTTTTGTCAGCGACCAAATGCGCTTGTAACACATGGTTTATTGTGACACAGCAAGTTTTGAATCTGTCTGCTAAACCGTGGTTCCCTGCACAACACACGGTAGGCCTCCCGTACAACCATGGATTAAGGAGACCACCCTGAACACCTATGAATTGTACTGGAGTCCTCTCACACTCCTCCCAGAAGAAGCATTACGGGAAGTCACAGTAGGGGAGAGGTTTATCAGAGGCATCTGGCTGGCCACTGTGAGAACAGCATGCTAGACTAGGTCGGCCATTGACCTCATCCAGCAGGTGGTTCTTACTCAGTACAGGCAATGACCATTTTACGTGCGTTCAGTATGTGCAACGACACGCGTGTGCATTGCTGTGAACCCAGAAGTGACTAGGAAAAGGGCAAAAACAGTCCCGAAAGAGCGCAGAAAAGGTGAAAACTGCACGGAAACGACACCTAGCAATCCCATGAGCCTTTGCAGGTGCAATGCCAGGAGCCCTTGCACTGGCAATGGAGGCCTGTGGAGAGTTTTGAGGGTCTTTGCAGGCTTTTCCGGTGGTGTTCCCAATACACACAATTTCACTTACAACGAGTGGTGCCTCAGAACGCAACCCTCGCGTAAAATGGTTGTTGCCTGTATCTGGTGTGTTCTGTTCCTTCCGCACTCTGATCAGCTGGTCCTCCGACTCCCACCTTGTTCTCCTGCTGTGTCTCCGCCTGCAGTTCCCTTGACCTCCAGCTCACCAGGTGTGCGCTCCGTGCCCCAGGTAGTCTGTGCAGGGTGAGCTTGTGTGTCACCTGTTCATCTGCAAAGGGTAAGCTGCAGCTTGCACTTGCTTGCTTGCCTGCCTGCCTGTTGGATTTCTGCAAGAGTGATCCTGGCAGCGTGGAGAGATAGGCAGGCTTGCGAAGCCTCTGCAACCATCCCCAAACGACTTCTCTGTGAAAGGAAGAGGAGGAGGAGGCCCCAAGGCAGAAAGCACACACACAGCTTGACCTCCTTCCTCGGCTCCGTCACAGTGGCCTGGGAAAGGTTGCGCACCTCTTACCCCCACCCCCGGCAACCATTCCCTGGCAGGCTTGCCTTTGCCCCCTGGTGACACGTAAAAAAGCAGAACCGCTAATCCGGCAGAGCATGCAGGGAAGCGTGGGGCTCGGAGTCTCTTGCTGAAGTGACGGGCAGGTCTAGAGCAGTGTTTCCCAAACGTTTTTGGGCAACGGCACACCTGTTTACTGAAAAAAAATCTCGCGGCACACCACCATTAAAGCCCCGTCCCGTGACGTCAGCGCGCAGCGTCACGCCGGGAGGGACGCACAAAAGTGAAAGTTTTTTCCCTCGGCAGCTCCTCTCAGCTGCGCTCAATCCGCCTCGGAGCGCAGGAGCGATGCCTCTCTCTGGCTCTCCCTCCGCGCAGGCTGAGGGAGGGAGGGAGGGGCGCGTGTGACCCGTCTCTGCTGGGAGACCAAACCCAGCGAGGCAGAGTCGCGCGGAGGCGCCCAGGCAGCGCTGCCGGCTGCGAGGAGGAGCGCCAGGCAGCAGCAGGAGGCGCGGCCTCTCCTCGCCGCCGCCGCCCCGCCTCTCGCCGCCCGACTCGCCCGCCTCCCTCCAGGCATCTCGCGGCACACGAGGCAACGTCTCACGGCACACTCGTGTGCCGCGGAACACCGGTTGGGAAACACTGGTCTAGAGAAAAGATAAGGGGCTCGTAAAATTCTTACTGGCCAAGAAGAAAGGGGGTGGGTGGATAGCTATGGTTTACAGTCAGAGCATTTTGTTTAAAATGTTTCTACGTCGTCCTTCGTCTCACCGGATGAAGAACAGGCATTTGGCGGGGGTGGGATCCTTCGTATGAATCAGAAATTGCGAGGTAGCAAAAGTCGTAAGGCAGGTAGAGGCAACACAGCTGCTTGCAGCACCTTAACCTAGCGCTGAAAAGTAGCGCCCACAAATTGAGACCTCCAGGGCTGGCTGAGCTGCTCCTCCCGTGTCCTTGTGACTTTTCTTACGGTTCATGTAATCCCTTTCAAATCCAGACCTCGTTATTCTGTTGGGTAGCTTCTGGTTCAAAGCTTGTTCCCTGGAGAGAAACTAGTCTACGTGCCGTTGGACTTCAGCTGAACCATCCTTTGCAGAGAGTCTTGGGATGCTACAGCCTGAATATTCAGTGCCACCCCTTCAGGCTGCCCAGTGCCAGGCTGGTTTCCATGAGCTCGGCCCTAGCAGTCGCTACATAGCCCCGCTGGATTTGAAACCTGGCTAGGCAAAAAGACTGCCTGTGCTGGAACTGGCAGAAAAGGGGAGTCAGGCAGGAGTTGCTGCCTCCTGCGGATGCCAGAGAATGATTTAACTACATTGAGCTGTTCAGGCCTTTTATGCCTGCAGAAAACACTTGAGCGAGTTTCATTGCTTGGTGCCTCCTGACAGAGATATTTTATTTAGGAGCCATAAATATTTGAAGGTAGCCAGTTCAGTCCTGGCGTGCCACTTAGTTTGCTTTATGTCTGGTCAGTGTTGGCCTTGAAAAACTACGTTGCCCGCTGCTTGATGTGTTCGGAAGAAGCTCCCTGGACACTTGCTTGGTGTCCAAATTGGTCTTAACCCAGAAAATAACCCTCTCGGTGCATTAGGCTGGTGTTGGGGGGGGGGCTGCCGTCTCTCCAACCGGCGCAGAGTGAATTATCACGCTGGAAAGAAGTGATGGAAATGTTCGCGGCGGGCGGAGTGGGGAGCTGGAGAGTTGATACTAAATTAGCTACCGTGCTTAATTATTCAGTGCCTGGCTTTGCGATTCTTTGGGTCTCCTGGGGAAGACATGTGGCAGGAAGGGCAGATTCCAGCGCTTGCCTAGCGGTATTAAGACTCGCAGTCCAGCTTTATGGAACCCATTCATAATTTTTCGGGTGTGTGTGTAAGCACGCTTAATGGCACTGCGTTGCCCCACAGAAGGGACTCTGGTTTCTATGCTCTCCTGGCTAGACACATCCTGCACACTCTACAGTGTGAGAGTTTCTCTTGCATTCAGCTGGTTTAATAACAAATGCATTTGTTGCATTTATATCCCACCTTCTAAGGAGCTGAAGGTGGTGTGCATACTTCTTCTCCCCCATTTTATCCTAACAAGAGCCCTGTGATGTGCGTTAGGCCGAGAGACGGTGACTGGCCCAAGGTCAAACCCAGTGAGCTTCTTGGCTGAGTGGGCAGAATTTTGAATCCTGGTGCTCTAACCATTAAACCACACTGTCACTCTTATTTTTCTTAAGTGGCAGTCAGGCAACACGGCCACTACTTCCTGCTCAACCTTAGACTGTCATCCATTTTGGGGGTGGGACGGGGCTGGCAGCTCTCAACCTGCAAGTGCGTCTCTATAAGTGATAACCCCTTAGCCTTCCTCCTCACCCAAAAAAAACCCCCGTAATGTGCTGGAAGAATGGCAGATGAAGGTGATTGACTACATGGAATTAGCAGAAATGACTGGCAGAATTCGAGATCAGGGAGAAGAGTCGGTGAAAGAAGACTGGAAGAAATTCAAAGACTACTTACAGAAACATTGTAAAATTAATGAATGTTAAAAGGATGTTGGATAGAAACCAAGCGGTTTCCAGCTGTAATGTTTTAAGAGATATGGGGGGGGGGGAGGAAAAAGAGGTTTTACAAATGGGTAAAAGTTTAATGGTAAGGATTTGCTGAACTAACAAATCGAACTGGAATACAAAGAAGGGAGGTATGAGGAGGTCCGAGGAAATAAGTGTATGGAAGTTATGTTATTGAAAATTAATGTGTGTTTTTAACTGTTTTTTATTTTGTATGTTTATTTTTCTTTTTTGTCATATCTTAAAAACTTTTAATAAATATCTTTTTAAAAAAACAAAAAACCCCAAAACCCCGTAATGTGGGGTTGGGGGCTTACCTTAGAAGGGGGAGTTTTCAGGGCTAGCAAAAGAACACGATGTGGCATATTTTGAGCTCCCAGGAAAAGCCCTTAGTGCTCTGGCTTAATATAAATTCATCCTAATGTTAACGGAGAAATCTGAGGGCTCCCTTGGACAAAAAAACAAGGACACCAGCCAGGAATACCAGAGCAAAACAGCAGCCAGTGGGCTTGGTCTTTATTGAAGACGGTTGCGACAGGACTCCCACCTGCCACAAGGCAGAACAAGATGGAAGCCCCGGACAAAAGAGCCCCCAAACTTTTATTAGCTGCTAATCCCCATGTTACACCCCCCAAACCGCATCACTAACACATCATGGTTACATCATGAAAGGGGAGGTCTGGTGGCAGTAATCTGAGCATCCTGGACCCTGCCCCATGGTTCCCCTTGCCCTCCACCAAACACCCATCAAGTGTAACAAAGGAGATCTTTACATTTCCCTGTTTCCCAGCCAGGTTAATCACACCCTTTTGTCTTCATCTGGGTTTGTTATGGCTACCTGTCTGGCACTCAGGTATCAGGATGCCAGGAATTATCACTCAGGCAGAGGGGCTGCTGAGTAGCTGAGCTCACACGTCTATTAATTTATGAAGTTTTCCCAGTGAGCCAGTACTGAGATACATCCATCAGTGAATTCTTACATTTGGTATCGTGCAGCAAAGGCCTTTTGAACAGATAGGAAGAAACTGTGATGGGGTGTTTGTGGGGACAAATCACAAAAGTCACAAAAGCGGTTGTGCTGGTTTTGGTAGTGGGCTGCATGTGCATGATATCTGCTGGAGGGGCAACCCCCCACCCACCCAACCTATACATAAATTCCTGCAACACTGACAAGCTTTTTTAAAAAATAAAATGTAAGCTGAGAAGGCGGCACAGAAATGTTTGGAAGAAATGAATTCCATCCCATGCCTCCCCTTAGCCAGGACTAGAAAGCCCGAAAGCCTGATGCTAGACTCTCCACTTAACAAAATGTGATCGGTCGCCATTAACAGAGGAGGGGCAGTCGATAAATGTGTCAGGACAGCCCCCGGGGGCCTGTCCAGGCTGAAGCTTTCCCGCACCGCCCAAAGCACACGCCTGTGTCATGCAACATATGTGAGCCTGATGCCACACAGCGTGACTTTGCCGGCCGAGGGAGGAGGAGGAGGAGGAGACCTAAACGTGGAACAGGCTTTTTCAGTGGGCTGCCTCTCACAGTAGTGAACCTACCTTCACTCCTAAACATCTGCCTCCCCCCTCCCCCTTTAAGCCTTTCCCTTTCCTTATGTAGGTCACACTTCACTGTCTTTCACTCCCCCCCCCCGCCATTGCCTCTGAGTTTCAAGCCGTATTTTCCTCTTCCTCCCAAAGAGCAGCATTTTGTGTTGTGCATTCCTCCCACCCCCCCTTTTCCTGCTGACCGGAATGCCCAAAATGCTTAATCCACTTTTGAATCGGGCTCCCCCACCCCACCCTGGATGGTCTCAGCTACGTTATTTGTCAGCCTGAAAGCTGCCGCGATCAGAGAGTCGCCCGCGAGCATCTCTTGCCTTAACAGATCACCGCGTCTCCGCTGCAAGAATAATGTTAGTGGGAAGCCATTTTCTTGTGAAATACAACGCAGGCATAGAAACAGGCAGGCAGAAAGCGGGTGCAGTTGCCAGTGGAAGCGCAGAGGGCTTCCCTCCCCCCTCAGCTGATCTTGGGGCAGGGCAGGGCACCCCCAAGTGTTTTACTAACATCCCTCCCACCGAAATTTCTCCTGGGGGAGGAGGAGAGGGCAGAACAAATACCTTTTAAATGGCTCATTCAGACCCTTCAGAGCACTAGTGATCCTTACAACATTCTTGTCAGGTAGGGCCGTGATTATTATCCCATTCTCCCACCCTCACCATTGAAGCACTCACTCTGAAAATGCCTCACGAGAAATGCTAATAACATTCACCAAGAAAGCGGAGCCCAAACAGCTGTTGCAAATCCAAAGCCTATATCTAAATATTATCCAAGAACTAACTTGATCATGATGATGATGATTTTGTATTTGAAGGTAGCTATTTCAGAATAAGGTTAATAGTACTCAGTGGTCTAGCATCTGCCAGGTTAATAAAAACCTTGGCTTACTATGCTACCTTACCTGGAGCAAATACAGTGGTACCTCAGGTTAAGTACTTAATTTGTTCCGGAGGTCCGTTCTTAACCTGAAACTGTTCTTAACCTGAAGCTCCATTTTAGCTAATGCGGCCTCCTGCTGCCGCCGCGCCGCCGGAGCACGATTTCTGTTCTCATCCTGAAGCAAAGTTCTTTACCTGAAGCACTATTTCTGGATTAGCGGAGTCTGTAACCTGAAGCGTATGTAACCTGAGGTACCACTGTATATAAGCTTGGCAGAAGAAGAACTCAGTCCAGTTGGATGATGGGGTCTTTGGGAAGAGGATTCAGTAATTCAGACCTGAAACATTTCTAACTTCTGGGGGGGAAAGGACAATTGAGGATGAACTAGACTTGTGCGCTGAAACATTTTGGAATTTGCCTGGAATAGCTATTGGAGGCAGAAGGCCACAAACTTAGCCAGGTGTGGGGTTTACATATCCAGATGTGCCTCGCGGGATACAGCCAGGACCCAAGTCAAGCTGCCAGCCCAGAATCTCGAGTTCCGACAGCTCAATTCAAACGGTCAGACCCTGCACTAGATGAATAAATATGGGGAAAACCGAATGCCACTCAGAGAAGGATCTGAAATATTTTCCTTGAAGCTTGAAATTCTGCTCTGGTCAGACCTCACCTGGAGTACTGTGTCCAGTTCTGGGCACCACAGTTCAAGAAGGACACTGACAAACTGGAACGTGTCCAGAGGAGGGCAACCAAAATGGTCAAAGGCCTGGAAACGATGCCTTATGAGGAACGGCTAAGGGAGCTGGGCATGTTTAGCCTGGAGAAGAGGAGGTTAAGGGGTGATATGATAGCCATGTTCAAATATATAAAAGGATGTCACATAGAGGAGGGAGAAAGGTTGTTTTCTGCTGCTCCAGAGAAGCGGACACGGAGCAATGGATCCAAACTACAAGAAAGAAGATTCCACCTAAACATTAGGAAGAACTTCCTGACAGTAAGAGCTGTTTGACAGTGGAATTTGCTGCCAAGGAGTGTGGTGGAGTCTCCTGCTTTGGAGGTCTTTAAGCAGAGGCTTGACAACCATATGTCAGGAGTGCTCTGATGGTGTTTCCTGCTTGGCAGGGGGTTGGACTCGATGGCCCTTGTGGTCTCTTCCAACTCTATGATTCTATGATTCTATGAATTTGTTTTATCCTGGATTGTTTTATTTGATGTTTGGGTGTATTGTCAACAGCTTTGAGATTTTTAAAAATATAAAGCGGTATAGAAATGAAATGAATAACAATAATACATTCCACCGGTTGGGGTGGAACGTTGGCTATTCTGTTGTGGCAACCATAACCTAGGTTTAAGGTGCCATTTGGCAACTGGCTTATTTTTCTGAGTTTCTAATGCGGGTTGGGGTACCTGTGCAGCCCTCTACCCCAAAAGCCCAGCTTAGTGTGAGCTGGATTAAGTTGATTCTTTCCACCTGTCGTCGTCGTCCTCCCCCTACCCTTTTTTAATTACTTACATTAGTGCCTTGATTCTGCTGAAGAAATCTCAGGCTTAACAGGCCTGTGCAAATCTAACCAGGGCAGATGGGGAAACATTTTGCTGCTGAAGAAACTCAATTGCCAGCGCTCCCTGTTTATTGGATGCGGTTGGGTTTCAAGGAATAGACTTGACCATTCTGGTGGCTGCGGCTATTTATGTACTGTAGGGAAAGAGAAGGAGGATGAAAGTGGCGAGCGAAGGGAAACGTGAGCCTTTCGAGAGCGCAATGCCTCTTTCAGCCTGAAGATCAGAATCTGAGCGATCAGAGGCAGGGCTCCATGAAGACCGCGGGATTATTGACCTTCCTTCCATTATTTCCTCACGGTAATTCCCAGATGAGCAGAGCGACGAACTTGCTCTCTTCAGCTCTGAAAAAGACCTCTGGTCCAAGCAGTCCCTCTGTCAGCTTCCGTCTAGTTCTGTGGTCGCCAAACTGCCATTTAGTCCCGCCACAACGCTCCTCATGCGCTCTAGGAAGAGAGGGCTGGAGTGAACCCACCATTGCTTTTTCTATTTGCCTGCAGCAGAACTTAGCCTGCGGTAGCCTCGGTCCTGGAGCAAGCAGGTGAAATTTCACAGAGGCTAAGCAGTCATTTTTAGCCAGTTAAGAGCAGGTTATGACAGCATCTATACCTGGGGACAAGTCTCTCCACCTGGATTTTCTTCATCAAACAGCTCCCACGTAAAATCGTAGAGATGGAAGGGAACCCTCATGGTCATCTAGTCCAACCCCTGCAATGTAGGAATCTCAGTAGAGCATCCACGGCCGATGGCTATCCAACCTCTGCCTATAAACCTCCAATGAAGGAGTGAATGATAGGGGCAAATGTCTGTTGCTAACCCCTGATCTTAATGTCTGCATGTTTTGCCCCAGCTGGTCTGAGTTTTGATTGGGGGAGGTTGCTATTCGCCTGTGACAGGCTGCAAACTTGCCCATGCCCTCACTGTGAGAAGTGAAGCTACAGGGAACCAGGCAGAGGGCTTTTTCCATATTGGTGCCCTCCCCATGGATTGCCTTCCCATCATATGTCAGAGAGAGAACCAATTACAGTGGTACCTCGGGTTACAGATGCTTCAGGTTACATACGCTTCAGGTTACAGACTCCGCTAACCCAGAAATAGTACCTCGGGTTAAGAACTTTGCTTCAGGATGAGAACAGAAATCATGCTTGGGCGGCACAGTAGCAGAAGGAGGCCCCATTAGCTAAAGTGGTGCTTCAGGTTAAGAACAGTTTCAGGTTAAGAACGGACCTCCGGAACGAATTAAGTACTTAACCCGAGGTACCACTGTATGTGACTTCCCAAAGACCTCTGAAGGCAGTCCTGTTTTTCATGCTTGTTGTTTTGCTGTGTTTTTATATTATGTTGGAAGCCTCCCAGAGTGGCTGGGACAACCCAGTCAGATGGGTGGGGTATAAATAATAATTTTTTATTATTCTTACTGGTCTCTGTTCCTCAGATCTCATGAAAGAGGGAACTGGAGGCAGGCAGGCAGAAGCCAGAATCAGCAGCAGTAAAATTGCACTCTTTGCTCCCATTGTGAGGAGGGGAGTGAGCCAAGCTGGGTAACTTCCAGCTGAACATGCAGGGAGAGGGGGTTCCCTGCAAATCTTCTGCGGTGTTGTCCCATGCTCTTCTCTGCTTTCACCTGGTCAGGTGCTCTGGAGCATCGAAGGGAGACCCCAGCAGCAAAAGCCTTGTGGGCAGTCCCTGTTTCTCCTTTGGAAGGGGGAGCAAGTCTCCTCAGGCCGATGACTAGAGGAGCTTTTCCACGGGGAGAGCTTCTGGTGGGTTGCTGCTGCTGCTGCTCTTTAAGGGAATGGCAGAAATGCCATAGCTGCGTGTGGAGAGTGTGCTCGCCGGAGGCTATGTGCACATCCATGTGTGCATGGATGGGTTTTGCAGTCTCTCCTCTCTGGTTGGAAGATTCTTCTGAGAACCCTTTGCCCAGGCAGGGTTTGGAGGTTTTTTCCATCTGTTGTGCTGCAGTGATGCCAGAGTTTTTTGCTCATATGTTTGGCTGTCTCAAGACTGAAGAGCTTGAACAGTTCCGGTTTCTGAACCCTGTTACTGGAGGGGAGAGAGAGGAAGGGGATTCAATAAAGATTATAGATATATCCTACCACCCAGGAACCTGTGTGGTGTCTTTGAATAAATCATGCACATAAGAGACTCCAGCATAAACGTTGCATGTTGTGGTTGCCAGCCTGAAGGTGTTAGCGGGATCCCAGTTTCCTTTTACAGTGGTACCTCAGGTTAAGTACCGTACTTAATTCATTCTGGAGGTCTGTTTCTTAACCTGAAACTGTTCTTAACCTGAAGCACCACTTTAGCTAATGGGGCCTCCTGCTGCCGCTGCACCGCCGGAGCACGATTTCTGTTCTCATCCTGAAGCAAAGTTCTTAACCCAAGGTAATATTTCTGGGTTAGCAGAGTCTGTAACTTGAAGCTTCTGTAACTCGAGGTACCACTGTACAAGGAATTGCAGAGGACTGAATTCACTTTACTCTCTTGAACCACAAGGCCTGCTAGGATTTGGAGGGCTTTGGTGGTGGGGAAATTGGTTTCAGGGGTACAGGCAGAAGAAAGGCAGCTTTTTAAAAAAAGAGAGAGAGAAAGTGCTTCTTTTGCTAATGATTGCGGAAGATAACTCCCTAATGGAGAAGCTTCCATAAGTTTCAGCTCACCTTTGCTAAATATCAAAAGGTGCAGCCAGTGAGGTTTCTTAGTAGCATTGCATTGCAAATGCCTTATCACTGTGACACCTTCAGTAGAAACTCCCAGTAGATCACCAGGCAAGGGGCAGCCAATTCTCTCTCCTTTCTGCTGCTGCTCTCCCTGCTTGCTACACACACACACACACACACACACACACACACACACACACACTGGGCCCATTCTCACAAGGTTTGTGCTCTTGTTCCTCCCATCCACTGTCATTACTCCAGTCTTTTGCACGGAACAAAATCGTCCTAAAACTGGAACTGTGTCTACAGAGCAATTTATGTCCCTCAGGAAGGATTTGGGTTCCATTGGTGTGGAGTTTATAGAGAGCTAGTCTTGGGTGCTGGACAGAAGGGTGGACTTGTGACCAAAAGTTGATAGGATAGGCTGGTACTTTGGAAGTGTGCCAGGCCGGCACAGCACAAGGATCTTAAGGTCTAAGGAAGATCGAGAGCTCGGCTGGAGCTCATCAGTTCCAGGCTGGGAATCCTTTATTCATCTGGTCCTGAACTGGCCTATGGGTCCTCTGTTTCGGGCCCTCTCACCTGCAGGGGGTGTTGAGTTTTCTGGATCCAGAGGAGTTGCATGTGATCTCTGCCTAACTTGCAATCGAGGTACCAGACATGAGGGTTTCTTCCTGTAAAAAGAAACCGCTAGCGTTTGTGTGTCTAGAAAGGGTTGGAGTTTTTTTTAATGAAGGAAAAAAAGTAGTTCTTGATGCTAACAAGATGCTAATAAATCTGTCGCAGTAACAGGCTGTAAGTGGGTGTTAAGAGTGGCAGTCAATAACTTGGCACATAGCAGCCTTCACCTTATCTGCTGAGCTAGGAATTTCCTTGGCCTCAGTTCCCACCACTGCTGTGTAACACATTTTTAATGGGCTTTCTTGGCTGGAGAGGCCAAAGTGCTGTGTGTGTGTGTGTGTGTGTGTGTGTGTGTGTGTGTGTGTGTTGTGCACTCCCCTCTCCTCCCTCAGTTTCCTGGAGACAGTCAGGATAAGGACCCTCCTTAATCCTAGTTTAAATTTATGAACAGCTGCAGACCATCATTGCTCACCAACTTCCACCCCACAACACATGAAATGAGAAATAATTTGGCTGTGTGGCCCTTGCTCTCTCACAAGACGGCTTCATCCGTGAGTCCCCTCGCTGAGCAGCAGCTGCCGCAAGGAAAAGGCCACTTCACTTCTTGCTGTCTCTGAAAAGTAAATTTGTTGTTTGTGAGAGATAATGCGGAACGGTCCCCCGCAGCCACGGGTTGGGGCTGGTAATACTGTTCCCAAAAAGAACCCACCCATTCTCCACTCTAGGATTGCCACACTCTTTCTTCCAAACGCTCCTTGAGTCCTGCTGCTTCTGTGAAGTGTCGTTCCTAAGAGAGGCAAAGTCTCCATACCAGTAAACTGGGAATTGGCCCAATTCAACTCCTCCATCTCTCCCCACACCCCCTTCTCTTGCCTCCATCTGGTGATTCAACTGCAAGCTGTCTTGAGGCGAGGGACTTTTCCTTTTTTTTTTGCACTCCTCTTTTCGGCTTTTTGCCCAGAAGCCTTCCCCGCTGCCCTAAATGGAACTGTCGGGGCTGGAGCCACTAAACATTCCTGTATACCTGAAGGAGCGTCTCCACCCCCATCGTTCAGCCCAGACACTGAGGTCCAGCGCCGAGGGCCTTCTGGCAGTTCCCTCGATGTGAGAAGTGAGGTTGCAGGGAACCAGGCAGAGGGCCTTCTTGGTGGTGGCACCTGCCCTGTGGAACACCCTCCCTTCAGATGTGAAGGAAATAAGCAGCTATCTTACCTTTAAAAGACATCTGAAGGCAGCCCAGTTTAGGGAAGTTTTTAATATTTAATGCTGTATTGTTTTTAACACTCGATTGGGAGCCTCCCAGAGTGGCTGGGGAAACTCGGCCAGCTGGGCGGGGTATAAATAAGTTGTTGTTGTTGTTGTTGTTGTTGTTGTACCTGACTTGTTTGCTCTCTCAGGGCCACTCTCTTGACCGAACTGCAGGCGTTGGTTGGCACTTTGGGCAGCTGGTGTCCCTACCTTCAGGGATGAGGTTTGCCAGAGTGGACTGGAGGGCATTCAGGTGACAAGGCGATGCCTCCCATGGGCTGGAATAGCCAAGGGTCTTCCCAAGCCTTTAAGGAGCCACCTCATCCCTCCAGATCTTCCCTGCCTCTGGTCAGGACAGCACGGTAGCCTTCTTCCTCTGTCATCATTGTTTAATTGGTGGTGAAAGACTTGGGAAGACTCTGCCTCCTCAGTCCAAAGGGAGAGACCATCCCATCAACTGAATGTCCTCTGGTCCACTCTTCAAACAGAATCATAGAATTGCAGAGCTGGAAGGGACCCCCAGGGTCATCTAGTCCAACCCGCTGTAATTCAGGAATCTCGGCTGAAGCAGCCATGACAGGCGGCCACCTAGAAGTACTGTTTGTGGGGGGTGGGTGGGTGTGGAGGACTCCCTGGTCCTGAATGGGGTCACTGTCCCCCTGAAGGACCAGGTGCGCAGCCTGGGAGTCATTCTGGGCTCACAGCTGTCCATGGAGGCACAGGTCAATTCTGTGTCCAGGGCAGCTGTTTATCAGCTCCATCTGGTATGCAGGATGAGACCCTACCTGCCTGTGGACTGTCTCGCCAGAGTGGTGCATGCTCTAGTTATCTCCCGCTTGGACTACTGTAATGCGCTCTGCGTGGGGCTACCTTTGAAGGTGACCTGGAAACTACAACTATCTGACTTTTAGAAGACATCTGAAGGCAGCCCTGTTTAGGGAAGTGTTTGATGTTTTATTCTGGTTTTTAATCTGTTGGAAGCCGCCCAGAGTGGCTGGGGAAACTCAGCCGGATGGGTGGGGTATAAATAATAAATTGTTGTTGTTGTTGTTGTTAAAAACCTCCAAGGAACAAGAAGTTCACAATAAGAACCAACTTCCATTACCTCTGCCATCTTCAGCACCAGGATGCGAGCAGAAGGGGGTGGCTGTCGAGAGGCTTGTGGGTGGGACTGGGGGGAAATTACTGAGCAATCCCAGCCTGTCTGCCTGCAAGAGTGATTGTTGACCGTCAGTGCATGTGGGTGGGCCGTAGAATCTTTTTTAAAAAAATAATATTTATTGATAATTTCAAAATTGCAAGAAAAATAAAAAATAACAAACAACACTACAATACAAAAAAAGAAAAAAGAAAAAAAGACAATAAAAAAGAGAAAAGCACAAAATGTAAAAACCCAATATAACAATACAGCAATAAAAACGTAAAAAAAGAAGAAAAAAGAGGGGGGGGGACACAAATCCCAAATTGCATATCTATAATTTCCATTTGCTTGTTTCATTGACCTCTCACCTCCGTTTTTGTATTCTAGTTTAGTAATTATTTCAGCAAATTCTTTCCATCTTTCTCAATTTTTGTTATAAAATTTGTCTTAACAATTTGTCCTAATAATTAGCTCAACAAATCCTTACCATCTTTCCCCATATTCTATTATTCAGATTACCTTAATTTATTTATCCTTATCTTACCCCTAAGTGCCTTAAAACTTAAGTCTTAAATTTCAAATATTCATAACTCCTAATATCATTTCTGCTAGAGTCGTATAGTTTCATTCCCACATTTTCCCTAATATTCATTAGCTGATTCTAAAATAAAAAAGTTTCCATTATAAATTCTCTTCCAATCATCATCCAGCGTCTCTTCTTCCTGGTCTCGGGTCATGTCAGTCCTTGTTGTCCTTATTGTCCATTCCGTCTAGTCCATCAACCTGGAAGCCTTATGTCCGAGGCCCTTAAATCTCTTCCATGTCCCTTCTGCAATTCTTCTTCATCTTGTTTGTGTTTGCCCTTTTCCTTGTCTCTTGTTGGTCTTAGTTTCTTTCCTTTCTCATTGGGGAGTAGGTCTCTGGGGGATTCCAACCCAGAATTGTCTCCATCACCCTTCATCCAGCTCACCCATTCCCCACAGTGGTGGGCCGTAGAATCTTAACTCCTTTTTGGAAGGAAAATAAGTTACTTTTGGAGCCATGGGATGCCAGGATTTCACCTCCTGGATCGTGCTGCAGCCAGCATCATCTGGGCTCCCCAAAGCTCAAGGTGGGGTCAGTGAATTTACAGTTTGTTTGGGTTTTCTTCCCCCCTTTCTGTTTGTGTTTGCCAATCTACTTGAAAGATCCCTGTGAGGTGCTTGCGACATGCATAGGTGTCCAGAGCTGTGTCGTGGCTGCTTTTCTTCACCACCACTGAATGCCCACCCCCATTAAGCACCATCCTTCCCTCCCACAGCTCAGATCCTGGGGCAAGGCTCCATGATGCCCGGGCAGCCCTTGCCAGGACGGGCAATGCCAAGCGGATCGGCCAGCGCTCACCAAGCCAGCAGCAGCAGCAGCAGCGCTCCCCCGTCCGGTGCGGCAGGAAATATCGTGGGAGCCCGGGGGACCCTGGCTTCTCCGAACGGCTTGTGTAAGTAGAACCGGTCACCTGTCTTTCCCCACTGCATGCCCCTTCCCACTCCCCAACCCCAGCTCCCAGACTGCCACAGAATCACAGAGTTGGAACCGGCCTCCAAGGCTCATGTAGACCAAGCGCCTGCAATGCCGGGATTTTCCTGCCCCATTTGCGGCTCCTCTGCACCATCACTGGTCTGCCCGTACAGATAGCAAGAGCAGTCCGTCTTCTGACTACTTCTTCATTGTGGTTGAATGATATTTGTAGACAGAGGCAGTTCTCCTCCACCTCACTCTAGTCCTATGACACCAAGGGTCTCTTCCCCCAACACCACCCAGCCCACCATCCTCAGAACTCCTCCTGCTTTTGCTGGGTCAGGCCAATCCATCGTTCTGCCCGGACACTGAGGTCCAGCTCCGAGGGCCTTCTGGCGGTTCCCTCCCTGCGAGAAGCCAAGTTACAAGGAACCAGGCAGAGGGCCTTCTCGGTGGTGGCACCCACCCTGTGGAACACCCTCCCACCAGATGTCAAAGAGAACAACAACTACCAGACTTTTAGAGAACATCTGAAGGCAGCCCTGTTTAGGGAAGCTTTTAATGTTTGGTGCATTACAGTATTTTATTATTTTGTTGCGAGCTGCCCAGAGTGGGCAGGGTATAAATAATAAATTATTATTATTATTATGCCTGATCTGGTGCTCCACAGGACCAGAGAGGAAGTTCATAGAATTGTCGTGTTGGGAGGGATCCCGAGGGTCATCTATTCCAACCCCCTGCAATGCAGGATCATGGGTCACTGGTTCACTTGGTGAGAGGGTCAGTGGGTCAGCCTTTGAGGCGCAGTCTCCTCTAGAGGAGATTTATCAGGGCACAGCAACCTCCTTGGCCGATGCAGCCGTTGGACAAGAGGGGTCTCTGATTTCCTAAAGTGGAAGGCTGCAAGCCAAAGGATGTTCCTGAGATGACACCCCAGCTATAAAGACTCTCCTCTGGACACTGGGAGTGTGGGGTGGCAGAGGAATTCCCCCAGTTCTTAATTTGATAGATAGATGGGTCAGATGTTCATGTTGAGAAAAACCCAGCAAGCGACCTCCCAATTCTGGTCCAGGAAAGTGTCTTTGTAAGACAGTGAGACGGCCAGCACCATCTCCCAACCAGAGGGTGGTGCCATCCTGGAGCTGAAAGCACTGCCATTTGGACTCCTGGAAGGGCAGGCAGTTTTAGGGAGCGAGGAATGTCCCTGCCAAGCTTCCTGCCTTTAATTCCCCGTTTCACACCCATTCCTCTGCAGATCCGCAGCAGCAACAGCAGCCGCCGCAGCCACAGCCGCAGCCTCCAGTTGACGGGGCGACCCCACCTCCTGCGGGAGCAGCAACAGCCTCCGCAGCTCCCTGATCGGTCCGGCAACAAGGCGTCTCTCAAGCTGTGACAGTAGCAACCAAAAACACCATTCCTCAGTTTCCTGCTCCTTCCTTCCCTGGCCTCTGCCCTTGCCCCCTATGCGCCCACACCCAGACCTGTTCCCCCACGTAGTTTTGGTGACGGTTTGTGCCTTCCTTTTCTGCCAGGAACACAGCCAGAGCCGACAGTGCTCCAACTTGTTACTTCGCATGTTGAGCCTCTGGGTTCTCTTTACCTTCCCAGGTAGGAGATGCAGCGTAACCAGAAGCCCGTTGGGTCCCTTCGTTGTGGGAGGCGAGGCATCGCGTTGCCGCCCCTCCTCGGTCACAAGAGTAGAAGCGTTTTGCGGCCAGGGCGGTGGGGAAAGCAGCCTGCCTCTCCCCTTGGCCTCGGCTTCTCGGTTCACGCTGACCACAGGCGCTGCAGGTGGGCAATTATTCAGGAAGCTTGTCGAGCCCTGGGGATTGCCTGGCGATATTATTAAAAGGAAATATCGATCTCGCCCGAGAAGAGCCGGGAGCCAGATCAATTGGCGGGGTGCTCTCTGCAGCGATGTTCGCTTTTCCCACTCCAGCCTTTCAGCGCAAGGGGAGTGGGGTCGATGTATCCCATTCTCCCTCCCTCTCGTTTCATATCAAACAGGTCACCACAGTAGCGGGGGGGGGGTAAATAAAGCCTTCTTCCTTTTCCTCCCCTGTATCCTTGGAGCATATATCGTGGTGTTCCTCTTTCAAAACGAGCAAGCAATCAAACTCCCGTAGATAGCAAAGCGCAAGTTTACAAGATTGTGCTGGAGCAGCCGGGGTGTGGGGGTGTGCTTACCCCAACTACCTCTTGCAGGCAGCCGTGGGGTGGGCTGAGGGGAGCAGATTAAGGAAACACGCTTCCTTACTGGAATGGTCCGAATAGGAGCTCTGAAACATCACTGACATCTTCCTTATTTGCAAGCACACGTAGGTACAGTGCACACTCCCTGCTTCCTTATCTTCCAGCTCTTTGCTGGGAACACTTGAACCCCGGGGGGCTGCGCAGGGAGCAAGGGAATCTGTCCGCCTACAACCACAATTGGGGGCAGCTGTGCTCTCTGGATGTTGCTGGAATTGAAACTCCATCACCCTTGACCGTTGCCCGTGGTGGCGGCAGCTGATGGGAGTTGTAGTCCCAGCGTCATATAGAAGGCTGCAGGTGAGCTCGCCCTCAACCTACAACTTGGGCTGCTCCGTATCCTGCTCCTTGCCCAGATTGTGGGCGTTGCGTCCCTATCCCGTTGCCAGTCTTTCTTCCTCTTGTTCCTGCAACTTGCAAAGGAGTGTAAATGAGCAACTTCGGCTTTGATTGAGAACAATGCCAGGGAAGTGGGTGGTCTTGCAGCCCACTGGGCTGGGGAGGGGCCATTCCAGGGGGGGCAGTGCACCAGATTTCCAAGTTAGGCCTCACTGCTCTTGTACGGTTGGTGCCCCTCCTAATACCACCGTACACAAATAAGGGTTGCCAGTAGAGATTGGTCTGATTCCAGCTCTTTGGCCACAGAAGCAACGCTTGCCCCTTCCTTCCTCACCCTGCTGCCTGGAAGCTCTGGGGATGAGGAGAACAACAACTTAGTTTTGGCCATCCGGACTCCTGCTCTCAACCCTCTCACTTAGGACACCTGGGGGATAACGCCATCCCCTTCTCAGGAAAATAAAAGCCCCTGCCTTCTGGCCGAAGCTCTTCCTCTGCGTCCCCCCCCCAAAACACCCCCCCCAGAAAGGAAAGTGCTTCCCATGTCTCCCCCGCTGCTGTGTTTCCCTCCCCCTTTGGACCCCATTGTCTTCGGAGCAGCGTGGAATCGAGATTCCAAACATGGTCCTCTTTAGACTAATAACCTCAGGTTGTTTTTAGCAAGATCCACTTCAAATGTCAAGGTTCTAGATGGAGAAACTTGTCTTCTTCTTTTTCTACTCTACTGTTGACTTGTGTCCTGCAGCATAATATGAATTGTTAACACGACGGTGTTTCTGTACACAAGTGGGTGGGTTGTGGGTGGGAGTGATGACCTTTCATTTGTTGGTTTGTTCCCTCCCCCCTTCTAGTCTGGTCCTGTATGTGGGGAGTGGGAGTGGGGAGACCTTCGTTTCTTGCAACTCAGCCACTTAAATTTTGTGAAATAAAAATGCAGGTTTTTTTTAAAAACAAAACACATCTGTGCTCCGTGTGTTCATTAGCCAGAACCAAGCTCAGAAGTGGTTTGGTTTGGATTCTTCCTATGGGTTTGAATGAATGACTGCCCTCCATTCAAATGCTGTCTGGGATGAATGGACAGAAGGTGCCGTCCACCTCGCTCCTTGACCCTGGCTCCTTGGTTACACAGGCAAAAACATTCCTCTTCTGCCTTCGGCTAATTAAACAATCGATGGGCCTTTTAAACTAGAGGGGGTATAGCTTTGGTTTGTTACTCTGTCTTCGTGTTTGTTTATTGCAGACCGCCCCATGATCCTTGGATGAAGGGCGCTTTAGAAATTTAATAAATATAAAAATAAATAGAATCGTCCAGGAGAACATTGAACTGGGAAGTTGCTCCCCTTTACCCATCTGCCCTTCCCATCAGGCGTCGTTAATGACATGCACAGTGCATTTTAATAGATAGAAAGTTGCAGGGGCAAGATGGTGGAAAAAGCATTTTCATGTGATGTAAGTGCTAGGTGATAGTCTCTTGGCCAGGGGCTGATGAGGATGGAAGCGAACAAGGCGGCTCTTTGGTGTCCAGCTCTTCTGCTGCAGACCATGATGTGATTTGAGACGCAGCACTGGGTGAGGAGGGGTGACGTTTGGAGAGGAAGTGGTTGGGTAATACAAGGGCCCAGGGCAAACGAGAGCCTCCAACTCGCTTCTACAAATGGTTGCTATAAATAGGGCAGCTGTTCAGAAGGATGTGCAGAGAGAGAAAGGGAAGTAGCATCACGCTTAAAAGAGCCCAGTCTCTAGCTCCACTTGGAACTCCGTTTGGCCTCGTTCATTAAGATGCTGAGCACCTCGGCTCTCGGACGGAACTAATCCTTTGCCTTGAAAGAGTTGAGTCCCGGTGGCCGGGACAATGCGCTGTTGAGCAAGAGGGCGGGAGGGAGGGGAGGCGGCAAGTGGGGGCCCCACCTGATCTGGTATTCATGGGAGCGAGGCAGCCTCTTGGCTCTCCCCTTCCAGATCAGCCCTTGCCCAGCTCTCTAGGAACAGCGCTGCCCATTGTGCCTCTGCCATCTTCCTCCTCTGCTTTTCAAGGGCTCAGCGCAGTGCCTTCGCCGGAGGCCTCATGAGTTCCGCCACAGGGTGCCCATCCCTACGTTACACCTTTACCAGAGTTGGGGCAAACCAAACCAAAGACCCGATGTCGTGGACTGGCAGAGGAATGGTGGGAGGAACCAGCTGGGGAATCCCCAAGGGAAGAAGGCACAAAGCTAGGGGGAGGATGAGTGGTCAAAGGGAGAAGACTGGGAAGAGGTGGTGTTGGAAGCTAAAGAGGTAACTGCTTAATGATTAGGAAGAGTGTGGCAGAGAAGTCCAGAATCTGATGCAGATTCTGAGACCGGACACCAAGAGGCAGAGATGAGTCAGACTGGTTAAGAGGCATGGGGTGTCTTCCCCTTCTGCTGTGACAAGCTCCCTTCCCCACATCTCCCAGGACCAGGAGAGGGCTGAAACGGGCGGACTAGTGACAGGCTGCACACAGGTGCAGTCTCAGATTGCCTGGAAAAATCCCTGGAGCAGATAGGACTTAAGACAGTTGTCGGAAGGCAGGGGCTTTCAGTCTCACAACTGATTCACGGGACAAGACCCTAACGGGGATGAGCTGCTGCACTCATTAGGCCTGACACTCAGCCAAGTCTGTGAAGATTGTGATTTTACTAATAAAGAGTTGACTCCAACTTTGAATGGTGTGCTGGCTCACTCTTTGACACCCATTGAAACCATAACCAGATTGTGGACTTCCGGGAGACAGCTGAGAAATGAGCGCGCTGGCCTGGATGTTGCTTTGATCCACTTCAGCAAAGCAATTCCTGAGCTATTAAGACATCTGGGATCTGTTGATTCCCTGGGCGGTTAGGTGCCCTGGGAGCCTAGTTTGCTGCCCCCTGGCTACTCGTCCATCTTGCCCAATATCAACCCCTCTGACCATCAGTGGCTCTCCTGGTACAGGAGAGGGTCTTCCTCACCCCCTGCTGTTTACCTGACCCTTTTAATTGGAGATTCTGTTAGGGACTGAGCCTGGGACCTTCTGCATGCCCACCAGGTGTCCCTGAGCTGTGGGCCCTCTCTGCAAACACCAGGAGCAATTTAAAGGAAGAGAGTGGCAAAGGAAGATTTGTTCCCCTTGCCACCTGAGTAAATGCTGAAAAATAGTGTTGCTCCGCAATTCTGGTGTTCGGAAGAAATTGGGATGTTTCCGTAAATGTTTCCAGGATTGGCCTGCTTTCTTTCCTTAGCCTGCTTGGTTCATAGAACTGTCAAGGACCCCCAAGGTTCATCAAGTCCAACCCAATGCAATGCAGGAATTACAGCTAAAGAATCCCTGGCAGACAGCCACCCCCCATCAAATGATGGAGAGTCCATCACCTCCCAAGGTAGCCTGTCCTGCTGTTGAACGGTTCTCACCGTCAGAAAGATCACCTTTGGTTGCCCTCTGCGCATGTTCTAGAGGAGAGCCCGGTTCTTGAGTGCTGCAACCAAGGTGGTTGGCACCTTGTGGAGAGAGTTCACAGCTGGAAGCAGCAGCCGGAAATCAAGAGTGCTGCCTCCGCCGCAGGGCTAGTGTTTCAATGAGCTCGTTAATTATCGAGGAGGATCCGTTCTGGCGGGTCTCCAGAGGGCTTCCCGAGGCCTTGCCTTGCAAGCGAAGAAGAGAGAGTGCAGTCGAGCCAGAGATGAGGCTTTAGCACACAGGTAAGAGCATGGATCCAGCCCAATCGCCTTCTTAATCCGGCCCGTGGACGGTCTGAGAATCACTGTGTTTTTACATGAGTAGAATGTGTCCTTTTATTTAAAATGCATCTCTGGGTGATTTGTGGGGCATAGGAATTCGTTCATTTCCCCCCCTTCAAAATATAGTCCAGCCCCCCACAAGGTCTGAGGGACAGTGGACCGGCCCCCTGCTGAAAAAGTTTGCTGACCCCTGGGCTAGACGTGGGAGGCACATTCGCACTGCGCTGCGTCTGCACACACGCAGATCGCGATTCGGTGCTTTCATGCACAAAGCACGATTTAGTGCTTCTGCGCATGCGCACTCACCGAAACCCAGAAGTAACCCCTTCCGGTACTTCCGGCACATCCGTAACCCAAAAACACGCAACATGAAGCGTCTGTAACCCGAGGTATGACTGTATAGTCCAGCCCCCTCGCAAGGTCTGAGGTACAGTGGACCGGCCCCCTGCTGAAAAGGTTTGCTGACCCCTGGGTGAGAGGCTAGCCTGGAGCACTCGGGAGCCAGAGGCAACATGGTAAAATGCCACCTGCCCACCTCAGACCCTGCTGGATCTTAGACCTGTGGGAACGGGAACTCTTCTATCTTAGGGCACCCTTGCCTTGCACAGCTCACTACTCTGAGTAGAACATGTGAAGACCCTGCTGGATCAGGCCTGTGGCCTATCTGTTACAGTAGCCTGTTCCCACAGTGGCCAACCAGGTTCCCATCATGGGAAACTGTGCTTTAGCTTAAAGCTTGTCCTCCTGGTCCCTCCATACCAGCAGTCTCCCCTCCCTATAAAGTGGCATCTTGGTTGTCGAACTTAATCCGTTCCGGGCATCCATTCGACTCCCGGAACCGTTCGAAAACCGAGGCGCGGCTTCCAATTGGCTGCGGGAGCTTCCTGAATGCGTCGGACGTTCGGCTTCCGAAAAACGTTCACAAACCGGAACACTCCTGGGTTTGAGCCGATTTGTTCAGGAGCCAAGCCAATCGAGATCCAAGGTACCACTGTATATGAGCTTTAACCCTTCTCCTTGGCTCAACTCCCAGACAATGAATTTCAGATCAATGTTCACCCTGGCTGGAGGGTGTGGGGGAAAGCAGCAAAAGTCCACATGGATGTTGTTGGCTGAGCAGCAGGCCCTGGCGAGGGGAGGACGGGAGGGAAGCAGCTGCCCCAGATTCATGGGAAATAATAATTCTGACCCTGTTTTCTGTATTGGGCAGAAAACACAGCGAGGAGTTGCTCATGTAGCTAGCAGAAGCTTGGCAGGAGAGGTTTCTTGAAGCTGGCGCACGTGTCGTGGGTACTTGCCTGTGCCCCATATGCCCCCAGAGCAAAGGCTGGTCCGCTGTGCAGCGTCTAGACCATGGGTAGGCAAACTAAGGCCCAGGGACTGGATCCAGCCCAATCGCCTTCTAAATCCGGCCTGCAGACAGTCCAGCAATCTGCGTGTTTTTACATGAGCAGAATGTGTCCTTTTATTTAAAATGCATCTCTGGGTTATTTGTGGGGCATAGGAATTCGTTCATTTCCTCCCCCCAAATATAGTCCGGCCCCCCACAAGGTCTGAGGGACAGTGGACCGGCCCCCTGCTGAAAAAGCTTGCTGACCCCTGGTCTAGACGCAAATGGAAAGGAGATTTGGAAGGGAAGACGTTGCAATACATCCTGCACATAACATGGTATTTGATGTGTGTGTGACTGTCAAAAGTGGATGCACCTAGAAAATGCTCTGGGCGACAATGCCTCTCCAAAAAATGAAAAGTCGGATACAAGGAAGTCCTTCACAGAGGTGGGCTTATTTCTCGCGCTTGATCTGGAGAGGTGTGTGTACGGTGCTGTGGGTTAAACCACAGAGGCTAGGACTTGCCGATCAGAAGGTCGGGGGTTCGAATCCCCGCAACGGGGTGAGCTCCTGTTGCTCAGTCCCTGCTCCTGCCAACCTAGCAGTTCAAAAGCACGTCAAAGTGCAAGTAGATAAATAGGTACCACTCCGCCGGGAAGGTAAACGGCGTTTCCGTGCACTGCTCTGGTTCGCCAGAAGCGGCTTAGTCATGCTGGCCACATGACCCAGAAGCTGTACGCCGGCTCCCTCGGCCAATAAAGCGAGATGAGCGCCGCACCCCCAGAGTCGGCCACGACTGGACCTAATGGTCAGGGGTCCCTTTACCTTTAACAACTAGTTTCCACAGTCGGAGGCAGCAACACTAATGAATACCACTGGCAACCGCAGGAGGGGAGAGGAGAGGGCTGCTTGATTGTTTCCAACAAGCCTCTGGCGGGCCACTGGACTAGAGGGGCCGTTGGCCTGACCCTGCAAGTTTCTTCTTACATACTTACCCCACTGGCCTTCCTCCATGCATCCCTCCACCCCTTGCAGCAAAGCAAGACCCTCTCCTCTCCTCCTGCTCCTGAGGGCAGGACCTGAACCCAAGGCTTCAAGTCACAAGAAAGGAGATTCTGTGACGAAACCTCAGGAAGAACTTTGTCATTGTAGGAGCGGTTTGACAGGGGAACGCACTCCTTGTGGGCTCTAACTTCCTTGAAGGTTTTCAAGCAGAGGTTGGGTGGCCACCTGTCACGGATGCTTTAACTGAGATTCCTGCATTGCCCGGGGTCAGACTAGATGACCCCTGGGGGTATTTTGCAATTCTACGGTTCCGTGCTTCCAAATTGCTGGAAACCCCAGATGGGGAGCTGCTCTTGTGTTCGAATCCTGCTGCTCGGCTTCCCGCAGGTGGCCATGGTGGGAGGACGGCGCCAGGGACCAGATAGGCCAGGGGCCTGATGCGCCGTGGGCTCCTCTCCCGTTCTCATTCCAGTTCTTCCCAATTTCCTGCATTGCACGGGGCTGCAACTACGAGATGACTGGGGGTCCCTTTCCACCTCTCCGATTCCACGGTCCTCCCTCTGGCTGCCCCCTCACCGGGGTTTTGCGACCCCCTTTCGCATCCACCCCCCTCCAACGCTTCCAGTCTCCCTCTCCCCCAAATGCCTTCCCTACATCCCACCCCAGCTCTAAACCGTGCCCAGGGGCGCGCATGCATTGCAGCAGCGCCCGGCGCGTCCGGCAACTGCAAGAGCGCAGCGGCTGCAGCTGGGCAGGGGGCTGCTGCGCGCGCCCGCGCCTCCGCGCCCGTGTGCATGTGCATGTGTGTGTGTGTGAGTCTGTGTGTGTCTGTCTCCCCCCCCCCCCCGCGGGCACCGTAATCCTCCTTGCAGAAGCGCCTCCTCCTTCCTCCTCCTCTCTCCTCCTCCTGCTCCGCGGCTCCTGGCGCTGCGCGCGGCGAGGCGGGGCCGGCGCTTCTGCTGCTGCCGCTGGAGCTGGGGCTGGAGGCGGCGGCGGCGGCGGCCGGGGGACGATGGGGCAGCAGCGGCGGCGGCGGCGGCATCCTCCTCCTCCTCCTCGGGCCGGCTGGGCGGCGGCGGCGGCGGCGTCTGGGCGCTGATCTCGGGGGGCGCGGCTGGGCGCGCCATGCGGCGGGGCGTCCGCCGGCGCTGAGCGGCAGCCGGAGCAGCGCGCGGAGCCTCCTGCCGAGGGCGGGACGCGGCCGAGGGTGCACGGAGCATGGGGCGCGCCTGGCTCGCCTTCGCCGCCGGCCTGATGGCGCTGGCGGGCCTCCTCGCGGGTAGGTGGGGGCGAGGGGAATTGGGGGGTGGGATGGAGACGCCAACACACCCACCCCTCCCCATCCCCAGATTCCACCCTTTTCCTCTACCTGGATATTTCCTCGGTTGCAAATATTTGGGGGTCTATTTTGGGGTGGGGGTGGAATTTGCAACGGGGGAACCGCCCCCCCAACCCAGACAGTCTGGTCTCTCCCCCACCCCCCGACCACTCCCCTCGCGCAAAAAAATAAGGAGGGCGCATTATTATTATTTTTTGGCAATGGTTAAGGAAACGGGGGGAGCCTTTTCAAGAAGTGGGGTGGGGGACGGTTAGGGCTGGGGGGTGCAAAATGGCCACATTGGGGTGGGAAGAGAAGACCCTTCCCCCCCCCAAATGATTCCCACCCCTCCTTTTTCTCCTCTCCCCCTCCCATCCCTCATTTTGGAGGATGCTTTCGGGGATGTCTGTTGAGTGATTTGGCGGCGGCGTTAGTTGCAATGCAAGACACGTGTTACAAAATCCACACACTCTCCTCGCCCTGCTTCCCCTCCCCTGCAAATGTATTTTGGGGTGTCCGTATCCCCCCCCCAAAAAAGGAGGCTGTGGCAAATGGAGAGCTGGAGGGCAGGGGGAGGGGCGGGCGGCGGCAGCGGCGGGAGATCGCAGCGAAATGCGGAATCGCACCGGATCACGTCCGGGTGATTCCGTTGCAGACGAGTCAGGGGTGGTGGTGCAACATCGAAGACCCCCTGTGCCTTTCTTGGCTGCACCCCCCCCCCCAAAAAAAATAATCTGTCGAAGATCGAATGAATGCAAAAAGAGAGTCCCTTTATTTCTTAAAAAATGCGGGTCTTGCTTGATGGTGGAAGAGATCTGAATAGTCCCCCGCTGACCGTGTCCTGTCGTAAATAAACCCCAGACGCTTGGAAGGGAGTGAGAATTATCCTGCCTGCTGCTGCTGCTGCCAGGTTCAGATGTGTAAATCTATGGATTTTCAGGTCAGAAGGCCACAAACCCCAGTGACTCAGTCAGACCTTCCTTGGGGGGGGGGGGGAGGAATGCAAAATGAATTGTTTCCCCTGCAAGACAGCTCAGCTGCCTGGCAGGATCAGACCAGGAGGTCCACCTGTTCTAGGATCTGGTGATGACCAGTCAGACAGGTGCTGACTTGAGGTGTGTGTGTGCGTCTGTGTGCAGGCATGGAGGTGATGTCCACCCTTTGGGGATCTCTCCATCCCTCTTCTCCAGCTGGTTTTGCCTGCAGTCCTCTTCTTCAGTCACACCCCCAGTCCTGGATGCTCAAAAACCAGACACCCTCCTTCCTGTATTTATTTTCTCCCTGGTTTGAGGAGGGGTGTTTCCTACCTCTAGAACCGCTTATTTCTGTTTTGCATTGGCTTCTCTTCCATTCCGCCCTCCTTTTTCTGTTCGCTTTTGTCTTAAGCCTCGGAAAAAAACCCCGAGATCTTCCTCAGGGAAGCCAAAATTAGAACACTGGGTGGGTGGGGGTCTTGTCAGAGGGAGCCCACCCTTTGCCCATGGATGGATGGAAGGATTTCTCCCGAAGATTGATCAGTCTGCCTTCCTTCCTTCCTTGTGGGGGGAGAAGTCCACCGATTTGGTAAATAAACCCCGAGGCGACTGTTAGCGCCAAAGACATTTCCCATATTTACACCCCTCTCCTCGCTACAACCAGCCAGCTTCTTCTCTCTCTCTCTCTCTCTCCCCCCCCCCCCACCTTCCAAGTGATTAATTCTGCTCTACTACACTGAGAAAGAGGGGGAAGGAGAAAAGCTGAATCAGGGAGCCAGAATGTGTGGGAATGAGCTGCGAGCCGAGACCGCTGCTATTTTTGACACCGCAGCAAGGAGGAACTCGCATATATATATATATATATATATAATAGGGAAAGTACCATTTGATGCGCTGGAATTGTCCATAGGAGGTTTTGGGGTTTGGAAAAGCAGAGAAGCTGAATGTTGGAAGATTCAGGGCGGATGAAATAAAGTCCTTCTTCACGCAGCGCTGAGTTGATCTGTGGAACTCCCTTCCACAAGAGGCACTGGTGGCCAAACTAGGTGACTTTGAGATAGGACTGGGCAGATTCGTGGAGGAGAGAGCCATCAAGGGCTAACAGCCCACAATGGCTATGCTCTTGCGCCCGGGTCGTGCTTGCGGGTTTTGCATTGAGACAACTGCCCTGTTCTGCCCTGATGCAGTTTATAGCTCAGTTGTCAGAGCATGATGGACACTAGATGACACACGAGGTCCCTTCTGACTTTTCTATGGTTCTATGTATCAGGTTATGAGGACAGGAAGCTGGCTGGGCCTGATCCTGCAGGGCTCTTTTTCGGTTCTTATTTTGGGGAGGGAGCTTAGCAACACCTCTGTGTGCACGGGGAGGAGCGCCTCTCCCTGCTTGCATTCTTCCCCACTCACAAGCCCTTCTGCCTTTCTTGCCTGCAGCCTCTGAGCAACCTGCAAGATCCCCCAACGCCACTGACGTCCGAGGAGCCCCCTGGCAAAGCATGCCGGCCGCTGTGAGCAGAGCGCCGTCTCCGAGGAAGGAGAATCCCTCGCCACCGAGACCCAGCGCCTGGCGAGGAGGGAACGCCTCTACCCCCAAAGCCTCGCAGGCAGCGGGAGCGAAGGAATCTCAGCTCAAACCACCTGCCGTTCTCCCAGGCGGCGATGGAGGAGACGCCGTCGCTTCTGACATCCCAGCTGCTGGCAGCCCCCCAGGGGCAAGCGTCACAGTGAGGTACTTTTCTGGAGAGATGGAGGAGGAGAAAAACGTCTCGGGCCTCTGCCTGGGCTGCCCCGGAGGGACTCTCAGCCAGCCTTTTTTGGGGGGACGCGATGGCAAGGGCCCCCTCGAAGCATTGTCGGGCGGAACCGGATTTGCCCAGCCGGCGCAGGGGCAGGAGGGGGCCTGGAAGTTACTTGACGGGAAGGACGGGGCAGCGGGGAGCCCCCACGCCGCCCCAGAAAGCCAAGAGGAAGCCGGTAGCGGGGACCAGCCCGCCAAGGCCTCCCCGGATCAAGGGGAGTTGGCAGAACGGACCACGACCCCCAGGTTTGCGCCAGAGGCCAGCTCTCCCGCAGGCCTGGGCCACAGTTCGGCCGAGACGGACCTCCTCCTCGACACGTTTGGGGTGGCAGTGCTGGCGTCTCCCACGAGGGCCGACGTCCCGGCCCCCAAAGAGGGTGGGGCGGTCCCAGAGCAAGACTCCGCCCAGAAGGAGGAGCCTCTGGAGCTGTGGGTGGAGTCTTCCAGCAGCTCACCGGCCGAGGGCGCGCAAGGCCGCACCGACCGGAGCTGGCCGGGCGCCGAGACCCCGCGGACGGCCGTCACGCCTCCGGTCAAGGCCTCCCCGAAGCCGTCGCAGGACCCTTTGGCCTCCGAGATCATCGACATCGATTACTATGACCTCTTTGACGGGGAGCGGCTTGGAGGGGCCGGCCTGGACTCCACCAAGCGGAAACCGGTGGACGACAAGGGGATGTCGTGGTCCCTACACGACCTCTACGATGACTTCACGCCCTTTGACGAGTCCGATTTCTACCCCACGACTTCCTTCTACACCGACGGGGATGAGGAAGACCTGGACGAGCCGGAGGAGGAGGAGGAGGAGGAAGATGGCGGAGGAGGGCTGGCCAGGGATCTGGAGGACGAGAACGGCTTTCGGGTCCCCACCCTGGCTACACCCAAGATCCACACCGCCGTCCAAGAAGCGGAGCCCACCAGCCGCCACTACGTCGTCCCACCTCTGCAGACTTTTGTCATCACGGGGGGCGGCGGCAGGGCCACCCCCAGACCCCGTCCGGCAGAAGTTGGCCGGGACCTCAGCCTATTGGGCGTAGTAGAGAACAGCACCGAATGCCGTAGTGGTTTTGTCCGGCACAACAACTCCTGCAAATCCATGTGCGATACCTTCCCCAGTTACTGCCACAACGGGGGCCAGTGCTACCTGGTGGAGAACCTGGGGGCCTTCTGCAGGTGAGGCGCTACCTGGAAGTGGGTGGGGCTTCCCTGGCAGGTGAGGTGGGAGTTGCAGAGGCAGCTGTGGCTGCGCTGCAGGGGGCGCCACAACTGGGACGGTGAAGGGAGCATGAAAGGCAAGGGGGGATTTTAGCGACACCCGGGGTGCTGCTGAAATTTAAGTCTCCTTCCACTGTGAGTAGTAGCCTTAAAAGGTCTGGGAGGAGCCATGCTCAGCTTGGTTTTGGAGCATAGATTCCTCCTCCACCCAAAACTGGCTTCAGCTTGGTCTCCACATGTGACAGGGCGAGGGGTTCGAATTCCCAGCTGGTGAGAGTGGATGGAACCAGTTCATAGTTCAACTGGGTGAGTTCCGTTAACTGATCGCCCCCGTGTGAAAACACACAAAACTCCCCTTCAAGTAAGAAGACCAGTGCATCAGGCGCAACGGTTTTAGCCTAGAGCGCTCCCTGTTGAGCTAGTTTTCTAACTGCAGGGAGTTTGGGCTTTATTTATTTATTTCATCAGATTTGTATGCTGCCTGGTTGTAAGAAAGTGAAAGCCTCAAGAAAGATGAAGGGATAAAATTATCCATAAGGAAAAACGACCGCAATAATTGAAAGCAGCAATGGACCAAAAACAGGTTAAAACTTGCACCAACTTTCTAAACATCTGGGTGGGCCTGTCTAAACTAGGATGTTTCTAACATGTGCGGAAAAGAGTCCAGCAAAGGTGCCTGATAGATGTCAATAGGCAAGGAGTTCCAAAGTTTTGTCTTTGTTTAGAATGCTCACGATCCTTTTTATGGCTCTAGCAATCTCTCCGGTTGTACCAGGAACCTCGAGGCTCCGCATTTTGGATGGCAACTGTGCCAGAGGGGCAAGTGGCCTGCTTTAGGGCATAATGAACCAAATACCCAACGTGGCAAGATTGATGTGCAAGTCATGTGCTGCCTTGCAAGGTTCCCAACTAGGAGAGCATGGGGGGTGTCTTAGAGCAGGCAGGTAGGGGAGCCGAGGAGAAGGATTGCCTCAGCCTTAATTGCAGCAGAGGTCACATGCCTTGCACTCTTTCTCCATAGAATGGGAGGTAATAATAATAATAATAATAATTTTTATTTATACCCCGCCCTCCCCAGCCAAGGCCGGGCTCACGGTGGCTAACAAGCAGTAATAAAAATAAGTTGAATGAATACAACTTGAAAACAAGATTAAAATACAACAATTAAAATATTGGAACATTAAAATATTAAAATGCAGCCTCATCACAGGAGGAGAAAGCAAAAAGAAAGAGGGGGAGGGAATCAAATTGGCTCCAAGCCAAAGGCCAGGTGGAACAACTCTGTCTTACAGGCCCTGCGGAAAGAAATCAGATCCTGCAGGGCCCTGGTCTCATGAGGCAGAGCGTTCCACCAGGCCGGAGCCATCGCTGAAAAGGCCCTGGCTCTGGTTGAAGCCAATCTAACTTCCTTAGGGCCCGGGACCTCTAGAGTGTTGCTGTTTATAGACCCTTAAGGTCCTCCGTGGGGCATACCGGGAAAGGCGGTCATGTAGGTACGAGGGTCCTAGGCCGTGAAGGGCTTTAAAGGTCAAAACCAGCACCTTAAATCTGACCCTGTACTCCACCGGGAGCCAGTTCGCCACATAATGTGGAAGAAAAGGGGCGCATCCCTCTTGGCATGCAGGCTAAATCTGGGAGATCTCATCCGGCACCCCCAAGTGGGAACCCACTCCTGTTTGCTGACCCCATATCCTGAGTTATCTGAGAATTATAGGGTGGAAAGGGAGCTCCAAAGGTCATCTGTTCCAACCCCTTGCAATGCAGTAATGTGGGGTTTGGGGTCATACTGGACTGTGATGGAGCTTTAGGAAACGGTCGATGAGACCTGAAGCAGGAATGGGGCACCTGTGGCCCTCCAGACGTTATTGGACTACACTGCCCATCATCCTGACTGCAGTTTGCCCATCAGTGACAGACACAGACAGTACAGTGGTACTCCGGTTGCGGACGGGATCCGTTCCAGAGCTCTGGTCGGATCCTGAGTTTTCCACAACCAGAGGTGCCTGTTTTGCGCATGCGCGCGGTACACTTTTGCACATTCACGAGCGGTGAAACCCGGAAAAATGCATCCGGGTTTGCTGCTTTTGTAACCCGAAGTTTAGTAACGTAAGCCAAGGTTCTACTGTACAGTGGTACCTCGGGTTACATACGCTTCAGGTTACAGACTCCACTAACCCAGAAATAGTACCTCGGGTTAAGAACTTTGCTTCAGGATGAGAACAGAAATCGTGCTCCGGCGGACGTGGCAGCAGCAGGAGGCCCCATTAGCTAGAGTGGTGCTTCAGGTTAAGAACAGTTTCAGGTTAAGAACGGACCTCCGGAATGAATTAAGTACTTAACCCGAGGTACCACTGTATTTTCAAGAACTGCAACGAAGCGTTGCAGCGTGGAGTTCTCCCATCAACCACGGGCTCTTGCTGGGTATCCCATGCCATTCCCTCTTCCTGCCCGTAAACTCCTGTTTTTCCATTTCACGCCCTCTCCCATTGCATTTCCTATTTTTATTTATTGCATTTTATATTCCACATTTTTCTCTGAGTAGCTCACGGTGGCATCTGTGGTTTTCCCCCTCCCTCCTCGTTCAATGCCCCCCGACAATAACCCTGCGAGGCAGGGACTGGCCCCCAAGGCCACACACCGGGTCGGGATTTGAACCCTGGGCGCGCAGGACGCTGCTCTTTGGTCTCCGAAAGGTGTCGCTTTGCTTCTGACGCCCGTTACGACGACCCTGGGAGGTAGGTCCAATGCTGTCTCAGCCCCGTGCCCTCTGCCCGACCCAAGGTTGCGAGAGGCAGCCCGAAGGCGTCTCGGCTGCTGCCTGCTGAGCGGAGAAGGGGGAGGGATTTCCCGGGTGCTCCCTGCCCCCACAGCACCCTGCCTGCTCAGCCGAGCCGGAATTAGGTCAGAGCCACGCTGACGGGAGGCTCTCCCTGAGTCACTAATCAGCTCTGACAGACAGCGGTGGCGGGAAGAAGGCGCGCTGTATCCAGAGGGGCGAGTCACGGGGCGCCCTGGGAGCAGAGCTTGGCTAGGGGTCCTCTGCGGGAGACGCACCCCTTTTGCAATCCGGCCAAAATCCTGAAGCGCAAATGGGAGGCGAGTTCCGATTCTGCCTCACTCCTCATTGGTGTGCCACAGGGGAAGGGTTCTTGGTTCGGTGCGTGTGGCGTGTGCTGTGCATTCGTAAAGCCGTACAATTGTCTGGTTTTGGAGGGGCCAAGGGGGGTCATCTAGTCCAACCCCAGCAATACCGGAGTCGCAGGTTGCTAAGGCTGATACACCCACCTGCAGGTTCCCTGTGTTTTTCTTGGTCCTGATGGGATGAGCATTTCCAGCTTAATCCTTTTCCCCAGCAAGCCTTGCATGCCGTTGCAAAATCTGCATGTATTGCATGATAGTGTTTTATTCTGCATTGTGGGGTTTTTTAAAAACTTTGTTTTTGCACTGCATTTTGTAAAATTATCATTAGCCATGCTGGGAGTGTGAAGCATGAGAAATAAAGAAGCCGGTGGTGGGCAGGTTTCAGCCCTCTGGGTGTTGCAGAACTACAAATCCCATCATCCATTGGCCATGGGGCCGATGGGAGTTGTAGTTCGGCGATATCTGGAGGGCCAAGGCTGTCTCGCTGCCCTCATTCCTCTTCCATTAAGAGGCCTGGACACACACATGGTAGCAGGGTGGATTTGATTTAAATCAAATCACGATTTAAATCACTGGTCAGTAAGACTTGATTTAAATCTCTTTTTTTACAGAAGGACTCATTCTTGCTGGTATAATCTTAATATTTACAGCCAGGTTTCATTTCTAGAATAATAATTTTTCAGAATAGTTTATATCAAAAATTGCTGATTTGGTTATACTATTAGAAATAAACAGATAATTATGAAATCAGTGTGAGGTTTAATAGCTGTTTATATTTGGACAACTTTTCTGCTGTACTTTACTGGAAGAAGAAAAATAATCATTTCCTTGATAACAATTTAAACCATTTATTTAACTAAAACAATAACATTACAGCATATGTAGCCATGTTTGTTAACTGATGTGGTTAAACGATTTATTTTTTTTAATTCAGTCTGAGTTTTAGCACATGTGAAAAACTTAAAACAAATCCTTATTTCCTGATGAATAGCCTTTGGACTACGATGTAACTTAAATAGAAAACTATATTTAGAAAGATTTTTCCTCCAAAAGCATTTTATTTTAAAAATCCAATAATTTTTTTTAAAAAAATCCGATTTAAATTTAGAAAATCATATTTTTTTTAAAAAAAAATCATTGATTTTTATCCACCCTGCATGATAGTCTGGCAAAGCATTCCCCAACCTGGTGAATGATGGGAGTTGTAGTACAAAACGACACCAGCTTGGGGGAAGCCAGGGTCCTCTGTGTGGTGCAGCAGCTGAGGCCGCCCTAACATTATTGCGCAAGGCGCTGTACTTGGGGGCTTCACTTTGTCTTGATCCACAGCTGCAAGTTAGCGCAGAATGCTGCAGCCCGATTGCTGACAGGAGTGAGGCCTTGCCAGCCTATCCCACCTGTGCTCAGATACCTGCCCTGGGTTCCAGCTTGTTACCGGGCAAGGTTCAGGGTGCTACTATCGGTATATAAAGCCCTGAACAATTTGGGACCAGTTTACCCGCAAGATTGCCTCACCCCACATGGACCGGCTTCAATTGCTGGAACTGGCAGGTGGCGAATAAGTCCCATTCAATATTTGTAAGAGCTCAATATTTGAGTGTGGCGGCACTTAGACTATGGAACTCCCTGCCTGTTGATATTAAGCGAGCACCTGCACTGTGGATTCTTCTGCGCCTGATAAAAACATTCAGAGGTTTAGAAAGCTGGTGCAAGCCTTAATTGTAATTTTAACTTTCCGACGTCTGAAATTACCATTCCTAATTTTACTTAGTACAGTAGACACTCGGGTTGTGAACGTGATCCGTGCGGGAGGCACGTTCGCAACCTGCAGTGGCGCATCTGCGGGTTGCAATTTGGTACCTCTGCGCATGCGCAAAGCTCTATTCAGCGCTTCTGCGCATGTGCGACCGCCAAATCCGGGAAGTAACCCATTCCGGTACTTCTGGGTTTCAGCGCATCTGTAACTCAAAAAAACGCCACCTGAAGCGTCTGTAACCCGAGGTATGACGTAGTTTTCTTATGGTTCTATCCCTTTTGTCAACCTCTTTTGAGGATTTTATTTTTGCATTTGAGTGGCGTATAAATTTGACGAAACAAGCAAATAGGTTGCTGCTGCAATGTGGGGCTGGTTCGCATACTGAGCCTAGCCCCACACTGGTGACCTGTTTGTGCCGCTAAGCTGAGCTAGGCGTAGCTTTCGAACCCAGTGTTGGCACCAACTAATCCAGAATGCAGCAGCTAGACTGGTGACTGGGGGCGGCCGTCGAGACCACATAACACTGATCTTGAAAGACCTACATTGGCTCCCAGTACGTTTCCAAGCACAATTCAAAGTGTTGGTGCTGACCTTGAAAGCCCTAAACGGCCTCAGTCCAGTATATCTGAAGGAGCGTCTCCACCCCCATTGTTCTGCCCGGACACTGAGGTCCAGCTCCAACGGCCTTTTGGCGGTTTCCTCCCTGTGAGAAGCCAAGTTACAGGGAACCAGGCAGAGGGCCTTCTTGGTGGTGGCGCCCGCCCTGTGGAATGCCCTCCCTCCAGATGTTAAAGAGAAGAACAACTACCAGACTTTTAGAAGACATCTGAAGGCAGCCCTCTTTAGGGAAGCTTTTAATGTTTGATGGACTACTGCATTTAAATATTTTGTTGGAAGCCGCCCAGAGTGGCTGGGGAAACCCAGCCAGATGGGCGGGGTACAAGTAATAAATTATTATAATGGGCCTTTCAGGGGAGTAAATCCCCGCGTTTATCAAAGAGTCACGAATCTGTCCCTTTCGGCCTCGGTCCCTTCTCCTGGCTGCCATCTGCATTGCAGGGACAATGATACTGACCTACCTTGCAGGACCGTCTTAGGGTTTTCTGAATCATTATCCCTTTAACAAGAAGTGCTCTGAGAACTTGAAATTTGCAGCTCTTCTCTGACAAGGGATGTCCCAGGGAAACAGACAAGCTGGTGACATGCGGCTATCTTTTCCTAAGGTATCCTGCCTCTAACCCGGGAAGCTCCACTTTTACCCTTTGTGAGTAGGCTTCTCCACTTGAGTTGAGCTGGGGTGGTGGTCAAAATCCAGAGCAGGGAGAGCAGGGGAGGCCCGCCCTGTGGAATGCCCTCCCGGCAAGTGTCAAAGAGTTAAACAGCTAAAAAAATTCGTAGGCATCTGAACGCAGCCCTGCTTTGGGAAGCTTTTAAATGTTTGGGTTTTCCTTCTTTTTTAAATTGCATTTTTGTTGGAAGCCACCCAGAGTGGCTGGGGCAGCCCAGTCAGACAGGCAGAGTATAATAAATTAATAATAATAATAATAATAATTTATTTATACCCCGTCCATTTGGCTGGGCTTCCCCAGCCACTCTGGATAGCTTTCAACAAAATATCAAAATACAGTAATGCATCAAACATTAAAAGCTTCCCTAAACAGGGCTACCTTCAGATGTCTTCTAAAAGTCTGGTAGTTGTTGTTCTCTTTGACATCTGGTGGGAGGGTGTTCCACAGGGTGGGCGCCACCACCGAGAAGGCCCTCTGCCTGGTTCCCTGTAATTTCACTTCTCGCAGGGAGGGAACCACCAGAAGGCCCTCGGAGCTGGACCTCAGTGTCCAGGCTGAACGATGGGGGTGGAGACGCTCCTTCAGGTATCCTGGACCGAGGCCGTTTAGGGCTTTAAAGGTCAACACCAGCACTTTGAATTGTGCTTGGAAACGTACTGGGAGCCAGTGTAGGTCTTTCAAGACCGGTGTTATGTGGTCTCGGCGGCCGCTCCCAGTCCCCAGTCTGGCTGCCGCATTCTGGATTAGTTGTAGTTTCCGGGTCACCTTCAAAGGTAGCCCCACGTAGAGCACATGCATTGCAGTAGTCCAAGCGAGAGATAACCAGAGCATTCACCACTCTGGCGAGGCAGTCCAGATATTATTATTATTATTATTATTATTATTATTATTATTATTATTATTATTATTATTATTATTGGGATGGGTGCCTTTCCAAGGCTCCCCCTTTGCTGACCAGACCTCGCTTTGCCTCTCGCCCCGCAGGTGCAACACCCAAGACTACATCTGGCACAAAGGCATCCGCTGCGAGTCCATCATCACCGACTTCCAGGTGATGTGCATCGCCGTGGGCTCCGCCGCCCTGGTGGTCCTCCTCCTCTTCATGATGACCGTCTTCTTCGCCAAGAAACTCTACCTGCTCAAAACCGAAAACAGCAAATTGCGCAAGACCAAGTGAGTGGCGGCGGGGCTGGGCTGGGCAGGTTTTTTGGTGGGTGGGTGTCAATGTCATGGGCGGGTTGGACGCAGAGGAATAGGGGGAGGAACCAGCTGGGGAAGCCCCCAGGGGAAGAAGGCGCAGAGCCCTGGGAAGGGTGATGGAAGAGGGAGAGGAGGTGTCAGAATCTGAAGAGGTGACAGGGTTTAGTGAGCGGGGAGAGTCTGTGGCAGAGAGAAGTCCAGAATTGGAGGCTGAGGCAGGAGAGGAGGGGAGCCAAGAGGCAGAGATGGGTCTGGCTGGGGAAGAGTCACTGGTGTCTCTTCCTCCTGCTGCAACAAGCTCCCCTCCCTGCTTGCCTCCCAGAACTAAGAGAGGCATGAACAGGGCGGAGGAGAGTTTGGCCTCATGCAGGCGCAGTCTCAGATCGCTTGGGAAATCCCCAGAGAGGAGGTCGGGACTCGGCAACTGATTTTCACAGAGGAAGGCTCCTGGGAATGAGCTGCTTTGCTCAGCCACACACTCAGCCAAGTTGGGTTTTTGCTAGTGAAGAGCTAACTCCATCTTTAAATGGTGCGATCGCTGACTGGCAAGGAAGAGTAGGGAGAGGGACGTTCCTGGAAAAGGTTTCATCTTCGTCCTTTTATTGCAGAGGTCCCGGGTGTGTGTGTCTTTTGGCTTTTTTGTCCTGAGGGCCACACTCATCTCTGGACCACATCACAAGGGCCGCATACTTGCAGTGGGCGGGGCCTGGGGCAAAAGTGGGCAGAGCAACACATGTTTCTCATCATGGAGGAGAGGGCTATTGAGGGCTCCTAGCCAGGATAGCTATGCTCTGCATCTGTGGTTAGAGACAGCAATTTAAAGCTCTAAACAGCCTCGGTCCTGTATACCTGAAGGAGCGTCTCCAGCCCGGACACTGAGGTCCAGCTCCGAGGGCCTTCTGGCAGTTCCCTCCCTGCGAGAAGTGAGGTTACAGGGAACCAGACAGAGGGCCTTCTCGGTGGTGGCGCCCGCCCTGTGGAACGCCCTCCCTTCAGATGTGAAGGAAATAAGCAGCTATCTTCTTTTTAAAAGACATCTGAAGGCAGCCCTGTTTAGGGAAGTTTTTAATATTTAATGCTGTATTGTTTTTAACACTCGATTGGAAGCCGCCCAGAGTGGCTGGGGAGACTCAGCCAGTTGGGCAGGGTATAAATAATAAATTATTATTATTATTATTATTATTTATTATCTGGATTCCAGTTGCTCTTGCGCTCAGATCCCGCTTGCAGGTTTCCCATGTGGTTGGCCACAGTGAGGACAGAATGGTGGACTGGGTGCACCCCCTTTGGCCTGATCCTGCCATCAATGGCAGGCTTTGTGGGATCCCTGCTCCCGTCCCCATCCTGTGATTTACGGGGCGGGAGTTTTCCGGCTGGGAGAAACGCCAAGTGTTGTGTGTGCCCGGGATGGAGCGCCTGTCAGTTCGCCTCTTCCTCAGGGCTGTAAATTTCCTGGGTGACATCAGAGAAAGAGGTGAAACAGAGTGGAAGAGGAGGGGGAGCCCATTCTGAAAAATGCACACAGCGGCATTTTTCATAACTGCCCCCCCCCTTTATATATAAAAAAGAATTTATCAGAATAGCAGTTTGCATGACCCACTAAGGAAGATAAGACGACATAGATAAAATTCGAAACAGCAGCCATTAATTGCGCATTCACTGAAAACCCAATTAAAACTATTTAGTTTAATTACTTCGCCAAGCCTGGTGAACCTGATCCGTGATGCCAGCTTCTCAAAGTCCTCTAGCAAGAGTACTAGATGCCACATTGAGTAACGTCTTCACTGCTCAGTAAATTCCCAGCGTGACGGATGGGCTTCATGCAGCGAGTCCAGTTTCCCAATGTCTTGTTTATTATTATTATTATTTCTTGGATTTATATACCGCCATATACCCAGAGGTCTCAAGGCGGTTCCCATAAATGGATCACAGTATATAAAATTAAAATAAAAGCAATAACCCAATTATAAAGTAAAAGGTAAAGGGACCCCTGACCATTAGGTCCAGTCGTGACCGACTCTGGGGTTGCGACGCTCATCTCGCTTTATTGGCCGAGGGAGCCGGTGTACAGTTTCCAGGTCATGTGGCCAGCATGACTAAGCCACTTCTGGCGAACCAGAGCAGCGCATGGAAACGCTGTTTACCTTCCCGCTGGAGCAGTACCTATTTATCTACTTGCACTTTGACATGCTTTTGAACTGCTAGGTGGGCAGGAGCAGGGACCGGGCAACGGGAGCTCAGCCTGTCACGGGGATTCGAACCGCCGACCTTCTGATCGGCAAGTCCTAGGCTTGACCCACAGCGCCACCCACGTCCCTATAACTCAATTATACCCCCCCAACATACAAAAGAGCCACATTTTAAAAGGTAATGGGATGTTGATCAGGTCAACCAAAGGCCTGGTTAAAAATGAATGTTTTTGCCTGGCACATAAATGTGTATAATGAAGGCGTCAGTCGAACTTCCCTGGGGAGAGCATCCCACAGACGGGGAGCCACTGCGGAGAAGTTAGCAAGAGTCTTCAATCCCCACTTCGAGCACCCACCTCTTGCCCCCTTGCCTCTTAGGGAATCCCCCAGGGAATCCCATTGCCCTTCAGGGGATGGTACTTCGCTGGGCTACCCACTTCATACAGTTGTGGGGCAGAATCCTTTCTGGGCTGGACTGCTTTTGCCCACAGGTGAGGGAACTGTCAGAACATAAACCTACAAGCTGGCGCCGCAGGCGGGAGAGACACCTGTGACTCTTTGCCAACCAGGCTCATCTCTGTCTCTTGGCCTCGCTCCTCTCCTTTCTTGCTTCTGCCTCTGAGTCTGGACTCTTCTCTGCCACTGACTCTCCTCGCTCACTAAGCCCTGTCGCCTCTTCAGATTCCAACACCTTCTCTTCCCAGTCCTCCCCTTGTGACCACTCATCGTTGTCCCACCACCAATCCCTGGGCTCTGAGTCTTCTTCCCTTGGGGGTTCCCCAGCTGGTGCCTCCCCTCCCTCCTCTGCGTCCAGCCAGTCCCAAACCCAAGAGCCCCCTCCCCTCCTGTGGTTTCCAGCAAATCGAATTCAGAAGCATTTCTGCCTCCGAACGTGGAGCCCATCCTCCATCGCCAATAGCCTTTTCCTCCTCCACGGATTTACCCAATCCTCTTTTTAAGCCATCTAGGTTAGGTGGCCATCCCTGCCTCCTGTGGCAGTGAGTTCCATAGGTTAACCGTGGGCTTGCGTGCTGCAGAACTTCCTTCCATCCACCCTGAAATAATAATAATAATAATTATTAATATTATTAATTTATTTATACCCCGCCCTTCCTGGTTCAGAAAACCGGGCTCAGGGCGGCTAACAACCAATTTAAAACACTTAATTGATGCAACAAAAACAGCATAAAATACAGTATAAAACGTGAATAACAACAAATTCAAAAATCAATTTAGGGGGAAAATCCATCCAATAAACATCAGATGATCGTCAGGGCTAGCTGGCTAAATTAGTCCTATCTGGGCCAGCGAGGAGACCGGGGAGAATTAGCTGTGGGGTCTCAGAGTGGGTGATCTTCATAAAAAGGGGAAAGGAAGGGGAATAAGAGATCAGGCTAAGTTCATATTGAAAGCCGGGTGGAATAGCTCTGCCTTACAGGCCCTGCGGAAGGAAGTTAAATCCTGCAGGGCCCTGGTCTCCTGGGACAGAGCATTCCACCAGGTTGGAGCCACCACTGAGAAGGCCCTGGCCCTGGTGCAGGATAGTCTGACTTCCTTAGGGCCCGGGACCTCTAAACTATTATTATTCATGGACCTTAAGGAAATCTTCCAGCCCTCGGCCTCATTGGATGCCCACGAGTTGTAGCCTGTCCCAGGTCTCTGTTCTTCTTCTTCATGCTCAACATTGAGCTAAGGAAAGCTGGAAACTCGGTTGGGGCTGCAAGCGCAGGCCTGCTCACCCCGCATAACCCCACTTAGCATCTGGAGGATGGGAAGGAGGGAGAGCTCCTGCGCTGCTTCTCGGCTAAGGTTACGGCTTTGTATCCCAGCTCCTGGCTCTCTTCTCTTTCCCCTCCTGGGTCTGAGCAGGCCAGCTCCCTAATGAGCGGTTAATTGCTGTTTTGCAAAAGTGCCATCAGTAATTACCAAGGAGTGCTTTGCACTGTCTGGCAAGACCTGTGGGGGTGGGGTGGGGGCCATGGGAGGGGGAGAGCAAAGGTAGTTGCCAGCAGCTTCTGGGCACTGAATCCACTTTGAGCTTTTCCCTTACATCTTCAGTAGAACAACTCCAAAATACGGGGCTTTTTTGCATGTCATGGGCATCGCCGTTTTCCGCCAAGGCAACGCCATTTGTGGTTATTGCCGCTGGGAATGACCGCATCCCAGGCACCGGGAAACAAAAGTCTCATGGTGGTATCCTGTTGGGAAGGTGCAAAATGATAGAGTGGGTTTGCATCAAACAAAAAACTGGCCCCCTCTCTCTCCCCCTCTCTGAGAATCCCAGCTGACCTCTCACTTCTGGCTGCGAGGAGCCATTTTTCAAAGCTCCCTGTCATGGCAGAATCTCATAATCACCACCCAAGCTGCAGGCACTCAAGTCTTTCAGACCCAATGCGCTTTCTGTAGCAGTGGCTATGCAGATGCTTCCCTCTTGAGGGAGGCTGGCCCCCTCCGCTTTGCGCTCAGCGCCTGGCAACCAGAGATAGACTCTTCCTGGATATGGAGGTTCTGCTTAGCTACTTAGCACAAAGGCCGTTTGCATGCCACGATTTTGTAGGAGGTCCAAAAACCCAGGGTGCGATATCTTCCACACAAAAATGCAAAATTTTGAGGGTGCCTCTACGTGAATCTTGCTTTAGAAGCTGGTTTCTAGCCATTGTGGACCCAATTCAATGGACTACTGCAATGCGCTCTATGTGGGGCTACCTTTGAAGGTCACCTGGAAACTGCAATTAATCCAGAATGCGGCAGCTAGACTGGTGACTGGGAGTGACTGCCGAGACCACATAACACCGGTCCTGAGAGATCTGCATTGGCTCCCAGTACGTTTCTGAGGACAATTCAAAGTGTTGGTGCTGACCTTTCAAGCCCTAAACAGCCTCGGTCCAGTATACCTGAAGGAGCGTCTCCATCCCCATCGTTCAGCCCGGACGCTGAGGTCCAGCTCCGAGGGCCTTCTGGCGGTTCACTCATTGCGATAAGCGAAGTTACAGGGAACCAAGCAGAGGGCCTTCTCGGTAGTGGCCCCCGCCCTGTGGAACACCCTCCCTTCAGATGTGAAGGAAATAAGCAGCTATCTTATCTTTAAAAGACATCTGAAGGCAGCCCTGTTTAGGGAAGTTTATAGAATCTTTATAGAATTCCTTCAAATCATAAAAAGTTCATCTTTTCCAATCATCTTTAGTCTCAAAGTCTCTGTACTTTGTACGGTGGAAGACAAGCTTTGTGTATTTAACAATGAATGAAAGATTTTGAATGAATGTATATAAATGAAAATATCAAATGCTGTGGAACAGTGTTCATGTAATAATGTAGTCGCAGCATTTGATATTTTCATTTACATACACTCATTCGAGATAAGGTGGGTTTATGAAGCAATTCTATATCCACCCACCACGCTGATGAAGAATTCTACGAAACAGTAGTCAATATCCGGAATCACTGTTCAGTGTTAGACACCGTTGTTGAATACACAACGCTTCACAGCTTGTCTTCCACCGTACAAAGTCTGGTACCTCGCTTCATTTAAAGATTTCCAGAGACTTTGAGACTAAAGATTTCATTCTGAACTTTTTATGATTTGAAGGAATTCTATAAAGATTGTTTATTACGTATGTTTACGGTCATCGTGTTGCCTAGACATTGCTCTGGAACGGGACGCCCCTTCATAGCTGTCAACGTTTCCCCTTTTTTAAAAAGGGACATTCCCTTATTCCGAATAGGATTCCTTGCGAGAAAAGGGAAAAGTTGACAGCTATTCGCCCCTTCTCTCTAGGGCCTTGACATCCACGCTGGGTTTCTGTGTTGTGTGATTCAGCTGGGTCCCGTCCAGGCAGGGCGGGGGTCTCCAGTGCTTAATATGTGTAGAGATGGGTCCCTGGCGTCTTAGCAACAACACATTGGTTGGGGGGGGGGGAAGGACGGAGCCTGGGAATTGCCCCCACCCCTCTTCCCGAGCGCCCCTTTCTGCCAGAGGTCATGGGAGCGTCTTGCATTCCTATGCGCTGCTTTTTCTTTTGCAAATGAGCTTGGTTTCCCCCCCTTTAAAAAAAAGCCAAAACCGCCTGAGTGCGCAGCCACAATGCCCCCCCTTTCTTCCCTCCAGCTCCCTTAAAGAGCTTTGCGGGGGGGGCACTGAGCAGCTGGCGCTCTGCATGGGGGCGCCTGAGCTTGGCAACAGCAGATGGCCGTATTGTCCATCGGGTGGGGAGGGGGATGGCTTTGTATGGCAGGGGTGGGGGTCTTTGAAGGGAAAGATTCCCTCCATCGGCATCTTGGGGGAGGCCAGAGGTCATCTGAGAGCGGGGGGGGGGGGCAGCGTTGGCGAGAAGCAACACAATTCCCTTTGGGGAGATACGCAGCGTGGCGCAAAAAGGCAGTGGATCGCGTTTTCCTGCCACCAAGCGCACCGCGCCCCCCCTTGCGAATGAGGCCGTGGAATCATAAAATGGTTGAATTGCAAAGGGACCCTGAGGGGGCATCTAGTCCAACCCCCCCCTGAAATGCAGGAACCACAGCACTTTTGCGCCACCATTGTAATGTGGCCCCCAGAAGGTTATATGGGAGAGAATGTGGCCCTTGAGCTTTCCACAGTTGTTGATTGGCATGTGTTTCTCACTTTCCTGTATAGCTTAGCTTAGATAATTTATTACAGTCGGAGACCAGCTTATAAAACACACTTGAGGGTACAGTCACAGAAGGAAAACAAACAATTAAAACCATGTACAACAATAAATTCAAAATTTATAAATGCGATAAGCGTATAGACACTTAAAACTTTAAGATAAGCTGCCGCAGAGAGATGACCCAGAGTCACCCATGGAACTGAGTTTGGGGATTTTCTTAACGAACTCGTTTGGGTCTGGGGATGGTCTGCGCCTACAGATCTGTACACAGAATCTGGCGACCATCCGGGTCTTACGATCTTCGCATAACAGGAAAAGGTCAAACTTTTCCCCTGTATATTTTCTACTGCACAACTTCATGTCTTTTTGTTGCAATTTTTAAAATTGTTTTTTAATTGTTTTGATTTGTTTTAATTGTTGCTGTGATTTTTTTAAAAACAAATCGGCAATCGATCAATTCATTATCGAAGAGGGTTTTCTGCCCCCTGTGTTATTGTCATAAGAAATGATGAGCAATATGTCATAATTAATATTATTCCAGCTCCACAATAAGAAAAATAAAAAGATGGATGGTCACAGGGATGCCACAACATTGTCGCTCTCTTCTGACTCTGTGGATTCTGCGAATGTTAATCGTTTTAAGCAAAAATGAGGCAAAAATCAGTTTTAAGCAAAAATCAGTCAGGAGGTTTAGGCAGGAAATTTTCCTCCTGGGAGGTTCTCCTCCGCAAGTGCAAATTTGGCCAGAGATTGCTGCGTGAAAGGCACTCTGCAACTGCTCAGAGGCAACCTCTTCCCAGCGCTTCACCTGTTCTGGTGGTAAACCATTGCTCTGCAAAGTGAGTGTGGGTGACCTCTGGTTTTTCCCATGGAAAAAGTTGTGGAACGAATGGCTAGATTGCTTCATTTTAGGAGAAGGCTTTTTTGGGGGGGGGTAGGGGAGTACAGCTGGGTGTGCAGAAGAGAGAATGGTTGCAGGAGCTGCCCTCTGTTTGTGCAACTCTATGCCATTCACTTCCAAGTATAATAATTATAATAATAATTTATTATTTATAACCCACCCATCTGGCTGGGTTTCCCCAGCCACTCTGAACAGCTTCCAAACGAATATTAAAAAACAGTACAGCATCAGACATTAAAAACTTCCCTAAACAGGGCCGCCTTCAGTTGTCTTTTAAAAGTAAAATATTTATTGCCTTGACATCTGGTGGGAGGGCGTTCCACAGGGCGGGCGCCACCACCGAGAAGGCCCTCTGCCTGGTTTCCTGTAACCTCGCTTCTTGCAGCGAGGGAACCGCCAGAAGGCCCTTGGCGCTGGAACCTCAGTGTCTGGGCTGAACGATGGAGGTGGAGACACTCCTTCAGGTATACGGAATTGAGGCCATTTAGGGCTTTCAGGGTCAGCACCAACACTTTGAATTGTGCTCAGAAACTTACTGGGAGCCGTAACTGTGCTTGAACAGCGTAGCAGGCACTCAAAGTTCCCTGGAAATATTGCTATGGTTTGTTGCCGTCTCGACTATCGAGTTGTGTCCTGCCTTTGTTGAGAGTCCTACATCGCGGAGATGGGGGGGTTGGCCTGGATGACCTTTGGGTTTCCTTCCAAATCTGCGATGACTCTTTCTGACCTCCGTATTCTCTCCTTTCTTTCCTCTCTCTGCTTCTTGTTTGTTTCCCCTCTTCTCCTCCTCCCCGCCGCCGGCAGATACCGAACCCCCTCTGAGCTCCACAACGACAACTTCTCGCTGTCCACAATTGCGGAGGGCTCGCACCCAAATGTAAGGAAATTTTGTGACACCCCCTCCAACCTCTCCCCTCATGCTCGTGCATTGGCTTACTATGATAACATTATCTGTCAGGTAACTCGTCTTCTTCACGTCTCCCCCCCTTGCTGCATGCTTCCTGCCCCCCACCCTCGTCTCCCGCCCCACTGCCTGCCCCAGAGCACGCTCAGACCAACACCAGCGAGAGAAATTGCCGGTGCCTGCAATGGGGGAATAGTCGGGGGGGGGTCTGGCTGCCCCCAACCAGAGATAACTCCAAAACAGCCCCACTGGCTTTGGCCACCTAAACTGGTACCCTGTTTTCCCAGGGTCAGAATGCCCCACAGAACCTAGGGATGAAGATAGACTGCCCCTGCAGCTGGAGGTTCCATACGGATGTCAGAAGAACCAGTGGCTCAGTACAGGTGAAACTCGAAAAATTAGAATATCATGGGAAAGTTCCTTGATTTCCGTAATTCAACTTAAAAGGTGAAACTAATATATGATATCGACTCATGACATGCAAAGCGAGATCTGCTTCTACTTCTCAGAGGTCCAAATCTTGCTCGATTTGCAATCCTTGTTTTGCTGATTTCCTTGAATATTCTAATTTCTGAGATGGTTAATTTGGGGTTTTCATAAACTGTGCGTTATCGCAACGATAACAAATCAAGGCTTGACATATCTCGCTTTGCATGTCACGGGGCTATCTCATATATCAGTTTCACCTTTCAAGTTGAATTGTGGAAATCAAGGAACTTTTCCATGATATTCAAATTTTTCGAGTTTCACCTGTAGGTTCCTCCAGGAAACACCCTGGCAGGAACCCCGTAAGTTCCTAAGAAGTGGCCAGTTATCCCAGTGGCACGGTGGGACTCCCACAAGGCAAGGACCTGAGTTCGATACTTGCACACTCCTCCCTTGTGAATCCAGACAGCTGGATGCATCCTTTTTCTGTGGATTTATCTTGTCCCCGTTGGTGGGTGTCACTGACTCCTGCAGAAGGGAGTTCCCTAGTTTAATGGCACACTGCGTGTGAAAATTCTGCCCTTTCCAACACTCAGCTTCCTTGAATGCCCACATTCTTCCATTATGAGAGAGGGACGGGGAAAAATTATTCCTCCTCTATGCACACTGTATAAATTTCTGCCACATCCTCCGTTATACTTGCCTTTCCCCTTCCAAGCTGAAAATGCAACCTTTCCCCTCATAGGGAGTTGCTGCAACCCAACTGATCATTTTCTGCAGAATATATCTTTTTAAGGATGCAGGTGGCGCCGTGGGTTAAACCACAGAGCCTAGGACTTGCCGATCAGAAGGTCGGCGGTTCGAATCCCCGTGATGGGGTGAGTTCTCGTTGCTCAGTCCCTGCTCCTGCCAACCTAGCAGTTCGAAAGCACGTCAAAGTGCAAGTAGATAAATAGGTACTGCTCCGACGGGAAGGTAAAGGGCGTTTCCGTGCGCTGCTCTGGTTCGCAAGAAGCGGCTTAGTCATTCTGGCCACATGACCCGGAGGCTGTACGCCGGCTCCCTCGGCAAGTAAAGCGAGATGAGCGCTGCAACCCCAGAGTCATCCGCGACTGGACCTAACAGTCAGGGGTCCCTTTACCTTTACCTTTATATCCTTTTAAAAAGGGCAGCTCTCTGCCCCCCTCTAGTGGTGGGGCCGATCCATGCAGGAGTTGTTCCGCTGTTCCCCCACATGGCTGCATTTCTCTGCACCCCCTCTGTTCATCTGGTGCACTGAGCTTGCCTGCCTGCCTACCCTCTTTTCCAGGGCCTTTGGAAAGTCAACCATATTTGCATAAAATGCACTTTTATCCAGATTTTTAAAAAGACAATTATACAAATTAATGCTGCAATTCTATATGCCTTTACCTGAAAGTCAGCCAGTCAGAAAAATGACCACCAAACATGCCCCGCTGGATGTCCAGTAGCTTTGGGGCAGCCGCGTAGAATTGAAATATCGTAAGGGACCCCCAGCGGTCATGTAGTCCAGCCCCGCTGCAGAGGAGGAATCGTGGCCAAATATTTTGAGAAGCAGGAAACGATGAAGGTCTTGTGCCTTTTAGCAAATGAACTGTTTGGCCTAGTGATGCGCATGATTAGCGATTGGGGGCGGTGTTGTCGAATGTGGCCCCCAAAATCTCTCGATCCTTCCCTTGGGACTGTCAAGCCTGCAGCCTGCTGTTGCTTGCCTGAGCGATGCTTCCCCAATGAATGTGCTTCCTGCCCCTCCTTCCCTTCCATGTTTCTGCCCCCCCCGCCTCCCTTGTGTCCATCCTCACGGGGGCTTGGACCCTGCTTGTCTGCGTGCCGACAACCACATGCCCACACCCACGTCTGGCCACGGGGGTCTCGGGGTGGGGGCACGAGGCTGCTATGCGCTTGCTGCTTCCTCTCTCCAGTGCTGCCTGTGGGGGGTGGTTGGGGGGGAGATGGGGGGGGAGATGGGGATGCCACAGAGCATGTGCAGAGAGCATCAGGGACGCTCTGGAGGTGTCAACAGACAGACCTTAGCTGGGGGTTTCAGGGTATTTATTTCATTATTTTTGTGTGCTTATTTATTGTAGGCATTTAATATTCCGCCCTTCATTAAAAAGCACACACACACACAAATTTCTGAGGACTTTTCAATCCAGATAGATAGATAGACAGACAGACAGACAGATATAGATAGATGATAGATGGATAGATAGATAGATGATACATAGAGAGAGAGGGAGAGAGAGAAAGAGAAAGAAAGAAAGAAAGAAAGAAAGAAAGAAAGAAAGAAAGAAAGAAAGAAAGAAAGAAAGAAAGAAAGATAGACAGACAGACAGAGATAGATAGATAGATAGAGATATAGATAGATAGATAGATAGATAGATAGATAGATAGATAGATAGACAGATATAGATAGATGATATAGATAGATAGATAGACAGACAGATATATATGGATGGATGGATGGATGGATGGATGGATGGATGGATGGATAGACAGACAGACAGATAGATACTGTTTTTAACACTTGATTGGGAGCTGCCCAGAGTGGCTGGGGAAACTCAGCCAGATGGACGGGGTATAAATAATATATTATTATTATTATTATTATTATTATTATTATTATTATTATTATTATTGACAGATAGATAGATAGACAGACAGATATAGATAGATGATATAGATAGATAGATAGATAGATAGATAGATAGATAGATAGACAGACAGACAGACAGACAGACAGATATACTGTAAATAGATAGATGATAGATATAGATAGATAGACAGATGTCTATCTAATCAGATTTCTTCTAAGCATTTCAACAAACCCCATGTGGGGACAAAGTTAAACTACCAAAACTCATTAAGGATGGGGTAAATAAAACACAACTATAAAGGAGTGCATTTGGAAGTGATAAACAAGCAATATACATGATAAGGATGGCCGGGAGGACAGCGATCATTATCACCTTCAGGTGAGATCTGTTTCCTGTCCCTAAGATTAACTATCAGAAAAGCTACATCAAAGAAACTGCCCACCGTCTTTGATGACCCAGGATGCCTGCCTGGCGAAGCAACTGGCAGTGTCCATGACTGGTCAAGCAAGAGAAATGGAACAGGGTTGCAGAGGTGTGGATTGATCAGAAACCCTATCAAAATAGTTTAAACCCAGTCAACGCAATGCTTTCATTGCTGACACAGATGGCTTACTCTATATTTATTATAATTCCTCATAGCAATCCCACCTTACCACTACACTAGGGCCCGGCTCCAAAAACAAGATTCTATCCCTCATGGAGGTCTGGTTTGAATGAGAACCCCAAAAGCTGCCTTATTACCCAGTCGGGGCATGGATCCATCCAATTCATTATTGTCTGCGCTGATTGACTCTCCAGGATCAGGGGCAGGGATCTTGCCGAATCCCTGGGGATTAAGCCCAGGGGGCTGGAATGGATGACCTCACGGGTCCCTCCCAGCTCTACAGTTGTACGATTCAGGAGCTTGTTATTTTTTACCTCAAAGCGTAGGATTCAGCCAGCTAGGGGCCTTTGTGCCAGGATCTGACCCCAAGCTTCCCCCGTCCGTGCTAGGCCTTCCTAGTTGAGATCTCTCTTGCCATCGCCGCTTCCAGCGCTGACTCCCTTTTCTCTCTCGCGCTTCCTTGCTCCCTCCCTTCCTGACCGCCCCCCCCCCCACAATTTAGGACGACCCCAATGCCCCCCACAAGCTTCAAGACCCCTTGAAGTCCTGCCTGAAAGACGAGGAGTCCTTCAACATCCAGAACTCCATGTCGCCCAAACTGGACAACGGCAAAGGGGAACCGGACGACTCGGAGGTGAATTGCTTGCAGAACAACCTGACATGAGAGCCCAGAAGAAGAGAAAGAAAGGAGAGAAAGAAAGAAAGAGAGAGAGAGAGAAAGAGAGAGGAAATGAGGAGGGAGGGGGGAAACGGAAATAAGGCGGAATAAAACCTTTAAGAGCACGAGGGTTGCCCCCTCTTTGTACAAAGCTCATTTCTCGTAATCGTTCATTCTCTTTGCTTTCCCCTTCCCCGACGACTTCATAGCATGCTTTGATGTGTTTTTGTACAGCGGGATAAACAAGGGTAATAATAAAGAATACACAAGACGACGAAACTCTTCCTCTATCAAGTGTGTGTCCCCCCCCCCCATGAATTGTGTGTGTTGGGTTGTGTGTTCCGTTGCCGTCTGTGTAATGCCTGGGTTAGCCTCACTCCTGACTCTTCCCCCCCCCTTCCCCTCCGTCCTTCCCAAATCTCCCCCCCCCTCACTGCTGTGATTTCTAAACCTTTGCTGTGACTCGACTGACTTTTTTTTGTATTTTACCCAGCCTTTTTTGGAGAAACGAGTTTGAAAATGTGAAAAAAATTAAAAGACCTTGAAATAATAATAATAATAATAATTAAAAAATACAAAACATTTTTTTAAAGTTAAGCTGCTGCCGTGCGTCTCTCTTCCTGCGTGTGTGTGTGGGGGGGGGGTGATGGGGGGAGGTCAGGATTTGGAGGGGCAGCCGCTTTGGAAACGGCCAGGCACGATTCCTACATTAAAGGGGGTTGGTTTGGATGGCCTTTGGAGGCCCCTTCCAACTCCCAGGATTTGGGGGAGGCGAGAAAGGCAGGCGCTAACCGCGACAGGTGACCTTCAAATGCTGAGATGTGGGGAAAAGGGGGTGTGGGCACCAGGGTCACAGGTGAAGATGCTCAGATTGAGGAAACGATTTTGGAAATGTTATAGGGTCCGAAGGAAAGAACGCCATTGCCCCACACATGTCACCGGGCCATTGCTTAGTCAGCAGCTGCAGCCGTTGAGCAATACAGTAATAATAACAACAACAACAACAACAACAACAACAACTTTATTATTTATACCCTGCCCATCTGGCTGGGTTTCCCCAGCCACTCTGGGCGGCTTCCAACTGAATATTAAAAACAATACAGCGTCAGACATTAAAAATTCCCCTAAACAGGGCGTCTTTTAAAAGTAAAATAGTTGTTTATTGCCTTGACATCTGGTGGGAGGGCGTTCCACAGGGTGGGCGCCACTACCGAGAAGGCCCTCTGCCTGGTTCCCTGTAACTTGGCTTCTCGCAGTGAGGGAACTGCCAGAAGGCCCTCGGCGCTGGACCTCAGTGTCTGGGCAGAACGATGGGGGTGGAGATGCTCCTTCAGGTATACTGGACCTTTGAGGCCGTTTAGGGCTTTAAAGGTCAGCACCAACACTTTGAATTGTGCTCGGAAACGTACTGGGAGCCAATGAAGGTCTTTCAGGACCGGTGTAGCTACCTCAGCTCCAAAAGGATATTGTAGAGTTGGGAAAAGTTCATGAAAACACAAACAAAATGATCGAGGGGATGGAGCGAATCCCCTATGAAGAATGGTTGCAGCGTTCAGGACTTTTTAATTTAGAGAAACGGCAAGGAAGAGGTGACAGGATAGAAGTTTATAAAATTATGCCTGGCATGGAGAAATGTTTTTCTCCCTCTCTGATAACACCATTGAAGCGTTGGAAGATTGTGGACAAAGCCCTTCTTCACTCAGTGCATTCTTTAAAAAAGTTAATGCTATTCTAGGACAGATGTCTAGTGTCCAGATCAAGGGAAGTCATAGTCCCGCTCTATTCTGCCTTGGTCAGACCACACCTGGAATACGGTGCCCAGTTCTGGGCTCACAATTTAAGAAGGATGTTGACAAGCTGGAAGGTGTGCAGAGGAGGGAGACCAAGATGGTGAAGGGTCTGGAAACCAAGCCTGATGAGGAATGGTTGAAGGAGCTGGGGATGTTTAGCCTGGAAAAGAGGAGCCTGAGAGGAGATATGATAGCTGTCTTCAAATATCTCAAGGGCTGTCACACAGAGGATGGATTCAAGTTACAAGAAAAGAGATTCCAACTAAACACCAGGAAGAGCTTTCTGATAGTAAGAGCTGTTTGACAGTGGAAGGGGTTCCCACAGGAAGGTGTGGACTTTCCTTCCTTGGAGGTTTCTAAGCAGAGGCTGGATGGCCATCTGTCATGGATGCTTGAGCTGAGATTCCTGGGTTGGTCTGGATGACCCTTAGGAACCCATTCCCATTCCATAATTATTTAAGGGGTGATATGATAGCCATGTTCAAATATAGAAAAAGATGTCACATAGAGGAGGGAGAAAGGTTGTTTTCTGCTGCTCCAGAGAAGCGGACACGGAGCAATGGATCCAAACTACAAGAAAGAAGATTCCACCTAAACATGAGGAAGAACTTCCTGACAGTAAGAGCTGTTTGACAGTGGAATTTGCTGCCAAGGAGTGTGGTGGAGTCTCCTTCTTTAGAGGTCTTTAAGCAGAGGCTTGACAACCATATGTCAGGAGTGCTCTGATGGTGTTTCCTGCTTGGCAGGGGGTTGGACTCGATGGCCCTTGTGGTCTCTTCCAACTCTAGGATTCTATGATTCTATGATTTTATGATTTGTTTCTATGAGTCTATAAAACTGTGGCGCTTGCTCTCACGGGGAGCAGCAATGGCCAACCTTGGTGGCTTCAAAAGAGGATTGGACAAATTCACAGAGGAGAGGGCTTCTGATGGCTAACTCTCCAGGATAGCTCTGCTTCTGAATGCCAGCTGTTGAAAACCATTGGAGGGGAGATGGATGTTGTGCTTGGCTCCTGCGTGTGGGCCTGTCCCACAGGCACCTGGTCGGCCACTGTGAGAACAGGATTCTGGACTAGATGGGCCATTGGCCTGATCCTGCAGGCTTTTACTGAAATACTGAAATACTTTATTGTCACTTGTACAACTGGTATACAGTGAGATTACACGAGCACCCGCCACTCGGCTCTCTTAGTCTTAATTCCCCTTGTTTACTGACACCCACCCACCAAACCCGAAAGTCAGTTGCCCTGTTGTTATCTTTTCCTTCAGCAGCCTAACAGCCCATGGATAGAAGCTGTTTTTTACCCTGTTGGTGTGACTAATCCTGCTTCTATATCTTCTGCCCGAGGGCAGGAGATCAAGAAAGTGCTGGCCAGGGTGTGAATCATCCCTGAGAATTTTCCTGCCTCTCCTGAGGCAACGTTCTTCCGCTATTTCATCCAGCGGATTCACGGGACAGCCCATAATATCTTGTGCTGTATTCACCACCCTCTGTAGGCACTTCCTATCCGTTGATGTCAAACCAGCGTCCCACACCGTGATGCAGTAGGAAAGGACACTTTCTATTGCAGACCGGTAGAAGGAGATCATCAAATGTTGATTGACATCTTTCTTCCGCAATACTCTGAGGAGATGGAGTCTCTGTTAGGCTTTCATAACCACCTGGGTTGTATTGATTTCCCAAGTAAGGTCTTCACTGAGATAAACTCCTAGGAATTGAAAGTTTCAAATTTAAGAATTTAAAATTTAAATATCTTCTTATGTTGCTCTGATTTCACTGGGGCATGAAGGTGGGACTGGTTTTCTCTGAATCAAGATCCCAAGTGTAGTCCGGTCACAAACTGCTTCCACCTCCAAACTGATGCGTAGCAGCGGGCATGAAGAGTTAAGATGCCCAGTTTCTTGCTTCAACAACAACAATAATAATAATAATAATAATTTATTATTTGTACCGAGCCCATCTGGCTGGGTTTCCCCAGCCACTCTGGGTGGCTTCCAACAAAGACCAAAAAAACACTAAAATGTCTTGCATTTTCTAATTTGCATCATTGTCATGTATGGGAATGGCTGGGGTCTCTCTGTGAGTATTCCAGCGATTGCACCTTCCAAACCCACCCTGTTAGTTTCCAGAAACTGCTTCTCTTATTTTGAAAAAAAAAACAAAACACCCTCAAGTTTCTAGCCCTCAAGGACAGATCCAGCTGCACCTGCTGAAATCTCAGGAGTGAGAAAAGTTCCGTTGTCAGTGGAGTGGGAGGTAAATGGCGCTTCTTCAGTTTCCAGCCTAACTCTCCCCTTCTTCGTTTTCCTAGCAAAATATATTTTGCAAGGCAGCATGAAGTGCTTATGCAAATTGGCACGATTTGCATAACACAGACAGGACCGCCTCCCTCTGCTTTCCCAGTAAATACTTGTTTTGCTTGCTGTGTTATTCCCCCCCCCCCGGGAAGAAAAAAAACCAAGTATATGCAGGCCTGGCGGTGGACGTGGAGTTCGTGTACTGAAAAACAGCATTGTAAGTTCGAAAAATGGCATCACTTGCCAGCCTGCTTTGACTTAGCAGGGGGAAATAGGTCAGTATTGTCTGCACTGGTCGGCAGCTTTCCTGCAGAGGGCATTCCCAGCCCTGCTTGGAAGTTCTGAGTTTGAACCCGGGACCTCTTGCATGCAGGTAGTGTAGGGACGCGTGTGGCGCTGTGGGTTAAACCACAGAGCCTAGGGCTTGCTGATCAGAAAGTTGGCGGTTCAAATCCCTGCGACGGGGTGAGCTCCCATTGCTCAGTCCCTGCTCCTGCCAACCTAGCAGTTCAAAAGCATGTCAAAGTGCAAGTAGATAAATAGGTACCGCTCCAGCGGGAAGGTAAACAGTGTTTCCGTGCACTGCTCTGGTTCGGCTTAGTCATGCTGGCCACATGACCCGGAAGCTGTACGCTGGCTCCCTCGGCCAAGAAAGCGAGATGAGCACCACAACCCCAGAGTAGGCCACGACTGGACCTAATGATCAGGGAAAGCAATGACAAACCTAGACAGCATCTTAAGAAGCAGAGTCATCACCTTGCAAACAAAGGTCTGTATAGTTAGACCTGTGGTTTACCCAGTAGTGATGTATGGAAGTGAGAGCTGGACCATAAAGAAGTCTGATCGCTAAAGAATGGATGCTTTTGAATTGTGGTGCTGGAGGAGACTCTTGAGAGTCCCATGGACTGCAAGAAGATCAAATGTATCCATTCTGAAGGAAATCAGCCCTGAGTGCTCACTGGAAGGACAGATCCTGAAGCTGAGGCTCCAATACTTTGGCCACCTCATGAGAAGAGAAGACTCCCTGGAAAAGACCCTGATGTTGGGAAAGATGGAGGGCACAAGGAGAAGGGGACGACAGAGGACGAGATGGTGGGACAGTGTTCTCGAAGCTACCAGCATGAGTTTGACCAAACTGCGGGAGGCAGTTGAGGACAGGAGTGCCTGGTGTGCTCTGGTCCAGGGGGTCACGAAGAGTCGGAGATGACTAAACGACTAAACAACAACAACATCTTTACCTTTACCTTTTAGTGTAGGGAACTAACCCTGAGTCACGGGTGGGGGACGTGCGGCCTTCTAAATGTTGCTGGACTCCATCTCCCATGAGCGCCCAGCAAGCATTGCCGGTGGTCAGCGTGATGGGAATTGTAGTTCTGCAATACCTGAAGGACCCAGACTTTCCCCACTCCTGGCCTGAGAGAGGCGCGCTGGAATCAGGACCCTGGACAGCTCCCTCCCACTGCAGCTATAGCAGAGGACCTTGCATTAATTTCTCTGAAATAACCTCCTAACAGGCTTTGTCCCTGCTGCAAAGGCGTCAGCTGCAGAGGAAAAATAGATGTGGAATTTTCTCACAGGAGCGTTCCAGGTTTGTAGATAGCATCGCCACAGCGCTAAGAAGATAATCCCTTTTTGCAAAGCTGGAGGAAGGGGCGTTTTGCGATCCTCACCCAGAGTGTGATGGCGGCTTCACCCACCGTTCCCAAATGCCACCATGCCAGAGTCCCTCTGCTTCCAGCGCTTGGCTGCACCTTGTTCCTCCCTTGGCATGCTGGCTGCTGGCAGCAGGAGGACAGGGGTTTCACCTGCAATATACCGCTGAGTGAAGCCGCCATCACGGTCCGCCTCTTCTACAGGTCCTTGGCGATATATGAATATATCACCCAGGCCTACTCATGGTTAGGAGCCATTGATAGCCTTCTCGTCTATGAATGTGTCTATAATTATCTTTTAAAGCCATCCAGGTTGCTGTCTCCTGTGGAAAGGAGTTCCGCAGTTTAATTGTGCTCGGCGTTAAAGAAGCGCTTTCTTTTATCCATCCCGAATCTTCCAATGTTCAGCTTCCTTGACTGTTCATGAGTTCTAGTGTTATCAGAGAGTGAGTGAGACCTCATCTACTTTCTCCCATAGAATACAATAGAATTTATTATTTATACTCCGCCCATCTGGCTGGCTTTCCCCAGCCACTCTGGGCGGCTTCCAGCAGAGTATTAAAATACAGTGGTCTGTTAAACATTAAAAGCTTCCCTAAACAGGGCTGCCTTCAGATGTCTTCTAAAAGTCTGGTAGTTGTTTATCTCTTTGACATCTGCTGGAAGGGCGTTCCACAGGGCAGGTGCCACCACCGAGAAGGCCCTCTGCCTGGTCCCCTATAACTTGGCTTCTTGCAGGGAGGGAACCGCCAGAAGGCCCTCGGAGCTGGACCTCAGTGTCCGGGCAGAACAATGGGGTGGAGACGCTCCTTCAGATATACTGGATCGAGGCCGTTTAGAGCTTTAAAGGTCAGCACCAACACTTTGAATTGTGCTCGGAAACATACTGGAAGCCAATGTAGGTCTTACAAGACTGGTGTTATGTGGTCCTGGCGGCCGCTCCCAGTCACCAGTCTAGCTGCCGCATTCTGGATTAGTTGTAGTTTCGGGGTCACCTTCAAAGGTAGCCCCACACAGAGCGCATTGCAGTAGTCCAAGCGGGAGATAACCAGAGCATGCACCAGTCTGCGGGCAGGCAGGGTCTCATTCTGCATACCAGATGGAGCTGGTAGACAGCCACCCTGGACACAGAATTGATCTGCACCTCCATCATTTATAAGCTTCTCCCCTTTTACTCACCTGTCCTCTAAACTGAAAAGTCCCGAATGCGGCAACCATTCTTTGTTCATTGAGGAGTCGCTCCATCCCGTTTATCATTTTGGTGGCCCTTTCCTGAACCTTAGCCTTTCTGGACCTCCTCCCTCGTCCAAGCCAATAGACAGCCATTCTTGGCGGCTGAAGCCCTATTCCTCCATCTCCCCAGTTACTTAGAAACGGGGGCCTGACCCCAGCCCCTCGTAAAGGGATTCCCCTTTTGCTGACCCTGCTCCGGAGAAGCCTTTATTGGAAGAATCAATCTTAGCAGCCAGAGAAACGGATGAGCAGCAATATTGGGCAGGGAGGAAGACAGATTGAATGTAGGGCACAGGATTTAGCTACAGGGCGGGCTTCTCCTCAAGTAACCCCTAGGATAGCAGCATTTGGAAGAATAACAGACAAGCAAAGGTTCCTTCATATTCTTGGCTGGGTACCGACCCTCCAGGTGTCCCTATTTTCCAGGGACAGCCCTGGATTTACAGAAGTCATTGCAGATTAATAATAATAATAAATAATAATTTATTATTTACACCCCGCCCATCTGGCTGGGTTTCCCCAGCCACTCTGGGTTGCTCTCAACAGAATTAATTATAATAATTAAAAAGCGATAAAACATCAGACGTTAAAAATTTCCCTAAACAGGGCTGCCTTCAGGTGTCTTCTGAAAGTCAGGTAGTTGTTTTATTTCCTTGACATCTGGTGGGAGGGCATTCCACAGGGTGGGTGCCACCACCGAGAAGGCCCTCTGCCTGGTTCCCTGTAATCTTGCAGGGAGGGAACCGCCGGAAGGCCCTCGGCGCTGGACCTCAATGTTCGGGCTGAATGATGGGGGTGGAGACGCTCCTTCAGGTATACTGGGACGAGGCTGTTTAGGGCATGGGTAGGCAAACTAAGGACCAGGGGCCGGATCCAGCCCAATCGCCTTCTAAATCTGGCCCCGGACGGTCTGGGAATCAGTGTGTTTTTACATGAGTAGAATGTATGCTTTTATTTAAAATGCATCTCTGGGTTATTTGTGGGGCATAGGAATTCACTCATCCCCCCCCCAAAAAAAATATAGTCTGGCCCCCCACGAGGTCTGAGGGACAATGGACCGGCCCCCTGCTGAAAAAGTTTGCTGACCTCTGGTTTAGGGCTTTCAAGGTCAGCACCAACACTTTGAATTGTGTTCGGAAATGTCCTGGGAGTCAATGTGGGTCTTTCAAGACCGGTGTTATGTGGTCTCGGCAGCCGCTCCCAATCACCAGTCTAGCTGCCGCATTCTGGATTAATTGTAGTTTCTGGGTCACCTTCAAAGGTAGCCCCACATAGAGTGCATTGCAGTAGTCCAAGCAGGAGATAACCAGAGCATGCACCACTCTGGCGAGACAGTCTGATTTCATCCTGGAATGTCTCGCTTTTCCTTAAAGGTAAAAGTAAAGGTAAAGGGACCCCTGACCATTAGGTCCAGTCATGACCAACTCTGAGGTTGTGGTGCTCATCTTGCTTGCCGCCGTACAGCTTGCAGGTCATGTGGCCAGCATGACTAAGCCGCTTCTGACGAACCAGAGCAGCGCACGGAAACGCCGTTTACCTTCCTGCCAGAGTGGTACCTATTTATCTACTTGCACTTTGACGTGCTTTCGAACGGCTAGGTTGGCAGGAGCAGGGACCGAGCTCACCCCATCGCAGGGATTTGAACCACCGGCCTTCTGATCGGCAAGTCCTAGGCTCTGTGGTTTAACCCTCAGCACCACCCATGTCCCAACCGCTTTTCCTTAGGACGTCCCTATTTTCAACGGAGAAATCTTGGAGGGTTTCGGGCTCGAAAGCTGCCCTCTATTCCTTCCTCCTGACAAAAGAGGAGGCCTCTTTTGGGGCTGTCTTTTCTGGGGGCTTCGGCCGCCACCTTCCAGGCTTTTGTGAAGCGTCCAAGGGAGAGAAAGAGCTTTTCGCAACAGTTGCTGCCGCCCTTTGAGCTTCCAGACAGCTTGACCCATTTCTTTGCTGCTCCTTCGTCTGGCTGCGGTTTTGACGCTTCTGGGAATCTGGATCAGGTTACTGGGCCAAAGACTTGACTATCCCAGGGCCCCCCACCGAGAAACATCCTTTGTGCAGTGCGTTCGGGATGATTTTTGCTCAGAATAGCATCCAGGTGCTTAGACAAGACCCCACTTTCAATACTGTAATAATAATAATAATAGTAATAATAATAAAATTTTATTTATATCCCGCCCACCCCAGCTGAAGCCAGGCTCAGAGCAGCTAACAACAATTAACACAGTTTACATAAAATCACAATCAATTAATTGAAATTGATTTTGATGATGATGATTATTAATTGCATTTACACCCCATCATTTTTCTCCATGGAGTTCCTGGTGGGGGACGTGGTTTTCCAGCATCTCATATAATATCCACAACGACCTTGCAACTACCTGTTGGAGATGCAATAGGGACAATGCTTCTCTGAAACATATGGGTGTTTTTCCCCATTGTCCTTTACTGAAAGATTTTTGGCAGAAGGTGACTGAAACCATCAACAGTACTGTATGGAATAATCTTACATTTGCAGTGCAAAATATCCTTTTGAATTATATACCCAGCACATGGAACCTTACGAAAGGACAATGTGAGTGGACTTACCATGGCAGAAAAGACTGAAACTGATGAATTGGAAAAATAAAAATGAGGCTCCCTTCTGCAATTGGATTGGAGACCTATGCAAACTCACAACATATGAACAACTTGCATGTAATTGCAGACTTGCCATGAACAAATTCAATATTTGGAATCCATTCTTATAATTACTGTAATAGGATAAGACAATAACAACCTTGTAAAATATACAGTTTTGGATTTTAAACCTCCCCCCCCCCGCTTTATTTTCCTTTCTACATAGGTTCTGTTTCTCTTTCTCTCTCTCTCTTTATTTACAAGAAGAAAAACGGTTTGGCTAAGAGGCAGCAACTGCCCCCAGAGGTCACCCAGTGCGCTTCATGTTGTTGTTGTTTAATTGTTTAGTCATGTCCGCCTCTTCGTGACCCCCTGGACCAGAGCACGCCAGGCACTCCTGTCTTCCACTGCCTCCTGCAGTTTGGTCAGACTCATGCTGGTAGCCTTGAGAACACTGTCCCACCATCTCGTCCTCTGTCGTCCCCTTCTCCTTGTGCCCTCCATCTTTCCCAACATCAGGGTCTTTTCCAGGGAGTCTTCTCTTCTCATGAGGTGGCCAAAGTCTTGGAGCCTCAGCTTCAGGATCTGTCCTTCCAGTGAGCACTCAGGGCTGATTTCCTTCAGAATGGATCGGTTTGATCTTCTTGCAGTCCATGGGACTCTCAAGAGTCTCCTCCAGCACCAGAATTCAAAAGCATCAGTTCTTTGGCAATCAGCCTGCTTTATGGTCCAGCTCTCACTTCCATACATCACTACTGGGAAAACCATGGCTTTAACTATCCGGACCTTTGTCGGCAAGGTGATGCCCCAAACCTAGACAGCATCTTAAAAAGCAAATTCTCTGGTCATATGGGACTTTTTTAAAGGATCCTTCCAAGACTGGAGAGGGCAGAGCCGAGCTTCTGGGGAGTTTAAAAGCCCTTATTGCATTTTTTGATAATCATAATAATATAATAATAAATTTTATTTATATCCCGCCCTCCCCAGCCGAAGCCGGGCTCAGGGCGGCTAACAACAGTACAACAGTACAACAGTACAACACAACACAACACTCTAAAATCATTCATTATAAAATTAATTCAAATGCAAGAAAAAGGAGATTTGCTGCTGGTGCAGCTATATCTCTCTCAAAGGGAGCGGTGATAAAGGCCCCTTTGATCCTTCTATGGGTCCGAGAGAGAGAAAAAGCAAACAGAGTTAAGTTTGTGCTCCCTGTTTCTGCATCCTTCATTCTTCTGCCAGCTTCTCTTTCTCTCTCTCTCTCACACACACAAAACCCCAGACATGACTCCCTTTCCTTGGCCAACTAACCAAGCATTGAAATTTAATAGCCTTGCCATTTAAAAGTGATTAAACTTTCTGATTACAATGAAGGCCTCCCCGGTGCTGAGTGGCAAGTCCATTCATCGGATGCAAAGCAGGAACTGATGAGTGCAAATGGTCTGGGAGCGCAGAGAGGGGGGCAGCGTGGTCTGTCCTGGCAAGCCCCCCACCACAGGGGCACCCGCATCCCATTCGTGCCCTGGGCTTCCCAAAATACAGTGGGCCTCCCGCACAGGGGGCTAATTTTACGAGGCTGCAGCTTTGCTTCTGCAATGCCAAGTCTTTGGCATATCAACTGCAGAGTCCTATATGCCAAACCATGGGACGCGGGTGGTGCTGTGGGTTAAACCACAGGGCCTAGGACTTGCTGATTGGAAGGTCAGCGGTTCGAATCTCCGCGATGGGGTGAGCTCCCATTGCTCAGTCCCTGCTCCTGCCAACCTAGCAGTTCGAAAGCACATCAAAGTGCAAGTAGATAAATAGGTACCACTCCAGCGGGAAGGTAAGCGGCGTTTCCATGTGCTGCTCTGGTTCGCCAGAAGTGGCTTAGTCATGCTGGCCACATGACCCAGAAGCTGTACGCCGGCTCCCTCGGCCAATAAAGCGAGATGAGCGCCGCAACCCGTCGGCCACGACTGGACCTAATTGTCAGGGGTCCCTTTACCTATATATCTATATCTCTATCTAAGACCTTAAATTTTTTATTTCACATGTAAGATCTAGTAGAGATTCCTGCACTGGATTAATCTCGGGGTCCCTTTCAATTTGTGCCAGTTCTAGAAACCGCAGGAAGGGAGAGTTGCTCTTGTGATTGGACACTAGGTACTGGAAGAGATGTGCGACCTGCCTAATCCAACAGGCTTTTCCTATCTGTTCTCATTCCTGTTGTTCCCTTTTATTCCGGCTTCTGAAACAATCTGCTTCCCTGTGATGCCCCCTGGTGGAACGCAGACACACTGACCGTCTTTCCGGATCAGATCAAAGTCTACCGTAATGTTTTACACCAGGCAGCAGTCGGACTCTTTGTCCATCTACCCCAGTATTGCCAACTCTGACCAACAGCTTTTTTCCAGGCCCTCAGGCACAGAGAGGATGTTCCTCCCAACACCTTGTGCCTGAGATTCTTTGTACCTGGAGATGTCCGACACGAGCCTTTCTTGATAGCTCAGTCGGTAGAGCACGACACTCTTCATCTCAGGGTTGTGGGTTCGAGCCCAAAGTTGGGCAAAGAGATTCCTGCATTGCAGGGGGTTGGACTGGATAATAATAATAATAATAATAATAATAATAATAATAATAATAATTTTTATTTATACCTTGCCCTCCCCAGCCAGTGCGGGGCTCAGGGCGGCTAACACCAATAAAATTTCAGTAAAAACATAATAAGGGGGGGGGGGGAAACAATTTAAAATTCAGGTTAAAATGCTGCCTCATTTTAAAAGTCAAAACCATAAGGGGAGGGAAACATAAGGGTCAGACTGAGTCCGAACCAAAGGCCTGGTGGAACCAAAGGCCCTGCGGAAAGATGTCAAGTCCCGCAGGGCCCTGGTCTCTTGTGACAGAGCGTTCCACCAAGTCGGGGCCAGTACCGAAAAGGCCCTGGCCCTAGTTGAGACCAATCTAACCTCCTTGAGGCTGGGGACCACCACCGTGTTGTTATTTGTGGACCTTAAATGGAGAGCCGGTCCCGTAGGTACGAGGGTCCTAGGCCACATAGGGCTTTAAAGGTCAAAACCAGCACCTTAAACCTGACCCTGTACTCCACCGGGTGCCAGTGCAGTTGGTAGAGCAATGGATGAATGTGATCCCGTGGAAAGGACCCCGTAAGGATGACCCTCGTGGTCCCTTCCAACTCTACCATCCTCTGATTCTGTGAGGCTGTACCTGCATTCCTAACAGGTGCTTCACCTGGCCCAGTAACCTGCTTCCAGTCATGGCCAGCCGTGTGCAGGCAGGCGCGAAGGCCACCACCCCTTGCATTTCCCAAACCTTTTAAAACCAGCCGTATCTGGAGGGCCGGATGTTCCTGTAATGAACGCATATCTGCCATTATTCCCTTATGGGGAACACAAGAGCCCTCGTAGAGTCCTTTGTAGGTTCTCCATCGGTCGGAGAAAATAACAGAGGCCAACCAGAGAATATTGAGAAGCAAAGCAGCTAGTAAGCCTGATCTTTATTGAACTGTTGCAACAGAGTGCTCCCCTCACACGCAGGAAAGGAGGAGGACCCAGAACCCAGGTGTGTCTGCCCTTATATAGACATTTTAAATTGCCCGCCCTGGAGTTCAAGACCACCCCCAAGACACATCTTTTTTTTTTTTTAATGATATTTAATGATAAGCAAAGCAGCTAGTAAGCCTGATCTTTACTGAACTGTTGCAACAGGGTGCTCCCCTCACACGCAGGAAAGGAGGACCCAGAACCCCAGGTGTGTCCGCCCTTATATAGACATTTTAAATTGTCCACTCTGGAATTCAAGACCACCCCCAGAAACATCATACGTACATCAGAGAAGGGGTGTAGCCCAAGACACCCCCCCGATACATCATACCTACACCACAGAAAAGATGGTCTACAGCAGAAATCTGAGTGCGTTGTTTTTCTCCTGTCTGGCAGGTTATCTGTTAATGCTCACTTGATTGGATACCCTGGAGAGCTTGGCCAGTCTTTTGTAATGATACTTAGTTCTTGAGCCAGGTCACAGGCTCGCCCTGTTCAAACACAGACATACCCTTAAGACAGGATTTGTGAAGGAAAAGACAATGGGGAGGATTTTCCATTTTCCTTTGACCTTGCAGAGAAAAGATTTGGTTTTGGGAGTCAAAATAGCTTCAGGGCTGTTTTGCTGTGCTGCTTCAGACATGTGGTTTATATATGCAGTTATGAACATTGATTATATATATATATATATGATCTTAATTTTTTTTATTTCATTCCCTAGCCCCAATTGGGGCTGAATCGGCAGGGGATGTTGGGAGTTGCAGTGGCAGTGGTAGTGTAGTGGTTAGAGTGTTGGACTAGGGCCTGGAAGAGACCAGGGTTCAAAGCCCAACTTGGGTCATGGAGCTCCCTGAGTGACCTTGAGGGCCAGTCGCTGCCTCTCAGCGTGACCCACCTCACAGGGTTGTTGTGTAAATGAGGATAGGGCAGAAACCATGTACGCCCCCTGGAGCTCCTTGGAGAAAGAGGTGGGATCTAAATACAGAAAAGCCGGTGATCCGCTCGTCTTCATAGCAAATGAAACAGAAGCCTTTGGGCTTCCCGGTCCTCTTGCCGCGTGCGAAATTTTTGTCCGCAATTTCCCCATTTGTTGTTGTTTAGTAGTTTAGTCGTGTCCGACTCTTCCTGACCCCCTGGACCAGAGCACCAGGCACTCCTGTCTTCCACTGCCTCCTGCAGTTTGGTCAAACTCATGCTGGTAGCTTCGAGAACACTGTCCCACCATCTCGTCCTCTGTCGTCCCCTTCTCCTTGTGCCCTCCATCTTTCCCAACATCAGGGTCTTTTCCAGGGAGTCTTCTCTTCTCATGAGGTGGTCAAAGTATTGGAGTCTCAGCTTCAGGATCTGTCCTTCCAGTGAGCACTCAGGGCTGATTTCCTTCAGAAGGGAGAGGTTTGATCTTCTTGCAGTTCATGGGACTCTCAAGAGTCTCCTCCAAGACCAGAATTCAAAAGTATCACTTCTGCAGCGATCAGCCTTCTTTATGGTCCAGCTCTCACGTCCATACATCACTAAATTTCCCCACAGGTAAAGGTAAAGGGACCCCTGACCATTAGGTCCAGTCGTGGCCGACTCTGGGGTTGCGGCGCTCATCTCGCTTTATTGGCCAAGGGAGCCGGCGTACAGCTTCTGGATCATGTGGCCAGAATGACTAAGCCGCTTCTGGTGAATCAGAGCAGTGCACGGAAACGCCGTTGACCTTCCTGCCAGAGTGGTACCTATTTATCTACTTGCACTTTGACGTGCTTTCGAACTGCAAGTTGGCAGGAGTAGGGACCGAACAACGGGAGCTCACCCCGTCGTGGGGATTCGAACCGCCGACCTTCTGATCGGCAAGTCCTAGGCTCTGTGGTTTAACCCACAGCGCCACCCGCGTCCCTTACAGTATTTCCCCATACAGTACTGCAAAAAACATGCATCTATCATCGCCTTCTAACAGCTCATAGGGAAGACCACCTGCAAATATCTAGGCATTGCAGCGGGTTGGGCTAGATGACCCCTGGGGGTCCCTTCCAACGCTGTGATTCTATCCATGACAATTCTTTTATCTACCAGCATTCAGCTGTCAGCGTGGCGAGTGGATTAATTCCCTGCCCGCCCGCTCCATTCTGCGACCTCGCGCCCGCCCGCGCCGCTTTCAAGCGGACTGCAGAGGGCGGCGGCAGCGAGAGCGGAGCCGAGACCCAGGGGCGCATGCGCAACGCGCCTCTTTTGACAAGTTGACGGCAGAGGGCGGCGGAGGCCGACGAGCGCATGCGTACTGCGGCGGCCCTGCAGGCCTCGCGAAGCAGCGGCGCCTCTTTCGACCCTCGGCGGACGCCGTACTGAAGAGAGAGAGCGAGAAAGAGAGCGGCGCGATGTTCGCACAGCTGAACGAGCTGCTCGGAGCCTCCGTCGAGAAGCCGGAGCAGGTGAGGGGCCGCCGCCTGGAAGTCTCCGGCCTCCGGGGAGCGGTGGGCGGAGGGCTGGTGGGTTGTGTGGGGCTCCGGCTCCCAGGATGCAACGCGCGTGCATGGTGTGGGAGCGAAGCATGCTGGGATTTGTAGTCATTCCCCCCCTTGGCCTTCCAGGCCTTCCCCCCCTAAAGTGAAGCCTGGGGCTCCGGCTCCCAGGATGCAACGCGCGTGCATGGTGTGGGAGCGAAGCATGCTGGGATTTGTAGTCATTCCCCCCCTTGGCCTTCCAGGCCTCCCCCCCCTAAAGTGAAGCCTCTTTCTGGAGACTTCCAGGTCCTTTGACTTCTAATGTATCTATCGCTTTTCTATATTACTGTGCACAAGGTGGATTACAAGATAAAGGAACAGCAAAATAAGAGAGCAGTCTTGCCACACCTTATAGCAATCTGATTAAATACAAAAAAGTCATCATAAAAACGTAACTTTGAAATAGGTGACATATCAAATAAGGTAACATTGAATAATGCCTTTGACTATAATAGTACACTACAAAACCAACTCCCAGAATATCAGCAAATAATGATTAAAGAGAAGTTCACAATTATAATCATTACTAAAGTATAATCAAGAAAAATAGTGGCAAGTCACAATGCCTAAAATACCACAATAAATACAAAACCGTGTAACAGGGTCGAATTAGAAACAGGGGCACACAATATATAAAATTATTATTTTTCATCCCTGATTTCTATCTATTCTTGTTAATATTAGTTAAATTTGTATACTGCATTGATATTAACATTATTATTACTATTATTATATATTTATTTGTTCTTCGACTTTTTCCCATGATAGGGACTCAAGGTGGCTTATGGATAAAAAACAGCTAGAAACACAGAGAAATATAACCATTAAAAACAATTAAACATTGATGTAGTTAGAACTACAGTGGTACCTCGGGTTACATACGCTTCAGGTTACATACGCATCAGGTTACAGACTCTGCTAACCCAGAAATAGTACCTCGGGTTAAGAACTTTGCTTCAGGATGAGAACAGAAATCGTGCTCCGGTGGCGCGGGTAGCAGCAGGAGGCCCCATTAGCTAAAGTGGTGCTTCAGGTTAAGAACAGTTTCAGTTTAAGAATGGATCTCTGGAACGAATTAAGTATTTAACCCGAGGTACCACTGTATATATATCTACAGTGGTGCCTCGCAAGACGAAAAGAATCCGTTCTGTGATTCTCTTCGTCTAGCGGTTTTTTCGTCTTGCGAAGCAAGCCCATTGAAGGATTAGTGCTATTAGCAGCTTTTAGCGGCTTTTAGCGGCTTATCTGCTGATCGGATCAGCTGATAAGCAGCTTAGCGGCTTAGAAAAAGGGGGGGAAGGGGAAAAAACCAGCAGGAACTCGCAAGGCATTGTCATCTTGCGAAGCAAGCCCATAGGAGATTCGTTTTGCAAAGCACCTCCAAAACGGAAAACTCTTTCGTCTAGCGAGTTTTCCGTCTTGCGAGGCATTCCGTCTTGCCATCAATTTTGATTTTAATTAATTCTTATGATGTTTTATAATGTTGCACGATTTTAGTGTTGTTAGCCGCCCTGAGCCCGGCTTCGGCTGGGGAGGGCGGGATATAAATAAAATTTATTATTATTATTATTATTATTATTCGTCTTGCGGGGCACCACTGTACATATATACACACCCATATTTTTCCCCCTCCAAGGAGCTCAAGGTGGTATAGGCAGTTCTCTCCCCACCCTCATTTAATTTCCGCCGTGACCCAGTGAGGTCATAATTCTTGGTTTCCAGACCCTTGGTCATCTTGATCGTCATCCTCTGCACATGTTCCAGCATGTCAATATTCTTTTGAAATTGGGGAGCCCAGAACTGGATACAGGACTCCAAGTGGTGTCCAGCCAAGGCAGAATAGAGCGATACAGTGGTGCCTCGCAAGACGAAAAGAATCCGTTCTGTGATTCTCTTCGTCTAGCGGTTTTTTTGTTTTGTGAAGCAAGCCCATTGACGGATTAGCGGATTAGCGCTATTAGCGGCTTTTTGCGGCTTATCTGATGATCGGATCAGCTGATAAGCGGCTTAGTGGCTTAGAAAAAGGGGGGGGAGGGGAAAAAACCAGCAGGAACTCACAAGACATTGTCGTCTTGCGAAGCAAGCCCATAGGAAATTCGTTTTGCGAAGCACCACCAAAACGGAAAGCTCTTTCGTCTAGCGAGTTTTCCCTCTTGCGAGGCATTCGTCTTGCAGGGCACCACTGTACTGTTATTTCCCTTGTTCTGAACTCTAGACCTCTGTTGATGCAGCCTAGAATTGCGTTAGGTTTTTTTGCTGCTGCATCACACTGTTGACTCATGTGATCATTTCATTTTTATACTCTCCTTATTTTTTTGTTTTCCAGGGCAAGCTGACCTTGCTGTGTTCTGACAAGACAGATGCCAGCTTCTTGCTTCACCATTTCCTTTCCTTTTATTTGAAAGGTATGCAGCAAAATCAATCTGGTGATTTAAAAAAAACAACAAAAACCACCCCATATTTCTTACATAAAACCAAACATTGGCAAAATGGGATGCAAACGTCTTTAGAAGAACCGTAGCATGTGTGTATGTGATCTGTACACCTGTTTGAGGGGGAGAATTCTGGAATGTGTTCATTTATTTATTTATGTAAATGGGGGAATAAAACCGTCAACAAGATAGACCTGTGAATGTAAAAATTAAATGAAAATAAACACAAAGCAGAGCAGTGGCCTGGAGGATTCAGAAGAGTGGATGAAATTTCTGCAGTCAGCCTGTTTATATTCTGTGCTGGAAGGACTGAATATATATACCGTATTTTTCGCCCTATAGGACGCAGTTTTTCCCCTCCAAAAATGAAGGGGAAATCTGGGTGCGTCCTATGGGGCGAATGCAGGCTTTCGCTGAAGCTTGGAGAGCGAGAGGGGTCGGTGCGCACCGACCCCTCTTGCTCTCCAGGCTTCAGGAAGACATCCGCAGCCTAGGCAGCCCTGTGGGAGGTCCCGCAGGGATGTCTAGGCTGCGGATAGCAGCCTGCTTCCCGGAGCGCCGGGCGCCGCAGCAGAGAGCGCAGAGCGCCGAGCGCGCCGGGCAGACATCGGCCAGCCCCACAAGCTTGGGGGGCAGCAGGGAGGCGCAGCGCCGCCATCCCGCTGTTCCTCAACCTGGTTCGGTTTCCCTGACCTGGTTTTGGGGGGGAAATAAAGGGGGGAAAAATTCCCTTCCCCCCCCCCCAAAAAACTAGGTGCGTCCTATGGGACGAAAAATACGGTGTGTCTATATATATATATATATATATGCAGGTTTTGGTGTCTTCGGGTGTCTTCCCGTGTAAGAGTTGGGGTGTCTAGGCGACGTTTCGACGAGGTCTCACTCGTCATCTTCAGGCTGGTGCTTTCGGCTTCTTGTTACTGGAACAGAGCAGGATCTCAGTGTTTGAGTTCCTATAAATACTGTTGAGGGGGTGTGGTGTATAGCCTCCAACGTTCTGGGCAGAGAGGAAGTTCCCAGGTTAGTGTGCCTTTTCTTCTTTTGTTCCTTAATTACTTGAGGGATATCTTGAGTGATTTCTTGAGTGATATTCTGAGTACCACTTAGGTGGGTCATTAAGTGTGGATTAGTTGCTAAAGCTTTCGTGTCTTGACCTCTTGAGCTTGTGAAGAGTTTTTCTGAGAAGATGGCTGTACTGCACTTAGTTGTGCTCTGGCTTGGCTTCGTGTATAGGGGCGAGCTGTGGTTTTGTGCCCTGTGCCAGCCAGATCTGTGTAGGGATAGCAGGGGGGTGCAGCATCCGGAGGTGCCACTATGGTTTGGCTACTGGATGGTGTCTGTAATTTATCTGTGGAGAGGGTCTGGGTTTGGGTCTGGTGTGGTTGATTGGTGATGGCGTTCTGTGTGCCTCTGGTTCTGGTGTCGGTTTTTGTGGGGAGGGCTAATTTCCAGATGTCTGGCAGGCGGCAGACCGGAAAAAAACACACACCAACCGCTACTTACATGCCCAATCACACCACCACCCTGCACAAATAAACTCCGTAGCCAAGACTCTCATCTCCAGAACCAAACGCCTGGCTGACAAAGACCACTTGACAACTGAGTTACAGAATCTCTCAAATGTGTTAATCGCCAATGGATACCAGCAAAACAGGGTTACGAAGCTAATCCAAAAAGAAACACCCCCCAAAAACCAAGACACAGAAGAAAACAATGGCATGGCCCTCCTTCCTTATATCAAGGGCACTACAGATAAAATTAGCAAAATCCTCCATAAACACAATATCAAAACAGCCTTTTGCACCAACCAAAAAATAGCCAATATCCTCAGAAACCCCAAAGATAAAATCCAGTTGGAAAACCAAGGGGTCTATGAAATACCCTGCAAAGTCTGCCCAGCCACGTACATTGGACAAACAAACAGACGAATAAATGCACGTATCGCAGAACACAAGAATGCCGTCAAAAAAGAAGAAAAAACTTCCTCTCTTTTCCAACACATGAAAGAAACAGGACACGAAATTAATTTTGCAGATTCCAAATTGCTCTTTAACATGGAACATCACCACAAGAGAATAATCATGGAAGCCATCGAGATAGAGAAACACCCTCACAACATGAACAAGCGTGACGACACGTCCCGCCTGCCAGACATCTGGAAATTAGCCCTCCCCACAAAAACCGACACCAGAACCAGAGGCACACAGAACGCCATCACCAATCAACCACACCAGACCCAAACCCAGACCCTCTCCACAGATAAATTACAGACACCATCCAGTAGCCAAACCATAGTGGCACCTCCGGATGCTGCACCCCCCTGCTATCCCTACACAGATCTGGCTGGCACAGGGCACAAAACCACAGCTCGCCCCTATACACGAAGCCAAGCCAGAGCACAACTAAGTGCAGTACAGCCATCTTCTCAGAAAAACTCTTCACAAGCTCAAGAGGTCAAGACACGAAAGCTTTAGCAACTAATCCACACTTAATGACCCACCTAAGTGGTACTCAGAATATCACTCAAGAAATCACTCAAGATATCCCTCAAGTAATTAAGTAACAAAAGAAGAAAAGGCACACTAACCTGGGAACTTCCTCTCTGCCCAGAACGTTGGAGGCTATACACCACACCCCCTCAACAGTATTTATAGGAACTCAAACACTGAGATCCTGCTCTGTTCCAGTAACAAGAAGCCGAAAGCACCAGCCTGAAGATGACGAGTGAGACCTCGTCGAAACGTCGCCTAGACACCCCAACTCTTACACGGGAAGACACCCGAAGACACCAAAACCTGCATTCCTGTACCCGTGAAAATCTACGAAAGCATATATATATATATATATATATATATATATATATATATATATATAGTCTTTTCCTTCTGCCAGAAAGCTGCACAGTTCGTGTGAGAAGCACCTCCTAGCAAATGCAGTGCTCCATCTGTCACTAGTTGGGACCCACCTAACTTCAGATAGAATCATCACAGAATTGTCAAGTGGGAAGGGACCCCGAGGGTCATCTAGTCCAACCCCCTGCAATGTAGGAACCACAACTAGAGAATCCCTGACAGATGGCCATCCAACATCTGCTTCAAGACCTCCAGTGAAGGAGAGTCCTTTGCCTTCCTTCCACTGTCCATTTGGGCAAGTAAAGTCAAAAGACGCAATGAATCGGCAGTGAATCTGGTTTTGTCATTTCCCAGCAGGACGGGAAAGCCTTGAAAGGCGATGACAAAAATGACAATGGGGAAGGGCCTTTTCAGAGCAACAGTTTGTTTCCTGCCGTTTTTTGTGTTGTAATCGCCTTGATGGTGGGAACATCGTAACAGCAAAACACCTTGTGTCCTTTTTTGTCTTTCCAGCTGGCTGCAAAGTCTGTTTCGTGGCTCTTCTGCAGTCCTTCAGCCACTACAACATAGTGGCCCAAAAGCTGGTAAGCCAGGCTGATTTTATTGTGTTAATTAAAACATCTCAGTTCTGCCTTTCCATTTCTGGCAGCAACAGATCTCACCTTGAAAGGTGGGGGACAGAGACAGGCCTCCAGGGGTGATCTACCTGGCTGTTGGATCAGGCCGAGGGGGGCCAAAAGGGAAACTGTTAAGGGAGCACAGCAGCTCTCCTGCTCACGATTACCAGCCATATACGGAATTAAAATTAATACCATGGCTGCGTCATCATCAGCATCTTAATCCAGCGGCTCTCAAACCTTTGCAGGCTGCTAACCCCTTGGTTCCATAAACTCATCTCCAGGGCTCCCTACCCTATAAAATAGCAGTTTACACAACCCACTAAGGGCGATAACACAATTAAGTTCAGCAAATAGGATTGCACAAAAAGCATTTTCATGCATTCTTACGGAAACATAAGGGGCTTTATAGCACAATGTATTTCTATGCAACTGCTTAACAAACACACACAAACCTTCAACTACCACAGATGTACAGTTAAGGATTTAGGAGAAAATCAATAGCTGTTACCCATAATAGGCTATCTTGTGACAACTCAGAATCGTTGCAAATGGATGTGACCTAAGGAAATAGCGATAAGAGCAGCGGAACTTGAAATGCAGAGGGTGGAAGGTGTTTTGCTTGAGGCTTTAAGCTGGTCAGTCATAGAAAAGTGATCAATGCGCTTGGAGAAGACCACCTCCAGCCCCCCTTGCCTTTTAAAGGTAAAGGGACCCCTGACCATTAGGTCCAGTTGTGGCCGACTCTGGGGTTGTGGCACTCACCTCGCTTTATTGGCCGAGGGATCCGGCGTACAGCTTCTGGGTCATGTGGCCAGCATGACAAAGCCACTTCTGGCGAACCAGAGCAGCGCACGGAAACGCCGTTTACCTTCCCGCCAGAGCGGTACCTATTTATCTACTTGCACTTTGACGTGCTTTCGAACTGCTAGGTTGGCAGGAGCAGAGACTGAGCAACGGGAGCTCACCCTGTCGCGGGGATTCGAACCGCCGACCTTCTGATCGGCAAGTCCTAGGCTCTGTGGTTTAACCCACAGTGCCACCCACGTCCCCCCTTGCCTCTTAGCACACCCTTAAGTAATCCCCCTGCCCCCTGCAGGGCAGGTACCACCCACTCTGGGAAGCAGTCAGCTAGAGCATTGCTCAGTCGTGTCTCCAACTAAGCACCATCTATGAAGACGCTTCTTATCAGGAAGGACTATTTCCTTCATTTTGGTATAATTTATGACCAAATAAATTAAGTACATAAGAAAGAGCCTGGCGGCTGGATCAGGCCAGAGGGGGCCCATCTACTCCAATATCCTGTTTCTGGTGACTCTTCAACACACAGGAACTGGTGCAGAGGTTTCTCACAATCGAGGGCGATTGTGTGTGTGCTGTCTCTCCCAAGGATTTCCATAGCTGTCTGCGTTGATAAACAATGCAAAGGATTTGAAACTGGGTTGTGAGGAACTCCTGGGCCAGCTTCCACGTGGAACGGGAGATGGTGAATGTTCCTGCTTGTTGCTTTTGGCAGGCAGGCCACCCTAGCCAAAAACCTGCAGGAGAGATGTTCAAATGTGCCTGGCGTCCGTTTGCAAAATTGCAATGCTTGCATTTCTCCACCTGCAAACATTGCTTTTCAGGGAGTCAGCTTGGCTGCGGCCAAAGAACGAGGCCAGCTTGTGTTCTTGGAAGGGCTGAAAACTTCAAACGACATATTGTTTGGCCAACAGCGGCAAGAACAGACGGCTGAAGTCAGCCCTTTCCAGTTCCTCAGGTAACTTGCATCGCTGCCCTAACCAGATCTACTCAGAAGTAAGTCCGACAGAAGTAGGGTTAGGATTGCAGCCTAACTCCTTAAAAAAAGGAGTGGAAATGTTTTGATGAATATATGTCAAAATATTGCTCAAAAAAAGATAATGCTAATATGCCTAGATTAAAACGCGAAGTACTGGATGGAAGAAAAATTAGTAAGGAAAGATAATAAGAACATATAGATGATTTGAGAAGACTGTAGAATGCAAAGATTATTGTAAATTTTATAATGCCAAGTCAAGTAACCTTTATTGGAATCACATAAGAACATTCAGAATACATTCAGAATGGGTAGGCCAGTGCGATCTGTTGCCACCCCAACGGCACAGCCACCCGCCAAAGGGCAGAAGAGCAATCCGCCTCATCTCTGTGGGTTTCCATCAAGGGCAGGATCCTGTAGCATACTTTGGCGACAAAAAATCAGATAGAGGAACTTAGCTACTGTCTTGGTGAGCTCCAGGTCTCTCTCTTGTAATAAGAAGTGCATGACCTCCGTCTCTGGTTTCCATGTTGGAATGCATAGATGGTCTAAAAATTGTTGGCAGAGATCATCATACACATTACATTTAAGGGCCGTGTAAGCTGGAGTTTCCACCAGGTGGGCATCGCATGGGCAGAGCCTATCTCCTTCTGCCAAACCCGCAAACCTACCGCAAAGGTGGTTAGAAGGATTAGAATTGAACCTAGCCAGCAAGAAGGCCCTTCTTCCTTGCAGATTAAACAAAAATTGTAAATAATTAAGGTTAAATTCCTGCACCCAAGAGAGTCGAAAATAAAGAGGGGAGCATGTTTTTTCCGCAGCTGAGATTAGTTCCTGGCGATCTATGTCCCACAGCCTAGTTTTTAACATGGTCTCGGCGACTGGGAAAGCCACAGCGCCCAGGAGATCCTCTGAAAGCCCAAATTGTCGTATCTTTGGGCAAAACAGTTGTAGCCCTGGGGAAGGGAAGGAGTCAGGCAGAACTTCGCTGAGTAAGGTATCTTTGTCTGCTAAAAAATTGTATAATGTGGAGGAAATCGAGTGGGGGTGGAGGGAAGTGAGAGGAAGGAGAAAAGAATAATATGATGGATTGAGGAAATATAAATGTAAATGTATAGGGGGATGGGGAGGAAATGTGTTGGCTTTGGTACATTTGTATTGTAATGTAATATGTGAAAACCAATAAATAACTGTTGCCAAAGAAAAGGAGAAAAAACCGGATTGCAGCCTAAGCCTTTGATAGCATATTTCATTGAGTGGGGAGAAGTTTCCTGGCACCTGTTACATAGGTATGTGTTTGGAGGTAATGTCTCTTGCTTGCGGTGGGATGTTGTGGATGTTGTAGATGTGATCTTCCAGGGACTTAGACCTCTCCTCTCCTCCGTCTGTCCCTGGCAGTGGGGACGGCTCAAACCTGAAAGCCCTTTATGAGTTTGTCCGGAGTGCGCTGAGCCCTGCCGCTGGCGGAGACTCGTGGAAATGCCCTGTTCTGCTCGTGGACAACCTTGGCATCTTGCTGGGCCTGGGTGTGAGACTGACGGACATTCTTGACTTCATCCATTATTGCAGAGTCACTGTGAACACTCAACTTAAGGTACCATGATTGCTGCGCAGGTTGCTTTCCCTTTTGACAGGTGCCTGCCCTGAAACGAGTGGCTGTTGTCACTCCAGCGTAGGCAGGGCTTGGAAGGAAATCCTGTTCCTTTTGCAGTCCTTTCTTGGGCTTTCAAGAACTGTTTCCAAAGTGCTTAATGCAGGCACCACCAAGCCCTTTCGCATGTTCTCCTTGTGTGCAACCACGTACATGGGCGGCGCCAGGAAGTAGATGAATACAGTGGTACCTCGGTTTAAGGACAGTCCTGTTGACGAACTATTCAGTTTACGAACTCCGCAAAACCGGAAATAGTGTCCCAGTTTTTGGGACGCGGGTGGCACTGTAGTCTAAACCACTGAGCCTCTTGGGCTTGCCAATCAGAAGGTCGGCGGTTCGAATCCCCGTGATGGGATGAGTTTCCATTGCTTAGTCCCTGCTCCTGCCAACTAAGCAGTTTGAAAGCACGCCAGTGCAAGTAGATAAACAGGTACGGCTGTGGTGGGAAGGTAAATGGCATCTCCATGCGCTCTTTTGGTTTTGTTGTTCCTTTGCGCTAGAAGTGGCTTAGCCATGCTGGCTACATGACCCAGAAAAACCGTCTGCAGACAAACGCCGGCTCCCTTGGCCTATAGAGTGAGATGAGCGCGCAACCCCAGAGTCGTCTGCGACTGGACTTACCTATCAGGGGTCCTTTACCTTTACCTTTTTTTTGGGGGGGGGAACTTTACCTTGGTCTAAGAACACAATCTGAACAGTGGAAGGGCACTGGCGGCGGCAAGCCTCATTAGGGAACGCGCACCTCAGTTTAAGAAGGGTTTTGGTTTAAGAACAGACTTCCGGAACGGATTAAGTTCGTAAACTGAGGTACCACTATAAATAATTTCATTCATACCCAGGAATGGTGGGAGAGAGCTGGAGAGCCTTCATGACTCACGAGGAGACCCTCTCCGGAGCCTGAAGAGGACGTATATTTAGCTTTTTAAAATTTTACCTGTGTTGTTTTAATTTGCTGGAGGCCCCATTAGCTAAAGTGGTACCTCAGGTTAAGAACAGTTTCAGGTTAAGAACGGACCTCCGGAACGAATTAAGTTCTTAACCCGAGGTACCACTGTAGCTGCCTTGAGTCCTGGTCTGGGGGGGAAAGGTGGGGTATATATAAATAGGATAGTAATCTGCCTCTTAGCTTCAAAAATTCAGAATTCAGCTCGGTGCAGATACTACATAGTTAGGAGACTGGGGGCGGGTGTCTTATTGGCGCCTCCTGATCTAAAATTGGAGCTGAAACTGTTGTGGTGCTTCCTGGCTCTCAGGGGAACTTGGTTGTGATGCTGCTCAGCAGCGCCGACTCGGAGGATGAGGAGAACGAGCTGCTTGTGAAGGCTGTCCGTCACCAGAGCAATCGGATCCTGTGGGCAGAAGGACTGGCGACTGGCTACTGCAAGGATGTTCATGGGCAGGTGAGTGTGTTGAAGCAAATATGAAGGTGAAAGGCCTGCAAACACCACCTTCATCATCAAGATAACCTCACGATTAAAGAATGGCAGATGAAGGTGATAGACTATATGGGATTAGCAGAAATGACTGGCAGAATCCGCGACCAGGGAAAAGAGGCGGCGGAAGAAGATTGGAAGAAATTTAAGGACTATCTTAAGAAACATTGCAAAATTAATGAATGTTAGAACGATGTTGGTCTGAAAAAATTAAGTGGTTAACAGCTGTAAAGGTTAAGCTTAAAGAAAAAAGGAGGTTATAAATTAGATAAAACTAAGAGTAAGGATTTGTTGAAATAAAAATTTTCAAAATGGGATGCAGAAAGGGGAGGTATGGGGAAGTCGGAGAAATAAGTTATAAGAAAATAAGGATATGAAATTATACTTGTTATTTGTTTTTGTGTTTGTTTGTGTTGTTCTGTTTGTTTAAAAAATTGGTGAAAATTTAATAAAAATTTTATTTTTTTTAAAAAAGATAACCTCACGATTAATTGGTAGTTGTTGCAGCAATGAGCTCATCTATGTTTTGATTCACTTCTGGTTGCTGATTTGCTACCAGGAGAAATTCCAGGTGTTACTATTAGTGTAAAAGGTAAAGGGACCCCTCCCCTGACCATGAGGTCCAGAGATATGTCAAGCCTTTATTTGTTGTAATTGTGATGATCATGGCATGGTACAGCTGATGAAAACCCCCAGATTAACAATCTCATAAAATTAGAATATTGTGAAAAGGTGCAGTAGCTATTCAATCCATAACTCCTGCAATGGGTTCCTGAGCCTTTGAATGGTCTCTCAGTCTGGTTCAGTAGGAAGCACAATCATGGGGAAGGCTGCTGACCTGGCAGTTGTGCAGAAAGCCATCATTAAATTTCATTTGGGTTTTCGTCAGCTGTATGCCATGATCACCGCAATGATAACAGATAAAGGCTTGACATATCTCGCTTTGCGTGTCATGAGTCTATCTCATATATTAGTTTCACCTTTTATGTTGAATTACTGAAATAAATGAACTTTTCCACGATATTCTAATTTTTCGAGTTTCACCTGTATGTTTAGTGATCTAGCAGAACATATTTTTTAATATAGTGGTACCTTGGGTTAAGAACTTAATTCATTCTGGAGGACTGTTCTGAACCTGAAGCACCACTTTAGCTAATGGGGCCTCCTGCTGCCACCGATTTCTGTTCTCATCCTGAAGCAAAGTTCTTAACCCGAGGTACTATTTCTGGGTTAGCCGAGTCTGTAACCTAAAGCGTATGTAACCTGAAGCATATGTAACCCGAGGTACCACTGTATATAAAAAAACAATAAATAAACGCCTTCTCTCCCCCGCCCCCCAATTTTTCATTTCTTTGCTCCAGTTATCGATCATCCAGCGGAGCTCGTGGGAGAGGAAAGCGGAGCAGGACCACTTGCGCATTTACCAGTACAAGATCCAGGACAGGAACGTCGTGTTTTTTGCTCGCGGGATGTCGGCGGCTGTGCTGTGACTTTCTAAGGGTTAGGGGAAGCTTGGTTCAGGGGCGATGGAGAAGGAGTGGCTCTGTCCTCAGGAAGATCTCGAGGCATCGAGAGAGGGACAGAAGGATTCTCCCATGCAGAGGTGGCTTTTGCAGTGACGGTTCGGTCACTGTGGTGTTCTGTTGGGGTTTGATCCGCCACTGGCTTCCCACCTCCACTGCAGTCCTCTGTCTGATCTTGAATTTGTTCTGAGCTGCTCTGCGGACAATGTCGAAAACAAGGAAAAGACTGTAACCAGTAGTTTGGGGCCTGTCACTAAAAAAAACTCCAGCCAGCCTTGGTGTTGTGCCAGGTGGTCTCGGGAGGTTCGCCGGTTCTTGAGCGAGTGTCAAAAGACAGCAAGGCAGGTCAGGAGGCCGAGGCGACTGAAAACGCTCCATGTTCAGTTGTGTACAGGTGCTGTGCCCATCTTTGCAGTCTGTCGGGTCGCCCAAGATACCAACACAACCCAGCCTTCAAGTATGCTACGGACGGAAGGCAGGAAATGACTTGCGTGCCGATGAGATAACTCAGGGAAGTGAGCCAAGCCGCACAGTCTGATTAAAGGGGCACCAGAATACCCCTTGTAGTTAAGGCAGGGAGCTCAAAGTGACTTTCTGCAAGGATCACCATCAATTTCCCCATGGGTAACGTGGTCATGCGACCAAGTCACTGTAACCTGACCTGTACTTGACGTCACATCAGTAGTCGGGGAAAACAGAAGTTTGGGGGAAGAGCCTTGCAGGCTGCATTAGGAGCCCTGCAGGGGCCCAGTGTGGGCCCCTGGCTGGCAGTTCCCAACCCCTGGCTTAAGAAAGACAGGACCAGCACAACAAGGGACACCTCTGCTCATCCCAGGCACTCCATTCTCCTCATCTGGATTTGGGCCTGAAAGCACGGGGAATCTCTGACATTGCCCAACATCGTTTCTGATTGCGGGGCGTGTCTGTTAAGGCCTCCACCTTAACCCAGCAGAATCGCGAGACAGCCTTAACTCTGGCCTTAAACCAGCGGGGGTTTTGACAGCTGAATAAACACGCAATTCAAGAGCAGTTGCAGATTTCATGCTTGGTTGATGCAAACCTATTCTCTCCTATTTAGTTTGGATTTGCAATGTTGGGATGCTGCTATCCACTGCTATCCTAACAGCTCTAATCTCCTTAATTTCCCCATTTATAGGGACAGGGCTTAATAACTCTCTCCAGTCAGCAGTGACCTTTTCTCCAAGAATCCATCTCAAAAGACAGGAAGGTGGAGACATCCCTGCCCCGACTATCAATCACTGGTGGCAGATTGCTGTGTTTCCTTCGGTGAGGAGCGTTAAGTTAAATATCTCTGCCAAGTGGAGCAAATAGGGCAGTCCCAGATCTCCTTAATGTGCCTATCTTCTGGGTCCTGGGAGGCAGAGAGTGAAGCTGAAGCTGATTAAAAAATACTGATAAGTGGGCTCTGGTTGTGCTGAAGCAGGAGCAGGGGACCGTTTGAAAGCGGAGGACGACATTCCCTTGTGAGCCATTTTCTGGGGGCCGTAATCCAGAGGTGAGCGGCATCAGAGGCAAAGTGGAATGGGTGAGACTGTTGCCTTTGCAAAGGAGGCTCCATTCCAGCTGTGTAAAGCCAGCTGCCAGAGGTACAGAGAGAGAGAGAGAGAATAAGAGAATAAGAGGTAAGAGTCACACTCAATCCAAGCAAGAGGCATTGTATTGCAGGGAGTTGCACTAGATGACCCTTGGTATCCCTTCCTTTTTTTTTAATATGCTTTTTATTAGGTTTTCATTTCATACACACAAACAAAATACACTGATATTTCATATCCTTTTACATCTATCTTTCTTTTGGCCTCGGTCCAGTATACCTGAAGGAGCGTCTCCACCTCCATCGTTCTGCCCGGACACTGAGGTCCAGCTGCGAGGGCCTTCTGGCAGTTCCCTCATTGCGAGACATGAGGTTACAGGGAACCAGGCAGAGGGCCTTCTCGGTAGTGGCATCCACCCTGTGGAACACCCTCCCACCAGATGTCAAAGCGAAAAATAACTACCAAACTTTTAGAAGACACCTGAAGGCAGCCCTGTTTAGGGAAGCTTCTGATGTTTAATAGGTTATTGTATTTTGGTGTTTTGTTGGAGGCCGCCCAGAGTGGCTGGGGAGGCCCAGCCGGATGGGCGGGGTATAAATAATAAATTATTATCATTATTATTATTATTTCCGCTCTACCGAGCATTGACTTCCCTCCCTCCCTTCAGCAGGTTTTCTTATTCCAGTCTCTAATCCACAGTTCCTTGGTAATATCTAGTCCATGTCATAAGATTTATTTCAGCCCTGCTAACATCTTCAGTTTTCTACAGTTCTCACTTATATACTCCATAAATTTACTCCATTCTTTTTGAAACTTTGTTTCCTCCTGATTGCGGATCCTTCTAGGTCAGCTTTGCTAATTCCGCATATTCGACCATCTCCGTCTGCCACTCCTTCACGTTTGGTAATTCCCGTGTTTTCCATTTTGGGGCTATCAAGATTCTAGCAGCAGTCGTGGCATACATGAATAATCTTTGGTCAAGACCCTTGGTATCTCTTCCAACTCTACAATTTTATGGTTATCACCATAAAGGTAAAGGGACCCCTGACCATTAGGTCCAGTCGTGGCTGACTCTGGGGTTGTGGCGCTCATCTCACTTTACTGGCCGAGGGAGCCAGCGTACAGCTTCCAGGTCATGTGGCCAGCAGGAGTAAGCCACTTCTGGTGAACCAGAGCAGCGCACGGAAACACCGTTTACCTTCCTGCCGGAGCAGTACCTATTTATCTACTTGCACTTTGACGTGCTTTCGAACTGCTAGGTTGGCAGGAGCTGGGACTGAGCAACGGGCGCTCACCCTGTTGCGGGGATTCGAACCGCCAACCTTCTGATCGGCAAGTCCTGGGCTCTGTGGTTTAACCCACAGCACCACCCGCGTCCCAACGGTTATCATCATACAGAAGCACTAGAGGACTCGAAGCAGGACCAGTGAGGGGTCTCACTTGGGGATGTGGAGCCCAGCTTGAGAGTCTCCCAAGGGCCAAGTACAGAGTTCCTCCTGGGCTGTGTCCAGAAAGAGGTGTTGGGGGTGAGTGTTCAGACCCCTAGGCTCTCATTTGTGGGGTGCCTGAGGGCTCTGTCCTCTCCCCCAAGCTTTTTAGCATCTTTATGAAGCTGCTGGGAGAGATCATCAGGGGCTTTAGGCTGGGTGCCCGCCAATATGCAGATGATACCCAGCTCTAACTCTCCTTCAAATCAGAACCAGTGAGGGCAGTGAAGGTCCTGTGTGAGTGTCTGGATACAGTTGGTGGCTGGATTGAGGTTTAATCCTGACAAAGACAGTGTTGGTGCTGACCTTTCAAGCCCTAAACAGCCTCAGCCCAGTGTACCTGATGGAGTGTCTCCATCCCCATTGTTCTGCCCGGACACTGAGGTCTTCTTCTGAAAGCCTCCTGAAGGCTCCCTCCCTGTGAAAAGTGAAGCTGCAGGGAACCAGATATAGGGCCTTCTTGGTAGTGGCGCCCGCCCTGTGGAAGGCCCTCCCATCAGATGTCAAGGAAATAAACAACTATCTGACTTTTAGAAGACATCTGAAGCCAGCCTTGTTTGGGGAAGTTTTTAAGGACTGATGTTTTTATTATGTTTTTAGATATGTTGTAAGCCACCCAGAGTGGCTGGGGAAACACAGCCAGATGGGTGGGGTATAAATATTATTATTCCATAATTTGACACCCGGTGTTGACATTCTGTCTCTGACCTGCTGCAGGAAAGGAAACGTGGGCGCTCTGTATATTGACAGCTGTGATTGATGACCTCCCACATCTTCAGTAATGAAGTGTGGGAAGACAGGAATGATGTGTACACTCATAGTTGCTACAGGGCTCCAACCCCACCTGTTATTGTTAGACAGCTAAACCTAGGAGAAGTTGGATGTGAAGTGTATGACGTAACTATGGGACCGCTTCTCCTGGTATGCCCCGCGGAGGACCTTAAGGTCCACAAATGACAACACTTTGGAGGTCCCAAGCCGCAAGTTGATTGGTCTCAACTAGGGCCAGGGCCTTTTCAGTACTGGCCCTGACTTGGTGGAACGCTCTGTCACAAGAGACCAGGGCTCTGCGGGACTTGAAATCTTTCCGCAGTGCCTACAAGACAGGGCTGTTCCGCCTGGCCTTTGGTTTGGACTCGGTCTGACCCTCATGTTTCCCTCCCCTTATGGTCTTGATTTATTGGCTATTTTAAAATGAGGCTGCATTTTAAATTGCATATTAACCTGTATTTTAAATTGTTTGGATGGCTTTAAAAGAGGAAAAAAATTATGGAGAAGAGGGCCATTGGTGGCTGTGCTTTGCCCTGCCTAGAACTAGGGTTGAGGTTTCAGAGAAAGGATCATTCCAGATAGAAGAAATTCTTTACGACAAATTGGAACCTGTTGATTCACCATACTTTTTTTCTCCCAGTCATTATTATTTTTGATATATAACATGCCTCACCTTTGAAGGCTTAAATTTATCTAATTCTGTAAAAAAAAGATAAAAGGCAGTGATATGAATTGGTGGAAGGAAAAGGCAGTTTGGTGTTGCCTGGGCCGCACCATTATTATGACTCAGAAAAGAAGATTGTTTTATAATTATGGTAGAGTTGAAACAGGGATGGAGAGATTAGATATGTTTTCTCTTCCCTAAAGAGGCTTAATGCATTGCTGGCCTTGTGCAACCTGCAACCTCAGGCTCTATCGGTACGTGAACAGCAGCAGATTCTGCTTAAAGCAAAACCCAGCAGCTTTTCTTTGCACAGAATGCTGGCAGCCAACAATTAAGGCAAGAGCAGACTGCACTCAGTTAAAAGTATATTTTAATAATTGTTACTATGCCTACTGTTATAAGAAAAAAACTGCTCCCTTTCCCTTATGGGATATCCAAGAGCCCATATAGAGTCCTTACGTAGGTTCCCTATTGATAGGAGAAAATAACAGAGGCCAACCAGAGAATATTGAGAAGCAAAGCAGCTAGTAAGCCTGATCTTTATTGATCTGTTGCAACAGGGTCTCCACTCCCCACACGCAGGAAAGGAGGAGGACCCAGAACCCAGGTGTGTCTGCCCTTATATAGACATTTTAAATTGCCCGTCCTGGAGTTCAAGACCACCCTCAGAAACATCATACATACATCACAGAAGGGGCGTAGCTCAAGACCCCCTCCCCCAGACACATCATACCTACATCACGGAAGGGCGGTCTACAGCAGAAATCTGAGTGCGTTGTTTTTCTCCTATCTGGCAGGTTACCTAATAACAGTCACTTGACTGGATACCCTGGGGAACCTAGCCAGTCTTTTGTAATGACAAATACTTAGTTCCTGAGCCAGGTCACAGGCTCACACCCTATTCATACACAGACATACCCTTAAGACAGGATTTGTGAAGGAAAAGACAATGGGGAGGCTTTTCCATTTTCCTTTGACCTTGCAGAGAAAACATCTGGTCAGTTTGGGAATCAAAATGTTTTCAGGTCGGTATTCCTGTGCTGATCTATATACGTGCTTGGTTGGTACACTTAAGAACATTTAATTTATATCTAAGACCTCAAAATTCCTATCACACTATCAGTAGGAGAAAATAACAGAGGCCAACCAGGGAATATTGAGAAGCAAAGCAGCTCGTAAGCCTAATCTTTATTAAACTGTCGGAACAGGGTCCTCACCACATGCAGGAGGGAGAAGGAAACCAGAACATTGGTGTGCAAGCTCTTATATAGACTTTTGAAATTGCCCACCTTGGAGCCCAAGACCACCCAACTAAAATGTCATACATACATCACAGAAGGAGGCAGTCAACAGCAGAGGAGGCGGTCTACAGCAGAAATCCTGTTTGCCAGGGTACCTGATAATGGTCACTGATTGTATTACTTGAGCAGTCTGGCCATTCTTTGGTGATGGTAAATACTCAGTTCCTGAATCCAGGTCACAGGCTCACCCTATTCATATACAGATGCCCCATTAAGACAGGATTTGTGAGCAAAGAGGCAATGGGGAGGTTTTCCAATTTCCTTCCTCCTTGCAGAGAAATATTTGAGGTCAATTTGGGAGAGTCCCTGTACTGTTTCAGACATGTGGTTTATATATTTATGTATGTGTTTGCCTGGTACATTTATTTTATATCTTAGACCTTACAATTCTCATAACACCTACTGAGCATTTTCTTGCACTGTGTTATATGGAATTGGGCCATAACCAACTCTGGAAAGCAGCCTATCAAGATGTTTTAGACAATTGTTCTTTTCCAAATCTGAGCTCTGCTTTGATATTGAGTACGTGCCAACTAAGGTATTGACTCTTTAGGATAGACTCTAGAAGGGACCTGCAACTAATTAGAACACCCAATTCCCCCTTGGTAGCCATCCTTGAAAGCAGTACATTTTAGAGTGGGTTATCTTATCAAATTGACCAGTTTCCTTAAGAAATGCCTTTATTGAACTGCGCTTCCAAGAAGATGCCCATTGCAGTCTTGGGTGGCTGCTGCAACAAGCTCCCACATGCAGATAGATGGAAGACATCACTCATCTGTTAGCTTGCCCCTTATACTGTACATCACACAAGCAAGCAGGCACAACCTTGCATAATTTTCTCTCTCTCTTTTGAGTGACAATAGTAGCTTCGTAACACACAGAGTGGCAGTTTATTCACTGGCTCAACAAAAAAATCTGGAAAAAGGAAGGAAGATGAAATCACTGTAAACTGTTGTGACGATTCAGAGGTTTAATCTGAAATCAAGGTGGATTTGTGTTTGTTGGTGTCTCTGGTACATTCTCTTACATCATGGATGTTGGCAAATTGGATTTTTAAAAGTGAAAAAAATATATTCCTGTTTAATATTTAATATTCATGTTCCTGTTTAAAGCTGCCTTATATTTGGAATCATGAGGACTGGAATCCTAGGTGCTTTCTTTTTTATATTAAAAAAGTGTCAAGTGTCCTGGAGTGTCAACACAAGGGGGCTTGTGAAGAAGGCGCAGGAGAGACTGTACTTTTTGAGAATACTAAGGAAAAACCATCTTCCGCAGAAACTGCTGCTTGCCTTCTATCACTGTGCCATTGAGAGCGTGCTCACTTATGGCTTATGTGTGTGGTACGGAAGCTGTACTACCCAGGACAGGATGGGGTTGGGCAGGGTTGTTAAGGCAGCAGAGAGCATTGTTGGCTGCCCACTCTCCACCTTAGAGCAGATTTATGCCACAAGGTGCCATAGGAAGGCACTGGACATAGTAAAAGATCCATCGCATCCTGGTCACTGTCTCTTCGAGCTCCTCCCGTCGGGACGGAGATACAGGTCGATGAAGACAAGAACGAGCCATCTTAAGAACAGCTTCTTCTCCAGAGCGATCTCGGCCCTGAATGGGAAGCCTGGACTTTGAAAGTCATCTAATCTCCCTTGCTGTATTATACTGTATTGTTTTAACTAGTGTTTTTATGGAGCAGTCAAGTAATTTCGTTGTCCCCGAAGGGGGCAATGACAATAAAGATATTATATTATTATTATTTATTATTATTATTTTAAAAAATAAGATTATATTTAGAACCGTGAAGATTAGAATCTTGCTTTGCTTTAAAGGAAATGACCCTAGCTAAGTGGTAGAGCACCTGCCTGGCGCGCAGAAGGTCTCAAGTTAAACCTCTGGACTGCGAGAGAGCTGTGCCTGAAATACCGGGCAGCAGCTGCCAGTCAGTGCAGACAACACTGAACTGGATGGACCAATGGGGGTGGCGAGGGAAAGCGTGTTCCTTCCTGGCGCATGCGCGTAGTTACCAAGGATGACGCTCATCCTCCGCGCCGGCCTAGGACGGTGACGTGAGGGAAAGGAAGGTGTGGCTTAGCCGAGGGGCGTTGAGCTGAAGAGGAAGAGGGGCGGGGCAGCAGCGCGTGCGCGTCGTGGTCAGAGTGACGCTCGGCGTCGTGACGTCATTCCTCATCCAGGGGGGAGGCAAGTTATATACATCGACTGGTGGGCGTGGCTTAGTAGAGAGAGGGGGCGGAGCGTGCTCGCGCAGGTGCGGGCGCATGCGCTCTGGCGCTGGCGAGGCCTGAGGCGGGGAAAGAGGCGGAGCGGCGGCTGAGGCGGCAGCGCGCGAGAGGAGAGCGAGCGGAGCCGCCGGCGCCAGAGAGAGAGAGAGAGAGAGAGAGAGAGAAGGAAGCCGGCCCTCTTTAAGCTTCCGCTTCCCCGCCGCTCAGGTGAGGTGACGGCCTTCCTCTCGGTGGCGACGCCGCTGAGGGAAGGGGCGAGGGTTTGAGGGGCGCCAGTAGGCCGCGAGGGGGAGGGGGAGGGGGAGAGGTTAAGCATGGACTAAGGTGAGCCCTGCGGCTGGATCAGGCCCGAGGGTGCCCCACCCCGCCCAGCTATCCTGTTCCCGCAGTGGCCGAGCGGGGGAAACCCGCCACAGCGCTTTCCCACAGAATGGGAAAGGGGTCCCGAGGGTCATCTAGTCCAACCCCCCTTGCAAGGCAGGGATAGATACAGTGGTACCTCGGGTTAAGTACTTAATTCGTACTGGAGATCTGTTCTTAACCTGAAACTGTTCTTAACCTGAAACACCACTTTAGCTAATGGGGCCTCCCGCTGCTGCCGTGTGATTTCTGTTCTCATCCTGAAGCAAAGTTCTTAACCCGAGGTACTATTTCTGGGTTAGCGGAGTCTGTAACCTGAAGCATCTGTAACCTGAGGTACCACTGGAGTGGTGGGCGAATGGACCCTCCTATCTCAGACTCAAGCATCAAATTGCCAGACAAGCAAAGGTGCTGTTTAGCAGCAAACAAAGTACATAGGTAGATAGATAAACTTTACTCGCATTAGCCAACAGCCATAGCAACATAAAACAAGCAATATATACAATTAAAAAGACAACAGTGGGTAAAAAGGACAATAAAATGATCAAGATTATCGTTCAGATATTGGCCCTTAATCTCATTGCACCCTCGATAAACCTAACAAGGCAGGGATATGTGGGTGGCCCTTATGGGGATCGGAACTTGGGATGTTGAACCGCCAAACTTTCTCCCCTCCTGTGATTCCCAACGACTGGTATTTGGAAGCACCGCTGCCTCCAGCTGTGGACGAAGAGCCTTTGGTAGCCTCCTCCATGAACCAACATTTAAAAAGCCATTCAGGTTGTTGGCCCTTGCCCCTTCCTGTGGAAGGGAGTTCCAGAGGTTAACTGTGCGCTGCAAGTCTTTTCTTTTATCTGGTCTTCCTCTTCCAACCTTCAGCTTCCTACAGGAGTGTTATGGGAGACAGAGAAAAACTTCTCTCTATCCACTTTCTGCATGCAATGCATAGTTTTATAAATGATCGTGTCGCCTCTTTTTTAAAGCATTTATTAATTTTCCAATAAAAACATCCAATTAACATATCAAATCAAATCCACTAAAAATAAAAAAGGTCCAATTGTCTTCCAAATTGTATTAATTTTGTTTTGACTTCCCACGGTCTGAATTTCGAAGCGCATTCAACATCATAGTCCTGCCTCTCATCATCCTCAATGTTACAGTGGTGCCTCGCAAGACGAAAAGAATTCGTTCTGCGAGTCTTTTCGTCTTGCGATGTTTTTCGTCTTGCGAAGCACGGTCTGTCGCAACTGCGCCTCTTCAAGTGGCTTTTAAAAAAAAGCGCAAGACGTTTTCGGGGATCATGTCGCCTCTTACTCAGGCGGCTTCTAGGGGCAGGCTCAAGAGGAGGTTATATGTGTGTTAATGAACCAGTCTAATTTTTAAAATCCCGTCCTTCTTAAGAGTTGAGGGTAGTATATGGTCTGTCCGTTCAATAAAAATATTTACAACAACCCTGTTAGGTGAGTGACATTGCAGGATGTTCCTGCTTCACTTCTCTCCCCACCAGTAAATATCACTAATAAATTGTTATACCCTTATGCGCCACCTACCAAGTGAGGTCCATTGCAATATATGGTAACAAAAGGTGATGTGGCACCTTGAAGATTAACGCATTTTATTGTGCCATAAGCTTTCTGATGAATCCACATAAGTGCATGCTTTAACAAAAGGTGTCAACCTTTTTAAGACAGTGCAAGACTTTTTGTTTTTAGTCTCACAGATTAAGCTAGCTAACCCTTCAATGTATGCTAACACAAATCCCTGTAGCTGAAAACTAGCGTGTCATGGAGAAAGGCAGTGGTCTAACTTTCTCTCCATTAGGCAATGATTTATTTAGCTTGCTCTGTGGGTGTGGAGGAGTATTTGAATTTCAAGACTTACAGCCCAAACACATGTCTACCACATAAGAAAAAGGCCTCAGGTAACTCAATGTGGGGCGAAAACTAGTATAGTCTTCAGTGTGCTCTAGGGATGTAGGAAGGGACAAAGTAGGGCTGTCTGTACTTACTTTGAGGAAGCCCTGTTGGGCCTTCATGCATAGGTTTGACATTAGGGGCAGGGATGAGAAAAGTATGGAATGGAGGGAACTTTCTAGGTTGGAGGGGCAGAGTGAGCATGGAATGTCATGTTGCTTCTGGCTGGAGTAGAAAGAGGACTCAGCTTTACACACACAAGCTTGCTAGGCTATTCTTCTTTTTCAATGGATGATAATATTTTTTCTGTGGTTTTTCCCCCCCTCCTCTTCCTCTTAAAGGAGCCCAGAGAAGTGTGTAGCAGAGTAAAAAATACAATTGTTAACACCTAAAACATCTAAAAAGTACAAAACTAAAACAGTATATAGCACAAGTACAGTACTGTCAAGACTGCTAGATTCACATCAGATTTATTTCCGCAAATCCTGAGCAAACGGGCATGACATCTAAAAGTAAGCAATGGGTTTGAGTCTGGTTTCACTACTCACAACAACACTTATTATAGCATTTTCAAGTGTTAATGCTTGCAACAGACCTGTAAAGTATGTTAGTATTATTATTATTATCTCCCATTACTGTGGAGGGACTGAGGCTGAGGGACAGTTGCTTGCCTAAAGCCACCAAGGGTGTTCATAGCAGAGGCAAGCTTTGAACCACAGACATCTTTATTCATAGCTCAGGTTGCTGCTCACTATGCTAAGACGCTTTTCCCTTCAAAGAGATGCTGTGTGTGTTAACAGTGAACAGCTTATTTCGTGATGCTAACAGGAAATGGCTTACTTCATGAAGCAAGTGGTTGCATTAGCAATGCCCTATACCTCTACTCTTGAGTCATTACTTTCACCGTCAGATTTTCCTAGTGTGTGTTCAAATACATTCCCTGCAACCCTGTGAGTCAGTGAGGGCAGAAACTTGGCTTTCAGGAGTATCGGTGTGATTAAGGAAAAAAGTGCACAGGTCTACATGATAGAATTCCTCGCAGTTGTGAAAGCAAATAAGTGGGAGTTTTGTTAATCGGTTACAGTGGTACCTTGGGTTACACATGCTTCAGGTTACATACGCTTCAGGTTACAGACTCTGCTAACCCAGAAATAGTACCTTGGGCTAAGAGCTTTGCTTCAGGATGAGAACAGAAATTGCGCAGCAGCGGCGCACCAGCAGCAGGAGGCCCCATTAGCTAAAGTGGTGCTTCAGGTTAAGAACAGTTTCAGGTTAAGAACGGACCTCCAGAACGAATTAAGTTCTTAACCCGAGGTACCACTGTATTATGTTTGCCTTTATGTGCCGCCTTATGTAGCCAGGTTTTAGCTGAGTCTAGTCTCTTAATGTGATGTCTAGGTGGTTGTTTTTAAATGTGTAACTTTTATTTTTTATGAATTGTTGGTCAGCAATCTAGGGATTTTCTTTTAAAGAGAGGCAGAAGAGAAATCTTAAAATTATATATGTTATATTTAAAGGTAATGAAATAATGTAGTGTCTGTGTCGAGACCTAGTTGATGACTTAATTATATTATCCATTAAATAACATGCAAATGTTCCCTTTTGAAATAAACTTCACATCATGTTGCCTTGAGGGCAGGCAGAGTGGTAACATTTCTCCTTGTAAAAAATGGATCTGGGTTGATGCAATATGAAATCTTCCTGAGGAGAAAGAATGTTGGTCTCAGCTGGTTTGCTTTATGGACAGGAAGTAAGGTTTTAAAAAGGGTGGTTTTTTGGTGGGGGGGGGGGATGTGCGCCAGTGTTGTGTAGTATAAGATCATCCTGCTTTGCAGCTGGTAAGCAGGATTATCTGATCCTGCACAGTGCTCCTCCTTCACAAGTGGGAAGCTGATCATGAAGGAGCAGCAACCAGCACTTCACAGGATTGGATCGTCCTGCTTAACAGTCCTGATCCTGTGCAGTGCTGCAGGAAAGCCGCTTGCAAAGCATTACCCACACTCTACAGGCTTGATGCTGTTTTACGGAGGCATTGCTCCCGCATGGCAGGGGTGTTGAACAGGGTGGAGAGCTATGGCACTGAGTCTACCTTCTCCCAGGAAGACACCCAGGTAGGGCTCAGTCTGGCTCTTCTTCCTGCCAGATGTCCCATCCCCTGACAGCCAGAGATCGCTCTGGGCCCATCCAACCTGACTCACAGCAATCCTTGGCTGTGTGTGGTGGACTTAACCTTGACCCTCTGAATTTTCCTGATTTGGCTCAGCGCAGAGCCCTATTACTCACCATGGCAAAACACCAATAATATACTATAGTCATGAAGCAGTGGTGACAGTTGTTTTGTGGCACATGAAAGGGAAAACTACGTTGCTTGGGTACATGGCAAAGCAGTAAAAGCGTGGAAGGGGACCGTGCTATGTGCACACGTCTAGTGTCAGTTCTGTAGCTTGCACGGTATGTTGCATGCAGGCGATCCTGATTGTGGTATGCATTGCAAGCTGGTTTTGAACTGGGCAGTTATGGAAAAGCCAGCGGCATTCTCACAATTGCTGCAGTGCCCCACAGAAAGTGCTGTTGGCCATATCTGTGATTGCTTTGTTTGCATACTGCAGACGTGTAGCACTAAGGACTCCCATAGGAAATAATGTATTGCATGAAACAGGTAAGCAAATGGAAATAGAGACATTCTTCGGGAGTTCACAAAAGGAAATTCCCCTTGTTTTCTACCATAATTTCTTTTGTTAGCTCAGACAGAAAACTACATTATCCTCAAGGCTCTTATCTAGTGGGATTAACAACTGGTTTTTTTGTTTTTGTTTTTTTAAAACCAAGCATAATATGGATTGTTAATCACTAACCTACATTTCCATTGCTGCTATTCAGGGTGGCAGTTCACCAGGGATCACCAGCCTTCTTGGGCCTGAGGGCACATTTGCAAGCCAATTAAACTGTTGTGGGCACCACAACCAAGCGCACACACACACTGCAACCTGTTATATTGGTTGCATAGGAATGCTTGTCTCAAGGTGTTGTGGGGCCGGAACCCTGTGGGCTTTAAAATGGGGTACACAGATGCCACGCTGGCAACCTTCGCAGTGCATATTAAATGTGTGTTCTGACCTGCATTTAAATATTTATGATTTTTCTATTCTACTCTCCTTAAAGGACAGTACTATGTGTGGGTTGTTTTTTTTGAAAAATAGTGATTAGCCATAATTTCGTATGGAAGAGACATGGTGCCAGGCTGGGGAAATGTGGGATAAAAATCAAACCCTTGCTGTGACTCTGCACGATGTCTCAGTCTCTGAGAAATCAATATTTTCTTGTTACCTGATCACTTTCTTTATTTTCTTTTTCCTCCCTACTTTTATCTCCCCATCATTTCTGCCCTCCCTGACCCCTGACCTCAGTACTACTAATCTTTCTTCATCTCATTGAGAAACAGTTTCTATGCAAATGCAAATCTGGTTCTAAACGCAGCATAAGGGGTCTCTATAGTATAGTGTATTTTAAAATGGGGTTTCAGAGTTTTTAGGGGTTTTTGAATGTTTTATGTAGTTTTTATGTAGTTTTATGTAGTTTTTATGTAGTTTTATGTAGTTTTTCAATTTCATTGTTCTGCATGGGACAACGACAATAAAGATATCGTATATATCGTATTTTGGTGTGGCAGCACCTACCTGTGCTTTGGAACTGCCTGTTAACAGGCAGGCACCCTTGCTAAACTGTTTTAGATCTTTACTAAAACATATTTATTCCAGTAAGTCTACCCATACATATAACACACTTATGTATATTTGGTTTAAAAACGTTGCTGATTTTATATGTGTATTATTATTATTTCGTGTGCTCTGCCCTGTATATATATTTGTACATTTTTTGAGGTGGTGGGCCTTTCTTTAGCCAGGGTGGTCCTGGCGATGTAGGGTACTTATTTATTTATTTAAAAAATTATATACCACTTGATTGCAGAAGAAACCTCAAAGCGGTTTACAAGAAAAAAAATTTATGAGTATAATTTTACAACCATAATTTAAAACGTACAGAAAATTAAAACCACAATAGAATAAGCTATGACAATTTAAAACTCAATCGAACTTTCTAATCTGAGGAGGGTTGTCTAAATACAAATGTTCATCAGGCACCGAAAAGAATACAGGGAAGGAATGTATGCACATCCAAGCATTTGGGCTATTTATTGGACACATTGTTAACTTCATTCAGAGTTCATTATAAGGTTGATAATTTTACTAGATGCTAGGTTTCTCTCAACACCTTACATAGTGAGTCTTTTATTATTGTTGTTATAGATTTATATATACACCCTGCCTTTTTCCCTGACGAGACTCAAGATAAAAACAAGAACCGCAAAAAAAAAAGTTTCTCCTCTGAGGATTTGTGAGTGAAATCCTTTGTATGAAGTCATTGGGTTGGGTCCAGAGATCAGTGAGTGGAAAGGAAAAAATGCTAATCCAGGACTTGAAAAGTAAGATATTTCGGAGTTTGAGAGCACTTCCATATGTATAGAGTTTGCAATCATGGACAGGCAAGTCACGACATAGCTGTAAGAAGTTACTTGCAGATAAACTAAAAAAAATCTTGCGCGAATTTGTGTCCCTGCCATGCTTAGCTAAAATATTGAGTTGTCAGTAAAATGACATCTCCATCTTCCTCGCTGCCGAGCTCTGTTTGATTAGGCCAAAGCTATAGGAAATGCGTTCACAACTGTGAACTGTGCTGTGATGCCATCTCTGACAATTAGCCTGTTGTGTTGCTTTCTTAGATTTCTGCCTCTAACAAAAGCACAGCTAAAAGGCAGTAAGATTAATTTATGTGTCGTTCCATGCCGTATTCACAATAGGAAGCGCTGTGGTTGAGTGAGAACATTCATGTTGTGCATCTTAAGGCTTGAGGGATGGAAGGAAGTGGTCCTGTTCATCTAAGAATCTAAGAATTGGAAGGGATCCTGTATCTGATCACTCACTTGCTTTTATTTTTTTCCTGCCACCTGATCACTTTCCTTATTTTCTTTTTCCTCCCCACTTTATCTCCACATCATTTCTGCCCTCCCTGATCCCTGACCTCAGTACTACTAATCTTTTCTTCATCTCATGAACATCCTCTCTGTCTCTTGCTTCAACTTGCCTTCGCTTGGCCCAGCCCTTGAGTTCTTGTTCTTTGCTCACTCTCAGGTCCTTGCTTGTCATCTCTGGAATTTAACTCTCATTTCATATTTTGCATAGTACTAATTTGCACAGATTCAAAAAACTTCACTATTCTAATACCCCTGTTGTATGTAGGTCCCTAGTTCTGAGTGTTCTCTCAACAAAAGGCCAGTTCTTGCACCATTTAATTTTAATTGGGATCAGATACCATAAGGTTAACACTTAAAACCCTTTTTCTTTATAGTTACACAAAGTGAAATGGTTCTATTTGCAGCTAGCATCCATGCATTGTTATTAATGAACTTATGAAATGGAAATAAAACACCACATTGTTCTGCAGTTTCTGTTCTAGCATCTTCCCTCCCCGCAAAAGTCTCATACATTATGTTATCTTGTTGTGGGATAATATCTGCTATAATTGCAATACCAGTCCACTGAGGCTTCTCAAAGCAAGCATTTGGATGAGGTTACTGGCCTAGTAATTTGTAACCATAATGTTCCTGATGCTTTCTAACTATGATAGAGAGGTCTTTGGTAGTAATAGCAGTAGCCTTTCCAGTTGCAGCAACTGAAAATTTTAAATGCTCAGTTCAGTCAGCAGCGAAACTATGATTCAGGAAGCTTAACAGTGGTTGATGTGAATCTGAATTGACACGCCATGGTTTGCAATTCTCCAGCAAATGGAAACTGGAAAGTACATTGTGCTGTTCAATGTTAAACAATGTTAAACTAAGACAACCTCTTGGTTTGTGCAGAGTAACTCGTCCTTGTCTTTTGCTTGGCCCTCATCCTCACCCCAGAAAACCCCAGAAACCTTCATGGTGTGATGAAGTTCTGTGGTAGATATTGAGGGAGTTAAAATGTTAACAGGGAAAGGGATCCTTGATGTAGCTTAAAACGATTGCTTTTAAAGACATCTACCATTTTGCATTTCTCAGTTCATACAGGTATCAACCATCAGTTCATGAAAGGATGAGAGATATTTTTAAGCAAGTCAAAATTATAGACACTGTCCTTTTACAGTTTCCTAATTTGGAGTGTGGTAGCGCTTTGGGAATATTTGCAATTGTTGTTCAGCAGACACCTTTGGCACATGTTCTGTGAAACTTAGTGCTAGAGAAACCATGACTTGTGAGAACGGCTCTGCAAGGTCCGTTTTGGTGCTGAATGGTAGTTCTGACTCACAAATTAAAACACAGCCTCAAACTTGCAGTAGAACAAAATGTATTGAAATAATTATAGAAAATTAATGAGAACGTGTTATAATCCATGGATTTGCCTTAAGTCTTTTAATTGTTAGGAAACTATTTCCACCTACTATGGAATTGTAGTACTGATTGGATAAAATGCTTAAACTGCTGGTTCCAAATTTTGTTGTTGCAATACTGCAATTCTTTTGGGAAGGACTGCCTTTCTCTTCCATTAGAGAGATGATTCTGAAACCTGTTTCTTCTCTCCACCACACATTTTATCTTCTAGAACTGAAGTTGTAATTTGAGGTGTTAGTTACATCATCTTTGTAGGTGAACTCCCTAGCTGCTACTTCTGCTGCTGCTATATGAATAAACAAAAGAGAGGTTCATGAGTAGTTCAGTTGTTGAGAACTTTACATTTGCCTTGTTCGTTTTGTCTACTGTTATGGCCAAGATTGTATTGCTATTGGTTCACTGCTGTTTTTCCAAGCCCAAAGCAGCTCCATCATCTTACGTGGTTAATGATGGAAGAATGCAAGGTAGCTCTGAACCTGCCAGCAAAACCTACATTAAAAAGGATAGTGCAGATGAGCTTATGTGTTACTGCTTCTTTTCTCCCAATCAGCAATAACAGGTTAGAATCTACTTTCCCCTGTGTGTTCCTGCTTTATTACAAGGGAGCAAGTGAGTTTATTGCTGAGAACCATAGAATTTTTATTTAGTTCAATATTTCCTTCCTCTCCCCTCTGTCCTCAGTATTCTAATCTAAGGGTGTCACTAGATAGAACAGAACACATACTACAGAGAACAAGCCACAGTTCTGAGAGGTCTTGAAGTTCAAATTCTTGAACTGGTCAGCCAGGATTTGCAAACATTGTCCAGCTTCCAGTGACAAGTGCTTCAGTTATAACCATAGGAAGGGCTCTGTTCTCACTTTGCTTTTGTGTGCACCTATATATTGCAAGGGCACAGTTCTTCCCATGAGAACGAAAAGGGAGAACAGTGGTGTATTGGTCTTACTGAGTTCACTCTGTTACCATACTCACAAAGTGGGGTCATTGTTCAGTTCACAGTCTTGGTTTTCAAAACCGAACTTTTTCTCTAGGAAACTGACTTGCGCAGCAATTTTCAAATGGAGCTAACCTCAAGCTGAGAACTCATGAAAATGCCCCAACGATTGCTGAAGGAATTAGGGCAGCTAAGATTTACTAGTTCTTAAGTCATCTTTTTATTGTTTGTATGGAGACATCTTTTGAGTTTGAAGAGGGGCGGTTGTGACAGGTGTTGCATCATGGATTTATTTTGGTAAGCCATAGAGGTAAGTGGGCAACAGTGAACTTTATATGGTGACTGTTTCAATGATATAGAGATTAACTGCTCCAAGTTAATCCCTATGATTAATACCAAGGAGTGAGAATGAGGTGATGATGGCTGGCTAAGTAAGGTGAGAAGTGTTTGTGGGTCGCCTATGAGTACCGAATGCATGCCTGGAGTATGTAGGAGATTGCTGGTGTCTGCTTAACTGATGTAGTGAAAATCCTATTTCAAAGTACAACTCTTTTGCCTTTCTATGCTATGATGATCTTGGGGATGGTTATTTAATGGGCAGGGTTATCTGTGACAACTCTCCTGCAAGAAAAGTTACAAAGTTTGTGGCCATTTAGTTTTGGGAAAAGCATAATAAGGGAGGACATGATAAGAGGTGCATAAAATTATATAGTGTTGAGAAAGTAGATAGAGACATTTCACACCCACCTTCCCACCCCCACCATAATACTGTACCAGACTCTGGGACCATCCCGGTGAAACTGAAAGGGTCAGGATAGGCAAAAGGTATTTCTTTGCACAGTGCATAGGAATTTGTTACCCCAAGATGCCCCTGACTTGTATGGTCTGAAAGGGATTTAGACAAATTCAGAGTGAAAGGGTAAGGTTACCAGGAATTATATGCTACCCTCTTTACCCTTTGCCTAGTACCTGTGTTTATAGAAATAAGTGTTTTATTTTGTGTGAAATTTCACATGATATTGACAAACATCAGGGGTCTCTCTTCCTGCCTGTTATATGATGCAGACATTGTGAAATTGTATTGCCAGAGAGAGTAGCCTGGAGTCTCATTTCTCTCTTCCTTGTTTTTCTCCTTTAACTCTCCTCTGATCGCTTTTGATAACTTCAAGCCAAATACTTCTCCATTCTCGTATTTCACTTAACTTGATTGCATTTTAAAGGAATAAACCAGCTGCTTTCTTGTTTTGCCCTTTTCCCAAGTGAGTGAAGCAAATTAGCAAATTACACCTTTGCAGCTTCAATGCTACAATTTTGTTTTCAAACATTGAGATGAAATATTCAGATAAGCACCAGCAAAGTACTGAACTCATCTAGAGCTACTGTCTCTAGCAACATAACGAAAAGCTAAAGTTCTTGGGAGGAAGGGTGGGATCTAAATTTAATAAAATTCAGGAACGCTATGGATTGCCTTCAGCAATTTTTGTTGACAGGGTAGACTTCTCAGTATTGAAATTGGATGACTTAATTGTAACAGATGTGCCGTTGCTCCACTCTGCAATTTCAATACTGAGAAGTCTACCCTGTCAACAAAAATGGGCCACTCTAGCAGGAAGAAGCGGGGAACCCCATGGCACTGAAGCAAGCAAGCAAGCAGGGAGAGAGAGGGCATAGTGGGGGGAAGCCAGGTCTTGGCATAAGGGTATCACTGCAAAGAGGAGGAAGAGGAAGAACAACGACAGGGCGGCTGGGGGGGAGGTCTCTCCATTGCCCAGGCACCCAGGGATGGCGGGGGCAGCCCGGCTGCCAGCCTATGGATGGGAGACGTGAGTAAGGGAAGGGTGAATGGGCTGCGGCAGAGGAATTGGCAAGCAAGAACATTTGCCAAGTGAGATCATGTACAGTTGATATTTGAACTTGGGTATCCTCTTTATCCATCTCCCTTATTAGACCATATTTGTTTACCTGAGCATCGTAGCAAGGTAAATAAGTCACAAAAGATAGTAGCTGCACATTTTGAACTAGTCTGCTAAGAATTCAGTAGCCTGCGTTTCCACATTAGCTATGATGAATGAGCCTCTTCTCTGCAGTCAGCAAGGATGCACAGGCAAGTAAAAAACGATTACTTTCTGTCAAGCTGACTGGTGGAGGAAGGGCAGAGTGATTTGTCCCCACTCTGCCAGCTCCATGCAAGTTGTGGTGGAAGAGACTTTTTTCCTTTAACTAGCACAGAAGCAAAGTGAGCTTTCAGAGGACAGTTGGAATGATCTTTCCCTTCCCCACCAGCTCAATCCCCTGTATGGAATTCCTGGTCGCCTATGGCTCACCAACAGGTGAGTTGTTGAATTCAAGGCTGAGGTGACTTACTTCATGTGGAATCACCAGTGCTTTGCTTTTAAGGATTATTATGGGGCAGCAGGCAGGTGGCTAGCAAGCAAGCAACAAAATGGAAAATGAGGTTTGGTGTAAATAAGGGGCTAGTCAGCCATAATGCTAAACCATGGTTTAGCATTACAAGCTTCTGACTGGCGCACACTCTTCTTCAACTTTCTTCAACCATAAAGTTGGCTCTTGCAAGCCATAGTTTTTCAGACCATGCAGAAATTTGGTGCCAGACCACAAGCATGACAACTTCAACTGTATTTAGGATTGGTTAGGGGTATTCTACTTTCACCTGCCATTTCCCCATTGATAGAGTGGTTCATAGCCTAACTACCGTATTTTTTGCACCATAACACTCACTTTTTTCCTCCTAGAAAGTAAGGGGAAATGTCTGTGCGTGTTATGGAGCGAATGCCTGCAGGTGGCGGGGGGGATCTGCTGCAGTCGTGAGCAGAGGATCCATGGTTCCCCTTCCTTCTCTCCTCCGTGGTTACAAAGCATGGATCCACATGGATCCTCAGGATTTTTGCATTGGGCTACTCCAAACTCACTGTCAGATCACATGTCTGTGGCCGCAGCATGAACCACAAAAATCATATATCCACTATTTCGTTTAGAATATTTTTTTTCTTGTTTTCCTCCTCTAAAAACTACGTGCGTGTTATGGTCTGGTGCGTGTTATAGAGCGAAAAATACGGTATATAGTGCTATAACAACAACAACAACAACAACAACAACAACAACAATACCCACCTCAGGTCCCTTGAGGCATCCAAAGGCCAAATTTAATAGACTTCCAAAGGGCAGGAGCCAATGAGAACAACTGTTTTTATTACCTTGCTTTGTTTGTATATGATGTGTGAAAGCCACTTATCGACTAGCTGCTGTTCACTGGCCATTTAGCTTGCAGGGAGCTATTGGCTGCATTTTAGCTGTGATCTGAAGCTTCCTTACTTGGGAGAAGACCTCCTGAGCTCAAAGGGACTTCTTATTCATTGTGTGTAAGAGTGGGCATTGTTTTGCATCCTGTCGTAGGTGGTGTTCTGCCCCTTTATTCTAAGGGTGGAGTGTGCAGAAGGCAGATCTGCATGACTTTCGCTAGATACGACAAAGTTCTCAAATGCCCACTCATTTTTCAGTAGGGACAGTTAAAAGGCTCCCGTCTTCCCAAATCAGTCTGCTGAAATGAAGTAAGCATGGGGAAAGTGCTGTGAGCTCGGTTCTGGGATTGAAAACAAATTCCTGGCCTGAGGATGTGCTCAGAAGCATCCTGTGAATTGTCTAACTTTGGTTGGTGGACCTTGGGATTCCAGTGACAAGTGGATCTCACAAGCCTGAATTTCACCCAGCTGTATTCTCAGGCCTCCTGTATTATATAGCCTGTTCTCTTCTCCCAGGCTTTTAATCCCATCTGTCTTTACAGTCAGTCAGTATTTTTCACAGAAAATGTAACACATTTGCTTAGGAATTACAGGTTTGCTTGGTGGTATTGGAGTAATGTTACGAGATACTCACTGGTCTCCATAGCTTGTTGGTTGGCATCTTGTCTTGGGAGACAATGGAGGAGTGTGCCTTTGGGGGTGAAGTCAAATCGTCAGAGATACACAGCGCCTGCTGTGGCTGAGGAGACAGATATGGGAGAGACATGTTTAGTTGCAGGTGGGGCAGAGGAAGGTGTCAGGTTGTGCTGACGCAGGCGTACCATGGCATCTCTGTGCTCCTCCCAGCGGTCATTCCTCCTCTGGTCACTGCTATGGATACAGGACCTGACTGATTATCTCCAGGCACTGTGGTTGTCTGAAAGGGATTTCTACATGGCACAGTTGATGTTGTCAGCCTTCATGTAACGTTTGGTGACCCCTTTGTAACACAGAGTTGGTCTGCCAGTGGGCCTGGTGCCTGAGGCCAGCTCCTGATAGAACACGTCTTCCAGGATCCTGCCATTTCCCATTCTGTAGACATCAGCAAGCTGACGTAGATGTCACTAAGACAGGAATGCGAACGTGCTGGAAATGTGGACTTGGGAGAGCGCATCTCTATTTGAGACGCTGTCCTGCCATGTGAAGCCTCAAATCTGTCTAACACAGCGCATGTGGAAGGCTTTGATCCTGGCAGGTTGCCCATAAAGCAGTGAGCTCAACACACAAGCATGTTAGACTATCATCTTGGTATTGATCATTATCATCGCATTCACCCTTTTGGAGACGCAAGCTCTCAGTTTTTGTCATCTTGGGAGTAGCAATTGCTGTTTGATGACAGGGGGAACAAGTAGTACTCTTGATGAGATCTATAATCAAGGCTGTTTCAGCACTAAGCACCAAATCACACTATTGTGTTGTTGCATCATTGGCTGGTTTGGTTTCAGTTCTTCTGCTGGGTAATCCTTTGATAAGCTGTTAAGACGCTGAGCCTTTTAAGACCCAGGTAGAAGGCCAGACATGTAATATCCTTGACAATACCTTGTCTAAATGTAGCCTAGTAGAAACTGGAAAAATCAACACCTTCATTACCCATGTCCCAAAAACCTCAAATTGACCTCTTGATCCCTGACCTTGTCCAGGTTTATTCTAAAAATAATAATAATTCTAAAATAAAAGCTGCTTTCTTCTGAGTCAGACCGTTGTCATGCCCAGGGTCATTGGTTCTGAGTGGGAGCATCTCTGTGGGGTCCCAGGCAGAGGAATATGTTTCCCAGAATACTTTAAACTTGAGTTTCTGGGAATCAAGGCCTGGGGCATCTTACCACTGACGAATGGCTTCCTCACCAGCTGGCCTTCAGAGGTACCCAAGGCTCCGCTGCGAATATTACCTAAAGTTCTCTGGCTTCATCCAGCTCTACATGTCTGTACAACTTGTTACTTTCAGGGTCTTTCAGATCTACACAACAAACATAGGAACAGCAAATGTGTTGACAAATAAGGGGGTGCTTCGTTTCTGAATTCTCTTTCTGGTGCATTTCACAACCTTGTTATATGACAGGGGTGTTACCATGTTTGTGTGATGTTGCTTCATGCAGAATTATCCAACACCCTATCAGAATATGATGGTGGAAATAAAGGAACATTGTGTGCTTACACGATCTGAAAATACAATATGCTTACTAACACGTAATATAATTACAATAATAATTTATTATTTATACTCCGCCCATCTGGCTGGGTTTCCCCAGCCACTCTGGGCGGCTTTCAACCGAATATTAAAAACAGTACAGCATCAGACATTAAAAACTTCCCTAAACAGGGCCGCCTTCAGTTGTCTTTTAAAAGTAAAATAGTTGTTTATTGTCTTGACATCTGCTAGGAGGGCGTTCCGCAGGGCAGGTGCCACCACCGAGAAGGCCCTCTGCCTGGTTCCCTGTAACCTCACTTCTTGCAGCGAGAGAACCGCCAGAAGGCCCTCGGCGCTGGACCTCAGTGTCCGGGCTGGATGATGGGGGTGGAGATGCTCCTTCAGGTATACAGGACCGAGGCCATTTAGGGCTTTAAAGGACAGCACCAACACTTTGAATTGTGCTCGGAAATGTACTGTAGCGTGCTATGGTTTTTTTGTTTTTGTTTTAAAGTGGAGGGAGTGGGAAATATACTTCTCCTCCCACCTGTGTTTGACTTGGCAGTTGTGCACATGGCAAAGCACAAATAATTTCAACTATAGCTGTCCTGCCAAACTGTTGTCTCTGTCATCTCTCATACAGCTCGGCTGTATGAGAGATTCATAGATTTCATAGCTCGGTTTCATAGATAATCAGCATGTGTTGTGAAGGAGAGTATGTGGATGATGCCTTCTGCTTCCTGGTCTTTGCTACCTGCTATCTTAATCAGTTACTGGTAGTGAGCCACTGAGCAGTGTTCTTCAGATGTTGGCACCCAAGGGGTCTCCTCCTGGAATCCTTGGCATTCTCTTCAAGGCTTTGTCTTTGTCTCCTTTGTCTTTGCTTTTCCTCCTCTTTCTGGTTAGTATTTGAATGCCATTTCTGTTACAATTGGTGGCAAATACACTGCTTTCAGGGCTGAAGACTATGATGATCACAAGAGTCAGGTGGCACAGCTATTTTCTGAGGTTGAGCTTATGGGAAAGTTCAGTGTTTCAACTGACCTGCTTAGCAATCAAGGGTTAGTTTCTCCATGTTGCCTTTGCTGATGTCAGGTGAACTAGACCAGCCCAGGTAATGCCTTGCCTCCTCCCGGGTTTGTTGGCAGCCCAATCGAACAGGCAGACACAGCCCCTCCAAAGTTGTTGTTGCTGTTAGACCTGCCGCACACACCAAAGGTCCCAGGATCACTTACAGAAATCATGTGTTTTCCCATATCGGGAATCATAAATCCAGAAGGCCACTGAGGAAAAAATGGAAAATAATTCTGAGAAGGGCTGTAAGAGAGATCTGGAAGAAAAATCAAGGAAAGAAAGGTTGCAAAATCAGAATAAGTTTAGAAAACTTGATAAATCCAGGTATCTTATGTGTGGTTTGAGTCCTGTGTCTGAGCACCACTGTCCGTGGTAAGCCACTGGAGCTTGTACCTACAATGTAGTATACAGATGTTTGATTCATGTGCCATTTTCTGTGAATGAGAGGGTTTTGCCAAGACATAAAAGGTTTTTATGTCAGGCATGAGAGTTCCCTGCAGAAGTGCTCTTTGTCTGCAGTCTTGTGTGCACATTTCTTTGCGCATGTGTCTCACTGAACAGAGTGGGCCTTCCTTCTGAGTAAACATGCACAGGATGGCACTGTTAATGTGGGAAAGGAATCTCTCTACCCCTAGGTGACGGTTTGCCTGTTGCACTGACCAGCTGCTGCCTTCTCTTCTCTCCCTTCCAGAATTCTGTTTTGCATGCCGTGCCTTTTCTGAAGTGCCACCCATGGTGGACTCTGATGAAACTGCCCTAATACATTCCGGGATGGCAGTTAGCTGATGGACAGCTGAGAATGACCTTGACTGACAGACTGCGGGAGAAGATATCACGGGCGTTCTACAACCACGGGCTGCTGTGTGCTTCCTGCCCCATCCCTATCATCCTTTTCACCGGCCTCTGTGTCCTGGCCTGCTGGTAAAGTCTCTCTTCCGCAGTATCCATTGTGTGTGTGCCTTGTCTTCAAGTGGACCACGTGGTTGTGCATTTTCATTTCAAAAACACTGTGAAAGTATTGAGGAGAGGCCAAAGGGCCCAGGAGGAAACAGTTGTGTTTCTGCAAAGAACACCCAGACGGGGCAAGTTTAGATACTGTAATGGGTTTGAGTTACTCGTGCGTAAACTGCCGCCGTTCTAGGCTTAATTGCCTTGGTTAAACCGTTCTGACTGCACAGCCCATCTCAGCGTGGCTGCCTCAGTCGCTAGCAGAATCTGTGGTGCTTCAGGTTAAGAACAGTTTCAGGTTAAGAACAGACCTCCAGAACGAATTAAGTATTTAACCCGAGGTACCACTGTACTTGTGGTTTGGGCTAGCAGATCTTTTGAGAGGTGCCAAATTGCAGTAGCGGGCTAAAATGTCTGACATGAAAGGGCTATTCTTTCATCGCTGTGTAGGCTTGGCTGCTTAGCAAGGCTCTGAAGCCTGTGTGGGATCTACTCCCATTTCCATTAACTTTCAGAGAGGAAGAAATATTTTATTCTGTCCAAACTTTTTCCTGCTCCCTTTGTCTCCTTTAGTCCTGGAGTGCCTTTGCAGTGCCGGACTAGGTAGTCATGTGGCTGGCAGTGTTATAGCAACGGTGTTTTGCTGCTATGAAACATTTGGCATGAGTGTAAGAAGGTATTGGTCACTAATAAACAGAATTGTGACCTTGCCATAGGACTTGGCAGCAAGAGAAAACATCATGTTCTCTTTCATATGGAAAACCGCTGTAAGAGAAGAGACACAGAAGAGATGCAGCCAGAATTAATTTTCTTTTAACAGAAAGTCTGTTTTCTCAAACTGGTTAAAATTTCGGCCATAGCTACTTCTGCTGTTGCAGTCTGAAGGAATTATTTGAGGGGAAGGAATTTGAGGGTGGGTGGGGAGTGTGTTCTCAGAGTCTGTATTCCCTGCATTTTAAATCATACAGAGCAATACTGCGTTCTGTTTAGAAAAGGCCTTGGCAATTTTCGCTAGTTCACAGTTGAAGGAAATGTTGGAAGTGCAGAAGTAGCTGAAGGTCAGAGGAAAATTTTGTATCTGTGAGAGTTGTGTGACAATGGGACGTGGCTGCCTTGAAGTGGAATCGGTTTGCTTTGAGGCCTCAGCAATGTTCTTGCCTGCAAAAGCTCATGCTGCTGTTAAAAAATGTGCAGGTCTTTTAAAGCACCACATGCCTTCTGCGCATGACTTCTCTTCTGGCATTTGTCATGGATGTTCAGTTTCAGGGTGGGAGAAAGGACGTAAAGTCTTTGCCCATTTTTTTTTATTATTTCATCGCTTGGGCTTGCCTAAAATTGTTTCGCTGCCTGTTTTCTGCCTTGCAGCTACCCACTGCTGAAACTCCCATTGCCCGGCACTGGACCTGTTGAATACACCACCCCTGTGAAGGACTACGCACAGCCTCCAGCCTACCCCACCCACCAGCAAGGAGAGCCGAACGAGAGGCCTGACTGGGTACTGTTACTATTGCTATTACCACAGTGTGTGCAACGAGCACGCATGAAATGGAGGAGCCTGGTAGCATTTGGGGTGGTGTGGCTCAGAGAAAACACAGGCAGAGAAAACGCAGCCACCGTTTTTATATTTTTATCATTAACTTTTTATATTTTTATCATTAACTTTCATTAACTTTCATATTCCTAAGGCCCAGAATAGCATGTGCTCTTGCATTGGGCTTCTGTTCCACCCTTGTAGCCAAAGAGCTGCAGCACGAAGAGGCTTGGATACAGTTAGCTAAACAAATGGCACACAGGGAAAGGAGCTGGTTGAAGAGTACTTTGCTGCAACTTCGTTGTTTTTTTTAAAATGATATTTATTAATATTTCACAAACAATAAAAACAAATTCCAACAAATTCCAACATTCAAACTACAAAAGCAAAACAAATAAAAAATACACAGTAGAAAAACAGTTGATAAAAGAAAGAATAAAGAATAAGAACAAAGAGAAAAGCCAAAAATCAAAACTGAAAAATAGATTAATATTTTCAAATCTTACATTTTCTTCACTAGTTTCTTGACCTCGTCACACCTCCCATTTTGTATTCCAGTTCAAATATTAAATTCAGCAAATCCTTACCCTCTAACATTCCTCCTTACTCCATATGTTAACCTATTATTATAAATATCCATTTCCAATTATCAATCCCTATTTACATTTTCTTAAGCATCTCTTTACCAGTACCACTTATTTTCGCTCAAACGTCATTTCAACATTCCTTAATTTTACAGTGCTTCTGCAAGTAATCTTTAAACTTCTTCCAATCTTCCTCCACCGACTCTTCTCCCTGGTCACGGATTCTGCCAGTCATCTCTGCCAATTCCATGTAGTCCATGACCTTCATCTGCCGTACTTTGCTGCAACTTTGGTCTCCTGTCATAAAGTTGTCTCATCTCATTTTCTCCCTCCCAGTACACAGGCGCTCCTGTAGCCTACATTCAGCAGGTCCTGGTGAAAGCCACTGTCTCTCCATGGCCCAAGACATTCCTGGCTGTTGATGTGTTTCGGTCCCCGCTCTCTCGTGTCTTCCAGCTGGTGGAGGAAATCAGAAACCATGCCCTGCAAGACGGGTAGGTGGACCTCAATTATTCGTTTGTTTGTTAATAATAAAAATAATAAAAAAATTATTTATACCCCACCCTCCCCAGCCAAGGCTGGGCTCCGGGCGGCTAACAACCAATAATAAAAACAAGTTGAATGAATACAACTTAAAAACAAGATTAAAATACAACATTAAAATATTAAAATGCAGGCTCATCACAGGAGGAGAAAGGAAAAAAGAAAGAGGGGGAGGGAATCAAACTGACTCCAAGCCAAAGGCCAGGCGGAACAACTCTGTCTTACAGCCCTTTGGAAAGAAATCAGATCCTGCAGGGCCCTGGTCTCATGAGACAGAGCGTTCCCCCAGGCCAGAGCCAGTGTTGAAAAGGCCCTGGCTCTGGTTGAGGCTAATCTGACTTCCTTAGGGCCCGGGACCTCTAGGGTGTTGCTATTTATGGACCTTTAAGGTATTAAGTTTATATGCCACCCTTATCTGAGGATCACAGAGTGGTTTACAGTATAAGAACACAAAAATATATAAAATAATAAACAGTACCTCCCCTCTCCCCATTTAAAAGGCCATAATTAGCCAAAGGCGGGGGAGAAGAAGTATGTTTTTGCCTAGCGCCTAAATATGAGGATGGGCTTCCTAACTGCTCCCTTCTGTTTTTCTTGACATTCAGCATGTTGTGTACAGCCAGCTGCCTATAGGCAAGGTTGGATGTGCTTAATATGTGAGGAGCTTCCTCATGCTGGTAGAACATATAATATCGGATCCAGAATTGGACAGCCTGAGACTTGTTGATTTCCTGGCTTTTCAGAGGGATCGCTTGACTTTTGTATTTGTGGAGAGCGTCTCTTGTTCAGAGGAGGGTCAGAGGCGTTACTCCCTTGGCCTGGCTCCCTTTCCCAGGCTGTTAATCTGATGCCAACTGATCCCCCCTCTCCTCAAAATACTGTTGTGAGAGCTTGAACTGTAAATTATATAAACTAAACCTAGTCTTCAGGATCTGCTACAGAACCCAAGTTGTTTGCCAGATAAAAATTGTTGACTGTGGCACCCTTAAAACGTTCGTGTCTGAGGGTCTAGCTTATATCTAAAGCTGGATGCAATGAGTGTGAGCCACTTTGTATTTCTATAGGAAGAATGCACATTAGCACGATTGCAGGAAAGTGGTTGGGCTTTATCCTGATATGCTCTTGATCACGTTATTTGGTGTGTGCTGGCGCAGGGAGCCAGCATTCCTACCGTGGACAAAGTATCTTTATCTTGTGAACCGCACTGAGACCTTCAGATGAAGGGCAGTAGATAAGTGTAATAAATAATAGTAATAATAATAATAATAATAATCATCATCATCAATAAATATGAACGTTCTTTGACTCAGAGCTCCAAGAGCCTTGATTCTGTTTGTACCTTCTGTTCCTGACTTTGTCTGCGGTATGTGGAGATATTTGGAACCATGTATCTCAGCTTCTGTATGGTCAGTCCACATATCCTGTATTTGCGCCGGATGCAAAACTTGGATTTGGATTGCTGATTCCTTCTCCTTGTTTTGGGTAGACCTACTTGCTTTTGAAGCTGTTAACTGACCATGAGTCCCTTGGTGGCAGTTCTGCTTGTCTGCAGAGCAGAGTTGGGAGGAACAGGAACAGTGAGAGATGGAAGAGGTGGAGAACCTCAAATATAAGGGCTGGGAGCTTGAGGACAATGTAGATAGTACAGTGGTAACTCGGGTTACGTACGCTTCAGGTTACAGACTCCGCTAACCCAGAAATAGTACCTCGGGTTAAGAACTTTGCTTCAGAATGAGAACAGAAATCGTGCTCTGGCGGCACAGCAGCAGCAAGAGGCCCCATTAGCTAAAGTGGTGCTTCAGGTTAAGAACAGTTTCAGTTAAGAACAGACCTCCGGAACGAATTAAGTACTTAACCCGAGGTACCACTGTAATGCAGAAGTGATGGTGACATGGTAACAGCAGGAGAAGAGGAAAAATGACTTTGGCTAAGGTGTTTTGGAATGACCATAGAAAGGGAATATATCTGAAAGGAAAACCACCAGAGCCCAGACCATAATTTTTAACAGTAGAGCATATGAATATAAAATAACCATAGGCATAAGAGAGCTCACAGGCAATTTGCCACTTCAGAGAACTGATGGATACTTGCAAAAATGAATTTGATATCTGTGGCCACTTTCTGAATCACTGGGATGAATAATCAGTGGAATTGCAGTGTCCCTTTCTTGCGGATACTCTTGATCTGCTGCAACTCTTGGCTTTTCTCTCCCCCCCCCCTTCAGCTCCAGAATCAAAAGTCTGGAAGAAATCTGCCTTCAGGTAACAGATCTCCTTCCCAATTTAAAGAAGCTTCGAGGCTTGCTTCCTGAACATGGCTGCCTGCTGCTGTCCCCAGGAAACTTCTGGCAGAATGACCAGGAACTCTTCAGTGCTGACCCGGATGTTATCAGAACGATCCACCAGCATGAACCAAAGACATTACAGACGTCGGCTACCCCCAAAGGTATGAGATCTTGCATGAGAAGAGATTAGTAGGGGAATTACTTGTGGAACATCCAATGGGCCCGACTCGTGTCTCCCCTGACAACCAGCTTAGCAATGCTACATGTGGTGGTCCTGTGAAAAGGTGAAGGGTTTTGGGGAAATGATAGTATAATAAATTGAAAAGGATGTTTAAACTGACAATCCCTAAAAAAGCCAAAGCCTTTTCACTAGGAATAATGTGACAACTGGCAGTTGGAACTTAATATGCACAGAAGTGGAATGAAGGATCACTGACGTGAGGGATCCGGGCTGAGAGCTGATAGATTGATGGATACTCTTTGGGGATCGAAACCGGGAAAGAGGGGGCGAGAGTTTTGGAACCCAAAGGGTGTATAATTATATGTTGTTTTTTGTTATTTTGTTTTGTAAATAATATAAAAATTGGGAAATTTGTGGAAGGGAAATTGGGTCGACCTTAGAAAAGTATGTAAAGGATGTGTATTTTGATTTAATTGAGGTTTATAAGTTAAATTTGGTTAATTAAGAAGAATTAAGTAAAATATTAATAAGGTAAAAGTTGGAGATAAGAACTTGCTGAGTGAACTATTGGAGTTGGGATGCAGGAAGGGGAGGTGTGGGGAAGTCAGGGAAAGTGGTTAAGAAATTAGGGATTTGAAATTACATGTGTTTGTTTTTGTGTTTGTCTGTGTTGTGTATTGTCTGTGTTTGTGTAAATTGTGAAAACCCAATAAAAAAATTTATAAAAAAAAGGAATGAAGGATCACCAACCAGCTTCTAAAACTGATGGACTATGCTGAAATGGCGAAATTGTTAAATTAAGAGGACATAATGATGAAACGTTTAAGGAGGAACGGAGATCATGGATGGGTTACAAGTCAAACTATCACCCATACATGAAGTCGCAGGCAGGATTCGAAGTATAAACAGTGGATTATTGAAAGAGCCAGTGATTTGGTGTTTAGGCAGCAAAAACATATGTAATACAGTGAAACCTCTACTCACGTACGGAATCCGGTCCAAAGGTCCGTTCATGAGTCAATCCGGGTCACTGGTAGAAGTGCCGTTCTGTGCGTGCGCATTTGGCGGCAGCGCCGTTCTGCGCATGTGCAGATGGCAGAAGCTGCTTCTGTGTGTGCGTGAATCACAGCAAACCCGGTATTTACTTCCAGGTTGGCCGCGGCCACGAGTCAAATTGTTCACGAGTAGGGGTGGTGGTAAGTCAAGGTTCTAATGTATAGGACAATGAATAAAAAGGAGTTAAAAAAACCCCAGAAGATTCACGGCATGTAATGCCCTGAAAGAAAATATTATGAAAATGATTTACAGGTGGTACATGACCCCAGTCAAGCTTGCAAAGATATATCATTTGCCAGACAATAAGTGTTGGAAATGTAAAGAGACTGAAGGAACATTCTTTCACCTTTGGTGGGCATGCCCAAGGGTTAAGGCCTTCTGGGAAATGATCTATAATGAACTAAAAAAGGTATTTAAATATACCTTCCTCAAAAAACCAGAGGCCTTCCTTTTGGGCATTGTCGGCCAGAGGGTGCTAAAGAAGGATAGAACTTTCCTTATGTATGCGACAACAGCTGCAAGAATACTTATTGCAAAATATTGGAAGACAGAAGATTTGCCCACCCAGGAAGAATGGCAGATGCAACTGATAGACTACATGGAACTGGCAGAAATGACTGGCAGAATCCGAGACCTGGGAGAAGAGACAGTGGAAGAGGACTGGAAAAAATTTAAGGACTATTTGCAAAAGTATTGTAAATTGTATGAATGCTAGAATGATGCAGGATATAAAGATAATATGGCCTTAGTGACTTAGCAGAGAGGAGTATGAAAATAATCTAACTACAAGAACGATGGTGAATTTTGAATAACATTATGTCAAGATTAAATACTTAAATATTTGACAACAAAGGGTAAAATTGGAGACATAATAGCTGAAGCGTACAATTTAAAACAAGCTTGGAGAGAAGGTGAAGTATTGCTGAACAAGTTTTTCTAAATGGGAACACAGAAAAGGGAGATGTGAGGGAGTCAGAAAAGAGGGTTATGGAAATCTGATTAACGAAACTGAACTATATTTTATGTCTTTTTTATGACTTTCTGTTCGATGCTTTTTCTTTTTTCTTTGTGTGTGTTTTTATTTTGGTGATGGTGTTTTTTATTGTTTTTGGGTTGTCGATGTGTATGGTGTTATACTGTTTAAAATCTTCAATAAATATTTTATAAAAAAAAAAAACCCAGAAGAGATGGGGTGGGAAGTCAAGAAGAAAATATGTTTTTACAAAACTGCTTTGAAATATCTTTGGAGAATTAATGGGGGGGAAAACTACGTGGAAAACAACAACAATGCCATAGTGAAATGGAATTGGTTTGCCCTCAGCTTTCTTACATAATGGTATCTAGCTTGTCCTTGATCAGGTGTTGGGAGGCTGGCCTGAATATTGGAGAACAGCTGTTCTGCCATGTCAGAGCCAGGAAGAGAGTTTTGACATCAACTAAAAGGAGAGCATTTTTGGATCTGACCAAAAGCTGATCCACAGTAGCCAACCAGATGCCCATGGAAAGCTGATCAGCAGGACGTGAGGGCAGCCACCCTCCCCTGTTGCTGTTATTCCCCAACAGCTGGTATTCAAAGACATGATACCTCTGACCCTGGAGGTAGCATGATACCAATCTTTTAAGTTGTCTGTCATAAGGAACATGCTACAGTTCCTAGCTTGTTTTAATTGCCCTTTTTTGTACTTAAAAAGATACAAATCATTTAAGTTGTCTGTCATAAGGAACATGCTACAGTTCCCAGCTTGTTTTAATTGCCCTTTTTTGTACTTAAAAAGATACAAATCTTTTAAGTTGTCTGTCATAAGGAACATGCTACAGTTCCTAGCTTGTTTTAATTGCCCTTTTTTGTACTTAAAAAGATACAAATCTTTTAAGTTGTCTGTCGTAAGGAACATGCTACAGTTCCTAGCTTGTTTTAATTGCCCTTTTTTGTACTTAAAAAGATACAAATCTTTTAAGTTGTCTGTCGTAAGGAACATGCTACAGTTCCTAGCTTGTTTTAATTGCCCCTTTTTGTACTTAAAAAGATACAAATCTTTTAAGTTGTCTGTCATAAGGAACATGCTACAGTTCCTAGCTTGATTTAATTGCCCTTTTTGATGCCTTTCCCAGCTCTGTTGTATTGTTTCTTTTTGGGGATGTGGCAACCGGAGCAGTGTGTGATAGTCTTCATTAAGCTTGGGGAGCCTCATTTGCTTCCCGGTTGTGCGACTTTGAAACCTCATGCATCCCTCTTCTTTCCTCAGACCTGCTGTTCGGCGTCCCAGGGAAGTACAGCGGGGTGAACCTATATAACCGGAAGCGAGTGGTGACCTACACCATTACCCTGGGTCTTCAGCGCTATGATTCCAGGTATTTCGAGATTTCCTCCAGAAGATGATGAAACAGTCGCCTACAGCTTTGGAAAATGCTTCTCCCTTATTCCATGTGTTTTTCATACTCCAGGACTGTATTTCGTTTTCTCAAGGCTGCCTTTAGCATGTTTTCCTAATGGGGATTGTTAAATCCATGTCGTTTTCTCCCCTGAATGATCGCATGTCAAAATATCATGTTAACATCTCTTTTGTACGCTCCATACACTGGCAAAGCCTTTATGCAAAACCTTCCTTTGCCTATGCAAATACTGAGGCACAATTGAGAACCAGTGGATTAGAATACAGTGGTGTCTCGAAAGACGAAAAGAATCCGTCTTGCGAAGCAAGCCCATTGAAGGATTAGCGGATTAGCGCTATTAGCTGCTTTTAGAGGCTTTTAGCGGCTTATCTGCTGATTGGATCAGCTGATAAGCGGCTTAGCGCTTTTAGTGGCTTTTAGTGGCTTATCTGCTGATCGGATCAGCTGATAAGCGGCTTAGCGGCTTAGAAAAAGGGGGGGAAGGGAAAAAACCCAGCAGGAACTCGCAAGACATTGTTGTCTTGCGAAGCAAGCCCATAGGAGATTCGTTTTGCGAAGCACCTCCAAAACGGAAAACTCTTTCGTCTAGCGAGTTTTCTGTCTTGCGAGGCATTCGTCTTGCGGGGCACCACTGTAGTAGCCGTGGTTGTGAAACACCGAGCCTCTTACGGCTGCTGCACAGGTTACAAAAATCGGGCAGCTTTGCTATGTGCCCTGTAACTTATGTGAAAGTTGGTTTTTCTCTTTTAAGACAAGGAGCACTGCATGCATGTGCTTTGTAGGAGCTGTGAGTTGCCCTTGTGCTTTCCACGGCAGGTTCCTTGCCAGCCTCCGCTCCCGCCTCAAGGCGCTGCACCCCAGCCCCAACTGCACCCTGCGGGAAGAGCACATCACCCACGTCCACTTCAAGGAAGAGATCGGCATTGCTGAACTCATTCCCCTTGTGACCACCTACATCATCCTGTTTGCCTACATCTACTTCTCTACCCGTAAGTGCGAAGGGCAGGTTAGGGTATTGCGAGGAGGGGGGCTCAAGGGACCATGTCTGCTGCCCCCCACCCCTGGTTTTAATACAGCAATAGAGAGGCACAGAGCCTTTAGAGTTGTGTCTCTGAGCAGACTGACTTTGCTGGGGGGAAAGGGTAATAAATGCAGCACCTTTTATTTAATAGCCAGAGCAGTACAGTGGCACCCCGGGTTATATACACTTCAGGTTACATACTGTCATGGGCTCAGGAGCAGAGGCACAGGGGAGAGAGGAGATGGAGAGCGAATGGGAAGAATCTGAGGGCAGCAGAGGGGAGAATGACAGTGACCCGAGAGATTCCATGAGCCTCTCCAGCGAATCAGAAGATTCCCAGAAGGGGGCGCCGGTGGTCAGGGCAAGGGGGGTCCCAGGGGGGACGCACCAGAAGCAAGGGGCCAGCGGGGACTCCCAAAGCAGCAGCTGGAGATCAGGACCAGCTTCCCCACCAGGGCGTAGCGGGGGGGAGGAGTCCCATGTGTCAGGGCCAGTGTCTCCTCCAGCAGGGAGAGGAGATGAGTCAGGGCTGACCACGCCTCTATCGGAGAGCGGGGGAACGGAGGGGAGGTCAGATCCAGCTAGCCTCCCCGAAGGGGAGAGCAGTGACAGGAGCAGTGTAACGGTCAGGAGGAAGGTGACCGGCTGGGCTCGCGCGCGCCAAGTTCAAATGTACAGGCGCGCGGGACAGCAGAAAACCCGGATTGGGAACCAGGTCCTAAAGCCCGCCGGAAGCAGGGGGAAGACTCAGGGGACTCAGCGTCAGAAGAGTCTAGGAAGGGGGAGACCCCAGCGGACAGGCGGACCCAGAGGAGGAAAGAGCAAAGGAAGAGGTGGAGCAAGGCTAGAGTCTTAAACTGGTGTCAGGGGGGAGGAGACTCAGACGGAGCTTCGGCGGTCTAGGGTTTCAGACGTAGAGCTGCACGCTACGGCTGTGGAAGTGAAACTGAACTTCAATAAAGACTTTTGTATATAACAACGACCTGGCGTTGGTCCTTTGTGAGCTGGGACCTAGGGCAGCTCTGACACATATGCTTCAGGTTACAGACTTCACTAACCCAGAAATAGTACCTCGGGTTAAGAACTTTGCTTCAGGGTGAGAACAGGAATCGCACGGCGGCAGCGGGAGGCTCCATTAGCTCAAGTGGTGCTTCAGGTTAAGAACCGTTTCAGGTTAAGAACGGACCTCCGGAACAAATTAAGTACGTAACCAGAGGTACCACTGTACTTGGTATTGTGTGTGAGAGACAGAGACGCTTTCTGGAACCTTAAGAAAAAGAAACACTGTTTTGGGATAGATGGCATTTCTTCTTGTCCCATCCTTCAAGGTGCTCCTTTTGCATGCCCTGGTGCGAACCCCATTTTGGAGCGATGGATTGTGTTGTGCGTTGAGAGAGACATGCAGACCCGCTTGTGCATTTGCACATCAATCTGTGGGTGGCACCTTTTCTGCCTTTCCCATGGTCTGGTTAGCGAATGCGTGTGTCCTGCCTCCACGGCTTTGTTCCTGTGTCTTACTTTCATCCGATGGTTCTGGAGGCTTTGCTTTCTCTCCCTCAGGGAAGATTGACATGGTGAAATCAAAATGGGGCTTGGCTCTGGCTGCGGTTGTGACGGTCCTGAGTTCTCTGCTCATGTCGGTTGGATTGTGCACACTCTTCGGCCTGACACCTACGCTCAATGGAGGGTAAGCATCTAAATTAATCTAACTGGCAGAAGCTGGTTAAGATGGTTGCAAAAGAGCTGCTGCTCTCCTTTAGTTCCTCCCTATAGCTGCCGTATTAATGACCTCCTTTCCAAGCAATGTCTCGTGCCTGCCTGAGCAAACTGTATTTTATCCTTGTGCTGAGATGAGCTCCGTTAGGTGGATACCTAAAAATGCACAATATGAGTACAACAAATTCATTTGCAAACACCTTCATCTACACCAAACATGAATCAGAACTGGGATTTTACCTGTGTCTTTCTGGCAGGTGAATTGGCTCAGAGGTGGACACATTATTAGAACAAACACACCCCAATGCCTACCAGATTAAGATTAAGAGACAGGTCATAAATTGATAGAAACATCTGTTCTAACCTGACATTTTTTGCCAGAAAATGTCCCAATAGAAACCAGTAGCTCCACTGGCTCTCGCCAAAACAACAGTAATCTTTGGAAGCCACAGAATAACCTCTTGTAACAAGGTAGCTCTCCGGTATAAATCCAGATGTTTTAAACCTTGTGTGCTTGACAAAAATTGCATCCTGTATAAATAATTTCCTACAGGCCAGAGCTAGCTTTTATGCAGACACAGGACAACCAGATCTTGTAGATCACGGAACTTTAATATCAAATACAATATATTACCCAGGATATAATTCCTTCAGCAATTACACCTGCAAACTGTTGAATGTGGATTCTGTACCAAGAAGCCCATTTAATAACTTCTTCAGTCTCCCATGTTTTAGCATTTGAAATGTTCTAGCCCCCATGGAGCAGTTTTGTAGAGCAATTTTCTAGCTCCCGTGGCTGGGGTGATTAGCTTAATCATGCATCACAACGTTAGAAAGCAGCAGAAATCATTGCATCAGGTTTAACAGATTCTGCCCCGTGGATTTGCTATTTATCACACAAAGCTAAGAGTTGACGGGAGGAGGAGGACCCCCACCCACACGCCCAAGAATTAGGGACCAGTATTTCTCTTGGGGGGCCTTGAGATGCACTCCGTCTTTCCTTTCCCCCTGCCTGCCCTTTGTCAGAGTCTTGCATCACCTTCCCACGCAATCACAGAAGAGCATTACCACATCTCTCCCCGTGACCTTCCCCTTGTCTCTGATAGGAGAGCCAGGCTTTCCTCAACTGGACGGTCACTTTGGATCCATGCCCAGTTGATCTGAGAGCCCAGCTGCCTTGTTTGCTCTTCTCGTTGAATGTGGGGGAATGGTAAATGCCGGCATCTGAAGTATGCTTTGTCAGATGTGTTCATAGTAAATAGTATTGCCTGCCTTCCTAAAGATATTTATTTTCCAGTAGCTCCTATTTTCCAATAGCCCCCCTAACTGAAGGACCAGGTGCGCATCCTGGGAGTCATTTTGGACTCGCAGCTGTCCATGGAGGTGCAGGTCAATTCTGTGTCCAGGGCAGCTGTTTACCAGCTCCAACTGGTACGCAGGATGAGACCCTATCTGCCTGCGGACTGCCTCGCCAGAATGGGGCATGCTCTAGTTATCTTCCGCTTGGACTACTGCAATGCGCTCTATGTGGGGCTACCTTTGCAGGTGACCCAGAAACTACAACTAATCCAGAATGCTGCAGCTAGACTGGTGACTGGGGGCGGCCGCCAAGACCACATAACACCGGTCTTGAAAAACCTACATTGGCTCCCAGTACGTTTCCCCACACAATTCAAAGTGTTGGTGCTGACCATTAAGGCCCTAAATGGCCTTGGTCCAGTAGACCTGAAGGAGCGTCTCCACCCCCCAACATTCTGCCTGGACACTGAGGTCCAGCGCCGAGGACCTTCTGGTGGTTATGTCACTGTGAGAAGCCAAGTTACAGGGAACCAGGCAGAGGGCCTTATCTGTAGTGGCACCCACCCTCCCATCAGATGTCAAAGAAATAAACAACTACCAGACTTTTAGAAGACATCTTAAGGCAGCCCTGTTGACGGAAGCTTTTAATGTTTGATGGACTACATGCACCCAGCCAGATGGGTGGCATATAATAATAATAATAATAATAATAATAATAATAATAATAATAATAATAATAATAATAATAATTTTATTATTATTATTATTATTATTACTACTACTACTACACAATCTTTTAAAGGATTGTTTGACCTCATTCTATACTGCCTACCTCCCCCACCCCACCCCCAGAGCTCAAGGTGGTTCCCCCACTTCTCATTTGATCCCCACAACAACCCTGTGAGGTTGGTTAGGCTGGGAGATAGTGATTTGCCCAAGGCCTCCCAGTGAGCTTCAGCCATTCTCTTCTGAGAACGAGACTTGCTCCGGTTACTTAGGCCAGGCAATTCCACTTTCTATATGTTTACCCTCCGTTTTTCCTCCAGGGAGATTTTCCCTTACCTGGTGGTAGTGATTGGCCTAGAGAATGTGCTGGTCCTCACGAAATCTGTCGTTTCCACGCCCGTCGACCTGGAAGTGAAGTTGAGGATTGCGCAAGGTACGTGGAACGAAGACGGCAAGTTCTGCCAGACCATTGGCCCATCTCTGGTCTGGTTGGTTTTTTTTGGGGGGGGGGGGAGACACTTGATATCCCACCTTTCACTCCCCTAAAAGGAGTCTCAAAGCGGCTAACAATCACCTTTCCCTACCTCCCCTGCAACAAACACAGTGTGAGGTGAGTGAGGCCGAGAGACTTCAGAGAAGTGTGCTAGCCCAAGGTCACCCAGCAGCTGCATGTGGAGGAGCGGAGACGCGAACCCGGTTCCCCAGATTACGAGACTACCGCTCTTAACCACTATGCCACACTGGGTCCCAATCTGTTCTGATGATCTGTGGCTTGACAAGGTCTTTCCCACACCTGGCACCTGAGATCAGTGCTTGCAAAGTAGTCCCTCTGTTGCTGAGCTGTGATTTTCCCTCTGTGGCAATCCATGCTCCAGCAGTCACTCTGGGTCTTAAAAGGCACGGGGGAGTATATTGGCATGGGTCAGAGCACCCTGGGGGACAGGCCCCATGACAGACAGAAGCCTGTTGCTCAATTGACACCAGATTAAACACCGAGATTACTGCATGACACTCGTTAGGAAATACAGGAGGAACCTAGCAATCCTGCTTTGCAATCCAGTCTCAATACGCATAGCTAAGGAGCACAGAAGACCCAATTACAAAGCAAGCAGTTTGATATCTTTGTCGCGCGCGCGTGTGTGTGTAGAGGTTGATTTAAGCTTATTTTAATAACGTATGTCCTAAAAAGAGCCCGCTGGATCAGGCCAAGTTGCACAAGAGTAAACTCCCCTCCTGTAGTTTCCAGCAACTACACACTATCAGTGGAGGTAGTAAATTGCTGCTTCACTTTCAGTGAAGGTAACAATTTGCACAAAACCGAGTAAGGAACTGTTCCTCCTCTCACTGAATTTTAGTAGTGTAGTTGACCCAGGAGACCAAATGTCTCAAAAGTAGCAAAGCCAGTTGCGTTCTCCAGCCACTTCTCCAGCTTCCCCTTACGTGTCAAGTATGCTGGCTGGTTCCTGACAACAGAGGCACGAAACTGAAATGTGAAGTTACCTGTCCCTCCAGAAGAGCACTTTGAACTTTGGGAGTTCAGCAACCCGTTGATTTTTGCTTGTTGTCTTTGACTTTTGTTCTGTTAATAATTTTTGCCATTTTAAAGAAGGGGGTGGGGAGTCTCTGTCCTGCGGACCAATACGAGTGGGTGGTCCCACGCAGCTACCAAAGTTGGACCAAATGACCGGGGGGAGATAAAGACCTGGCCCTCCAGGCCAACAAGGCTCCCCTGTCATAAACCAATGCCGCTGCCCTCTTAAAATGTTTTTGTGTTGAGCAGTCACTGCAGGTCAAGCAGGCCCCCAGCCGCCAATCACCCACCTTAACCTTACGTCTGCATGTGTCCCCTTTCCCTAGGTTTGAGCAATGAGAGTTGGTCAATTATGAAGAACATGGCTACAGAGCTGGGGATCATTCTGATTGGCTACTTCACCTTCGTCCCAGCTATCCAGGTACTTGGTGGGTTCTTGTGGGGCAGAAGCCCTTGGCTTCTTGGGGTGGGGGGTTGGTTTAGCCTGGCAATTACCCACCACCTGCAGAGCATCCTTGGAAATAATAATAATAATAATATTTTTTATTTATACCCTGCCCATCTGGCTGGGTTTCCCCAGCCACTCTGGGCAGCTTCCAACAGAATATTAAAATACAATAACCTATTAAACATTAAAAGCTTCCCTAAACAGGGCTGCCTGACATCTGGTGGGAGGGCGTTCCACAGGGCGGGTGCCACTACCGAGAAGGGCTTGTGGTCCTGCCCTTCTTCTCAGACCTCCTGTGTTGCCATCCCATGTTAGTCCACAGCGTCTTGTGCCATCTGCCAACCCTCTTCCTGCAGTTCACAGTTGCCAAAATTTTCAGTCAGTTCAATCTACCAGCTCATCATATGTCACCGTGTTTTCATCTGGCAACAGTCAGTTGTGTTTCTGTAGCCCTGAGACACTTCCCTAGTGGGGGTCCCCCTTGAAGACCACCTTGATGCTACAAGGCTAGATGGGGCTTGGCTGTTGGGGGCGCCTCAGCCATCCATGTTGCCATCTTGCTACCTTCTAGATCAGTGGTTCTCAACCTGTTGTGGGACTACAACTCCCATCATCCCTGAGCTCTGGCCTTGCTAGCTAGGGGTGATGGGAGTTGTAGTTCAACAACATCTGGGGACCCACAGGTTGAGAAAGGCTGTTCTAGATGCAGTTCAGATGGGGGGGGGGGAGTGCGGCATTTCATTCATTCATTCATTCATTCATTCATTCATATGCCACTTTCCCTCCCAAAAAATCATGCTCAAAGCAGCTTACAACAAAGAAAACGGGAACGCGTTTCAAAACCAAACAGTGCAAAAGCAATTTCATAACAACAGACCAAAGTGACACAATAGCAAATGTAGTAACATGCCATAAACAAAACAAAACAAAAACCACGTTTCCGTACTATAAATATAACAAGATTACATAAACAACAGCCAGCATCCCATAAGAAAACGTAACAAGGGAGTTCTCCTTGGTCCCAGAAACACCCCTCCCATAACGTTGCTCACAGTCTCCTGCAGCAGCTTCTTGCAGGGCTTCCAAGGTCAAGGGGTGGGATAGCTTGAAACACCCCTCCCATAATGTAACTCACATTTTACCTTGAAAGCCGCTCAGTGTGTTGAGACTTGCATATGTCTTAGAGAATGCTTTCCGTCACTACCATTGTAAGGCCCGCAACCTGTTGAAGGCAGCTTCATAATAGTCCACTCCCTGAACTGGGTCTGTTCCTGGCGGGACTTCCTCTTGGAAGCCTGCCGTGGCCTGAAAGCCTTGCTTGTCTCTGTTCCCTTCTCCACAGTTCATAGATTAAATATGGTTAAGATCCTTTTGATGGGATAGAAAGCGTATTTTGAGCTGATAGGCAGAACCTTTATGCCTCCTGTGCTGTAGCAGCAGAATGGCGGCAGGTTCTGGTGGCTGAAATCCAAACCTTCCAGCCCTGATTTCTGCATCTTTGCAATAATGGTGCCTAGAACAGGTCTGCTTGTCTGCCCCTTATCTGTGGCCCTGAACGTGAAGGACACATAAGAGATAATGCTCAGCATGCTTGTCACAGAGTCCAAGGAATCCTGGCAGTAGGGAGCCAAGCTGACACAGGCTTCACGCACTTTTGACCCTCGCCCTGTTCACTTGAGGTCTGGTGCTGCACTCTGGCTAAGGACATGTACTTCATTACCCCCTGGGTTTAGCCTACTCAGCCTTGGTGCTCCTCTTGCTCTCCGGAGGTAGAATTGGTCCCTCAAATAGGTGACCCGTTGTGTCGAGAGATGTGGGAACGCACATGTTCACACATACCCTTACCTCCTCCCTGCTCCCTGCTCCCTGCACTGGGCAGTACAGATCCTGAAACAGATCCTAAATATACCTTCCCAAAAAACCCGGAAGCATTTTTGCTGGGGTTGATGGGGGAAGAAATTGTGAAAGTGGACCAGAGACTATTTTTGTATGCCACAGTTGCGGCAAGAACTTTATTAGCCCCAAAGTGGAAATTACAGGAAATGCCAACGATTGCGGAGTGGCAGACGAAAATGATGGACTATGTAGAACTGGCAAAACTGACTTGTAGAATCAGGAACCAGGAGGAGTCAAAATTCCAGAGAGACTGGAGTAAATTTATCGATTACGTTAATAATCATTGCGAAAGTTTGAAGACACTACTAGCAGGACTGAAATGATTCCTACGACGTGGACTTTATAGTTATAAATGCAAGATACAGATTTGTAATAGAAAGCTTGTTGAAGGGGGTTTGGGGAAGGAAGTCTTGCTCTCGGCAGAGTGTGGAAAGATTGGATTGGTGATGTAAAGTGAAATTATTGTTTGATGAGAAAATGAATAAAAATTATATTTATAAAGAAGATCCTGGAACTGCTGCTCCTGTTGCTGAGTGAGAACTGCTGAGGCATGTCTGGCATAACCAACTCCCAGCTGCACACTGTTTCTTGCTGCACAAAGATCTGTATTTGCTTCCTGCTCTGGGGTGACTCTCCCTGCTGGGAGCTTAGTACAGCAGCTAACAAACACCCTCCTCTCTCGTGCCTTGCAGGAATTCTGCCTTTTTGCTGTGGTTGGCTTGGTGTCCGACTTCTTCCTCCAGATGCTCTTCTTCACCACCGTCCTGTCCATTGACATCCGCCGCATGGAGGTAAAAGAAGGCAGTAATAATAATTATTATTTATCACTTGTACCCTGCCCATCTGACAGGGTTGCCCCAGCCGCTCTGGGTGGCTTCCAACAAAATATTAAAAACACACACACAGTACACCAGACATTAAAAGCCTTCTGATACTGGGCTGCCTTCAGATGTCTAACGGAAGGTCGTCTAACATAATTGTTTATTACTTGCAGTGGTTCCCAGAGGGGGCCGTGGGATTCTCTAGAGGGGAGGCAGGGGGTGCTGGAAGTATAAATGACTATCCGACCATCACTGAATCAGGTTTATCAATACCGTCAAATGAATTGAACTAGGTAATTATAATTGGATTTTGGATAAATGTGCAAATAATTGCCACTGTTTTGAATTTTGTTGTGTTGTTATCTTCCTTGTTTGCTTGTGCAAAATGTTCTGAAATGCTTTTTACAGGGAAGGGGAGGGGGCACAGGGGATGAGTTTATGGAATCAAAAGGGGGTGGGCTAACCTTGTGTGCTTGGCTGGGTGTCTTATGAGCTGAGAGAAGCAGGGATTACAAGATCAGGCACTTCTGAATACAGAGGTTCAAGTCAGCTGTACGTGGATGACTTAAACTGGCACTTGTCATTGGAGGCAATTCGCTGAACATAGATTCGGGGCACAGATTTGGGATTCTGTGTGCCACAGTGTGAGACGCCGATGGCCAGCTTCTCTGGCAACCCTGTGTTTCAGGCCACGTACCTACAGGGCCGCCTCCCCTGGTATGCCCCGCAGAGGACCTTAAGGTCCACAAATAACAACACTTTGGAGGTCCCGAGCCTCAAGGAGGTTAGATTGGTTTCAACTAGGGCCAGGGCCTTTTCAACACTGGCCCCGACATGGTAGAACACTCTGTCACAAGAGACTAGGGCCCTGCGGGACTTGACATCTTTCTGCAGGGCCTGCAAGACAGAGCTGTTCTGCCTGGCCTTTGGTTTGGACTCGGTCTGACCCTTATGTTTCCCTCCCCTTCTGGTCTTGATTTATCAGCTACTTTAAAATGAGGCTGCATTTTAAATTGCATTTAAACCTGTATTTTAAATTGGTCCCTCCTCCCTTTTCCCCCTATTATGTTTTTACTGTGATTTTATTGGTGTTAGCCGCTCTGAGCCCGGCTCTGGCCGGGGAGGGTGGGGTATAAATAATATTTATTATTATTATCATTATGGTTAAGTTTGCTGTTGTCTTTCTGTTTCTGACCCCATCACTTTCCCTCTCTTGGCAGCTTGCAGATCTGAACAGGCGCCTCCCGGCCGAAGCTTGCATGCCCTCCTCCACCAAGCCGGCGAGCCGCTCCCAGCGGTATGAGCGGCAGCCCGCCATGCGGCCTGCCACCCCACACACCATCACCCTGCAGCCCTCCTCCTTCAGGAACCTGCGCCTGCCCAAGCGCCTGCGGGTGATCTACTTCTTCGCCAGGACCCGGCTGGCACAGAGACTCATTATGGTAGGCCCTCCGCCGGAGCAGCTGTGCGGCCGGTGCTGCAGGATGTGGGATGCTTCCAGTGGGAGGAACAGGCAGGGCTGTTGTCAGCTGGGGAGTGGAGCAGAAAAGCCCTGCTGGGCTGAGGGCAGGGCTGGGAGGCGGAGCGCAAAGAGGCAGCAAGAGCCAAGGCTGTAGCTGGCTAACATGGCTGGCTCCTTCTATCCATCATCTGCCTGGGTTGGTGTCCGTGGGTGCTGGAACAATGGCATGAGCCAGAGGGTGGAGAGATGACAGGAGCCCCCCCCCCCGTCTCTGAAACCATGGTGACCTCACTGCTGCTTCTTTTAACCTCCTTCCGTCGGGCCTGTAAGACAGACCTATTCCACCTGGCCTTTAATTTGAATTCAGCCTGATCTTTTATTTCCCTTCCCTTCTCTTCCCTCCCCCTCCCCTTTTATGAAGATCACCCGCTCTGAGACCCCACAGCTAATTCTCCCCTGGTCTCCTCGCTGGCCCAAGTAGGACTAATTTAGCCCTGGGGATTTTCTAATTGATTTTTGAATTTTATTGTTATTCATGTTTTTATACTGTATTTTATGCTGCTTTTATAATTAAGTGTTTTAAAGTGTTTTAAATTCGTTGTTAGCCGCCCTGAGCCCAGTTTTTGAACCAGGAAGGGCGGGGTATAAATAAAATATTATTATTATTATTATTATTATTATTATTATTATTTTGCGGGCTAAAATTTACAGAGATTGTAAATCTCTTTATGACTTAAAAGTGGCATATGAATGTTATATATTAGCAGTACTTGAGGTAGCCTAGCCAGCTGAGAGGATGGATGTTGGTGCACTCGCCCAGGCCATGCCTAAGGACTGGGATTTTGGAGGGGCAGATAATCAACATCAGTAGTATTTTTATACCACTTAATATGCAAGGTCCCTAAGCGATTTATGTAAAACACAGTAAGCTTTTTTAAAACAAAGTATATTAATGTTTAAAACCAAAAATACAAAGAACGACATCAGAAAATACAGAGAAGCCATCAACAAAACATGCAGTTAAATATCAATAATCAGCATGTGATAAATAATCAGTGTGATAAATCTTGTGGGATATATGAGTCCTTAAGCAGTGTTTAGAGTTGGCCGCTGTTTCTGGCTCATGAACAGCACACAGAAGGGTGTTTGACCATTGGTCATGTCGACTGGGTCCAAAAGTAGCTGGAGTGTCTTGGGTTCCCCATCTGTATGGAGAACTACACCTCTTTGGTTTCCCTGACGCTGCTTCTGGCTCTTCCATCAACAGACGGGTGCAGGGAAGTGAAAGAAATTGGGGAGTGGCCTCAATCCAGAAGAGGGCTGTGGATTTCTGAGGTCCACAAAGGCTCCTTTGCTTAGAACACATGGAGTTTTGGTTCTGGGAGACTTGTGTGTCAGGGAAAGCAGGGTTCTGTGAGAGCCAGTGTGGTGTAGTGCTTAAGAGCGGTAGTCTTGTAATCTGGTGAACCGGGTTCGCTTTCCCGCTCCTCCACCTGCAGCTGCTGGGTGACCTTGGGCCAGTCACACTTCTCCGAAGTCTCTCAGCCCCACTCAGCTCACAGAGTGTTTGTTGTGGGGGAGGAAGGAAAAGGAGAATGTTAGCTGCTTTGAGACTCCTTCGGGTAGTGATAAAGCAGGATATCAAATCCAAACTCTTCTTCTTCTGCAGACGGGGACCATGGTGTGGATTGGCATCTTGTTTTACACCGACCCAGCCGGCCTCCGCCCTTACCTGGCCTCTCAAGTTACGGAGCAGAGCCCGCTGGGTGAGGCAGGGCTGCCCGCCATGCCAGTTCCTGGGGAGGTCCTTCCCACCGGCGACGCCAAGCTGTCCCTCTCTGTCTTCGCTTCGGACCCCGTCCAGCAGCTGTCCGAGAACCAGACGCTGGATTCGCTGAGCAGGCAAGAATCGAGCCACCGTGCCAAGGCTGAAGAGCAGGAGAGCCGGGGGAGCAGCGGGCAGCCGGATCTGGGCCCCAAGGCGGAAGTGACATGGGGAGTGGAAGATGAGGAGATCTGGAGGAAGCTCTCCTTCCGGCACTGGCCTTCTCTGTTCAGCTACTACAACATCACGCTGGCCAAACGGTGAGTGGCCAGAAGACAGCCCTGATGTTTCTGCCAGGGCAGAAAGCTCACAAAGTCTCTCTGCTGCATCTGTGGACTACGTTGGTTAAGCACAGGGAGGGAATGTCAGTGGCCAGAGTCTTCCCTGTATGTCAGGAGGCTTGTGTACTTGGATATTGGCCTCCAAAGTTGGTGTGGAGTCTTCTGGCCCCTTGAGCTCTGGGTGTACGGCTGGTTTCTTCCTGTTAAAACTGTGGCATTCCCAAAGCAAAGGAAGGATTGGACTCTGATTAATAGATTAATAGATTGACCAGCAAGACTCTGGGAGAGGTGCCAATAATAATTCCTGTCCACCCCTCGGCCCAGGTCGTTTTATTCACAAAATAACTTTTTACACAGTGTTCGTAAGAACGAATCAGATTTCCTCTGAGCATTTCAAAAAACCCACATGGGGACAAAGTTAGATCAGAAGAAATTCTTTTAACTAGATCCTAAAAGCATTGCTTCCTATTTTATTTACTTTTAGGAAATCCCGGAAGTCATAAACAGCAGTAAATAGTATTTACCATCTCCCTGTGAACTCTCTTCCTCGCCCTTAGATCTATCTAAAGATCAAAGTAACCTACTATCTTTATGTGCTGAGGATGCCTGATGAAGCAACTGGCCTGTGTTTCAGAATGCTTATACGTGCCTGTCAGGGGTTCAGGAGCAGAGACGCAGAGAAGGGAGGAGACAGAGAGCGAGGGGGAGGAATACGAAGGAAGGATGAGTGGGGATGACGACCCGAGATCACCGAGCCTGTCTAGCGAGTCCGAGGATTCCCAGAAGGGAGCGCCAGCAGCCAGAGCAAGGGGGGAGAGCAGGGGGACACCCCAGGAAGAAGGGTCCAGAGAGGGATCAGAAAGCAGCAGTTGGAGATCGGGACCCACGTTCCCAGCCGGGAGCAGCGGGGAGAAAGGGGACCAGATATCGGGCTCCGGAGACTTTCAGAAGGAGGGAGGGCATGAGTCAGGAGTAGTCACGCCCACCTCGGGGAGCGAGGAAACGATCAAGAGGAAAGTGGAGAGTTGGGCGCGCGCGCCAAGTTCAAATGTAACGGAAGCTGGCGCAGCCAGCAGCCCAGAGAGTGAACCGAGTCCCAAAGCCCGCCGCAAGGAGGCGGAAGGGTCAGGGGGGTCCGCGCCAGAAGAGAGTAGGAAAGGAGAGACCCAGGGGGGCAGGAGGACCCAGAGACGGAAGGAAAGGCGCAGGAGGTGGAGCAAGGCTAGGGTATTAAGCTGGTGCGCTAGAGGCGGAGACTCAGACGGGTCTTCGTCGTTCTGACCTAGAAGAAGTAGGGCTGCACGTTGCAGTTTGGAAATGGAACCTGTAATCCAATAAAGACTCTTTGAAACTGAACGCTGGCTGACTTGGTCCTATGTGAGCTGGGACTGGGCGGCAGCCCTGACAGTAAGACCCGTCTCTCAAGCTTCTGACACCTGATACCTCGCAGCGGAGACAGAAGCAGCTGGAGGAGGGGATCGGTGTGTGGGAGCAAGCTCACGACGGTTGGCAAAGATGACGGAAGCAGAGAAAGTTTCAGCGCTGCAACAGGCAGTTACCCAATTGAATGCGGAGGTACTGGCATCCAAGAAAAGGGAGGAGGATGTGGCAGCCGCCTACCGAGATCTCCACGCCAGGTTTGAAGCATGGGTTAAGCATGGGCAGCCAGGACCCAGACCGGAGGGGGTTGGGTTGGCACGGAGAGCAGGAGGGCTGGTGGCTCACTTCAATGGGAATTTACAACAGTACCCCAACTTTCGAGCAGATGTGATGTGCGCACTGCAACTGCTGGCAAAAGACTTTAGAGATGAGCAAGAGAAAGTGGGGTTTATACTGTCCCATTTGCATGGGGATGCGAAGGCGTGGCTGCGCAATTTGTGGAGGGATAAAGATCCGGCGCTTCAGAGTGCAGATGCCTTTATCAAAGCGATGGATGCATGTTTTTTGTCTACCATTGATGTGGATCTTGCCCGACGGGAGATTCATGGACTGAAACAAGGGAGGGCGAGCGTCCGACAGTACCACGCCCGCTTTTTTGCGCTGGTCAGTGCATTGGAATGGGACCGGGACTCGCCCCCAGTCAGGGACCTGTTCTGGGAGGGTCTCAGCTCTGCTGTGAAGGATGAAATTGCGAGGGGGGAGAGGCCCCGAAGCACGCAGGAGGTGGTCCAAAGGGCGCTGACTGTGGGGGTGAGGCTGGAAGAACGTCCATGGTGCAGAGATGAAGGACGTGGAGGGCGCGAAGCAGCGAGAAGTTTCTCTTTCGTTCCAAGGGAAGCAGCGCGTGCGCAATCCACACCTCCGCCAGGAGGGGGAGTGGAACCTATGGAAGTGGGAGGCGCCAGGGCTCAGTCAGCTAGCAGAGCCTCTGCACCGACAGCAGTCAAGACTAAACCTCCTAGAGGGACCAGGAAGTGTTACATATGCGAGAGCCCTCAACACTTGGCGAAAGAGTGTCCCCAGAGGAGCTCCAAGCACACTGCAGCCTCCGCAACGGTGAAAGTGGCCACACAATGCAGCGAAGCCCAGCAGGGAAACGACGATGTCTGGCTGGAGACAGAGGCACTGGGGCCCAGCCAGACGCATCAGTGAAGCAGTCCCCAGCGATATTGCAACCCACGGACCCCCTCCCACCCAAACCAGTAGTGCAACTCACAGCGTCTCTCCAGCTACCCAATGGAGTCACCATCGAAGTGCCGCTTTCTGTGGATTCTGGAAGCAACGCAGACTTTATAGCACAGGATTTTGTGGAGCAGCACGCTATAAAGCTGCTGCCTGCCACTCTGCCCCTGCAAGTCGTCACAGTGGATGGCAGAGAGTTGCTAGGGGGGCAGGTGGTGAAGCAGACGCCACCAATGGTGATGCAACTTGGTAACCACAGGGAAGTCATCAGTTTTAATGTCACCCGACTGTCGGACACGCCCATTGTGTTGGGCATGAGTTGGCTGGACAGGCACAGTCCAACGCTGGCTTGGTACCAGAGACAGCTGATCTTCGGCTCCTCTTACTGCGCAGAACACTGCATCCTGCCCAGGCAGGAGGGGGAGGAGGAGGACTCACAACTGCAGTTGGGAACGTTGCAAGCAGTTCCCCACAAATACGCGGACTTTCTGGAGGTCTTCTGCGAGAAAGAGGCAGACAAGCTACCACCGCACAGGCAATATGACTGCAAGATTGACCTCCTGCCAGGGGCGACGCTGCCGAAGGGGAAGCTATATTCCATGTCTGAGGACGAACTACAGGAACTCAAACAGTTCATCGATCACAATTTGCAGCGCGGTTTCATCCGGGAGTCCAGCGCAGTAGGGGGCAGTCCTGTTTTCTTCGTGAAGAAAAAGGACACGCCCCAAAAAAGATTGGTCGTGGATTACCGCCTCTTAAACAGAATGACCAAGCCCTCCGATTTCCCTATGCCCAGGATTGACGACCTGCTGGCGACGGTGCGCAAGGGACGCGTGTTCACCAAGTTGGACCTGCGAGGAGCGTACAATCTCATCCGTATGAGGGAGGGCGATGAGTGGAAGACAGCCATGTTCACGCCTCTGGGCACCTACGAATATAGAGTTATGCCTTTTGGATTGCAAAATGGCTCCCACGTTTTTCAAGCTTTTATGCATCACGTGTTGGCGGGACTCCTCTACAAGAAGTGCGTCTGCTTTCTGGATGACATCCTGATATTCTCTGACTCGCAGCAAGCACACGACCAGGACGTTCGGGAGGTGCTGAAGAGGCTGCAGCAGCATAGACTGTACGCCAAACTGGAGAAGTGCCAGTTCGACACGACGGAGGTGGATTTCTTGGGTTACAAGCTGTCGGACAAGGGGCTAGCCATGGACAGCGCCAAGGTTCGTGCGGTGTTGGATTGGAAGAGCCCGCGCAACCGGAAAGAGGTCCAGAGGTTTGTCGGATTCGCCAATTTCTATCGCAAGTTCATCAAGGGGTTCGCGATGCAGACGGCAGCTATTACGGACACGCTAAGCTCCAAGAAAAAGAAATTCATCTGGACGGAGCAGGCGGAGCGGTCCTTTCAGACACTCAAGCGTCTCTTCGCGTCGGAAGAGCAACTGCTGCATATCGACCCCAGCAGACCGCTGAGGGTGGAGACAGACGCGTCCGATAGAGCAGTGGGAGCGGTACTGCTGCAGAAGGACCCGCAGGGGGTCTGGAGGCCGGGGGCGTTCTACTCCAGAAAGCTCAGCAAGTCGGAGCAGAACTACACCATCTGGGATAGGGAGCTGCTTGCCATTCATGCAGCTTTCAAGGCGTGGAGGCACTTCCTGATCGGCGCCAAGCACACGGTGCAGGTCTGCACGGACCACAAGAATCTGGAGCACTGGCGCACGGCTCGGTTCCTGAACCAAAGGCAGATCCGTTGGGCGGAGTTCTTTGCTGACTTCAATTTCCGAATTGAGTACGTCCCGGGCGACACCAACATCATGGCGGATGCCCTGTCCCGAAAACCGCAGTACCTCGAAGAGGCGACGCCAGCGGCGGCCATGCACATCTTCGCGCCAACAGCGTGGGCGTGCGCTTCAGCCACAGTAGACCTGGATGCGGTGCGAAGGGCGTTGACGGACGACTCATTCGCGCAGGCGAAGATGGCAGAGGTGCACAAGGGCACGGCGAAGGGCGACGAGTTCCAGATACGAGACGGCTTGCTCTTACGTAAAGGGGCCGTCTACGTGCCGGGAGACGAACTTCGCGCCCGGGTACTGCAGCAGCTGCACGACGCACCCACGGCCGGGCACTTTGGCACAGAAAAGACGGTGGAATTGGTCGCAAGAGACTTTTGGTGGCCCAGACTGAGGGGGGAAGTCGCGGACTACGTCGCGAGGTGCGACACCTGCCAGAGGGCCAAGCCGGTGCACAAACCACCGGCGGGACTGCTGGAACCGCTGCAAACGCCGTTTGAACCATGGGAGAGGGTGGCCCTGGACTTTGTCACGGATCTACCCAGCTCGAGAGGCAAGACAGCTGTACTAGTGGTGGTGGACTTGTTCACCAAGATGGCACATTTCATACCGTGTGCGAAGGTGGCCACGGCAGAACAAACAGCCAAATTGTTCATAGATCACGTGTTCAAAGTGCACGGGCTGCCACGGTCTATACTGTCCGACCGCGGACGCCAGTTCATCTCGAATTTCTGGCAAAAGCTGATGGGCTTCCTGAACGTCAAGATCAACCTGACATCGGCAAGGCACCCGCAGACCAACGGGCAAGCGGAGAGGGTCAATGCCATCATGCAGCAGTACCTGAGATGCTATGCCAATCAACAGCCGGCGACGTGGGTGGATTACCTGCCGCTCGCCGAATTCGCCTACAACAACACGAAACACGTATCCACAGGGGTGACGCCGTTCTTCGCCAACAATGGGAGGAATCCCAGAACCTTCCCGGGACTGGACAGAGTGGGGGAAGGGGAACCACAGACGGCGGACGCTTTCGCATCTGAGTTGCAAGAGGTCCACGATCAACTCAGACGGCAGCTGGAGCTGGCGAAGCACGCATACAAGGTCCAAGCTGACAAGCACAGGCGAGTTGGCGAGGAGATCCGAGTGGGAGACTGGGTCTGGTTGGCAGCCCACGCGGTGCCGACCCGATCGTTAGCCAAGAGGAAGCTAGGGCACAAGCAACTCGGTCCATACCGAGTCGAAGCGCAGATCAACCCGGTGGCTTTCCGGCTGGTGCTACCAGAGGGTTCCAGGATGCATCCGGTGTTCCACAGGTCGGTGCTCACTCCCTACAGGGCACCGCACAGGTTCCAGGAACCAGGAACGGCACCGAGTCAGTCTCCGGAGCGGACGGAGGTGGGAAGATTGCCACAGCAGGACCCCATCAACGAAGTCACGGAGATTTTGGACTCCAGATGGGGGGAAGACGGAGTAGAATATCTACTAGCAAGGGAGGGCACCCGGGCCAGTACTAATAGCTGGGTGCCGGACTACGCCTTGGAGGAACCCCTGCTCAAGGATGAGTTTCATGCCCTTTTCCCACACAGACCTATGCCAGCGGGCTTCTTCGACGACTGGTTGTTCACGCCCACGCTTTCCTCCAGCACGTTCCATGGCTTCGACTCGGAAGGGGAACCCGCACCGCGCACACGTTCCCCAGAGGGGTCACCGGAGGGTTCGGCGTCCGACAACTCGTATTGGTGGGACGATCGGCCAGAGGAGCAGTGGCGCCGGAAGTGGCAGGAGACACCAGGTCCAGCGACAGACGCAGAGACGGACATGGACGTTTGCGGGGAGGACCTTGGTTTCGAGCACGGCGGCACCGAGATGGAGGCGGAGGAGACCACCGTTGACGAACGCGGGGAGGAAGACTCGGAGGTCTTCAGTTGGCGGCCAGCAACGGGGAGCGAACTGTATCCGACATTCACTCCCGTGATGACGGAGCACCCACCAACCACCCTTGAAAGCGGGGAGGGGGGAAGGGGGGGCTTCGAGGGGGGGATGGATGTCAGGGGTTCAGGAGCAGAGACGCAGAGAAGGGAGGAGACAGAGAGCGAGGGGGAGGAATACGAAGGAAGGATGAGTGGGGATGACGACCCGAGATCACCGAGCCTGTCTAGCGAGTCCGAGGATTCCCAGAAGGGAGCGCCAGCAGCCAGAGCAAGGGGGGAGAGCAGGGGGACACCCCAGGAAGAAGGGTCCAGAGAGGGATCAGAAAGCAGCAGTTGGAGATCGGGACCCACGTTCCCAGCCGGGAGCAGCGGGGAGAAAGGGGACCAGATATCGGGCTCCGGAGACTTTCAGAAGGAGGGAGGGCATGAGTCAGGAGTAGTCACGCCCACCTCGGGGAGCGAGGAAACGATCAAGAGGAAAGTGGAGAGTTGGGCGCGCGCGCCAAGTTCAAATGTAACGGAAGCTGGCGCAGCCAGCAGCCCAGAGAGTGAACCGAGTCCCAAAGCCCGCCGCAAGGAGGCGGAAGGGTCAGGGGGGTCCGCGCCAGAAGAGAGTAGGAAAGGAGAGACCCAGGGGGGCAGGAGGACCCAGAGACGGAAGGAAAGGCGCAGGAGGTGGAGCAAGGCTAGGGTATTAAGCTGGTGCGCTAGAGGCGGAGACTCAGACGGGTCTTCGTCGTTCTGACCTAGAAGAAGTAGGGCTGCACGTTGCAGTTTGGAAATGGAACCTGTAATCCAATAAAGACTCTTTGAAACTGAACGCTGGCTGACTTGGTCCTATGTGACCTGGGACTGGGCGGCAGCCCTGACAGTGCCTGTCAGGCAGAGAAATAGGACAGAGATGCAGAGGCATGGATTGATCAGAAATCATATCAAAATGGCTCAAATCCAGTCAACGCAATGCTTTGATCACAGACACAAATGGCTTGCTCCATATTTTTTATAATTTCCTCATAGCAATCCCACCTGATCACTACAAAAACTGTGGAACTCATCCCAACAGGAGGCAGTGATGGCCACCAGCTTGGCTTTGAAAGAGGATCGGACAAATTTATGGAGGAAGAGAGGGCTGTTGACGGCTACTAGCCGTGATGGAGCCTACGGTCTGCCTCCGCAGTTAGAGGCAGCAATGAGTCCGAATGCCAAGGCTCTTGTGCTCAAATCCTGTTTGTGGGTGTTCCACAGCCATCTGGTTGGCTGCTGTGAGAACAAGATGCAGAACTAAATTGGCCATTGTCCGGATCCAGCAGGATCCTCTTATGTTCTTTGCTCTTGTATCCTCTGATAACACGGGGTGCTCTTCTTTCCCCTCCAGCCATGCACTTTGGAATTACTTCATTTGTTTTGTTTACTTGCGCACTGCTTCCTCGTCCGTGTTCTCAAAGTAGCAGTAGTATTTTATGAAAAAAACAGAGCTCAGCAACAAGGGGTGGGGGTAAAAGCATTGACACCTGGGAGAGAATTAGCAAAGATTCAGAAAGAACAGCAGCTGCAGCGGAACCTCAGTTTTTGAACATTTCGGAAGCCAAACGCCAAAAACCCGGAAGTGAATGCTTCTGTTTTCAAACGCGACTCAGAAGTCAAATGGTTTCTGAAGCATGTTTCTCATTTTTTCCCCATTTACTTTGCCAACAGGCGTTTGATCCTTGGTTTTGAAACGTTTTGGAAGTCAAAACAGTTTTCCGGAATGGATTACGTTCGAAAACTGAGGTTTTGATAATCTACAAAAAAAATGTAGCTAAAAGCTGCCTTCTAGCTTATTCACACAGTACTGGACATTGCATCGAGCTAAGAAACGCAGGCAGCGAAAAAGCCATGAACTGAGTGAATGGCGTCCCCTGAGAAGGCCTTTCTGCCTCTTGCCCCTGCTTTTTCTACGTTGGCCGGTCAGTCCTGCCATTATCGCTTCTCTTACTGCTCTTTCAGGTACATCAGCATCCTTCCAGTGATCCCAGTCACTCTGTACCTGAACCCGCAGGAGGCCTTGGAGGCACGCCATCCTCACGAGGCAAATCGATACTACCCATTCTTCTCCCCGAGCAGCGAGAAGTCGGAGCAGGTGGTGGAAGGTGTTCCCAAAGTGCAAGGGCACCAAGACGTCACGCTGTACAAGTAAGAGAGCTGATCATGGGGGGGGGGGGGGGAGATGCTGCCAAAGTGAGGGGTGGGGAGGGAAGAGGGATTGCTGAGGGGGGCCAATAAGACACCCGCTGGTTTGTAAGCCTTTGCTGGGCATGGCATGCCACTCTCCTGCTTTAGAGTGGCTGGTTTCTCAGTATCTTGCAGAACACAAACTATCCTTTTTCCCTGAAAGTAAGACATCCTCCGAAAATAAGACCTACTTCCAGTTTTGCCTCTCGCTGTAATATAAGGCATCCCCCCGAAAACAAGGCCTCCCCCGATAATAAGGCCTCCCCCGAACATAAGGCCTCCCCAGAATATAAGGCCCCCGAAGCTACCGTACGGAGTCTGACTTCTCTGTACCGTAGCGGCAGGCGCTGCAGCGCAGCTCACTGATTGGCTGCAGCACAGCCAGAGCTGTTCAGGCAGTACGAGGTCTCTTTAAATCAGAGAGCCCGCGCCACTGCCAGGACAAGCCGCCTGCTGCTCTCTCTGCCCGGACAGAGTCTGGCTGACTCACAATTACACCAGTGTGGTGTAGTGGTTAAGAGCGGTAGTCTCGTAATCTGGGGAACCGGGTTCGCGTCTCCGCTCCTCCACATGCAGCTGCTGGGTGACCTTGGGCTAGTCACATTTCTTTGAAGTCTCTCAGCCCCACTCACCTCACAGAGTGTTTGTTGTGGGGGAGGAAGGGAAAGGAGAATGTTAGCCGCTTTGAGACTCCTTAAAGGGAGTGAAAGGCGGGATATCAAATCCAAACTCTTCTTCTTCTTCTTCTAAATGTGTACCGTATTCTTCTTCATGGAAAAATAAGACACCCCCTGAAAATAAGACCTAGCACATCTTTGGAAGCAAAACTTAATATAAGACGCTGTCTTATTTTCAGGGAAACAGGGTAGTGAGTCGGGTGAAAGGTCTGCTTTTATCCCACACAATTTATCCGAGATGTGTGCGCACCTTAAAATTACTATAAGAGAGCATAGCCCTGTGTTCTCTCTCAGCTGCACTGGCTCAAGTGCTAGATGACCCTGCTGTAGCCATTGGCATCTGTTTGCATCTGTTGTATTCTTTTCCTTTATTTATAGAAATATTTTATGCCATGTCATAAAAAGATATATCAAAGCAGTTTGCAGCAATAAAACCATGCAATAAAGAAGTTAAAAGCAGACATCAACTACCCCTTGTGGAAGGGTGCATTTTAATTGCCTGCAAAGGCCTGGCAGAATAGAAAAGCTTTAAGCAAACTATTGTTAGTTGGCACAGAAGGCTCCTGCCGAATCTCTAGTGGCAGGGAGTTCCACAGGACTGGTCCAGTGACACTGTAGACTTGGTTCCTTGTTGTCCAGTGAGCCTCACCCACTCGGGGAACAACCAGCCATGCTCCTGCAGATGGTCTCAGTGTACTTGAAATGATGGGATTGGAGCCAAAGGTATTTGTGACTGACTGACTGACCTCTCCATTTTCCACAAACCACCTCAGGGTCGCTGCTTTGGGACTGGCGTCTGGGATCCTCTTGGTCCTCCTGCTCTTCTGCCTGTACAAAATCCTGTGTCCCAAAAACTATGGGCAGAACGGGCTCTCCCACAGCCGGCGTAGAAGAGGAGACCTCCCCTGCGATGACTATGGCTACTCTCCGCCGGAGACAGAGATCATCCCTCTGGTCCTCAGGGGCCACCTGATGGTAAGAAGCAAGACCTTGATGTAGCAAATGCGTCTCACCCTCAGCTTCTCCATCCTGACAATAGCAGAGGCGAAACCACGTAGAGGAAGCACATGCAAACATAATGCTGTTGCAGAATTTTTAAAGGCTGTGTTTTTTGACAGCTCGATGCTGGGTGGGGTCACAGAAGGGGATGCTGTGGGTGCAAGAAACGCTAACAAGGGGGGGGTAAGGAACTGTGGGGCACAAAGCACCCTTTCCCAGTTGCCTGGCCACTGGGAATCTTTCCCAAAAGACCTAGTCTTCGCCAGTCAGTGCCCATAAGCTTTCAGAGAGAGAGAGACAGAGCTGTTGCCTTCCTTCCCTGCATGTTCACTTCTTGGAGATCCCTGGTTTGCCACTATTGAAAGGATAGGAAAGAGGATTGATAGATGAAGAGATACCATGGGGGGGGGGGATTTTTCTATATGCAAGTACAGCTGCTAGAATAGTGATTGCTGTTAGGTGGAAGTCACAAACGATACCCGCAAAGGAGGAATGGATTTGTAAACTAAATGAATATTTAATTTTGGCAAAATTAACCGCTGTAATAAGAAATCAGTCAAATCAAAAATTAAAAAAAGGAGTGGAAATATTTTGATGAATATATGGCAAAATATTGCCCCCAAAAAGATACGCTGACATGCCTAGATTAAAATGTGAAGTACTGGATGGAAGAAAAATTAGTAAGGAAAGATAATAAGAACATATAAATGATTTGAGAAGACTGTAGAACGCAAAGATTATTGTAAATTGCGTAATGTGGAGGAAATGGAGTGTCGGCAGAGGGAAGTGGGAGGAAGGAGAAAAGAATAATGTGATGGATTGAGGAAATATAAATGTAAATGTATGGGGGGATGGGGAGGAAATGGTGTTGGCTTTGGTACATCTGTATTGTAATATAATATGTGAAAACCAATTAAAAAGAAAAGAAAAGGGGGGGAAGGATAGGAAAGAGGGTGCCAAACTGGATGGATTCGCTCTGGTCTGATCCAGCAGCCAGACTTTTAAGGAGGCAAGCCGTGAGGCATAAACTGAAGTCCCCTTGTCCTCAGGGCACGATCCTTTCTGCATTGCATCAGTTGTTCAGCATTTGACCTGTTTTATTTTTTATTTATTTATTGCAGGACATTGAGTGCCTGGCTAGTGACGGGATGCTGCTTGTGAGCTGCTGCTTGGTGGGCCAGATCCGCGTGTGGGACGCTCAGACGGGCGACTGCCTCACTGTCATTCCGAAGCAAGGGTAGGTTTGGCTTCCTGCTGCCGACAGGCCGTTCAGGCTGATGGGCTACTAGCTTCAATGGCTCCCCATGGAAATGTGTGCAAGTCCTTGCTTGGTTGTCGATTGCTGGCTATAGATGACGCCCCAGTTTAAAAGGCAGTAGATTGTTTAGGTAAAGGTAAAGGGACCCCTGACCATTATGTCCAGTTGTGGCCGACTCTGGGGTTGCGGCGCTCATCTTGCTTTACTGGCCGAGGGAGCCAGTGTAGAGCTTCCGGGTCATGTGGCCAGCATGACTAAGCCGCTTCTGGCGAACCAGAGCAGCGCACGGAAACGCCGTTTACCTTCCCGCCCGAGCAGTACCTATTTATCTACTTGCACTTAGATGTGCTTTCTGCTAGGTTGGCAGGAGCAGGGACAGAGCAACGGGAGCTCACCCCGTCGCGGGGATTCGAACTGCCGACCTTCTGACTGGCAAACCATAGGCTCTATGGTTTAACCCACAGCGCCACCCGCATCCCTAGATTGTTTACTTAGCCATTTTTTTGCCATGTCCCTATTGGAGTTGCCGGTCCAGCCTGCTCCAGCCCTTATTGCGGACCCGGGTTCAAATCCACGTGCAGTCTAAATCTCTGGGTTTCCCTGCTCTCAGTCTCAGTTTCACAAAGGGTAGGTATCAAGAATCTACTGATGAGTGTGTTGTCTACCAGAACATGTCCAGAAATGCTTATGCACAAAGGCTGCCTGACATCCCTTGAGAAAACGTTGCCAGTGGTCTCTGAAGGAAAATTCTACTTCTGGCTGAAGTTGCTTAGTGGTACAAGGTGTGTTGCATCAGCTTCAATGGGTGGTCGCGCTACACCCCAAATGCCTGTTGTCTGTTCTCTGGTAGTCTCTAGGTTAGACTTCTGCAATGTGTTATATGTGGGGCTGCCTTTGAAGATAGTTTGGAAGCTGCAGCAGCCAGGTGGCAAGATGCTCTGACCACAAAACAACAATCCTGGGCTGATTCCACTGAGCGCCAGTTGATTTCTGGGCCCAATTCAAAGTCCTGGCTATGACCTAGAAAGTCTCTATACAGTCATACCTCGGGTTGAATGTGCTTCAGGTTGAGCGCTTTCAGGTTGCGCTCCACGGCAACCCGGAAGTAACGGAGCGTGTTACTTCTGGGTTTCACCACTCACGCATGCACAGATGCTCAAAACGTCACGTGCATGCGCGGAAGCGGCAAAACACAACCCGCGCACGCACAGACGTGCCATCACGTCTTACGTTCCATTCAGGATGCGAACAGGGATCAGGAATGGATCCCATTCGCATCCCGAGGTACCACTGTAATCTCTGTTTTTTTGCACACCCGGTCACAAACTTGCAGAAGAAATGAGCTGCTGGAGTGGCTTAGGTTGGGGGTCTTCTTAATTCCAAGGTGGCCATATCCCTCTCTGTGCTCTGCTTGACCCCTCACCCCATGTCCTCCTCTTCTTGGCTGCCTTCCAGGCTGCGTCGAGAGAACAGCGGCATCTTTGATTACCAAGACTGCTGGGACCCCAACCGCCTTGATAGCAAGAGTGGGCTAGATGACGGCTCTGATGGCAGCTGCCGCCGTCCCTTCAAGAGGGCCCGGAGCCCCCCGCAGCCCCTCCTGTTCAGCGACCAGCCCGACCTCACCTCCCTCATTGACACCAACTTCTCTGAGCAAGCCAAGGCCGCAACTGCCCCAGAGCCCCGCCACCGGGCCACCTGCGGCCAGCAGGAGTCCGGCTACGACTTCAGCAGCCTGGTGGAGAAGGTCTGCGAGGAACAGAACCCCTCCAACTGCGTGAACTTCTTGGGCTTCTCTGCCCCCTACGGACAGGTGGCCTTCAGCCCCCAGGCTGGCAGTGGGTCCAGATCCCCAGGGTGCGGGGGCGAGGAAGGGGACTGCGTAGCCCGCAGGAGCAGCCTTGGGGATGAGCCCAGTGCTGGGCTGGAGAAGACGCCTCCCCTTCCCTCTTTGGGCGGTGACTTTGAAAGCTCCATCTGGAGCCTGGAGCTGCAAGGGAACCTCATTGTGGCCGGCCGGAGCAACGGGAGGCTGGAGGTAAGGAAGGAGGCTGGGTCTTGTTGGCCTTGGGCTTTTTGAGGCCTGGGGGAAGCAGAGCCTTCCATAGCTGTGCTTGTTCGGCTGCAGAGTCTCCCCACCCCCCAAGCCCGGAAAGGAAGAACTCCTTTAGGTTTTGATCGCAGAGGACATCAAGGGAGGCATCAGCTCTCTGCCCTGAGGCTGTTGCACACAAAGCGATGTGCGCACACGCACACACACACACCAAGCCCATGACAGCTTAGCCCTGCTTGGGAGCTTTTGGCCCCTGGGCCCGATCAGGCCCACCAGGGATCCTTATTTGGCCCTCCCGCCTCTCCGCTACTGTTGGCTGTGGGATTGTAAACCCACGGGGCCAAATGGAACAGAATCAGAACTGTAAGCTAAGTGCACTCCAGCACCTTCCTTTCCAGTTGCAAGTGTAGTTCAGTGCTTTTAGAATTTGTACCTTAAAGCCCACTGATTAAAGAAGGAATGGAGAGCGCAGTCTAAAGGCTCCCATTTCGTATTGCTTCCATGCTATCTAGCAGTGTTAGAAACTCCGCTATATAAGCTAGGCACCAAGTGGTTCCTTAAACCAAGGTCACAGTCGCCAAAATGGAATGCGTAGTTGCCATTTTGGGGCAAGACAGCTCTAAAGCCTTATTTATCAGTCATGAGCTACGTTAAGAATGAGAGAACTTAAAGGCATCTTCGCTTGGTCACAAGTGGCCAATATTCATGTACAAATGTGCCTAATTTCGAACACTGCTTTCAAGCAGTGGCTGCAATCCCTTGGCATCAGGTGATTGAGAAGTGGATGTTCCTGGGGTCCACGGCGGGGAGGGGGCCGTTGTAGCTCTGGCCTGCCAACCAGACCCAGTTCCCATCTCTGTCTCAGAAGGTGCCACGGCCCCCTTGAGCAAGGGCAAGGGGAAATGGGAAGCCAATGAGCCAGAGGCCAACTCATGTAACACGCATCCTCACCTGGCATGGAACTGTCACTCTGTTTTCCTTACATCCCCAAATACCCCTAGTTCTGCAGAATGCCTTCTGGTAGTATACTCATATCTTGGGTTACAGATGCTTCAGGTTGTTTTTTTCCAGGTTGCGGACCGCAGAAACCCAGAAGTACCGGAACGGGTTACTTCTGGGTTTCATCGGTTGCGCATGCGCAGAAGCGCTAAATTGCACTTTGTGCATGCGCAGAAACGCCAAATCACAACCTGCGCAGATGTGGGTTGCGAATGCTGCGGGTTGCAAACGTGCATCCCGCACGGATCACATTTGCAACCCAAGCATCCACTGTATATGCCAAGAGGTTCCCCCAAGAGCCTGCATGCTGTCTCCAGACTCTGATGTGGGCAGGGGATGAGAAGCAACTGAAACATAACCAAGTTTCTCTCCCCCCCCCCCATTTCTTTATATGGTTGCTGTCCGGACTGGTGGGAGTTGTATCCCAAAACATCTCTCTCTCTCTCGGCCTCTTGTCTTGCAGGTGTGGGACGCCATTGAAGGCACTCTGCATTGCAGTAACGAAGATGGCCAGTCAGGCATCACTGCCCTTGTCTTCCTGAGCAGCAGGTAAGCAGCCCGACTCCTCCAGGCCCAGAGCATCTCTCAGTAGCTGATGGTTAGTCCTGTCTGGCTGATGGACCAGCTAGATTTAGGAGTCTGCCTTGACCCCCTGCTGCTGCTCCACCATGCCTGCCTTTCCCAAGTGATCGCAACCTCTCACCTCTCCTGACTGCAGGAATATTGCTCAGGTCTCAGGAGGGTGAGGCTTTCGGTCTGCCTTCACCCGGGAGGAGCTCCTCCTTGCGGTCAGCCCTCAAGCAGAGAGTCTCCAGGCCTCCCTTGGCTTTCCACAAGGCACGTGATGATCCTTGGGTCTCCTGTGTAGACTCTCCCCTCTCCCCACCCTTTGCCAGCCAGTCCATGCAGCTTTGATTGCCTTTCTTGTGTGACTTCCAGGGCAGCTCCTCAGTCCCAGAGCTGTGCACTCATTTCCTTATCCCCCCCCCCAATAACCTCTTCACAAGGCCCACAGGGGCAAGAGAGAGCCAGTGTGGTGTAGTGGTTAAGAGCAGTGGACTTGTAATCTGGTGAACTGGGTTCGCTTCCCCGCTCCTCCACATGCAGCTGCTGGGTGACCTTGGGCTAGTCACACTTCTCTGAAGTTTCTCAGCCTCACTCACCTCACAGAGTGTTTGTTGTGGGGGGAGGAAGGGAAAGGAGATTGTTAGCTGCTTTGAGACTCCTTAGGTAAAGGGACCCCTGACAGTTAAGTCCAGTCGCGGACGACTCTGGGGTTGCGGTGCTCATCTCGCTTTACAGGCCAAGGGAGCTGGCGTTTGTCTGCAGACAGTTTTTTCCGGGTCATGTGGCCAGCATGACTAAGCCGCTTCTGGTGAAACCAGAGCAGTGCACGGAAACGCCGTTTACCTTCCCGCCAGAGCGGTACCTATTTATCTACTTGCACTTTGATGTGCTTTCGAACTGCTAGGTTGGCAGCAGCAGGGACCGAGCAACGGGAGCTCACCCCATTGTCGAGACTCCTTAGGGGAGTGATAAAACGGGATATCAAATCCAAACTCCTTCTCCTCCTCCTCTTCTTTTCCTCTCCTGTCCCAGGCCACAGGGACAAATGTTGGCTGGGCTTGTGTGAAGAGGGAGTGCTCATGTTTCTTTTTCCTTCTGTACCCCTTGGATAGGATTGTTGCTGCTAGGCTGAATGGCTCCCTGGATTTCTATTCCTTGAGGACGCACACCTCTTTGGATCACTCCCAGCAGCTCAGAGGTGAGTGTTGCTCTCCCCACATCTCCCAGGTGGAAGCAGAAGTTTCTTGGCCTGCTGTGGTCACTGCTCCTCCAGGTTCAGGCTGCTCTCTGCTCTGCTTTCCTCTGGATCTGCCCAGGATCCAGTAGTAGAAGAGCTGGCAGATAATTCCTCCCCCAGCAGCAGGACCTGGCTAGCTTCCTGCACCTATGGCTTCCATGTGCTTGATATAATAATAATAATAATAATAATAATAATAATAATAATAATAATAATAATAATAATAATAATAATAATTTACTATTTATACCCCGCCCATCTGGCTGAGCCTCCCCAGCCACTCTGGGCGGCCTCCAAAAGAGTATTAAAATACTGTGATACATCAAACATTAAAAGCTTCCCTAAACAGGGCTGCCTTCAGATGTCTTCTAAAAGTCTGGTAGTTGTTGTTCTCTTTGACATCTGGTGGGAGGGCGTTCCACAGGGCAGGTGCCACTACCAAGAAGGCCCTCTGTCTGGTTCCCTGTAACTTGGCTTCTCGCAGGGAGGGAACCACCAGAAGGCCCTCAGCGCTGGACCTCAGTGTCCAGGCAGAACGATGGGGGTGGAGACGCTCCTTCAGGTCTACTGGACCGAGGCCGTTTAGGGCTTTAAAGGTCAGCACCAACACTTTGAATTGTGCTCGGAAACGTACTGGGAGCCAATGTAGGTCTTTCAAGACTGGTGTTATATGGTCTCGGCGGCCGCTCCCAGTCACCAGTCTAGCTGCCGCATTCTGGATTAGTTGTAGTTTCCGGGTCACCTTCAAAGGTAGCCCCACATAGAGCGCATGGCAGTAATCCAAGCGGGAGATAACCGGAGCATGCACCACTCTGGCGAGGCAGTCCGTGGGCAGGCAGGGTCTCATCCTGCGTACCAGATGCAGCTAATAAAGAGCAGCCCTGGACAGTAGCCCATCTAGCAGAGCATCCCAGTCTCACAGTGGCCACCAGGTACCTGGGGGAAACCTGCAAGCAGGATCTGAGCACGAAAGCCCTCTCCCCTCCAAAAGCATTGCCCCACCGCCCTGTGGAGACACAGCAGAGACATCCTTGATAGCCTCCTCCTCTTCCATGAATTTGTCAAATCCTCTTTCGAAGTCGTCTGGGTTGGCAGCCATCCCTGCTGCCTTTGGGAGCGAGGTCCATAGCTTATCTGTGTGCCGCGTGAGGAGGGACTTTCTTTCCCCCGTCTCCTGAGTAGGAAGAGGCCTGACCAAACCCATCTTTCCCCCAGGAACACCCAGCAGGAGCAGCCTCCCATCCTCTCCCATGTACAGCAGCAACGATGTCATCACGTGTCAGCTGACCCACACGGTGACTTGCGCTCACCAGAAGCCCATTACAGCCCTGAAGGCTGCAGCAGGGCGTCTGGTCACAGGGAGCCAGGATCATACGCTAAGGGTGAGTAACTGGGGGCTGGCAAACGTGCTGTGGAGTGGCGTTGGCTACAGAACCTCTTTGTTCCGGCTTCTCTTTCACGTTGTCCATGCCTTGCCTGTGGCCTGGCAGCCGTTCCTTGACTTATTGGTGGTGCCAACCAGGGATGGAGCCTTCAAGGGGCAGGCTGAGGATTGCGGCTCAAGAGAAGGTGCCTTTATGTAGGGCCAACGAGGCTGGCCAAGATGGAGCTCGCCCGTGTTGTTTTGTGAGCGCTCTCCCACTTCCCGGAGGAAGCTTCTGAGGGCAGACTGGAGGAAAACAAGCTACAGTGGTGCCCCGCAAGATGAATGCCTCGCAAGACGGAAAACTCGCTAGACGAAAGAGTTTTCCGTTTTGGAGGTGCTTCGCAAAACGAATCTCCTATGGGCTTGCTTCGCAAGACGACAATGTCTTGCGAGTTCCTGCTGGTTTTTTCCCCTCCCCCCTTTTTCTAAGCCGATAAGCCGCTAATAGCGCTAATCCGTCAATGGGCTTGCTTCGCAAGACGAAAAAACCGCTAGACGAAGAGAATCACAGAACGGATTCTTTTCGTCTTGCGAGGCACCACTGTACCGTATTTTTCGCTCCATAAGACACACCTGACCATAAGACGCACCTAGTTTCTAGAGGGGGAATTCAAGAAAAAAATATTATTTAAAGGGAGCGCTGAGCCGAGCCTGTATGCATCCCAGGCTCTGCTCAGCGCTCCCTTTCACGAGCCGTGTGAAGCGTGTGTGTGTTGCTTGCAGGCTTTTCCTGAGGAGGGAGAAGGGCAGCCCGTCAGTGACTCGGGGAAAAGCCCCCAAGAGCCGCACACAGGCTCCACGCGGCTCTTTAAAAGGAGCGCGGCTCTTGGGGGCTTTTCTGGGAGGTGGGGGAAGGGACTGGGGGCCTAAGCCAGAAGCTAGAACAACGAGAGGGCCATAAACAGCCTCGGCCAAATTCTAAGCATACGCCTCCTTAGGAACGCAAGTCACTTTTTTCTTGCAGTCCATATGCAATACACATTACATTAGAGGAGGATAAAGCATTTGAGTGTCTCCCTCTCTCTTTCTCCCCAAGCTGCAATCACAGGATCTGGTGCCCAGGGTCAGAAGCCGGAGACTCTCAGGTTGCTTTAAAAAAACAAACTAACAGCAAGTCGCTAGTCCTCAGGGCTGGGCTTAAAAGAATATAAAAGCACAGGGAACATCTGTGGAATCTGAGTGCAATCCATTGGGGGGGGGGGATCGCCCTCAACATGACCCCAACGAAGTTGCCCCTAAAACCTGAGGAAGTCTGTTTAAATCAGAGAAAGACCTACATTGGCTCTCAGTAAGTTTCTGAGCACAATTCAAAGTGTTGGTGCTGACCTTTAAAGCCCTAAACGGCCTCAAAGGCCCAGTATACCTGAAGGAGCGTCTCCACCCCCATCATTCTGCCCAGATGCTGAGGTCCAGCGGTGAGGGCCTTCTGGCGGTTCCCTCCTTGCGAGAAGCAAAGCTATAGGCAACCAGGCAGAGGGCCTTCTTGGTAGTGGCGCCCGCCCTGTGGAACGCCCTCCCACCAGATGTCAAAGAAAGGTGGTTTGAGAGGTGGTAGGTGGTACATGTTTCTTTCCTCCAGCCCTGCAATAGGCAGCAGCTGGACGTGCCCAGGAGCAAGCAAGGGGGGAAAGGATGTACCAGTCTTGTCTGGCCCGAGACCAGCAGTACTTGAGACCACAACGTCCAACAGCTTCTGTGGCTGTTCATGCCAGGCTTGGCCCAAAGGAAGGGCAGGCATATGGTCTGTTAGCCCCTGTGTGTGTCTTCTGCCCCTTGAGCAGCTCCCCTTGCAGGTCTCTGTCTGCACAGGCCAGGGAAGAGTAAAGTGTGTGTGTGAGAGAGTCAGAGAGGCGCTCCTCCTGCCCAGCTCCCTCTTCCACTGCTGGTGACACTTCTTCTTCCCCATTCAGGTGTACCGCCTGGAAGATTCCTGCTGCCTCTTCACGCTGCAGGGCCACTCGGGAGCCATCACAGCCGTCTACGTTGACCAGGTAGGAGGGAACTCAAGAGAAGAGCGGGGAGGAGGGCACAGGTGGAGAAAGGCAGGGGGAACAGGCAAGATAAGGCCAGCCAGCCCACCAGTTTTATTTATCATTATTTATTAAATTTCTAAACCAGCCTTCCTCCGAGGGCCACTGAACAGTTTACGATATAAAAACACAAGAATGCATAGCATGGTAACAAACAAAGACAACCCCCTCCCAGTTTAAAAGGCAATAGATTGTTTACTTAACCAAAGGCCTGGGAGAAGAGGAATGTTTTTGCCTGGCACTTAAAGATATGTAATGCTTTCAGTGTTTCCTTCAAAACCATGAGGACTAGGATTTTTTTGAGAGTGAGCAGTGAAGAACAGTGAGTTTGGACATGCCCAGTACACCTTTTCAGTCTCTATAGAATGAGAATAGCCATGCAGTTTTGACAGCCTCCCCTGATAAACCTCTGGGTTGGGCCTTGCAGGACCACTCCATCTTTATCTTCCTATTAAATTTTAATTTTAAACAGATCTTCATATTTGCTGAGCATCAATAAAGGTGCCTTTTTGAGGTTATAGGGCACAATTTGGGATTTAAACCACACAAGGAACGGTCACTCTCTGTCCTGTTCATCGGTTTGGACATCTGGAGTATGATTTTTCCATATGGCACCAGAGCCAAAATGGCTTCTGAGAATAAATGAATTCATGGAAACTCCAGCTTTGCCTGGATTCCAGTTGAACACACTTAACTAGAGGTTCCTCTTAGCAATAAGGCCACAGTACAAATGGCCTTGATTTCACGCTAAGATGTAAAATATTTCAATCTCACGTTTGGATTGCCCCACCTGTAAGACCTGGCACCACAATGGCATTGCATGTTAGGATCGTCCTACTCTTGTATAGGTGGAGACACATGCCCGACTGGCATTTTCTCTTCCTCCTGGTCGATCGTTCGGGAGCTTCAAAAGCTTTCTCCAGCCCGAACATCACAGCGACTGATACCCAGAAGCACCAGCACATTTACGATCATGCAGAGTATTTGCAGTTTGTGTAACAGATCTTAGTAGCACAGCATTTTGGCTAATCTACTTTATTTACATACAATGCACTTGGAGCAGTCTGCTTTAGCTCCTTCCTCTTTCTCATCAGACAACAAAGAGAGAAAGAAACAAAGGACAATAGTCCCACTTCACGGAACACAGTAACATAAACATCCTGTCTCCATCACTTCCCACACTGAGGAATGAAAACATACACCATCATGTGATAGACCATCTCATGACTGCAAACACGAAGCAAGAATCCTAACATTGCATTCCCCAATTGACAGGCTATTCCTGCTCATGCTTGGAATGGAGAGGGGAGCTTTGGTGGAGGGTTTGGGTAGCGCTGTGGGTTAAACCACAGAGCCTAGGACTTGCCGATCAGAAGGGCGGCAGCTTGAATCCCCGCGACGGGGTGAGCTCCTGTTGTTCAGTCCTAGTTCCTGCCAACCTAGCAGTTCGAAAGCACGTCAAAGTCCAAGTAGATAAATAGGTACCACTCTGGTGGGAAGGTAAACGGCGTTTCTGTGCGCTGCTCTGGTTTGCCAGAAGCGGCTTAGTCCTGCTGGCCACATGACGAGGAAGCTGTACGCCGGCTCCCTCGGCCAATAAAGTGAGATGAGCGCCGCAACCCCAGAGTCGGCCATGACTGGACCTAATGGTCAGGAGTCCCTTTACCTTTACTTGTGAGGGCAAATGCCTTTAAGGGTGCGCCTCTGCCCATCTTCTGCGAGGCAGGGCTTCCTTCTGCACAGCTTGGGCCCCATCTGCTTTTGCTCATTTTCATCCAGCAGACTTGTTAGAAGCTTTCAGCCTTAGTTCTCCAGCCTAACCCTCACCTAGGGGTGGAGGCCTGAGGAAGAAGAACTTGGGGTGACCCTAGTGACTTGGCCCTTGTTGCCTTTCAGACGATGGTGCTAGCCAGCGGGGGCCAGGATGGGGCCATCTGCCTCTGGGATGTGCTGACGGGCAGCAGGGTGAGCCACATGTTTGCCCACCGCGGGGATGTCACCTCCTTGACTTGCACTACCTCCTGCGTCATCAGCAGCGGCCTGGACGACGTCATCAGCATCTGGGACCGAAGCTCTGGGATCAAGCACTATTCCATTCAGCAGGTGTGCGGCTGGGGGACCCTTCCTCAGAGAAGGCTTTTTTAAAAATCTCTCTGCCGGCTGTGGTGGCAATTAGGCTGCGCTGCTTGAATGAGGCAGCGAGATCCAGTAGCACTCCTGTTGTCCTGGCAACCTCCCAACCACTCTGTAGTAATGCGCTGAATGTGGGGCTGCCTTTGAAGATGGCGCAGAAGCTTCCATGAGTCGAGGGAGAGTTTTAAGGGCTCTGTGACGGGTGTTCCGCCTGTTGCCAATTTGTTTCTGACCTAGATTCAAGGCACAGGGCCTTTTAAAGACTTTGTATGGCCCAGATCACCCAGAGATTTGGAGTGTGTTGAGTAATCAGTGCGCTGGTGGCGCACAATTCTGTTCTCCTTTCTTTGTTTCTCCACAACTCTGGGGTGGTGTTTGTTCTATAATAGGCTAGACGAGAACCATTAATAATAATAGTAAATTTTATTTATACCCCACCCTCCCCAGCCAAGACCGGGCTCAGGGCAGCTAACAACCAATAATAAAAATAAGTTGATTGAAATACAACTTAAAAACCAGGTAAAAATACAACATTAAAATGCAGCCTCATCACAGGAGAAAGGAAAAATGAAAGAGGGGGAGGGAATCAAGTTGATTCCAAGCCAAAGGCCAGGTGGAACAACTCTGTCTTACAGGCCCTGCGGAAAGAAATCAGATCCCGCAGGGCCCTGGTCTCCTGAGACAGAGCGTTCCACCAGGCCGGAGCCAGCACTGAAAAGGCCCTGGCTCTGGATGAGGCTAATCTGACTTCCTTAGGGCCCGGGACCTCTAGGGTGTCGCTCTTTATGGACCTTAAGATATTGAAGCTGAAACAAGGCACTGCTTGTGGTTGTGTCCCTAGACTGGCTTCCCCCAAAGCATGAGGTGAGCAGCGGGGAGCACTTCTGGATCCGCTTCTGTCGCTCGAAACACAAGTGGCCCCAGCTGCTCAAAATTCTTCCATCCGTTTCAGCCCGTGGCTCAGCTGCAACCCTGCGTGGGCAGGGATACCTTGGCTCCCGTTGTCTAGGCTGCGTTACCATCCAGGTTAGATTGCTGCAATACATGGGGGGCTGCCTTTTGAAGACAGTTCCAAAACTTGCAGCTACGGCAGGATTCAGCAGCCAGACTTTTAACTGTCTGAACATATTACACCAGTTCTGGCCTGACTACACTGGCTGTGGAGCAGTTCATGGGTTCAGTTCCAAGTTCTGGTTTTGACCTTTACAGCCCCGTGTGGCTCATGACCACAGTATCTCAAGGACCACCTCTCCCTGCATGAAGCATCCCAGACCCTGCTGGTCTTCATCAGGGGCCCTTCTGTGGGTGCCCCACCTGAGTGGGAAGCAGAGAGTGGCCTTTTCAGTGGTGGCCTCCTGTCAGTGGAATGCCTGTCAGTCTTTAGGCCCCAGGCAAAGGCCTTTCGGTTTACCCAGGTCATTGGGAAAGCTGCCTCCTGCAGAGGTGCTCATCTTTTAGTTGCATGAGCCCTTTGTGTATTTAATGTTCTTCATTGTATGACATTTTTCTGTTCTTTAAAGTCTGGAAAATGTAGTTGTAATAGATCCAGGTTAACGGAAGGAGAGTTGTGTTCCCTCCCTTTATATTTGTGCCTGTTCACTGAAGTTTGCCAGTGAGACCTGCTTGCAGGTTCCCCTTTGCCAGATTATCCGCAGTGGCTGCTAGGGCTCTTTCAGGATCAGCCCTGCAATTGTGGACTCTACACTAGACATACCCAGGTCTCCTTAGGATTAGTTTAGACCAGGCTTCCTCAACCTCGGCCCTCCAGATGTTTTGAGAATACAATTCCCAGCATCCCTGACCACTAGTCCTGCTAGCTAGGGATGATGGGGGTAGTAGTCCCAAAACATCTGGAGGGCACAGGTTGAGGAAGCCTGGTTTTTTGTTTAGTCATTTAGTCGTGTCCGACTCTTCGTGACCCCCTGGACCAGAGCGCGCCAGGCACTCCTGTCTTCCACTGCCTCCCGCAGTTTGGTCAAACTCATGCTGGTAGCTTCGAGAAAGCCTGGTTAAGACCTTTTTAAAGCAGTCTTTTAATCTTCAGGCATGCCCAAGTATGTCATGGATGTGACAGAAAGTCAAATTAATGAGTGTTACAATTTAGAACATGGGTGGCGCTGTGGTCTAAACCACTGAGGCTTGCCGATTGGACGGTTGGCGGTTTGAATCCCCGCGACGGGGTGAGCTCCCGTTTTTTGGTCCCAGCTCCTGCCCACCTAGCAGTTCGAAAGCACATCAAAGTGCAGGTAGATAAATAGGTACCGCTCAGGTGGGAAGGTAAACGCCGTTTCCGTGTGCTGCTTGGTTTCGCCAGAAGCGGCTTAGTCATGCTGGCCACATGACCCAGAAAAACTGCGGACAAACGCCGGCTCCCTTGGCCAGTAAAGGGAGATGAGCGCCGCAACCCCAGAGTTGTCCGCAACTGGACTTAACTGTCAAGGGTCCTTTACCTTTTTACAGTTTTGAACAAAACACATTTTGATTGCCATTTTAAAGTCTTGGTGGCTTTCTGTTTTGGAATGTATCTAAATTGAAAAAACAGCTGTAGTGTTACTCCTTTATTTCTCCTTCGATTTTTCTTTCCGTTGTTTTTTAGGTCTGGCTCCTGGTTTTCAAAGAGAGCCAAGTGCCATAGTCATGCCTAGGGAAGGAGGAGCGGGCTGTCATTGGCTCCTAGCCACGATGACTTTGTTTCCACACTTGGAGACATCAGTGCTTCTGAATATTACCGTATTTTTCGGACTATTGGACGCACCGGTCCATAGGACGCACCTAGATTTGGGGGGGGAAATAAAGGCAAAAAAAATTTATCCCCCCCCCCGCCAGGCGCGGGGCTGGGGCGGGGAAGCCCGAGCTTCCCCCTCCCCCAGAACGGGACCCAGAGCCATGCCGAAGCTGCGCGCAGCTTTGGCATCGCTCTGGGAACTTGCGGGGCTGGGGGAGGAGGAAGCCTTCCGCCAGCCTCCAAACCATGTCGGGAGACAGCGGGATGGCGCGCTGCGCCTCTCCCGCTGTCCCCCGAGTTTGCAGGGCTGGCGACGGGGAGGAGCAGGCTTCTTCCCCCGCCAGCCTTCTAGACAAGTCGGGGTACAGCGGCAAAGGCGCGCTGCGCCTCTCCCGCTGTCCCCCGAGTTTGCGGGGCTGGCGACGGGGAGGAGCAGGCTTCTCCCCCCGCCAGCCTTCTAGACAAGTCAGGGGACAGCGGGAAGGGCGCGCTGCGCCTCTCCCGCTGTCCCCCGAGCTTGTGGGGCTGGCGGTGGGGCTCTCCTGAAGCCTGGAGGCTCCTCCCCCAGCCTCCAGATCAGGTCGGGGAATAGCGGGATGGCGGAGCGCCGCCATCCCGCTTTTCCCCGACCTGATCTGGAGGTTGTGGGGATGGTGGGGGGGAGAAGCAGGCTTGCTTCTCCCCCCCCCCCCCAGCCTCCAGATCAGGTCGGGGAATAGCGGGGTGGCGGCTCTGCGCCTCCCCGCTGTCCCCAGCTTTTGGGTGCAGGCTGCTGCCCGCAAGCCTTGCGAGCCCGCGGGACATCCCGCCGGGCTTGCAAGACTTGGGATAGCTTCCTGAAGCCTGGAGAGCGAGAGGGGTCGGTGCGCACGGACCCCTCTCGCTCTCCAGGCTTCAGCAAAAGCCTGCATTCGCACCATAGGACGCACACACATTTCCCCTTCATTTTTGGAGGGGAAAAAGTGCGTCCTATAGTGCGAAAAATACGGTAGTTGCTGGAAACCACAGAAGGGGAGAAATGCCCTTATGCTTGGGTCCCTGCTTGCTGGTTTCACAGAATCAGCTAGTTGGCCACTGCGAGAACAGGATGCCGGACGGCCATTGGCCTGATCCAGGAAGCTCTTATGAATTACACCTTGGGTGGCTGGAACGTGCGTTCTGACACCAGCAGTTGCCTGTAATCTGCGCCTCTGGCGCTGTGGACACACATGGCAAAGATTAGCCCCACGTATCTCATGACAGGCTCCGTTCAGCTCCACCTCCCCTTCTCACCCTCTTTCCGTTTGCTCTCTGCACAGGATATGGGATGCGGGGCCAGCCTGGGAGTGATCTCTGACAACCTGCTGGTGACCGGAGGCCAGGGCTGCGTTTCTTTCTGGGACATCGGCTACGGAGACCTGCTGCAGACAGTCTACCTGGGCAAGAGCAATGAATCGCAGCCCGCCCGGCAAATCCTGGTCCTGGAAAACGCGGCCATCGTCTGTAACTTTGGCAGCGAACTCAGCCTGGTCTACGTCCCGTCCGTGCTGGAGAAGCGAGACTGAAGCAGGATCTTGCGGACAGGCCAGAAAGGACCTCCTCAACCTTCTGATTTTCTAACTAGGAGGGGCAGGGATCAGGGCAGTCTCTTGGGGAGCAGAGAGAGCCGCTGCCTCTCCCCATCTTCCAGCAGTTCCATTTTCTTTCCCCGGTCTGCAATTTGACGGTGGCGGAAGAGAAGGGGGCTGACATCCGCAGGGGTTGAGCAAGGGGGTAATTTTCTCCGTGCTCACAATAAGCTAAGAAGAACCCAGCACTGGAGGACTGTGCAGGTAGAATACCCTGCTGTGGTTGGGTGTGAGCAAGCGCTGAGAGATTGTGGCCTGAGGGAAAGACCCTCCGTCAAAGCCCTGCCTCCCACTTGCAATCTATAAAAGGGAGATGGGTGTGTGAGGACGGGGCTGCATCCCCAATAAGTCTTTTGCTCTGGCTGCAGTGCCCAACTCCTCCCTCGAAGGTCTGTCGCTGCAGGAGCTCTTTGCACATGCCCGTGAGAGCTCCTGCTGGGCAGGACGTGCTTGTGTGTGGCCTCCTGAGGCGCAGCGATAGCGAGGAACAGCTGCTCCAATGCTGTTGCTCCACACACACCCTCCTCCTCCTTCCTGAGCTCCATCCTTCCTCTCTCCTCTGGCGGGCACTGCTTCTGTCCCACACTTTGAAGGAGAAAAAATGGGGCTGGCAGCTGTGGTGGGACTCCTGCGCCTGGGCAGGTGGAGGTGGGTGGGTAGGATTTTTAGCTGTTTTCCTAGAGGGAAAGAGAGCTGGCACACCGAGAGCCTGTGAGGTCTCTCCAGCTGCAGTAGCCCTGGGATAGCTGTCCTACCGATGCCAGTCCTTGTGGCAGCCTCCTCCTCCGGCCTGCTAGAGGAAAGGGTAGGCATACTGCGCTACCTGCCATATTTATTGATGTGCTGTACATAGTTATTTATTCTGGCATGCAAGCGTGAGGGGAGTGGGGAAGCTTGAACTCCCAGGAGCGGAAGGCCTCTGCACCACCTGCTCACGTACCCTCCCTCTGCATCAGCCTGGATTGGGCCAGTGAAGGGGCTGCAGGCGGCTGTTCTGCAACGGCTAGAGCTAGCTTTGTACTGTGGAGAGAAAGTGGGGGGCAGGCAGGGGCCTGGCTTCTGTGCCCAACACTGAGGTGGGCGTCTCTGCCCCTCCCTCATGTCCCAGCCTGCCAGAATAGCCCTGCTTTTTACACACCTCCAAGAGGGAGATAGATGAACGGTTTGCCAGAGCAGCAAAGGCTGAAGCTTCAGGGCCAGTGGCAGACCTTGGAGTCTCAAATTTCAGTGGTGCCCTTTGCAGCGCCAAAATTCAGACTTCCCTCGCCTTCCATTCTGCTACAGATAGGTAGCCGTGTTGGTCTGCCATAGTCAAAATAAAAAAATTCCTTCCTGTAGCACCTTAAAGACCAACTAAGTTAGTTGGTCTTTAAGGTGCTACAGGAAGGAATTTTTTTATTCTTCCATTCTGCGTAATAGTTGCGGCACCCCCCAAGGCTGTTTGCACTCCCCTAAATCCACAGCAGAGTGTGCAACTTTTATTTTTGGGTGCGCTGGACTGCAGCTCTGGGAGGAAAGAAAGCAAATGAGCAAGGGAAGGAACAGAGGTAGCAGAGACACAGAGAAATCGAGGAAGAGCTGCTGGAACAAGCAACGCTTTTGAAACGGTAATACCATTAATTGACTGTCTAGTTCACGGTGTTTTTACTTTCGCATCTCCTGCCGTAGGAGCCCTGTGCACTGTATGCTACTCAAGGGAGCTGGGGGGGGGGATTAACCTGCTGTATTCTGTTTGTCCCACTGCCCCAAGCTTGGCAGGGGCAAGAGACTACTTTGCAACGCTGGCCAGTGGAGGCCCATTCAGGGCCTCAAAGCACCCCCCCCCCAGCACTCTTGCGCCCGCTGCTTCCTCTTGGGTCGTTGTCCGTGTCCACACCATGCCTCAGGTGGCCTTAGCTCTGCTGTGCCCTTTGGACTGTACAGCAGCAGCTGCTTTTGTACCAGATTGTGTTTTATAATGTGTACAGAGACAGACACATTAAACAGAACTAACTTAATACTTCCTGTGTGTTTTGCGGAGTAGCAGGGAAAGGTAATCTACCCCAATCAAGAAGACTACTGGACATAGAAGCTTGTTTTGTGTGTGTTTTTTTCCGAATCATTGTCGTTTGCACCGAACACAGGCTGTCTGCAAAACAAAGTGGTTGGGGGAGCTGCTTCTACCCCACCAGTGAAGAACACACTACCCTCACCCCACAAAACTCACTTGCACTGCAGCAGAACCACCATTCACACGAAGACCCCAACTAAGCACTTTAAAGAAGTTGGCATGATCTATTGAGCAAACGGTTCTCTTTGTGTAGCTGACTTTAATGCAAACCTTATAAAAAGCAAGTGGTATACCTTGCATACAATTTTTGTGGGCAACTTAGTTTTTCTAAAAAAACCAAACCAAAATAGATACGAGAGAAAAGGCATTGCTTTCTATTGCATGCTGCTAACGTATTTTAAGGCCCAGCAGCTGCTAAACTCCCACCCCCAAAATTCTCAATCATAAAACACTTCTGCAAATTAATTCTCTTAGCGCCAAAAAGTTACACAACTCATTTTGCTATATTTGGATACTTGCAAACTGAAATGCAGCCCCCTCCGCCGCTTTTGACAAAAATCTAACAGTGGACCCATCTGCAATGCTCCCGTTTATTTATTTTAGTAGCAAAGAGCTGAAAAAAGTCGGTTCTAAATTACAGAGTAAGTCGAAACATGACGACAATGTTACATTTGTACAGAGCAAAAAACAACCCAGAAACCCACCAAGACCTGGCCCTTCTCCCACCTTAACCCTCCTGCCTTCCTGAAGTTGCTCCTTTAAACCGAGGGAGCTGATGGAAAGAGCAAATGCTTAGGGGGGGAATGGACATTTAAGCATTCCCCTTCATTTAATGATCTGCCTTCATCTGGCCACAGTTGGGCGGCATTGTTAAGGAAGCACACCCCTGCAAGGACCCAAGTTGGCTCAGTTAACGCACAGTCCTCCTTTACTGCCCATAGTGCTGCAGGGTTACACTCCTTATGTTTGATGCCAACACCTGTCTTTTGGGCACAGCGCTTGCCCCTTTGTAAAAGACCATCAGGCACACTGATGATGATCCAAATTAACCACATAAAGGGGCTTCTGCGTTTTTGGGTGAACTATTTGGAACAGCTCAGTCTTGTCAATCACCCCTCCAAGGCTGCTGGGTGACTTGACACGGCCTCTGAGCTAAGACGGGGATCCCTCGCTGGAATGTAAGGGCAACAAAATGCAACCGGTCTGGCCAAACAAGAAATGGAAGGTGGAGCCGGCAAGACATGGGAGCAGCTCTGGAGGCTGCTGAGAAAGCACGTCTCCTGCTCCTTCACCTAGCAGCTAAAAAGACGCTCCACGCACCTTTCATGCAAGCCGACCAGACGTAGCTGCTTGGTCCCAAATGGGCTCTCACCAGCTCAAAGGGGGTTGGTTGGGTCTTGAATACCCCATTCAGAGTGGAAGTCAGTAGACAGGAGCAAAAGGGTCTTGCCAGAGGCAGTTTGAGGAGCAGAAGAGGACGAAGGAGCCCTGAAGTGCTACATCTCAAAGCCTTGGGAACACCAAGGGGGGCAGCAGGGGGGGTGGGAGTTGAAGCCCTTTAGCTGAAGATGCCGGGAACTCTTCCCCCAAGGCAGGGTTACCTTGGCTGTGTTTCAAAACCTTCCTCTGGTTGGGAAAATCACTTCGGGGGGCTTCTCCAGCTGGGTAACCACTTATGTCCGCAGTGAAAATCAAACCACACGTCCCGCTCCGTCCAAACCGCCTCCCGTGACTCCTGCCCCTCCAAAGGCCAACTTACAGAGTCCTTCCTTCCCATGGCACTTGGAGGCAGGCACAAAGTGGGAGAAAGGAACAACCGGCTCAGAAAAATCCTCCTGCACATCTCCAGCCGTTCAGACACAGCCGGTGGGAAACTGAAGTGGCGGGAGAGGGGGGGAAAAGGACGCGAGTTGAGTGGGCACTGCGTGGCTCCTGGCGCAGCAGAGGCTTCCTGGCTGTGGCCATTCTCGAGCTGGAAAAGCTGCATGCTGAGGAGAGTGCGAACCAGCCACCTTTCCTCCCTCGCCCTCCCAAGTTCCTAGTCCTCAAAATGCATCGGTGGTGGCGTTAGCAGCAGCAGCAGCAGTCTCGGGTCGGTGTGACGCCCTCCTTCCTCTCATGTCTTGTTGAGTGTCCACAGCGGGTCAAGCATGCTGAGGGGGTCGTCGCTGGGGCGGGTGCCACGCAGGCCTTCCCCGTTCTGGGGCTGGAGGAAGCTCTGCTTGCTGACCTTGTGCCTGCCCTTGAGGCCGCTGTCCAGCGTGAAGGCCTCGGGGGTCAGCGAGGCCAGGAGCTCCAGGGACGAGGAGGACGGGGCCGCGGCTGGAGCGGCAGAGGGCTCTGCGCCAGGAGGCGCCGGCGGGACTTCGCTCTCTTGCTGACTCTCCTCTTCCAGATGGTTGCTGTTCTCGGCTGCGCAGCACCCAGCAGCCTCGGGCGCCGCTGGGGCAGGGGTGGCTGGCGGGGAGAGCGCGGGGGCCGGCTCTGTGCTGGTAACGGGGCAGCCGAGATCGGCAAAGGCGGTCTGAGGGGGGCCGGCAGGGGGCGCTGGGACGGCCAAGGGCAGGGGCTCCGGCTGCTGCCCGTTGGCGGACGAGGGCTCTGCCCCTCCCAAGGGAGGCCGGATGCTGAGCTTGGCGATGGTGGCCTGGATGGAGCTGATGGGCATGTCGGCACCCAGAACCAGATCCTGGGGGTCCTGGTGGATATAGGGCTAGAGGGAAAGGAAGAGCAGCTTAGAGGGCGCAGCAAGTATCCCTTGACAAGGCCCTGTGGGATGGGGGTGATCTTTACGCCTTTATATCTGTTGGGAGATGCCCAGAGCATACGTTTCCCTTTTTAAAATGGAAATTCCCTTATTCCGAATTGGATTCCTCGCAAGAAAAGGGGAAAGTTGACAGCTATGGCCCAGAGTGGTCAGAGGGGTGGGAGTGCAACTAATAAAATTATTATTATTCACCTCTCTTTCACCCTCAGGTCCCAGGGCATGTTAGGGCGACTTAAAATACAGTAGGATACAACACTGATTTTACTTGCACGATAGCAGCTTCATGCAGATCGTCAGTAAATAATATTACTACTTATTAAATTTCTATGCCACCCTACATCTGTAGATCTTAGGGCAGTTCACAATATAAAAATAACAATAAAAACCCCCACAAAATGCATAATAAAAATATGAACAGAACAAACCCAAAATCTCTCTCCCGGAGCACATTTTAAAAAGGCATTGTATATCAATTGGCCAAATGCTTTATTGGGGAGGAAATAAATGGGGAGAGAGGGACAGCCTTGCTTACTGAGCTCTGGAGGAGCTTGAAAGGAGGACTCCAGAGCCTGGAAGCTCTGCGAAGGGTATTCTCACTGCAGAAAGCGCTTTTAAGCTCTCAGCCTTTGCGAGTTTGCCTTTATGCGCAACTTCTGGGCACGTAGTCTTCACACAAGTTGCATTCACACCGTACATTAAAAACGCACAAAATATAAAGTAACAAAAGTGAATGCAATGACTGGTGACTGAGAGCAGCTGCCGAGACCACATAACACCGGTCCTGAAAGACCTACATTGGCTCCCAGGACGTTTCCAAGCACAATGCAAAGTGTTGGTGCTGACCTTGAAAGCCCCAAACGGCCTCGGCCCAGTATACCTGAAGGAGCGTCTCCACCCCCATCGTTCTGCCTGGACACTGAGGTCCAGCTCCGAGGGCCTTCTGGCGGTTCCCTCATTGCGAGAAGCCAAGTTACAAGGAACCAGGCTGAGGGCCTTCTCGGTGGTGGCACCCGCCCTCTCATCAGATGTCAAAAAGAAAAACAACCACCTGACATTTAGAAGACACCTGAAGGCAGCCCTGTTCAGGGAAGTTAATGTGTGGTGTCATTTTAATGTATTCTTAATCTTTGTTGGAAGCCGCCCAGAGAGGTACAAATAATAAATTATTACTATTACTACTACTGCTACTACTACTACTACTACTATAATTATTATTATTATTATTATTATTATTTCCAGTCTGTCTTCCAAAAAGAGATGGGATTTCTTGTGTCATGGGATGCATTTGATAAGACAGCCTCTCCTACTATTTAAAATTTCTAACCATTGACCAAACGTGGGCTTCCAAAACGGCGGGGACGGCTGCCGCTGCACCCCCTTGCCAGAATTAATCCAGCCAAGCCCAAGCGAGATTTTTCTGAGAGAGAGCACTATGCCCGAGTCATCCCAGATACAGGAGAGACAGCTGCGAGGGCACAGGAGCAAAGAAAAGACGCTCTGCACAGGGCCAGAAACCTTCTCTTTTAACGCTCTCCTATGACATTTCGCCACCCCACTCCTGTTTCTGTGCTAGCGGAAGGACTCTCCACCCACGCCTGCCCTCGGATGCACCCTACCTTCTGAGCAGCGCTGCTGGCAGGCTTGCTGGCGGAGGGCGCCGTGACCCCGTGTCTCTGCAACACCTGTTTGGCATGCTTCAGGAGAGACTCGTAGCAGAACTTGAGGTGGAGCTGGAAGAGGAGGAGCAGCCAGGATTGAGGGCCAGACATCTCACCTCAATGCATTTGGATTCTCAAGGTGGCTTACGGCATTCGGGAAAAGCCTCATTGCAAGGGGTTGGGCTGGATGACCCTATGGGTCCCTGGTCCCATGCTACAGTTCCCCGATTCCATGAGAAACATCATTGTAAAATGCAAAACCCAGTTAAAAAGAGTGGTTTACAGCACAATAAAACACATTCAGAGCCAGCAATTGAGAGACCCATTGCAGGCCAGTTGTCCGCATGGTCTGCGCTTGTTTTTGAAGGTCTGTCTAAATAGGGAGGTCTTTAACCTACTGGGATGCGGGTGGCGCTGTGGGTTAAACCACAGAGCCTGGGGCTTGCTGATCAGAAGGTCAGCGGTTCGAATCCCCGCGACGGGGTGAGCTCCCGTTGCTCGGTCCCTGCTGCTGCCAACCTAGCAGTTTGAAAGCACGTCAAAGTGCAAGTAGATAAATAGATACCGCTCCGGAGGGAAGGTAAACGGTGTTTCCATGCGCTGCTCTGGTTCGCCAGAAGCGGCTTAGTCATGCTGGCCACATGACCCGGAAGCTGTACGCCGGCTCCCTCGGCCAATAAAGCGAGACGAGCGCCGCAACCCCAGAGTCGTCTGCGACTGGCCCTAATGGTCAAGGGTCCCTTAACCTTTACCTTTAAAGGTAAAGGTACCCCTGCCCGTACGGGCCAGTCTTGACAGACTCTAGGGTTGTGCGCTCATCTCACTCTAGAGGCCGGGAGCCGGCGCCATCCGCAGACACTTCCGGGTCACGTGGCCAGTGTGACGAAGCTGCTCTGGCGAGCCTGCACCAGCGCAGCACACGGAACGCCGTTTACCTTCCTGCTTTAAAGCGGTACCTATTTATCTATTTGCACTTAGGGGTGCTTTCGAACTGCTAGGTGGGCAGGAGCTGGGACCGTAGACGGGAGCTCACCCTGCCGCGGGGATTCGAACCGCCGACCATGCGATCGGCAAGCCCTAGGCGCTGAGGATTTACCCACAGCGCCACCCGCGTCCCCTAACCTTTACCTTTACAGCACAATAAAACACATTCAGATCCAGCAATTGAGAGACCAATTGCAGGCCAGTTGTCAACATGATCTGCACTTGTTTTTTAAAGGTCTGTCTAAATAGGGAGGTCTTAAACCTACTTGGGGAAAAGATCACAAGGAGGGAGCCAGTCAGACCTCTCTTGGGAGGGAATTGCCAATATGGGAACGGCCACAGAAAAGGCTCCCTCTCGTCTTACCAAGCAACTGGGCTTCAAATGTTGATGTGACCTGGACAAGGCTCACACCCAAGGGTTTTAGCACCCAGCCAAGATCTTTTAGGTGACCCAAGGCTCATGGGCGTCACCCACGGCAGCTCCACCTGCACCCCACGCCCCGTACCTTCTCCTGCAGCATGTGCTTCCTCTGCTGGCGGATCTTCTTCACCAGCTGGGGCAAGTCCGGGATGCTGTTGCCGGCCTCCACTTCCTGCATGGCGGCGTACAAGAGGCAGAAGGCGCCGGTGCGGCCCACGCCAGAGCTGTGGGGGATGCAGAAGGTGAACAAGGTGCAGAAGAGGAACAAGTCCAGCAACAACTACAGACCCAAGTTTGAGAAACGATGGGCTTTCTCCATGCAGGGCATAATTTTTACAAACGTCTTGCTGTGTTGCCTCTTTCTTGCCTTTCTTCTAGAACAGCCTTTCTCAACCATGTTGTTGAACTACAACTCCCATCACCCCTAGCTAGCAAGGCCAGAGCTCAGGGATGATGGGAGTTGTAGTCCATCAACATCTGGGGACCCACAGGTTGAGAACCGCTGAAATTGTTCCTCTGTTCCCACGATCATTTTGCTCCCCCTTTTCTGAAACCTCTTCCAACCCTACAATTTCCTTTTCGATACAGTGGTACCTCGGGTTACAGACGCTTCAGCTTACATACGCTTCAGGTTACAGAATCCGCTAACCCAGAAACAGTGCTTCAAATGCTTCAGGTTAAGAACTTTGCTTCAGGATGAGAACAGAAATTGTGCTCTGGCGGCGCGGCAAGCAGCAGGAGGCCCCATTAGCTAAAGTGGTGCTTCAGGTTAAGAACAGTTTCAGGTTAAGAACGGAGCTCCGGAACGAATTAAGTACTTAACCTGAGGTACCACTGTACTGGACGTGGGTGGCGCTATGGGTTAAACCACAGAACCTAGGACTTGCCGATCAGAAGGTCGGTGGTTCGAATCCCCGTGACGGGGTGAGCTCCCGTTGCTCAGTCCCTGCTCCTGCCCACCTAGCATTTTGAAAGCACGTCAAAGTGCAAGTAGATAAATAGGTACCACTCTGGCAGGAAGGTAAACGGCGTTTCTGTGCGCCAGAAGCGGCTTCGTCATGCTGGCCACATGACCCGGAAGCTGTACGCTGGCTCCCTCGGCCAATAAAGCGAGATGAGCGCCACAACCCCAGAGTCTTCCACGACTGGATCTAATGGTCAGGGGTCCCTTTACCTTTACCTTACTGCTTTTTCAGGCACTCCAGCTACAATTATCAGGTGGCAGGGCACAGGCAACAATACACGGCCACTTGCAACGAAGCCATCGTGGCAGAGGGGCCCCATAGCTGCCACTTTTGGGCTCGACGGGTTATTGGTCTGACGCACTGCGAGGCTCCGAGTCTGCTTTCCAAGTCTGGCTGTTACTGACCTGCAATGGACGACGATGGGGGTGTGGAGCGGCCGCTGGTGGAGGTAATGGCTGTGTACCTCCTGAATGAAGCGAAGAAGGTCCCCTTTGCTGTCCGGGAGGCCACTGAAGGAAGGGGAAGGAGGGAGAGAGAGAGAAAGAAAAAATGAAGCAAGCATCTTTGCAAACAGGATTTTGCTGCCGCGTGCCAGCTCCACCGCTACCCTCCCGGATGATCCCTGTTCCTCTAGTTCAGTCTTTCTCAAACTTGGGTCCCCGGCTGTCATTTGCAGGAGCCAGCCAGCAGTAAATCATGCCTTGCAAGTTGGAGTTAACGCCTTATTAGCAAAAAACAGGACCTGCACAGGAGGGATGGGTGCACAGAAGGGACGTGGGTGGCACAAGGAAAGTGGGTGGCACTGTGGTCTAAACCACAGAGCCTACGGCTTGCCGATCAGAAGATCGGTGGTTCGAATCCCTGCAACGGGGTGAGCTCCTGTTGCTCAGTCCCTGCTCCCGCCAACCTAGCAGTTCAAAAGCATGTTAAAGTGCAAGTAGATAAATAGGTACTGCTCTGGCGGGAAGGTAAACGGCGTTTCCGTGCACTGCTCTGGTTCGCCAGAAGCGGCTTAGTTATGCTGGCCGCATGACCCGGAAGCTGTACGCCGGCTCCCTCGGCCAGTAAAGCAAGATGAGCACCGCAACCCCAGAGTCGAGCACCAGGGCTAATGAGTAAATGGAAAGCTGAAACAATCCCAAGGATGATTGGATATGTAAAATGAGTGAATATATACAGTTGGCAAAACAAACAGCAGGCATAAGATTACAGGTCAAATCAAAAATTAAAACTAGAATGGCAATGCTTCAAAGAATACATGGAAAAACACTGTTAAAAAAAAGTGTGTTGCTATGCATAGATTAAAGTTGTAGAGTATACGAGAGGGAGATATTTGGAATTGGATATAAGATATCCAATTCCAATGGATATATTAGGAATGCAATGCTAATATTTAATATATTTAATATAACACATAAAGCAGTGGTTCTCAACCTTGGGTCCCCAGATGTTGTTGGACTACAACTCCCATCATCCCTAGCTCACAGGACCAGTGGTCAGGAATCGAGACGTGGTGGAGGAGAGTCATGGGTGGGTGGGGGTGTACTTATGTACTGTCAAATATTTCTGTGTATTTCTGATTTACATCTGTTTATCGCAGGTTTTCTGTTCCTTTTTTTCTTAGTATTATCTAATAAAAAGAAAAGACAAGACCATCCTCCGGTAGGTCTGGCCCCCATGAAGCAGTTGCGGAGACAGAAAATCCCCACCGCAACATAGCTGCTGAAATCTCCTGCTCTCCAGGGCTGTTCCCAAGCAATCTGAGACTATGCCAGTGCACCTGGCCTTTGCTCCTCCCACTTCATGCCTCCCCTAGTCCTGGGAGACAAGCAGGGAAGGGGAGCTTGTCCCAGCAGAAGTGGGAGACACCCGTGACTCTCCACCAGCCTGACTCATTTCTGCCTCTCTCTTCCCACCCTCCTGCTTCAGCTTCGGCCTCCAATTCTGGACTTCTCTCTATCACAGACTCTCCCTGCTCACTATGCCCTGTTACCTCTTCAGCTTTTGACACGGACCACTCCTGGTTCCTCCCACCATCCCCCTGTGTCCAACCAGTCCGTGACAATGTTGGACTACAACTCCCATCATCCCTGGCCCTGCTAGCTAGGGATGATGGGAGTTGTAGTCCCAACGACAGCTGGCGACCCAAGTTTGAGAAGCACAGCTCTGGCTGGGCCAGGCAAGCGAGGCACGGCCAGGCCTACCCCTCATCCTCAGCCTCTCCCCACCGCCCTCCTTGCATGGGACAAAATTCACATACAGCTCCGGCCAGGAGGAGAACTGGAGGTGGATAACGGTGCGCTTCAAGCTCTGGTCTCGGAACTGCAGCGTGATCATGCGTTCCACGTGGGTCGGGGTGGCCTTCACACTGGTGAGGACCAGGGTGAGGAGGCCGTGGACCATGGGCTGGCCCCGCTCCGTGGGGAAGTAGCGGACCACCTTTTGCTGCAGGAGAGAAAGAGAAACGGGGGGATGTCAGGAGGAGAAAAGGAGGGCCATGGCAGAGGACCTCCAGTGCCACCATTTTGGCCTTGCCCCCCCCCCCATGGTTAGAAGGCAGCTTGGGAAGTCTGAGATACTGGGGAGCTGCCATCAGTTAGAGAAAACAACTTCGGCTCCCCAAACTTTTTGGTTCTTGGTTCCGTGAACTCGTCAGCCTGCCCTCCTCTATGAAAAGCATAGTTCAGAATAGCGGTTTTGCCCGACCCCGCTAAGGAAGCTAACACAACACAATTCAAAAAGGTAAAAATGAAATGCAAATAATAATAATAATAATAATAATAATAATAATAATAATAATAATAATAATTATTATTATTATTATTTATTATTTATACCCCGCCCATCTGGCTGGGCTTCCCCAGCCACTCTGGGCGGCTTCCAAAAGAATATTAAAATACTGTGATACATCAAACATTAAAAGCTTCCCTAAACAGGGCTGCCTTCAGATGTCTTCTAAAAGTCTGGTAGTTGTTGTTCTCTTTGACATCTGGTGGGAGGGCGTTCCACAGGGAGGGCGCCACTACCGAGAAGGCCCTCTGCCTGGTTCCCTGTAACTTGGCTTCTCGCAGTGAGGGAACCGCCAGAAGGCCCTCGGAGCTGGACCTCAGTGTCCGGGCTGAACGATGGGGGTGGAGACGCTCCTTCAGATATACTGGACTGAGGCCGTTTAGGGCTTTAAAGGTCAGCACCAACACTTTGAATTGTGCTCGGAAACGTACTGGGAGCCAACACCTATTCAAAATCCAATTAAAACCTGAATGAACTTGATACTGGGATAGCAGCTGTTCCAAGGTCATCTACTGGGGGTAATCTCCCCACCGGACGTGCTCTAGGATCCTGCTGTTGAGGTTATGGGGAAGCCACATTTATTTCATTTATTAAATTTGTATACCCCCCTACACCTGCAGATCTCAAGGCGGCTCACAACCCAAAACTACAACATACAGTGGTGCCTCGCAAGACGAAAAGAATCCGTTCTGTGATTCTCTTCATCTAGCGGTTTTTTCGTCTTGCGAAGCAAGCCCATTGACGGATTAGCAGATTAGCGCTATTAGCGGCTTATCTGCTGATCGGATCAGCTGACAAGCAGCTTAGCGGCTTAGAAAAAGGGGGGGGGGGAGGAAAAAAACCCAGCAGGAACTCGCAAGACATTGTCGTCTTGTGAAGCAAGCCCATAGGAGATTCGTTTTGCGAAGCACCTCCAAAACAGAAAACTCTTTCGTCTAGCGATCATCCCATCATCCCTAGCTAACAGGACCAGTGGTCAGGGATGATGGGAACTGTAGTCCCAAAACAGCTGGAGGGCTGAGTTCGGAAATGCCTGATTTATATCATACTAAACTATGGCTTAGGACGTGGGTGGTGCTGTGGGTTAAACCACAGAGCCTAGAACTTGCTGATCAGAAGGTTGGCGGTTCGAATCCCCGCGATGGGGTGAGCTCCCGTTGCTCGGTCCCTGCTCCTGCCAACCTAGCAGTTCGAAATCACACCAGTGCAAGTAGATAAATAGGTACGGCTCCAGCGGGAAGGTAAACGGCGTTTCCGTGCGCTGCTCTGGTTCACCAGAAGTGGCTTCGTCATGCTGGCCACAAGACCGGAAGCTGTAGGCCGGCTCCCTCGGCCAGTAAAGCGAGATGAGCGCTGCAACCCCAGAGTCGGCCACAGCTGGACATAATTGTCACCTTTAAACTATGGCTTAGCACGATGCAAACACCTGTGGCATTCTATTTAGGGATTTAACAGTTTATGCCCATAAGGCTTTGATGATGAAGCCTAAGCTGGTTGGCAAATTCTAAGCATACGCCTCCTTAGGAACGCAAGTCACTTTTTTCTTGCAGTCCATATGCAATACACATTACATTAGAGGAGGATAAAGCATTTGAGTGTCTCCCTCTCTCCTTCTCCCCCAGCTGCAATCACAGGATCTGGTGCCCAGGGTCAGAAGCCGGAGACTCTCAGGTTGCTTTAAAAAAACAAACTAACAGCAAGTTGCTAGTCCTCAGGGCTGGGCGGAAAAAAACATAAAAGTGCAGGGAACATCTGTGGAGATCTGAGTGCAATCTATTGGGGGGGGGGGAATCACCCTCAACATGACCCCAATGAAGCAGACAGACCTGTCTCAGACAAGACCACCCGAGTTGCCCCTAATACATGAGAAAGTCTGTTTAAACCAGAGAAAGACCTACACTGGCTCCCAGTACGTTTCCGAGCACAATTCAAAGTGTTGGTGCTGGCCTTTCAAGCCCTAAACGGCCTCAGTCCAGTATATCTGAAGGAGCGTCTCCACCCCCATTGTTCTGCCCGGACACTGAGGTCCAGCGCCGAGGGCCTTCTGGCGGTTCCCTCACTGCGAGAAGCCAAGTTACAGGGAACCAGGCAGAGGGCCTTCTCGGTAGTGGCACCTGCCCCGTGGAACGCCCTCCCACCAGATGTCAAAGAGAAGAACAACTACCAGACTTTTAGAAGACATCTGAAGGCAGCCCTGTTTAGGGAAGCTTTTAATGTTTAACAGACTACTGCCTTTTAGTGCTTTGTTGGAGGCCGCCCAGAGTAGCTGGGGAGGCCCAGCCGGATGGGCAGGGTATAAATAATAAATTATTATTATTATTATTATTATTATTATTATTATTATTATTATTATTATTACTACTACTACTACTACTACTTTTTATTATTAAATAAAATTTATTAGTATTTCCCACACATGAAAAATATCGAAAAATAACAATACACAACACACAAAAACCAACATTTGAAAAACTAAAAAAGCAACAACTAAACAACAACAAATCCATATCTTACAAGTTAATAATATAAACACTAAAAACAACAATAAAACCTTGACTTCCACCAATCTCATGGCACCTCCTTTATCTCTCATTGTGTCTTCCTGTTTTTCTTATCATCTCTATCCTAACATCTAGATATAAATCCCTCTTTCTTATCCTTTCACTTCACAAGGTTATTCCAGACTCAGCCAGATTTCTGTCCTTGAACCTTGGCTTTTTATCTTATTTTGTCTGTCAATTTGGCTAATTCTATTATTAGTAGTATTAGTATTATTCTTATCAAAGTACACTCGACTTGTGACAAACCCTTGCTCCTTACTTTCTCAATCTCCTGCTCAGAAACCAGCATGACGACGACGGACACCTTCTGCTCGTAGATCATGAGCCAGAAGTCGGAGGCGGTGCCCACCAGGGGGGCCTGGGTGGCAATGATGGCGGGGCAGTAGGAGGAGAGGTCTTCGACGCGGCTGGCGTTGATGTAGTCGTCCTTGCCCGACTGCAGGACGATGCGGTTCTTGTCGTAGGGCATGATGTCCTGGTGGCGGTTCTTCATGGAGTAGCAGCGGGCGATGGCGATGGACAGCTGGCGGGCGTCTTTCTCCTGGGCGTCCTGCAGCTCCTTCCAGATGCCGTCCAGCTCGCTGGCACTCCCCGAGGAAGGGGCCGGCTTCTCCAGGCCGCCCACCACGTCCTGGAAGCGCTCCAGCTCCGACAGGAGCCGCCGGATGTGCTCAGGCTTCTCGTAGGGGTCCTTCTCGATCAGCTGCACGGCTTTCGGCTTCAGCCCGTCCTTGGCGTCAGCCTTGGTCGGCTGCAGGAGGGGCTGCCCCACCGAGGCCTTGGCGCCCCCGTGCTGGCTCTCGGGGCTGGAGGACAGGAGGTCGTCGGTGGACGAATTCTGCCGGGGGAAGCGGGAGGCATCGGAGGGGCCCTGCGCTAGTGGGGCGGCCCCGCCGGGCGCCAGAGAGGAGGGGGGCAGCTGCGGGAGAGGCCCCGAGGGGGGCAGGAGAGAGGGAGCCGGCAGGGTCAGGGAAGGCTGCGGCGAGGGCGCCGGCGAGGGCAAAGCAGCGCCCGGCACCACTGCTGCGCCGGGCATCTGTGCCAGGGCAGGGCTGGGTGCGGGGGGGACGTGGTGAGGGAGGGCCTGGCTGACGGGCTGGGGCTGCCCTCCCAGGGGCATAGGGGCCCCTGGAGGGATCTGGGGGGTGCCAGGGCCCAGGGGCGTCGGGCCGGCGCCAAAGGCAACCTGGGCCGGCGATCCAGCGGGCAAGGGCTGGATGGAAGCGAGCGACGGGCGAAGGGGAATCTGCTGCTGCTGCTGTTGCTGCCCGGGCCCCATCATGCCCATGGAAATGTTGGGGGCGTGCGACACGGCCGTGGGGTAGGTCAGGGAGTGGGGAGGCAGGGCGTGGCCGCGGGGCAGCTTGTCGTGGGCCGGCCCAAGCTGGTAGTGTTGGGCTCCCAGTTGGACGGGGTGGCCCTGTCCGAGGGCGGCTTGCGGAGCGCAGACCTGAGCCGAAAAGGGGTGCTGGAAGGGCGGCTGCTGCTGGGGCATTTGGGTCTGGGCCAGGAACTGGGGTGTGTACTGCTGAGGGGGCGGGCCGAGGGGCTGGGGGCGGGCCTGCCGGTCGATCGGGGGCTGGAGGGGTCCGTGGGGGGAGAAGGCCTGCGGAGGTTGAGCAGAGGAGTAAGGCGGCAGGACCTGCTGCATGAAAGGCTGCGGGTAGGGGAAGTGAGCGTTGGGGGTCCCTTGAGGTCCTGCGAAGCCACCCTGGGCAGCAGGAGGAGGCCCTGCCCATTGGGGGAGCGGCCCGGCCATGCCCCTGGGGGCCGTGCAGCTCGAGATGGGGGCCTGGATGCTGTCGACGGTGGTGGTGGCTGGCCGGACCCCCGGCGGAAAGCCGCCGACGCCGTACTGGTGTGGGGAGGGCGCGGGAGGCCTAACTGCCAGAGGGGTGGAGTGGCTGGCCGGGAAGGCCCCGCTGTTGGGGGCCAGCTGCCCCATGCCGTAAAGCATGCCCCCTGGGGGAGCGGAGACGGGCATGGGGAGGTGCTGCGGGGAGGTGTGCTGAGGGGGCAGAGCGTAGGCGGGCTGCACAGCTGGGCCCCGCATGACACTGGCGCTGGGTGGGTAGGCGCCTGAGGAGGGGGCAGAGCTCATCGGTGGTGGAGCTGCCTGGGGGGCAGAAGGCGGCATCTGGTGGGAGGCCGGCGGGTAAGGGGCTTGCGCGGAGCCGGCCGGGACTCTGGGCGGTGGGTAGTGCCTGTGGGGGGCACCTCGGCCCGCCGGGCTGAAGGGAAGCCTGGCCTGGCCCGGCTGGGGGGCAGAGAAGGCTTCCTGGCCAGGGGCCGCTCGCAGGCCGGCGTGGGGGAAGGCGGGGTCCAGACCCAGGGCGGCCAAGGCGTCTGGCGGCAGCTGTGCCAGGTGAGCCCCCAGGACTTCAGGGGGCAGGCTGCGGAGCTCCTCTGGGAGGTCGGCCAGGGAGAGGGAGCTGAGGGGCAGGGGGTCGGGCAGCTCGAGGTCAGAGGTCTTCTTCTGGAGCGCTGGCTTGGGGGTGGTGGGCCTGGCAGGAGGTCTCTTCTTCAGTTCCCTGCCAAGACAAGGGCACAGAGAAGCCGTGTGAGATGGGCACCCACTCCCAGCACCCCCTTGCCCCCAGAGGGTCCCTGAACAGGGACTACTGTAATTCGCTCTACACAAGGCTGCCCTCCAAACTGTCCCACAAACCCCAGTGGGTGCAGAATGCCATGTTGAGGCTCCTCACAGGGTCCCTGCCATGGGAGCATATTCAGCCAGTGCTTTTCCAGTTGCACTGGCTCCCGGTGGAGTATCAGGTCAGGTTCAAGGTGCTGGTCTTGACCTTTAAAGTCCTTTGTGGCTTAGGGCCCTTGTATTTACGGGACCGCCTCTCCTGGTCTGCCCCGCAGAGGACCCTAAGGTCCATGAATAATGATAGCTTAAAGGTCCCGGGCCCTAAGGAAGTCAGACTATCCTCTACCAGGGCCAGGGCCTTCTCAGTGATGGCTCCGACATGGTGGAATGCTCTTTCCCGCGAGACTAGGGCCCTTCAGGATTTACCTTATTTTTCGCTCTATAACACGCATCCGACCATAACACGCACATAGTTTTGAGAGGAGGAAAACAAGAAAAAAAATATTCTAAACGAAACGGTGGATGTATGATTTTTGTGGTTCATGCTGTGGCCACAGACATGTGATCTGACGGTGAGTTTGGGGTAGCCCAATGCAAAAATCCTGAGGATCCATGTGGATCCATGCTTTGTAACCATGTTTTTGCACCATTGTGGCCCCAGGCAACAGTGGGTGCGTGATTTTTTTGGTGCAAGCTGTAGCCATGGATCCTCTGCTCACGACTGCAGCAGATCCCCCTGTCATCCGTAGGCATTCGCTCCATAACACGCACAGACATTTCCCCTTACTTTCCAGGAGGAAAAAAGTGAGTGTTATGGTGCAAAAAATACGGTAACCTCCTTCCGTCGGGCCTGTAAGACAGAGCTATTCTGCCTGGCCTTTAATTTGAATTCAGCCTGATCTTTTATTTCCCTTCTTTTCCCTCCCCCTCCCCTTTTATGAAGATCACCCGCTCTGAGACCCCACAGCTAATTCTCCCCTGGCCTCCTCGCTGGCCCAAGTAGGACCAATTCAGCCAGCTAGCCCTGGGGATTATCTGTTTGACTTTTGACTTTTATTGTTATTCATGTTTTTATACTGTATTTTATGCTGCTTTTATAATTATTTTAAAGTGTTTTAAATTTGTTAGCCACCCTGAGCCCGGTTTTTGAACTGGGAAGGGCGGGGTATAAATAAATATTTATTATTATTATTAAAACCCCAGGTGTCTGTATATTTTTTTAAAAAAACCTGGTGTTCCAATCATCACCTAAACCAGCCTTTCTCAATCTTGTGACCCTGGACAGTGTTGGAATACAATTCCCATCATCCCGGATTACCCTCGTTTTAACATCACATTTTACAGTTAAACTTTGGAACTCCCTGCCACAGGATGGCCACCAACCTGGGTGGCTTTAAAAGAAGGAGGGACAAATTCACAGAGGAGAAGGCCAACAATGGCTACTAGCAAGGATGTCTCTGCTCTGTCTCCACACCCACCCACTTGCACCCGGAGCCAAGCCACCTTACCTCTCCAGGAGCTGCTGCCTGACCACCTCGGCTCCCTTGCAGGCAGTGCGGGATTTCTCCAGCAGTTTGGCCACTTTGCTCTCCAAGTCGGCGTAGAAATCCTTCCCTTCCTGGGATTTCTTCATCAGGTCCTCGTAAGCCTCATAGGAAGCCACCAGTGTCTGCAAAGAGGTGTTCCACCTGGGGGGACGGCAGGAAAAGAAAGGTTAGGATGAGGAAGAGGGGCGTTTGCAGGACCACCCAGAAAGAAGAAGAAGAGGAGTTTGGATTTGATATCCCGCCTTTCACTCCCCTTCAGGAGTCTCAAAGCGGCTGACATTCTCCTTTTCCCTTCCTCCTCCACAACAAACACTCTGTGAGGTGAGTGGGGCTGAGAGACTTCAGAGAAGTGTGACTGGCCCAAGGTCACCCAGCAGCTGCAGGTGGAGGAGCGGGGAATTGAACCCGGTTCACCAGATTACGAGACTACTGCTCTTAACCACTACACCACACTGGCTCTCAGAAAGCGCGCAGAGCCAGGAAAGGCATTCACACATGCCTGGGCACAAGGGCTGAGCTGTACCAATCGACAAGTGTACACCCCTTTGCACACGCACACACACTTCTTAATACAGGAGCCCAAGCACTGTGCAAGTTAATCCGCCATTCTCGTTGCACCAATAATCTCTGGCTGCTGCCTCCCTGCTGGCATCTAGCTGGCAGAACATCCAACTTTTGCCAGGCTGCCAAGCCTCCCACCAACCACTCCTCAGGTTTTGGACACCAGAAATCCAAAAAACAGCTTCTCTTCCTCCCCCCGGCCACTCACTTGTGTTCCACCTCTGCCAGGACCTTGCGCACGGCCGCATACTTGACGTTGGCGTCCGTCAGGGCTTTGAGGATGTTCTCCTGGGCGGTCAAGTTCTGTTCTAAGTAGACCTTGATCTGGTCATATTTCTTCAGCTGCTCCTCAAAGAGTTTCTGGAGAGAGACGGAGGAGAAGTCAAGGCAAAGCTACGATAGGCTGGGGAGGAGGGAGAAGGGGATTCGGGGAATTGGTTGAGGCAGGGAGAGGAGACCGGTGGGGAGAGTAAGAGCATCTTTTAGGCCTTTGGGTTATCGGAGGTGTGGAGAAAGAGCCACAGCTCAGTGGAAGAGGGTCTGCCTGGCCAGCAGGTGGTCCTGGGTTCAAGTCCAAAGGGCAACTCCAGGTAAGGCTGGGAGAAAACCCTGCCTGAATTCCTAGAGTGCCTGCAGGGTTCCTAGAGAAATTCAGCACCCTCTTCTGATTAGACTTTCATTTTGATGTGTTCAGAAAAGAATAACAAGACCCCAAACGTTGCCTTAGCTGCCTCCCCAATTGATCTCTCTACTGAGACAAGAGAGAGAAGTGCCAGGCTTTGTATAAACTGGACATGGATCTGTGAGAAAGACAGGGAAGAGGGAACTGGGAGACAGGCCTGTGCCTTAATAATAATAATAATAATAATAATAATAATAATAATAATAATATCTTTATTGTCATTGCCCCCTCTCGGGGACAACGAAATTACTTGGCTGCTCCATCCACCCAGGTAGGGCACTCCACACAAAATCAAAACAACTATAAAAACACTAATTAAAACAATATAGTATAATACAGCAAGGGAGATTAGATGACTTTCAAAGTCCAGGCTTCCCATTCAGGGCCGAGATCGCTCTGGAGAAGAAGCTGTTCTTAAGACGGCTTGTTCTTGTCTTCATCGTCCTGTATCTCTGTCCCGACGGCAGGAGCTCGAAGAGACAGTGACCAGGATGCGATGGATCTTTTACTATGTCCAGTGCCTTCCTATGGCACCTTGTGGCATAAATCTGCTCTAAGGTGGAGAGTGGGCAGCCAACAATGCTCTCTGCTGCCTTAACAACTCTGCGCAACCCCATCCTGTCCCGGGTAGTACAGCTTCCGTACCACACACATAAGCCATAAGTGAGCACGCTCCTGCTGCATTTCGCTACTCTGAACATAACAGAGGCTTCTGGATCAGGCCAGTGGCCCACCAGATAGCTTTTCTAGTAAACCTGAGCACCAGAGCCCTCTCTCTCCTCCTGTGGTTTCCAGCAAGGAACGCTTTGTCTCATGAAACCAGGGCCCTGTGGGATCTGATTTCTTTCCACAGGGCCTGTAAGACGCAGCAGCTAAAAAAGCCAATGCAATTCTGGGCTGCATCAATAGGAGTATAGCATCTAGATCAAGGGAAGTAATAGTGCCACTGTATTCTGCTCTGGTCAGACCTCACCTGGAGTACTGTGTCCAGTTCTGGGCACCACAATTCAAGGAGGAGACTGACAAACTGGAACGTGTCCAGAGGAGGGCAACCAAAATGGTCAAAGGCCTGGAAACGATGCCTTATGAGGAACGGCTAAGGGAGCTGGGCATGTTTAGCCTGGAGAAAAGGAGGTTAAGGGGTGATATGATAGCCATGTTCAAATATATAAAAGGATGTCACATAGAGGAGGGAGAAAGGTTGTTTTCTGCTGCTCCAGAGAAGCGGACACGGAGCAATGGATCCAAACTACAAGAAAGAAGATTCCACCTAAACATTAGGAAGAACTTCCTGACAGTAAGAGCTGTTCGACAGTGGAATTTGCTGCCAAGGAGTGTGGTGGAGTCTCCTACTTTGGAGGTCTTTAAGCAGAGGCTTGACAACCATATGTCAGGAGTGCTCTGATGGTGTTTCCTGCTTGGCAGGGGGTTGGACTCGATGGCCCTTGTGGTCTCTTCCAACTCTATGATTCTATGATTCTATGATTCTAAGACAGAGTTGTTCCGCCTGGCCTTTGGCTTGGAATCAACTTGATCCCTTTCCACTCTTTCCTTTTTCCTTTCTCCTTCTGTGATGGAACTCCTATTTGGGGACTTCCCTGGCTTGTTTCTGGACCACGTAGGACCAGTCTGGATAGTTGGCCTTGGCGAAGATTTGACGTTTTCATCCCCCAAAAGTTTTTGAGTTGAGTTTCTACTGAAAGGAGGCTGCATTTTAATGTTGTATTTTAATCTTGTTTTTAAGTTGTGTCTTAATCAATTGTTTTTATACCTGGTGTTAGCTGCCCGGAGCCTGGTCTTGGCTGGGGAGAGTGGGGTATAAATAAAATTATTTATTATTATTATTATTATTATTATTATTATTATTATTATTATTATTATTTTGACCATAGAGGCAGAGAACAGCCGACAACAGCCAACAGCCCTCTCCTTTGCGATTTTGACTAATCCTCTTTGAACGTCATGCGGTTCGTGTCCACAACTACATAACCTGCCCGTCTATTTTCCGGGGGGCTCTTATGTTCTTGTGATTCACTTTCCCATCAGCTTCAGGAGGAACTGGGTGGCGATGGGGGTGAGAATGGCCGACCGGACACCCTGCCTCCCTCCCTCCCAGCTGCCCACCTTCATCTCAGACCGGTCCGTCGTCACCAGCGAAGTGGTGATGTCGTCCTTCTGGATCATCTCGCGCAGCTGCTGCTCCAGGGAGACTCGCTGGTCCTTCATCTCCTGAACTTTGGCCAGGATCCTCTTCAAGGTCTGCATTGCCTGCTGGTCGTCTGGGGAGGAAAGAGGCAGAAAGGGGCTGATGGGATTTGTAGTCCAAAAGACATCTCCAGGGCAGCAGGTTGGCAAAGACCGGTTTTAATTATTATTTTTTTAAGGTGCAGGATTTCAATTACTGCACCAGGATTAATTCTGCCATCTACCTATTCCACAAAGTGGACCTGTTCCCATACTCTGGCCTGCATTTTTTAAAAACAGACGTGAATGATTCCTTCTACCGAAAGGGTGACCCCGCAGTCCAATGGCCTACAACCGGTGAGCTGGGAGCCACAAGTGGGTGACAACCTGATTTCAGGTGTGTGACAACAGCAGGGTAAAGAGAGAGAGATTTGAAACAGCTGAAGGAAACTGAGCTAGAAATCAGTCTCTGCAGATCCTGAAACATCACCCCAAGCTGCCATGAAGCTCGCCGCTTGGACTTGGCCTTTAGACCTGAAGGAGTGTCTCCACCCTCATCGTTCAGCCCGGACAGTGAGGTCCAGCTCCGAGGGCCTTCTGGAGGTTCCCTCCCTGTGAGAAGTGAAGCTACAGGGAACCAGGCAGAGGGCCTTCTCGGTGGTGGCACCCGCCCTGTGGAACGCCCTCCCACCAGATGTCAAGGAGATAAACAACTATTTGACATTTAGAAGACACCTGAAGCCCTGTATTGGGAGTTTTTGAATGCCTGATGATTTTGAATGCCTGATGGCAGCAAATCAAATCAAATCAAATCAAATCAAATCAAATATTATTATTATTATTATAAGGGTGGTTGTGAGGATAAGATGGAGAATCGTGCACACCGCCTTGAACTTCTTGGAGGAAAGACAGGACATATATGTAATAATGGTCTTTACATAGGTAAAGGTAAAGGCAAATGACCCCAGGATGGTTAAGTCCAGTCAAAGGTGATTCTGGGGTTGCAGCATTCATCTCGCTTTCAGGCCAAGGGAGCCGGCGTTTGTCCACAGACAGCTTTCCGGCTCATGTGGCCAGCAGGACTAAACCACTTCCGGCACAACAGAACAGTGTGACGGAAACCAGAGCACACGGAAACGCCGTTTACCCTCCCGCCACATTGGTACTTATTTATCTACTTGCACCGGCATGCTTTCGAACTGCTAGGTTGGCAGGAGCAGGGACCGAGCAATGGGAGCTCACCCCGTCGCGGGGATTCGAACCGCCGACCTTACAACCTGCGATCCCAAGAGTCTCAGTGGTTTAGACCACAGCGCCACCCGCATCCCTGGTCTTTGCATAGCTCTGCTTAGCAGGGGAGGAGAATGCAGCAGGGGGTTCCCCCATATTTCAGAGCGTGTAGAATCACAGAATTGTAGAGTCGGTACCCCCAAGGGTCATCCAGACCAACCCCCTGCAATGCAGGAATCGCAGCTAAAGAATCCATGATTCACGGCGCCTGTGGGCTCAACCGGCAGGAAGCCGTAACAGAGAAGAGACGGCGGCAACCTGTTCTCCTCACCTTCCGTCAGGCTGGGGGTGGGCAAGGCGGCCCTCACTTGCTCCAGGGGGCCGCTGAGCAGCCGCAGGTTGCTGATGTGCAGGTTCATAGCCTTGTGGAGCTCCGTGTTGGTGAAGCTGGCCTTCTCGTGCACCTCCATGTACTTGGCCCATTCCTTGGCTACTTCCGCCAGCCCGGAGGAGGGCGGGGTGGGAGGGGAGCCCTGCTGCGGGGGCAGCTTTCCCCCCAGCGCCTCTCGCAGCTTCTGCTCCTGGGCTTCATCCTCGTCCAGCAGGTCCTTGATCTCCTTCAGAGACGCTTCGACGTCCGTGAAAACGCCAGAGAGCGCTGGAGGGGAGAAGAGGGAGAGATTTTGAGACTTCACACCATTGGCGGGGCTGCCCATCCGTCCAAATCCCTTGCGCCTTTGCAAGTCTCCCCACGCTCCAAACTTTTAAGCCCCTGATGTCGGAGGCTTAAAGGGGGAACAGGACCTTTTCCAAGTCTCCCAATGCTTCCTTTTTTATATATATATATAATTTGTATTAGGAATTTCAGCATAACCATTTATCAAAGACATATCATCCTCATTTCCCACCCCCTCTATTTTCCCCTCCACCCTCCCCAAGGAAAGTCCACCTTCCCACCCCGGCCCAGACTTCCCTCAGCTCCTCTCTCTGGTTTTTCAGCACATGCTATTCTCTGCATATTGACAAAAGAACTGTGGGCAAGGGAAATTGATGGACTAATTGGAGCTGGCGAAACTGACACACGAACTTTGTGATAAGGACAACTGTGACTTTAAAGAAGAATGGGAACCTTTTACAAAGTACTTAAAAGAAACAACAAAATGAACTGGGCTCCTTGGCAGGTTTTGAAGAAACAAACACAAATTTATTACAGTGGTACCTCAGGTTACAGACGCTTCAGGTTACAGACTCCGCTAAACCCAAAAATAGTGCTTCAGGTTAAGAACTTTGCTTCAGGATGAGAACAGAAATCGGGCTCCCGCGGTGCGGCAGCAGCAGGAGGCCCCATTAGCTAAAGTGGTGCTTCAGGTTAAGAACAGCTTCAGGTTAAGTACGGACCTCTGGAACGAATTAAGTACTTAACCCGAGGTACCACTGTATTGGTAACATATAGACAGGTAATTTAAGGATCCCAATGCTTCCTTCTTAAGCCTACAAGACAGGGGACTTAAAGGAAAAGAGACTTGGAGGAGAACAGAAGAACAGCCTATTGGATCAGGCCAGTGGACCATCTAGTCCAGCATTCTGTTCTCACAGGGGCCAACAAGATGCCTGTGGGAAACCAGCAAGCAGGATTCGAACACAGGAGCCCTCTCCCCTCCTGCAGTTTCCAGGAACTGGCATTCGGAAGCATTGCTGTCGGGGCAGAGCAAAGCCGGCATCATTGCTAGTTGCTAATTATAGCCCTATACTCCATGAATTTGCCTCATCCTCTTTTAAAGCCATCTAGAATGGTGGCCGTCGCTGTCTCCTGTGGCAGGGAGTTCCACAGTTTAACCGCGCTTCTGTTTGAAGATTTCCTTTCTTTTATCTGTCCCTAATCTTCCAACATTCACTGAACATCTACGAGTTTTAGTGTAGCGTAGAGAGGGAGATAAAACTTTTATCTATCCCCTTTCTCCATGCCATGCCTGATTCCATAAACCGCTATCGAGCCACCTCTCACATTTCCTCCAAACTAAAAAGGGGAGCTGCTGAATCCCCTTGATTGTTTTAGCAGCCCCGGAGGCTGAAGAAGGAAGCTCAGGAGCCTTTGCAAAGGCCTCTTTGAAATAGCTCACTCCTGCCTGTGAGCTGCTTCAAAGGGAGCTTTTGCGCAGAAGAAGAAGAGGAGTTTGGATTTGATATCCCGCTTTATCACTACCCGAAGGAGTCTCAAAGCGGCTAACATTCTCCTTTCCCTTCCTCCCCCACAACAAACACTCTGTGAGGTGAGTGGGGCTGAGAGACTTCAGAGAAGTGTGACTGGCCCAAGGTCACCCAGCAGCTGCATGTGGAGGAGCGGAGATGCGAACCCGGTTCCCCAGATTACGAGTCTATCGCTCTTAACCACTACACCACACTGGCTCGCACAGCTGTGATTGCTGCTCAGTGGAATAGGTAAAGGTAAAGGGACCCCTGACCATTAGGTCCAGTCAGGGCCGACTCTGGGGTTGCGGCGCTCATCTCGCTTTATTGGCCGAGGGAGCCGGTGTACAGCTTCCGGGTCATGTGGCCAGCAGGACTAAACCGCTTCTGGTGAACCAGAGCAGCGCACGGAAACGCCATTTACCTTCCCGCCGGAGCGGTACCTATTTATCTACTTGCACTTTGACGTGCTTACGAACTGCTAGGTTGGCAGGAGCAGGGACTGAGCAAGGGGAGTTCACCCCATCGCAGGGATTTGAACCGCCGACCTTCTGATCGGCAAGTCCTAGGCTCTGTGGTTTAACCCACAGCCCCCCCCCCGTGCCCCACTCAGTGGAACAGCAAGGATTAAATCCTGCTGCCTTGGCTGTGCAATCTTGCAAACCAGGATTAAAATCCTGTCCTCCACCCATCGGCTGACATCGCCAAAGACATCAGCTGATGGGCATGGTTTGGGGGAAATGGTCTTGCAGGCCAAGACTGGCCCACAGGCTGCAGGTTCCCAACCCCAGTGTATAACATTGTTGTAATAATTATAATAATAATAATAATAATAATAATAATAATAATAATAATAATAATTTATTATTTATACCCCGCTCATCTGGCTGGGCCTCCCCAGCCACTCTGGGCGGCTTCCATAGAAACCAAAAATACAGTAAAATATCACACGTTAAAAACTTCCCTGAACAGGGCTGCCTTAAGATGTCTTCTGAATGTCAGGTAGTTGTTTATCTCTTTGACATCTGATGGGAGGGCATTCCACAGGGCGGGCGCCACCACCAAGAAGGCCCTCTGCCTGGTTCCCTGTAGCTTTGCTTCTCGCAATGAGGGAACCGCCAGAAGGCCCTCAGCGCTGGACCTCAGTGTCTGGGCAGAACGATGGGGGTGGAGACGCTCTTTCGGGTATACAGGACCGAGGCCATTTAGGGCTTGAAAGGTCAGCACCAACACTTTGAATTGTGCTTGGAAATGTACTGGGAGCCAATGTAGGTCTTTCAAGACCGGTGTTATGTGGTCTCGGCGGCCGCTCCCAGTCACCAGTCTAGCTGCCACATTCTGGATTAGTTGTAGTTTCCGAGTCACCTTCAAAGGTATCCCCACGTAGAGCGCATTGCAGTAGTCCAAGCGAGAGATAACCAGAGCATGCACCACTCTGGCGAGGCAGTCCGCAGGCAGATAGGGTCTCAGCCTACGTACCAGATGGAGCTGGTAAACAGATGCCCTGGACACAGATTTGACCTGTGCCTCCATGGACAGCTGTGAGTCCAAAATGACTCCCAGGCTGCGCACCTGGTCCTTCAGGGGCACAGTCACCCCATTCAGGACCAGGGAATCCCCCACACCCGCCCGCCCCCTGTTCCCCCAAAAACAGTACTTCTGTCTTGTCAGGATTCAACCTCAATCTGTTAGCCGCCATCCATCTTCCAACCGCCTCCAGACACTCACGCAGGACCTTCACCGCCTTCACTGGTTCTGATTTACGTGTTCCAACACAAAAGCTTACAGTCAATTACTACAGAAGTTTAAACAAGCAGCTAGTCCCTCAGCAACTCCATTCCAAGTTCTCCATCACTGAAAAAATCTGAGTGGTCTCTTCCTTGCACGGCATACACACCTCATTCCCAGTCCCATAAACCTACCCTGCATGGACTGAACAAGGTTTTTCACGGTCTCTGGGCGCACGCTGAGCGCTGCGCATTTCTCCATCAAGACGGGCGGGATGTGGTTGTACATGTCCAGGTTGTCGACCGTCTCGGGGTCCAGCTGCAACGAGTCCATGAATTGTCTACAAAGAGAGAAACAAGATTTGGGCTCCACTTTTGAACATGGAGGTCTGGTTGGAAGAAGCATAGACCTTATTGGGACAGAGCTTCTCCGAGACTTGATGTCTAATATAAAGGACTACCAAAAAAACCGGCAGAGAGGGACTGAGAGAGATTTGAGGGCCTCGGACGTGAGATCTCCAGGCTGATAGTTGACAGATTGAGGGACATTTTTTGGGGATTGAAACCGGGAAAGGGGGGGGTGAGAGTTTTGGAATCCAAAGAGAGTTTTGGAATCCAAAGGGTGTATAATTATATGTTGTCTCTCTGTTATTTTGTTTTGTAATTAATATAAAAATTGGGAAATTTGTGGAAGGGAATTTGGGTCGACTTTAGAAAAGGGTGTTGTTTAAATTGAGGTCTATAAGTTAAAATTGGTTAATTAATTGGTTAATTAAGATCAATAATAATAAGGTAAAAGTAGGGGACAAGAACTTGCTGAGCTAACTATTGGAATTGGAATACAAGAAGGGGAGGTGTGGGGAAGTCAGGGAAAGATGCTAAGAAAATAAGGATCCGAAATTATACTTGTTATTTGTGTTGTGTTTGTTTGTGTTTTTGTGTTTGTTTAAAAATTTGTGAAACTTTAATAAAAATGTATAAAAAAACAAAAACAAAGAGAGAAGCATGACAGGAGGGGTCACACGGCAGAGCTTGGATTATCCCACCCCTAGGCGGAGCCTCAGAAGGACTGGAAATCAACAGGCATCCCCAAACTCGGCCCTCCAGATGTTTTAGGACTACAACTCCCATCATCCCTAACTAACATGATCAGTGGTCAGGGATGATGGGAACTGTAGTCCCAAAACATCTGGAGTTTGGGGGTGCCTGCTATAACACAAACTGGTTTTTAAAAGCCTTATTTATAGCCACATCGGAGAAACTGACCCAGGAACTTTGCGTTCTCAGAGGGGAAATTCCAGCAAATTCCAAATATGACATCTTCTGGCGCCGTTTTGATTACCATATTGGCCTGAATATAAGAAACTCCAGTGGGTGCAGAATGCCGCGGCAAGACTCCTTATGGGGTCCTCACTGCGAGATCACATTCACCCGGCGCTATACCAGCTGCACTGGCTCCCGGTGGAGTACAGGATCAGGTTCAAGGTGCTGGTTTTAACCTTTAAAGCCCTATACGGCCTAGGACCCTCGTACCTACGGGACCACCTCTCGTGGTAGGTCCTGCGGAGGACCTTACGGTCTTCAAACAAAAACATCTTGGAAGTCCCGGGCCACAGGAAGGTTAGGCTGGCCTCAGCCAGAGCCAGGGCTTTTTCAGCTGTGGCCCCGATCTGGTGGAACGCTCTGTCACAAGAGACCAGGGCCCTGCGGGACTTGACATCTTTCCGCAGGGCCTGCAAGACAGAGCTGTTCCGCCAGGCCTTTGGCCAAGGCACAGTCTGACCCCCTCCTTTGGTAATCCTCACAGAACTCTAGCCCAATGGCTGCCATGAATTTGATTTTGAATTGATTTTAAAATGAATGGATTTTAGAATGTTGTGTTACTTTTATTGTTAGCCGCTCTGAGCCCGGCTTCGGCTGGGGAGGGCGGGATATAAATAAAAATGCTTGATGATGATGATGCGGCGGCGGCGAGACCACCCCTGTGACCCGTGAGCAAAGAGGCAGCCCCCCTCACCCCACCCTCCACGGTGGCTTCCCCCAGTCCCAACTTCAGGGTCCCAGATCCCTGGAGCCTTAAATACGTACTCCAGGACTTCGTTTTTGGCGTCAATCTTGGCCATCACTTCTCTCAGCAGCTTGGCCTTCTCTTCGCTGTAAGGGAAACACAGAGGCTTATTCTATATAGCAATATCTCCGTCAACATCCACCTTGTCTAGCGTCCATTCTGGCGAACGTCCGTGGTAAACCCAGAAGTACCAGAACGGGTTATTTCCGGGTTTGCCGCTCACGCGTGTGCAGAAGAACAAACCGCTTTGCCCTGTGTCCTTTTCGGCTAGAGGCCGGGGCTCCGGAACGGATCCCGGCCGCAAAACGAGGAACAACTATATTTTAGGTCCGCAAGCTGCATGTATTCCATCAGCTTAAGTTGCCATTCTTCTTTGGTTGGAACCTCACTCGTTTTCCATTTCTGGGCTAACAAAACACAGGCCGCAGTAGTGGCATACAGAAATAACCTTTTTTGACACCTGGAGATTTCTGTCTGAATTATCCCCAACGAAAAGGACTCTGGTTGTTTTGGGGTTTTTTTTTGGAAAGTACTTTTAAACATTTTCCCCCAATTCATTGCAAATTATTTCCCAATGCTATTTTACCCTTTAACAGGTCCACAACATACGATAGAACGTAACTTCATCTTCACTGCATCTCCAGCACTTGCAGAATATGAGAACAAGAACATATCGTATTTTTCGCTCTATCGGACGCACCTGATCATAAGACGCACCAAGTTTTAGAGGAGGAGAACAAGAAAAAAAATGTTCTCTCCCTCTCTGCGCAGCGCCCCTTCAGCGAAGCGGGAGGAGAAGCGGAGCCCCTTCCATTTCTCCTCCCGCTTTGCTGAAGGGGCGCTGCGCAGAGAGGGAAAGCTGCGCAGCGCCTCTCCAGCGAAACGTAGCGAAGCCAGGAGAGCAAGAGGGCACCGATCCCTCTTGCTCTCCTGGCTTCAGCAAAAGCTGCGCAGCCTGCATTTGCTCCATAAGACGCACACACATTTCCCCTTACAGTGGTGCCCCGCAAGACGAATGCCTCGCAAGACGGAAAACTCGCTAGACGAAAGAGTTTTCCGTTTTGGAGGTGCCTCGCAAAACAAATCTCCTATGGGCTTGATTCGCAAGACGAAAATGTCTTGCGAGTTCCTGCTGGTTTTTTTCCCTTTCCCCCCTTTTTCTAAGCCGCTAAGCCGCTTATCAGCTGATCCGATCAGCAGATAAGCCGCTAAAAGCGCTAATAGCGCTAATCCGTCAATGGGCTTGCTTTGCAAGACGAAAAAACCGCTAGACGAAGAGAATCACAGAACGGATTCTTTTCGTCTTGCGAGGCACCACTGTACTTTTTAGGAGGGGAAAAGTGCGTCTTATAGAGCGAAAAATACGGTACGTTTAAAGAAGACTGGGAAATGCTTATTGAATATATGGGGGGGAATTGTGTGCACTTGAAAAAGTCAGCAGCATTAAGATAAATCCAACTGTATAAATAAGTTTTGATGGGTGTAATGATGGAATACTGAATGGTTTAGTTTATGTAAAATATGCAGGGATTTATGTTATGCAAAATGAACCATGGAAAGAGAAGAAGGGAAGTCATTGGTATTTTAAGGTTGTTTAAATGAATATTCTAAAATGTAAAACAGAAAATTTAATAAAAATCATAGGAAAAAAGAGAAATACAGAGGCTTAGAAGCAGTCGAATGGGCAGCATATTTTTTATTATTAATATGATTATTCAAAGGGGGGGAATTCTACAGGGTAGCGCAACTGAATTAAAGGTCTAGTTCCTACACTGTGATGAACAAACCTCCAGTTGATGCCTAAAGGAGTTCCTCGCCTACAGACTGCAGTGATCGACTGGGGGTGTAAGGAGCGAGACAATCTCTCATGCCCTATCATGGCCCATATCAACTCTCTCTTATAGATAATAATTTTCATTGTTTTCAATTTTACATTTAAAAAAAAACCAAACATTTTACAAACTTTTAAATATCCGATGACTTCCCTTCTTCTCCTTCCATGGTTCATTTTACATATCACACATTCCTGCGTATTTTACTATAACCATTCAAATCAGTTTTCTGCTTTAACATCCATCAAAAATCATTTGTTGAATTTACAGTGGTGCCTCGCAAGACGAAATTAATTCGTTCCGCAAGTTTTTTCTTCTTGCGAGTTTTTCGTCTTGCGATGCACGGTTTCCCATAGGAATGCATTGAAAATCAATTAATGCGTTCCTATGGAAACCGTCTTCAGACCAGGTCCGGGGACAGTCTGTCCCCCGACCTCTTCTGAAGGCTGGGGGGGGGGGACAAGGGCTTTTCTTCCCACCCCCAGCATTTTAAAAAACCCCAGGACAGCGGAGGACTTCTCCGCTGTCCGGGGCGATCTTAAAATGCTGGCGGGCGGCATTTTAAAATCGCCCGGGACAGCGGAGGACTTCTCCGCTGTCCGGGGCGATGTAAAAGCCCCTGGGAAGGCAGGCAGGGGGGACAAAGACTTTTGCCCCCCGCCCGCCTTCAGAAGAGGTCCAGGACCTCTTCTGAAGGCGGGCGGGGGGCGAAAGTCTTTGCTCCCCCCCCGCCTGCCTTCAAAAGCCGTCCGCGATAGCGGGAAGCGCTTCCCTGCTATCCCGGACTGCTTTTAAAATGCTGGCGGTGGGGAGCAAAGCCTTTCGGCCCCCGCCGGCCTTCCTGGACCTCTTCTGAAGGCCGGAGGGGGGGAAAGGCTTTGTTCCCCACCACCAGCATTTAAAAGAGGTCCCCGGAGATTTCCCTATGGGCTTTCGTCTTGCGAAGCAAGCCCATAGGGAAATTCGTCTTGCGAAGCCTCCAAAACAGAAAACCCTTTCGTCTTGCGGGTTTTCCGTCTTGCGAGGCATTCGTCTTGCAGGGTACCACTGTATCTTAATTCTGCCAGAGTTTTCAGCTGTATGTACTCAATAAACGTTTTCCTTCTTTAAATATACGTTCTTCTTGCTCTCTTATTCTGTGTGTTAAATTTGCAAGTTCTGCATATTCTGTCAACTTAAACTGCCATTCTTCTTCAGTTGGGACCTCGTTCACTTTCCATTTTGGGGCTAAAAAAACATGGGCTCAGTTGTTGCATAGATAAATAATCTTTTCTGACACCTAGGAATTTCTGTCTGGCTTATTCCCAATAAAAAGGGCTCTGGGGTTTATTTGTTTTTTAAAGTAATTTTGAATTTTTTTTCCAGTTCATTATAAATCATTTCCCAATACACTTTTAACTTTTTGCATGTCCGCCACGTATGAAAAAAAGATTCCCTCTGCTTTTTTACACTTCCAACACATATCTGATTCTGTTTTATATATCTTAGCCAACCTAGTTAATTACAATCTATGGATCCTTTTCAAATAATTCTCTTTCAATGAATAAAATGCAGTAAATTTCAGGTCGCTTTTCCGAAGTTTCTCCCGGAAGTTGAAATCTAGGCACATGTCAACTCTTGGCCCACAATACTCCCACCCTCCTCCTGTTTAGGGAGGTTCTTAATTTTTGCTGTTTTATCGTGTTTTTAATATTCTGTTGGGAGCCACCTAGAGTGGCTGGGGAAACCCAGCCAGAGGGGCAGGGTATAAATAATAAATTCTTCTTCTTCTTCTTCTTCGTATAAATAATAAATTCTTCTCCTTCTTCTCCTTGCCTTTTTATCAAGCCTCCCATCTCGACCCTTTAATCCCCACCTGTTTTCCTGCAGCCCGCCCCCCCCCATGGAACTGGCAGGCCAAACAGTCTCCCAGAATGCAAAGCAGCTGCTCACCTGTAGAGCGAGGAGGCCTCGTGGGCAGCCATTGGAACCAGCTTGGCAAAAATGTCAGGGCCTGTGACAGCCGGGTCTGTGGGGTTGACAGGAAGGGCTTTCACAAGAGGTGCACCTGCAGATGAAGTAATATTGGGTTAATCAAGAATTTGAGGACAGAGAGTTGATTCCTAAAAAAGGGAAAGGCAAAGGATCCCTGGACAGTTAAGTCCAGTCAAAGGCGCCTATGGGGTTGCGGCGCTCATCTCGCTTTCAGGCCGAGGGAGCCGGTGTTTGTCCGTGTAATAGGTATGAGTTACTCGTGCGTAAACTGGTGCCTTTCTCGGTTAATTTGCCTTGTTAAACCTTTCTGACTGCACAGCCCCTTCTCATCGTGGCTGCCTCAGTCACTGGCAGAATCCGTCAGTGGGCGTTTCTTGAACCTCTTCCAACATAAAAGTTGTTTGACACCCAGTCTCCTCCTCCTCTCACTGCGCGGGAGTCTTCTGCGCAGGGAAGGCGTGGGTAGCGAAGGACCTGGGCTCTCCTCACTGATGTCCAGTGAAGAGTCCTGGAGCCCTCTCTCCAATTCCCCCATCTGCCCCCCTTTATCCCTGGTGTTGCGCTGATTAGCTTCCCCCTCTACTGAGCTGTTTCTCCCCCTGCTGCTGGGTCCTTCGCCAGCATCATCTGGGAGCCTCCCCTTCGCCTCTTGCTCTGATGTCAGTTCCCTGACAGTCCGCAGTTTTCCGGGTCATGTGGCCAGCAGGACTAAACTGCTTCTGGCGCACCAGAACACCGTGATGGAAACCAGAGCGCACGGAAATGCCGTTTATCTTCCCACTGGAGTGGTATCTATTTATCTACTTGCACTGGTGTGCTTTTGAACTGCTAGGTTGGCGGAAGCTGGGACAGAGCAACGGGAGCTCACTCTGTCATGGGGATTCAAACCGCTGACCTCCCGATCAGCAAGCACAAGAGGCCCAGTGGTTTAGACCATGGCACCACCCGCGTCCCTAGAGGTGATACCTAGGCCACACCAGACCCATAGAGTGCTGATAATCTTGTAGCTTCTGTAAATGTTTGAGTTTACCCAGCCCTGCATGCTTATTTTGGCTTTTATTGTTACGACTATGTTTATATCCCACCCTTCCTCACTTTTGTGGGTAGCGATTTAACAAGTTGTAAAGAAATCTGAACAGCCCACAACAAAAGACTAAGTAAGACAGTGGCCAATCACTGCCACAAAAGCCCGGCCCATCAAGATGCAGCAAAACCTTCCCCAATATCATGGCGTCAGCAGGAAACATCTGACGTTAAGATTCCCCAACAGCCTCCGCTCAAAGCGTGGGAGAATAAGAAAGTTTTTGATCATCACCAAAAGGCGGCCAAAAGTGATGCCGATCAGCTTTCAAAACCACCCACTGCATATTTATGCTTTGGGTAGCCCTGTGCTACATACAATTTGATGGATGTTGCAAAAAAAATATGCATGATGGGAGTTGTAGTCCAGAACATCTGGAGGGCGCCTGGTTGGGGAATGATGGGCTCCTTCTGCCCTACCCAAGACCAGCAGTCAGAGAATACGATAGGGCTTGCTCCAAAGCTGGGATAGCTCAGCTCATAGAGCGTGAGACTCTTAATTTCAGGGTTGTGGGTTTGAGTCACACATCAGGGAAGATATTCCTGCACTGCAGGGGGTTGGGCTAGATTGTTAGAATTCCTGCTCCCTGATTGCAGTCATGGGATTGTTGTCTTTCACATGACGGTATGTGTTTTGACACCACAGAGTGGGAAGTGACTGAGATAGGATGTTTGTGTTACTGTGTTCCGTGAAGTGGGACTGTTGTCCTTTGTTCTTTTTCTCTTTGCTGTCTGATGCTAGAGAGAGAGGGAGCCATGTTGCAGTGCTCCGTGTGTGTTTATATGTAGATAAAGTAGATTAGCCAAAATGCTGAGTTGCTGGGGTCCTGTCACACAAGCTGCGAAGACTCTGCAGATCCCTAAGTGTGCCAGTGTCGGTTGGCATCAGTTGCTGTGATGTTCGGGCTGAAGAAAGCTTATGAAGCTCCCGAACGATCGACCAGAAGAAGAAGAGTTTGGATTTGATACAGTGGTGCCTCGAAAGACGAAAAGAATCCGTTCCGCGAGTCTCTTCGTCTTGCGGTTTTTTCGTCTTGCGAAGCAAGCCCATTAGCGGCTTAGCGCTATTAGCGGCTTAGCGGATCAGCTGATAAGCGGCTTAGCGGATCAGCTGTTAAGCGGCTTAGCAGATCAGCTGTTAAGCGGCTTAGCGGCTTGGGGAAAAGGGGGGGGGAGGAAAAAAACCCTGCAGGAACTCGCAAGACATTTTCGTCTTGCGAAGCAAGCCCATAGGAAATTTGTTTTGTGAAGCATCTCCAAAACGGAAAACCCTTTCGTCTAGCGGGTTTTCCGTCTTGCGGGGCACCACTGTATCCCGCTTTATCACTACCCGAAGGAGTCTCAAAGCGGCTAACATTCTCCTTTCCTTTCCTCCCCCACAACAAACACTCTGTGAGGTGAGTGGGGCTGAGAGACTTCAAGAAGTGTGACTAGCCCAAGGTCACCCAGCAGCTGCATGTGGAGGAGCGGGGAAGCGAACCCGGTTCACCAGATTACGAGTCTACTGCTCTTAACCACTACACTACACTGGCTCTCAAGGAGGGAGAGAACATGCCAGTCGGGCATGTGTCTCTGCCAGGGTCCTACTTGAGTGTAGGCGGAACTCCTGACTGCTGGAGGTCCCATCCAACTTTACAATTCTGTGAAAACAGAGTGTTTTGACTTTACCTTTCACTGACTGCAAGGTATCCAGAGCAGGGACAGCCTCGTGGTAGATGAAGTCGTTGTCCTTTTTGGCAGAGTTGTACCTGCAAAGCGACAACAGGCTTGAAGGGCGTTACTGCTGGGGGGCGGGGCTCTTTGGGGGCAGATGCCCAGGAAGAAGTATCACATATTTTCGCTCCAAGCACAGTTCCAAGAAAGAAACCAATATCATAGTTGTACATTTTCAAAGGGTGTTATGTTTAGGGATGCCTCACACCCAAAGTCAGAGGAACTACAGACAGTGGGACTTTGGGGGGGGGCCTCCAGAAATGTGGGGAATACTAGGTAAAAGCCAAACTTGGAAAGAGGGAAGGGGGTGAGGATGTTCTGGTCAGTATCTCCTTACTTCCCAAGCCCAAAGTGAAAATTTGCAAATCTGTGTGCATTTCTTTCTTTTTCAATTGAAACTTTCCCAACATAGAATACGATTAAAAAAAAAAAATCTGAATAAAAATGGAAAAAGTAAATAAAAAAGAGGAAGAAAATAATGCAAAGCCCTCTATCAGAGGGAGATCTCAATTAACCCTTGTCTCGCATAAAAAGGGGGTGGACGCTCCCAGCTCTCACCTGGGAGCACCTCGTTCTTCTCCCATGCGCACGTTTCTTGAATTCATTATGTAGAGTAACTTAGGAATCCAAACGCATGGTCCACAAATGAAAACACTTTGGAGGTCCCAGGTCGCAAGGTGGTTAGATTAGTCTCAACTAGGGCCAGGGCCTTTTCAGTGCTGGCCCCGACTTGGTGGAACGCTCTGCCACAAGAGACTAGGGCCCTGCGGGACTTGACATCTTTCCGCAGGGCCTGCAAGACAGAGCTGTTCTGCCTGGCCTTTGGTTTGGACTGAGTCCGACCCTTATGTTTCCCTCCTCTTACAGTTTTGATCCATGGGCTACTTTTAAAATGAGGCTGCATTTTAAATTGCATTTTAACCTGTATTTTCTTTTCTTTTTCTTTTCCCCCTATTATGCTTTTACTGTGATTCTATTGGTGTTAGCTGCCCTGAGCCCAGCTCTGGCCAGGGGAGGGAGGGCAGGGTATAAATAATTTTTTTAAAAATTATTATTATTATTATTATTATTATTATTATTATTATTATTATGCGTGTTTTTTTTTAAAAAAGGTTTTCTAGTCCTCATGGTTTCACAGAATCACAAAAATACGGAGGGAATGACTGGAAGAGCAGATCTGAACAAAGCAAAGGTCTACGGGTGAGACCATCAGACCCGTCAACATCTGACTTCTGACTGGCAGTGGCTCTCCCGATTTCCAGACAGGAGTGCGCTCTCTCTCTCTCTCTCTCTCTCTCTCAGCACCAGGCAGGTTCTCTTGGGGCAGAGCAGAGATTAGGGAAGGGAACTGGTGTGACAGGGACCCAGGCCCAGGCATGCAAAGAGTTAACAGGCAGCAGCGACTCACTTTCCTCCAATGACATCCATGGTGAACCTCAGGGCTTCCTGCACCGTCTCAGGCTGACCCTGCAAGAAGAAATGTCAGGTTCAAAACATATCCATAATAAGCAGGTGGTCCGCAGGCAGAGATGGCAGGGGGCAGGATAAGGGTACACCAACAATTCCCAAAGTAGGCAGTAGCAGCCACTGGGGGGATTCTCTAGGTAAAGGTAAAGGGACCCCTGACCATTAGGTCCAGTCGGGACCGACTCTGGGGTTGTGGCGCTCATCTCGCTTTATTGGCCGAGGGAGCCAGCATACAGCTTCCGGGTCACGTGGCCAGCATGACTAAGCCGCTTCTGGCGAACCAGAGCAGCACACAGAAACGCCGTTTACCTTCCCGCCGGAGCGGTACCTATTTATCTACTTGCACTTTGACGTGCTTTCGAACTGCTAGCTTGGCAGGAGCAGGGACCGAGCAATGGGAGCTCACCCCGTCGCGGGGATTCGAACCGCCGACCTTCTGATCGGCAAGCCCTAGGCTCAGTGGTTTAACCCACAGCACCACCCGTGTCCCTTGGGGGGATTCTCTAGGGCACGGGTCTGCAACCCGCGGCTCCGGAGCCGCATGTGGCTCTTTTACACCTTTGCTGTGGCTCCGGGGCGGATACTAGCGAGGGGAGGAGGCGCATTGTGCGCCCCGACACTCCCCACTGTGGCGGGCCCTGTACTGGTTGTGACGTCGCATGGGGGCGGTGTGTGCATTAGTCACGCACCGTCCCGACGTCACCTTGCCGGTTTTGCGGCTCCCAGTTTTTTTCCCTTCAGAAACGGGTCCAAGTGGCTCTTTTTGTCTTAAAGGTTGCGGACCCCTGCTCTAGGGGAAGCTAAGAGGCAAGGGGGGCAGCGGGGAGGGGGCGCAGCCATCAACAGCCCTCTCCTCCATCAGTTAGTCCAATCCTGTTTTAAAGCCATCCAAGTTGGGGGCCATCATTGCCTCCAGAGTTTAACTACCGTATTTTTCATAATCATATTTATTAAAATTTCCAATAATAACAGAATAGAGAAGATAGAAAAGATAAAGAAAAGAAAGAAAAAGAAAGACCAATTTTAAACCCTTATTTTCATAACCTTCTTTCTGGGACTCCCTCCTTCCCCTCCCGACTGTATTCCCCTTTCCCTACGTTGGTTCCACAAGTTCTCATTCCCAATTTTAACCTAATATGTTGTACCTATCAGCCAATTTAAATTACAATCTTAACATCACTCCTCATCTTTAGAACCAAGATTTCCCCCCCAAAATCTACCCCGTTTCCTTCCACGAATTCCCCCTTTTTTTTTCCAAAACATGTTAAATCAAAATACCAAAGTTATATAGAAAGATAAAAGATAGACGATAAAAGAAGATTCCAAAAGTTGGTTACATAGCCTTTGGATTCTAGAATTCCCCCTCCCTTCCCCGGTTTGGATTCCCCATGTCCATCAGTCTGTATGTTGTCAGCCTGGAGGTCTCAAGTCCACAGCCAAATTTTTCTCAATCCATCTTGCCGGTTTTCTTTAAATTTGCTTGTTTTGATAATGTTTAATTTCAAAAATCCAGTCTAATAGAGGCCTTTAATTTCCCTTGGTCATTGTTGCTCCTCCCATTGTTCTTTCCGTGGCGTAGTTGGTCCTTTACTCTTTCGTTTCTTACTTTCTCAGGTTTCTGTCTTGTTCAGCTGCAAAACCATTCTTATTCTGAAATCTGGTATCTCTACAGAGGTTTGTTATTCAGGAACAAAAACTTACGTCCAGTTCCTACCTTACTTCAATAGAAAGATTCTATTGTGTTGTCACCTCTGTAGACCAAACAATATTTCAGTTTTGCTACTTTCCCAGGAGCTAAAGCCAGTACACATCCCAGAGTAGTTTTCCACATACGCCACTTGTAATGTCCCAAAGCCCCTCTAGGGGGGTTGCAGTAACTTTGTGTCCTCTAATCCAAAAGTCAAGTTGTTGTTTCTTTTTTCCTCCGACATTTTGTATCCATATTTATATCCAATTGTATCAAAATTAACCAGCAAAATACTTGTAACAAAGTCCTCTTTGTATTCTCAAGATTTGACAGCTACTTTGACAGCTGTCAAACTCTCCATCTCTCTCCGCCAGGTTCTCCGAATCGCCCCGGTTCCCAGGGGGGGGTTGCCTTTTCCCTCTCACCCTCGACTTTTCTCCTCCAGCACAATTCTTGTAGTATCCCATCGTGGAATTGATATTTTTTGTCAGCAATAAACTTCTGAATTGATCTTGGTTTCTCAGTCCTTGTTTTAGCATGTTTACAATCAGGGAGGGGACTGACTTCCTTTTTAGATCCCCCCCGCTCGTGCCGAATCCGAAAAAAAATTCCTTTTTTTCTCCTTTTATACCCGGTTACCCAATTACTCACGGGTTGTTGTTAAATGTCCGAATTTCAAATGGAAGAAGCCAGCGCTCTCCGACGAATGGCATGCGGCTGCGCTCGGCAGGGGAAGCGATAGACTCACAGTACCACGCCGCTCCCCGGCACCCGATCCGTAGCCTTTAAAAAGGCTCCTTCACGAGTCGGGAGGGCGCTGACGGTACCAGCCGAGTCCCCATGTCCACGGGCTCCGTGCCCGTGGTTTTTGAGGGTCCCCGCGTCGCCGTCGCGGTAGGACCCAGCCCCTGCCGAGCAGGCTCCCTCCGGAGCTCGGAGGGAGTCCGCCATTCGGCGATGGCGCCAACCCGGAAGTCTAACTACCGTATTTTTCGCCCTATAGGACGCACTTTTCCCCCTCCAAAAATGAAGGGGAAATCTGGGTGCGTCCTATGGGGCGAATGCAGGCTTTTGCTGCACCGACCCCTCTCGCTCTCCAGGCTTCAGGAACACATTCGCAGCCTAGGCAGCCCTGCGGGAGGTCCGGCAGGGATGTCTAGGCTGCGGATAGCACCCTGCTGCCCAGCGCAAGGGGTGCCCTGAAGCAGAGCGCCCCCCGCGCCAGGCAGACACCCGCAGCGTGGGGAGCCTTGCAGGAGTTCCCCGCAAGGCTCCCCACGCTGCGAATAGCAGCCTGCCGCCCCGCAAGGGGGGGGGCGCCCTGGTGCAGAGCGCCCCTCGCGCGGGGCAGACATCGGCTAGCCCCACAAGCTCGGGGGACAGCAGGGAGGTGCAGCGCCGCCATCCCACTGTTCCTCGACCTGGTTCTGTTTCCCTGACCTGCTTTTGGGGGGGAAATAAAGTGAATTTCCCCCCCCCTTTATTTCCCCCCCAAAAAACTAGGTGCGTCCTATGGGACGAAAAATATGGTAAATAACTTTTAAAGCCACTTTCAGGAAGGGGGTAGGAAGAAAGGTGTACCTTGGCCAGTTTGATGGCTTCATTGAGCTTGTCCAGAGCACTCTGGAAGTAGATGACCTGCAAAGGAGGAAGAGATTCAGACAACCAAAGTCCACTGTCAAACTGGCTATGCTTTCTATTAAAAGTAAGAAAACTGAGCCTTTCTCTCACACACGTTACAAGAATTTTAAGGTCTCAGACTTAGAATAAATATTCATAAATGCACGGATATCTAAATATATGAACAGCATGTGTGAAATAGTATGGGAGAGCAATCCCGAAGCCATTTTGACTCTCCCAATGACCTCAAATAGTCCACTGCAGTAAGGGGAGGCAAATGGGGAAAGCCTTCCCACTGCCTTTTTGCTTGCAAATCCTGTCTTAAGGACGTATTTGTGTATGAATATGCTAGACTGCCCGGGTAACGCAACCAGTGACCATGATCAGTATCCTGTAAGACAGGATTTCTGCTGGAGACCACCTCCCTTCTGTGATGTATGATGTTTCAGGGGGCTGGTCTTGGGCTACAGGGTGGGCAATTTCAAAGGTCTATATAGGGGCTTTTGCACCATTGTTCAAGGTTCTCCTCCCTCCCGCGTGTGATGAGTGGGGACCCTGTTGCAACAGTTCCCTGAATAAAGATCAGGCTTACTAGCCACTTTGCTTCTCAATATACTCTAGTTGGCCCCTGTTACTTTCTCCTCCAATAGGGAACCCACTTAAGGACTTGATATGGGCTCTGGAATACCCCATAAAGCAGTCTTTCTTATAACACACAGAAATTCCCCGCAGGTAGAGAACTTGCACGCGGGGAGTGCCATAACAGAGGGTCATCTCATCACAAGAAGCCCCACTTGCAGCCTGAAGTCCATTCGCAGGGCTTCCGCCACACTGGCCACGTGTGAGGACTAGTGCCTTAGGTAGTCATAGACGTGGCGAGGGAACAGAAGAAGCTCCTTCTGGACTCATCCTGGCAAGGGCTTCAAAGGGAGGTCTGTGCCCGGGAGATAAGGTTTGGCTTCCTCGCTCTCCCCTCTGTCTTCTCCCCTTGGCTCCTGGAGCCCATCTAAACCCATCTCCCAAAAACAGCTGTCCTTCAGTTATTGTAACATCAACAATACAAGGGCAAGGCTGAAGGTTTCGCTGTTTGGGGCAAGAGTACTGTTAGCCCAGAAACAGAAGTGAGAAGAAATTCTGACAATTCTGATGAAAGAAGAATGGCAGATGAAATTAATGGACTATGCAGAATTGGACAAAATGACAGGAAGGATTCGAAACCTGCGGGACCAGAGATTTACAGAAGATTGGAAGAAGTATATGAATTATTTGAAGAGCACCTGCAATCGACAAATTACACTAGTAGGACTACAAGAAGTTTTATAAGGAGAAACATACGAAGTGTTATAAAGTAGAAAATGGTAGAAATATTGGTTACGAGTTTGAAATGTAATAGGGAAAATAAGAAATGCATACTGAGAGATTCAATTGGGAAATTTCCAGACAGGACTGATGGAAGTCAAAAAAATTGAATAAGATGTAAAAGTATGTTTAATTACTGTTGAAAATGGTATGTTAAAACACACACACACACACACACACACACAGTGGTACCTCAGGTTAAGTACTTAATTCGTTCCGGAGTCCGTTCTTAACCTGAAACTGTTCTTAACCTGAAGCACCACTTTAGCTAATGGGGCCTCCTGCTGCTGCCACGCCACCGGAGCATGATTTCTGTTCTCATCCTGAAGCAAGGTTCTTAAACCAAGGTAATATTTCTGGGTTAGCGGAGTCTGTAACCTGAAGCGTCTGTAACCTGAAGCGTATGTAACCCGAGGTACCACTCTGTGTGTGTGTATCTATATCCATATCTATATATGTGCCTGTATTACAAGGTTCAGCACCACGGACAGCGTAAAACCTTGCCCAAGCCTCTCTACCCCTCACCTATTGCAGAATCACGGAATTGCAGAATCGGAAGGCACCCCAAAGGACATCTAGTCCAACCCCTTGCAATGCAGGGACACAGCTTAAAATCCCTGACAGATGGCCAGAGAACCTCTGTTTAAAGACCTCCAAAGAAGGAGAGCCCACCACTTTCCGAGGGAGCCTGTTCCACTGTCAAACGGCTCCTGCTGTCAATTCTTCCTAATATTGAGTCGGAAACTCCTTCCTCGTCATTTGAAATGGCTGGTTCCGGTCCCACTCTCTGGAGCAGCGGGAAACAAGCTTGCCCCATCGCCCACGTGACAGCCCTTCAGGTATTTGAAGTTGGCTATCTTTTCGCCTCTCATCATCCAGGAGATTGACCGCGGCAAGCAGTCTGTGAGTTCTCCACCCACCCCAGAACTTTGGAAGCAAACAGGCTTACCCTCTCGCCGTACTTCTGCTGCTCCTCCGCCTGCTTACCCATGTGCAACTGAAAGACAGAGAAGAATCACAGTTCTTTTAAGCAGCCAGCCAGACACAGCACCCCTGGGTTGGCCCCAGGCACCACCTCACAATCTGGCATCGCCTCCATCCGTCCCACAAACCCTCATCCCTCGCGCAGGAAGCTGAAATCAAAAGCTCAACCCACACGCATAACCCCACAGACAGAAGGGGCTGGGAGGAACAGACAGGCGAGTTCTTCCCATAAAGCCTCATTCCAGTGCTCCCATCCCGGTGAGGGTTGAGACGACAGAGCCAATAGGAGCCTTCAGGTTCCAACACAAACCAAAGGATAATAATAATAATAAATAAATAAATAAATTGTACCCCGCGCATCTGGCTGGGCTTCTCCAGCCACTCTGGGTGGCTTCCAACAAAATATTAAAATACAATAATCTATTAAACATTAAAAGCTTCCCTAAACAGGGCTGCCTTCAGATGTCTTCTAAAAGTCTGGTAGTTGTTTTTCTCTTTGACATCTGGTGGGAGGGTGTTTCACAGGGCAGGCACCACTACCGAGAAGGCCCTCTGCCTGGTTCCCTGTAACTTGGCTTCTTGCAGTGAGGGAACTGCCAGAAGGCCCTCAGCACTGGACCTCAGTGTCCGGGCAGAACAATGGGGGTGGAGACACTCCTTCAGGTATACTGGGCCGAGGCCGTTTAGGGCTTTAAAGGTCAGCACCAACACTTTGAATTGTGCCCAGAAACGTACTGGGAGCCAATGTAGGTCTTTCAAGACCGGAGTTATGTGGTCTCGGTGGCCGCTCCTAGTCACCAGTCTAGCTGCAACATTCTGGATTAGTTGTAGTTTCCGGGTCACCTTCAAAGGTAGCCCAACATAGAGCGCATTGCAGTAGTCCAAGCGAGAGATAACCAGAGCATGCACCACTCTGGCGAAGCAGTCCACAGGCAGATAGGGTATGTTTATTTTCCACTTCTCCATTTTGAATCTCTGCCCCCATATCTGCACAAACGTATTAATTAATTACCGTCGCTAGGTTCATGGCAGGGGCAATCAGAATAAGGGCCACTAACTGACGGCTGATTCAGGACTTTCAATTGTGCTCTTATATCAAACTTCCTTTTCTGCGTATACTGTAATGTTTTACTGTTGCTATGGCCATTGGCTAATGCGAATAAAGTTTTATCTTATCTTATCTAACCAAGGGAGGCAGGTGGAGCTGTGGGTTAAACCACAGAGCCTAGGACTTGCCAATCAGAAGGTCGGGGGTTCGAATCCCCACAACGGGGTGAGCTCCCGCTGCTCGGTCCCTGCTCCTGCCAACCCAGCAGCTCAAAATCACACCAGTGCAAGTAGATAAATAGGTACCACTCCGGCGGGAAGGTAAACGGCGTTTCCGTGCGCTGCTCTGTTTGCCAGAAGCGGCTTAGTCATGCTGGCTACGTGACCCGGAAGCTGTACGCCGGCTCCCTCGACCAGTAAAGTGAGATGAGCACCTTAACCCCAGAGTCGGCCACAACTGGACCTAATGCTCAGGGGTCCCTTTACCTAACCAAAGGATGAAGTGTGGGGAGGTCATGTTGGGTGAAGCCCAGCTCACCGGAGCAGGGTCCCCCCAGGATACTCACATGGGCCACGGCAGCGAAATAGTAGATCTTCATCTGCACCAGCTTCTTCCAGTCCTTCTGAATCTTCCCCAGCAGAGAGGCTGTTTCAGAGTTCTCCAAAGCTCGACAGGCTTCTTTGTAGTAATCCACCACCTTGGGAAGGGAATTTGGGGAGGGTAGGAAAGGTTCTGAGTGATTGCTGCTTTAGACGCTGACAAATTTTCCCCACTGCAGGAGCCGAACTGACGGATTCGTACCACGAGAAAGGAGAACCCATCTGAACATTGGAATAACTTTCTAAAGGTAAGTAGACTCTCTTTCACTGGAGGTTTTAATGGAGAATTTGGATGGCTATCTGTCGGGGATTCTTGAGCTGGGATTCCTGCATTGCAAGGGGTTGGGCTAGATGGCCTTTGGGGGTCTCGTCTGATTCTACAGCTCCATCGGGGAGGGCATGTGGGACGGGCCTGTCAAGCAAACCTAACTGCACAGCAAAAAAATGCACCTGGCTTCTTTAGAGGAAGGCCCTAACCTGCCCCAGGCTCAGGGGGAGGGCACTTTTCAGGCACTGGTCACCCAAGTTCAAGGCTCCCCAAACTGCTCACCTGGGCACTGATCCTGGCCACAAGGAAGCTCTTCCGGTTGTCCAGCATCGATTTCTCCAGAAGGCACTCCTGGGCCTGGCCCTTTAGACATGCAGGAGACGAAGAAATAAACAATAATAATAATAATAAAAATTTATTTATACCCCACCCTTCCCGGTTCAGAAAACCGGGCTCAGGGGAGGTAACAACAAATTTAAAACACTTAATTGATGCAACAAAAAACATCATAAAATACAGTATAGGACATGAATAACAATAATTTCAGAATTCAAAAATCAATTTAGGGGAAATCCATCCAATAAACATTAGATGATCACCAGGGCTAGTTGGCTAAATAAGTCCTATCTGGGCCAGCGAGGAGACCAGGGGAGAATGAGCTGTGGGATCCCAGAGCGGGTAATCTTCATAAAAAGGGGAGGGGGAGGGAAGGAAGGGGAATAAAAGATCAGGCTAAGTTCAAATTGAAAGCCAGGTGGAATAGCTCAGTCTTACAGGCCCTGTAGAAGAAAGTTCAATCCTGCAGGGCCCTGGTCTCCTGGGACAGAGCATTCCACCAGGTCGGAGCCATCACTGAGAAGGCTCTGGCCCTGGCGGAGGATAATCTGACTTCCTTAGGGCCCGGGACCTCTCAACTATGATTATTCATGGACCTTAAGGTCCTCTGCGGGGCATACAAGATGCTTTCAGTTACAGTGTTCTATAGCCTTGGACGCAAGGCTGCAGGTAACCTCAAGAGAGCAGTCCACTGCAGCTACTGTCGCATGAGCGGAGATCACGTTTTAAAATCGGCCAGCCCGTTTAGAACAATGAGTCGCTCTGACCTGCCCTCTGCTTTGGAAATACAGGGAGGAGAGAGCTGTCTGTAGCCACTAGCCACGATGGCTCGGCTCTACACTCCAGAAACTGGAGGCAGTAAGTGCTTCTGGGTACCACTTAGTGGAAGCCACAGGAGGGAAGAAAGAGGGTCTTGTGTTCGAATCCTGCTTGCTGGTTTCCTATTAGGGCTTCTGGTTGGCCCTTTGACTCCCCTTCCATTCTCAGCACCTTCACCAAGGGGCAGAGCAGGCCAGAGGAACTTCCCCTCGCCGCCCCCCCAGCTCTTACCAGCATGAGGTTGATATTGAGGTTAAGGATCTGATGGCTCATGTCTACGCTGTAGGAATGAGGGAAGTGGTCCCGGAGGTAAGCAAACGCCCCTGCCGCACACTGGAAATGGGTACAGGAGACCTTCATGCCCTGCAAGACAGAATGGGGGTTTTTTAGGGGGGGGGAGAGAGTTGCATTTTCAACAAGCCCAGCTAGAAGACCCCCCAAGGAAGATCAGCCCAAAGGCACACAGACTGAATTTCTCTCTCTCAAAAAATATATTTATACCGTTTGCTTGTAGAAAATCAAAGCGGTTTACAAAAAAGGCACAACAACAAAGAAGGCAAAATAATAAATTACCGTACATAAATAAGCAAATAAATGCACTGCCACATGCAGCAGGCTCATAGGAAGCAACCCTGCTGACGATGGTGAGAATTTTAACTAAGCTCTTTAAAAAACCGATTTTTTTAAAGCCCCAAAATACTAATTGGAGGTGCCTTTGATGCTATTAACCTGGCGAGGAGGGGAACTGAAAGCCCAAAGCCTTACCTCCTCGGATACCCTTTTGTCCATTGCTCCGAGCATGGAATGCAATGCGCCTGGGGGAGGAGAGAGGGAAAGGGTGAGTGGCGGCATCGTCCAATAGGCAGCGGCTCCCCAGGCCGTCTCCCCCTGCCTACTACTACGGAGAGTATTTTATTATTCATTTGCACAGCCGAAAAGCCGTAACAGAGCAAGATACATCCAACAGAATAAAAACACTTTGCCCTGTTAACATGGTTATTGAAACTAGGCATTCTGTCCAATAAAAATTTGTTCCCTGAAGAATTTAACTCAATGTTCCTCCTCAAAACTGTGGTCCAAAAGGCGAAAGAGGCCATCTTTCCAGTAATGTCAGGGAACCTGTAGTAGATAGGTAGCCGTGTTGGTCTGCCATAGTCAAAATAAAAAAATTCCTTCCAATAGCACCTTAAAGACCAACTAAGTTAGTTCTTGGTATGAGCTTTCGTGTGCATGCACACTTCTTCAGATACACACTGTGTATCTGAAGAAGTGTGCATGCACACGAAAGCTCATACCAAGAACTAACTTAGTTGGTCTTTAAGGTGCTATTGGAAGGAATTTTTTTATTTTGTCAGGGAACCTGTCCCCCAATGAAAATTGACCAAGTACACAGTTGCTCTGACGGTTGAGAGATTTACCACATTTTTTGCTCTATAAGACTCACTTTTTCCCTCCTAAAAAGTAAGGGGAAATGTGTGTGCGTCTTATGGAGCGAATGCAGGCTGCGCGGCTATCCCAGAAGCCAGAACAGCAAGAGGGATCGCTGCTTTCACTGCGCAGCGATCCCTCTTGCTGTTCTGGCTTCTGAGATTCAGAATAATTTTTTTCTTGTTTTCCTCCTCCAAAAACTAGGTGCATTTTGTGGTCTGGTGCCTCTTATAGAGTGAAAAATACAGTAAATCTTGGAACGAGGCTGCTCTCAAACCCTTGCAGTCTGGGCCAAGGAGCTGGGAATAGAGACGCCCCTTTTCAGAACAGACTCCTTGGCCAATCATCCCCTTCAGGCAGACATGGCAAGAGGCAGCTGCTTCTTGTACCCTCCTCCCACCAGGCTATTCCCACTGCAGGGGATGAGCGAGATGACATGCCCACGATCTGCCGCAGCCAGGAAGAACAGGGCCTCTATTGTCTCCCAGAGCTACACAAAAAGCTCTCTACAACCCAGCTCAGACCTTTCCCAGAAAGAACGTGGCAAGGCCAGACAAGCACACAGGTGTCCAGAAGGCTGCTTCTAAATATTTTGGTGCCTCTCCCCACCCCGTTAGATGAGAGTCTCAAAGTATCGCCACTTACATTTCTAACCTGCCCAGTCCTAGAAGGTTCAGTGCAGGCAACAAGACAAAACACAGAAACATGCAAAGATACTCAATGAAGCAGAGTTTGCCAACCTCTTACCTGTTGGGATACTGCCAGGAAGTCGGGGGCATCAGGCAGGCCCCCAGCTGGCTCCAGCCACCGGCCGGCAGCCGGTCTCTCTTGGAACAGCATCAAACAGCGACACGAGCCTCAGATAAGTTTAGAGACTCGTGTATGCTCTGTCAGCAGTGTGTGTAAATCACCTCACAGCAGAAGAGGCAGACAGAGATGTGCAAGCATAATGTACAGCATTTTATTCAGCATAGTTCCGGAACAAAGGAAAACATGTCTGCTTCCCTTCGTCTCCAGCAAAAGAGCAGTAACACAAAAGCTATATACAAACGGAAGTTCCCACCAAGTGCTGGAAGTAAACAGGCATGTGACACGCAACAGCCTGTTCCCTTTTAAGGTGGAACGGAACTATATCCTAACAGCGCCCTCCAGATCTTATGGACCACGACTTCCAAGGATGGCTGGGGCTGAGGGGAGCTGCGGTCGAAAACGTCTGGAAGGCACCAGATTGGCAAAAGGCTGCTTTGAAGTCTCCTTGGTTGCAGACGGGCCAGCCCAAAGCAGCCAATCTTCCAGGAGGCAATGCAACGTGGACCGTCAGAGCAGGAGGCTCAGGCAGTAGGAAAGCACTGGTGCTCTGTGGGTTCTAAAGGTCATATTTTTTTAGTCTGCGCTACTCTTCAAGCAGGTGAGGAATGTCAGAATTGCACAGAAATCCAAAGCAAATCAGAAACGATCGAGCTGGGACAAGGAAATCACTGCATTAGACAACACAATGTGGCTTCTTAGAGCAGAGCAACATCCACCCCCTAAAAACCCATCCTTATATTTTAACTTGCCTTAGCAGTCAGCCAAAGATTGTGGTCACCACCCTGATTTTGAAGGAATGGGTTTCCCAAACCCAAAACTGACTGTGCAGGCAGTTTAAAACAGGCACCAAAATCCCTATTTTTCCTTAGCTAAAATCCATTAACTTGAGCTCTGAGTCAATGTATAAACAAAAACCCGGTTGTATAAACAAGTGCTCAGAGCCCTCTCCTTTATCAGTTCATGACGGCAAGGATGGCCTTGGCTGCTCCAGTAGAACAGGGATGACACGTCTAGGTCTTATCCTACATCCTGACCACACTGACGCTCAGACCTAGCCTGGGAACAGCGCCAGAGTGTGTTCTTGGAGTTGGTGACCTCTTGCTCCAAGATAAGAGTGTAGGAAGGAAAAGCCTTTTATGGTCAGGAGTACAGGAAGGAAATCCCTTTTATGGTGAAGAGTGCCGGAGCAGGAACATCTGTGATGTCAACCTGCGTGGACAAGCTGATGTGGCTGAATTCCTGGGGAAGGGTGAGAGGGTGCCTGGAGGATATATATACGGCATGAAATTTCTCATTTCTTTGGACTTGCTGTGGACTGACCACGCAGGTGCCTTTCTGCTGTTCCGGAGAGCAGAAATAAAGAACTCTTTCTCTGAACCAACCCTTGGTGTCATTTGACTCCCTTCCTCCTGTCCGGGAGCAATGCAGACCCAATCGGTGAACTCCAATAAGGCGACAATTTCAGTGCTTCCAAAGCTTAGCACAAGGTCAGAAATGAGCCCATCTTTCATTTGGGGCTGGGACAGGTGGCCGCCTGGATAAAATATTTGCTGACCACTGGCAAGTGGTCTTCTGAGAAACACAGAAGCATGCACCGATTCTGAGCTATGGTAAGCCACGTTCTGCAGCCGGAGGAGCTGCTCTCTGGCCTGCACAAATAGTGTAAATTAAACACAGAGCGTTCCCCTCCAACCGCTGGAAATGCCCTTAATATTCTCAGCTTCCACCCTACGCCACTCACACTTTTTGAACCAGTCTCTGCAGCACACAGCGCTGAACCACAATTCCGGTGCTAGTCGCACAAAACCTAGCACAGATACTGCAGCATGGGGAGGGGGGCTGACGTGCTCCAGAGGTCCAGCGCTCCTAAGAGAAAGGTGCAGCCAAGCACCCATAAATCCACTTACCAAAGGGTAAGTACGCATTCCAGCTCACTGGCAAGGGGGGCACCGCAACACCCTCCCACTTCCACTGCTGTTAGGAGAGTAAGTCAGAGCAAACTTTGCCTTTCTCCCAAGCCCTCTCCACGTGCCAGAGGACTTAAATGACAAGGGAAGCCAGAGGCAGTGATGAAAAGAGGCTCGCTACTAGCTCCTGCCTCTCTTTGAGAGTAATTTCATTAAAGCAGCCATCGCTAGCCCCGTAACAGCTGTGCTGCCTGGGGCTCATGGGTGTTGTAGTCCAAAACATCTGGAAGGCACCTTCTTGGGGGAAGGCTGAGGAAGAACGCAGAAGCAGCCTAGACTCATGGATGCAAAGGCAGACACGGCTGTCGCCACATCAGCCAAGAAAGACTTGCCGATTATTTGCCAGCAAAACATCCTTGGCTGCTGCTGTGAATATACTTTTTGCTGGAATGATCCTTTAGTCATTCCTGTTAGGCTACTGATGTTCCGTTCCACCTTAAAAGGAAGAGACATGATTGTTGTATGTCACATGACTGTTTAGTCTCCAGCACAGCTTGCTGGGAACTTCCGTTTGTGTATAGCTTTTGCTTATGCTTCCTGCTCTTGGACATGAAAGAGAGCAGACATGTTTTCTTTGTCCTGAACTATGCTGAATAAACTGCTTGCAAATATGCTTTACATATGCCTCTGTCCGCCACTTCTGTTGCTTGTTATTCACTCTGCTGGTTAAGGCATGCTCAAGCTGTGAGTCGCTGTTTGATGCTGTTCCAAAGGACCAGAGTTCGTCTGGGCTGGAGCCAGCTGGGGGCCTGCGAAATGCCCCCGTTCCCTTGGACACATCCCAACAATTCCTCCCCGAAGCCCCTTTCGCCTCCTGGAAACAGAGATGCAGTCACAGGTCCAGCTGGCCGAACAGTCCTTACCCAGATTATACAGGATGCAGGCCTGCTCATATTTGATGTCCTCGTGCGTCACCGTCTTGCCGGAGAAGATCTCAGTCCTGCAAACAGAGGGGGCCATTGCGGGGGCTGAGCGGAACGTGTCCCAATGCACGGGCCTTTTTCCAGCAAAGCGCCCAGTTGGGGCACTGAATAGGCGCTCGGAGGCCCAGCCCAACAAAACACCCTCCTGCTTGGGGTGTATGGAGCTGGAGTTGGCAGCCATAGGAGAGGAGAGTGAATCTTGTGCTCAGGTACCGCATGCGAGTTTTGCACAGGCATCTAGTTGGCCACTGTGAGGACAGGATGCCGAACTGGACGGGCCCCCTTTGGGCTGATGGCGCATGACTCATAAAAGGGCCACATCTCCTGCGTGAAAACAACTCAGAGCTGCTGTGCTTGCCAACTCCCCGGAGGGGGAATAAGAAAACATGCTGCTTCGTCTCGCGCCCACCACCGATTCCCACTTCCCAAATCTCTGCAGTTGATCCCTATCACTTCTCAAATCTCCTTCAAGCTCCTAGCCCGGACAGAGGCTGGTTTCCCCACTCCTGTCTTGAAGACTGCTATCTTGCTAGCTTATTCTTTTCAACAGCCTCCACATCTCTAGCCATTCACTCATCCTTCCCCCAGCTGTCTGTCGCCAAACAAGAAGGTCACAGCTTGAGAAGAACCCTGCTGGATCAGACGATTGGCCCCTCTACGATGCAATAATCTTTATTGTCATTGTCCCATACAGAACAACGAAATTGAAAAAATCTACATCAGACATTCAAAAACCCATAAGCCTGCTATCCCAGCTATCCCAGCCTGGTTATCCCCCTAAAAAGTTTGATACCCCATAATTGAATACAATATACCGTATTTTTCGCACCATAGGACGCACCGGACAATAGGACGCACTTTGTTTTAGAGGGGGGAGAACAAGAAAAAAAATTCTCCCCCTCTCTGCCCAGCGCCCCTTCAGTGAAGTGGCAGGAGGCGCTGCGCAGAGAGGGGGAGAACTTTCCCCCTCTTGTTTTCCCGCTCTAAAACAAGGTGCCGTTTAAGGTGCGTTCAGGTGGCTACCTTGGAAGCCTGGAGAGCGAGAGGGGTCGGTGTGCACTGACCCCTCTCGCTCTCCAGGCTGCAGGTTCCTTTCGACCTGCTCTTTGGGGCTGGCGGGGGGAAGCCCACCACCAGCCCCAAAGAGCAGGTCAGGGAGCAGCGGAAAGGTGCAGCGGAGTGGCTCCTGCCATAGCCGCACGTCACCTCTCCAGCCGGGAGAGGGTCGCGGGGCTATGGCGTCTTTGCTCCATAGGACGCACACACATTTCCCCTTCATTTTTGAAGGGGAAAAAGTGCGTCCTATAGAGCGAAAAATACGGTACTCACACAGAGACTACCTTACACTGCGTTTAAAACCAAAATCGCATTTGGATAGAAACTGTTTCTCAGGCAGCTAGCCCTAGTCTTTATAACCCTGTACCTTCTTCCAGAAGGCAGAAGCTGAAAGAGATCATTTCCGGGGTGTTCACTATCCTGCGCTATCTCTGCAGCTTTCTTATGGCACCTGGAAGCATAGATTTGATCCAAGGTGGGAAGAGTGCACCCAATGATTCTCTCCGCAGTCTTTACAACCCTGGACAGCATTGTTTTTCCCCTGACTGTGCAGCTCCCAAACCACACACAGAGACCATAAGTTAATGCACTCTCCACAGTGCAATGGTAAAATGCCATTAACAGGTCCTTTGAGAGATTGTTTTTCCGGAGGATTCTCAGAAAATATAACCTCTGCTGTGCTCTCTTCATCAGGTCTTTGCTGTTTTCTCCCCAGGTTAGGGCATCTCTCAGCTCCATTCCCAGAAATTGAAACACCGAGACCTGTTCCACGCACTTCCCCTCAACAATGAGTCCACCATCCTCTTCTCACAGTGGCCAATCAGATGCCTGTGAGGAACCTGCAAGCAGGATTCGAACACAAGAGCAACTCTCCGCTTCTGCAGTTTCCAGAAACTGGAACCAAGGAGAATTACTGCCTCTAACCACAGAGGTGGGGCATAACCAACAAGCCTTCCAGGTCCTCCATTTCTGCTATTGCTTCATTACTCTGCACCCTTCCCCCCTCCCCTTTGGGCTCCCCTTCCAAAATAGAAAGAAATACCCAGTGGAGAGAATGTGCTACATTCCAGGGAGCGCCCAAGTTGCAGAGCAGTGTTGGGTCTCCGGCTGTTGTTATGGACTACAACTCCCATCATCCCTTGCCAGCAGGACCAGTGGTCAGGGAAGATGGGAGTTGCAGTCCCAACAGCAGCTGGAGACCCATGTTTGAGAAACACTGTGGTGGAGGGTCCCCTCTGTGGTCCATGCGCAGAGCGGGAGAAGCCCCAACCCCACTTGTTCCAGTTTTGGCTTAACCTCAAAGCCAGCTCTGCTAAGTGGCAAGGCTCAGCTCCTCAGCCATCGCCTCTTCCCCCTGCAGCTGGCTCACCAGGTAATGGGGACGGCTGCCTCATGCTCTGCTCCCATCGGGATGCGGCTCTGCAGGTAGTGCAGCTGCCCAAAGTACTTGCGCAGGATGCTGCAGCCTTCGAAGTCCCTGGGCACGTTGACGGCGTTCTGGGAGGGGAGAGGAAAGGGACAGGAGTCAGGTTAATAATAAAGATAATAATAATTTATTATTTGTACCCCGCCCATCTGGCTGGGTTTCCCAGCCACTCTGGGCGGCTTCCACAGAAACCAAAAATACACTAAAATATCACACATTAAAAACTTGTTGTGTGTTGTTATTTTTTGATATTTTTCATGTGTGGGAAATACTAATAAATTTTATTTAATAATAAAAAGTAGTAGTAGTAGTAGTAGTAATTTATTATTTGTACCCCGCCCATCTGGCTGGGTTTCCCCAGCCACTCTGGGCGGCTTCCAACAAAGACCAAAAATACACTAAAATGTCACTCATTAAAAACTTCCCTGAACAAGGCTGCCTTCAGATGTCTTCTGAATGTCAGGTAGTTGTTTATCGCTTTGACATCTGATGGGAAAGCGTTCCACAGGGCGGGCGCCACCACCGAGAAGGCCCTCTGCCTGGTTCCCTGTAGCTTTGCTTCTCGCAATGAGGGAACCGCCAGAAGGCCCTCGGAGCTGGACCTCAGTGTCCGGGCAGAACGATGGGGGTGGAGACGCTCCTTCAGGTACATTGGACTGAGGGCTTTAAAGGTCAGCACCAACACTCTGAATTGTGCTCGGAAAGGTTGAGGGCTCCGGACAGCAGGATGTGCTGAGGTCACAAGGCAACTGCCGACAGTGACCACTATCCCTTCGGGAAGCATGATCACATTTCAAAAATAAAAACCACGCGCACACAGTGCAAAAAGCTCTGCCTGGGAAGCACAACCCTGATGGGAAAGTCCTATTGTATGAGCACCTCAGTGGCTAAAAATTCCCATGAAAATGCCTTCAAACTGAGCTCACCTCAAGGCAGCTTCAGAGCTGCCTTGGACTAAATAACAGCAACAATAATGTAATATTATTATATAATACGTATATAAAATATAATATTATTAACCACACCTATAATAATAATTGCTCGGTCCCTGCTCCTGCCAACCTAGCAGTTCGGACGCACGTCAAAGTGCAAGTAGATAATTAGGCAGAAAGGTAAACGGCGTTTCCATGCGCCACTCTGGTTTCACCAGAAGCAGCTTAGTTATGCTGGCCACATGACCCAGAAAAACTGTCTTTGGATAAACGTCGGCTCCCTCGGCCAGTAAAGCGAGATGAGCATCGCAACCCGAGTCGTTCGCGGCTGGACTTAACTGTCAGGGGTCCTTTACCTTTGCTTTTATAATAATAATAATTTTATTATTTATACTGTGCCCATCTGACAGGGTTGCCCCAGCCGCTCTGGGTGGCTTCCAATGTAATAAAAACTCAGCAAACATCAAACTTTAAAAACTTCCCTAAAAAGGGCTGCCTTCAGATGTCTTCTGAAAGTCAGATAGTTGTTTATTTCCTTGACATCTGATGGGAGGGCGTTCCACAGGGAGGGCGCCACTACCGAGAAGGCCCTCTGCCTGGTTCCCTGTAACCTCACTTCTCACAGGAAGGGAACCATCAGAAGGCCCTCGGAGCTGGACTTCAGTGTCCGGGCTGAACGATGGGGGTGAAGACGCTCCTTCAGGTATACTGGACCGAGGCCGTTTAGGGTCAGCAGCAACACTTTGAACTGTGCTTGGAAACATACTGGGAGCTCATGAGATCCTTCTTCATGTGACATGCGGAGGATAGCAACATGAGAACAGGGCCTTTTCTGTGGTGGTTCCCTGCTTGTGGAAAGCATTCCCCAGGGAGTTTCCCCTGGCACCATCATTACATATCTTTAGGCACTAAGGAAAAACATTTCTTTTTCTCCAGGCCTTCAGCTTTTAACTATCGGTGGCCTCCTTGAGAGGGTGGGGTGTTCTAATCCAGCCTTTTTAAAACAAGACTGCCTTTCAGAGGGTTTTTTTGTCCTGCGGTGGTTTTTTTTGAGTTGTTCTGTGTTACCTTGGTAAAAAAAAGTGGCTAATAAATTCAATAAATAACAACTCAGAAGAAAAGTGACATGTATTTTAAAAGAAATGAAGATTTTAAAGCAAGACTGCCTCCCCAATCCGCTTCTCTCTGCCTCAGTTTCCCCTCTTACGGACTCCTGAAGGTCCTGGTGGGCAGCACTACATCATGTGAACCAAGTAAACCCGCGTCACCATCACCGAGAGGAAGAGGAGGGTTGGAGGAGAACCACGTATGTCCTCACCTGCCTCAGCTGCTCCAGCTTCTTCAACTCTTCATTGTAGTTCTCTGGATTTTCACCATAGTTCTTCAGGACAAACTAGCATAGGGGGAAGGAAGGAAATGTATTCATTTATTCATTGAACATATAATATAGTAATAATAATTAAATAATAAACTTTTATTTATATCCCACCCTCCCCAGCCGAAGTCGAGCAATAAAATAAAAGGAACACAGCATTCTAAAATCAATTCAAAATTAAATTAATGGCAACCATTGGGCTAGAGTCCTGTGAAGATTGCCAAAGGAGGGAGTCAGGCTGTGACCTGGCCAAAGGCCTAGTGGAACAGCTCTGTCTTGCAGGCCCCGCAGAAAGATGTCAAGTCCCGCAGGGCCCTAGTCTCTTGGGACAGAGCGTTCCACCAGATCGGGGCCACAGCTGAAAAAGCCCTGGCTCTGGTTGAGGCCAGCCTAACCTCCCTGTAGCCTGGGACCTCCAAGATGTTTTTGTTTGAAGACCGTAAGGTCCTCCGTGGGACATACCAGGAGAGGTGGTCCTGTAGGTACGAGGGTCCTAGGCCGTATAGGGCTATAAAGGTCAAAACCTTGAACCTGATCCTGTACTCCACCAGGAGCCAGTGCAGCTGGTAGTGCACCGGGTGAATGTGATCTCTAAGCCCTTTATATAAAATTAATACCAACAACGTTCATTAAAATTTTCTAAAGCAAAACAAGATGAAAGCAAGATTAACGAACAGAAAACAACTGCATATTAGAAACACAACCAAGCAGTGTACAAAGCAAAAATCTGGCATTTGAAGATCGGAGTACAGGAAATAACTGGGTAAGTTTGAGAGGTGTTTCAAGCTCCCTACAGCCACCTGAGGCTGAGGGTACTGATGCACCCAAGGGTGATGAGGGTATTCCAGAGGTGCCATCACCAAGAAGGCCCTGCCTCTCCTTTATCACCAGGTGACTCTCCAAACCCAGGCCTGCAGCACTTCAAGATAACCAGCTGCGTTCAAGATAGGGCTACCATATGTCTGGAATTTTCCAGACGTAGCAGCGACTCGTCCATCGTAAACAGCATCCGGGTGGAAAATTGCTGAAATGTCCGGGAAAACCCGGACGTATGGTAACCCATTTCAGAAGTGTAGATTTTGGCGAATTTCCTTAAAAATAGGGCAAAACTTCCTCTCTCTTTTTGGAGATTTTGCTCAACAACTTTGCTCCCCCCCCAAAAAAAAGCTCAACAGCTTTTTTGTCCTGATTTTCACTTTTTGAAATATGGCAACCCTAGTTCAAGAGTGTCTGCAGCTGACCTGCCACTATCCATCACTTTGCTGAAAAGGCGTCTTGGACAGTGATGGTACTTGTCAAACAAAGTGGTGGCCTGTCTGACCCCCAACTGGAAGAGAGTTCCACAGGATGAGGCCCACAATACAGAACATAGCATGGCTCCTGGTGGATATGAGCCAAAAGGATGAGCACGTTTTCTAGCTTTCTTTTCTCACAGGACTCCAACAGAAGAGAGCCCTCGGTCCCCACTTATAACCAGCTTCCCTCCACAGAAAGCCGCTGTGGTGTGGTGGTTAAAGAATCGGGCTAGGGCATGGGTAGGCAAACCTAGGAAGTGAGAGCTGGACCATAAAGAAGGCTGATCGCCGAAGAATGGATGCTTTTGAATTCTGGTGCTGGAGGAGACTCTTGAGAGTCCCATGGACTGCAAGAAGATCCAACCTCTCCATTCTGAAGGAAATCAGCCCTGAATGCTCACTGGAAGGACAGATCGTGAAGCTGAGGCTCCAAGACTTTGGCCACCTCATGAGAAGAGAAGACTCCCTGGAAAAGACCCTGATGTTGGGAAAGATGGAGGGCACAAGGAGAAGGGGACGACAGAGGACGAGATGGCGGGACAGTGTTCTCGAAGCTACCAGCATGAGTTTGACCAAACTGCAGGACGCAGCGGAAGACAGGAGTGTCTGGCGTGCTCTGGTGCATGGGGTCACGAAGAGTCGGACATACATGACTAAATGACTAAACAACAACAACAGAATGTGTCCTTTTATTTAAAATGCATCTCTGGGTTATTTGTGGGGCACAGGAATTCATTCATTATTATTATTATTTTTTCCAAAATATAGCCCGGCCCCCTACAAGGTCTGAGGGACAGTGGACCGGCCCCCTGCTGATAAAGTTTGCTGACCCCTGGGCTAGGGACTGGGAGACTGGGGTTCAAATCCCCGTGTGAAGTGCCCTAAAATACATACTGGACTTGTTTCGATTAATGTCTGCAGGGAACTTTGTGGATATTTAAGTTATAATTAGAAAAATCCTAATAAATATTCAAAAAGGACAGAGTTTATAAGAAGTAAATCAGGAGGCCAGATGCAGGATAAAGGAAGTCTTTTATTTGGTTGTTTGTATTGTTGTATGTTATGTTCACATTTAATGTGTATTGGGGGGTGGGGTTGTGTTATGTTGTAAATTAAATTCCAATAAAATCAATCAATCAATCAAATCCCCATGTGACGCTCACTGGGTGTGCCCTTAGGCCAGTCACTCATCCTCAGCCTAGTCTACCTCACGGGGCTGTTGTGGGGATAAACTGAGATAGGGGGAAGAAATATGTGTGCCACTTAGAGCTCCTTGCAGAAAAGGTGAGATACAAAAGTAAAATGAATAAAATCCAAACTACGGATCTTGTCCTCATATCCATTTACCGTCCTCACAGCTTCCCGGAGACCGTTCCCTGCTCTGTCAACACCAGATCCCAACAGGTCAGGCCAGAAAAGCCACATTCTTTGCTCAGGGAACAGGTGTTCTGCAGTCCAGAAAAGAGGCCTCGTCGTGTTGGGAAGCAAAGAGCCAACTCAGGCGTCCAGGGAAGCTGCCTGCCTTACGCAGGGCCTTTGATTTGCAATGTACTTCATCCTGACCGCCACGGAGTAAAACAAATCCCTCTTACACCCTTTTCGCAGCTGGGAAAATCAAGGCCGGAACAAAGCCACTGTGATCCACAGCCAAGGGAGATTTGCATGTGGATATAATATAAATAGAAATGGAGCCGCATAGTTGGATTATACAAGCATCCTGGTCTCCCAGCGGCCAGCCAGGAGACCACTCTCCCCTCTCAAGTACAAAGCAGGTAGCCGTGATGGTCTGCCGTGCCGTAGTCAAAATAAAAAAATTCCTTCCAGTAGCACATTAGAGACCAACTAAGTTTGTTATTAAATGGGTTGCGGGTGGCGCTGTGGGTTAAACCGCAGAGCCTAGGACTTGTCGATCAGTTCAAAAGCACCTCAAAGTGCAAGTACATACAGTGGTACCTCGCAAGACGAATGCCTCGCAAGACGAATGCCTCGCAAGACGAAAAACGTGCAAGACGAAAAACGTGCAAGACGAAAGAGTTTTCTGTTTTTTGAGTTGTTCTGCAAGACGAATTTCCCTATGGGCTTGCTTCGCAAGACGAAACGTCTTGCGAGTTCGCTTCCTTTTTCTTAAAGCCGCTAAGCCGTTAATAGCCACTAAGCCGCTAATAGCCGTGCTTCGCAAGACGAAAAAACCGCAAGACGAAGAGACTCGCGGAACGGATTAATTTCGTCTTGCGAGGCACCACTGTAAATAGGTACCGCTCCGGCAGGAAGGTAAAGGGCGTTTCCGTGTGCTGCTCTGGTTCACCAGAAGCGGCTTAGTCCTGCTGGCCACATGACCTGGAAGCTGTACGCCAGCTCCCTCAGCCAATAAAGCGAGATGAGCGCCGCAACCCCAGAGTCTGTCACGACTGGACCTAATGGTCAGGGGTCCCTTTACCTTTAAGTTTGTTATTGGTATAAGCTTTCCCACAACCCTTCTGAATAATACCCCTCCCCACCATCTCACTATATATAAGGGTTTGGTGACATCTGTTTCAGTGTATCTGAAGAAGTGTACATGCACACGAAAGCTCATACCAAGAACTAACTTAGTTGGTCTCTAAGGTGCTACTGGAAGGATTTTTTAAATTTTGTTTTAAGTACAGTGTACTTTGTTTTAAGTACAGGGTTACAGATGCTTCAGGTTACAGACTCCGCTAACCCAGAAATAGTACCTCGGGTTAAGAACTTTGCTTCAGGATGAGAACAGAAATCATGCTCCCGTGGCACGGCAGCAGCAGGAGGCCCCATTAGCTAAAGTGGTGCTTCAAGTTAAGAACAGTTTCAGGTTAAGAACGGACCTCCAGAACGAATTAAGTTCTTAACCCGAGGTACCACTGCACAAAGCATTTTCCTGGCTCAGAGACTTTGCACCCTGTGTGATCTCTGCCTCCTATGCGCATGCATGCACACACAGTCATTTTCCACAGTGAGAAACAGGAACGGCAGCACCAGCCATCAGCAGACTATGACTCAGCCCCTTTCCTTCTGAGCAGAAGCGACGACACAGGCAGATCCAGGCAACACTGCCCATCAGAGATGCCTGGGGAATTTTACTGCTTGAAGCTGTTTTTCAATTATTGCTTTTATTACAGTACAACTTCTGGGGACGCTGCGTTAGGAGCTTTCCAAGGGTATGAAATAAGTATAAACACATGAGAAATTACCAAGAACGCTCCTGATGTAATACAGTGGTACCCCGGGTTACATACGATTCAGGTTACACACTCCGCTAACCCATAAATAGTACCTCGGGTTAAGAACTTTGCTTCAGGATGAGAACAGAAACGCCCGGCGCTGGCATGGTGGCAGCGGGAGGCCCCACTAGCTAAAGTGGTGCTTCAGGTTAAGAATGGACCTCCGGAACGAATTAAGTACTTAACCCGAACTACCACTGTACAGTGAAGGTAATGTAACTTTTGAGTTGCGAATGTGGCAAACCCGGAAATGTATACTTATGGGTTTTGCCGCGCTCGCTTGCGAAACCAAGCAGCTACAGAAGGCATTGCAGTTGGAGATGCCCAACCGAAACCCTACTGAATAGACTCTGACTAGAGAGCAGGTAAGAAGAACAGGAAGGAATTGGGTATTTTGCTTGTACTTCCTTGTCCCATAGGATCCCCAACATTTCCCAATTATTGGTGCCATTTTTACATTATAGGAAGCTGACTGTTATTTGAATGGCTTTGGATGGAACCACATAAACCTCTTAACTGCTTCAGATTTTCCCAAAGAATCTTGGGGTTACTATCAGACTGAAGCCCATTTTCCAAAAAGAAGGGCGATGTTCATTTCATAGCATTTATATGCCACTTGACTGTAGAAAACCTCAAAGTGGTCCTTAATGTCAATATCCTTAATAATGGCAAGCAGAAAGTGCTCTCACTCTGTCTCCCACTTGTATGACTTTTGCCTGGCTACGTCACCCTCCATTTTATTTTATTTTATTATTTTATTTTATTGATGGCCCACAATCCTATTTGCTCAATGGCTGGTGACTGACTTAGGAGTCAAGTTGCAGTGCCTATTATTATTATTATTCTAAATTTGTATACCACCCTATAACCTCTGGTTATTACAAATACACCTTACACTGCTCATTTTTGATCTTGAAGTCAGTAGTACATCAACATCCAGAGACTTGAGACGTTTTGGAGAACATTTGCTAAGAGTCACTCTGTCAGAACCTAAGGAACCCATTGTGGGTTTCTTTTTAAAATTCTCTTCTCCAAGCACAAGGTGCTGCTTCCATGGCACAAGAGCAGGAACCCCCAAACTCGGCCCTCCAGATGTCTGGGAATACAACTCCCATCACCCCTGACCCCTGGTCCTGTTAGCTAGGGATCATGGGAGTTGTAGTGCCAAAACATCTGGAGGGCCGAGTTTGGGGGATGCCTGCGCAAGAGAGTTCATCCATTTAATGAACTTCTGTTCCCTAGGACTACAACTCCCATCAGCCCCAGCAGGCATAACTGTAGTCCCCCAAAAAATGGAAGACAGTAGAAGCTGAGGCTTCAAGACTTTGGCCACCTCATGAGAAGAGAAGACTCCCTGGAAAAGACCCTGATGTTGGGAAAGATGGAGGGCACAAGGAGAAGGGGACGACGGAGGACGAGATGGTGGGACAGTGTTCTCGAAGCTACCAGCATGAGTTTGACCAAACTGCGGGAGGCAGTGGAAGACAGGAGGGCCTGGCATGCTCTGGTCCAGGGGGTCACGAAGAGGCGGACATGACTAAACGCCTAAACAACAAAGGTCAGGGAAGGCTGGCCCAGGGGCTACGTGCATCAGGCCACTGCCAACTTGAAGAGGCTACAACGGGCACAAGATTATTAATTGGATGTGGCAAGGAAAGTGTATGTGACAGAGCAACTGAATATAATTTGGATCTAGGCAGATATGGAGACAAAGAGAATGGCAGGCACAAAGTGTGCTAAGTCATTCATTGGGGGCAGAAGAGCAGCCCAATTAAAGAGACTGAGTCAGGAGTTCAGAAGATGAGCCTGGAGATTGTTTGTCGAGACTAACGGCCCTAAACACACCCACATTTTCTCCCACACTCTCAGTCATCACCCGTCACGCCTCGCAACCTTCCTTCCTATCCCAACGAGCCTTCCCCTCCCACCAAAATGCACATCAAGGCCTGCTCCCAATTCCTTGACCCTGATTTCTCAAGAATGATCAACCATCACATCAAGGGAGCACACTCAGTTCCTTCGTTTAGGTCAGAAACCCCTTAGTCCAGCGAATCTCAGGTTTTGAGATTGCACTCCTCAACTTACTGCTCCCCAAACCATCACCAACCGCTTGCTCCACAACAGCACACAGAGAGGTCCCCACATGCAAGCAATAAACAAACAATAACAATAGGCCCCACTTTCTTATGCTCAGGGCTCCATATCAAGAAAATACTCAGCCTCCTCCCCAGAACCATACCTTAGCACTTGAGGGGTATGTTTTTAGGACCCACCAAATAACTGGGAATTGTTCTGAACCTCCCCCTTTTTGGTGCTGTGTTGCTAACCCACCCTGGACCTTCGGCTTGAAGGCTTCTCAAAGGGTGTGGTCAAGGGCAGGAAGGTCCAAGGGCAATCCAGGAAACTGTTAAAACATTGCACTGCAGTACAGTATAATATATAACCATATTTCGAGAATGATAATATAACATATAATTATACTTTGGGAAAGATTCATGCCGCTTGTGCATTGCTCTATGCTTCCTGGATGTCCCGGGATGATATTCTAAAGTAGTTGTATTCTATGTTATAAATCAAGCACTGCTCAGAGTCCCCCACCCCTGTTTTCCAATGTGTTCCTTATCTATAAAAAAAAAAAAAAAAATCGGCAAGCAAAATTGTTGGTTCGAAAGTGTGGCCCCAGAGCAGGGGGGAAAGTTTGACAACTACTAGGCATTATTATTTTTATTATTATGCCTGCCCCTACCTCATACCTCCTAGGCCTTTGCCTCTTCCCCACCCCGCCCCCACTAGGCTAATAATAATACAGTGGTGCCTCGCAAGACGAAAAGAATTCGTTCCGCGAGTCTTTTCGTCTTGCGATGTTTTTCGTCTTGCAAAGCACGGTCCGTCGCAACTGCGCCTCTTCAAGCGGCTTTTTTAAAAAAGCGCAAGACGTTTTCGTCTTGCGAAGCAAGCCCATAGGGAAATTCGTCTAGCGAAGCAACGCAAAACCGAAAAACCCTTTCGTCTAGCGAGGCATTCGTCTTGCGAGGCATTCGTCTTGCGGGGCACCACTGCAATGATGATGATAATGCTGTCTGCCCCTCCCCCTTAGGCCTCTGCCCCTCCCCTTCCCCACTAGGCTAATAGTAGTAGTAGTAATAATAATAATGATGATGATGATGCCACCCCCTAGCCCTTAGGCCTCTGCCCCTCCCCCACTGGGATAATAATAACAACAACAACAACAACAACAATAATAATAATGCTGCCTGCCCCTACTCCCTAGGCCTCTGCCCCTCCCCCACTGGGAAATAATAATAATAATAATAATAATAATAATAATAATGTTGTCTGCCCCTCCCCCTTACACCTCTGCCCCTCCCCTTCCCCACTAGGCTAATAATAATAATAATAATAATAATAATAATGCCTGCCCCTACTCCCTAGGCCTCTGCCCCTCCCCCACTGGGATAATAATAATAGTAATAATAATAATAATAATGCCTGCCCCTCCCACTTATGCCTCTGCCCCTCCCCTCCCCCACTAGGCTGATAGTAATAATAATAATAATAATAATAATAATAGTGCTGTCTGCCCTCCCCCAGGCCTCTGCCCCCCCCCACTAGGCTAATAGTAGTAGTAATAAGAATAAGAATAACAATAACAATGCTGCCTGCCCCTCCCCCTTAGGCCTCTGCCCCTCCCCCACTGGGATAATAATAATAATAATACTGCAATAGTGCCCCCTTCCCCCCCGCGCGCCTCCCACCTTCTTGACGGCCTGCTGGAAGCCGAACTCTCCCGCCTCCTTGAGGTCCAGCCAGATCATGGGCATGCGGGGCACGGCCTCCATCCCGCCGGCCTCGCCCCCCGGCCTCGACGCGGCGCAGCACCAGCCGGGCCCCTGCCAGGAGGCTGCCCAAGCCCAGCCCAGCCCGACAAGCAGGAGCAGGAGCAGGAGGAGAAGGAAGAGGAAGAGGACGCGGCGGCGGCGGCTGAGGGGCTCCTCCGGCCCGGCCCGACTTCCGGCGCCCCGCCCACTCCCCGCCGGAAGCCGCGGCGCCTGACGGGAAGCGGAGTTCCCGCTCCCGGGGACGCCGCCAAGAGACGCTCGGAGGACTACAACTCCCAGAAGCCCCGGCAGCCGGCAGCTCCTGCTAGGGCCTGATGGGAGTTGTAGTTCGGCAACCACTGAAGGCCGCGCAGGTGTTGAGGGAGCGCATCTGGACAGCTGTGCGCAGGATCCCTGCATTGCAGGGCGGGGTTGGACTAGATGACCCTCAGGGGTCCCTTTCTGGGATTCCAGACCCTATTTTCCTTTTTTTTACCCCCATGGTAATCTTTATTAATTTTATAAGTACACTGGTACCTCAGGTTACGGACACTTCAGGTTACAGACTCCGCTAACCCAGAAATAGTACCTCGGGTTAAGAACTTTGCTTCAGGATGAGAACAGAAATCGTGTTCTGGCGATACAACGGCAGTGGGAAACCCCATTAGCTAAAGTGGTGCTTCAGGTTAATAACTGTTTCAGGTTAAGAACGGACCTCCGGAACGAATTAAGTACTTAACCAGAGGTACCACTGTACATGGACGCTGGGGGCGCTGCAGGTTAAACCACAGAGCCTAGGACTTGCCAATCAGAAGGTCTGCAGTTCGAATCCCCGCAACGGGGTGAGCTCCCGTTGCACGGTCCCTGCTCCTGCCAACCTAGCAGTTCGAAAGCACGTCAAAGTGCAAGTAGATAAATAGGTACCGCTCTGGCGGGAAGGTAAACGGCGTTTCTGTACACTGCTCTGGTTCACCAGAAGCGGCTTAGTCATGCTGGCCACATGAAGCTGTACACCGGCTCCCTCAGCCAATAAAGCGAGATGAGCACTGCAACGCCAGAGTCGGCCAAGACTGGACCTAACGGTCAGGGGTCCCTTTACCTTCACCTTACCACTGTACATACTACACACACACACACACATTACATTACATTTTACATTTACACTTGCTCTTAAGAGCTGACTTCGCTCCTTCCTTCCTTCTGGCTTTTTTGTGTTGTCTCTAAATTTTTCCCATTGTCAGCCCCTATTTTCCAGGGACAGTCCTGGATTTACAGAAGCCCAGTCCCAGTTTCTGATTTTATCCCAAAATGTCCGACTTTTCCTTAAAGGTAATGTTAAGTTGTGGGTGAACATATCAGACGACACAGCGATTCTTCAAACAGCTCTTGTTTATTCACAGGCCAGAACAGAACTGAACTGAAGGGTTCAGTCAGCCTGCTTATATAGAGCTCCAGTACAACGTAACTGTAACAATTTTCTAAAACTATCCAATCACTGAATGTCACTTTCGATCCCTTATTTGCATAACTATCTACAGTATCCCCCTGCTGGCCCAGGGGGAGAACTTCAGTACATAACAGGTAAAGGGACCCCTGACCATTAGGTCCAGTCTCGGACGACTCTGGGGTTGCGGCGCTCATCTTGCTTTATTGGCCGAGGGAGCCGGCGCACAGCTTCCGGGTCATGTGGCCAGCAGGACTAAGCCGCTTCTGGCGAACCAGAGCAGCGCACGGAAACGCCATTTACCTTCCCGCCGGAGCGGTACCTATTTATCTACTTGCACTTTGACGTGCTTTCGAACTGTTAGGTTGGCGGGAGCAGGGACCGAGCAACAGGAGCTCAGCCCGTCATGGGGATTCGAACCGCCCACCTTCTGATCGGCAAGCCCTAGGCTCTGGTTTAACCCACAGCACCACCCGCGTCCCTCACTTTTCTTTAGGATGCCCCTATTTCCACCGGGGAAAGGTTGGAGGGGATGCGATTCTACAATTCTAATAAATCTGTGATAGACCAATGCCAACAGCAACTTCAGGGAATGCCATTAACGGTGCAGTGATCTTGGTAGATCAGTAGGTGGCAATGGAGATCCTCAATTTCAAATGAGCACCCTGAGGTTTGGTCCAGACTTGCAGGTAGTAAAAATGTTTGGAATCCCAGGGCTTGGATGCAGAAGGGAAGCACCAGTCATATGACTCTATTGCAACAAAAGCAACCAAGTGTTATGTAGCCCTAGGAAAATTTAGTATACAGTGGTACCTCAGGTTACAGACGTTTCAGGTTACATATGCTTCAGGTTATAGACTCCGCTAACCCAGAACTATTACCTCGGGTTAAGAATTTGCTTCAGGTTGAGAACAGAAATCGTGCAGCGGCAGCAGGAGGCCCCATTAGCTAAAGTGGTGCTTCAGGTTAAGAACAGTTTCAGGTTAAAAACGGACCTCAGGAATGAATTAAGTTCTTAACCCGAGGTACCACTGTATTTTAGATACAATACCTCTGTTGTTAAAACCTAAGATAGCTTCTGAAGGTGTTCATTCTCTTAACTGCATGTTCTTTTATTCCTGTGCAATATATGATATTAAAATAATACTCTTGGGATAAGTATTGGGTGGTGCAGCAGTCGGTGGGTTTAACAGGGGTCAGCAAACTTTTTCAGCAGGGGGCCGGTCCATTCTCCCTCACACCTTGTGAGGGGCTGGACTGTATTTTGAAAAGAAATAAAGAATTCCTATCCCCCACAAATAACCCAGAGATGCATTTTAAATAAAAGGACACATTCTTCTTGTTGTTGTTTAGTTGTGTCCGCCTCTTTGGCCACTATCTGAATGATAATCTTGGACATTTGATTGCCCTTTTTACCCATTGTTGTCTTTTTAATTGTATATGTTGTTGTTTAGTCATATAGTCATGTCCGCCTCTTCGTGACCCCCTGGACCAGAGCACGTCAGACACTCCTATCTTCCACTGCCCCCCACAGTTTGGCCAAACTCATGCTGGTAGCTTCAAGAACACTGTCCAACCATCTCGTTCTGTTGTCCCCTTCTCCTTGTGCCCTCCATCTTTCCCAGCATCAGGGTCTTTTCCAGGGAGTCTTCTCTTCTCATGGGGTGGCCAAAGTCTTGGAGCCTCAGCTTCAGGATCTGTCCTTCCAGTGAGCACTCAGGGCTGATTTCCCTAAGAATGGAGAGGTTTGATCTTCTTGCAGTCCATGGGACTCTCAAGAGTCTCCTCCAGCACCATAATTCAAAAGCATCCATTCTTCGGCGATCAGCCTTCTTTATGGTCCAGCTCTCACTTCCATACATCACTACTGGGAAAACCATAGCTTTTACTATACGGACCTTTGTTGGCAAGGTGATGTCTCTGCTTTTAAAGATGCAACTCATGTAAAGGCACGCTGGTTCCCGGACCATCCGCGGGCTAGATTTATAAGGTGACTGGGCCGGATCCGGCCCCCGGGCCTTTGTTTGCCTACCCATGGACTAGGACCTGGAAGAGACCAGTTTCACTCTCAGCCAGGAACTCCCTGGGCCAGTCAATGTGTCTAACCTACCTGACAGCAATGTTGGGGGGATTAAAGTGGCTGAGGAAACCTAGCCAGACGGCCGGGGTATGAATAATAACTTCTTCTTCTTCTTCTTCTTCTTCTTCTTCTTCTTCTTCTTCTTCCTCCTATTAAAATGATGAGGGTGAGATCCATGTACGCCACCTTGAGCCCCTTGCAGAAAAGTGTAGGATTCATGGGCATCCATCTATCTCAAGAGACAATGGACAAAATAAAAAAGTTCCTTCCAGTAGCACCTTAAAGACCAACTAAGTTAGTTCTTGGTATGAGCTTTCGTGTGCATGCACACTTCTTCAGAAACGAAAGCTCATACCAAGAACTAACTTAGTTGGTCTTTAAGGTGCTACTGGAAGGAACTTTTTTATTTTGACTATGGCAGACCAACACGGCTACCTATCTGTAAGAGACAATGGAGTGTGCCTACAAGGGGTCAAACTGGTAACTGCTGCCTCCTGTGTTGTTTTTGCTGTGTTAGCAGCACAGAAGTGACCATCCCTGGGGAACAAGCCTGGCCAGTAGGTCTGGAGGTCCTGGGCTGCCCAGATGACAAGACCTCCCTCTCAGTCTCACTGATGGGGTCCAAAGGAAAGCAGAGCAAGACATTTGGCACTGGCTTGGCTACAGGAGTTCCTGGAAGGAGGTGCACAAGGCACCATCTAACCGTTTTAGGGACTCCATTCCAGATTTGTGTAGGGCTTACTTCCGAGCCTTTTGTTGTCCCAAATATATCCCTCAAGGCAGTGGGTATGGATTTTTCCTTGGGGGTTTCCTCCCACACAAGGCTGTGGAGGTTCAGGATCAGAGTCTTCCTTCTCCTAGAGGGGCTCGCTTCCCAGATTGACAAGCCCCATCTGGCCCTCATGTCCGTCTGCAGCATGTGCAGAAACCGCCTTATTGCACCCGCTATTGCTAGGGCAGTGGCGTAGTGTGGGGGGTGCAGGGGGGGCCGGCCGCACCGGGCGCAACATCTGGGGGTTAGGGTTAGGGGGCACAAATTACTTGCCTTGCCCCGGGTGCTGATAACCCACGCTACGCCACTGTGCTAGGGTAGGATATAAAATAATAATAATAATAATAATACAATATATTATTTCTACCCCGCCCATCTGGCTGGGTTTCCCCAGCCACTCTGGGCGGCTTCCGACTGAATATTATAAACAATACAGCATCAGACATTAAAAACTTCCTTAAACAGGGCCACCTTCAGTTGCCTTTTAAAAGTATAGTAGTTGTTTATTGACATCTGCTGGGAGGGTGTTCCACGGGGCAGGTGCCACTACTCAGAAGGCCTCTGCCTGGTTCCCTGTAACCTCACTTCTCGCGGTGAGGGAACCGCCAGAAGACCCTTGGAGCTGGACCTCAGTGTCCGGGCAGAACGATGGGGGTGGAGACGCTCCTTCAGATATACAGGACTGAGGCCATTTAGGGCTTTAAAGGTCAGCACCAACACTTTGAATTGTGCTTGGAATGTACTGGAAGCCAATGTTTCAGGACCGGTGTTATGTGGTCTCGGCGGCCGCTCCCAGTCACCAGTCTAGCTGCCGCATTCTGGATTAATTGCAGTTTCCAAATCACCTTCAAAGGTACAGGTAAAGGGACCCCTGACCATTAGGTCCAGTCGTGGCTGACTCTGGGGTTGCAGCGCTCATCTCGCTTTATTGGCCGAGGAAGCCGGCGTACAGCTTCTGGGTCATGTGGCCAGCATGACTAAGCCGCTTCTGGCGAACCAGAGCAGCGCACGGAAACGCCCTTTACCTTCCCGCCGGAGCGGTACCTATTTATCTACTTGCACTTTGACGTGCTTTCGAATTGCTAGGTGGGCAGGAGCAGGGACCGAGCAACAGGACCTGACCCCGTTGCGGGGATTCGAACCGCGACCTACTGATCAGCAAGTCCTAGGCTCTGTGGTTTAACCCACAGCGCCACCTGCGTCCCTTACATTCAAAGGTAGCCCCACATAAAACTATAAATGCAATAAGTCCCTCTGAAAGAAGATATGGGAGCACCGCAAATCATCAGCATTATTATTATTTTCTAAATTTGTATACCACCCTTCATCGTAGACCACAATCATGATTTTCCCATCTATGTACATACAGATCTAGCTGAACATAGAGCTCTGCCTTGATTGTTGCAATGCACCTCATTACTGTTGTCGTATAAGTGTAAGATTATTATATAATCTGAAAAGGCTGTTATAATCTTAGATTTTAGGGTGGCTGCAAGGGGCTTGGCTTCGACAGTCACAAAGCGATCTTGCAGCACTTCCAAATTTGCCAATTTGTTTTGTAGGACCTTCTCCCCCTATTGATTCTCTTTCCCCCTTTGCCCGTCCATCACCTTTGCCCTTTCTCACCGATACATCCTCCAAAAAGGGTTCAGGAGCAGCTGTTTGGGACTCTTCGCTGCTCTCCCTCTATTCTTCCCTTGCAATTATCCCTCATATGGCCAGCCCACATGCGATTATGCAACTCGCTCCTAGTCCTGAAATGTCCTCTTTTAGATATATACCATCTCTTTTAACATTAAAAGGAAAAGGGCTTGTTTTCTTGTTTATATCGTCAGCCCTTTCCCTCCCCTGGCTGACAAAGGCACCACCAAAATAGAAAAATCAAGCAGAAGGCAGGAGCCTATTTTTACTGCGGAAGAGGGTTTTTTTCCTTCTTCTCTCCCTCCCCCCTCCAAAAAAAGAGTTAATTACTTCCAAATATCACCTTCCTGGTGCTGATCCTTCTAGAATAGATTATCCAGGGCTGGAAAGAAGGAGGCAGAAACATTCCATTTATACCCAGGTCGCTTCCAGAAAACCTGGTTGTTGAACATTCAGACCGATTGCTTCGCAGGGAGTTTATGAACACAACCAAGTTACAGGGAACCAGGCAGAGGGCCTTCTCGGTGGTGGCACCCACTCTGTGGAACGCCCTCCCTTCAGATGTCAAAGAGATAAACAACTACCTGACATTTAGAAGACATCTGAAGGCAGCCCTGCTTAGGGAAGTTTTTAATGTGTGACATTTTGATGTATTTTTAATCTTCAGTTGGACGCCACCCAGAGAGGCTGGGGAAACCCAGCCAGATGGGCAGGGTACAAATAATAAATTATTATTATTATTATTATTATTATTATTATTATTATTATTATCATCATCATCATCATCAAGCAGCCATACAGCATGGATGCTTGCGTTGAGATCCCTGCATTGCACTAGACGACCCTTAGAGGTCCCTTCCAACTCTATAATTCCATTATCATTTAGCTGAGATTCCTGCATTGCAAGGGGTTGGACTAGATGACCCTTGGGGTGCCCCTGCCATTCTAAGGAGGACGGGCCGGCGCTGTGACTCGGCATTCCGGAAGCTCCCTTGCAATTCCCGCGGTGGGCCAGCGGGGGGAGCCCGAGAGACGAGGCTCCCTCCATCCTCTTTGCCTGCGCGTTGGGCATCCTGAGCTCTCAGCATCCCTGGACCATCCCTCTCCTCCTCCTCCTCCTTTTCCCTCCCTCCTCTCCCCCCCCCCCTTTGCATCTCATTGCTTCATCCCCATCCGACGCTGCCAGACAGGCGGCGAGTCCAGAGGCAGCCCCGGAGGGAGATCGGTCGCATCCAGGCTCCGCAGCCCCGCATCCCCAAAATCACACGGACCATCCGCACTGCTGGAAGAGGAATCCCGGGTTGCACAGCTCGCTCTCCGTTCTAACCGGCGTTTGGCTCTCAGCATCCTTCCTGCGGCGGAGGCTCTGCGCATCTGCACGCTCCCCCCCCTCCTTAAACCCCACCACCACCACCAGCTCTCCTGGGGGAAATCCGGATTTTCCTCTCCGCCCCACAAGAGCCCCATCGCTCCTCTTCTTGGATGGCACCGGAGAAGGGGCGGCCGGGCGCGATTGCGGCAGCAGCAGCAGCGTCGTGGTGGTCGGGAGAGCGCAGGATCTGACCGCCCCGGGGGCCCCATCCGTCGTTTGCAAGGAAGACGAGGGGGGGGGGGAACGGGGAGCCAGCAGCCCCCCACACGCAGCCCCAGGAGTGCAGCAAAAGCGACTTCTTCCAGGGACTAACGAGAAGGAAAACGGCATGGCGCCCCCCGGCGGCGGCGGGAGGAGTCCGTCTGGGGACCGATCGGACAGGATCTAGTTTTTTTTTTTATAAAAAAAAAAGAGGTCAGTGGGGGTGGGGGGAAGGGAATCGATTCCCACCGGGTTCCCCAGTTGCAGTTGGGGTTTTGCAACAGCACCTTTCAGCAGCAACGCTTGGGGACGTTTGCGCGCGCCCTGTCTCCAACCAACAGCTTTGACCAGCCACGATTTCCTCCATCTGGGGGGGCAGGAGGCACCCCCCCTCTCTCACACACACCTGCAAGCTTTGCAATCCGCCTGGCCGTCAAAGGAGCGCCGGGGCTTTTTGCAGCGGCTGGAAACTGAGTTGCAAAACCCGGAATTATTCCCAGGACGCAGTAAAGGTGCGCACTGGAAACCGAGCGTGCAAGTTTGCAAATGGGTGGACTGGAGCAGCAGTTGCAGGATGAGAAGCGCCACAGGCACTGAGGGCACGACGCTGGTGCAACACCGATAAGTCTCCCCACCCCCACCCCGGCTAGGTGTGTTTGGCCACGTTGGTCTGGCAGCCCATCCCTTGCAAGGCAGGAGGAGACTTTGCTTCCAGGGGCCAGTCCAGGCGAGAACACCCCACCGAGGCAGAATCCGGCCATGAGGCCTGGGCTCCTGCTGGTGGTCGCTTGTAGTGGGCCTGGGGTCCTTTGATTCAGCCCCTCGCCCGCCCGCTCCATCCCAGCGCTCCCTCTTTCCCCTTCCCTTCCCTCTGACGCCATGGGGACTGTGCTATCCCTGTCTCCGGGCCTGCGGAAAACCAGCCTTTACGACGACGGCTCCTCCAGCTCGCTGGCGCACTACCCCGGCCTGGCGGGCGCCAAGGGCAGCGGCGGGGGCGGCGGGCAGAAGGCCGAGAAGGGGCTCAAGAGACACTCCATGCTCATCCCAGCCTTGACCTGGAAACGGCTAGTGGCCTCGACCAAGAAAAAGGGGTCGCGGGGTGGCGGCGGCGGCAGCAAGGGCCCGTCGAAGAACAACGGCAACTACGGCCACGCCAAGGACGTGGCCCAACTGAACCAGGAGAACGTCAAGAAGTCCCTCTCCTGTGCCAACCTCGCCAGCTTCGACGGGGCCGAGCCACCGCTGGCACCCCTCAGCTCCAAGCGATCCTCCGGCACGCTCAAGCCTGGCGTGGTGGGCGGAGGCACCGCGTCTTCCCCCCGGCGGGTGATTGTCCAGGCGTCCACCAGCGAGTTGCTGAAGTGCCTGGGCGAGTTCCTGTGCCGCCGCTGCTTCCGGCTGAAGCACCTGTCGCCCACCGAGCCCATCCTGTGGCTCCGCAGCGTGGACCGCTCCCTGCTGTTGCAAGGTTGGCAAGACCAAGCCTTCGTCACCCCGGCCAACGTGGTCTTTGTCTACCTGCTGTGCCGCGAGATGATCGACGGGGACACGGTGGCCAGCGAGCACGAGCTGCAGGCGGCCCTCCTCACCTGCCTCTACCTTTCCTACTCCTACATGGGCAACGAGATCTCCTACCCGCTGAAGCCCTTCCTGGTGGAAGCCTCCAAAGATGTCTTCTGGAACCGCTGCCTGCGCATCATCAACGCCATGAGCGCCAAGATGCTTCGGATCAACGCCGACCCCCACTACTTCACCCAGGTCTTCGCCGACCTCAAGAACGAGGGCAACGCCAAGAGGGAAGACTTTGCTCGCATCCTGGACCGGTGACTGGTTCTCCTGGCGAGGGCCAGGGACCTGGCTGGATTCACCTGTTCCTTCCTGGTCCCTGGAGGGCAATGGATGCTTGGTAGTGGCCCGGAGGTCTCCTTCTGCGGCCAAGCCTTTGCCAAAACAGACAACTGCTTTCTCTGCTTGCTGCAGTGAGTCAGACGGGCTCAAGGAAGGTGTTGGACGAGGTGGGTGGAGGTGGAATGCTCAGAAATCTATCCGTCTGTCTGTCTGTCAGAGCTTTTTTCTTTTTTAATATAAAGCAACGAGGGAGGAACCCAGAAAGGTATCTGGACCTTTGCCACTGTTTTTGAAAAGGCCAGAGGGGGTTTCCTACACCCCTTTTGGTGTCATTTATTCTGGGGTTTTTTCTGGAATTTCCCAAAAAGCTTTGGGTGGGGGGCGTTGAGCGGAAAGATCTGGGGAGCAGGAAAATAATTTTTGAAAATTGGGTTGGGTCTACGAGGCGAACACACAGGGAGAAGCGAGTCTGCAGGTCTGCGCGTCCGCCTTGGGCACTAATTAAGTGTGGAGGTGCCACCATTTGTACTTCGTTTATTTTTATTTTTTTAACGAGGCTAGCTCCTTCCCCTGCATTTCCAGACCCCTTTTTTTTGGCTCTGGGGGTCCTGCTGCCCTTGCTCAGCTCTCAGCACTGCCCTCAGCACCAAGTCCGTTTGCAACCGCTGCTAGAATTCTCCCGTCCTCATTAGAATGGCTCCCTCTTGCCCTCCTGGAGTCGAATCGGGTGTGTTGCTTGTGCAAAAGGGTGGGGAAAGGGATCCTTCGAGGCAGGAGTGGAAGACGCAGGCCTGACACTTGGGCTTTGGCTACTCTTTGGGGTTTAGTTCTGTGGTGGGGAGCAGAGGGAGGAAAGAGGTAGGGAAATTGAGGAGCCACACAATGAATTCTGAGTAAGGGCCGCACTGCACATCACCTGATCTGCATCAATCTGCTTCTTAAGTTCAAGGTCACTGTCTCCCCCCCCCCCCCCGAAGACAGCCAATAGGGTCTGATCAGGATCAGGGTCTCCGACACAAGGGGAACAGGACCCACTGCAGATCCAGAACTGAGCTCCCTGTGCTCGCACCTGGCATTGCAAAAAAAGGAGGCCTCTCATGTTTCCATGGGACCCCTCCTTTGCCCTGTAAACTACAAACTCCAGGCCCTGAATCTGGATTGCGACCGCAGCAAGGGTCACGGTCCCCTAACCCTCACAGGGGGGTCCTGGTGGAGTCCCTTGTGCTGGCAGTTTATGCGGGGGACCCTTAATGAAGGGCAGAATTTATTTGCAAAGTAGGGTGAGTACATAAGGAGAGATTGCTGGATCAGACCAATGGCGTATTTAGTCCAGCATCCTGTTCTCCCAGATGCCTGTGGGAAGCCCATGAGCAGGATTCGAACACAGGAGCGATCGCCCTTCCTGCGGTTTCTAGCACCTGGTATTCAGAATCATTGCTGCCTCTGGGGGCTGAGTCTAGTAGCTGTCAATAGCCCTCTCCTCCTGTGATTTGGTCCAGCCCTCTTTTAAAGCCTTCTAGGATGTGTTGTATGGGACGCGGATGGCGCTGTGGGTTAAACCACAGAGCCTAGGGCTTGCCGATCAGAAGGTCGGCGGTTCAAATCCCCGCGATGGGGTGAGCTCCCGTTGCTCGGTCCCTGCTCTTGCCAACCTAGCAGTTCAAAAGCACACCAGTGCAAGTAGATAAATAGGTACCACTCCGGCGGGAAGGTAAACGGCGTTTCCGTGCGCTGCTCTGGTTCGCCAGAAGTGGCTTAGTCATGCTGGCCACATGACCCAGAAGCTGTACGCCGGCTCCCTCGGCCAATAAAGCGAGATGAGCACCGCAACCCTAGAGTCGGCCACAACTGGACCTAATGGTCAGGGGTCCCTTTACCTTAGGATGTGTTGTCACGGCTGGGATGACCACACAGATGACCAAAGCGATCGCTTGCAGGCTGCAGTATTATTGGGGACACCAGAGAAGCAATGTGTGACCCCGTAAAGGCACCCAAAGATCCTTTGCAATGTGCTGAGGGTCAATGTGCCTTTGTTGGGTTGCGGGGGGATGACTCCGGTCTTTCAAATTTTAGCGATGCTCTGTGCAAGGCCAAAAATTGGTACCCATCCAAGCCTCTCACCTTCCTTTTTGCTCAATTCACTATGTCATACTTGCTGTGCTGTGAAACCAGTTGCTCTGACCTATATCTGGCTCTGACATTAGCTTGGACATTTTCTGCTCTTTCCGCGTGGAAGTGTAGATTCCTTGGGTCTGCATACAAGGCCCCACCAGTTTCGAACCCGTTTAGCGGTTGCTTCTTCCCCAAACGACTCCTGGAAAACTTAGTTTTTTGAAGCTGCTGGAAATTCCCTGCTGGCCATCACAGAGCTGCCGTTCCCTAGGGAGAGGACGATGTTTACAGGGAGATTTAAAAAAGCCCAGTCCTGCCTGCAAGATTATAGTCTGACAGACACAGCACAAAAGGAAAAAGAGTTGGAGGAGGAGGAGGGAGGAGGAATAAAAAAAGCTAACTCCGGCAACCAGTTTTTGTAACAACTAGCTGGGATGCAAATAGTTAGCCGGATGATTAAGTGGAAGAAATCAGCAGGGCAGATTCCCTTTGTTATTTGCCTGCCATTTGAGAAATTTGACAACAGGCTGTGTTTTGGTTTGCCCTGATGGAATCCTCACGGAAATTGCCAAGCAGGTGAGCAGAGTATCATGGGAGTTGTAGTTCGAAGCAGCCCATTTGGCAAAGGCTGGCATAAGATATAGTTGGAAGGAAGTCACAGTGGCGTTGGATAGTTCATGCTGTCTGTTGTCTGACCTTCATGGCATGTTGATGTGGAGATCAGGAACAGAACTGAAACCCCAACGGTATTATTTATAGCCAGTATTAACCAGCCTGGCCTTCTCCAACCCAAAAGACAGTAGGCAAGCTAACATGGCCTGCGTTTTCTCTCGCTCAACCTCAGTTGCTCCCCAGTTTGCAAGTGGGACCCCTCATATTATTATTCTACGAAACTTTTAGAAGACATTTGAAGGCAGCCCTGTTTAGGGAAGCTTTTAATGTCTGATGTATTACGGCATTTTAATATTTTGTTGGAAGCCGCCCAGAGTGGCTGGGGAAGCCCAGCCAGATGGGCGGGGTATAAATAACAAATTATTATTAATTATTATATTATTATATTCTCCCCCACTCCTTCGGGCTCCAAGATGGAGGCTCCCCCCCCCTCCCAAACTGCCGTTTCGGGAAGCAGCAAACATTGAGATATGTATGAGGTTTATACCTTTTCCTCCAAAGATATCAAGGGGGCAGACATAGTTCTTCACCCCCTCCCCAATTCGTCGCCACAACAACCCTGTAAAGTAAGCGAGCCTGAGCAGCGGCGAGCGTCACCCAGCTTCGCGGTCAAATGTGGATTCGAACCTGCGTCTCTCCAGGTCCTGGGCCGACGCTCTAACCACTAGGCCACCCTGGCTCTCCTCTGAGCCTCCTTATAAGGAGATGCAGGGGTCTGGTGCCCTGGTAGCAAGAATGGCCTGGATTGGCCGGTTGGCCTGCCCGTCTCCCAGCCCCTGGTCAGGTGACCAGCCTTTTTGTTAGCTTCTCATCCCACATAGCAACAGCATCATGGCAACCGGGATGGAAAGAAGCAGACAGGTCCAGATGTTCTCATCTGCTGCCTAAATAAAGACCCAGGAACCCAATTTGTGTGTGGCACCTGGTCAGCCGAAGCTCCTGCCCCAAGGAACCCTGGGAATTGTAGTTGAACAGAGGAAGCTGCCTTGCAAGGACTCGGGCAACTGGTCCAGCTAGCCAAGTCAGGCACAGCCTTTGCCAACTTAGCACCCTCCAAATGTTTTGCAGCTCCCAAAGATCTAGAGGGCACCTCGTTGGCGGAGGCTGAGGGAGCCCAATATTGTCCTCACAGTCTGGCAGGGCCTCAGACAGGGAGTCTCCATGCCTATTATTATTATTATTATTATTATTAAAATTATTATACTGTCCTTCACCCGCAGATCTCAGGGCGACTCGCAACATAAAAACACAATATAAAATAAAACACAAATCAAAGTTCTCATACACAGAGACACGACTAGCCTGCATTTTGAGAGAAAAGAAAATTTGACCTCTTCCTCCCCCCCTTTTTTTAAAAAAAATACTGTGTACATATATATATAACGTTATCTCTTGTTGATTTCCATGGCAACTGGCAAAATTTGGAGGTTGCAGCTGAACCACCAGCAGAGAGAGGTTGCGTGTGTGTTTCGAGACAGAATCTAGAGTTTTCTTTAAGAAAAGAAAAGAAAAAAGCCTTTAACTCCTTCGCCCGATGAAAGGGCTCCTTTATTAAGGAAGAAAACCTTTCTTTTTCGTGGTATGAAGTCCTAGTCTTATGCTAAAAGGTCTCTTGCTTGTCTATAGAAACCTTCAGTAAATTCCCCCAGAATTTTCCTTTTTTGCAGGTCACCGAAGGGAGGCAGGAAGCAATCAGATGCTATTCTTTAAATAGCACAATTCGATATAGGGGAGGATGGAGACCAGGGACTGGGAACCTCATGGGAGCAACATCAGGCCCTGTGATTGACAGGCAGCACGGACCCTTCCGATTGGTCATCAGAGAAATGTGTTGGCCGACACCTCCATTTAGGACTTGGGGGGGGGGGCACAAACCATTCGCCTGCACCGGATGCCAAATTTTTGCATCGCCCGGGGTGGAAAATCTGCCACCAGATCTAAAAGGGGTCTAGAAACAATTTGTGGGACAAAATGGCGGCTACCTTTTGTCTCAAGAGATGGGCAACTGACTACACCAGTTGCTGGAAAACAAGTTATTTATTTCGTTGAACTATATCCCAACTTTTTATCCAGGGAGCTCCAGCTGGTTCTCTCCCTCTCCTCATTTAATAATAATAATAATAAAATTTTATTTATATCCCACCCTCCCCAGCCAAAGCTGGGCTCACAACAACCCTGCGAGGTAGTGAGCTTCGTGGCTGAGTGGTGATTCGAACCCTGGTCCCTCTCAGGTCTCGGTCTGACACTCTAACCGTTTGGCAAGCAGTGACGCAAGAGGGATTGGGTTCTCATCCCTTGTTGCAAACATCAGTTTGGTCACTGTAGAAAAGAGGGTTCTGGGTTTGATGGGTTTTTGGTCTGATCTAGTAAGGCCATTTTCCTGCCAGGACTACGGATCAGGTCTGTCTGCTGTCCCCAGGCCACAGAAGCATGCCCTTCTGCTCCAAACACGGTCGCCCGCATTTTCATTCAAGAAGCCAGACTGCATCCTCCTCGCCGTCTGAACAGATCCATTTAGTACAAATTGAATGTCAACAATGTTTAGGCAACACGATGACTATATACATACGTAATAAAGGTAAAGGGACCCCTGACCATTAGATCCAGTCGCGGACGACTCTGGGGTTGCGGCGCTCATCTTGCTCTATAGGCCAAGGGAGCCGGCATTTGTCCGCAGACAGCTTCTGGGTCATGTGGCCAGCATGACTAAGCCGCTTCTGGCGAACCAGAGCAGCACACGGAAACGCCATTCACCTTCCTGCCAGAGCGGTACCTATTTATCAACTTGCACTCTGACGTGCTTTCGAACTGCTAGGTTGGCAGGAGCAGGGACCGAGCAATGGGAGCTCACCCCTTCACGGGGATTTGAACCGCCAACCTTCTGATCGGCAAGTCCTAGGCTCTGTGGTTTAACCCACAGCGCCACCCACATCCCTCCATACATATGTAATAGACGATCTTTATAGAATTCCTTCAAAGAATAACAAGTTCAAAATGAAATATTAGTCACAAAGTCTCTGGAAACCTTTCAATGAAGCGAAGTGCCAAACTTTGTACGATGAAAGATAAGCTGTGGAGCTTTGTGTATTCAGCAAATATAATGTCCAACACTGAACAGAGATGAACGCTCCACAGCGTTTGATATTTTCATTCGCATATATTCATTCGAAATAAGATGGGTTTATGAAACAATTCTATATCCTCCCACCACGCTGACGAAGATCTACGAAATAGCAGTCAATATCTGGAATCTCTGTTCAGTGTTGGACATTATATTTGCTGAATACACAAATACTCCACAGCTTACCTTTCATTGAACAAAGTTTGGTACCTCGCTTCATTTAAAGATTTTCAGAGACTACATGACAAAGATTTCGTTTTGAACTTGTTATTGTTTGAAGGAATTCTATAAAGATTGTCTATTACGTATGTATATGGTCATCGTGTTGCCTAAACATTGTTGACGTTCTCTTTTGCAACACGGGTTTGTTTAGTTCGAATTGAATAGCAGGAGGAAACAGATATGCTAATGGTGAACTTTTGTAAACGATGGGTCTTGATTGAGCCCAAACTAACGTCACACAAATAGAAAGCCATCGCCAGGTTTCAAGAAGCCCCAAGTTTCCCAGAGATAATTAAAAAAAAAAAAGTTAGAAGGAAAGAAATCTGGGGAGGGGGGGGGGTTGCCCTCAAAACATCCCAGAGAAGATCATATATGCTCAGTGGTTGCAAAATTCTCACTGGGGGGAATGGAATGGGGCGACAGGAATGCGGAGCAAAACGTGTCACGCTGCAACTTTTTGCTGCAGGTCGTACTTCTTAGATTCAACAGGACCTGTGGAGAAGGGGGAGGTTGAGAAAGATAGAGAGGTGTGTGTGTGACGGTCACATTGATGTGCTGCCTGAACTTCCCCATCAATCTCAGCAAAACCCTGGCGTACCTAGGACCCGAAGCCCGAGGCCGTGAAATAGTTGCCCTCTCTGCTTTGGCTAGCCAAAAGTCCTGCAGAATTTCCTCGCCGGCGAGAGGGCTACAATCCCAGTTGCTATGTGATCCCAGTTCTGTAATTGTCCATCGCCTGTTTTTTGCAGGCAGGGAGAACAAGCCCTTTCCGGTTTTGCAATAGGCGTCACTCGTTCCAGAGTAGCTGCCCCCAATCTCTGTGTTATGTAAGACAGCCTTTGCCAACTTGGTGCCCCCCAGATGTTTTGGACCACAGCTCCCATCAAGCCGTGTGGGCTGATGCTGGGGCTGGTGGGAGTTGCAGAATCATAGAGTTGAAAGGCACCCCACAAGGTCATCCAGCCCAACCCCGCCTGCAATGCAGGAATCCCAGCTACAGAACCCCCACCCAGCGTTTCCTGCGCTTGCCACATTTACGGCTCCACAAGCAGGGTGAACCCAGCCTTCGTCAACCTGGTGCCCGCCAGACGTTTAGGACTCCAACGCCCATCAGTGGCTGATGGGCTGATGGTCAGGGGCCAGCAGTCAGCTTCACCTGCTGAACAGCAGCCTGAAGGGGGAGACACCATAGTGACTTCACCTGTAGCTGATCAGCCTTCAAGGAAGCGGAGGAGAAGGCACTGATGAGAATCAGCTGGCTTCTGCCTCCTTAAGCAGAGCTCTCGGATGCTGTGGTTCCTGGCCTTACCTTGCTGCTTCCTGTTCTACATCTGGCCCCTTGGTTTTGTGACTAAGAGCCTCATGCTCTACCAACTTCATATGCAGAGCACATCTCAGAGACTCTTGTCTCCAACAGGCTCTGCACAACAGGACCACGACACCGATGGGATTTGGAGTCCGTAAACATCTGGGATGGGGGAACATCCCAGTTGATGAAGGCTGACATGAGAGCTTTAGAGAAATGAAACCGAGCTGCCTTAAACATAGCCAGACCGCTGGCCAGTCTAGTAATGTCTACTCCAGGCAGTGCTATTTTTCTAGAAAAAGAGGTGCTGGAACTCGCCATGAACACCTCTGTCGTTCTCTTAGAATGGCAGTGGTGTTCACCTGAGAGGTGCCGCAAGTTCCGGCTGAAAAGGAGTCCTGACTCTGGGAAGGGAGAACCTGCAGTTGCCCAGATGATGTCAAACCCCAGTGTTGAAAGACCTACACTGGCTCCCAGTACGTTTCCGAGCACAATTCAAAGTGTTGGTGCTGACCTTGAAAGCCCTAAACGGCCTCGGTCCAGTATACCTGAAGGAGCGTCTCCACCCCCATCGTTCAGCCCGGACACAGAGGTCCAGCTCTGAGGGCCTTCTGGCTGTTCCCTCCCTGCGAGAAGCAAAGTTAGAGGGAACCAGGCATAGGGCCTTCTCAGTGGTGGTGCCCGCCCTGTGGAACGCCCTCCCATCAGATGTCAAAGAGAACAACAACTACCAGACTTTTAGAAGACATCTGAAGGCAGCCCTGTTTAGGGAAGCTTTTAATGTTTGATACATTACTGTATTTTACTCTTTTGTTGGAAGCCGCCCAGAGTGGCTGGGGAGGCCCGGCCAGATGGGTGGGGTATAAATAATAAATAATAAATTATTATTATTATTATTATTATTATTATTATTATTATTATTAGACTCCACCTGGGGCCGGTGAGATTTCAGCATCCAACATCACCTGCATGGCCGCAGGTTATTGACCCCTGCTCCAGTTGACAGTAGTTCCGCAAGAGAAAGGGAATCTTTCCTAGCCACCTGAATCTGACCCCTTTAAACAGGCGTTTGAACCCTGAGCTCTGACCCCCAAGCCCTGCCACACACATGCCGGGTCCTTCTGTATAGGATATTTACGTAGCTGGAGAGAAGCAGAATTGAGAGAGCGAAACCATCACATTATAGAGGCGCACACAAACCGTATTGCTACCTGTACACCTATACAGTGGTGCCCCGCAAGACGAATGCCTCGCAAGATGGAAAACTCGCTAGACGAAAGAGTTTTCCGTTTTGGAGGTGCTTCGCAAAACGAATCTCCTATGGGCTTGCTTCGCAAGACGAAAATGTCTTGCGAGTTCCTGCGGGTTTTTTCCCCTCCCCCCCTTTTTCTAAGCCGCTAAACCGCTTATCAGCTGATCCAATAAGCCGATAAGCCGCTAAAAGCGCTAATAGTGCTAATCCGCTAATCCGTCAATGGGCTTGCTTCGCAAGACGAAAAAACCGCTAGACGAAGAGAATCACAGAACGGATTCTTTTCGTCTTGCGAGGCACCACTGTATTTTTATACATGAGGATATCTGTAATAATGGGCTTCGGCTGTTGACTTATTTTTATAAAAGATACAGGTTCTGCAACCGCAGGGCTCATCCAGATAACGGCTTCTCGACACCCCTGATCTAGGACTGGGACAGATGCGCCAAGCTGGGAATAACTTTTCCCGCTCAAAGAAATATCCCTACATACAGTGGTGGAAAGTGATCTATTTGGACAGCCAAGCCCGTGTGTGTATTCCATGACCAAGCAAGCACAGAAATCAACCACGGGCACCAAATTAAACCTCTTGAGAACCTTGGTTCGCTTACAAAAGCCAAGTTTCTAGGCCTTATGGGTTTGAAAGACACACTTGCAACTAGAGAAGCCCCATGTCCTTTCCTCTACAAATTTGCATCGTTGATACAAGCTGCAGGATTCATCGGTGGTTGGCACATACTGTAATTTGATGGTGACATGTGGATATTATTATTATTATTATTTTATTTAAGGGGAAAATACAGGGAGCCTTATGCATAGCCCAAGCTAGCCCCATCCTAGCCAAGGGATGCAGCCTGGGCCATTATGGTTGTAACCTACAGATTTGGACTGGGGGAAGAACTCCGTCCTCGAAAAAGCAGGAAAAGCCAGTCGGGTAAACCCCTGGAGACTATAAACGCACACCCGGCCAAAGGGACTCTCTTAACTCTTGGGCCTCTGGGAGATTTTGATCCCACTCATCTGCTGCTAAAAAACCCCAGCAAGTTCCCCTTCGGTGGAAATGCTGATATGTAGATATAATAATGTAAATAGCTTTCCTAAAGGGGTGGGGCGGGGAAAATGGACATTGTGCATGTTGAGATGGTATCTATTTAATTTCCGTCTTTCTTTCTCTCCCCGTGGTTCCTTTTCCTCTTTTTTGGAACGGTTTGCTTTGTAATTTTAAAAGGGTGGGGAGCCCCCCGCAAAAAAATGTGCTGGATTATTCCTGCTTCCCATCCTGGGACTAGGACACCAAGATGACCAGGACCGTTCCTTTCCCTGATGCAATAGGACTGAACGTTTATTTTGAATACCGAGGCAACGGTTGCTCTTTCAAACCTCTATTGATTCCTCTGGTGGGATTTTCCCCCAGCAACTTTCTCAATAGGGGTCGAGGGGAGCTTGGGGGACAGAAACGCGACCTCAAAATCTCCCCCCTCGCCCTTTCAGGCAAGGACAATTTCTTCTTCTTTAGCCGGCCAGTGGCTTCCAGTCTGCAAGGAAGGCTGGATTGCAAAACACAACCAGGACTGTTTAGCCTTATCCCAGGCCTGCCCTGTGCTGAATGAGGAACCCAAAAGATATTTAAAGTTTTGGAAAAACAAACCCAACCCTCATCCAGAGGGCATTTGAAATCTCTTTGTATGATATTTACTATCTGAGTCTTGCCTAAGTGTTTGATTTCTACGTAGTATTGACCTGTATCCTTTGCGGGGAGCAAACTGGAAGGGGAGATTTCTGTGGGGCAGGGCGGGGTGGGGCGGGGCGGGGTGGGGTGGTGATTGCTGACCATGGCACTTTATGCAAAATAAAATAAAATCGGAAGAAATGTTAACTGTTTTGTTTTTTTAAAAAAAAGAAAATGAAATGCCAGAAATGAAAAAAACAAAAAACTCTTCTGAGTTTAATGTCTGTAACCACCAGGCAGCTCTTACTGTGGGGCAGGACCGTTGGGTAGATTGCTCCAAAGCAACACCCACAAGTCAACAGGAAAGTATAGAATCGTAGAGTTGGAAGGAACCCCCAGAGATCATCCAGTCCAACCCCCTGCAATAACTAAAGAATCCCTGACAGGTGGCCATCCAACCTCTGCTTATAAACGTCCAATAAAGGACAGTCCATCACCTCCCAAGGGTGACCGTTCTACTGTTGAGCAGATCTTAGAGTCAGGAGGTTTGGTAATGAGTTGCAATTCAGCAGCTTCTCTTTCCAGTCTATTTCTGAATTGCAACTCATTACCAAACTTAAAACCATGGAGAGACCTGGATTCTTATCTCATTATACATGACTAAGCCATTTTTCACCTTCTCACCCCTTGCCTTTTCCTGTAAGACCTATTGCAGTCGTTAAGAGTCGTCAACAGGCTCATCTCAGCTATCTGCCAATCTCCCATTCCCACCACCCTTCTGAGTAATACCCCTCCCCACCTTCTCACTATATAGAAGGATCTGGCAACTTCTGTTTCAGTGTATCTGAAGAAGTGTGCATGCACACGAAAGCTCATACCAAGAACTAACTTAGTTGGTCTTTAAGGTGCTTCTGGAAGGAATCCCGCCCCCCTTGTTTTCTTCTTCCAAAAACTAGGTGTGTCTTGTGGTCTGGTGCTTCTTATAGAGCGAAAAATACAGTACTTAATTCATTCTGGAGGTCTGTTCTTAACTTGAAACTGTTCTTAACCTGAAGCACCACTTTAGCTAATGGGGCCTCCTGCTGCTGCCATGCCGCCAAAGCAAAATTTCTGTTCTCATCCTGAAGCAAAGTTCTTAACCTGAAGCACTATTTCTGAGTTAGCAGAGTCTGTAACCTGAAGCGTCTGTAACCCGAGGTACCACTATAACAGGTTTTAGTGAGCTGGGAGAGTCTGTGGCAGAAAAAAATCCAGTATGGTGGTACCTCGGGTTTCATGCAGAATTGGACAAAATGACAGAAAGGATTCGAAACCTGCGGGACCAGAGATTCACAGAAGATTGGAAGAAACATACGAACTATTTGCAGAGCCACTGTAATCGACAAATTACACTAGTAGGACTGCAAGAAGTTTTGTAAGGAGAAATATATGAAACATTGCAAAGCAGAGAAAGAAGAGAGATATAGTTTTGAGAGTGAAATGCAATAGTGGAAGTATGAAATGTATATTAGGTGAATAGATTGGATAATTTTCAGATGTGATTGATGGAAGTAAAAAAAATGGTGCAAGAAATGAAAGTACGTTTAATTACTGTTGAAAATGATATGTTGAAAATTAATTTAAAAATTAAAAAAGGAAGAAACCCTGGAGCGCTGCTGCCAGTCAGTGCTAGCTGGACCAGATGAGGCTGCTGTTTCTTAGGTAGGGCCAGCAAACCCAGAGTCGTCTCCCTGCCAGGGATGTGTTGTGCCAAGGCTGGAGGACGAGGGGGAAGGAAGACGGAGAGATCGACGGCTGAGAGATACGCTTTCCAACAATAGACTCCACAAGAACAGGTCTCCGTCAAGGATGCAATATTCACACGCATCAGGAGTGGGAGGGTATTTTTTCGCTGCTGATAAGTTAATATTTTCCCCGTCCAAGGTCAAGCATGTTTTGACAGGATGTGTCTCGCTGAGCGAATACAAGTGGGCTCTGGAGGACAATCGTGGGAATGATGGATGGCATCTGAGAATCTGGAGTCCAGAAGGCCCATCACGCCTCAAAATCATGTGCTCTGGAGCTATAAGCCCTCATCTCTCCACATCCCAGAAGCGTTTGGGTGGGCTGCGGTTACCTAGCAACAAGAGGAGAACTTCCACTGTATACCCAGAGATAAGGATGGAGGAGGAATTTTGTCTGCTCTAACAGTATTATAGATTCCGAGGGGGGGAGACACCCCCTAAACTAGGGGTCAGCAAACTTTTTCAGCAGGGGGCCGGTCCACTGTCCCTCAGACTTTGTGGGGGACCGGACTATATTTTGGGGAAAAAATATGAATGAATTCCTATGTCCCACAAATAACCCAGAGATGCATTTTAAATAAAAGGACACATTCTACTCATGTAAAAGCACGCTGATTCCCGGACCATCTGCGGACCAAATTTAGAAGGCGATTGGGCCGGATCTGGCCCCCGGGCCTTAGTTTGCCTACCCCTGCCCTAAACCCTAGAAATTAATAACTGGTAGGATTTTGATTATTCAGGATGTGAAGGGAGAAATAGAAGCTGCAGAGGAATTCCTGGGCTACCCTAGGCAAAAAGACAAGATAGGGCCATTAAGAAATAATACAGGGCCACTGAGGGCCATTGGCAAAGCAAAATAATTGTGCCTCCCCATTTGCCCTGTGGTGTGAACTGGGGGTTTGGAAGGTTGCTGGAGAAGCAGGTTGTGGTAAAAGTAAAGGGACCCCTGACCGTTAGGTCCAGTTGTGGACGACTCTGGGGCTGCAGCGTTCATCTTGGTTTACTGGCCGAGGGAGCTGGCGTTTGTCCGCAGACAGTTTTTCCGGGTCATGTGGCCAGCATGACAAAGCCGCTTCTGGCAAACCAGAGAAGCACATGGAAACACCGTGTGGGTTAAACCACAGAGCCTAGGACTTGCCGATCAGAAGGTCGGTGGTTCGAATCCCCGCGATGGGGTGAGCTCCCGTTGCTCGGTCCCTGCTCCTGCCAACCTAGCAGTTCGAAAGCACATCAAAGTGCAAGTAGATAAATAGGTACCACTCCGGCGGGAAGGTAAACATCATTTCAGTGCACTGCTCTAGTTTGCCAGAAGCGGCTTAGTCATGCTGGCCACATAACCCGGAAGCTGTATGCCAGCTCCCTCGGCCAATAAAGCGAGCAGCATCGCAACCCCAGAGTCGGCCACGACTGGACCTAATGGTCAGGGGTCCCTTTACCTTTACTCTAAGTAGATCACATTTGGCTATAAACCCACTGGGCTCCATCTTGGTGGCTTAGGTGTGGGCTCCTGGGTTTCTTCCCGCCCACTTTCCTCGTTGCCGTTCACAGCCAGAGCGAGCGACCTCGATTGACTCATATCTGTGAGCTGAGCCACTGCATACCTTTCCGTCATCGGCTGACGCACTTGCTAAGTACATGTCATTTCTGACTGATGAGACCAGGTTGGTACGGAGGGGGGCATTCTAGGGGTGGGGAATCAGCCAACAGGTGTGTCCAACCATCATAGCCAGAGATGCTTTGCCACAAAATAGCTCCTCTCCTACCGCACAGCAAGGCAAGAAAATTCACGTAGTCATTAATGGCAATTTCCAGCTCTCGGTGACTCACTTTGCCTCGACTTCTTAGGAGCTCCCGTTCTATAACATTAAAAACAACAACCCACAGTAACACTGCCGCCTGCTTCTCGCGCCTTCATTTCTGAACGCAAGAGAGTAGAATCATAGACCTATAGAGCTTGAAGGGACCACTAGGGTCAACTAGTCCAGGGGTCTGCAACCCGCGGCTCCGGAGCCACATGTGGCTCTTTTACACCTTTGCTGCGGCTCCGGGGCGGATACTAGCGAGGGGAGGAGGCGCATTGTGCGACCCAACACTCCCCACTGTAGCGGGCGCTCTACTGGCTGTGACGTCGCATGGGGGCGGTGTGTGCGTTAGTCACGCACCGTCCCGACATTACCTTCCCGCCCGCTGTCAGATCAGACATTAAGGTAAGAAACAATATATGCAGTGTTATATTTGTTTTAAATGTCGCAATGGTTTTGCGGCTCCCAGTTTTTTTTTCTTTGGAAACGGGTCCAAGTGGCTATTTTTGTCTTAAAGGTTGCAGACCCCTGAACTAGTCCAATGTAGGAATCTTTTGCCCCAAACGGGGCTCAAATTCATGACTCTGAGATGAAGAGTCTCCTGCTCACCTGACTCCACACTGTGGAACTCCTTGCCAATTGATATCAGGCAGTTCGCTGTACTGTTTTTGATGCACCCCCCAAAACAGTTTGTTTACACAGACCTCCCCACATGTGTAAATCTGACACGTATTTTAATATGAAATTTTTATGTTTAAAGACCAGCTCCTTTTCTTCATGTTTTCTTGCTTGCTTCTACACCAACAATAAAGAGACGCGGGTGGCGCTGTGGGTTAAACCACAGAGCCTAGGACTTGCCGATCAGAAGGTCGGCGCTTCGAATCCCCGCTACGGGGTGAGCTCCAGTTGCTTGGTCCCAACTCCTGCCAACCTAGCAGTTCGAAAGCACGTCAAAGTGCAAGTAGATAAATAGGTACCACTCCGGCGGGAAGGTAAACGGCATTTCCGTGCGCTGCTCTGGTTCGCCAGAAGCGGCTTAGTCCTGCTGGCCACATGACCCGGAAGCTGTATGCCGGCTCCCTCGGCCAGTAAAGCGAGATGAGCGCTGCAACCCCAAAGTCGGTCACGACTGGACCTAATGGTCAGGGGTCCCTTTACTTTTACACCCCCAATAATGCCCAATCAAGCCACACATTTTGTAAATAAACCATTTATTACAAAGACAACTGGTTGCAGTTCTGTAGTTTTTATTTGCAACATTTACTAGGAGACGCAACAGAGCAGTGGTTCCCAAACTTTCGCAGGCCTCTTGGTTCCACGAACTCACCCCCAGCACTGCCTTTCCTACCCGATTAAAAAAGCACTAAGAATGATAACAACGCAGCAAAATGCAAAACAGAAACAATTAATTGCACATTTAGTCAAGACCCAATTAGAACTGTTTAACTGGCTGAACAAAACTGACCAGGTTTTCAAAGTCTGACCGTCATTTTTACCTCCCTGCCTCCCCGCTTGCCTCTTAGCGCCCCCCCCAGGTAATCCTGCTGTCCCCGTCCCCGTTCCCCCCCCCCGCAGAAGAAACCAACGCTGCAAAGCAGCTTTCCCCAAACTGGCCTCCCGCAGCACTTAATTATTATTATTATTATTATTATTATTATTATTATTATTATTATTATTAATTTATACCCTGCCCATCTGGCTGGGCTTCCCCAGGCACTCTGGGCGGCTTCCAACAAAATATTAAAATACCGTAATGCATCAAACATTAAAAGCTTCCCTAAACAGGGCTGCCTTCAGATGCCAGCTGAACTCGACGCTGCCTGTGTAGTGGAACTGAGCAGGGTTGAGTTGCATTGCGACACTGACGCGTCCCCTTCCCACTTCTGTGGCCGGGCGCATGCATGGTCGGCCAGGGCCTAAACAGGGCTGCCTTCAGATGTCTTCTAAAAGTCTGGTAGTTGTTCTTCTCTTTGACATCTGACGGGAGGGCGTTCCACAGGGCAGGCGCCACCACCGAGAAGGCCCTCTGCCTGGTTCCCTGTAACTTGGCTTCTCGCAGCAAGGGAACCGCCAGAAGGCCCTCGGCGCCGGACCTGAGTGTCTGGGCAGAATGATGGGGGTGGAGACGCTCCTTCAGGTATACTGGACCGAAGGCTGAGCTATGCAGCCCCAGGGAACACAACTTGGTCTCTTCCCTTTCTCGTAATCCACATCACACAGGTCTCTGCAGATTCCGGCTCATTCTCCCATGGCGTACTGAAGGGGAAAACATCGGGTAGCGTGGCTTAAGGATTCTCCCTCCACCACCACCCCGAACAAGGAGGAATGATGTCACCATCGGCAAGAGTGTCAGAGTAACTGACGAACCTTCCTTGCTCTGTCCCGTGAATGCGGCGATAAGGAGGCTTTCAAGTTTTACCATGCAGATCAGCATACAGAACGAAGGAAACGATAGGAAGTCCCCTTATGTGTTTTTTTGTTTTTTAATCCACGTTAATAAATAGAGAAGAAAACAAGAGGTAGTAGAAATATAAATTAAGTTTATTGTTTGTTGACAAAAGGGGTATGCTTTGTATATGGTTGTTGTTTTGTTTGTAAGATTTATACTCATGTCCAGTTAAAGAAGATATATACTATATTTGTTGTATAAGATTGTCAATAAAGTATTAAAAAAAGAAAGAGAGAACGAAGGGAAGAATCTAAGGCTAGGTACTTCTTTCCTTTTGTTTGATAGGGTTCCTACTCTACACTAGCAGTCCAAGCAGCGATGCTTTGCTGCATGATTCTAAAACACAGCTGCCTTGATGATGATTATTTTTACTCTCCGTTGAAGGGCTGTTGGGATGAAGTCCTGTCCTCCAAAATTGACCACGGTTTATCTCCTCGGCCAGAGAAGCACGAAGCCATCACGGCTCTTGGCGAAGTCGGGCGTGGTCTGTTCGGCACGCGTCTCCACGGAGACCAATTTTTTCCGTCCGTGGAGGCTGAGCTGAATGCAGTCCGAGACTTGAACCCGGAGATCCCTCTTAGTCCTGCAAACATGGGAAAGGAAGAGCAAAAATCTGAGTGACGAGGTGACCCTTGATAGGAGCTCAAACTGCTTCCCGGAAAATATGGAAAAGTTAACTGTCTTTAAAACACAAATGTAAAAAGTGGCTAAGAAGCATAAAAATGCACTAAGTAAATTTTGGAAGTGTAAACATACTGAAGGGCCTTATCCCCCCCCCCCCATATGTGTGATGGCCTGGGAATCGGATTCAGAGGCTGAACCTGAGGAATCCCAGCCTGCACAGGAGTCCCTGCCTCCAGGACCAGCTGAGCTGGGGCTGGAGCTTGAGCCTGAAGGGTCCTCACCTGTGCCGGATCCTCAGGAGCAGACACCAGATGAATCCACTCTCGCTCAGGAGGTGATGGAGGACCCATTGCCTGCAGGTGCTCCTCTCCCAGCCCTGTCAGGGGAAGGTGAGGTTGCCTCTGGGTCCAGTAACCCTCCAGCCTCTCCTGAGCTGCAGAGGCTCAGGGCAGAGAGGCGGAGGGAACTGGTTTCTCCCAGGAGGAGTGCTCGCCTTAAGGCCAGGAGAGGCGGGTCACCTGTGGGCCGGGACCGCCCCTGGCCTCAGAGCAGCGGCGTAGCGTGGGTTGTCAGCACCCGGGGCAAGGCAAGTAATTTGCGCCCCCTAACCCGGGGCAAGGCAAGTAATTTGCAGCCCCTAACCCCTAACCTGCCGCCGCTGCCAGCTTCTTCTTGCTGCTGCCTGGTCTGGTCTGGTGTGGTTCTCTCCCGCGCTCAGCGCTGCGCTGGGCAGCCGCTGCACTGTCCCTCCCCCAGATAGTCCCTCGCTCTCTCTCCGCACCGCACGCCTGGCACCCCCCCCCCCACAGTGGGCGGCGACCCGGCGGCTCGGATCGGATTCGCACAGCCAGCACTGCAGTGAGAGAGAGTGAGTGAGCCAGGTAGGGGCAGAGAGCTGCGAGTGCGAGCGCCCCCCCAGATGTTGCGCCCGGTGCGCCCGGCCCCCCCTGCACACTACGCCACTGCCTCAGAGAAGATAAAGGCCAGTCAGCCCGGTTCCAGGTTGCGGGAGCAACGTCGTTGAACACCTGTTTCTGCCAGCACCCAGACCTGTTCTTCCAGAGTTCCCGACCTTGCCCGGCTCCTCGCTTTGGACCCCGCTTCGTCCTTGATGGACAGTCTCTAGACCCAGGACCGGACTCTGACCACGCCTCACGGTAACCTCCCCCCGGGACCAGCAAAATATGTCAGGCATGGGCAAACTTGGCCCTCCAGATGTTTTGGGACTACAACTCCCATCATCCCTAGCTAAGAGGACCAGTGGTCAGGGATGATGGGAATTGTAGTCCCAAAACATCTGGAGGGCCAAGTTTGCCCATGCCTGCATATGTGGCAGACGTGTAAAAAGGCTTTGGGGAAATGATACATGATGAATGGGAAAAAGGTTCAAATTGGTTATTCCCAAAAGGTTTCTCCTAGGGATAATAGGAAGGAAGGTTCAGAAAAAAATGGTTAAACTAGGTTTGCAACAGCAGAAGCCAGAATCCTTTATATGCAGAAAATAGAAAGAAGGAGAAATTCAGAGTAAGGAGGAGAGGAATGGCTTCAAAAGTTAATGGACTAAGCGGAAATGGCGAAAAGGATAGCAAAAATAAGAGACAAAAGGGACGAACTGTTGAACTCAGAGGGTCTTGTCAGAAGGTGATGCAAGAGGGGGTGTTGGAGTTGGAACTTAACTGGTTAAGTTGTTCCCATGATGCCTCACCATTCTGACGTCACTTTTAGAAGCTCGGGAGGAGCTTGAGGCAAAATTTGCCAGTCCCACGATGTGAGCTGTGGGGAACAGACGCAGGGCTGAGATGGCTGCTACTAGCCCTGGAAATTCCTGAGAAATATTGGAATAAATGCTGTAAATAGACAAACCGGTGCTGTGTGTGTTTGTCTGGAACGTGACAGTTTTACAACGCTGTGCGAAGCTCTGCTGAGTCGTGACGAAGTGGCGCAGCTGAGGGAGGCGCGGCGGACCCGGGAAGTCATAAATCGCTAATCGAGGTTCGTAAATCAATTAGCGGGGGTCACGGCTAATCACCAAAGGTCACACAAACTGTTCATGGAAGAGTGGAGACCCTTTTCAGACTATTTGAAGAACTGTTATATTCAAATGAAAACGTGGTCAGGGTTCGAATTATGAGAAGAGGAGTGAAAACAACAAAAGCGAAATAGAGCATAATTCTATTAAAACATGTCATATAAAGCAGTGGGAATAAGGTAAGAATAAAAGTAAGGATGGGAAGTCAAAATTTTGAGAAAAACATGTATTGAAATATAAATAAATTTGCAACATCTGTGAAAAATCAATAAAAAAATTATGTCTTAAAACAACAACAACAACACACAAACGTAAAACAAAAGATATTTGTGGAGCTCTTGGGAACCAGAAGTCTTGTCCTACCAACAGAATTTTGGAAGGCGAAGGAGAGGACATACTGACCCAATTCTCCCCGCCCCTTGAGTAAGTGCTTTCATTTTTTTATTTATTCGGGAAAAGTATATAACACTCGATTGTTACGAAAGGAGAGGGGGGGAAAACCTCAGCAAAAAAACCCCCAACTACCTCAAAGCAGTTTATGAAAACAACGAAATGGAACAATGAAATCATCGGTAAAGCAGTTTTAAAAAAGATTATTTAAAATATTGGGCAGGCGGGGAATAAGATCGAGGACAGGCCAAGAAACCCATAGGATTAAAACCCACGTCTACATATCTGGGCTTTCCTAAAAAAACCCAGAAAATTCTTAGCATGTTCTGGAAAGAGGATGGTGAAGGGAGCTCCAATGTATGGGTGCTGGAGAGAGGGTTGGGTGTAAATGCAACAAATAAACAAAAATATCGATTTCTTACTATTGTGGAACGGGGATTATGTGACACCTCCATCGTTCTGCCCAGACACTGAGGTCCAGCGCCAAGGGCCTTCTGGAGGTTCCCTCCCTGCAAGAAGCCAAGTTACAGGGAACCAGGCAGAGGGCCTTCTCGGTGGTGGCGCCCGCCCTGTGGAACGCCCTCCCACCAGATGTCGAAGAGAAAAATAACTACCAAACTTTTAGAAGACATCTAAAGGCAGCCCGGTTTAGGGAAGCTTTTAATGTTTAACAGACTACTGTATTTCAATGCTTTGTTGGAAGCCGCCCAGGGTGGCTGGGGAAACCCAGCCAGATGGGCGGGGTATAAATAATAAATTATGATGATGATGATGATGATGATGATTACAGTGCCAGTTCTGGTACTGGCAATCTCAAGCTGGTACCCTCCAGGCTTTTTCTGACTCCCAGCTTCCACCAGCTCCTTCCAGCATGGCATTTTGTAGCTTCTGGCAAATGCCGAATCTTTTCAAGACTCGCTTCATTTCTGTGATTGTAAGTTGCCTCAAACCGCTTCTTTAAAAAGCACGTTTATTGACTATTATCCTGTTAGCCCAAACCACAAGACGGATCCTGCCGCCAGAGAATTAGATGGTACTTATGCCAAACTGTTTTCAGCATTGCGTTTTAACGTAACCCACCTTAGGGTGAAGGGCACAACAACACCACACAAAACAGGTGAAAAATGGTCCCAACCAGGAAAGCTTACGTTGTGCAGAGATGATAGGAGTTGGGGTTATGGCGTGTGTGTTTGTGTGAACTGACAATGAAAAGAAAGAATGAGGAAATTTGGAGTGAATGGAGGCCAAAGATGCCAACTTTCTGGGGCCATGGGTGCCTGAGCACCCACAAATTCCCCATGAAGAGGCCGGGCACCCACAAATTTTGATGCCAGGGCCATGCACGTTGCATGGCACCCACAGCCCCGGGCACCCATGGCCCCAGGGATCCACGGCTCTGGGGCCAAGTTGGCACTCCTGCATAGGACGAGGCGTAAAGTCAGGGCCATCTTTACCCGGGGTGCAAGGGGTGCGGGGCACCCGGGTGCTGAATTCTGGGGGGCACCAGGCACCCGCCTGCTGAAACCGCCTAAGCTCTTAACTATCTACCTGTTATGCAATAATAAATGAGTTTGATCAAGCTAGAAAAACAAAATACTGTATTTTCCTCCTTAAAAGTAAGGGGAAATGTCTGTGCGTCTTATGGAGCGAATGCGTGGTCCCTGGAGCCAAATTGCCCAGGGGCAAAAAGCAGATCATGCTTTTTTTTTTTTGAAAGAGGGAAGTGGGTGTTGAAACAAAGCCGCTGATCGTTTGCCGATTGAGGAGAGAGATAAGGGACGCTAGGGATAAAGGAGGCTGCCTGGGAGGGGGGAGGTAAAGACAGCAGACTTGCAAGGGGGGGAAACAGGAAGACTAAAGCAATAAGGAGAGAAATTAGAATAAAAGGAGGAGCAAAAAACTGCTCCAGCTAAGGAAAAGACACTAAGGCAAACAAGAGGGAAGGGAGTGTTGAAAGGAAGCAGCTGATCGGTGGGATCGGGAGAGAGATAAGGGATGCTAGAGATAAAGGAGGCTGCCTGTGAGCGGGGAGTTAAAAGCCCATGGATCCTCAGGATTTTTGCATTGGGTCACCCCAAATTCACCATCAGATCACATTGCATGTCCATGGCTACAGCCTGCACCAAAAAAATCACGCACCCACTGTTTTGTGGGGCCGCAATGGTGCAAAAACATGGTTACAAAGAACAGATCCACATGGATCCACAGGATTTTTGCATTGGGCTACCCAAACTCACCGTCAAATCACATATCATGTCTGTGGCCACAGCATGAACCACAAAAATCATACATCCACTGTTTCGTTCAGAATATTTTTTTTCTCGTTTTCCTCCTCTAAAGACTAGGTGCGTCTTACTCTCAGGTGAGTCTTATGGAGCGAAAAATATGGTACATATATACCTAGGTATTACCGAAATGTATACCTACTGTTTCACTAAAGGACTTTTGACTTTGTGCGCTCATTTACCAAAGACGCACCACATTAGCGGTGGTGCTTGTCATTCACAACGGCGATGCTTGTCATTCTCAACGGCGCCGTACACGCAAAATTAACTCTTACATCAAAATATTATGTATTGTCTGGAGCTGCTATGCGACAGCGGGGTCAGCAGCACCTTTGACACCTTTGGGGGCGGCTAAACTAAATTTGGGGGCACCGGGCGGATCTTTGCACCCCGGGGGCGCATATGCTAAAGACAGCCCTGCCTAAAGTGCTGGGGTTGGGGATCTGATGGGAAGACACAAAGGCTTTGAGGATCACATCACATTTACAAAATTCCTCTGGGTGATGCACCCCCCATTCTGCTCCTGCTGACCCCCCTTATTGCAAAGGAGCAGTCCAAGAAGGAGGAGGAACCTCCATCTCCCCCCCACCTGAATCCAGGGGGCGGCCTGAGCCTTGTGAGGTTATTTTTAGAGAGGTTAAAGCCAGCCAGTGTTTATTTGTGCTCTCTCTCAGCTCCGAAACCTCCAAAACAGATTGAAGAAAACCAGCCTGAGCTTCCCACCTCCACGTGGTCCTGGCAGTGGGATGCTAATTGGTCTATTCCCAGTTAGGGCACCACAATTCAAGAAGGACACTGACAAACTGGAACGTGTCCAGAGGAGGGCAACCAAAATGGTCCAAGGCCTGGAAACGATGCCTTATGAGGAACGGCTAAGGGAGCTGGGCATGTTTAGCCTGGAGAAGAGGAGGTTAAGGGGTGATATGATAGCCATGTTCAAATATAGAAAAGGATGTCACATAGAGGAGGGAGAAAGGTTGTTTTCTGCTGCTCCAGAGAAGCGGACACGGAGCAATGGATCCAAACTACAAGAAAGAAGATTTCACCTAAACATTAGGAAGAACTTCCTGACAGGAAGAGCTGTTCGACCGTGGAATTTGCTGCCAAGGAGTGTGGTGGAGTCTCCTGCTTTGGAGGTCTTTAAGCAGAGGCTTGACAGCCATATGTCAGGAGTGCTCTGATGGTGTTTCCTGCTTGGCAGGGGGTTGGACTCGATGGCCCTGGTGGTCTCTTCCAACTCTATGATTCTATGATTCTAGGATAAGGCATGGGTAGGAAAACTAAGGCCCGGGGGCCGGATCCGGCCCAATCCCTTTCCCAATCCGGCCTGTGGATGGTCCAGGAATCAGTGTGTTTTTACATGAGTAGAATGTGTCCTTTTATTTAAAATGCATCTCTGGGTTATTTGTGGGGCACAGGAATTCGTTCACCCCCCCAATACAGTCCAGCCCCCCACAAGGTCTGAGGGACAGTGGACTGGCCCCCTGCAGAAAAAGTTTGCTGACCCCTGTACTACAACCTGCTTAAGCGTGATGTTGGTACCCTAGAAGGACCAGTCAGCAGATAGGCAGTGTGGCATAGTGGTTGGAGTCTCGGCCTAGGACCTGGGAGAAGACCAGGGTTCGAATCCACACCCGGCCATGAGGCTCACTGCCTGCCAACCTAACCCACCTCACAGGGTTGTTGTGGGAATTAAATAGGGGTGGGATGTGAGAGAGAGAGAACCATTCTCGCCACCTTGAGCTCCTTTGGAGAGAGAGAAAAGGTGTGATATAAATGTAATTTTAAAAATATATAAAAATCCCGAAACGCATCTTGCGGGGGAGAATCCACCCCCCCACCCTCAGCAGACGGAGCAGATCATTTTAACCCACGTCTAAACTCGTCTCTTCCTGGCCAACGGTTGCCACGGCAACTGGGCACTCAGCAAGAACCATGGCAACTGGGTCCAAATGCTACTTCCCGCAGCCCAAATATGGCAGCAGGATGTTGGAAGGCGAGGACCTGGAAGTGTCATCCCAAGGCAGGTTGATTATTATTATTATTTTAATTTTTTTAAGTACCAGGGTGGACCAACGGCCCTTAATGGTGAGGAACGAAATAGAAAGATGGAGGTGAATTGCCACTCGGTTCAAGAGTGGGGAGAAGGAGGAAGCCTCAGGGGGCAGCAACAGTCTGGAAGCAAATTCAGAAGCGCTGCAGGATAATAATAATAATAATAATAATAATAATAATAATAATAATAATTCTATTATTTGTACCCTGCCCACTTGCTCCAGCCACTCTGGGTGACTTCCAACATAATAAAACAAACATAATAAACAATCCTAGTTGCAGCGACGCCCTGTCCCAGCCGGACCCCTGCAGAGATTATGCAACCACCTTATAATTACACAACAATTGTAACATGGAGTGCAGTGCAATGCAATGGCAACGCGGTGCCCTGCATGCATGCATGCAACTTCCACCGGCGCTCCGGACTTGGCAGGTGAGTCCCCAGTGGGCGGCAGAGAGAGCCGGGAGGGCGAAGGGGAGCCGGGGGGGAGCAGCGCTGCTCCCCGAGCCGAGCCCAGGGGGAAACTTCGGCGTCGTTGCGCCGGGTGTTGGAAGCGGAGGCTGGCGGGGGCCCCTCACCTGCAAAACCTGGTCGCCTCTCATATATTTAGTGCATTGCATTCATCGCCCGATTTCTCCTCCAAGGAGCTCCCGGGGGCGCGCGTGGTTCTCCCCGTGTTATCCTCGCAACAACAGCCCTGCGAGGTGGGTCAGGCGAGTGGCCCAAGGGAGCACCCAGGGATTGTCCTGGCCAGGTGGGGTGATTTGAACCCTGCTCTCTGCCCGGTCTTCGTCCTCATTTAGCCCCCACATGTGCATGACTGTGCATGACTGAGGTTTTCCCCCCTCGTCTTGGCTATGGTGTGAGTCTGTCCTGTTAATTAATGGGGTTCTGCCTTCGGAGAAGATGAGCCAGCCCTCAAGGAGGTGATTATGTAATTTGCTAGCAATTCATGTCCCTCCCGGCGTGACGCTGCGCGCTGACGTCACGGGGCTGTAATGGTGGTGTGCCTCGAGATTTTTTTCATGAAACAAGTGTGCCTTTGCCCAAAAAAGGTTGGGAAACACTGTCTTATCTCATTATACATGACTAAGCCATCTTTCACCTTCTCACCCCTTGCCTTTTCCTGTAAGACCTATTGCAGTCATTAAGAGTCGTCAACAGGCTCATCTCAGCTATCTGCCAATCTCCCATTCCCACCACCCTTCTGAGTAATACCCCTCCCCACCTTCTCAGAAGGATCTGGCAACTTCTGTTTCAGTGTATCTGAAGAAGTGTGCATGCACACGAAAGCTCATACCAAGAACTAACTTAGTTCGTCTTTAAGGTGCCACTGGAAGGATTTTTTTTATTTTCAGCTCACACCTTCTTCAGAGGGGGCCCAGGAGCCTCTCCCCAGTGGCCAACTCGCCTCCTTGCACTCTGATTGACTCCAAACCATGGCTGAAAAGCTCCCCTTCTGTGATGACTTGAGTGACTCTAGGGCAGGAACCCCCAAACTTGGCCCTCCAGATGTTTTGGGACTACAACTCCCATCATTCCTGAGGACTGGTCCTGTGAGGTAGGGATGATGGGAGTTGTAGTCCCAAAACATCTGGAGGGCTGAGTTTGCCTATGCTTGCTCTGGGGCGCTGGAGAGAGGGACCCCGCTGCAGAAGGAATAGGATTACACCACTGGGGAGCAGAGACCGAAGTGTGGTCCAGGCTTTGTTGCATTGTAGTGCAAGGGTGTCTCTCCCAGCTGGTGGGGTTTTTTTGTGTGCGCGTATGAACTTGCTTTGAATGATATTAAATCACAGAATCATGGAGCTGGAAAGGACCACAATGGTCATCTGCAACCCCCTCTGCGATGCAGGAATCTTTTGCCCAACGAAGGATTCGAACTCAGGACCTTGAGTCTCACGCACTACCAACTGAGCCAGGTAAACAGGTCTTGATCTCCCTTGGTCCCAGCTCCTGCCAACCTAGCAGTTCGAAACCACGTCAAAGTGCAAGTAGATAAATAGGTATCACTCCGGCAGGAAGGTAAACGGCGTTTCTGTGTGCTGCTCTGGTTTTGCCAGAAGCGGCTTAGTCATGCTGGCCACATGACCCGGAAGCTGTACACCGGCTCCCTCGGCCAGTAAAGCGAGATGAGCGCCGCAACCCCAGAGTCGGCCGTGACTGGACCTAATGGTCAGGGGTCCCTTTACCTTTAAGGTAGTCTCTATGGGAGTATATTGTATTTAATTATGGGGTGTCCGAGTTTTTAGGGGGCTAACCACGCTGGGATAGCAGGCTTGTTGGTTTTTGAATGTCTGATGTAGATTTTTTCAATTTCGCTGTTTTGTATGGGACAATGACAATATCGTATCATATCCCTCTCCCTCAGTCCTGTTTTCCTGCTTGATAATACGCATTGCCGTAAACCTTTGGGCTGGTGGGCTTGCTGAGCTCTGCAGAGAGCGCCCAAGCAGGGAAGTGTACAATAGAGCTCCGCAGGACGCCCCTTTTTCTGAGCGAGGGTTTTTGGGTGAGATCGGTGCTTTGATTCATTGAGCCGCCTCAAAGGGGGAGTTCCTTCGAGAGCTGCCTTACAAAGCAAGTCGCCCCTCTTTTCTCAAGACACACGTCTCGCCATCTGGAAGCCGACCTCTGACGACCCCCAGACTTGACCTGAGTCTTTAGAGACTGGGTAATCGATTCCCTCCACTCCGCCCTGCGGCGGGCGACGACATCTGTCTTTTGCAATCCTCCCCCTCTTGTGTTTTCAATGGGATGGGGAGCACGAGAGAGCGAGAGCGAGAGAGAGAGAGAGAGAGAGAGAGAGAGAGAAGATGGTCTCAGAGCATTAAGTGTTCAAGTATAGGTTCACGGATGGAGCCCAAAGCTGTTAAGAGAGGAAGGAGTTAATCTGGGCCAGCCTTCCAAAAGCTAAGGCTCTGTGAATGCCAACTCCCGCCAGCCCCAACCAGCACAGGGCGCCTGTGCATGCAAAAAGTTCCTTTTTCACACCGCCGACTTATTGCAACCACAAAGTGCCCTGACGAAGTCAGATTATCCTCCACCAGGGCCAGGGCCTTCTCAGTGATGGCTCTGACGTGGTGGAATGCTCTGTCCCAGGAGACCAGGGCCCTGCAGGATTTAACTTCCTTCCGCAGGGTTTGCAAGACAGAGCTATTCCACCTGGCTTTCAATGTGAACTTAGCCTGATCTTTTATTCCCCTTCCTTTCCCCTTTTTATGAAGATTACCTGCTCTGGGATCCCACAGCTAATTCTCCCCTGGTTTCCTCACTGGCCCAAATAGGACTAATTTAGCCAGCTAGCCCTGGGGATCATCTAATGTTTATTGGATGGATTTCCCCCCTAAACTGGACCGAGGCTGTTTAGGGCTTTAAAGGTCAGCACCAACACTTTGAATTGTGCTTGGAAATGTACTGGGAGCCAATGTAGGTCTTTCAAGACTGGTGCTATGTGGTCTCGGCAGCCGCTCCCAGTCTCCATTCTAGCTGCCGCATTCTAGATTAGTTGCAGTTTCCGGGTCACCTTCAAAGGTAGCCCCACATAGAGCGCATTGCAGTAGTCCAAGCGAGAGATAACCAGAGCATGCACCATTCTGGCGAGACTGTCTGTGTAGAGATAGGGTCTCATCCTGCGTACCAGATGGAGCTGGTACACAGATTTGGACACCCTGGACACAGATTTGACCTGTGCTTCCATGGACAGCTGTGAGTCCAAAATGACACCCAGGCTGCGCACCTGGTCCTTCAGGGGCACAGTTACCCCATTCAGGACCAGGGAGTCCTCCACATCTGCCTGCCTCCTGCCCCCCCAAAACAGTTCTTCTGTCTTGTCAGGATTCAACCTCAGTCTGTTAGCCGCCATCCAACCTCCAACCGCCTCCAGACACTCAAACAAGACCTTCACCGCCTTATGTTACTACCTGTCTGCAAGGACCCACCTGTGTTCTCTCCTCCCTGTCCAAGGAAGCAGGCGCTTCCAGAGGAGCCCAGCAGATCAAGGAACCGCAGGATCCAGGATACTACTGGGAGCAAGCGGCCCCAGGCAGCTCACATGCCACCAGGGTGAACAAAGGGGTCCTTATCGCAATCCACTGCACTATTCATAGACCTGCAGGCTTTGGATGGGAGAACGAAACTGCCCTCTGCAGCTGCCGCAGAGATACAACACAGCTTCAAGGCTCAGCACCAAGTTTGTCCTGGAGATACCTGGAGGAGATGGCATGGTTGGTAGCACCAGCCACCAGCAGCCTTGCAGATCTGAGCTTTCTCACCCGTGCTTAAAGCAGACAACATGTTCTGGTTGCTGCAACATACCCTGCAACCGTCCCGATTTTCCCAGGACATCCTGGAATTACAGAAGAATGTCCCAGCTTCCAAAAGGATCCTGGGATATCCCACCAACCGCCAAGCTTAGGGAGGAATATGAGCTGGCAGCCAACGGTTGCTTGCGGTGGTGCAAGGCTCTCGTGCAAGTCAGCTAGCTTGCGCGACTTTCGGCATTGTGGCCCCACACAAGACAGCCGACTCGCACAAGAGCATGGCGCCCAAAGACATGGGTGCTGATTTTCTTCAGTGGAATGTTGGAGAGGATGCTGTAATTATTTTATGTTATTTCGTTCACTAATAAACAGCATAAACCAAAGAGAAAAGTAAAGGGACCCCTGACCGTTAGCTCCAGTCGCGGACGACTCTGGGGTTTTGGCGCTCATCTCGCTTTACTGGCCGAGGGAGCCGGCATACAGATTCCGGGTCATGTGGCCAGCAGGACTAAGCCGCTTCTGGCAAAACCAGAGCGGCGCACGCAAACGCCGTTTACCTTCCCGCCGTTTACCTTCCCGCCGGAGCGGTACCTATTTATCTCCTTGCACTTTGACGTGCTTTCAGACTGCTAGGTTGGCAGGAGCAGGGACCGAGCAATGGGAGCTCACCCTGTCACGGGGATTTGAACCGCCGACCTTCTGATCGGCAAGTCCTAGGCTCTGTGGTTTAGACCACAGCGCCACCCATGTCCAAACCAAAGATAAAAGGACATTAATAAATACAATTGCAGCAGATTGGAAACAACTTAAGGTTGGGCATTTTCCTTGAGCTTGTTGTTCCAAAACATTGCCCAAAAACGCCCATTTCCCCATAAGCGCGTTAGGCGGGTTGATATGAATTATTTTGCAATAAGTTAGCTTAGTGTTAGTAACAATGAACCAAATTTTCTCAATCCATTCAGATATAGTAGGAGATATGCTCCCCCCCCCCAGTTATTAGCTATTATAATCTTGATAGAAGTTAAAAGGTTGAACACTATTTCTTGTTAGGCGATGATATACCCTTGGAACCTGAAATATTTCTGCTTGGTTGTCTAAAAAAAAAGACGTTATTCCAGAAAGTAATCATTTTAATTGTTCTATTGCTCTTTGGTTAGGGGTTTGGCTTTTGGCGTTTCTTTCGTTCTCAGCTAGGCTCGCCACCCAGTGAGCTTCACGGCTAAGCAGGAATCCGAACCCTGCTCTCCCAAGCCATAGTCTAGCACTCTAACCACTGCACCACACTGTCTCTGTACTGTACCATTGCAGCCATTTTCATTGTACCCTTGTGAGCCCTCTTCAAAATTTCAATGCAGATTGGAAGACACAAGATCTACCCACCCTGGAAGAATGGCAGATGAAGGTGATTGACTACGTGGAATTGGCAGAAATGACTGGCAGAATCCGAGACCAGGGAGAAGAGTCGGTGAAAGAAGACTGGAAGAAATTCAAAGACTACTTACAGAAACATTGTAAAATTAATGAATGTTAGAAGGATGTTGGATAGAAACTAAGCGGTTTCCAGCTGTAATGTTTTAAGAGATATGAAAAAAAGAGGTTTTACAAATGGGTAAAAGTTTAATGGAAAGGATTTGCTGAACTAACAAATCGAACTGGAATACAAAGAAGGGAGGTATGAGGAGGTCCGAGGAAATAAGTGTATGGAAGTTATGTTATTGAAAATTAATGTGTGTTTTTAACTGTTTTTTATTTTGTATGTTTATTTTTCTTTTTTCTTGTTATATCTTAAAAACCTTTAATAAATATCTTTTTAAAAAGAACAACAAAATTTCGATGCAGAAAGGTGGGACAGAAATATTCTGAAGGGATACGCGGCAAAACCAATCCGTGTTCCTGAGGCCTTCTGTCTGCAACCTGCCAGGGCAGTGAGAGAATGGCATCAAGCCTCCCAACATACCCAGATTACACCTGCAGGTTTTTGGTCGGTGCCAACAGCAAACCCTCGGATGAATCAGTTGCAATGACTTGGCAGTCCCTTGTGACTTTGATCCTCTAGCAGCTTTGAGGATCAAACTGGGCTTGCCAAGTCATCGCCACCTCCCGCTGCCTAATGTTCAGAGCGCAGCCTGTTTGATGTTTGGGAAACGCTTCGCTCCAAAGCCACTGTCCACCTGAAGAAGAAAAAAGATTCAGGTGTTCCTGGGCCCTGCTCCTTCCTCGGAGCATCTTGCGAAATAAAAACCTCTGCGTGCAGAACGGACGCATCTGGCCTTGAGTGCACACTCACGTAAATGCGTGGAGGGTGTTTACAGCTTGCCATCTCACATGCCACAGATAGTAATAGTAATTTATTATTTGTTCCCCAGCCACTCTGGGCGGTTTCCAACAAAGATTGAAAATACCGTATTTTTTGCTCTATAAGACTCACTTTTTCCCTCCTAAAAAGTAAAGGGGGGGGGGAGAGATTTGGAATCCAAAGGCTGCGTAACTATTTTTTGAATCTTTTTATATCTTTTATTTTCTATATCTTTTTATAACTTCTTGTATATCACTTTATTTGGATTGGACGTGTTTATTAAAAAAGGGAATTCGTGGAAGGAAACTGGGGTGGACCTTGGGGAAATTTTTTTTTTCTTTCTGTTAATGATGAGGGATGGTGGAATGATTGTATAATTTAAATTGAATAGTGGATTAATCAAATTAAGTTTTAAATTGGGAATAAGAGCTTGTAGAACCAAATTAATGAAAGGGGAATACAGTTGGGAGGGGGAGGGGGGAGTCCCAGAAAGTTGGCAATGAAAGTAAGGTTTCAAGTGTACTTTCTTTTTCTTTTTTCTTTGTATTTCTTTTGTGTATTGGAAACTTTAATAAATATGATTTAAAAAAAAAAAGTAAGGGGAAATGTGTGTGCATCTTATGGAGCGAATGCAGGCTGCGCAGCTATCCCAGAAGCCAGAACAGCAAGAGGGGTTGCTGCTTTCACTGCGCAGCGATCCCTCTTGCTGTTCTGGCTTCTGAGATTCAGAATATTTTTTTTTCTTGTTTTCCTCCTCCAAAAACTAGGTGCATCTTGTGGTCTGGTGCATTTTATAGAGCAAAAATATGGTGCATTAAAATGTCACACATTAAAAACTTCCCTGAACAGGGCTGCCTTCAGGTATCTTCTAAATGTCAGGTAGTTGTTCTTCTCTTTGACATCTGGTGGGAGGGCGTTCCACAGGGCGGGTGCCACCACCGAGAAGGCCCTCTGCCTGGTTCCCTGTAACCTCACTTCTCACAGGGAGGGAACCGCCAGAAGGCCCTCAGCGCTGGACCTCAGTGTCTGGGCAGACTGATGGGGGTGGAGACGCTCCTTCAGGTATACTGGGCCGAGGCCGTTTAGGGCTTTCAAGGTCAACACCAATACTTTGAATTGTGCTCTGAAATAAAAACCCCTGAGTGCGGAACGGACGCATCTGGCCTTGAGTGCACACTCACGTAAATGCGTGGAGGGTGTTTACAGCTTGCCATCTCACATGCCACAGAGAGGAACGTAAGAAGGCCAGCGCATCATGCCAGTAGTCTGTTCTCACAGTGGCCAACCTGCAGGCAGGATCTGAACACCTCCATATATGCCACTTTGAGCTCCTTGAGGGGGGAAAGGTCTGATATAAATGCAATAAAATAAATAAAATCGCACTGGTTAGGACCCCAATGCAGTTTCAGTGCTTGTGAGAGCTCCCTCCCTCCTCTTTCTCTCCCTCTCTCCTTTCCCCCTCCCTCACCTTGACACCTTCCTTTCTTTTCTTCACCTCTCTTTCTTTCTCTTTCTGCTTCCTTCCAGGCTCACTGCTTAATCTCAGCTGTTAATGAGCTTTCTGGCAGTTCCCTAGCAACCGTGTCCCAGGCATCTGCAAAGTGGGGCAGTCAGGTTTCCTGCTCTGGCTTTAGAGAGGGAGGGAGGCGCATCTTTGCGGGCGACCCAAAACCGCCAAGGAGCTGCGAAAGATTACGAGGGCAGGATTCGAATTCTAGCTGCGTCCCCAGAGCACCGGGCAGCAAAACGAAAACAGGTATTAAGAAGTGGGGAGTTAAAACTGCAAAGGGCCCTGGAGATCAAGTCAAAGGCCTACCCAGTGGCCAACGGGACGCAAGGAGGACAACAGCGCGCCCAAGATTCCCATGCTGCCTCTGAGTGGAGACAGAATGGGGCAACCATGACTAGCAGCCACTGATAGCCTTTTCTTCCATGGATTTCCCCTTTTAAACCCATTTGGTTTACTGCCTCCTGTGGCAGGGAGTTCCATAGTCTAACTGCACGAAAAATGACTTTCTTTTCTCTAAATAAAAAAATTCCTTCCAGTAGCACCTTAAAGACCAACTAAGTTAGTTCTTGGTATGAGCTTTCGTGTGCATGGACACTTCTTCAGATACACTGAAACAGAAGTTGCCAGATCCTTCTATATAGTGAGAAGGTGGGGAGGGGTGTTACTCAGAAGGGTGGTGGGAATGGGAGATTGGCAGATAGCTGAGATGAGCCTGTTGATGACTCTTAATGACTGTAATAGGTCTTACAGGAAAAGGCCAGGGGTGAGAAGGTGAATGTCTTTGTTCAGACCAGGTCTCTCCATGGTTTTAAGTTTGGTAATGAGTTGCAATTCAGCAGCTTCTCTTTCCAGTCTATTTCTGAAATTCCTTTGTAGTAAAACAGCTACTTTGAGATCTTGTATAGAATGTCCTGGGAGATTGAAGTGTTCTCCTACTGGTTTCTCTGTTTTGTGATTTCTTTTCTCTGTCATGTCCAAGAGTCAACTTCAGGGGATGCTCACACGCTCCAGCTTTGAGGAAGAGGGAGAAAAGCTTAGCCGTCTTCAAATATCACATGGAAGATGGAGAAAGCTTGTTTCCTCTGCTCCAGAGGGTAGGACCCAGGGCCGTCTTTACCCGGGGGTGCAAGGGGTGCGGGGCACCCGGGCGCCAAATTCTGGGGGGCGCCAGGTGCCCGCCGCTCAAGCCGCTTAAGCTCTTAACTACAGTGGATGCTTGGGTTACGAACGTGATCCGTGCGGGCGGCACGTTCGCAACCCGCAGTGCTGCGTCTGCGCATGTGCAGGTTGCGATTTGGTGCTTCTGCGCATGTGCAAAGCACGATTTAGCGCTTCTGCGCATCCGCCGAAACCTGGAAGTAACCCGTTCCGGTACTTCCGGGTTTTGGCGTGTCCGTAACCCGACAAAACGCAACCTGAAGCGTCTGTAACCTGAGGTATGCCTGTATCTACCTGTTATGAAATAATAAATAATTTTGGCCAAGCTAGAAAAACAAAATACATATATACATAGGTAATACTGAAATGGATTTCCTTAAGAATGGATAAGGAAATCCATTTCAGTATTACCTACGTATACATGTATTTTGTTTCCATTCTGAAGGAAATCAGCCCTGAGGGCTCACTGGAAGGACAGATCGTGAAGCTGAGGCTCCAAGACTTTGGCCACCTCATGAGAAGAGAAGACTCCCTGGAAAAGACCCTGATGTTGGGAGAGATGGAGGGCACAAGGAGAAGGGGACGACGGAGGACGAGATGGTGGGACAGTGTTCTCGAAGCTACCAGCATGAGTTTGACCAAACTGCGGGAGGCAGTGGAAGACAGGAGGGCCTGGCGTGCTCTGGTCCAGGGGGTCACGAAGAGTCGGACATGACTAAACAACAACAATACTGAAATGTTTACCTACTGTTTCACTGATGGACTTTCGACTGTGTGCTCATTTATCAAAGACGCGCCGCATTAGCAGCAGCGCTTGTCATTCACAAAGGCGGCGCTAGTCAGACTCAATGAGTATAATTGTATTGTAAATAAATGAGCAAATAAAAAAGTTTGTTTCTTTTTCCTGCCTTATTTCGTAAACAAGAGATAAGGCATAAGCGTGGTGTCTGACATAAGCGCTGAGTGGATTTTTGCACCTCGGCGGCGCATATGCTAAAGACCGCCCTGGTAGGACCCCAATCGATGGATTCAAAGGAGATTCCTGAATAATAATTAAGAATAATTTTCGGTACAAAGGACGAACAGGTCAAGTCGGTAATGATACACCGGGCAAGGGATCTGGGGCATAATATTCAGGTGGCAGATTGGGAAAAGTTATGGAAAACAGACCTGAAGTTCACGGCATGTTGATATTTTGGAAGAGAATTATATGAAAATGATTTACCGGTGGTATCTGACTCCTACAAACTCAGCAAAAATGTATAGGACAGGTACAAATACCTGCTGGAAATGTAAAGAAAAAGAAAGTACCCTTTTTCATACGTGGTGGACCTGTAAGGTGGTAAAAGCCTTCTGGGAGATGACATATAATGAAATGAAAAAAATGTTTTAAAAATTTTTGTTTTAAAAAACTAGAAGCTTTTTTATTAGGAATTACAGGTATAGACATTCCAAAGGTCCAGAAAAGACTTTTTATGTATGGAACAACAGCCACATGGATGCTACTAGCCCAGAGATGGAAAGAAGAAAGACTCCCTATCAGAGGAATGGCAAGCCAAGATGATGGACTATGCCAAGATGGCAAAGCTGACTGGAAAACTCTGGAACCAAGAGGACAAAAACTTGACAGAAGAATGTGGAAAATTTCTAAGTTATTTAAGAGACCACTGTTAGTAGACTGAAACATTGACAGGATTTTGATTTCGCGTGTTAGTGTAACAATTACCATGGACAATATGGATGGACATAATAGTTTGAGTTTGGAAGAAGATGCAGTTATAAATATTTAAATCAGGACTCCGGGGAAGGGGTGGGAATTCCTGAGACTCGGAGAAATCTCTGTATATCCATTTGGATTTTTATAACTTTGTATTGGAAAAATCAAATTAAAATGATTTTTTTTTAAAAAAGAATAATTTTCTGACAGTAAGACCTGAGCAGACTACTTCAGAAGGCAATGGACTCTTCTTCCTTGGAGGTTTCTAAGCAGAGGTTGGGTGGCCACCCATCAGTGGTTGTGATTTCTGCATTGCCAGGGGTTGGACTAGATGTCCTTTGGTGTCCCCTTCCAAGTCGACGATTCTCTGTGTGTTGCTGTATCCCGCCCTTGCCCCTTATGGCGAAGGAATCTTATAAGTAAAAAACAATACATGGGCACGAGCTTCGTGCCCCACAGATGGGGGCAATTCCCTCCTTGACAGCAGCCCCTTCATTTTGTCAGGACACGTTTTCTGCTGCCAAATCTTAAGACGTGCAAATTAAAGACTCCGCTAACAGGTGATCACATTCCGGAGAGCTGTTGCTTCGCGTCTCGCACTTGGAAACGGTGCAAAACAGCATCGCAGGGGGAAGTGCGACACGTCCAGCCTCCTCGCACAAATTTCATGCAGCTTGCGTTAATTATGCACTATTTATTTCCATCCATAATTAAAAATACACACAGGAGCTTCTGGCCTTACAGATAAAGAGGCTTCTCTACCATGTGCCAAAGTGTGATGTCCACATCTTCTGGGGACCTGCCACTATCTCTGGAGGCCTTCTGTCGACACGAACAGGAGCTCAGCTCAGGGAAAGGCAGATCTCGGACATGCAGTTCATCAGTTTTGTGGAATTAATTAAGCTAAATAGTTTTAATTGGATTTTGAATAAGCAGGCAATTAATTGCTACTGTTTTGAATTTTATTGTGTTGCTATCTTCCACAGTGGGGATGCGAGTGGCACTGTGGGTTAAACCACAGAGCCTAGGACCTGCCAATCAGAAGGTCGGTGGTTCGAATCCCCGCAACGGGGTGAGCTCCCATTGCTCGGTCCCTGCTCCTGCCAACCTAGCAGTTTGAAAGCACGTTAAAGTGCAAGTACGTCAAAGTGCTCTTCCATGCGGCTCAGGGGCAGAACATCTGTTTTTTCCACTGTTTTTACAAGGCAGGGACGCTTTGTAGGACTTGCCAATCAGAAGGTTGACGGTTCGAATCCCCGTGACGGGGTGAGCTCCCGTTTCTCGGTCCCTGCTCCTGCCAACCCAGCAGTTCAAAAGCACGTCAAAGTGCAAGTAGATCAATAGGTACCGTTCCGGTGGGAAGGTAAACGGCGTTTTCGTGCGCTGCTCTGGTTCGCCAGAAGCGGCTTAGTCAAGCTGGCCACATGACCCGGAAGCTGTATGCCGGCTCCCTCGGCCAATAAAGCGAGATGAGTGCCGCAACCCCAGAGTCGGTCAACACTGGACCTAATGGTCAGGGGTCCCTTTACCTTTATCTTCCATAGTGGGTCTCGCAAGCCACTGTTCTGAATAAGGCTTTTTATAGTGAGCACTGGGGATGAGTTTGTGGAACCAAGGGGCAGTGGGCTGAAAAAGTTTGGGAACTATAGGAGTTGACAAGAAAGACCAGTGGTTTGATTTGGTATAAGGCAACGTCCTATGTATGTTGGTCCGGACTTTGCTATTCAGTGCCAGAGAGTGTCCATCAACGGTGTCTCCAAAAAAGTGTACACATCACTAGAGAAGACAGGCGAACTAATGCCAGTGTACTAGAAGAAGCAAAGATCACTAGTGTCGAAGCAATGATTCTTCAACATCAACTTCGTTGGACTGGTCCTGCTGTGCAGATGCCCGATGATCGTCTTCCAAAGCAACTACTCTATTCCCAACTTTAAAATGGAAAGCGTAATGTTGATGGTCAACAAAAGAGGTTTAAAGACTCTCTCGAGGCAAATCTAAAAAAATGTAGTATAAACACCAGCAACTGGGAAACACTGGCCTGCGAACGCTCCAATTGGAGAACAACCTTTACCAAAGGTGTCATGGGCTTTGAAGACACTCGAACTCAGGACACAAGGGAGAAACATTCTAAGAGGAAGGTACGCTCGGCAAATCCACACCGTGATCAACTCCCGCCCGGAAACCTATGTCCCCAGTGTGGAAGGACGTGTGGATCTAGAACTGGCCTCCACAGTCACTTATGGACTCATTGTTAAAACCGTGTTTATGGAAGACAATCTTACTCGGCCACAAGGGATCACCAAAGAAGAAAAATAAGAAGGTTCAGTACCATGGCCAGCTCCTCCTCCAAAGACCTATTTTTTTCCCTTTGGGAAGGCTGGCTGGAGATCACAGACTTCAGGTCCATGAAGCATAGAATTGTAGAAATGTAGAGCTTGCAGGGACCCCAAGGGTCAACTATAACCCTTACAGATGGCTTTCCAACCTCTGCTGAGAAGCCTTCAATGAAGGAGAGTCTACTTATGACAGGGCAACCTAAGGCCCAGGGGCCGGATGAGGCCCGATCGCCTTTTAAATCCGGCCCTCAGACGTTCCGGGAATCAGCGTGTTTTTACATGAGTAGAATGTGCCCTTTTATTTAAAATGCATCTCTGGGTTATTTGTGGGGCATACGAATTTGTTGATTCCCCCCCCCCCCTTCAAAATATAGTCCGTTCCCCCACGTGGTCTGAGGGACGGCGATAAAAGGGAACCACCATACCGGGGTGAAGGCATCTTCTTCTATTTGCCCTCGTGTCAAACTAACCCCTTTCCACCCCCAGGAGGAGCATGAGGGGACACACTTGCACACTGCCGCCGGCACATGCGTCACGACACACGGTTTGGAAAGCTCTGGGCTAAAGGCTTTAACGCAGAGAGAGAGATCAGCTCAGGCCTGTCTGGCAAAGAACTGCTGTTGCCTTCTGACGAAAGAAGAATGGCAGACAAAATTAATGGACTACGCAGAATTAGATAAAATGACAGGAAGGATTCGAAACCCGCGGGACCAGAGATTCACAGAAGACTGGAAGAAATATACGAATTATTTGAAGAGCAACTGTAATCGACAAATTACGCTAGTAGGACTACAAGACGTTTTGTAAGGAGAAATGTATGAAACATTGCAATGTAGAGAAAGAACAGAGATATTAGTTATGAGATTTAAATTTAATAGTGGAAGTAAGGAATGTATATTAAGTGAGTAGATTGGAAAATTTTCAGATGTGATGGATGGAAGTAAAAAAAAAATTGTATGAGATATAAAAGTATGTTTAGTTATTGTTGAAAATGATATATTGAAAAACTAATAAATTAATATAAATAAATTATATAAAAAAAGAACTGCTGTTGTCATGATTCATAAGAATGGAGGGAAAATCAGGCTTTGAGGGAACAAAAGAATCGATATACCGTATTTTGTGCTCTATAAGACTCACTTTTTCCCTCCTAAAAAGGGGAAATGTGTGTGCGTCTTATGGAGTGAATGCAGGCTGCGCAGCTATCTCAGAAGCCAGAACAGCAAGAGGGATTGCTGCTTTCACTGCGCAGCGATCCCTCTTGCTGTTCTGGCTTCTGAGATTCAGAATATTTTTTTCCTTGTTTTCCTCCTCCAAAAACTACCGTATTTTTCGCCCTATAGGACGCACTTTTTCCTCTCCAAAAATGAAGGGGAAATGTGTGTGCGTCCTAGGGGGCGAATGCAGGCTTTCGCTGAAGCCTGGAGAGTGAGAGGGGTCGGTGCGCACTGATGCCTCTAGCTCTCCAGGCTTCAGGAAACTATCCACAAGCCTTGCGAGCCCGGCGTGAAGTTGCTGCCAGGCTCACAAGGCTTGCGGACAGCAGCCTGTTCTGAGGGCTGGGGTCGGGGAAGCTTGGGCTTCCCCTGCCCCAGCCCCGCGGCTGGGGGCGAAATAATTTTTTTTCATTCATCCCCCCCCCCAAAAAATGAGGTGCGTCCTATGGGCCACTGCGCCCTATAGGGCGAAAAATACGGTAGGTGCGTCTTGTGGTCTGGTGCATCTTATAGAGCGAAAAATATAGTAGTTAGAAAAGGGCCACAGTTCAGTAGTAGGGATGAGGTATATAAACAAGATACATTCCCCAAAAGACCAGAAGCATTCCTACTAGGAATAATCGGGGACGAAATTAAAAAAGAAGATAAGACACTATTTCAGTATGCCACAACCGCCGCCAGATTATTAATTGCCCAAAATTGGAAAAACCGAAATACCCCTTCAATTAGAGACTGGCAAACAAAATTATTTGAATTTGTTGAACTTGCGAAATTGACACAAAAAATTAGAAACCAAAAAAATACAAAGTTTATTAACGATTGGAACAAATTTATGATATGTATCGAAGGGAATTGCAGGAACCTAAAAACTATAGCAGGTTTGATATAAATCCTACGATGTGCAAATCATTAACAATCACTAGCTGCAGAAAAAACAAACTATGTATATTAAGAAGCCTGAAAACGGGAGGGGTGGAAGTCGGTAGGGTGCAGAAGAATGATCTAAGTTTTTAAAGATATAATGAGATAAATATGAAGAGATTTAACTGTAACGGTAACGGGTAATATTCTTATGTTATGTTTAGATTCTTGTTATTTTTTTTTACTTTTTGTAATTGTCGATTAGTTTTCTTTTTTCTGGATATTCACATGAAACTTAATAAAAAGAGATTAAAAAAATAATATATAAACAAGATGCCCCACTTTCAAATCTGCTGTGCACATCCACATCAGAACACAAGAGGAGCAGGCCGGTTCAGGTCAAAGGCGGTCCATCGAGTCCAGCCTTTTCACAGTGGCCAAGCGGATGCCCCTCATGGGAAACCGAAAGCAAGATTCGAACGCAAGACCCCTCTCAACCTGCTGCGTTTTCCAGCAACTGGTGTCTCAGTGTTGCTGCCTTTGGATGTGGAGACCAAGCCAGAAATCCACTGGTAAGACAGCCCAGCCCTGACAGCTGCCTTGCCGTCCATCACCGCCAACCTGCCAGCCCTGTGCAGTAATTTCTCGCAATCCCCTTTGTGAAGCTCCGGGGAGACGCACAGCAAACAGTCCAGCCCCCCTTCCTTCCTTCCAGCCCTCCCTCCCCTTTCGCCATCGCTCCTTTCTTCTCCTGCACCTGGTCAGTGTCCCGGCGCGTGCCGGCAGCTGCCGCAACAGATGGCAATGGCTCGACCCTGCAAGGATGGGGGGTTTCCCAGAGAAGGATCCCATCTGTCACCTGCTGCAAAGGCGAAGGACCCAGGCTTGCATTCACCCGGCTTCCATTCCCCTCTCTCTGCCAATACGGGTGGTTGATTACTGGAGTTCTTCGTGGTTACAAATCACGCTGCTCCAGGCCCCTGAAAGGTCCTCAAAATCATGGAATCGTAGAGGAGCCCACAGGGGTTATTATTGTTATTATTATTATTATTATTATTATTATTATTATTATTTTGCCCCACGTGGGGGTTGAACCCATGACCTTGAGATTAAGAGGTTTGTGTTCTACTGAGTCCAAAGGGGCTACCAGGGTCATCCAGCTCAACTCTCTGCAATGCAGGAATCCAGCCTGGACACTGAGGTCCCGCTCCGAGAGCCTTCTGGGCGGTTCCCTCCCTGCGAGAAGCGAAGTTACAGGGAACCAGGCAGAGGGCCTTCTCGGTGGTGGCACCCGCCCTGTGGAACACCCTCCCATCAGATGTCAAGGAAATAAACAACTATTTTACAGTGGTACCTCGGGTTAAGTACTTAATTCGTTCCGTACTTAACCTGAAACTGTTCTTAACCTGAAGCACCACTTTAGCTAATGGGGCCTCCCGCTGCCGCCGGAGCACGATTTCTGTTCTCATCCTGAAGCAAAGTTCTTAACCTGAAGCACTATTTCTGGGTTAACGGAATCTGTAACCTGAAGCGTATGTAACCTGAGGTACCACTGTATTTTACTTTTAAAAGACAACTGCAGGCAGCCCTGTTTAGGGAAATTTTTTAATGTCTGACGCTGTATTGTTTTTAATATTCGGTTGGAAGCCGCCCAGAGTGGCTGGGGAATAAATAATAAATTATATTATTATTCTTATTTTGACCCATGTGGGGATTGAACCCACAACCCTGAGATTAAGAGGTTCATGCTCTATTGAAATGAAGCTCAGCCCTAAAGGCAAGGGAGGTGGCTCAGGGGCAGAGAACATGGATGCAATCTCGGCACCTGAGAATGTCCCTTCCCCTAAAATCCATGCACAGCTGCTGCCGGCCAGTGTAGGCAATACTGAGATAGTTGGTAATAAGGCAGCATCACTTATTTGAGGGAAGGACTGAGGCTCAGGGGCAGAACACCTGTTTCCCCCACTGTTTTTACAAGGCAGGGACACGGGTGGTGCTGTGGGTTCAACCACAGAGCCTAGGGCTTGCCAATCAGAAGGTCGGCGGTTCGAATCCCCGCAACGGGGTGAGCTCCCGTTGCTCAGTCCCTGCTCCTGCCAACCTAGCAGTTCGAAAGCACATCAAAGTACAAATAGATAAATACTTGTTTACCTCCAGCGGGAAGGTAAACGACGTTTCCGTGCGCTGCTCTGGTTTGCCAGAAGCGGCTTGTTCATGCTGGCCACATGACCCAGAAGCTGTACGCCAGCTCCCTCGGCCAGTAAAGCGAGATGAGCGCCGCAACCCCAGTGTCGTCTGCGACTGGACCTAATGGTCAGGGGTCCCTTTACCTTTACCTTTACGCATTCTGTTGCCCTCCAACTTTCTCATTTTTCTTGTCTCCATCACGTATTTTTCGCTCTATAAGACGCACCAAACCACAAGACGCACCTAGTTTTTGGAGGAGGAAAACAAAACAAAACAAAATGTTCTGAATCTCAGAAGCCAGAACAGCAAGAGGGATCGCTGCGCAGTGAAAGCAGCAATCCCTCTTGCTGTTCTGGCTTCTGGGATAGCTGCGCAGCCTGCATTCGCTCCATAAGACGCACACACATTTCCCCTTACTTTTTATCAGGGAAAAAGTGAGTCTTATAGAGCAAAAAATACTGTACTTCATTAATGTGCATACCCCCAAAGCGAAGTCATTGTGCCAGGCATACTTCTGGTGTGCTCAGAAGCCTGCTCTCGGACCCCCGTTCGGGAATCGATGTGCGAGCCCAGAGAAGGGGCTCTGCGTGTGTGGCAGGGTCAGCCCTACCGCCACTCCTAATCCCAGCTCAGACTCCTGAGCTCCTCCATCTTCAGATCTCCATTAGGGTGCCCCGGGGGTCACTGGGTCAAGAGCGGCTCTCTCTAATCCCACCGCCAACGGGGAGGGGGGGCCATCTATCAAGGGCACGGGATTGTGGTTCGCGCCACAGACAGCTGGAGGGCGAAAGAGACCCCCATGCCTTTTGTACGCCACAACTGCAGCAAGAATTTTGTTAGCCAAATATTGGAAACTACAAGAAATACCAACAGTGGAGGAATGGCAGATGAAGGTGATGGACTTTTCGGAGCTGGCCAACCTGGCCGGAAGAATCCGCGAACAGAAAGAGGAGAAGTACCAAGAAGAATGGATTATTTAGTAAAATATTCTAAGATAATATAAGTAGCGCTATTTGTGAGTACCAAATTGGCTTAGGAATTAAAAGTTTCGAATTGCATAATACTATGGATAGAAGTGAATATGACAAGAAAGGAAGATGTTAATTGACTAGGTTAATTTCATTGGAAATTAGTCTTGGAAAACTGCTACAAAGAGTCATAAGAAAACTCAGCTAGAGGGATTTGAGGAAGTCATCGAACAATGGTAACAAAAATGGGATTATAATAGATAGGATTAATGTTTGTATGCTTGTTTGTTTTTTATATTGTAATGTTTTTTTTCCTTTTTGTTGTTTATGTTTGTTATAAACTTGGGAAATCAATAAAAAGTTTTGAAGAAAAAGAAAGAAAGAGGCCCGAGTGCCTTTGCACAATGGCTTAATAAGGGGGATTAATGGGATGGGGATGGCTTTAGACAGTGTCCCCCATTGGTGCAGGCACTGATTGTCATTCAAGGGGGCCTATCAGAAGCCTGTTCTCTTTGTCCATGGAGTTTTCTTGGCAGGGATACTGGAGTGGCTTGCTGGTTCCTGCTCCAGGTGGATCACATTTGGTGAAAACTCTCCACTATGACCTGTCCATCTTGGGTGGCCCTGCTCGGCATAGTTCATAGCTTCTGTGAGTTATTCAAGCCCCTTTGCCATGACAAGGCAGAGATCCATGAAGGATCCTTTTTGAATTATGGTGCTGGAGGAGACTCTTGAGAGTCCCGTGGACTGCAGGAAGATCAAACCTTTCCATTCTGAAGGAAATCAGCCCTGAGTGCTCACTGGAAGGACAGATCCTGAAGCTGAGGCTCCAAGACTTGGGCCACCTCATGAGAAGAGAAGACTCCCTGGAAAAGACCCTGATGTTGGGAAAGATGGAGGGCACAAGGAGAAGGAGACGACGGAGGATGAGATGGTGGGACAGTGTTCTCAAAGCTACCAGCATGAGTTTGACCAAACTGCGGAAGGCAGTGGAAGACAGGAGTGCCTGGCGTGCTCTGGTCCAGGGGGTCACGAAGAGGCGGACACGACTAAATGACTAAATATTGCTCTATTTGCAGTCCTTGTTTTGCTGGTTTCATTTAATATTCTAATTTTCTGAGATTGTTAATTTGGGGTTTTCATCCGCTGTACGCCATGATCATCACAATTATAACAAATAAAGGCTTGACATATCTCGCTTTGCATGTCATGAGTCTATCTCATATATTTGTTTCACCTTTTAAGTTGAATTGCTGAAATAAATGAACTTTTCCACGATAGTCTAATTTTCCGAGTTTCACCTGTACAGTCTCCAGGGTTGTACTTTCAGCAGAAGGTGCAGATGCGACCGCAGCTGTATTCTGACTCCGTGCTGCAATCAATCAACACCATTTTATTTATTTATTTTGCTTTAAAAGCCACCCACCTTCTGAAGTGGTCCACCATCACGCCAACCAACTCCCCGACACGGCCATCGTTTTCCGGCTGCATTTTGTGGAGGCAGACCACCAGGCCGTCGTGGTTCTGGGTGTGGAAGACGACCAGCTGATCCACGCCACTGGTCACGCTCATCCCGGTCACCTGTCGAGAGAGACAAATCACAAAAAGGCTTCAGCACCTCCCCTCCAAGTGGAAACTAGGCGGCCAAGGCAAGGACAAAACAAGGTCTAAACTTAACAACCAGACGGGTACCAGAGAGACCATTGCAAGTCTGGCCAGCTGGATTGATGAGGGCCATGTCCAAAAGACCAGAATATTGCCTCTTCAACCTCTGAATTTATTATATATACCCCGCCCATCTGGCTGAGTTTCCCCAGCCACTCTGGGCAGCTCCCAACAGAATATTAAAAGCACAATAGAACATCAAACATGAAAAACTTCCCTAAACTGGGCTGCCTTCGGATGTCTTCTAAAAGTCAGATAGTTGTTTATTTCCTTGACATCTGATGGGAGGGTGTTCCGCAGGGCGGGCGCCACTACCAAGAAGGCCAGTTCACACAGTTCAAAGTTGGAGTTAACTCTGTTAGCAAAAACACGATCTCCATAGACTTCGCCAGGCCTAATGAGCACATTCTCGGTGGACTTACACCATGTCTGTTTACACTCCTGCACAGCTTGCTGGGAACTTCCGTTTGTGTGTATATCTTTTGCTTATGCTGCTTGCTTGGACGCAAAGGGGAGAAGGCATGTTTTTCCTCTTGTCCTAATGAGCACTGAATAAACTGCTTGTGAATATGCTTTACACAGCCTCTCCCTGCCACTTCTGTTGTGCGTTTACTCTGCTGAGTTGCGTGCCCAGATTCTGAAGCCCTGGGTCGCAGATTCATGCTGCACCAAGGACTGGAGTTCAACTGGCATGTTGACCAGTGGGCTGGAGCCAGCTGGGGGCTTGCCAATTGCCCCCGATTCCTTAGCAGCATCCCAACAGATTGGAGCATCTTATAAAAATCCACCGCTATAGTTGTGCCGATGGCATGTTGCAGAAGATGTTTGCAGAAACAGCGGCAGCCTTGTGAAACGGTACCACCTTAACTACCATGAAAGCAGCTCACCACACCACCTCCCCGAGCCCAGTGCTCTTACCATGCTCAGAGGAATCGATTTCATCACTTTGTACTGTTTCCTTGGTTCCAACTTGTATAGGTGCTGGTCTGTGATGAGGATGGCTCTGTCTGTGCTCTTGTTACAGCGGTTGATCTGCAAGGAGAGAACATCATCAGTAACGATACACTGGGCAAGAGTACTCACATGACCCGGAAGCTGAACTCCGGCTCCCTCGGCCAATAAAGCCAGATGAGCACCGCAACCCCAGAGTCATCTGTGACTGGACCTAATGGTCAGGGGTCCCTTTACCTTTAGCACCTTAAAAAGGTACCCCTGACTGTTAGGTCCAGTCGCGGACGACTCTGGGGTTGCGGCGCTGATCTCGCTTTACTGGCCGAGGGAGCCCATGTTTGTCCACAGACAGCTTTTCTGGGTCATGTGGCCAACATAACTAAGCCGCTTCTGGCGAACCAGAGCAGCGCACAGAAACGCCGTTTACCTTCTTGCCGGAGCGGTACTTATTTATCTACTTGCACTTTGACGTGCTTTCGAACTGCTAGGTTGGCAGGAGCTGGGACCAAACAACGGGAGCTCACGCCGTTGCGGGGATTCGAACCGCTGACCTTCAGATCGGCAAGTCCTAGGCTCTGTGGTTTAACCCACAGCACCACCCATGTCCCTTAGAGACTGCGTTTAAAACCAAAATTGCATTTGGATAGAAATTGTTTCTCAGGCGGCTGGTCCTAGTCTTTATAACCCTGTACCTTCTTCCAGAAGGCAGAAGCTGAAAGAGATCATTTCCGGGGTGCGCACTATCCTGCGCTATCTCTGCAGTTTTCTTATGGCACCTGGATCACTGACCCACCAGAAAGGCAGGAGGGGAAAACAGAGCTGGTGGTTTTGCCAAGTCCCCAAGACACCTGAATTAGCAGTACGAAACGCCCTGAGATTTGAAAGGAAATTGCTCTCAACCCAATTTAGCTCAGTGGTGCATTTGATGCTCTGCGTTGAGTCAGGAGGGAGCGACAGAGAAGCAGCCTCTGCTTCTGCCAGCTGCTCACCTTGCGGACGTGGCACGAGAACAGCACGGAACGGAAGTGCACCTTCTCCTTCAGGGCTGACACCCGTTTGGCAAACTGGCCGGCCATTGCAGGGTTTTCCACCACCTGGAAGAGTTAAAAGAGAGATCGTGAGCTGGGTGGCCTGAGTAGGGCAGAGAAGAGCACAAATTATTGTGTGTCCCCCCCTTTATTACTGGCAATTGTTATTTTCCCATTTGGAGGGCGGGGAAATAATAATTATGAAACAAGACTATTGAGGGGTCCCTTCAAGGGGTTCGGCTTCTTTTGGAAGACTGGACCTTCAGAGAGAGCGTACCTTTTAAGGCTCAAACCTGTCAGGAAATAAACAGAGACCAGACCAGGATATACAAAAGCAAAGCAGCTATAAGCCTGATCTTTATTAACAGTTGCAACAGGGTGCCCACTGCTACACTGTTATAAGAATTTTAAGGATATATATATATATATATATATATATATATATATATATATATATCAATCATAAATGTCTGGAGTAGCACAGGAAGACGTTCCTGAAACCATATTGACTCCCTGAAATCATTTAAAGGGGGGGAAACCTGGATGTACATTTCCAAAATATAAGATAAAAAACAAATAAAACCAAACCTACATACAACAACAGCATTTTGTGTTGTGTAGGCTCCTAAGATGTAAGTCATGGGCCCCGCCTGCTAGCCTGCTCCCTAAAAAATCACTGGTTTGCTCACAAAGGTCCATATAGTTAAAGCTCTGGTTTTCCCAGTAGTGATGTATGGAAGTGAGAGCTGGACCATCAAGAAGGCTGATCGCCGAAGAATGGATGCTTTTGAATTCTGGTGCTGGAGGAGACTCTAGAGAGTCCCATGGACTGCAAGAAGATCAAACCTCTCCATTCAGAAGGAAATCAGCCCTGAGTGCTCACTGGAAGGACAGATCCTGAAGCTGAGACTCCAATACTTTGGCCACCTCATGAGAAGAGAAGACTCCCCAGAAAAGACCCTGATGTTGGGAAAGATGGAGGGCACAAGGAGAAGGGGATGACAGAGGAAGAGATAGTGGAACAGTGTTCTCGAAGCCACCAGCATGAGTTTGACCAAACTGCGGGAGGCAGTGGAAGACAGAAGTGCCTGGCGTACTCTGGTCCAGGGGGTCACGAAGAGGCGGACACAACTAAACAATAACAACAAATGACGTTTGTGGGGGGTAGTCTATGATTCTATGACTCCCTGGAAAAGACCCTGATGTTGGGAAAGATGGAGGGTGCAAGGAGAAGGGGACGACAGAGGACAAGATGGTTGGACAGGGTTCTCAAAGCTACCAGCATGAGTCTGACCTAACTGCGGGAGGCAGTGGAAGACAGAAGTGCCTGGCGTGCTCTGGTCCAGGGAGTCACGAAGAGGCGGACACAACTAAACAACAACAACAAATGATGTTTGTGGGGGGTGGTCTTGGGTTACACCCCTTCTGTGATGTATGTATGATGTATGGAGGGGTGGTCTTGAGCTCCAGGGAAGGCAATTTAATATGTCTATATAAGGGCAGACACACCTGAGTTCTGGGTCCTCCTCCTTTCCTGCGTGTGAGGGGAGCACCCTGTTGCAACAGATCAATAAAGATCAGGCTTATGAGCTGCCTTGCTTCTCAATATTCTCTGGTTGGCCTCTGTCATTTTCCCCGACCGATGGAGAACCTGCATAGGACTCCATAAGGGCTCTTGTGTCCCCCATAAGGGAACAAGGGCAGATTTTTTGTTTATTACAAGGCCTTCCTTTCAACCCCGCCTTTTGGGAGAATGCTGCTTTTGACAAGGACTCTCCTCCCTGGAAGAGAGGGGAGTGGTTGTGGGCGGGAGCCCGAGCTCCGCCTCCTGGCCGGGGGCCTCAGCCCCCGCCCCTCCTCACCTGGCTGGAGCCCACGCCCACCGGAGGCAGCCAACCAGGTGTCTCCGGGGGGGGGCGTGTTTGGCAGCTTAATGCTGCGGGGCCAGCTCCACCTCCTCCTCAGTCCTTGTCGTCCCGCAGCGAGTCACTCACCCTCCACTCCCATTTAGCTCAGGGTCTAGGTTTTTGGCTTTGCTATGGACCTTAGGTTGGTCGCCCCGGTTGTCTGGGGGGCCTGGTAGGAATTTTTCCATTTGGCATTAGGCTTTTTGGTTTTTTCGCCTACCTCGTAGCAATCGTCACAACTTTTGTGGTATTGGTGGGTAGGTTAGGCATTGGATTCATGTGTGTCAAGGGCTAGGTGTGGCCATCGCCTATGCTATCTACCATGGGTTATTCCGTTAAAGGAATCTGGCGGTCGTGTATTCCGTCCGATGCCTGCTTGGCAGGAGGCCATGGCACGACCCTCGGTGACATCAGGGGGGAGCCTATAGTTGGATTAGCATCAACAGGCCCCACCTACTGTTGAATAAACCCACCTCCTATAGTCATCCAATGCCTAAGCCAATACCTTTTCACTGCTGTAATCAATAAAGTTGTGGCCTTTTCTTGCCCATTAACCTTATATCACGTGTCCTTGTGTGTTTATTTCACATGGCGGGGGTCGGGCCCTCGATCCACAACGGCATCCGAGGATGGCAACATCTCTCCCCCCCCCCCTGGCCGCTTTATCTCTTGATGCTGAACCAAGGTAACAATTCTCCCTCTGTAAGAAACTGGGCGTTCGCCTGCGTGTGCATGCGCGGAGGCTGATCTATTAACGCAGTACGGTTCCACAGCTAGCGAGTGCCGGAAACGTCTGCAGGGGCAGCCAGCCACCCACACAGCCTCTTGCTCCCGACTTAGAGGATTTTGGGGGAGACGTCGCCATGGAGACGGTGCGTGAGAAAAGTTCCTCCTCATACGGAGCTTTCTGCTCTTAGCATCTTCAAGCTCCCGGTCTTCTTTATCAGGGTGGTTTTCCACAGCCTCCCCAAACCACCCCACCCAGAGCCCACGAGGCAGCAGGACTCAGCTGTGGGTGAAAACTCATCTGCTCGGACTGGTGTGTGGGCTTGGGCTGACTCAGCAGGCCTGGGATGACTCAGGAATCCCGTTTCAAGGGACAAACAAAGGCAGGTGACAGCGAGGCGGCAAGTGGGGAACACGTGGGCAGCTAGAGTCTTCCACGCCAGCCAGCTTTGGGCTTGGGAATACAGCTGCATCTCGCAAAAAGAGAGTCCTTCTGCCGGCTGAAGATTTGGCTGGCAATTCCTCATCAGTTCCTGCATTTCAGTTTTCCTCCTCTCTAAGGACAGATGGATCGATCCGTGTTAGGCGAACACGTGCTCATTCGCTCCTAAGTCCAGGCAGCTTCCATAGTATTCCGAGAGAGGGTTTTTAATTTTTATTTTAAAGAACCGTACCAAAATTTGCATTCTATCACCCCAAAAAGTATTACAGTGGCACCTCTGCTTACATACGCTTCAGGTTACAGACTCCGCTAACCCGGAAATAGTGCTTCAGGTTAAGAACTTTGCTTCAGGATGAGAACAGAAATCGTGCTCCGGCGGCGCGGCGGCAGCGGGAGGCCCCTTTAGCTAAAGTGGTGCTTCAGGTTAAGAACAGTTTCAGGTTAAGTACGGACCTCTGGAACGAATTATGTACTTAACCTGAGGTACCACTGTACAGTGGTACAGTACAGTCTAAGTGGCACAGTGGTACCTTGGTTTTTAAATGTCTCCACTGACGAATAATAATAATATATTTATTATTTATACCCCAGCTACTCTGGGCGCCTTCCAACCGAATATTAAAAATAATACAGCCTCAGACATTAAAAACTTCCCTAAACAGGGCTGCCTTCAGAAGGACTCTGCCTTGCCCCGTGAGCAGCACAGCTTCGACTGCGACCACACAGACACACACACACAGCACCCAAGCGAGGGTGGGACATGGACGGGCAGGGAGAGCGGGGTCTGGCCAACCGCGCATGCGCCCGGCCACAGAAGTGGGAAGGGGATGCGTCGGTGTCACGATGCAACTCAACCCCGCTCGGTTCCACAACACAGGCAGCGTCGAGTTCAGCCGGCATTTTGTCCGTCCCCCCCCCCCCATGATGGCACCCAGGGCATACCCCACCCCCTCTTCCTACGCCCCTGCTACTGACTGGGCTGTGGGTGGAATTTCAATTGCACAACAGCAGAATTCAGGTTGCAGAATTAGTGGTCAAGAAACCCACTACAAATTTGCAATAAATAAATAAATAATTATATCCCGCCCTCCCCACTGAAGCCGGGTCAATTCATTTAAAATCAATTCAGAGTCAAATTAATGGCAACCATTGGGTTAGAGTTCTATGAGGATTACAGAAGGAGGGGGTCAGGCTGTGCCTTGGCCAAAGGCCAGGCGGAACAGCTCTGTCTTGCAGGCCACACAGAAAGACGTCAAGTCCCGCAGGGCCCTGGTCTCTTGGGACAGAGCGTTCCACCAGATTGGGGCCACGGCCGAAAAAGCCCTGGCTCTGGTTGAGGCCAGCCTAACCTCCCTGTGGTCCGGGATCTCCAAGATGTTTTTATTTGAAGACCGTAAGGTCCTCTGTGGGACATACCAGGAGAGGCGGTCCCGTAGGTACGTATAGGGCTTTAAAGGTTAAAACCAGCACCTTGAACCTGATCCTGTACTCCACCGGGAACCAGTGCAGCTGCTAGAGAACCGGGTGAATGTGATCCCGCGGTGAAGACCCTGTAAGGAGTCTCACCGTGGCATTCTGCACCCGCTGGAGTTTCTGGGTCAGTCTCTAGGGCAGCCCCATGTACAGTGAGTTACAATAATCCAGTCTGGAGGTGACCGTCGCGTGGATCGCAGTGGCTACGTCAGGGCAAGAGAGGTAAGGAGCCAACTGCTTAGCTTGGCGGAGATGAAAAAATGCTGTCTTTGTTATAGCTGCAATCTGTGCCTCCATGGAAAGGGAGGTGTCGAAGATTATACCTAAACTCTTAACGGACGGTGCTGGCACTAATTGCGCCCCCGCAGGAGATGGGAGTTGCGGAGGAAAGCAACACACAAACTGGAAAGTGTGGGTTTAATGATTGCTGGGGGCAAGTCAATCTCCCCACAGACCAATGGGGACGAATGCTCCATAAACAGGTCATAGTAAAGGTAAAGGTAAAGGGACCCCTGACCATTAGGTCCAGTCGTGGCCGACTCTGGGGTTGCGGTGCTCATCACGCTTTATTGGCCGAGGGAGCCAGCGTACAGCTTCCGGGTCATGTGGCCAGCATGACTAAGCTGCTTCTTGCGAACCAGAGCAACGCACGGAAACGCAGTTTACCTTCCCGCCAGAGTGGTACCTATTTATCTACTTGCACTAGTGTGCTTTCGAACTGCTACATTGGCAGGAGCAGGGACCGAGCAACAGGAGCTCACCCCTTCGCAGGGATTTGAACCGCTGACCTTCTGATCGGCAAGTCCTAGTCTCTGTGGTTTAACCCACAGCACCACCCGCGTCCCTAAACAGGTCATCGAATTAAAAAATTGTAGTTTGAAGCAAGCACACACACACACACCGGGGTCACCTGGCCGTTCCCCCTGCGATGCAGGAATCCCAGCTGGATGGTGTTATCTAACTTCCCCCGCAAACAAATCAGACCAAAACCCTGAAAAAAATTGTGCAAACAGGTCAGGATGAAACCCTAGCGAAAGGGAAGTGGCCCAGGATAGCCATTACCTGAGCTTCATGCGCAAAAATGGCTATTTGGGTTGGGAGTCCTCACTTGATATAGTTAACGGCCGTCCACCTCTCTGGTCTAAATGAATCCACGCTAGCATTTTGAGAAAATAATAGCTGTGGATTCTACTCTTCCCCCCTCACAAGCTAAAGAAGCTCCGATAACAGTTTTAGATTCTCAGCAAACAAACCCGCCAACCTTCCCTCCTTCTCCTCCATCAGGATTTGGAGGAAGGCGGATGAAAGACACGCCGGGAAGTTGTCAAATGATGCTCTATGTCTCCTTTAGGGTTCCAGCAATTTAGGCAGGCGGCTGCTGGTTTTTTTTATAGCCTGCTATGGATTGCTTTGATAAATGTTTCATGGCAAAGTCTTTCACATCTCTCCCTGTTCTGTTGTTTACTGCCTTGCGCCGTCCGTGGGATATAAATAAACAATTTCCCTGTATTCACCCTCTTTGCACATTTGAGGTGTCTCGGTTGTTGTTGCTTTTACAGATTCCCTCGTGTCACCTTTCCTCCCTTCGCCTTGATCTTTTCAAAACTTAAAAAGCCCATCAGTTAGAGCGGTGGCTCTCAAAGTGGTCAGCGGGAATACTTTGGCCGGGGGCGGGGAGCCACTAAAAGGCAAGAGGGCATCAGGGGGGTATATAAAAAGGTAAAGGGACCCCTGACCATTAGGTCCAGTCGCGGACGACTCTGGGGTTGCGGCGCTCATCTCGCTTTATTGGCCGAGGGAGCTGGTGCACAGCTTCCGGGTCATGTGGCCAGCATGACTAAGCCACTTCTGGCGAACCAGAGCAGCGCACGGAAACGCCATTTACCTTCCTGCCGGAGCGGTACCTATTTATCTACTTGCACTTTGACATGCTTTCGAACTGCTAGGTTGGCAGGAGCTGGGACCGAGTAACGGGAGCTCACCCCGTTGCGGGGATTCGAACCGCCGACCTTCTGATCGGCAAGCCCTAGGCTCTGTGGTTTAGCCCACAGTGCCACCCGTGTCCGAGGGGGGTATATAGGTAAAGGTAAAGGGACCCCTGACCATAAGGTCCAGTCGTGACCGACTCTGGGGTTGCGGCGCTCATCTCGCTTTACTGTCCGAGGGAGCCGGCGTACAGCTTCCGGGTCATGTGGCCAGCATGACTAAGCCGCTTCTGGTGAACCAGAGCAGCACATGGAAACGCCGTTTACCTTCCTGCCAGAGCAGTACCTATTTATCTACTTGCACTTTTTGGTGTGCTTTCAAAATGCTAGGTTGGCAAGAGCAGGGACCGAGCAATGGGAGCTCACCCCGTCGCGGGATTCGAACCACCGACCTTCTGATCGGCAAGTCCTAAGCTCTGTGGTTTAGCCCACAGCGCCACCAGCATCCGAGGGGGGTATATACTGGAGGTATAACTGACCCTCAGCCTTTGAAAAGTCTGGTATGCCTGGATCAAGTCTGTCAGTTTTGTTGAATGAATGAAACTGAAGAGTTCTAATTGAGTTTTGAATAAACGTGCAATTAATTGCTCCTGTTTTGAATTTTCCTTTGTCGTTACCTTCCTTAGCGGGTCACACAAACCCCTAATTCAGAAAGTAATCATCCCATAGGGACCAAAAGCCTCATCTGGTCCAACTCCACGCAACGCTGGAACTTCAACCAACGTGGACTCGAACTCGTGGCCCTCAGATAAAAAGTCTCATATGCTCTACCAACTGAGCTACCTCAATAACGCCTTTTATATGGTAGGGTAAGGGGCATCGGGAAAAGAGTTTATGGATCCGGAAAACTTGGGAACCACAAATCTAGAGCTTCCCTCCCTCAGCTGATTCTTGCTAGCTTTCCCTGTTCCAATCACGATGCTCTTGCACTAAATACTAGATAATAATAATAATAATAATAATAATAATAATAATAATAATAATAATTTATTTATACGCCGCCCATCTGCGTTTCCCCAGCCACTCTGGGCGGCTTCCAATGGAATATTAAAATACAATAACATATTAAACATTAAAAGCTTTCCTAAACAGGGCTGCCTTCAGATGTCGTCTAAAAGTTCGGTAGTTATTTTTCTCTTTGACATCTGGTGGGAGGGCGTTCCACAGGGCGGGTGCCACCACTGAGAAGGCCCTCTGCCTGGTTCCCTCTAACTTCACTTCTCGCAGGGAGGGAACCGCCAGAAGCCCCTCGGCGCTGGACCTCAGTATCCGGGCTGAACGATGGGGGTGGAGACGCTCCTTCAGGTCTACTGGGCCTTTGAGGCCGTTTAGGGCTTTCAAGGTCAGCACCAACACTCTGAATTGTGCTCGGAAACGTACTGGGAGCCAGAGTAGGTCTTTCAAAACCGCTGTTATATGGTCTCGGCGGCCGAGAAAACAACTGCACCATATTGTTAAAGCAGTATGACGCCACTTTAAACAGCCTTGGCTTCCCCCCCACCAAGACCAAAGAATGCTGGGAACTGTAGTTTGTTAAAAGGGTCTGATAGTTGTAAGGAGACTACAGTTCCCAGAGTCCTCTGAGAAGAGGGATTTGCTTGGGAGACCACTCTGGGAATTGCAGCTTTGTGAGTGAAACAGGGGGTCTCTCAGCAACTTCTAGGAAGAGTAAGCAGAGGTCAGGTGGCCATCTGTCGGGGGATTCTTGAGTTGCAATTCCTGCATTGCAGGGGGTTGGAATAGATGGCCCCTGGGGGTCCCTTCCAATTCTACGATTCTGTTATTCCCCCAAGGCTAGTAAAATGCTGAATCGTAAGGTTCTTCTGAATTTGGGAGGAAGGGGCGCTGATTCAGGTGAGGCAGGGGTTGTAGAGGAGAAGGGAAGAGAGGTTTTATCACGGGGGGGGGGGCGGTTGCAGAGTGTGGGGGGGGAATGGATGAGCTGAGGAGGAGGAGGAGGAGGAGGTTGGGCCTTTTCAAAAGCTCTGCAGTTACTATGGCAACTGGAAGGCGACATCCAAAAAGTGTAAAGGGGGGGAAGTGGGAGCAGGCCCAGACAAAGGGGGGGCCATATGGGCCGCTTGGCCCGGGCCTCCGATTCCAAAGGGGGCCTCGGTCAGCATATTCACAAAATTATTTATATACTTATTTATAAGACTTCCGTTATCCGCAGGGTAAAAAAGGGGGGGCATATTATCTCCCTGGCACTGGCCTCTGCAAGGCTCTGAGTGGGAGAGGTTTGCTTCGTTTGGCCCCCAACTCACGAGCAAGACAGCAGTCCTTCCACAACCATCGCCTGATGCCTGCTTTTCCCTTCTTTCGGTTTTTATCGCCGTGAACTGCTTTGATGTGTATTTTCCAGTAAAGGGTTAACTTCGCCTCCTCAGTGTGATTTACTGCTGGCTCGCTTCCGACACCAGCTGCTGCTTGCGAGACTCAGCAGGGAGGAGGGTGGGGACAAAAGCAGGATCCTTTGGCCCGGCCTGGTCATTGGGCCCTGGCCCTGCCTGTCACTGACTCTGGCTCCGCCCACAGTTGGGCTCTCCACCTTCTCTCTCTGCCATTCCCAAGGGCCACCACCCCACCAACTGCGCAGGAGGACGCAGAAATGGCAGCGCAACAACTTCTCGCCTCCACTTCCGGAAACACTCACCGAGACCAAGTAGTTCCTCCCCCAGCTCCTGGAGCAGCCCCAGTCCTTCCGCAGGCCTTGCAGGACATCCAGGGCTGCCACTTTGGCCTTGATCTGATCCATGTCGGAGGGAGGGATGTTCTTCACGATCTGTCTGGCTCGCCACCTGGAGAAATAATAATAATAATAATAATTTATTTTTTATACCCCGCCCATCTGGCTGAGTTTCCCCAGCCACTCTGGGCGGCTTCCAATCAAGTGTTAAAAACAATACAGCACTAAATATTAAAAACTTCCCTCAACAGGGCTGCCTTCAGATGTCTTTTAAAAAGAAGATAGCTCCTTATTTCCTTCACATCTGAAGGGAGGGCGTTCCACAGGGTGGGCGCCACCACCGAGAAGGCCCTCTGCCAGGTTCCCTGTAACCTCAGAGATCCCGGGAGAAGCTGAGAGAGAGGTTCCGACTGAACATCAGGAAGAACTTTATTATACGAGAGAGAGAGAGCGGATGGATCTACACGTGTGGTTTTTAACGCTAAAAAAGAGTTACGGTTCTGGTAACTATAGAGTCCAACCCTTGTTTCCCGAACGGCTTAGTTGACGAACAAACGGGCTCCTGAATGGCGAAAACCCTGAAGTTAACCGTTCTGGTTTTGCAAACGTTTTTTGGACACCGGGCGTCTGACGCAGTTTCCACGGCTTCCGGTTGAGCGCAGGAAGCTCCTGCAGCCAATCGGAAGCCGCGCCTTGGTTTTCGAATTGTTTTGGGAGTCAAACGGGCTTCCAGAACGGATTCAGTTCGAGAACCAAGGTTCCGCTGTATAGCCACATGACATTCTTTTTCAAAGTTAAAACTGCATTATTAAAATGTGACGCCAGAGGGTGGTCAAGAGCTCCCCTCCCCCCACAAACCAGGTAGATCGTACGGCAAAGATCATACGGTAGATCGCACTGCCCCTTATATAACAAAGCAAGAGAACGATTTTTAGCACCTATAAGGACAAGGTCCCCTGGCCAGACCCCCTCTGACATGATTTTATATCTCCTCGCCGACACAGAGAAGTATGTGACCTGGCGTGTAGCACTCTTTGCAACTGCCGCTAGGAAAATTAGAGCAAATTATATAGCCAAGATAGCCACCAACTGTAAAGGAGATGAATTTATTTGACCCTACCTACATCAAGCTATATTCTGTCTTTATCACCAAACTCCGAATATAATTGCACATTGTATTAATTAACATTAATTTTTTAATATATTAGCGGCCATGTGATAATTTTAGCTTATGAATTTTATTGTTTAATGTCTTAACTCGTATATTAAGGTACTTTTATAGCTCTGTTTAGAGTAGGTAATGTCTTGATAATATAAATGTTTTAAGTTTTTTTGTATCAATCCAGTATATTTTCTTTTAATTGTCGAATGATTCTGTGTACATTGAGGCACCCTTTGGCTATGTGGAATAAAACTGACTGACATGCGGCAAAGGAAGCGAAAGAGAAACCAAATGTCTTGGTTTTTTTGGAACAATATTGTTTAGTATCGTTCTAACAACGTTTAAAAGGTGAGTGTAGATCCAGCTGAAGTCTGCTTGGCTGGGCTTGGCCCACGCGCCATGGGCGGTTGCTATCCAGATCTGTTTTGCTCTGAAACGAAGAGGTCAAAGTCAGCCATACCCAATCATTTCAGGGGGCCTCCTCAGAGCAAAACACAAGCAGTGTATACCGTATTTTTTGCACCATAACACTCACTTTTTTCCTCCTAGAAAGTAAGGGGAAATGTCTGTGCGTGTTATGGAGCGAATGCCTACGGGTGGCGGGGGGATCTGCTGCAGTCGTCAGCAGAGGATCCATGGTTCCCCTTCCTTCCCTCCTCCGTGGCTCGCTTTGAAACAGCAAAGCGGGAGAGGAGCCGCGGAGTGGGGAGGAGAGAGGGACAGAGAGCCTGGTTACAAAGCACAGATCCACATGGATCCTCAGGATTTTTGCACAGGGTCACCCCAAATTCACAATCAGATCACATAGCATGTCCATGGCTACAGCCTGCACCAAAAAAAATCACACACCCACTGTTGCCTGGGGCCGCAGTGGTGCAAAAACGTGGTTACAAAGCATGGATCCACATGGATCCTCAGGATTTTTGCATTGGGCTACCCCAAACTCACCGACAGATCACATGTCTGTGGCCACAGCATGAACCACAAAAATCATACATCCACTGTTTCGTTTAGAATATATATTTTTTCCTCCTCTAAAAACTAAGTGCGTGTTATGGTCGGGTGCGTGTTATAGAGTGAAAAATACGTTAATCCTTGCGTCTGAACTGCTGCAGATCTGAACTCAAGATCTGCCAGAGGCTCCGGCAATCGAAAAGGTATTTGGGCACAGGACGGCGCCCTCTGCTGTTACCTGCGGAAGATGAGCTTGCTGTTCTCCTGGAACTGCGCCAGCACGGCTGGCGGCTCCGGCCACTCCACGCCCTTGCCGTAGTCCGCCATGCTGCGTACTGCCTGAAACCTCTCCACCAGCTCCAGCAGGTGAGACTTCACCTTGTGGCGCTTGTAGTAAGACATGATGGTGTAGGTGGCCCGCAGGTAACGGCAGCGCTTGCGGGCCAGGGCTCCCCTCCAGGCCTGCATGGGACGGACGAGTCAAATCAGGGCCAACCAAGCCATGACAACCACCCCACCACCACCACCAAACTCTCCCTGCCCCCAGCCTCCTGGAAAAAAATGTAAAAAGTAAAGGACCCCTGGATGGTTAAGTCCAGTCAAAGGCCACTATGGGGTGTGGCGCTCATCTCACTCTCAGGCCGAGGGAGCCGGCATTTGTCCACAGGCAGCTTTCCGGGTCCTGTGGCCAGCAGGACTAAACCGTTTCTGACGCAACGGGACACTGTGACGGAAACCAGAGCGCACGGAAATGCCATTTACCTTCCTGCCGCAGTGGTACCTATTTATCTACTTGCACTGGTGTGCTTTGAACTGCTAGGTTGGCAGGAGCTGGAACAGAACAGCGGGAGCTCACCCCGTCACGGGGATTCGAACGGGGTCTTCTCTGCAGTGGCTCCCCGTCAATGGAATTCTCTCCCCAGGGAAGTTCATCAGGCGCCTTCACTATACACCCTTAGGCGCAAGGCAAAAACGTTCCTTTTTAACCAGGCCTTTGGTTGATCTTATTGACATCCAACACCCTTTTTAGAATGTGACTTGGAGGTGCGTGAGAGTTATTGCTTTTGGTTTGATTTACTAGGTTGTGATCTTGTTGTGAACTGCCCTGAGACCTCCGGGTATAAAGGTAAAGGGTAAAGGGACCATTAGGTCCAGTCGTGACCGACTCTGGGGTTGCGGTGCTCATCTCGCTTTATTGGCCGAGGGAGCCGGCGTACAGCTTCCGGGTCATGTGGCCAGTATGACTAAGCCGCTTCTGGCGAACCAAAGCAGTGCACGGAAATGCCGTTTACCTTCCCGCCGGAGCGGTACCTATTTATCTACTTGCACTTTGACGTGCTTTCGAACTGCTAGGTTGGCAGGAGCAGGGACCGAGCAACGGGAGCTCACCCCATCACGGGGATTCGAACCGCCGACCTTCTGATCGGCAAGCCCTAGGCTCTGTGGTTTAACCCACAGCGCCACCCGCGTACCACCTCCGGTTATAGGGTGGTGTATAAGTTGAATAAATAATAATAATAATTTGAACCGCCGACCTTCTGATCAGCAAGCCCAAGAGGCTCAGTGGTTTAGACCACAGCGCCACCCATGTCCAGATTTCAGGGGCAGAACAGCCTTGCCTTGCACGCAGAAGGTTTCCAGGCTCCATCCTCGATGGAATATCCACGTAGGAGCAGGGAAAACTCCCTCTAAGGAATCCATCAGGGGTGTGGCGCAGTGGCAGAGTGTCTGCCTTGCGGGAAAAAGGTCCCAGGTTCAAGACTCCGTTGCCCTGTTTTGACTGGGAGGTACCAAACAATTTAAGCCCTGTGTTGCAAACAATAGTCAGTAATATCCAAGACAACACGATGACCAAATACAATGATACGATATCAATATAAAAAAATTCCTTCCAGTAGCACCTTAAAGACCAACTAAGTTAGTTCTTGGTATGAGCTTTCGTGTGCATGCACACTTCTTCAGATACACTGAAACAGAAGTTGCCAGATCCTTCTATATAGTGAGAAGGTGGGGAGGGGTATTACTCAGAAGGGTGGTGGGAATGGGAGATTGGCAGATAGCTGAGATGAGCCTGTTGACGACTCTTAACGACTGCAATAGGTCTTACAGGAAAAGGCAAGGGGTGAGAAGGTGAAAAATGGCTAAGTCATGTATAATGAGATAAGAATCCAATGTCTTTGTTCAGACCAGGTCTCTCCATGGTTTTAAGTTTGGTAATGAGTTGCAATTCAGCAGCTTCTCTTTCCAGTCTATTTCTGAAAATCCTTTGTAGTAAAACAACTTCTGTTTCAGTGTATCTGAAGAAGTGTGCATGCACACGAAAGCTCATACCAAGAACTAACTTAGTTGGTCTTTAAGGTGCTACTGGAAGGAATTTTTTTATTTTGACTATGGCAGACCAACACGGCTACCTATCTGTAACGATATCAATATACACTCTTTATATACATACCTTTATGACCACTGCTCCATAGCAATTGTTGTTCATACTTTCCCATTCACCCTATAGATGGGTTTTTGAAGAATTTCTGTATCCTTCTGCTGTACTGAAGAAGAATTCCACGAAACCGGGGGTGATATCCAGAATCACCGTCCACAACTTCTGTTTGCGAACTACTTCGCAGCATTGGACACCATAAACAAAGCTTTACACAGCCTGTTTTCCCCAGATAAGAATCTGATTCACTGCTTCTTCCAGAGACTTGCATAGTCTTCAAAGACTTTCAGAGACTTCTAAAACTTTGGTTTTTTGTTTTCAAGAGAATCCATTAAGAGTGCATATTTTGTGGCTTTCAGAGATTCGTAAGTTTTCTGTTTACGTGATTTCATATATTTCATATTATATAAAGAGTGAATATTGATACCGTATCATTGTATTTGGTCATCACGTTGCCTTGGATACGATTGACCTGGAGGTACAGCAGCCCTTCAGGCGTGCAATCGGGCCCCACATTCCTCCTGTCCATACTTGCAACCGGTGTAAACAGAAACACGGGTACCTTTTGCAGTAGCAGCACAATGATGGGGATCAGCTGGGCTCGTTCCTGCTCCAGGGTGAAAAGCGTCTGGGGCGTGCGGATAAAGATCTTGGTGTGTCCGTAGGCGACGTCATCCTGGAAGCCGTGCTGCTCCATCAAGGCCTGCGTGGCCTCCCGGTCGGTAGCCATGAGGTGGTTGGGCCATGTGTACTCACAAGTCATCTTATACCTGGGAAGGGAGGAATTTACCGGTGACTGGCCTGGCTTGAGAGAGAATCTAGGAAATGCTGGCTGCGACATGGAATTGGCAGAGATGACTGGCAGAATCCGTGACCAGGGAGAAGAGTCGGTGGAGGAAGATTGGAAGAAGTTTAAAGATTACTTGCAGAAGCACTGTAAAATTAAGGAATGTTGAATTGATGTTTGAATGAAAATAAGTGGTACTGGTAAAGAGATGCCTAAGAAAATGTAAATAGGGACTGATAATTGAAAATGGGTATTTATAATAATAGGTTAACATATGGAGTAAGGATGAATGTTAGAGGGTAAGGATTTGCTGAACTAAATATCTGAACTGGAATACAAAATGGAAGGTGTGAGGAGGTCAAGAAACTAGAGAATGAAGTTTAGGATATGAAAATAATAATTTTTGTTTCTGTTTTGCTTTTTGGTGTTTTTTACTTTTTTTCTTCTATTTTGTTAATTGCTCTTTTTCAGTGTATGTGCTTTGTTCTGTATTCTCCTATTTTTGTAGTGGGTTTTTTTGGGGGGTTTCTCTGTTTTGTGCTTAAATTCTGGAAGTTACAAATTGTTCAATAAATATTATTTCAAAAAAAAAAAAAAGGCAATGCTGGCTGCGGGATGGGAGAGCACCATCCCAACAGCCTTTTCGCAGAGCTGCAGGCAAAACTGACACTCCACGCAAGGAGAAAGGTAGTAGCTCAGGCCACTAACCGCCGTGCTAGCTTTCTGCTTGCATGGATCATTGTTACTGGTTTTTTTTGCAGGGGAGTTCATTGCAAAAATGTGAAAGCTGCCACTCTGGGACTGCGCCACCTCATTCTGGGAGAGGAAATTGTGGCCCCTCTCCCAGGTCTCATTATACTTTGATTACTTAAAGGTAAAGGGACCCCTGACCATTAGGTCCAGTCGCGGCCGACTCTGGGGTTGCGGCACTCATCTCGCTTTATTGGCCGAGGGAGCCGGAGTACAGCTTCCGGGTCATGTGGCCAGCATGACTACAACGACTGCGTTCTGGTAGCACAAGGATGGAAGACTGAAGAAACCTCAACTAAAGAATAATGGCAAAAAAATTGACGGACTATGCAGAACTGGCAAAACTGACATATAAGCTACAGGACAAGGATAACTGACTTTAAGGATGAATGGGAACCCTTTACAAAGTATTTGAAGACACAACAAAGTGAACTGGACTCCTTGGCAGGTTTTGAATAAACATTCACAAACGTTTTATTGATAATAATCAGCTAGATAGTTTGAGGATCTATACAACTTTGTAACATGCAGAAAACAGCAGTCTCAGATAAACCAAAGACTGAAACTGAGGGAAGTCGGGGGGTGGGTGGGTTTTGTGTGGAAGTTTGGGGGGAGGGAGGAAAAATGGGGGGGGAAACAAGGATGATATGTTTCGTTTTAATTTTGGGGAAAAAAAACACTTATAAAAAAAATGTGGCCAGCATGACTAAGCCACTTCTGGAGAACCAGAGCAGCGCACGGAAACGCTGTTTATCTTCCCGCCGGAGTGGTACCTATTTATCTACTTGCACTTTGACGTGCTTTCAAACTGCTAGGTTGGCAGGAGCTGGGACCGAGCAACGGGAGCTCACCCTGTTGCAGGGATTCAAACCGCCGACCTTCTAGGCTCTGTGGTTTAACCCACAGCGCCACCCACATCCCTTTTGCTTACTTACCACGCCCCAATATTCCTACCTTGAGAAACTACTTCCACTGATTTTTGCCACTGGGCGTATCAGGCCAGGCCCAGGGTGCTAGTGGGGAAGGAAGAATGTGCCACCTTTGGAAAATTTGCAGAGCTATGTTTGTACAGAAGGCCTGGCGGTGGTGCTTACCGGAGGAGGAAGCGGTCGTAAGGCTGCCTGTAGGCGAATCCTGCCCTCCGGACGCGCACGTTTTCAAGCAGCCCCAAATACGACACCTGATGGCGGCAGCGCTCCGCGTCAAAGAGCAAGGGCGACTTCTGGTCGTTTGGCTTGATGCAACGGACGTAATACGGCTCCTGTTCGGAAGAGGCAGGAAAGGAAACAAAGAAGAATGGGTGAGGTTCGGCGACACTCCCCCCCTTCCCAAATGCTTGCAGAGAGCCAGCAACTCACTGAGGAATTCTGTCTCCTGGAGAGGCGGCGTGGCACAGTGGTTATGAGGCATCTGATCAAGGCCTGTATTTTAAAATGAGCTTAAAGATATATTTGCAAATGTTTGTATGTTTCATGCCAGGCAGAAACCAGCTGGCTAAGTACTTTGGCAGTTGTTTATCTTCCTGCTCTCCTGAACAAGCCCGCCCCCCACCCCCCGATTTATAGCAGTAGCAGGAGACAAGTTTCTCAAATTTGTAAAAGGGAATTACAGGCTGGGAGCAAATGTTACACTGACCCTACATATTACAGAATACAATCAAGCTGCAAAAACACTAATTAAGAGTTGGTAAATAGTAAGATTTATTGTTTAACAGAAAATAATACCATGTGCCTCCCATCAGACTCTAGCCATATTTTCCTAAGGTTTAAGGTATACTGAGAGAGTTAAAGGGCAATAAATTTTGGGAAGAGCTAATGGGAAAAGCAGCTGGCTGGGAAAGGGGGGTGTAAACTGAAGAGGCTTCTTTTGAAGCTGTTTTTACTGAGCTCCTTTTTTACTTTGCAAAGGCCTTTTCTTCTAAAAAGCTATCTATGTTATGTATGAGATTTGTTGGCTTAATGTAATTATGCAAAGGATTTAGAAAGTAAGAAATGTTAGATTCTTATGTTAGATTCTTATTTCATTGATGGTGTGTGAGAATGTGAACCCAAGATCTCTGTTTAGATACAATTTAATACCATGAGCCATTTGTTTTAGCCATTTGTTTTGGAATGCAGGGGCAACAGGGGCCAAAGGTGATCTGGTAATCAAGGTGCCTTGTCGAGGCAAATGTAAGATATATGGCTACTTGTCTGCCATTTTTGGATAGAAGGAAATATAGCTCTTTGTCTCCCATAAAAGGTAATAGGAAATGGGTGTATCTTTTATGATTGGTTCTAGCAAACAGCCAATAGGAATTTCAACCAGGCTGATTGGACAGAGGCAGCCGAAGGAGGAGCAAGGGGGCTGGGCTGAGGAAATATAAGTGCTGGCCATCAGGGCTGGAGTGGGCAGAGCTTTGGTAACCATATACCACTGTGTCTCTCATTTATTTGTCTGACAAATAAATTATTATTTTAATTTCTCTATTGCTGCGTTGAATATTTCTTTCCAGCTAAGCGTTAACCACAAGCAGGGTGCTACAGTTAGAGTGTTGGACTAGGATGGATTTGCTTATAATAAATCAAAATTTGAAATAGAAGTATTGAACAATGATTGTAAAATATTGTCTAAAATGTATAAATTGCTGCTGGAGTGGCATTTGAAAGATGAAGAGGTAAAATCGGTTATGATACATTGGGCCAAGGACTTTGGGTATAATATACAGTTAAAAGATTAGGAAAAATTGTAGAAGGATTAAAATTTACAGCTTGCAATGCTTTGAAAGAAAATGTGATGAAAATGATGTATAGATGGTATATTACACCAGTGAAATTAGCCAAAATGTATAAATAAATGTTGGAAATGTAAAGAAAAAGAAGGATCTTTTTATCACATGTGGTGCAAATGTAAGAAAATGAAAAGCTTCTGGGAAATGATATATAATGAAATGAAAAAGATGCTGAAATATACATTTATTTAAAAAACCAGAAGCATTTTAACTTGGCATTGAAGGGGAGGACATTAATAGACAAGGCAATAAATTGCTTTTATATGCAACAACAGCAGCAAGAATATTACTGGCACAATAATGGAAACAAGAAGAAATTCTGACGAAAGAAGAGTGGCAAATGAAATTAATGGACTATGCAGAATTAGATAAGATGACAGGAAGGATTCGAAACCTGCGGGATCAGATATTCTTAGAGGACTGGCGTAAATATTTGAATTATTTGAAAAGCAACTGTCATAAACAGATTACGCTAGTAGGACTGCAAGAAGTTTTGTGAGGAGGACTATGCGAAATATTGCAATGAAGAGAGCTATTAGTTAAGGACAATTACAGTGGTGCCTCGCAAGACGAAAAGAATCCGTTGTGTGATTCTCTTTGTCTAGAGGTTTTTTCGTCTAGCGAAGCAAGCCCATTGACGGATTAGCGGATTAGCACTATGAGCGCTATGAGCGCTATTAGCGCTATTAGCGGCTTATCTGCTGATTGGATCAGCTGATAAGCAGCTTAGCGGCTTAGAAAAGGGGGGGGGGAGGAAAAAACCCCAGCAGGAACTCGCAAGGCATTGTCGTCTTGCGAAGCAAGCCCATAGGAAATTCATTTTGCGAAGCACCTCCAAAACGGAAAACCCTTTCGTCTAGCGGGTTTTCCGTCTTGTGAGGCATTCGTCTTGCGGGGCACCACTGTACAAGTAATAGAGAAATTAAGAAATGTAGACTGTGATAAAGACTGAAAAATCTTCAGGTGAGGTTGATGGAAGTCCAAAAACATTGTATAAGATAAGAAAATATGTCAAATGACTGTTGGAGATGATATGTGTGCTCGGTAATCGCAAGGCTTGCCCTCGGCCTAGCCTGCCTTGCAAGGTTGTTGTTTTGGGGGGGCTGGGTAAAGGAGGGGCAGGAGAAGAACTGCGTACGCCACCCGGACGGTGTTGGACGTTGTGGGGTATAAAGGAGACAGATAAATATATAGCTGGTGGAGAACAAAAACAGGTGGATTTGGAATCCCTTGTGGTCTCTTCCAACTCTATGATTCTATGATTCTATAAAAGGATGTCACATAGAGGAGGGAGAAAGGTTGTTTTCTGCTGCTCCAGAGAAGCGGACACGGAGCAATGGATCCAAACTACAAGAAAGAAGATTCCACCTAAACATTAGGAAGAACTTCCTGACAGTCAGAGCTGTTTGACAGTGGAATTTGCTGCCAAGGAGTGTGGTGGAGTCTCCTTCTTTGGAGGTCTTTAAGCAGAGGCTTGACAACCATATGTCAGGAGTGCTCTGATGGTGTTTCCTGCTTGGCAGGGGGTTGGACTCGATGGCCCTTGTGGTCTCTTCCAACTCTATGATTCTATAAAAGGAACGCAGCAATATCTAGGCTTGGGCAGGGCAGAAAGTAGATCAGTGCCACACCTGGAATTCTGTGCACAGGTTCTTCTTATATTCTGAGCCCACATCCCCAGCCAGTTGGCCGTCTCTCCCCCCGACTCTCTGCCTAGCCGACAGAGTAGTCGCATGGGTAAAAAGGGGCAAGAGGCAGCCATGGTATGTGCGCTTGCCCCCGGGTTCCCTGGAGGCACAGAAGCTGGAAATGCGATTGATAATCACAACAGGCTTATTTATAGAGCCCCGGTGGCACGCAAAGGGGGACCATCTGGGCTCTCCTGTCTCTCCACGGCGCTCCGATTCCTCTCCCAGAGGCATCTAATTTTGGTTCCCGGCGAGAGAGACGGGAGCCAAGGAAAGCAGGGGGAGCCTTGGTGCCTGCCAACGGTTACCAAGGCAGCTGAGGACCCCCGGCGGACTGCTCTAGCCAGCGCCTTCTCAAGACCGGCTGTTGCAGGAATTGAGGGACAGAGAGTGCAAATGGAGATGGGGAGGTGGCCCTAATTATAATAATAAATAATAATAATAATAATAATAATAATAATAATAATAATAATAATAATAATATTATTTATACCCAGCCCTCCCCAGCCAAGGCTGGGATCAGGGCAGATAACACCAGGTATAAAAACAATTGACTAAAAAAACAAGATACTACATTAAAATGTAGCCTCATTTCAGTAGAAACTCAAAATCAAAAACTTTTGGGGGGATGAAAACGTCAAATCTTCACCAAGGCCAACTATCCAGACTGGTCCTACGTGGTCCAGAAACAAGCCAGGGAAGTCCCCAAGTAGGAGTTCCATCACAGAAGGAGAAAGGAAAAAGGAAAGAGGGAATCAAGTTGATTCCAAGCCAAAGGCCAGGCAGAACAACTCTGTCTTACAGGCCCTGCGGAAAGAAATCAGATCCCGCAGGGCCCTGGTCTCAGGAGACAGAGCGTTCCACCAGGCCGGAGCCAGCACTGAAAAGGCCCTGGCTCTGGTTGAGGCAAACTGACTTCCTTAGGGCCCGGGACCTCTAAAAGGTAAAGGTACAGGGACCCCTGACCATTAGGTCCAGTCGTGGCCGACTCTGGGGTTGCGGCGCTCTTCTTGCTTTATTGGCCAAGGGAGCCGGCATACAGCTTCCGGGTCATGTGGCTAGCATGACTAAGCTGCTTCTGGCGAACCAGAGCAGCACACAGAAACGCCGTTTACCTTCCCGCCAGAGCGGTACCTATTTATCTACTTGCACCGGTGTGCTTTCGAACTGCTAGGTTGGCAGGAGTAGGGACCGAGCAACGGGAGCTCACCCCGCCGCAGGGATTCGAATCGCTGACCTTCTGATTGGCAAGCCCTAGGCTAGTGGTTTAACCCACAGCGCCACCCGCGTCCCTAAGGTATTGCTGTTTATAGACCTTAAGGTCCTCTGTGGGGCATACCGAGAGAGGCGGTCCCGTAGATACGAGGGTCCTAGGCTGTGAAGAGGGGTTTGTTGCCTCCTCCCCATGAAGCCGGTACTTCAGTGCAGAAGCTCAGTTATTTTTCTGTTCCTTTTGGCTTACATGTATTTATTAATAGGAAAACAAAGCACGTAAGAACATAAGACGAACCCGGCTGGATCCGGCCAATGGGAGCCCATTGAGTCCAGCATCCTGTTCTCACAGTGACCAACCAAATGTCTGTGGGAAAACCAACAAGAAGGACCCAGGCACAAGTGTCTTCCTCCTCTGTTGTGGTTTCCAACGACTGGTATTCAGAAACCTTGCACCCTGCAGCTGTGGCGGCAGGACAGAGCCCTCCCGGCTAGCAGCCCTCGTCCAGGCGCTGTTGTACATGTTAACTGGCCGGAGAAGAGCATTGCAAAATTCAGGGGAGGGCAAATTTAGAAGGATGGCTGTTTTTCAGGTTGCAAGCTGTTTTGGGAAGTGCGGATTAGGAAGATTCCCCATTAAGCAAGCCAAACCCCTTCCCTTCTTCGGGGCGGGCGGGGGGGGTGTGTCAGTTTGCATTTCTTGGTTCAGAAAGTACTGCTCTGACGTGTAGAGATCTTTCCTATTCTAATTTTTTTTTAATAAATATTTATTGAAGTTTTCACACTATTACAAAATGAAAAAGGAAAAGGAAAAAATACAAAATAAAAAGCAGTTAAAAACAATTCCAACTTTTTGTCACTTATCTTTCATTTACTTATTTCCCAGACCTCCTCATACCTCCCTTTTTTGTGTTCCAATTCAATTTATTAGTTCAGCAATTCCTTTCCCTCCTTATTTCATCCTGGTCTTTAATCTAAATATATTATAGCATTAAATTTTAACCTGTTAAAAATCCACTTTTATCATATTCTTTTATACCTTTACAGCTAGAAACCACTTAACCTCAATCCAACATCATTCTAGCATTCATTAATTTTCTTTCCTATTCTAATTAATTCAAGAGGGTTCTCAAAGCTTCTCTGGGTGAAAGAAGCAAGCAGAAGGTTCCTGATGTTTGGGTTATTCCTTCAGAGAGTACAGCTGGCGTAAACTGGTTCTGTTATCTCTTCTGACAAGGTCAGGCTGGCTATAATAGTAAAGCCAGAAGGAGCCTAGGTTTCTCTCTCTCTCTCTCTCTCTCTCTCTCTCTCTCTCTCTCTCTCTCTCTCGTGTGGTGTTCTGTACATAATATGATTAGTGTTAAGGTTTAGACTTATTATAAGTTATTGTAAGTTTAATTTACCGTATTTTTCGTCCCATAGGACGCACCTAGTTTTTTGGGGGGGAAATAAAGGGGGGGAATTCCTTTATTTCCCCCCCAAAACCAGGTCGGGGAAGCCGAACCAGGTCGAGGAACAGTGGGATGGCGGCATTGCGCCTCCCTGCTGTCCCCCGAGCTTGTGGGGCTGGCCGATGTCTGCCCGGTGCAAGAGGCGCTCTGCTTCAGGGTGCCCTGCGCGCCGGGCAGCAGGCTGCTATCCTCAGTGTGGGGAGCCCTGCGGGGAACTCCTGCAGGGCTCCCCACGCTGCAGATGTCTGTCCGGCGCGAGGGGCGCTCTGCTTCAGGGCGCCCCTCGCGCCGGGCGGCAGGCTGCTATCCGCAGCCTAGACAGCTCTGCGGGACCTCCCACAGGGCTGCCTAGGCTGCGGATGTCTTCCTGAAGCCTGGAGAGCAAGAGGGGTCTGTGCGCACCGACCCCTCTCGCTCTCCAAGCTTCAGCGAAAGCCTGCATTCGCCCCATAGGACGCACCCAGATTTCCCCTTCATTTTTGGAGGAGAAAAGTGCGTCCTATAGGGCGAAAAATACAGTAAGTCTGCTGCAACTGGATTTCTTACGGACAGGGCCAATCCTGAACGTGTTGGATTTGTGACCAATATGCTCATTTGCCTTCAGCAGCAGTAAAACTCTGCTGGATCAAATATTCATTGCCTCTGGTCTATTTTTGGGGAATCCTGCAACATGTTTTATGTTTTTACTCTGCTAATTATACTGCGATGGCCTGGGACTTGGGCTCAGACTCGGAACTGGAGGCGTCTCAGTCCATACCAGATCCTTTGCCTCAGGCATCATCTGAACCAAGTCTGGGGCCTGATCCTGAAGAGTCCCAGTCTGCACAGGTTCCCCTGCAACAAACACCAGCTGGGCCGAGTCAGGGGCCTGAGCCTGCCCTGGCTCCAGATGCGGGGATGACCTCGTTGCCTTCAGCTGGGCCATCACTTACAGCTGCTCCACTACCGGTTGGGTCCGGGGAGGCTGAGGCGGCCCCTGGGTCTAGTAACCCACCGACGTCTCCCGAGCTGCAGAGACTGAGGTCTGAGAGAAGAAGAGACCTGAGTACTTGCAGGAGGAGTGCTCGTCTTTGGGCGAAACAGGGAGGTGAGTCGCCGGGGGATCAGGACCGGCCGCTACCACAACAAAGATAAAAGGTTGTCAGACCCCACCCCAGGTTGCGGAAGCAACATTGCTGTATGCCAGATCCTGCCTGAGATCCTGTACCTGTCCTTGCCTGGTTTCCTGCCTCGTGTCCTGCCTTGACCCTGTTGGACTGACTCCTAGCAGGACCTTTGGATTCTGGACAGGTTTTGGACCGCGTTTCACGGGTTACCCCCGGGCCCAGCACATATACATTGGAATCTGGTCTGGATCAATACTGAGTAGAATTTCAATTACAGAGTGTGTGTTGCGCAGGGGTGTGTGTGGGTGTTATCTGAAGTTACCTTCGACGCCAGGTTCTCCACCAGCGCCACGATGGAGTTTTTGAAGAGGGTGGCAGCCGTCAGAGGCCTCTTGGTGACCTCGGTGATGCTCTGCTGGCCCTCTGGCCACATGTCCTGGAGGACGGGGTCTGCGCTGGGGAAAGAGCACAGAGTGGGAGTGAGGGGGTGCAGGCCGCTCCCAGCGCCAACCGTTCCTTAACCCTCGCCCTCTCTGGGCATGGCCCACTGGTGACCATGTGTGGGTGAACATCACAAATAGCAGAGGAGCTAAGAACTTGCAGGGCGCAACTCATCCACCCTAGGGGCTTAAGGGTAACGCGGTCACGGGTTCAAGCCCCAACATTTCCAGTTAAACGCTGTGCACCACTGGGAAGGCTTCTCAGCAGCCCAGAAAACACAGCCAACTCCAGCTCCCATCAGCCTGTCCTGGATGTGTCCGTTTGCATTTCTTAGTGCAGAAGGCATTGATCTGATGTGTAGAGATCTCTCCTATTCTAAGTACAGTCTTACCTCGGGATAAATGTGCTTCAAGTTAAGTATTTCCGGGTTGCGCTCCACGGCGACCCGGAGGAAACGGAGCACGTTACTTCTGGGTTTCACCACACGCATGTGCAGATGGTCAAAATGACATCACGTGCATGTGCAGAAGCGGCGAAACGCAACCCGCGGGTGCGGGTTGTGTTCGCTTCAGGATGTGAGCGGGGCTCCGGAACGGATCCCATTCGCATCCCGAGCTACCACTGTAATTCAAGTGGGTTCTGGAAGCCACCCCAGAAATGATCTCTTTCAGCTTCTGCCTTCTGGAAGAAGGTAAAGGTAAAGGGACCCCTGACCATTAGGTCCAGTCGTGACCGACTCTGGGGTTGCGGCGCTCATCTCACTTTATTGGCCAAGGGAGCCAGCGTACAGCTTCCGGGTTAAGTGACTAAGCCGCTTCTGGCAAACCAGAGCAGCGCATGGAAACGCCGTTTACCTTCCTGCTGGAGTGGTACCTATTTATCTACTTGCACTTTGATGTGCTTTCGAACTGCTAGGTGGGCAGGAGCAGGGACCGAGCAACGGGAGCTCACCCCGTCGCGGGGATTCGAATCGCTGACCTTCTGATCGGCAAGTCCTAGGCTCTGTGGTTTAACCCACAGTGCCACCCGCGTCCCTTCTGGAAGAAGGTACAGGGTTATAAAGACCAGGACTAGCCGCCTGAGAAACAGTTTTTATCCAAATGCGATTTTGGTTTTAAACACAGTGTAAGATAGTCTCTGTGGGAGTATACTGCATTTAATTATGGGGTATCAGAGTTTTTAGGGGGCTAACCAGACTGGGATAGCAGGCTTGTTGGTTTTTGAATGTCTGATGTAGATTTTTTCAATTTCGTTGTTCTGTATGGGACAATGACAATAAAGATTATCGTATCGTATTAAGCTTCTCTGTGTGAAAGAAGCAAGCAGAAGGTTCATGATGTTTGGGTTATTCCTTCAGAGAAGTTGGGTACAGCTGGCGTAAGCTGGTTCTGTTATCTCTTTCTGTCCAGGTCACGCTGACTATAATAATAAGGCCAGAAGCAGCCGGGGTTTCACTCTTTCTTTCTACCTCTTTCCCTTCTGGTGTGGTGTTCTGTATGTAGTGTTAAGGTTTAGATTTATTATAAGTTATTGTAAGTTTAAGTGAAGTCTGCTGCAACTGGATTTCTTACGGACCAGTGCCAATCCTGAATGCATAGTGGTACCTTGGGTTAAGTACTTAATTCGTTCTGGAGGTCCGTTCTTAACCTGAAACTGTTCTTAACCTGAAGCACCACTTTAGCTAATGGGGCCTCCTGCTGCCGCTGTGCCGCCGGAACCCAATTTCTGTTCTTATCGTGAAGCAAAGTTCTTAACCTGAAGCATTATTTCTGGGTTAGCAGAGTGTGTAACCTGAAGCGTATATAACCTGAGGTACCACTGTATTGGATTTGTGAACATTATGCTCTTTTGCCTTCAGTAGCAGTAAAGCTCTGCTGCGTATTAATTGCCTCTGGTCTATTTTTTGGGAATCCTGCAACGTGTTTTAAGCTTTCACTCTGCTAACTATACATCTGCTCTGGATCAATATTGAGTAGAATTCCGTGACAGAGGAGCAGTGGGGAAGCCTGTTAGAGGAAGGTACATAAACCAGCAGTGGGGAGCAGGGGTGCCAACTTGAATATTGGGGGGGGGCAAGTAAGTCCCACGTAATCGATCAGGGGTCAGCAAACGTTTTCAGCAGGGGGGCGGTCCACTGCCCCTCAGACCTTGTGGGGGGCCGGACTATATTTTTGGGGGGGAAAATGAATGAATTCCTACAAATAACCCAGAGATGCATTTTAAATAAACGCACACATTCTACTCATGTAAAAACATGCTGATTCCCAGACCGTCCGTGGACCAGATTTAGAAGGTGATTGGGCCGGATCCGGCCCTAGGGTCTTAGTTTGCCTACCCATGATTTAAGCCAACCTACTGTCTTCTGTCACAGTCATGTCTAACACCCTTTTGATCCTAATCTGCCCCCACTACTTTGGCAGTGAAGTTAAGTCCTGGCCATTGTAGCTAGTAGCTAGTAGGATCTCCTATGCAAGGGTCTAATAGTCTTTTAAAGCCACCCAAGGTGGTGGCCATCATCGCTGCATCTTGTGGCAGTGAGTTCCATATTTCAGGTAGGAACTCTGTGGAAAAAAAATTTTTTTTTTGTCTGTTCAGAACCTTCCAACTTCATGGCACTCAAAGAATGTATCCAAGTGGAAATCGTATGAAGAGAACATCAGGCCAAAGGCCCAACTTGTCTAATGTCCTGCTGTCACAGCCAGTTACCCCTATAGGAAGCCCACAAGCAAGACATGAACACCAACCCTTTGAATTGTGCTTAGAAAGTTACTGGGAGCCAACGTAGATCTTTCAAGACCGGTGTTATGTGGTCTCGGCGGCCACTCCCAGTCCCCAGTCTGGCTGCCGCATTCTGGATTAATTGCAGTTTCCGGGTCACCTTCAAAGGTAGCCCCACGTAGAGTGCATTGCAGTAGTCCAAGCGGGAGATAACCAGAGCATGCACCACTCTGGTGAGACAGTCTATGGGCAGGGAGGGTCTCATCCTGTGTACCAGATGGAGCTGGTAAACAGCTGCCCTGGACACAGAACTGACCTGCGCCTCCATGGACAGCTGTGAGTCCAAAATCATAGAATCATAGAGTTGGAAGAGACCACAAGGGCCATCGAGTCCAACCCCCTGCCAAGCAGGAAACACCATCAGAGCACTCCTGACATATGGTTGTCAAGCCTCTGCTTAAAGACCTCCAAAGAGCCAGTGTGGTGTAGTGGTTAAGAGCGGTAGTCACGTAATCTGGGAAACCGGGTTCGTGTCTCTGCTCCTCCACATGCAGCTGCTGGGTGACCTTGGGCCAGTCACACTTCTGTGAAGTCTCTCAGCCCCACTCACCTCACAGAGTGTTTGTTGTGGGGGAGGAAGGGAAAGGAGAATGTTAGCCGCTTTGAGACTCCTGAAGGGGAGTGAAAGGCGGGATATCAAATCCAAACTCCTCTTCTTCTTCAAAGAAGGAGACTCCACCACACTCCTTGGCAGCAAATTCCACTGTCGAACAGCTCTTACTGTCAGGAAGTTCTTCCTAATGTTTAGGTGGAATCTTCTTTCTTGTAGTTTGGATCCATTGCTCCGTGTCCGCTTCTCTGGAGCAGCAGAAAACATCCTTTCTCCCTCCTCTATGTGACATCCTTTTATATATTTGAACATGGCTATCATATCACCCCTTAACCTCCTCTTCTCCAGGCTAAACATGCCCAGCTCCCTTAGCCGTTCCTCATAAGGCATCGTTTCCAGGCCTTTGGCCATTTTGGTTGCCCTCCTCTGGACACGTTCCAGTTTGTCAGTGTCCTTCTTGAACTGTGGTGCCCAGAACTGGACACAGTACTCCCAGGCTGCGCCCCTGGTCCTTCAGGGGCACAGTTACCCCATTGAGGACCAGGGAGTCCTCCACATATTCTACTAAAAAGTGAGTCTCAAAGAACAAGATGACAATGGAAGTCCTACAGAGCAGGCGCTTCCCCCAAAATAGTACCTGCCAGGCAGGCCCCACAAATAACCCAGAGATGCATTTCAAATAAAAGCACACATTCTACTCATGTAAAAACACACTTATTCCCGGACCGTCCAGGGGCCGGATTCAGAAGGCGATTGGGCCAGATCCGGCCCCCGGGCCTTAGTTTGCCTTCCAATGGATCACAGGATGCAGGGCACATACACCATTTGAATTGCAATGTCCATCAACCTTGAGAAGGGGGGCTGGCTCCCTCAAATATTTATTAGGGGGGCCGAAGGGGCCTCGGCCCCTAGGAGTTGGCTCCTATGAAGGGGAGTGGTCCCCAGCTGCAGCAGCTGCTCCGTAGGGCACAGGCTTGCAAGCATCTGCCTAGACGTGAGGTTGGTGTTTTTGTTGGGATGCGTCCAAGGAAACGGGGGCAATTGCCAGGCCCCCAGCTGGCTCCAGGCCACCGGCCAGTAGCCGGACGATCTCCGGTCCTTGGACCAGCATGTAACTGCGACTCACGCTTCAGAAACCTTCAGAAGCTGAGCACGCAAGACAGCAGAGATAAGAACTCTTCACACCAGAAGGGCAGATTAGAGGCTGTGTAAAGCGTATTTAAAGGTAAAGGTAAAGGGACCCCTGACCATTAGGTCCAGTCATGACCAACTCTGGGGTTGCAGAGCTCATCTCGCTTTATTGGCCGAGGGAGCCAGCGTCCAGCTTCCGGGTCATGTGGCCAGCATGACTAAGCCACTTCTGGAGAACAAGAGCAGCGCACCTTCCCTCCAGAGCGGTACCTATTTATCTACTTGCACTTTGACATGCTTTCGAACTGCTAGGTTGGCAGGAGCAGGGAGTGAGCAACGGGAGCTCACCCCCTCGCGGGGATTCGAACCGCCAACCTTCTGATCGGCAAGTCCTAGGCTCTGTGGTTTAACCCACAGCGCCACCTGCATTTACAGGCATTTTATTCAGCATCAGGACAAAGGGAAAAACATGTCTTCTCCCCTTCGTATCCAAGCAAGCAGCATAAGCAAAAGCTATACACAAAGTTCCCAGCAAACTGTGCTGGAATGTAAACAGGCATGTGACACACAACAGCCTGTTCCTCTTAAGGTGGAACGGAATATTCTAACAGTTTTGTCAGTATCCGGAACTGCAGAAACAAGTGTTATCTCTGACAATAAAGAGTGAACTCTCTCCCTTTGGTCAGGGAAGGCACAGCGGACAAATGTTCTGACCTGATAGATATTGCCATTTGATCAAGGTCATCCTGGAAGCTCCGCCTGGCTCAGGCCTACATACCTGTTGTACATCAGCCGCTTGAAGTCCTGGAAAAGCGTGTCCTTGTTCTTGTCCAGAAATCCCTCCACGGAGTACCTGAAACACAGATCCGTAGAGGCTTGTAAAAACCCTGCCAGTTTGCTTGCTGTGTAGCTTCCCATGCTTGAGACACCTCCTCCTTCCAGTCTTCCCCATTTTCTCCCTCTGACCACTCATGACTGTCCCACCACCGCTCCCCGGGATTTGAACCCTCTTCCCTTGGCGGTTCCCCGGCTGGTTCCTCGCACTACTCCTCCATGTCTAACCAGTCCCTGACCTGACACTGAGTGGGGATTCGAACCCTGGTCTGTCCCAGGCACTAGTATGACATTCTAACCAATCCTCGGACTTACCCTACCCTACCCTACGGCAAGTATACAGCCTCGGCCCAGTATACCTGAAGGAGCGTCTCCACCCCCATCGTTCTGCCCGGACGCTGAGGTCCAGCGCCGAGGGCCTTCTGGTGGTTCCCTCACTGCGAGAAGTGAGGTTACAGGGAAGCAGGCAGAGGGCCTTCTCAGTGGTGGCACCCGCCCTGTGGAACGCCCTCCCAGCAGATGTCCAAGAGAAGAAGAACTACAGTGGTACCTCTGGATGCAAACGGGATCCATTCCAGAGCCCTGTTTGCATCCTGAAGCGAACGCAACCCGCACCTGCGCATTGGCGGGTCGCGATTCACCACTTCTATGCATGCTCATGATGTCATTTTGAGTGTCTGCGCATGCGCGGGCGACAGAACCCGGAAGTAACGCGTTCCGTTGGGTTGGGTTGCCGTGGAGCGCAACCCGAAAACGCTCAACCTGAAGCAACTTCAACCTGAGGTATGACTGTACCAGACTTTTAGAAGACATCTGAAGGCAGCCCTGTTTAGGGAAGCTTTTAATGTTTAACAGACCACTGTATTTTAATACTTTGTTGGAAGCCAACCAGGGTGGCTGGGGAGACCCAGCCAGATGGGCGGGGTATAAATAAATTATTATTATTATTTCTATTTCTTTTTCTAGTTTTATTACAAACCCCATGCCCCCTTCCACAAATAATGGAGTATAACCTTCCACCCAGAGCAAAACTCACGTGACATCTCCTGCGTAGTGCTTAATGCGGAAATCGCGTCCGAAATCCATAGACTTGTCAGCAGGATTAAGCTGCAGGAAGGAAGCGCAGGACACAGTGATGGCCACCAACTTTAAAATGGCTTTAAAAGACAATTGGACAAATTCATGGATGAGATCAGTCTGTTGTTGCAGTGAAGCTGAATGTGGGGAGAATCGGGGCAGGCAGAAAAAGGAAGGACTTCTCCGCAGAGAGCACGGTTCATCTACGGAACTCCCTGCCACAGGACACAGTGATGGCCACCAACTTTAAAATGGCTTGAATAGCAATTGGACAAATTTGTGGATGAGATCAGGCTGTTGATGGCTCCTAGCACGGGTGTCTCTGCTTTGTGTCACGGTCCGGTTCATGGGAGATCAAAGTCCCGGGAGGGGATGTCGGGACTGGGGGCAAGATGGCGGGGTGGGAGCAGGAACGGGGGTCCAGAAGCCAGGAGTCAGGAAGCCAAGAGTCCGAGGGTCAGAGAGCCAGGAGTCAAGAGGGCAAGGGTCCGAGAATCAAGAAGCAAGGAGTCAGGGGTCCGAGGATCAAGAAGCAGGGAGTCAAGAAGCCGAGGTTCAAGGATCAAGAAGCCAAAGGCAGGAAGCGTGTTGCCGTGGCAAAGAGCTGAAGGCAAAATGCTGACCTTATATCCCTTCCCGGCTCTTGCCACCAGGTGCTGTGAGTTACCAACTGGCCTCACCTGTGTGGCCATGCCTTGCCTCTCCAGAACAAACTTAGGAAGCCCCCAGTCCTGCAGAGTCCTATTGGTCACAGGGCCTGGCTCCTGCATGCACACCTGACACATAGCTGTCAACTTTTCCCTTTTCTCGCGAGGAATCCTATTCGGAATAAGGGAATTTCCCTTAAAAAAAGGGAAACGTTGACAGCTATGACCTGACACTCTGCCTCCACAGTCAGAGGCAGCTGCGATGCTTCTGAACGACAGTTGCTGGAAACAACAGGAGGGGGAGAGTTGTTCCTGGGTTCGAATCCTGACTGCGGGTTTCCCAAAACAGGCACCTGGTCAGCCACTGTAAGAACAGAATGATCCAGCAGGGCTCTTATTAGTTTCTTATACAGTGGTGCCTCGCAAGACGAAATTAATCCGTTCCGCGAGTATCTTCGTCTAGCGGTTTTTTCGTCTTGCGAAGCAACCCTATCAGCGGCTTAGCGCTATTAGCGGTTTAGCGGCTATTAAAGGCTTAGCGGCTTAGCTGCTAAAAGGCTATTAAAGGCTTAGCAGCTTAGAAAAAGGGGGGGAGCGAAAAAAATCTCAAGACTCGCAAGACATTTTCGTCTTGTGAAGCAAGCCCATAGGGAAATTCGTCCTGCGAAGCGCATTGAAAAACGGAAAACCCTTTCATCTAGCGGGTTTTCCGTCTTGCGAGGCATTCGTCTTGCGGGGCACCACTGTATACAAAGAGACTCACATAAGGCAAGAGCGAAGGGGTGGGTGGAGGCATTTGTGATTCTTATTAATTCTGGGGGGTTTTTCAAAACAAACAAGATGAATTTTAACAGGGAGAAATGTAAAGTATTGCACTTGGGCAAAAAAAATGAGAGACACAAATACAAGATGGGTGACACCTGGCTTGAGAGCAGTACATGTGAAAAGGATCTAGGAGTCTTGGTTGACCACAAACTTGACATGAGCCAACAGCGTGACGCGGCAGCTAAAAAAGCCAATGCAATTCTGGGCCTCATCAATAGGAGTATAGCATCTAGATCAAGGGAAGTAATAGTGCCACTGTATTCTGCTCTGGTCAGACCTCACCTGGAGTACTGTGTCCAGTTCTGGGCACCACAGTTCAAGAAGGACACTGACAAACTGGAACGTGTCCAGAGGAGGGCAACCAAAATGGTCAAAGGCCTGGAAACGATGCCTTATGAGGAACGGCTAAGGGAGCTGGGCATGTTTAGCCTGGAGAAGAGGAGGTTAAGGGGTGATATGATAGCCATGTTCAAATATATAAAAGGATGTCATATGGAGGAGGGAGAAAGGTTGTTTTCTGCTGCTCCAGAGAAGCGGACACGGAGCAATGGATCCAAACTACAAGAAAGAAGATTCCACCTAAACATTAGGAAGAACTTCCTGACAGTAAGAGCTGTTTGACAGTGGAATTTGCTGCCAAGGAGTGTGGTGGAGTCTCCTACTTTGGAGGTCTTTAAGCAGAGGTTTGACAACCATATGTCAGGAGTGCTCTGATGGTGTTTCCTGCTTGGCAGGGGGTTGGACTCAATGGCCCTTGTGGTCTCTTCCAACTCTATGATTCTATGATTCTATGATTCTATGATTCTACAGCGGTAGTCGGCAAAGGTTGATCAGCTTGATCAGCTTGATCAAAGGTTGATCTACTAGATCACCGGTTAATTTGAAAAGCACCAGCAAGAATTTATGACTCCTCCTTGTTTTAACTATGGAAACAGCAGAATGACTCTTTCTCCCTATGTTATATATAGACAGAGAGAATAAGGAATGGAATTGTTGTTGGTTTTCTGCTGAAGGGCTTTGAGCCTCACAATTAATAATAATGGTCCCAAGTCACAAGGTGGTTAGACTGGTCTCAACTAGGGCCAGGGCCTTTTCAGTACTGGCCCCGACTTGGTGGAACGCTCTGTCACAAGAGACTAGGGCCCTGCGGGACGTGACATCTTTCCGTAGGGCCTGCAGGACAGAGCTGTTCCGCCTGGCCTTTGGTTTGGACTCAGTCTGACCCTCATGTTTCCCTCCCCTTATGGTCTTGATTTATCGGCTATTTTAAAACGAGGCTGCATTTTAAATTGCATTTTAACCTGTATTTTAAATTGGGGTTTTCTCTCTCTCTCTCTCTTTTCCCCCCATTATGTTTTTACTGCGATTTTATTGGTGTTAGCTGCCCTGAGCCCAGCTCTGGCTGGGGAGGGCAGGATATAAATAAAATTTATTATTATTATTATTATTATTATTATTATTATTATTATTAGCTAGGGACGATGGGAGTTGTAGTCCCAAAACATATGGAGTTTGGGGGTGCTTGGTTCACAGTGATCTAGATAAATTATAAAAAATTCCCCATTCTTTATTGACGTTTAGGTCTTCTTGGTTCCTTCCGGAGGAGGTAGCTCTGCTAATATGGGTATGAATGGCTGGGAGGGTGGAAAGTGACGTCTGTATGTGGGAAGCCGCTGAGTTTGTGTTTGGAGAAGTCACTGTTGGGGGGTGTGGAGTGTGGGCGCCGCTTGGATCACAGCGATTTTGCTCAGCTGTTCTAACACATGGCTTTTTCCATTTCTGCATTGGATTGCGACTTCTTTATGTTGAAGAGCATCTATATTTTGCTGCCAAGGATGCAGCTTCCAGTGTGCGTTTCTTTTTGTTTCATTTTCTTTTGCAATGTTCTATCAGTGTTCTAACCGTGTTAAGGTATTGCCGTAAACGACTCAGATTTTTTTTAAAAAAAAACACACCACATAAACGGCTATAGAAAAGATCGAAATAAATAGACGGAAAGAACTCCTCAGCAGTGGAACAGGCTACCTCAGAAAGCTGTAAACTCTGTTCCCCTGGAGATTTCCTTTCTCTCCCTTAACCAGTGCCAGATTTACGTATAAGCTAAACAAGCTATAGCTTAGGGCCCCACTCTCTTGGGGGCCCCCAAAAAATTTAAAGGGTAAACAAACCTGGATGTACATTTCCAAAATATAAGATAAAAAACAAATAAAATCAAACCTACATACAGCAGCAGCGTTTTGTGTTGTGTAGGCACCTAGTCATAGGCCCCACCTGCTCGCCTACTCCCTAAAATATCACTGGTTTGCTCACAAAGGTCTGTATAGTTCAAGCTATGGTTTTCCCAGTAGTGATGTATGGGAGTGAGAGCTGGACCATAAAGAAGGCTGATCGCTGAAGAATGGATGCTTTTGAATTCTGGTGCTGGAGGAGACTCTTGAGAGTCCCATGGACTGCAAGAAGATCAAACCTGTCCATTCTGAAGGAAATCAGCCCTGAGTGCTCACTGGAAGGACAGATCCTGAAGCTGAGGCTCCAAGACTTTGGCCACCTCATGAGAAGAGAGGACTCCCTGGAAAAGATCCTGACGCTGGGAAAGATGGAGGGCGCAAGGAGAAGGGGACAACAGAGGACGAGATGGTGGGACAGTGTTCTCGAAGCTACCAGCATGAGTTTGACCAAACTGCGGGAGGCAGTGGAAGACAGGAGTGCCTGGCATGCTCTGGTCCAGGGGGTCAGAAGAGAAGGACACGACTAAACGACTAAACAACAACAACATATATAGGGTGCCTACATTCTGCATGTGCAAATGGCTTTAGATACCTATGAGGTCCATAAATTACCATATAGCATATATGTAACACACAGAAAAACAGCGACAATTTGTTGCTGACAAAGGACAGCTGGACATCTAAAGGGCCCCATTACCTTCAGTAGCTTAGGGCCTCATCAAACCTAAATCCGGCGCTGAACCAGCCATAGAGTCAATGGAGGAAGTTGGAAGAATGGCGCTCTTGTCCACTTTTCCTTCCAGCTCTATGTGCTTTTCAAGGCTCAGATTAATTCTGGAGAGGGGAGCTGCCTCTGTTTTGCTTCGAGATATCCCCTCCTTAGGGACGCGGGTAGCGCTGTGTGTTAAAGCACAGAGCCTAGGACTTGCCAATCAGAAGGTCGGCGGTTTGAATCCCCGTGATGGGATGAGCTCCCATTGCTCGGTCCCTGCTCCTGCCAACCTAGCAGTTTGAAAGCACATCAAAGTGCAAGTAGATAAATAGGTACCACTCCAGCGGGAAGGTAAATGGTGTTTCCGTGCGCTGCTCTGGTTCTCCAGAAACGGCTTAGTCATGCTGCCCACATGACCCGGAGGCTGTACGCCGGCTCCCTCAGCCAATAAAGCGAGATGAGCGCCGCAACCCCAGAGTCGGCCACGACTGGACCTAATGGTCAGGGGTCCCTTTACCTTTACCTTACCTTCCTGCTGGTATAGTGTGGGTGTTTGCCAAGCCTGGTATTCATGGACTCCAGGAACAGGGTGTCGGTGACTTTCCCCCCAGTCAGGCAGGCCTCATCCAGCACAGCGATGATGCCCTTGTGTGGCTCCTCCACCAGGTCCACAATGATTTGGTTGTTGAAATATTCAATCTGTCAAGGGCGAGGTGGGAAAACAGTGAAAACAAAGTATCCAGGAGACCTTTCAGAAGGTCTGTGACTCAGGCAGTGGCGTAGCGTGGGGGGTGCAGGGGGGGCCGGCCACACCGGGCGCAACATCTGGGGGTTAGGGTTAGGGGGCGCAAATCCACGGGTTAGGGGGCGCAAATTACTTGCCTTGCCCCGGGTGCTGACAACCCACGCTATGCCACTGGACTCAGGGGTAGTGTGGGGAATAGTATTGCAGCCAAAATAAAATTCCACTTGTTGCTAGATAAGCAAAGGGTTAAGACTCATGCAGTTCCCCTGTGAAATCCCAGAAAGGAGATTCTGTGGTTGTTGTTTTTTATTAAATTGATATACAGTGGTACCTCGGGTTAATAATAATAATAATAATAATAATAATAATAATAATAATAATAATAATAGTTACAGATAGGTAGCCGTGTTGGTCTGCCATAGTCAAAATAAAAAATTCCTTCCAGTAGCACCTTAAAGACCAACTAAGTTAGTTCTTGGTATGAGCTTTCGTGTGCATGCACACTTCTTCAGATACATAATAATAATAATAATAATAATAATAATAATAATAAATAATTTTATTTATACCCCACTCTCCCCAGCCAAGACCAGGCTCAGGGCAGCTAACACCAGGTATAAAAACAATTGATTAAAATACAACTTAAAAACAAGATTAAAATGCAACATTAAAATGCAGCCTCATTTCAGTAGAAACTAAAATCAAAAACTTTTTGGGGATGAAAACGTCAAATCTTCACCAAGGCCAACTATCCAGACTGGTCCTACGTGGGCCAGAAAAAAGCCAGTGAAGTCCCCAAATAGGAGTTAATTCGTTCTGGAGGTCTGTTCTTAACCTGAAACTGTTCTTAAACTGAGGTACCACTTTGGCTGATGGGGCCTCCTGCCGCCGCCACGCGATTTCTGTTCTCATCCTGAAGCAAAGTTCTCAACCCGAGGTACTATTTCTGGGTTAGCGGAGTCTGTAACCTGAAGCGTCTGTAACCCAAGGTACCACTGTACCGCCCTTCATCCAAATATGACAGGGCAGTTCACCACATAAAACCACAAAACATGCAACCAAAAAACCCCACACCTTCCCCCTCACCGGCCACCGCGACTCACGTGTTGCCACTCGATCCCCTCGCGCTGGTACTCCTCCTGCTCCTGCTGCAAGATCAGCTCGATGAACAGCTGCTGCAGCTTCTCGTTGCAGTAGTTAATGCAGAACTGCTCAAAGCTGAAAGGGAGAGGGAGCAGGCGAGACTCAGGACCCCATTGTGCACCCCACAGAGCAAAGGGGATTCTGCACCCCAGGCCAAAACCATAACTCAGTGGCAGAGTCCAGACTTATTCAATTACTATGGAAGGTGAGCCCGTGAGCTTCACGCTGGAGATTTGAACCCGGGTTCACTTTTAACGCCATAATGCCTCTGGATCTAAATAATATTTCTATATAGCTGTCACAACTACAAGTTATTTGATCAGACAGCCCACACCTTTGCCTAATTTTCTTTTCAAGTCACCTGAGCAAGCAGCTATTGTCACATCTTGTGACAGTGAGTTCCATAAGTTAATGTCGCATTTTTGCAGGGCAGAGCGGGCTTTCTTTTGTTGGCCCTGAAGTGCCTGTCCATCAATGTCATTTTAGGATCGGGGAACCCAAATTTGAGCAGGCCTAATTCTGGACATCACACTTTCAGAAAGAGCGTAGGCAGATTGGAAGAGGTTCAGAGGCGGGCCAGGAAGACGGTCGGTGGTATGGAAGAGGAGAAAGGCCCCGTTCACATCATACACCCTTGTGCAAATTAATTGAAACAAAGTCAGCATGTTCGAAGGTCACAGGGAGAGAAGCTTCGTGATTGCCACATTGATCAGTCTGTCAAGCACCCACAAAAGAAGATGTTTTAGGGATGCTTCAGTTATTATGGTGTTGGAAGCCTGCAGCCAATAGAAGGAATGATGTACTCGCCACAATATATACGATATCTTTATTATCATTGTCCCATACAGAACAATGAAACTGAAAATTTACATACAACATTCAAAAACCCCTAAAAACTCTGAAACCCCATTTTAAAATACAATATACTATAGAGACTCCTTATGCTGCGTTTAGAACCAGAATTGCATTTGCATAGAAACTGTTTCTCAGGCGGCTAGTCCTGGCCTTTATAACCCTGGACCTTCTTCCAGAAGGCAGAAGCTGAAAGAGATCATTTCCAGGGTGCGCACTATCCTGCGCTATCTCTGCCGCTTTCTTATGGCACCTGACAGCGTAGATTTGATCCAAGGTGGGAAGAGTACGCCCAGTTATTCTCTCCGCAGTCTTTACAACCCTGGACAGCATTGTTTTTTCCCTGACCATGCAGCTCCCAAACCACACACACAGACCATAAGTTAATACACTCTCCGCAGTACAATGGTAAAACGCCATCAACAGGTCCTTTGGGAGACTGTTTTTCCGGAGGATTCTCAGAAAATAGAACCTCGGCGGTTCGAATCCCCGCCATGGGGTGAGCTCCCATTGCTCGGTCCCTGCTCCTGCCAACCTAGCAGTTCGAAAGCACGTCAAAGTGCAAGTAGATAAATAGGTACCACTCCGGTGGGAAGGTAAATGGCATTTCCATGCACTGCTCTGGGAATTGTAGCTCTGTGACAGGAAGAAGAGGGTGTCTTCTAACTACTCTCAGCATCCTTAACAAACTACAGGTCCCAGAATTCCTTGGGGGAAACCATGACTGCTTAAAGTGGTATCATAGAACTTTAAACCGATAGCATGAATGCGGCCTGTGTAACGTGATCCTGAAAATGGTCGGATCCAGCTAAGGCTCACGATCCTTTTCAAGGAACCTGGCAACACCCAGAAACTAACCACTAGTCCACCTGCCGATGGGATTCTGAACACATACGTTTAAAGCAGTATCATTCCACTTAGTAAACAGTCATGGCTTTCCCCCCAAAGAATTCTGGGAGCTGTAGTTTCTTTAGGGTGGGTGTTGAGGGTTGTTCAGAGACCCCTTTTCCCGGCACAGAGCTACAAATCTCAGAATGGTTTAATAATCAATCCTTCTGCCCTGGTGAATATTTGACATCTTCTCCCCTTATGGCCTTGATCTATAGGCTACGACTAAAACTCTCAGCATCCTTCACAAACTACATCTCCCAGGATTCTTTGAGGGAAGCAACGACTGTTTAAATAGTTATCACACTGCTTTAAATGTGTAGTGCAGAAGGGGGGGGGGCAGAACTGTATTTCGTTTGCCTCGGGGGGGGGGTCTCCGCTAGGTGAGAGACACCAACCTATTGTTGTCGAAGATCTCGAAGCCATAGATGTCCAGGACTCCAATCACCGTATTCTTGCCATGGATTCGGACATCGTAGTTCTTGACCTCGATGACCGTGTTGATGCGGGCCACAATCCAGCAGAATAGACGCTCATAGAAGGCCTGTAGGTGAAAACAGGGTGATGGCCATGTCATCTTTTGGTTGAACAGAGTTTTCAGATTTCAACGGCTTTAAATGCCTCAGGACACCATCGTGAGACCACCGTGAGCCTCCTTTGCAAGGGTCTGGCGGGTGGCAACACAAGAACAGGCTTTTTTGCATTGGTTTCTTACTTGCATTGGATTGCATTGGATTGTGTCTTGTCTATTCCTTTTAAGGGGGAGAAAAGGGGATTACCAGGAATCCTATATTGAGAAGCTTAAACAAGCTTGCAAGAAACGAACCACTGTGTGTTTAAAAGGGGAATGCACTCTGCTAAGTAAAGGGACCTGCTAACGCAAGTTTGGAAGGCTATGATTAAACAATATATTCTCTCTCCTGCCTTCCTGAACATTCCCACACCTTGCCATAGCTACTACCTTGGCGCAAGCATCCCTCGCGTAGTTGGCCTCATTGGCGCTGTGGCCCTTTTGGATGACTTCCCCGCCCCCGGTGGCCACTGTCCGATAGAGGAGCGTGTTGAGGAGACTTTCTGGTTCGGTGGAGGTCAGCTCGGCCAGGTAGGACACCAGTTCGGCGTTCTCAACCCCCACATCGTCCCCCGTGGCGACAAAGCACACGTTGCCCTGGGAAATCCAGCGAGAGAACAGCAATCAAACAGACAGAAGCACATATCGCTGAATCGTCCCGATTTAAGCAGGACATCCCGGAATTACAAAAGCCATCCCGGCTTCTGATTGGATCATGGAACATTCCAGGTTTATATATATATATACATATACTTTTCAGAGATATACATTTCACTGATTTTACAATCATCTTGACATTTTAAAACTTGATGTCCTTCTCCCTCTTTCTGCAGTTCCTTAAGTTTATTTTTAATATCTTCTGCATATCCAAATTCACTTAACTTACTCATTTACAGTCAAACCTCGGTTTTCAATCATCTCCGTCGCCGAATGTTTCGGTTCCCAAACGTCGAAACCCTGGAAGTACGTGTTCCGGTTTTTGAACGTTTTTCGGAAGCCGAAAATCCGATGTGGCAGACAATCAGCTTCCGATTGGCTCTTCCGATTGCAAGAGCCAATCAGAAACCGTGCCTCGGAAATCAAACATTTCGGAAGTCGAACGCCCTTCCAGAACGGATTACGTTCAACTTCCGAGGTACCACTGTATTTATCTTCTTTAAATATACAGTCATACCTCGGGTTAAAGTTGCTTCAGGTTGAGCATTTTCGGGTTGCGCTCCGCGGCAACCTGGAAGTAACAGAATGCATTACTTCCGGGTTTTGCCGCTCACGCATGCACAGACGCTCAAAATGACATCACGCACATGCGCAGAAACGGTGACCTGCGCACGCACAGACGCAGGTTGCATTCTCTTCAGGATGTGAACGGGGCTCCGGAACAGATCCCGTTTGCATCCAGAAGTACCACTGTATACTCTTATGTAACTGCAGGTTATTGGAACATTCCAGTTTGGGGTTCGGCGCAAGTCAGCTGGTTTTGCACCAAAGCACCGGACAAAAATACGCTCTTTTTTGGTTTTGCATTCTGATGTGAGTCATCTTGCTCCCGCAACCCAAAAAACGAATGTCCCAATTTGGATCACCCAGATGTTGGAAGCAACCATGAAGCCAACAGGAGGCCTGTTCCAAAATGGCGGCCGTATTCCACATTCCTCATGTTCCACTGTGCCTAGGCGGCCACCCTCCTTCCCAGGCCCCATTCCAGTCAGGTAAATCTCTGGAAACGAAGGGCTAAAAACCGGCGCTGCTCTCCCAAATGATCTGGTCCCTTTTAACTTCATATTTCAGCTGGTTGACTAAAATCCCTTATTTAGGCTGCCGGTCCCTTATTTTCAAATCTGTAAGTTGACAGCTATGCAGAGGGCATAAAGGACAAACCCATGCGGCTGTTTCCTTTCTAACTTGAATATTTATTCTGTCTGTGTACGCCTTCCCGGCGCCAGCAAGAAATGCCCCCCTTCATTTACCAAGTGCAAAATGGCCGCCAGGATCTTATAGACGGAGTCGATCTCTTCTGAAGTGAAACCGATCACGGTCATGGCGTCGGCAACGGCCCGGTGGCTGGATTTCTCGCTGCCTGAGGACTAGAGTTGCAAGGCGATGCCGGGGAGAACCGGAAAGGAATGAATGAGGAGAAAGAAGAGAGGGGGAAATAAAAAGAATGATGCTTGAGCACTGCCAGGAAGACTTTTTAGATACCGTATTTTTCGCCCCATAGGACGCACTTTTTCCCCTCCAAAAATGAAGGGGAAATCTGGGTGCATCCTATGGGGCGAGTGCAGGCTTTCGCTGAAGCTTGGAGAGCGAGAGGGGTCGGTGTGCACCGACCCCTCTCGCTCTCCAGGCTTCAGGAAGACATCCGCAGCCGAGGCAGCCCTGTGGGAGTTCCCACAGGGCTGTCTTGGCTGCGGATAGCAGCTTGCTTCCCGGAGCGCCGGGCGCCCCGAAAGCAGAGCACCCGGTGCTTCGGGAAGACATCCGCAGCCTAGGCAGCCCTGCGGGAGTTCCCGCAGGGCTCCCCATGCTGCGGATAGCAGCCTGCCGCCCGGCGGGCAGGGCACCCTGAAACAGAGCGCCTCTCGCGCCGGGCAGACATCCACAGTGTGGGGAGTCCTGCGGGAGTTCCCGCAGGGCTCCCCACTTTGCGGATAGCAGGCTGCCGCCTGCGTGCGGCGCGCCCTGAAGCAGAGCGCCCCTCGCACCGGGCAGACATCGGCCAGCCCCACAAGCTCGGGGGACAGCGGGGAGGCGCAGCGCCGCCATCCCGCTGTTCCCTGACCTGGTTTTGGGGGAGAAATAAAGGAAAACATTTTTTCCTTTATTCCCCCCCCCAAAAAAACCTAGGTGCGTCCTATGGGACGAAAAATACGGTATATATAAAAACATGAACGGATGGGATTTCGGATAAATGTGCAATTTATTGTCCTTGCTTTGAACGTTGTTGTGTAATTATCTCGCTTGTGCAGACAGGTATTCTGAAGAAGGCATTTTATAGGGTAGGATAATGGGCAATGGGGCGAATTTGTGGCACCAAAGGGGCGGCAGCCCGAGAAAGCTTTGGGGAACCACAGAGCTAGATGAACTCTTTCAGATTTGCCTTTTAAAATTCCATTTATTCAGGGCTTTTTTCTTTAAAATAAAATGTTTAGGGGTACTCTCATTATCCTACTCCTACTGAAACAATGCCCCTCAGTGAGGCCAAACTTGGATTCACAAAATGTTTAGGGGTGTGCATACCCCTGCATACCCCCCAGGAAAAAAAGCACAGCATTTATTCCTCCAAGACAAGCTGGGAATGCAAAGCTTTCAGGGGGAAATGAAAAATCAGTGCCCCCCAGTGGTGGTTTTGGGGTCTCTGCTCTTGCAGTGACTAACCCAAATCCTGCCACCCGATTCAGCAAGAAAAACGCTATACTTGGATCCTAAAATTAAAAACATACCTTGGATCCCAGGGTAAGGGAAGGTTTTTTCGTTTTGTTTTGTTTTGTACCAAAATAACACATTGATTTGGAATTTGGGGGATATGAAACTTGAGGTGTCATGTGCTTTTTTATTTCCTCACTGCTGAAGAGGCTTATTATTATTATTATTATTATTATTATTATTAAAGGCAAATTCTTATGTTACTTGATGCTCTGAGATACCTGCTGATAGATCAGATGTGTTACAAGTTTATAATGTCTTTTTCTATCTTGTTTTATATGTATGTTACATAACATTCAGAAGATTTTTTTTTCCTGATTGAGAAAAGGATACAAAAATGCAAAACCCACAGTTTTGATAACTGAAAATTGCCAATTGTTTTGCAGTACTTTATTATTATATTGGGAGTGTTGTCTCTGGGCTTTTAGTTAGCTACTGGATTGAATACATTAGACATATCTGGATTTTAAGTTGGGTTTTTACAGAGCTTGCATTTTAATTCTTTGGTTCTTTGCTGTTTCTATTAACCAATAGCATTATTTTAATAAATGTTATAATACCAACCTACTAACTCTGGAGTGTGTCAGTTTATTAACCTTTACATGTTTAATTATAATAAACAAGGAGAGACGGGGGGGGGGAGAAGATGTGTGCAGCTTAATTAATCTGGGAAAAGCTGGAATTGGTCGGAAGCTTTTTAAAAGGTGTTTTTTTGGGGGGAAATGAAACCCCAGGGAAACTTACGTGGTTGTTGGCACCTTCTCTGGTGAACCTGTAGGCTGCCGGATCCCTGTTGAGGTGGAGGGACTCCAGCAAAGCGTCCGAGGCTCCAAGCAGCAACTGCAAGAAAGAACAACTCTCTCGTAAACAGCCCAGCGCCGCAGCTTCCAAACCCAAGCCTGAGCAGCCAGATTCTGATTTTCTGGACAAAAATGCGACATGCAGAAGGAGGGAGGCATGCGTGCAAGGGAGCGATATAAAATTGTGGCCTGAAATGCTAAATCCGATTGTGCACCAGAACTCTGCATTTGCTATGTTGTTTCTTTGCGCTGTGGGTTAAACCACAGAGCCTAGGACTTGCTGATCAGAAGGTCGGCGGTTCGAATCCCCGCGACGGGGTGAGCTCCTGTTGCTCAGTCCCACCTCCTGCCAACCTAGCAGTTCGAAAGCACGTCAAAGTGCAAGCAGATAAATAGGTACCACTCCGGCGGGAAGGTAAACGGCGTTTCTGTGTGCTGCTCTGGTTCGCCAGAGGCGGCTTAGTCCTGCTGGCCACATGAACTGGAAGCTGTATGCCGGCTCCCTCGGCCAGTAAAGCGAGATGAGCGCCGCAACCCCAGAGTCGGCCACGACTGGACATAATGGTCAGGGGTCCCTTTACCTTCTTTAAAAGCCAGCAAGTTACTAGACCTCATGACGGCTGAAAGAGGACAGAGCTGGAAAGAGTTGGCTTTCCCTGTCGTTGCCTCTGGCGCCATCTACTGTTGGCTTCCTGGCCTCCTGCCCACAAGGCCCTGCACCAGCCAGCACTTATACCAGGGGTCAGTGAACTTTTTCAGCAGGGGGCCGGTCCACTGTCCCTCAGACCTTGTGGGGGGCCGGACTATATTTTGAAAGGGAAAAAATGAACGAATTCCTATGCCCCACAAATAACCCAGAGATGCCTTAGAATAGCTTTGGAAGTGGATATAGGCTGTAGGGTTAGAAGTAGAAGATAGGGTATTTTAAAACAGTATTATTTGTAAGTGATAAAATGTGAAGTTATTTTAAGTGTGATTTTAAAAAAAAAGATGGTTAGAAATTATGATATATGTAAACTGCTAAAGATGAAGTAAAATGAAAATCAGATAGGGGGGGCTTGGGGAAGCCCATTTAACAATGTTTAGAAAAATAAGGATATGACAATAATTTGTTTGTATTGTTTGTCTTTTCTGTTTGTGTTTTTTATTTGTGTTATAAAATGAATAAAAAAATTGGGGGGGGTGCATTTTAAATAAAAGGACACATTCTACTAATTTAAAAACACGTTGATTCCCAGACCATCCGCAGCCTTAGTTTGCCTACCCATGACTTATACTTTTAATATTTATACGTGGTAGTAAGGAGTGCTCAGTGCTGCCCGGGAATTTTTAGAAAACAAAAAAATAATAATATTGATTTTCAAATGAATTGTGTAATTTGTGAATTTCAGCCTGCTACTCCAAAAATCAGGTGAAGTTACAACGCATTTTGGTACGCCATATTGATTCAAAATGGCACCTGGAAACCAAACATTGACAAAGAGTACCAAGTTTGGCAACAGCATCTTAGGAGGTGGCCAAAGCTATGACAAAAAGCAGGCGCAGTCACACCATGGTCTTGTTTCCACCTGCCGTACTGAATCAAAATGATGCCCTGTGTCCAAACATTGGCAAAGACTGCTACCCCCACCTTAGGGTACGTTTAGCGACAGTATTTCGAGCGACAGCTGAACCTACGCCAAAAACGGGCAAAGCCAGGCCAAAGTGACTTCTTGATTCAAAATGGCGGTCAAACATTGATGGAAACCACGGGCTTCACCCTTGGGAACCCCTGAGTCAAGTTTGGCAACGATATCTCAAGAGGCTTCCAAACCTTATGGGGACAAATGGACAGAAAACCACTTTCCAAAATATATAGCTGATGGCATACGTTGCTTTGAGATCTTGAGGGATAAGGGAGCAACATCAACACACAATCTGAGTACGGAGAAGCAGATCAGGAATGGGGAGAAATCCCAGCAGGAAGGGGAAAGGGTGAGTTCTTTTCGGGAGGTTTGCTCACCTGGTAGAAGGTGTGGAAATTCCTCTCGCCCGGCTGCTGTTTGAGGATGCGAGACTGCAAGGGAAGGGAAGACTCAGAATGTATCTTTGAACTGTGGGGTAACCAGCCTCATATAACCAATACAAAGGTAAAGGGACCCCTGACCGTTAGGTCCAGTTGTGGCCGACTCTGGGGTTGTGGCGCTCATCTCACTTTATTGGCCGAGGGAGCCGGCGTACAGCTTCCAGGTCATGTGGCCAGCATGACTAAGCTGCTTCTGGTGAACCAGAGCAGCACACGGAAACGCCATTTACCTTCCCGCCGGAGTGGTACCTATTTATCTACTTGCACTTTGATGTGCTTTCGAACTGCTAGGTGGGCAGGAGCAGGGACCGAGGAACGGGAGCTCACCCCATCACGGGGATTCGAACCACCGACCTTCTGATCGGCAAGTCCTAGGCTCTGTGGTTTAACCCACAGCGCCACCCGCGTCCCTTAAGCATAACCAATACGCTTAAGTTTAATTCAGGGGTCAGCAACCTAAGGCCCATGGGCCACAAGCAGCCCGTGGGGGTCGTTTTACCGGCCCCCAAGCCACCCCCAAACCAAGCTGCCCATTTGGCAAGTCCCCACACGCTGCGCTAAACCAGCACAGCCTGGGGACTCGCTTTTGCGGCGCCGGAAATTCAGTTCCTTGAATAAAGATCAGGCTTACTAGCCGCTTTGCTTCTTAATATACTCTGGTTAGCCTCTGTTATTTTCTCCTACTGATAGGGAACCCCCTTATGGACTCTACACGGGCTCTTGGATACCCCATAAGGGTGTTGCAGGAATTTATGTATAGGTTGGGTGGGGGGGCTGCCCCTCCAGCAGATATCATGCACATGCAGCCCACTACCAAAATCAGCACAATCACTTTTGTGACTTTTGTAATTTGTCCCCACAAAACACTTCATCACAGTTTCTTCCTATCTATCCAAAGAGCCTTTGCTGCACGATACCAAATGTAAGAATTCACTGATAAATGTATCTATGTACTGGTTCACAGGGAAAACTTCAGAAATTCATATAGACATGTGAGCTCAGCTACTCAGCAGCCCCTCTGCCTGAGTGATAATTCCTGGCATCCTGATACCTGAGTGCCAGACAGGTAGCCATTCCAGAAATAACAAACCCAGATGAAGACAAAAGGGTGTGATTAACTTGGCTGGGAAACAGAGAATTGTAAATATATTTGGGTGTTTGGTGGAGGGCAAGGAGAACCATGGGGCAGGGTCCAGGATGCTCAGATTCCTGCCACCAGACTGTTAAGTTGTGGGTGAACATATCAGACGACACAGTGATTCTTCAAACAGCTCTTCTTTATTCAGATGCCAGAACAGAACTGAACTGAAGGGCTCAGTCAGCCTGCTATATAGAGCTCCAGTACCTTGTTACTGTAACAACTTTCTAAAACTATCCAATCACTGAATGTCACTTTCAATCCTTCATTTGCATACAAACTATCCAATCACTTAACGTCACTTTCGAGCCTTCATTTGCATAACTATCTACAGTATCCCCCTGCTGGCCCAGGGTGAGAACTTCAGTACATAACACAGACCTCCCCTTTCATGATGTAACTGTGATGTAGTTTGGGGTGTAACATGGGGATTAGCAGCTAATAAAAGTTTGGGGGCTCTTTTGTCCGGGGCTTCCATCTTGTTCCACCTTGTGGCAGGTGGGAGCCCTGTCGTGACCGTCTTCAATAAAGACCAAGCCTAATGGCTGCTGTTTTGCTCTGGTATTCCTGGCTGGTGTCCTTGCTTTTTTGTCCAAGGGACCCCTCAGATTTCTCCGTTAACAAGGGAAAAGGAGCAGGTTTTTTTCTTTTATAACACAATGATTCAGTTGGGCTGCCCCACCCTTCACCCACACCCAGTACCTTCTCCAGGAGGTAGTTGTTGATGTGGCCTCCCGTGGGGTCCCCTTTGAAGTCAAAATTGATGTCCATGTATTTGCCAAACCGGCTGGAGTTGTCGTTGCGGTTGGTTTTGGCGTTGCCAAAAGCTTCCAGGACGCAGTTGGACTTTAGCAGGACGTTCTTCACCCTGAAGGAAAGCAGAGAGGAAGGAAGAGGGAAGAATCAGGGCCAGGGGGATGTAGCGATTGTTGGGCTCGGCTCCGAGTCGAGAGACCCAGGTTCAAATTCCACACCCACCCCTGCAAAACTTGCTGGATTTGGAGCGACTTTCCAGTGCAACCCACTGCAGGCTTGTGGGACTTGGGTTCACCCCCCCCCCGAATCCTGAACATTGCTATAAAAAATTATTAGGCTACTAAACCACACCAACATCACAGGTGTATAAAATCAATCATCACAGATAATTAAAGGTACAGCTACACTTCTCTGCTATTGCAGCACAAACGAAGACATTAATCTGAGTTCATATATAACATCCAAGATCAAATTCAGTATTCAGTCCTTTTGGAAACATGGTCCCCAATCAGAATATTAATTTATACTCTTGTTGTAACAAGGCTCTAAGCACATCAACTGTTCTAAAAGGTAATTTTTTACCATGTAACATGGGGGGTGTAACATGGGGATTGTTGTTGTTGTTTAGTCGTTTAGTCGTGTCCGACTCTTCGTGACCCCCTGGACCAGAGCACGCCAGGCACTCCTGTCTTCCACTGCCTCCTGCAGTTTGGTCAAACTCATGCTGGTAGCTTCGAGAACACTGTCCCACCATCTCGTCCTCTGTCTTCCCCTTCTCCTTGTGCCCTCCATCTTTCCCAACATCAGGGTCTTTTCCAGGGAGTCTTCTCTTCTCCTGAGGTGGCCAAAGTCTTGGAGCCTCAGCTTCAGGAGCTGTCCTTCCAGTGAGCACTCAGGGCTGATTTCCTTCAGAATGGAGAGGTTGGATCTTTTTACAGTCCATGGGACTCTCCAGAGTCTCCTCCAGCACCAGAATTCAAAAGCATCCATTCTTCGGCTATCAGCCTTCTTTATTGTCCAGCTCTCACTTCCAGACATCACTAAACATGGGGATTAGCAGCTAATAAACGTTTAGGGGCTCTTTTGTCCGGGGCTTCCATCTTGTTCCACCTTGTGGCAGGTGGGAGTCCTGTTGCGACAGTCTTCAATATAAACCAAGCTGACTGGCTGCTGTTTTGCTCTGGTATTCCTGGCTGGTGTCCTTGTTTTTTTGTCAAAGGGAGCCCTCAGATTTCTCCGTTAACACAGGTACTTGGGGACAGACTGCTTCCAGATGTGGAGCCTCCACACTTTCGTTACGAGTTGTTGCTCTGGCTAGTAGCCAAAAACAACCACACACTCTAGACTACAATTTCAGGAAGAGCACCCACAAAGTCGCTTACCTTTCCACCTCTGCCCTCTGGGTGGGGTTTGTGATAGCCGCAATATACTGCATAATATACTTGCTCGCCTCTGTCTTTCCAGCACCGCTTTCCCCTATAAAGAAGAACAAGACATTTGGGAATGTAGAGAAATTTTAAAAAAATTGGAAATGATATACAATGAGTTGAAGAAAATGTTTAAAATGACATTTGTAAAAAAAAAAAACAACCAGAAGCATTTTTGTTAGGGATTGTCGGACAAGACCTGCCAAGGAAAATAAATAACTTATTTATGTATGCTACAGCAGCGGCAAGAGTCTTGATAACATGAGGATGGAAGAATGAGGAAACCCCGACAAAAGAACAGTGTCAAGAGAAACTAATGAACTATGCAGAACCGGCGAAACTGACACACAAACGACGTGACAAGGACAACTGTGACTTTAAAGAAGAATGGGGACCTTTCCACAAAGTACTGAAAGAAACAACAAAATGAACTGTACTCCTTGGCAGGTTTTGAATAAACATACACAAATTTATTGAGGGTTAATATAGCAGATAGATAATACAAGGATGTATACAATTTTACAATATGCAGAGAATAACATGACTTGAGAAATCAGAGAGAGGAGCTGAGGGATGTCTGGGGGGAGGGTTTGTTGGGGAGGGGGAATAATGAAATTGTTATGTTGAAATTGTTAATATTTTTTTTTAATAAAGCATAGAGAATAGACAAAGAGACAAACAACTTTCAAAATATAAAAGAAGAAGAAGTAGAACAAGACGTTGAGGAAAGCAGTGGAGCTGGTGGATGCTTTCTCCATCAATAGGGATAAGGACAGGTCCCACTTCAGACTGCAGGGTGGCGATGTGATGGTTTTGTTATTGTTATGAGAATTGTAAGGTCGCCCTAAGACAGGGATCTGCAACCTTTAAGACAAAAAGAGCCACTTGGACCCGTTTCCAAAGAAAAAAAACCTGGGAGCCGCAAAACCATTGCGACATTTAAAACAAATATATCTCCAGAGCCGCGATCTGACAGCGGGCGGGAAGGTGACGTTGGGGCGGTGCATGACTAACACACGCACCGCCCCCATGCGATGTCACAGCCAGTACAGCGCCCGCCACAGTGGGGAGTGTCGGGGCGCACAATGCGCCTCCTCCCCTCGCTAGTATCCGCCCCGGAGCCGCAGCAAAGGTGTAAAAGAGCCACATGCGGCTCCGAAGCCGCGGGTTGCAGACCCCTGCCCTAAGATATAAAATAATTGTTCATAAATGTACCAGGCAAACACATATATGCATATATAACCACACGTCGGAAAACAGTACAGGAAAACAGTCCTAAAGCCATTTTGACTCTTTCAGTGACCTCAAATATTCCTCTGCAGTTTGGATGGAAATGGGAAAAAGCCTCCCCATTGTCTCTGTGCTCATAAATCCTGCCTTAAGGGCACATTTGTGTATGAACAGGGTGAGCCTGTGACCTGGACTCAGGAATTAAGTATTTATCATCACAAAAGAATAGCCAGCCTGTCCAGGTAAACCCATTAACAGGCTTCGTGCCAGACAGGATTCTGCTGTAGACCGCCACTTCTGTGATGTATTTGGGGGTGATATTGAGATAGGTAAAGAGACCCCTGACCGCTAGGTCCAGTCGTGGCCGACTCTGGGTTTGCGGCGCTCATCTCGCTGTACTGGCCAAGGGAGCCGGCGTACAGCTTCCACGTCATGTGGCCAGCATGACTAAGCCACTTCTGGCAAACCAGAGCAGAGCACAGAAACACCGTTTACCTTCCCACCGGAGCGGTACCTATTTATCTACTTGCACTTTGAGGTGCTTTCGAACTGCTAGGTTGGCAGGAGCAGGGACCGAGTAACGGGAGCTCACCCCGTCGCGGGGATTCGAACCGCCGACCTTCTGATCAGCAAGTCCTAGGCTCAGTGGGCTTGAGCTACAGGGTGGCAATTTCAAAAATCTATATAAGGGCTTGCACACCTTTGTTCTGGGTTCCTCCTCCCTTCTGTGTGGGGGTGTGGGGGTGTGAACACCCTGTTGCAACAGTTTAATGGAGGATTAGGCTTACAAGCCGCTTTGCTTCTCAGTCTCAGTCTCAGTCAGTTTTATTGCACATAGCCAAAGGCTGCCGCAATGTACACAGAATTACTTGACAATTAAAAGAAAATATACTGAATTGGTAAAAAAAGACTTAAAACATTTATTATTATTAAAACATTACATACTCTAAACAAAGCTATAAAAGTACCCCAATGTACAAATAAAAACATTAAACAATAAAATTCATAAGCTAAAATCATCACATGGTCACTAATGTTAAAAACAATATCAATTAATACAGTGTGCAATTTATACTCAGAGTTTGGTGACAAAGATAGAGCATAGCCTGAGGTAGATAGATAGGATCAAATAAATTCATCTCCTTTACAGTTAATGGCTACCTTGGCTATATAATTTGCTCTAATTTTCCTAGCGGCAGTTGCAAAAAGTGCTACCCTCCAGGTCACATACTTATCTGTGTCTGCAAGGAGATATAACATCATATCAAGGGGGTTCTGGCCAGGGGACCCTGTCATTATAGGTACCAAAAATCTTTTCCTTGCATCATTATATAACGGACAGTGCAAGATATAATGCATAAGGTCCTCTACTTCAGAACATCCCCCAATGCAAACACATTGGTTTTTTGGTATGCCTCTATGTCTCCCATCTCTATAAGCAGAGCTTATTGTATTAGCCAACTAGCTAATAAAGCTCCAGGAGAAGACATGATCCCAGTGGAGATCTATAAGATAAGACCTGATTTCTGGTCGCTTTGCTTCTCAATATTCTCTGGTTGGCCTCTGTTATTTTCTCCTACTGACAGAGAACCTACGTACGGACTCTATACAGGCTCTTGGGTACCCCATAAGGGAAGAGGAGCAGTTTTTTCTTACAGATAGGTAGCCGTGTTGGTCTGCCATAGTCAAAATAAAAAAATTCCTTCCAGTAGCACCTTAAAGACCAACTAAGTTAGTTCTTGGTATGAGCTTTCGTGTGCATGCACACTTCTTCAGATACACTGAAACAGAAGTTGCCAGATCCTTCTATATAGTGAGAAGGTGGGGAGGGGTATTACTCAGAAGGGTGGTGGGAATGGGAGATTGGCAGATAGCTGAGATGAGCCTGTTGACGACTCTTAACGACTGCAATGGGTCTTACAGGAAAAGGCAAGGGGTGAGAAGGTGAGAAATGGCTTAGTCATGTATAATGGGATAAGAATCCACCTTCTCACTATATAGAAGGATCTGGCAACTTCTGTTTCAGTGTATCTGAAGAAGTGTGCATGCACACGAAAGCTCATACCAAGAACTAACTTAGTTGGTCTTTAAGGTGCTACTGGAAGGAATTTTTTCAGTTTTTTCTTATAACAGTTTATATGGAGGAACCCACAAAGAGGATTTGAGCACCAAGAGCCCTCTCCCCTGCCATACCTGATATGACAATGCAAGTGTCCTTTGCCCGGCGCTTCATGGCCTTGTAAGCTGCGTCGGCCACTGCGAAGAGGTGGGGCGGCCTCTCGTAGAGCTCGCGGCCACGATACTGCTCAATCACATCTTTCCCGTAAAGCGCCGTTTGCTTATAGGGGTTCACGGAGACCACCACCTCGCCAATGTACGTGTAGATCCTCCCTTTCTCGAACCTTGGAGAAGCCAGAGGAGCACAGTTAGGAGGGCATGCCTGATTATCGTCTTCCAAAGCAACCACTCTCTTCCCAACTTAAAAATGGAAAGCATAATGCTGGTGGTCAACAAAGGAGGTTTTGTGATGGCCTGGGACTGGGGCTCGGACTCGGAACCAGAGGAGTCCCAGTCTGCACCGGATCCTTTGCCTCGGGCATCATCTGAACCAAGTCTGGGGCCTGATCCTGAAGAGTCCCAGTCTGCACAGGTTCCCCTGCAACAAGCACCAGCTGTGCCGAGTCAGGGGCCTGATCCTGCCCTGGCTCCAGATGCGGGGATGACCTCGTTGCCTCCAGCTGGGCCATCACTTACAGCTGCTCCAGTACCGGTTGGGTCAGGGGAGGCTGAGGCGGCCTCTGGGTCTAGTAACCCACTAACATCTCCCGTATTTTCTCCTGCATAAGACGCCCCCATGTATGAGATGACCCCTGTTATTTGAGCCCAAAATTAAGAAATAATTAATTGCAACATTCCGTGTATAAGACAACCCCCAATTTTAAACTAAAAAAAAATGGGGGGGGGGGATATAGTCTTATACACAGAAAAATACAGTATAGTGGTACCTCGGGTTAAATACTTAATTCGTTCTCGAGGTCCGTTCTTAACCTGAAACTGTTCTTAACCTGAAGCACCACTTTAGCTAATGGGGCCTCCTGCTGCTGCCGCGCCGCCGGAGCACAGTTTCTGTTCTCATCCTGAAGCAAAGTTCTTAACCTGAAGCAATATTTCTGGGTTAGCAGAGTCTGTAACCTGAAGCGTATGTAACCCGAGATACCACTGTATTTCTCTTATATTTGGGAAATGTACATCCAGTTTTTTCCCCTTTAAATTTTTTTGGGGGCCTCCAAGACAGTAGAGCCCTAAGCTATAGCTTGTTTAGCTTATATGTAAATCTGGCACTGGCCGTGCCCCCAGAGAGTGCCAAACCCGCTATAATTCTGCAAGCTGAATTTGCAAGAATGCAACTGGATCCCACCTGCCAAAGAGTGACAGACCGGAAGTGGCCAATCCCTGCCTTTCCTCTGTCCGCCCCCAACACAGCGCCACCTACAATGGGTCCCTTTGCCCTGCCTCTGCCCGCTGGGCGCCCCTGGGCACTAGCTGCCTGCAGGGGCTACAGAAACAAAAGTCTGCTCCCCTGTCTGTCAAGGGCAAAAGTCTGCTCTGAAGTTGAGAAACCAACGCCTTCCTGTAAACAGAGGAGGAACGGCAGCTTGCAGGAAACTCCCAGGGTGCGTCAAACCGAGAAGAGGAAGGGGGACTAACCACAGAGGCCGGGTTGGAGGACAGAAGATGGGCAGAACCATCTTCGCCTCAGCCGCCTCCTGCAATGCAAGGACTGATGCTCTGCCTTAGAACGATGCCCCTTCTCCGGCGTACACAACCGTTGTGCAATAAAAACAAGGACACAAGCTGCCACAGCCAGGCTCAGATGTGCTAATGTGGCCAACATGTGCGTCCCACAGCTGTGTGAGCCAGGCAGCAAGAAAATAAGGACATAAGAACATAAGGAGAATGACACCAGTGCAGATAGGAAGAATGTCTAAAACTGCTTCAAATATATGCTGGAAATGGAAGGAAAAAGAAGGGACTTTTTACCCTATGTGGTGGGACTGTAGTAAGATTTTTTTTAAAAAAGGGAAATGATAAACAATGAGTTGAAGAAAATGTTCCAATTGACATTTGTAAAGAAAGCCTGAAGCATTTTCGTGAGGGATTGTAGGAAAAGACCTGCCAAGGAAACTGGAAAACATTTTTTATGCACGCGACAATGGCGGCAAGAGTCTTGATAGCACAAGGATGGAAGAACGAGGAAATCCCGACCAAAGAACTGTGGCAAGAGAAACGGATGGATTACGCAGAACTGGTGGAAACTGACACACGAACTGCGTGATAAGGGCAACTGTGACTTTAAAGAAGAATGGGAACCTTTCACAACGTAATTAAAGAAACAACAAAATGAACTGGACTCCTTGGCAGATTTTGAATAAACATACACAAACTTTTTATTGGTAACATAGATAGATAGATAGATAGATAGATAGATAGATAGATAGATAGATAGATAGATTAAGGATCTTTACAATGTTATAACATGCAGAGAATAACGTGCTGAGAAATCAGAGAGAGGAGCTGAGGGAAGTCTGGGGGTGGGTGGGTGGTTTATTTTTATTTTTTAGAGGGGAGGGGGAAAATGGGGGGGAATGTGGATGATGTACCAGTATTTTTGATAAATTGTTATGTTGAAATCCCTAATAAAAAATATTTTAAAAATAAAATAAATATAAATATAAGATAGCTGCTTATTTCCTTGACATCTGCTGGGAGGGCGTTCCACAGGGCGGGCGCCACCACCGAGAAGGCCCTCTGTCTGGTTCCCTGTAACCTCACTTCTTGCAATGAGGGAACCGCCAGAAGGCCCTCGGGGCTGGACCTCAGTGTCCGGGCAGAATGATGGGGGTAGAGATATCATGGGAAACCCGCAAGCAGCATTTGAATGCAAGAGAACTCGCCCGTCATGTGATTTCCAGAAACTCGTATTCAGAAGTTTTGTTGCTTCCAAATGCAAGACCCTCCAAGTGTCCCTATTTTCCAGGGACAGTCCCGGATTTACAGAAGCTGTCCCGTGTTCTGATTTTATCCGGCAATGTCCCACTTTTCCTTAGGATGTCCCTATTTTCATTGGAGAAATGTTGGACGGTTATGCGACCCCCAAGACAAGGAGATAAGGAAGTTTGCAACCTTTAGAAGACATCTGAAGGCAGCCCTGCATAGGGATGTTTTGTAATATTTAATGTTTTGTTACCTTTTTTATATCTGTTGGAAGCTGCCCAGAGTGGCTAGGGCCACGTTAAATTGCCATGGCTTTCCCTAAAGAATTCTGAGAGTTGCAGTTTGCTAGTTAAAACTCTGGTTTTCCCAGTCGTGATGTATGGAAGTGAGAGCTGGACCATAAAGAAGGCTGATCGCCGAAGAATTGATGCTTTTGAATTATGGTGCTGGAGGAGACACTTGAGAGTCCCATGGACTGCAAGAAGATCCAACCTCTCCATTCTGAAGGAAATCAGCCCTGAGTGCTCACTGGAAGGACAGATCCTGAAGCTGAGGCTCCAAGACTTTGGCCACCTCATGAGAAGAGAAGACTCCCTGGAAAAGACCCTGATGTTGGGAAAGATGGAGGGCACAAGGAGAAGGGGACGACAGAGAACGAGATGGTGGGACAGTGTTCTCGAAGCTACCAGAATGAGTCTGACCAAACTGCGGGAGGCAGTGGAAGACAGGAGGGCCTGGCGTGCTCTGGTCCAGGGGGTCACAAAGAGTCGGACACGACTAAATGACTAAGGATGCTGACAGTACAGTCTCCAATTGCCACGAAAACGCCAGAACCTTCACGCAAACCCTTAAGCCATCACGGCTTCTCACTCTGTCACGCAAAGTCCTGAATTCCCAACCGCAAAGCCTTTGCTTCCACCCACTCAAAAAGCCAACCAGCCTCCAATCTTCCTCTGCCTTTTCATCCATCGCTCCTTCCGTCTTCTGACCAGGGAGGGAGAGAAGCGGCAAACTGCTTTGAATTTCTTTTTCTTTTTTTTAAATGATATTTATTAATGTTTCACAAACAATAAAAACCAATTCCAACATTTAAACTACAAAAGCAAAACAAAATAAAAAATACACAGTAGAAAAAACAGTTGATAGAAGAAAGAAAAGAAAAATAAAGAAGAGTAAAGACAAAGAAAAATACCAAAGTTCAGGGCTAAAAACAAAAAAGATTAATATTTTCAAATCTTATATTTTCTTCACTAGTTTCTTGACCTCCTCACACCTCCCATTTTGCATTCCAATTCAAATATTAAATTCAGCAAATCCTTACCCTCTAACATTTATCCTTACTCCATATATTAACCTATTATTATAAATATCCATTTCCAATTATCAATCCCTATTTACATTTTCTTAAGCATCTCTTTACCAGTACCACTTATTTTCAATCAAACGTCATTTCAACATTCCTTAATTTTACAGTGCTTCTGCAGGTAATCTTTAAATTTCTCCCAGTCTTCCTCCACCGACTCTGCTTTGATTTTCTCATTTCCACAAGCTGCTCAGCAATATCACGTGTGACAGGGAAGGTCTGCTCTGTGTCCAAACCTCTTCAGTTCCTACCCAGTTTCTTTCTATTTCTGCCTCGCTTTTTGTCGCCAGTTTCGTTTGGGAACCTGAAGTCACCGCCACCACCTGTGTGTGTGCAGCAGGCATTCCTTCTTTGGCACCCAAATAATAATAATAATAATAATTTATTATTTGTACCCCGCCCATCTGGCTGGGTTTCCCCAGCCACTCTGGGCAGCTTCCAAAAATACAGTAAAATATCATACATTAAAAACTTCCCTGAACAGGGCTGCCTTAAGATGTCTTCTGAATGTCAGGGAGTTATTTATCACTTTGACATCTGCTGGAAGGGCGTTCCACAGGGCGGGCGCCACCACCGAGAAGGCCCTCTGCCTGGTTCCCTGTAGCTTTGCTTCTCGCAATGAGGGAACCGCCAGAAGGCCCTCGGCGCTGGACCTCAGCGTCTGGGGGCAGAACGATGGGGGTGGAGACGCTCCTTCAGGTATACTGCACCATTAACCTTTGGAACTCACTTTCACAAGATGTGGCAACAGCCACCGGCTCAGGTGACTTGAAAGAATATGAGACAAATAATAATAATAATAATAATTTTTTATTTATACCCCGCCCTTCCCGGTTCAGAAAACCAGGCTCAGGGCGGCTAACAACAAATTTAAAACACTTAATTGGTGCAACAAAAAAACCCAGCATAAAATACAGTATAAAACGTGAATATCAATAAATTCAGAATTCAAAACTCAGTTTAGGGGGGAAATCTATCCAATAAACATTAGATGATCCCCAGGGCTAGCTGGCTAAATTAGTCCCACTTGGGCCAGTGAGGAGGTCAGGGGAGAATTAGCTGTGTGGTCTCAGAGTGGGTGATCTTCATAAAAAGGGGAAAGGAAGGGGAATAAAATATCAGGCTAAGTTCAAATTGAATGCCAGGTGGAATAGCTCTGTCTTACAGGCCCTGCAGAAGGAAGCTAAATTCTGCAGGGCCCTGGTCTCATGGGACAGAGCATTCTACCAGGTCGGAGCCACCACTGAGAAGGCCCTGGCGGAGGATAGTCTGACTTCCTTAGGGCCCGGGACCCCTAAACTATGATTATTCATGGACCTTAAGGTCCTCTGCGGGGCAGACCAGGAGAGGCGGTCCCGTAAATACGAGGCCCCTAAGTGACAAACGTGTGGGCTGTCCTTTCAGTGTCTGGTAGCAATGATGGTAGCTATATGGAAATCATATTTAGATTCGGAAGTGATGACGGCACTAAATCTGAACCAGGGTTCAGATCCCTACTTGAAGTTCAGCAGCCAGCCTTGGGCCAGTCATCATCTCTCTGCCAGGCTTACCTCGCCAGGTTGTTGTGAAGATAAAATGGGGGGAGGCTGGCAGAACCTCATAGCACACGCTGAGCTCATTGCAGGAAAGATGGAGTATTTGATAAAACATCATCATCATCATCATCATCATCATCATCATCATCATTTATTATTTATACCCCGCCCATCTGGCTGAGTCTCTCCAGCCACTCTGGGTGGCTCCCAATCAAGTGTTAAAAACAATACAGCATTCAATATTCAGATGTCTTTTAAAGATAGGATAGCTGCTTATTTCCTTCACATCTGAAGGGAGGGTGTTTCACAGGGCAGGAGCCACCACCGAGAAGGCCGTCTGCCTGGTTCCCTGTAACCTCACTTCTCGCAGGGAGGGAACCGCCAGAAGGCCCTCAGAGCTGGACCTCAGTGTCCAGGCAGAACGATGGGGGTGGAGACGCTCCTTCAGGTATACTAGGCCGAGGCCGTTTAGGGCTTGAAAGGTCAACACCAACACTCTGAATTGTGCTCGGAAACGTACTGGGAGCCAATGTAGGTCTTTCAGGACTGGTGTTATAGGTCTTGGCGGCCATTCCCAGTCACCAGTCTGGCTGCCGCATTCTGGATTAGTTGTAGTTTCCAGCTCACCTTCAAAGGTAGCCCCACGTAGAGTGCATTGCAGTAGTTCAAGCGGGAGATAACCAGAGCATGCACCACTCTGGCGAGCCAGTCTGCGGGCAGGGAGGGTCTCATCCTGTGTACCAGATGGAGCTGGTAGACAGCTGCCCTGGACACAGAATCGGCCTGTGCCTCCATGGACAGCTGTGGGTCCAGAATGAGTCCTAGGCTGCGTACCTGGTCCTTCAAGGGGCACAGTTGCCCCATTCAGGACCACGGAATCCTCCACACCTGCCCGCCTCCTGTCCCCCAAAAACAGTACTTCTGTCTTGTCAGGATTCAACCTCAATCTGTTAGCCGCCATCCATCCTCCAACCGCCTCCAGGCACTCACACAGGACCTTCACCGCCTTCACTGGTTCTGATTTAAAGGAGAGGTAGATTACCCGTCAGCTGTGGGAAATCAAAGAGCTGTGGAGCTGGAGGGGACAGCAGTGGTCATCTAGCCTGACCCGCCTGCAGCACAGCAGTCGCAGCTAAATGGCTGTGGCTGGCCACCCTGGGAAATGGGAAGCCAGCCTTGGACCTGATCCAGCCACTCTCTTCCTGAGTCTCCTCTTCAGTCTCTTGCCAGCGACCCTCCCTAGCCATATCCTGAGGCGGTGAGTCCCACAGGCCCCACACAAGTGACCCCCGGCCCCGCCATCTTTCGCAACCCTCGGGACTTCCAGGTAGTTACCTCAGCTTCAGGTTCTCCATGAAGTCTTCCATGGTGACCTGGTCTAGGAGGACAAAATCAGCCTTCCCAAACTCCAGGCTTTCTTGTTCGGCCATGATCCGCCGCGTGAAGGGTGCAGAGATGGGGAGAGAGAGAGAAAGAGAGAGAGAGGCTTGTGGGGCCGCTGGATCCCACCACTGGCAGACCGAAAGCAAATGACTCAAGTCGGCGCTTCCTTCAGAGAGGCGAGGGTGGAGACCTGTGGTTAGCTGGGACTTTTGAGACGCTTGCGTTTCCGCTCGCTCGGGTGTCGTCGTGCATGAAAAAAGAATTGCGCCCTTGCAAACCCACAGACCAAACTCACACGAAGGATGACTAAGGAGAGGGGGTGCCACCAGAGGTTTATTTTTATTTTTAATTTTTTAAAAAATAGTTCTATTGAGAATTTTACATAACAAATTATCACAACATATCATCTTCATTTTCCCCGCTCCCCCCTCCCTAGAAGAAAACCTCACCCTGAGACTTCCCTCAGCTCCTCTCTCTAATTTTCCAACACGTTATTCTCTGCATAGTGTAAAATTGTAAAGATCCTTATCTATCTATTATGTCAACCATCAATAAATTTGTGTATGTTTATTCAAAGCCTGCCATGGAGTCTAATTCATTTTGTTCGTTTTTTTAAGTACAGTCATACCTCGGGTTACAGACGCTTCAGGTTGCGCGTTTACATCATGTCAATTTCGCCAATTCTGCATAGTCCGTCAGTTTTTCTTGCCGCAGTTCTTTACTTGGGATTTCCTCATTCTTCCATCCTTGTGCTATTAAAACTCTCACCGCCGTTGTCGCATACATGAATAAGTTCTTTATTTTCCTTGGCAGGTCTTTTCCTACAATCCCTAACAGAAATGCTTCTGGTTTTATTTTTACAAATGATAATTTAAACATTTTCTTCAACTCTTTATATATCATTTCCCAGATTTTCTTAATTTCTCCACCTTTCCACCACATATGGTAAAAAGCCACCAGAGGTTTAATAACACAGAGACTTTGCGTGGAGAAAGAGAGACAAGTTATTCCACCCCTTTCTTGCAGTAGGTGAAGGTAAAGGGACCCCTGACCATTAGGTCCAGTCGTGGCCGACTCTGGGCTTGTGGCGCTCATCTCGCTTTACTGGCCAAGGGAGCCGGCGTACAGCTGGTCATGTGGCCAGCATGACTAAGCCGCTTCCGGCGAACCAGAGCAGCGCACGGAAATGCCGTTTACCTTCCCGCTGGAACGGTACCTATTTATCTACTTGCACTGGTGTGATTTCGAACTGCTAGGTTGGCAGGAGCAGGGACTGAGCAACGGGAGCTCACCCCGTCGCGGGGATTCGAACCGCCGACCTTCTGATCGGCAAGTCCTAGGCTCTGTGGTTTAACCCACGCCACCCGCGTCCCCTGGCCAGCAAGTTCTGAACACATTTACACGTCCTCCAAGTTTCCTTCGATGAAAATAGGGACGTTTCTTATTCCCAGCCCAACTGACCCTAAAAACCCCATTTTCGTCCCCATCTCCCCAAGAGCATTTCCTCCAATCCCTTGTGCCATTTCTGTTCTCTTCTCCATTTTGAACCAGGCAGGTGATGGAGCAATTAAAAGACTTTTAGGGACAGTGTCCTAGCAGGACGACCTATGAGAAGACACAGCCTCTCCCTTGCTCTGCCCATTTTGAAAGAGATACTTGCACCCTCCGCGGGTTTATTTTGCAGCACTCGCTCGGCCACCCCGACATTCAGCGCTAGCCTGTGGCTAGTGATGTAATTTCCTCCCTTCTGGGAGACGCCTTTGCACAAGAAAGTGCTTCTAGCTCGGATCAGAGAGTCCTAAACCATCCCTGCTGAATCAGCCGGCAGAAGCAGCCGCCCTCTGGGGCTGAGCTTTATTACACAGTTACTATATGACTTAAGTTATAAGTTAAGGGACGCGGGTGGTGCTGTGGTCTAAACCACTGAGCCTAGAACTTGCCAACCAGAAAGTCGGCAGTTTGAATCCCCGTGATGGGATGAGCTCCCGTTGCTCGGTCCCTGCTCCTGCCAACCAAGCAGTTTGAAAGGACATCAAAGTGCAAGTAGATAATCTAATAGGTACAGCTGCGGCAGGAAGGTAAACGGCGTTTCCATACACTGCTCTAGTTTGCCAGAAGAGGCTGTCATGCTGGCCGCATGACCCGGAAGCTGTCTGCGGACAAACGCCGGCTCCCTTAGCCAATTAAGCGAGATGAGCGCCACAACCCCAGAGTCGGCCACGACTGGACCTAATGGTCAGGGGTCCCTTTACTTATATGACTTCAAGTTACATCCAGTTTAGGCTGCCTCAAAGAACTGCAGCCAATTATTGAGCAGGGATAGTTGTAGGCAGGAGAGACTTCCTTGCTAGGCTACTCCCAAATTCTTCAAATGCGACCCTATACATGCCAGAACGGCTCCCTCCTCATTTTCCTTCCACCAGCAGATGAAGACTGTTTTATTCCAGCAAGCCTGTGCGAAGGAAAGAGCTTTAATATTGCTGCGTTGCTCCTATTATTTGCATTCTCATCATTTGTTTCCAGATTGCTTTAATTCTATTTAATTCCTCATTAACTATTGCACTTTTTTGTTTTTCGCTTTATGCATTTTTCCCTGTGTCGTTTTAGTTTGTTTATGCCACCTTGAGTCTGGGGGAAACGTGGGATGTAAGTAAACATACAGCTATAATAATATACTCCTTTGCTACAAGTGAATTTTGCAGATTTTGAAGAAGTGGTGCAATAAGGTTGTGATCCAATTTTGCACGTCTGAACAGCTTGGAAAGGGAGCCCCAACTAACGAGAGGGTGATGGGGAACCTACAACCAGGCAAAATGTGCCCATGGTCCTAAAATTCCCCACAATCGCTGCAGGAGTCAGTTCCACAGTTTAACTATGGGCTGCATTTAAAAAAAACACCTGTTTTGTGTGTCCTGAATTTATTCCTGCCGCTTTCCTCGGTCCATCAGCCTTGGCCCTCCAGCTTCTAAACAACTGTGCCTTCCCTCTTTGCAGCTAACTAGTCCAGTAGATAAAAGCAGGTGGAAAAAAATGGCAAATGTTTTTCAGGGTGAGCGAATTTCCTTCTTCCTTCGAATATAGGAAGTGGCGAGGCAAGCAAGCACTCACTCAGGAAACAGCTTAGTAAGACGCCCGATTACCTGCCCGCACTCCGATGCCCAGAGCTCAGCCCAGAAGCCCTTTGCAAAAGCACTTCCTTTTCAGAGCAGAGGGGAAAAGCCAAACCCCGCCCCCCACAAGAGACAAAACGCCGCACGATTTACTGTATTTGCTTATTTATTAAAAGAATCTTGCGCTATGTCCAGAGACTTCCTCTTTCAGGTTTTGTCACCCAGCGAAATGACTCAGAACTGGATGGGCGAGCCGGGGGAAAGCGCAACGCCACACCCACGGGTTAAACGCAACAGCCGGCTGGTCGGGCTCAGGTATTAAGGCAACAGCAGTTGTCCAGCAGGGATGGTCACTTATCCTAGCAGCTGCTCTGCTCTGCTCAGCACCTCTTTCCCCAGGGATCTGGAAGACAAAACAGGCAGGAGCTTTAAAATCTGCACAGTAATGCTGAAAGATCTAGCCGAGAAAGAAGAAGAGAAGAGTTTGGATTTGATATCCTGCTTTATCGCTACCTTAAGGAGTCTCAAAGCGGCAAACAATCTCCTTTCCCTTCCTCTCCCACAACAGTAATAATTAATTAACAATAATAATAACTATTATTATTATTATTAATATTAATACCCTGCCCATCTAGCTGGGTTTCCCCAGTCACTCTGGGCGGCTTCCAACAGAATATTAAAATACAGTAATGCATCAAACATTAAAAGCTTCCCTAAACGGGGCTGCCTTCAGATGTCTTCTAAAAATCTGGTAGTTGTTTTTCTCTTTGACATCTGGTGGGAGGGCGTTCCACAGGGCGGGTGCCACTACCAAGAAGGCCCTCTGCCTGGTTCCCTGTATCTTGGCTTCTTGCAGGGAGGGAACCGCCAGAAGGCCCTTGGCACTGGACCTCAGTGTCCGGGCAGAACGATGGGGGTGGAGACACTCTTTCAGGTATACAGGACTGAGGCTGTTTAGGGCTTTCAAGGTCAGCACCAACACTTAGAATTGTGCTCGGAAACGTACTGGGAGCCAGTGTAGGTCTTTCAAGACTGGTGTTATGTGGTCTCGGCGGCCGCTCCCAGTCACCAGTCTAGCTGCCGCATTCTGGATTTGTAGTTTCTGGGTCACCTTCAAAGGGAGCCCCACGTAGAGCGCATTGCAGTAGTCCAAGCGGGAGATAACCAGAGCATGCACCACTCTGGCAAGACAGTCCGCGGGCAGGGAGGGTCTCATCCTGCATATCAGATGGAGCTGCTAGACAGCTATCCTGGACACAGTATTGACCTGCACCTCCATGGACAGCTTTGAGTCCAGAATGACTCCCAGGCTGCGCACCTGGTCCTTCAGGGGCACAGTTACCCCATTCAGGATCTCAGGAGCCCTCGCTTTTGCCACCCCTCTGAAACGACTGTCAACCCAAGCCTCTCCAAATCCAAACGCAAAGTCTGAGCAGATGCACTCCTTACTCAGAAGCAAATTCCACTCGGTTCAAATGAATGCACCCAGGACAGCAACTAAAGAAAGATTCTCTCGTCCAACAAAAGCACCCATTCAAAACAAAAAGGGTTTTGCTAGTTTGCTTCTTGAAAGAGATGTATAAACTCGTTTTCATTTCCACTGGCAACAGATTTCCAGATTAGACAGCCCTGCGGCTGACGAGACCCCTTCAGACTGACTGCAAGATGGTTTTAAAAGTCTCAGTGCCCTCAGCTTGCCCTGTTCTCACTGCAGCAGCTGCGGCTTCTTTGGCACCCGATTCTCCTGGGAAACGCTTGTCTGAGATTTCTATAACCTCACCCCGAAGACAGAGCAGAGGGAGGCCTCAAACGTCACAGATTTGCTCTTGCAAGCGCTACAGGAATGATCAGGGTCACGGGTATGACCGAGCCACGCTGGAAGGCTTGCGGGAGAAGAATGAGAAGGCAAAGACAGGCACACAACCTCTGTCCCAAGAGCTGCTGTTAGGTCAGTATTCTTCGACGTGAAGAATCCCCATCTGCCTTAGGCTAGGGGTGAGGCAGCGAAGGTCCTCCAGCTGCTATCAAACTCCCATCAGCCCCCAGACAACATGGCCACTGCTCAGGAATGCTGGTGTTGTAAATAAAAATATGCCCTTTTCCCTTATGGGGTATCCAAGAGCCCATATAGAGTCCTTACATAGGTTCCCTATTGGTAGGAGAAAATAACAGAGGCCAAGCAGAGAATATTGAGAAGCAAAGCAGCTCGTAAGCCTGATCTTTATTAATCTGTTGCAACAGGGTGCTCCCCTCACACGCAGGAGAGGAAGAGGACCCACAAAAATGCTGTGCAAGGGCTTATAAAGACTTTTGAAATTCCCATCCTGTAGATCAAGACCACCCCCAGAAACATTATACATACATCACAGAAGGGGTGTAACCTAAGACCACCCCTCAGATACATCACAGAAAAGGTGGTCTTAAAACAGAAATTTCAATATTGTTTTTCTCTTATCCTTGTTTATTTCCTGTCTGGCAAGTTACTTGATTGGATTGGCTGAGGAGCCTGGCCAGTCTTTTGTAATGAGAAGGATCTCACCCTTATTGAAACACAGACATGCCCTTAAGACAGGATTTGTGAAGGAAAAGACAATGGGGAACCTTTTCCATTTTGACCTTGCAGAGAAAACATTTGGTCAGTTTAGGAATCAAAATGGTTCCAGGTTGGGTCTTCCTGTGCTGATCTATGTATGTGCGGTTATGAACATTACCATACATCTAAGACCATAAAATTCCTATCACAGTGGGATATGTAGTGCAAACATAACTGGAAAGGCAGAGGACCACCAGCCTTGTTGTACAGACGCAGAAGCTTCAAGCTTTTGTAATAAGAATTCTAAGGTCTTAAGATCTATAATAAATGTTCATAAACGTACCAAGCAAACACGGTGGAAAAAACCTTCCTTGTCACAGGAATTTAGTAATCACCATTTCAAAGGGTGACGGAATACCAGGAAAGGCAACCAGGTAAGGACTTATCAGATAACCTGGCAGACAGGAAAAACAACGTTCAAATTTCTGTTGTAGACCACCTTTTCCATGATGTAAGTATGATGTATCTGGGGGGTGGTTTTGGGTTACACCCCTTCTGTGATGTAAGTATGATATATGGAGGGGTGGTCTTGAGCTCCAGGGCAGGGAATTTCAAATGTCTATATATATAAGGCCTTGCACGCCATTGTTGTGGGTTCCTCCTCCTTTCCTGCGTGTGAGGGGAGCACCTTGTTGCAACAGATCAATAAAGATCAGGCTTACGAGCTGCTTTGCTTCTCAATATTCTCTGGTTGGCCTCTGTTATTTTCTTCGACCGATGGAGAACCTGCAAAGGACTCTATAAGGGCTCTTGTGTTCCCCAGGAGGGAATAAGGGCAGATTTTTATTGTTTACAACACTTTCTTAACTGGGAAATCTTGCACCATCTTGGGAGACTGGACAGTTGCAGCCAGACCAACGCAACCTGCCACTGGAAAGCCCGAGATCAAGGGTTATTTATTAAATTTGTGTTCTGCCCTAAAGACCTGCAGGTTTTAGGGCGGTTCACAACATAAACAAGCTGCGAAGCAGCCTCAATGAGTTCTCAGATTTTGAAACGCCATCAAGAAAGGGTTTCGGGAAAAAATGACCTTTATAATGAGAAATCAGGTTGGCAAAAACAGAACGCCACAGCGCCATCTGGTGCCACGGTGTTGTATCGCATCTAAAACGTTTACCAATCTAGCCGAGTCCCAAGAGCAAATTGTTCACCTTTCGCCGAGCTGAAACACTGTTCAGAACTGGGACTCAAGTCCGTCAAGTGGGTCAATTGCCAGGCGGTGTGGTCTGAGGAGGTCACTAGGGAAGGATCCACTTCCCTCGGCGCTGCTGGATCCAACGTGATCCGAACTCACATCCTGAACTAAAGAGACAGAGAAATGAATGGCTCTCGTTGGAACTGAGGAAGGGTGCGTGGAGCTATCGAGTTCCTTTTTAACTCCCTCGCCTTCTGACAGGGGCGAGACAGCAGTAAATAACACTGATCAAGTTGGAGTTAACTTTTTATTACCAAAAACAGGATCCACACAGGAGTGCCTAATGAGCACAGCGACTCATCTCCAGCAGTCTTGCCTCCATGAAGCAGCTGCGGAAACTGAAGGTCCCTGCCTCACCACAAATTCCCCTCCTCTCCAGGGTTTTCCCCAAGCAATCAGAGACTGCGCCTGCACAAAGCTAACTCCTCCTCTGCCCTCTTCACGCCTCTATTGGTTCTGGGAGACCAGGGGTGAGGAGTGAAACGGGAAGCCTGCAACTCAGCAGCCTGCCAGGAAAGGGCTTGGCCGAGATTTCTATAACCTCCCTCCGAAGTCGGGGCAGAGGGAGGCCTCAAACCATCTCACAACTGCTCTGGCAAGCACTGCAGGAATGATCAGGGTCACAGCGCAGACCCAGCCATGCTGGAAGGCTTGCGAGGAGAAACGGGCGGCCCATATTTCAGAGCAGTTTTGAGCAGGAGACTTACAGCCTGGCACCTTCGTCAGGAAGCCCAACTGGATTTTCTTGTAAGCATGCGGAACATCGCCGTCTTCTTAGCCAAGTTCCTCTCTAAATGACATCATTCCAAAGAGAATCTGCAAAGGGGTGGGGGACAAAAATAATATAGAATGGTTTAGCATTCCCTATTCATGTGTTTAGAAAACTGCTGCGAGTTTTAATCTGTTTCTAGCCTACCGTTCTTCTTTTAACTTTGCAAAAGTCTTAAATTATTGTTACTAATTCTTATTACAGTCGTACCTTGGCTCCCTAACACCTTGGGATTCAAACGTTCTGGCTCCCAAACCATCGAAAACTTGAAGTGAGTGTTTTGGTTTTTGAACGTTCTTTTGGAAGCTGAACATCTGACGGGGCTTCCGGCTGAATCAGAAGCCGCGCTTTGGAAGTTGAACGTTTTGCAAGTCGAACGGACTTCCGGAACGGATTCTGTTCGACTTCTGAGGTACGGCTGTATTTCATTGCTTTATTTTTGAAAACCACTTTGAGGGTTCGGGGTTTTTTCCAAGCAAGCAGTGTATGAATTTTAGGAAATAAATAAATGCTTCCTTTTCGTTGCGTTACTATTTACTATTAACTTTTTATTACCGAAAACAGGATCCGCACAAGAGTGCCTAGTGAGCAGAGCGACTCATCTCCGGCAGTCTTGCCTCCATGAAGCAGCTGCAGAAACTGAAGGTCCCTGCCTCACCACAAATTCCCCTCCTCTCCAGGGTTTTCCCCAAGCAATCAGAGACTGCGCCTGCACAAAGCTAACTCCTCCTCTGCCCTCTTCACGCCTCTATTGGTTCTGGGAGACCAGGGGTGAGGAGTGAAACGGGAACCTGCAACTCAGCAGCCTGCCAGGAAAGGGCTTGGCCGAGATTTCTATAACCTCCCTCCGAAGTCGGGGCAGAGGGAGGCCTCAAACCATCTCACAACTGCTCTGGCAAGCACTGCAGGAATGATCAGGGTCACAGCGCAGACCCAGCCATGCTGGAAGGCTTGCGAGGAGAAACGGGCGGCCCATATTTCAGAGCAGTTTTGAGCAGGAGACTTACAGCCTGGCAACTTCACAGGTTAAGCCCAACTGGACTTTCTTGTAAGCATGCGGAACATCGCCGTCTTCTTAGCCAAGTTCCTCTCTAAATGACATCATCACAAAGAGAATCTGCAAAGGGGTGGGGGACAAAAATAACACAGAATGGTTTAGCATTCCCTATTCCTGTGTTTAGAAAGCTGGAGTTTTAATCTGTTTCTATTCTACTGTTCTTCTTTTAACTTTGCAAAAGTCTTACATTATTATTGCTAATTCTTATTACAGTCGTACTTCGGCTCCCGAACGCCTCGGGAGTCGAACGTTCTGGCTCACAAACGATCGGAAACTGGAAGCGAGTGTTTTGGTTTTTGAACGTTCTTTTGGAACCTGAACATCTGACGGGGCTTCTGATTAAATCAGAAGCTGTGCTTTGGAAGTCGAAAGGAGTTCCTGAACGGATTTTGTCCGACTTCGGAGGTACGACTGTATTTCGTTGCTTTATTTTTTTTGTAAACCGCTTTGAGGGTTCAGGGTTGTTTTGTTTAACAAAATCAAGCAAGCACTATGTGAATTTTACGAAATAAATAAATGCCCCCTTTTCGTTGTGTTACTATTTAGACCTAGTGCAACAGGCAGGGGAAGAACTCAGCAGCACAGAACCCTCCTAGACTGAGAGGCCCGCAATCTTGCTACAACAACCTCCCCAACATTTCGCCACTCAGAGGACGCTGGACTCCCACCAGCAAGACCACATTGTCTAGACCTGCTGAGTGGCGATGACTTGGACTCATGGGCATTGGAGATCAACATCTTCTGGTGGGACAATAGGTTGGGAAAGGTTGTCTTACGAGTGCAGCCCGATCTTTGCTTTCGTGGTCTCTATCCTTTGCACCGGAGGTTAAGAAATGGAAGCTCTGGATCAAATGCACCAACAATGGACGGTTATGATGTGCATGTCTCTCTCTCTGGCCTAGTACAGTGGATGCTTCGGTTATGAACGTGACCAGTACAAGAGGCACATTCGCAACCCGCAGCGCCGCGTCTGCGCACGTGCGGGTCGCGATTCAGCACTTCTGCGCATAGCACAATGTACCGTATTTTTCGTTCTATAGGACGCACATTTCCCCCTCCAAAAATTAAGGGGAAATGTGTGTGTGTCCTATAGAGCGAATGCAGGCTGCGCCGCTAAGCCCAAAGCCAGAACAGGAAGAATGAGCACTGCGGAGCGCTCAGTCTCGCTGCTCTAGCTTGGGGACGGCTGCGCGCAAACCTCTGCAGGGCAGCGGGGTGCCTTCACCCCGCTGTCCTGCAGAAGCTAGCAAGGCTGTTCCCAAGCCAGAACAGCGAGACGGAGGGCTCCGTCTCGCTGCTCTAGCTTGGGGACGGCTGCGCGCAAACCTCTGCAGGGCAGCGGGGCGCTGCGCTCCAAAGGCTTCAGGGATCTTTGAGGCTGGCGGTGGGGGAAAGCAGCGCTTCCCCCCACCGCCAGCCCCACAAGCTCTGGTGAATGTACCTTGAACGCACCTTGTTTTAGAGGGGGAGAACAAGAAAAAAAAATTTTCCCTGTTCTCCCCCTCCTATGGTCCGGTGCACCCAATGGAGCGAAAAATACGGTAGTGGTTCTGCGCATGCGTCAAAACCCAGAAGTTACCCGTATCTGGTACTTCTGGGTTCAGTGCGGTGCAGTGCGCAACCTAAAGCGTCTGTAACCCAAGATACGACTGTACTGTTTTCTGCTAAGCAGTGTCTGACATCAGGCAGACGCCAGGTGTGTTTGCGACTGGGAATTGTCAGATTGTGAGCAATTTAAGAAGTCCAGTTACCATGTATGTTACTGAGATTCAGGGTTAACATTGCTTGGTACTGGAGGCTCAGGAGGAGAAATACCTTCCAGCCCAGCTCCTGAGTCGGATAAGATTGCTGCTTTGCCTCCCTTCCCCACCCCAGACATGCAAGTTCAAATCTAGTATAACACTTTACACACACACACACACAGAGGTATCTGCAAATATTATGGTTTTGGCCACTATCGCAGGGGCTGAGCCCCTTTTATGTTTGTGGTATCCAACTGCTATTAGATATTGAGTGAATCCAGAAAATGATTAGGGTGAAAGGAGAGTAAAGTCAAGATAGAAGAAGAGATTAAATAATGAAATGTGTTTAACCTAGTTGGAAAAATAAAGTAGCGTAACAAGAACGGCTGGAAGTCAAGTCACATGGTGGGTGTCCGTGTGGGGCAGGTGTGCAGGTATGTAACGTATAGGTAGGTATCATATAGTAATGTAGGTATGTTTTATGTTATGAAAATAAGGTAGTGTGTTGTGTATGTGTATTGTGTAAATGTATACGTATGTGTTTTATGTGTTAATAAATGTTTTATATGTTAATAAAATTTAAATAAAATAAATACAGTGATGCCCCGCAAGACGAATGCCTCGCAAGACGGAAAACCCGCTAGACGAAAGAGTTTTCCATTTTGGAGGTGCTTCGCAGGACGAATTTCCCTATGGGCTTGCTTCGCAAGACGAAAATGTCTAGCGAGTCTTGAGATTTTTTTTCACTTTTCCCCTCCTTTATCTAAACCGCTAAGCCTTTAATAGCCTTTTAGCAGCTAATCCGATAAGCCTTTAATAGCCGCTAAACCGCTAATAGCGCTAATCCGCTAATAGGGTTGCTTCGCAAGACCTAGGTTTCAGGAGTCACCTGGTGAATATCCAAGTTTCCAACAGTGCTGCTAATGGTGTTAAACCAGGGTAGCAAAACCCACAGCATGTAAGACTACATACACGCCTGCATTTAAAGCACATGGCTCCCCCCCAAAAAAAAGAACTGTGGGAACTGTAGTTCACCCCATCACAGAACTACAGTTCCCAGGATTCTCTGGGGGGAGTCATGTGCTTTAAACATATGGCGCAGCCGCAGCCAAAGACCAATGTGTTGTGGTGATATAGCAAAGAATAAACTAAGTAACAGAAGAGCTTCGAAGCTCATACGCTGTTCTTGAACTACAACTTTTTCTGTCCGCTATCCTGAGATGCGCTGCATGGATTGTTGTTTCTACATCTTTTCAGAGAAACTCTTTGTTACCTCTGCAAGGTAGCGTTGATTTCCCCAGCTCCCAAAGGCTCCTCCGGTCCACCATTTTGTCGTTGCAGGAGCCAATCGGACGCCTCCGGCAAGCAGGACACAAGCACGGCTGTTCCTAACAAATAAAAGCAAAGGAGGAGAGGAATTGGAAAGATCACTGGTGAATGCAGCGCAAGGCTTTGGGTCCAAGACCACGGCACAAAATGGAAGGAGAACTTTGTGACGAACCACCATCTTCCTTCCAGGGCATTGGGAGAATGCACAGAAAAATAAAAGTAAAAGCAGATTCGAAAAGGCTGTTTCTGAAACCACGAGGAGAAGCAGGACTAAGATGGGGAGATTTTTGCTTCAGAGATCCAGAACCGTGGGGAAGCTCCTAAAAATTAATAAATATAATTTGGTCTTTTTTAATTTTAGTTTTTTTATTTTAATTGGAGTATTATGATTGGATATATTAATTGGATGTTTTTGATTGGAAAATCAATAAAAACGACTTTTTTAAAAAAAGAAAACGCTGTCTCTAAGCACCCCTGGCCCTCATTTTCCCAAAAGAGTCAAGTTTCTAGTCCACACAACGTGCATTCCAGTCTACAGCTGAGAAAGCATGCTAGATCTATCCCAAAGGGAAAACAGGCTCGAAAATGCAGCAGAAGAAAATCAGCATATAAAGAAACCAGACCCAACAGCTAAACTACAACTCCCAGCATCCCCCATTCCTCCTCATATATGTAGACTAGGGAGAAAGGGCCGCGCTGCTTTCTGGGAACTGTAGTCCACCCAGAAAATAAGGCCCAACACAACAGCCCGTTGAGCGCCGAGACTCAACAAACCCGGGTTAAAGGCCGCATCCCCACAAGACACCAGAGACTAAAGTACCTACCTGCACCCCTCCAGGCCGCGGACTGGACTCGGTCGCCGCGGATGGCGACAGATCCATTTTCCAGGCGGCCCAGAAGCAGAAACCGCCATCTGCTTCGCTCTGCTTCGTAAGACCCGCCTCCTCCGTGCGTGTGACGCCACCGCGTCGAAACCCCGCCTCCTCCTTCCCCGAAGTCTCTCCTTCGCCCCCTAGCGGCTCACAGGCCTTACGGTTTTGCGAGCCTCTCTCTCTATGGGTGGCTTCAATAGAACTGCAATCGCGCCGCTCGCCAGCAGGGGGCGGCAATGGGTCTCGGAGTGGGCGGGGCAGGGGAGCAAAGGGGATGCAGTCTAACTGGTTCTCTACAGAGACTTTCGGCCGTCAATTGGAGTTGGTGGGAATCCGGATTAATAAGAGCAGTGGCGTAGCGTGGGTTGCCAGCACCCGGGGCAAGGCAAGTAATTTGCGCCCCTTAACCCATGGATCTTAGCGCTGCAAGCGCCCCCCCAGATGTTGCGCCCGGTGCGGCTGGCCCCCCCTGCACACCCCACGCTACGCCACTGAAGAAGAGTGGAAATATAGAGAAATTCATATAGAGTGGAAAAGCCTTGTGGCACCTCAAAGGATGGCAGATTTCATTACGGCACAATCTGATCCCTGTGTTGCCACCTCCATGTTCTGCTGTAAGGGGTCACTGGGCTCTTTTGTTGTTGTTGTTTATTCGTTTAGTCGTGTCCGCCTCTTAGTGACCCCCTGGACCAGAGCAAGCCAGGCACCCCTGTCTTCCACTGCCTCCTGCAGTTTGGTTAAACTCATGCTGGTAGCTTCGAGAACACTGTCCCACCATCTCGTCCTCTGCCGTCCCCTTCTCCTTGTGCCCACCATCTTTCCCAGCATCAGGGCCTTTTCCAGGGAGTCTTCTCTTCTCATGAGGTGGCCAAATATTGGAGCCTCAGCTTCAGGATCTGTCCTTCCAGTGAGCACTCAGGGCTGATTTCCTTCAGAATGGAGAGGTTGGATCTTCTTGCAGTCCATGGGACTCTCAAGAGTCTCCTCCAGCACCAGAATTCAAAAGCATCCATTCTTCGGTGATCAGCCTTCTTTATGGTCCAGCTCTCACTTCTATACATCACTACTGGGAAAACCATAGCTTTAACTATACGGACCTTTGTCGGCAAGGTGATGTCTCTGCTTTTTAAGATGCTGTCTAGGTTTGTCATTTCTTTTCTCCCAAGAAGCAGGCGTCTTTTAATTTCGTGACTGCTGTCACCATCTGCGGTGATCATGGAGCCCAAGAAAGTAAAATCTCTCACTGCCTCCATTTCTTCCCCTTCTGTTTGCCAGGAGGTGATGGGCCCAGTGGCCATGATCTTCTTTTTTTGATGTTAAGCTTCAGACCATATTTTGCGCTCTCCTCTTTCACCCTCATTAAAAGGTTCTTTAATTCCTCCTCACTTTCTGCCATCCAGGTTGTGTCATCTGCATATCTGAGGTTGTTGATATTTCTTCCGGCGATCTTAATTCCGGCTTCGGATTCATCCAGCCCAGCCTTACGCATGATGCATTCTGCATATAAGTTAAATAAGCAGGGAGACAAAATACAGCCTTGTCGTACTCCTTTTCCAATTTTGAACCAATCAGTTGTTCCATATCCAGTTCTAACTGTAGCTTCTTGTCCCACATAGAGATTTCTCAGGAATAACATAACATAACATAACATAACATAACATAACATAACATAACATAACATAACATAACATAGAAGCGCCTTAAAGACTATTATTATACAGTATTGTATTATTATATTATATTATATTATATTATATTATATTATATTATATTATATTATATTATATTATATTATATTACTGTATAACATAACATAACATAACATAACATAACATAACATAACATAACATAACATAACATAACATAACATAATATAATATAATATAATATAATATAATAATATCTTTAAGGCGCTTCTTTTTTCAGGTGCAACACCCACTCTTCCACCCTCTTTGACCACCCCATCAGAACCGGAACTGAGGACGGACCGGAGCTCATACATTTCCCCCTACCTCTTTGGGCAACCGAGCCTCTCTCTCTCTCTCCCGCCTCTCCCTCTCCGCTCCTCCTTCCCGGAGGACTGACGTCAGTCCTCCCGCGCCGGGCCGTTGGGCGCCTCTCGGCGAGGCCTGAATGAAGGCGAGCGCTGGCGCGGGGCACGCCGGGAACGCCGACGCCCAAGATGGCGGCAGGATTGAAAAGTTGTTGCCGCGGCGGCGGCGGCGGCTCTTGTGGCTCGGCTTGAGGCTGCTGCTCTTCCGGGATGGCGGCGCAGTGAAGGGAGCGCGCGGCCCGGGCGGGGAGATGCCTCCGGGCCCCGCCTGAGACATGGAGGAGGAAGGCAAGAGGGGCAAAAAGGTGAGGCGGGGAGGGCGGGGGCGCCACGGGGGGGAGGGGGCGGGGCTTGGGAGGAGGGCGGGGCCTGTGGGGGAGGGGCAGATACACTGGGGGGGGCAGGGGGGAGTTGGGGGGCTGATTCCCCCATGACAATCGGAGTTGGGAATATTCACACAACCTGTAAAAATTGGGGGGGTGGGGAGGCTTTAATTAAATAAACAAGATCAAATTGAAGTCGTGCTTCCCCCCTTTTTTACCAGAATACCCCCCCCATAAGAATTGGAGTTGGGGGTGTTCACACAACCCATAGGGATTGGGGGTTCAGATGTTTTAATTAAATGGAACAAGATCAAATTGAAGTCCTGCTGCCCCCCTTTTTACCAGAATACCCCCCCCCTCCATAAGAATTGGAGTTGGGAATATTCACACAACCTGTAAAAATTGGGGGTGGAGATGTTTTAATTAAATAAAACAAGATCAAATTGAAGTCCTGCTGCCCCCTTTTTTACCAGAATATCCCCCCATAAGAATTGGAGTTGGGGGTGTTCACACAACCCATAAAAATTGCAGATGTTTTAATTATATAAAACAAGATCAGATTGAAGTCCTGTTATCCCCACTTTTTGTTTCTAAAACCAGATCAGCCCAAATAAGAATTGGAGTTGGGGGTGTTCACACAACCTAAACAAAAATTGGGGGTGGGGAGGCTTTAATTAAATAAACAAGATCAGATTGAAGTCCAGCTGCCCCCCCCCCCTTTTTCACCAGAATACCCCCTCCATGAGAATTGGAGTTGGGGTTTTTCACACAACCCATAAGAATTGCAGGTTGCGGATGTTTTCATTAAATCAAACAAGATCAAATTGAAGTCCTGTTATCCCCACTTTTAAAAACCAGATCACCCCAAATAAGAATTGGAGTTGGGGGTGCTTGGAGATGCTTTCATTAAATAGAATAAGATCAAATTGAAGTCCTGCTCCCCCCCCCTTTTTACCAGAATACCCCCCATAAGAATTGGAGTTCGGAATATTCACACAACCCATAAAAATTGCGGGGTGCAGATGATTTCATTAAATAAAGCAAGATCAACTTGAAGTCCTGTTGTCCCCACTTTTTCTTTTTAAAACCAGATCACCCCAAATAAGAATTGGAGTGGGGGGTGTTCACACAACCCATAGGGATTGGGTGTGTGTGTGGAGATGCTTTAATTAAATAAAACAAGATCAAATTGAAGTCCTGCCCCCCTTTTTTTACCAGAATACTCCCCATAAGAATTGGAGTTGGGGGTGGTCTTCACACAACCCATAAAAATTACAGGGTGCAGATGTTTTCATGAAATAAAACAAGATCAAATTGAAGGCCTGATGCCCCCACCTTTTTGTTGTTGTTAAACCAGATCACCCCAAATAAGAATTGGAGTTGGGGGTGTTGTTGCACAACTCGTAAGAACTTGCCGTGTGTGCGGGGGGGGGGGAGAAAGATTTTTCTTTTTTTATGAAATAAAACATGATCGATTTGCAGTCCTGCTGTTGTTTTTCCTCTCTCTCGCCTCAATTTTATCAGAGGTAAATCCTCAGGATTTTCCTCTTCCTCTCCCAGCACCTCGCATTTCACGTGTGCCAATAATAAAGAAGGTCTTGATTGGTATCTTTAAAACGTTTGCATCATATCAAGTTTAATGCTTTTTCTACTCCCTGCTCCCCCCTCCCAATTTCCAAATAGTTCTACATTTGCCGGACTCCTTTCCACCCCACCCACTTCAAATATTTCATAGCTGGCAATAATTGGATGGGGGGGGATATTATGTTCGAAATATTTAGGTGATATGAATCGTGATATCCTTCTGTTCCTTGTCCTCTCTCCCCAGTTGCCAGAGAGTTTTACATTTGCAGTCTCCCTTTCCATCCCACCCTCTCTCAGTATTTCATAGGTGGCAAGTATTGGGGTGCAGGGAGTATTGTCAAAATCAAAAGGCACCTTGTGAAATCTTTGCTTTGGGGAGGTCTTGTGATTCTGCTCTCACTAGGTAATATTTGGCAGTGGACGGGGAAAAGATCTGTGCCAGACTAGCCTCATCCGTTGTTGAATACAGTATTTTTCGCTCCATAGGGCGCACCAGACCATAGGGCGCACCTAGTTTTTTTTTTGGGGGGGGGGGAAATAAAGAAAAAAAATTCTCCCTGCCCCCCCCCAGCCCCCAAGAGCAAAGAAGCCAAGACAGCGAGCAGGATCCATCCCGCTGGCTGTCTTGGCTTCCTCTTTAGTCACGCGCAACCTCTCCAGCCAGGAGAGGTCTTGGCAGAAGCCAAGACAGCGAGCAGGATGGATCCCGCTCGCTGTCTTGGCTTTGTTTTTAGCCACAGGGCTGGGGCAGGGGAAGCCCGAGCTTCGCCCGACCCCAGCCCCCAAAACAGGCTGCTATCCGCAAGCCTTCGGAGCCCGGCAGGCACTTCACTCCCCAGGCTGCAGGCTGTTATCCGCAAGCCTTCGGAGCGCTCCGAAGGTTTGCGGATAACAGCCTGCAGCCTGGGGAGTGAGAGGGGTCGGTGCGCACTGACCCCTCTCGCTCTCCAGGCTTCAGCGAAAGCCTGCATTCGCCCCACAGGACCCACACACATTTCCCCTTCATTTTTGGAGGGGGGAAAAGTGTGTCCTATAGAGCGAAAAATATGGTATTTTGCTTTTGCTTGCTGTGTGATGAATTCCTTTGCTCCTCAGCAGCCTGCTCTGTACTAACGTATTCAATGAGTTAAGGACTTAAGGAGAGAGTTCCTAGTTTCTGGATCAGACTGAAGGTCTGCCTAGTGTGGGGTCAGCAAACTTTTTCAGCAGGGGGCCGGTCCACTTTCCCTCCGACCTTGTGGGGGGCCGGACTATATTTTTTTTGGGGGGGATGAATGAATTCCTATGCCCCACAAATAACCCAGAGATGCATTTTAAATAAAAGGACACATTCTACTCAAGTAAAAACATGCTGATTCCCGGACCGTCCACGGGCTGGATTGAGAAGGCGAATGGGCTGGATCCGGCCCCCGGGCCTCAGTTTGCCTACCCATGACCTAGTCCCACAAGGCTGAATCAGTTCGCTGTAGGAAGCTCATAATCAGGACATAAGGGCTGTAGCTCTCCTTTTGTTGTTCCCCGGTGACTGTTCTCTAGAGACCTGTCGCCTCTGAATATATATTTAGGACACTGCCATTGTGACTGGCACTGTTCTCCGTGAATTTATGTAACCCCATTTAAAAGCTGTTCAGCCCGGTGGCTTTCACCACTCGTTGTGGAAACAAATTCCATAGCCGAAAGTATGTGATTGCGGAGAAGTCTTTAGTCGTTCCAGTGTCTCCCAACGCTCAGTTTCTAGAATTATATTCCTCACAGATGCGTCGATCTAACCCTCGGATCTCCTTCGTTGCCCTTCATCCTTTTCAACTCGGTGATATATTTTTGTTTTGAAATGCGGTGTTCTGAACTGTACACAATATTTCTGGTGCAATTGCATCATAGAGTTATATAAAAGCCCAAAGATTTTGACACTTTGGTTTTCAGTCCCTTTCCTAATGATCCCTGGCTCAAAGTTAACCCTTTTTCACGGCTAGATGACGTTTTCATTGCGCTGTCCCCAGAAATCAGCCACTGCCAGCTTGGACCCCACCAGAAGTGAGGATTTATCTATCTATTTGTCCTAATGTGCATCAGTCTGCACCGGCTTGCAGAGAACCACATTTGCTATTTTAATTGCTTAGTCACTCGTTTTCAGAAAGATTCTTTTAGAGCTCTCCATCACATTATTATTATTATTATTTTTATTCCAGATAATCCTGTGCCTTCAGCAAACTTGGCCACCTCACCCCTGAACCCTAGCTCACTTAAGAACAAGTTCTGTTAGTCAAGCAACTTTTCATTTTCTTAAAGAAGCCTCCTCTGGAAAACTTGATAGGAAGCGTAGTCTCGGAATAGAATTACCGTATTTTTTGCTCTGTAAGACTCACTTTTCCCCTCCTTAAAAGGGGAAATGTGTGTGCATCTTATGGAACGGATGCAGGCTGCACAGCTATCCCAGAAGCCAGAACAGCAAGAGGGATTTTTTTCTTGTTTTCCTCCTCCAAAAACTAGGTGCGTCTTATGGTCCGGTGCTTCTTACAGAGCGAAAAATACGGCACTCGTTGTGTTTGAGGCGTGTGCTGTGCCTCTATCTCTCTATTTGCCTTGGAGTAAATTCCATCTGGTACTCGGATCAGGCTGACCTCTGGGGATTTAGCAACATTTTTGCTCTGGCCTGGCAAGTACAGGTGCATGAGATATGTCTGTGTGTCCCATTTATGTGCACTATGGTCAAGAAAGGCTCTTGCTTTCTTGTTCAGAGGTCCTCAGCGTGTTTCTGAATTTAGTGGCTCTCGCTCTGGGTGTGCATTAGGATTAATTTTTACTTTTTGACTTGTGAAGACGGGGGGGGGGGGGTTTGAGGGAAGAGAGCACACTCTCCAAGCTCCTCTGTCCAGCTGGTGGGCCTCTCCCAAACCCATGACCCATTTTACCCAGCCCCAACTCATGTCTTGCACCTTTTGCCCAGCTGGAATGTGTCCTTGGCAAAGCCTTTTGCTTGCTTATATGGAGAGGGATGTGCTCATGGGGCTAGACAGAGGTCAGCAAACTTTTTCAGCAGGGGGCCGGTCCACTGTCCCTCAGACCTTGTGGGGGGCTGGACTATATTTTTGGGGGGGTTGCAAATGAATGAATTCCTATGCCCCACAAATAACCCAGAGATGCATTTTGAATAAAAGGACACATTCGAATGTGTCCCGCAAGGCAGCAGGTACAGATTGCTTCTCAGGGTTTCCTCCCAAAGCCTTTATAATATATTGATGGTAATGGTAATAATAATTTATTATTTATACCCTGCCCATCTGATTGGGCTTCCCCAGCCACTCTGGGCGGCTTCCAACAAAAGATTAAAATACCATAATACATCAACATTAAAAGCTTCCCTAAACAGGGAGCGGATGTCTTCTAAAAGTCTGGTAGTTGTTGTTCTCTTTGACATCTGGTGGGAGGGTGTTCCACAGGGTGGGTGCCACCACCGAGAAGGCCCTCTGCCTGGTTCCCTGTAACCTCCCTTCTCGCAATGAGGTAACCGCCAGAAGGCCCTCGGCGCTGGACCTCAGTGTCCGGGCAGAACAATGGGGGTGGAGACACTCCTTCAGGTATACAGGACCAAGGCTGTTTAGGGCTTGAAAGGTCAGCACCAGCACTTTGAATTGTGCTCGGAAACGTACTGGGAGCCAATGTAGGTCTTTCAAGACCGGTGTTATGTGGTCTCGGTGGCCTTTCTGACAAATGAGTACAGTGGTATCTCAGGTTAAATACTTAATTCGTTCCGGAGGTCCGTTCTTAACCTGAAACTGTTCTTAACCTGAAGCACCACTTTAGCTAATGGGGCTTCCTGCTGCCACTGCGCCACGGAGCCCGATTTCTGTTCTCATCCTGAAGCAAAGCTCTTAACCCTAGGTCCTATTTCTGGGTTAGCGGAGTCTGTAACCTGAAGCGTATGTAACCTGAAGCGTATGTAACCTGAAGCGTATGTAACCCGAGGTGCCACTGTATATCCGCGAGGCAGTGGTGGTTTAGGATCACAGTTTTCCTTCTCCTACCTTCCCAGGTGAGCCCCATGGTGAGGCTATTTGGACATCAGAGGTGTTGAACTACCCGGCTTTTTAAAAGACCTCTTGGGGGGTGAGTGGGTTTCAGGCAGTTAGCAGTTTTAGTTTCAAACAATGCAAACCATACCCACCCTGCTCCAAAAAATAAAAATCCTGCGAAGTACCAAGGCATTTTTTTTTTTTTGTCTGCTTGATTACATGGGGATGAAGGAGGCAGCTCTGACAGCTCACCTCGGGCCCTTGACGGAAATGGAATAGGTGGGTGGAGATCTACAGTACATGCAAAAAGCAAGCTGAAATAGCGAGGGAGCCAGAATGAAGCAAAGCAAATGGGCCAGCAGAATGCAGAAAATTCAGCCTGGGGTTTGGGAGGGCTTGAGATGAGCGCAGCCCCTCTAGTCGCAGCAGTTGTTGGTTTATTCAGTTGAGGGTGCAAAATCTGTAGCGCCGAGCGAGAGACTTTCCTGCCCACTCCCCCTCCACGAGAGAACCCACCATAATCCTTAAGAATCTGGAGGAATACCATCCTCCGGCTTCTAATTTCCGTGGCCCAGCTGAGCCCCTATCTCAGGGGTAAGCAGACTTTTTCAGCAGGGGGCCAGTCCACCATCCCTCAGACTTCGTGGGGGGCTGGACTATACTTTGGGGAAAAAATATGAATGAATTTCTGTGCCCCACAAATAACCCAGAGATGCATTTTAAATAAAAGGACACATTCTACTCATGTAAAAACACCAGGCAGGCCCCACAAATAACCCAGAGATGCATTTTAAATAAAAGGACACATTCTACTCATGTAAAAACACGCCGATTCCCGGACCGTCCGTGGGCTAGATTTAGAAGGTGATTGGGTCGGATCCAGCCCCCAGGCCTTAGCTGGGAGAGGGCTATTGAGGCTCTGCTTTGCCTCTATGGCTGGAAGCAGCAATGCTTCTGGATCCCAGTTGCTGGAAACCTCAGGAGGGGAGAATGATGCTCTTGTGCTCACGTCTTCCTTGTCAGTTTGTTCCACAGGCATCTATCTGGATGGCCACTGTGGAACAGGGAGCTGGCCTGGACGCGCCATGCTCTCCTGGTGTGATGTGTGCAATTGAATGGCAAACGTCATGGTTGGTTTGGTGGGTTTTGAAAGAGGGAGCTGGGGTGGGGGAACGGATTCCCGGCAGAGTACATGTAAAGGTTTGAACAGTTTGGAAGAAACCATATAGGGGCATCAGCTGGAATCTTACGAACGAGTGTTTTGATGGCCTGAGCTCTTTACAGTGGTGCCTCGCAAGATGAAAAGAATCCGTTCTGTGATTCTCTTCGTCTAGCGGTTTTTTCGTCTTGCGAAGCAAGCCCATTGACGGATTAGCGGCTTTTAGCAGCTTATTGGCTTATCGGATCAGCTGATAAGCGGTTTAGCGGCTTAGAAAAAGGGGGGAGGGGGGAAACCCGCAGGAACTCGCAAGACATTTTCGTCTTCCGAAGCAAGCCCATAGGAGATTCGTTTTGCGAAGCACCTCCAAAACGGAAAACTCTTTCATCTAGCGAGTTTTCCGTCTTGCGAGGCATTCGTCTTGCGGGGCACCACTGTATTTCTATAGGATTGAAACCCACAAGTTGATGATGATATTATTGTTGTTATTAAAAATTTCTATACCGCCCTTCATTTGAGGACTACAAGACTGTTTACAATAGAAAAAAACCTCAAAATATATAACTTAAAGGTAAAGGGACCCCTGACCATTAGGTCCAGTTGTGGCCGACTCTGGGGTTGCAGCACTCATCTCGCTTTACTGGCCGAGGGAGCTGGTGTACAGCTTCCGGGTCATGTGGCCAGCATGACTAAGCCACTTCTGGCAAACAATGCAGCGCACGGAAACGCCGTTTACCTTCCCGGCGGAGTGGTACCTATTTATCTACTTGCACTTTGACGTGCTTTTGAACTGCTAGGTGGGCAGGAGCTGGGACCGAGCAACGGGAGCTCACCCCGTCGTGGGGATTCAAACTGTCAACCTTCCGATCAGCAAGCCCTAGGCTCTGTGGTTTAACCCACAGCACCACCCATGTCCCTGAAATATATATATATAGCATAGGAACGAACAAAAACAATTACCCACCACCACCATGCACAGTTTAAAAGGCCGCAGATTGTTCAGTTAGCCAGAGACCTGATAGACAAGATAGAAAGGACATAAACCTTTCTTGGGTGTCAAAGTATGAGACTGGCTCAGCAATTTGTGCCGTCAGCCTGATGTAAGGCCGGGCATTCTTCTCTTGGCATGTGATTCCTGGACTGGAAAACCCCCTGATTCCTGCCCCTGGGTATTCAAGTGATGTTCCAGTGTGGCGGCAAGACTGGTGCTTTCAGATCTCCTAAAGTCACTCCTTCCAGGGCTGGGTCGAGTTGATGGAAGCTTTTGGCTTTCCGCCCTTCCTCTGTGCTTCCTGTTCAAGTGCGCTGTGGTTAGATAGGGACTTCATGGAGGGAATTGGTGCATTTTCCTCCAGAAGGTGGTTGCAATTTCCCCGCCGTCCTGAATTTTTTTTTTCTTGGGGAGGTTGGCCTGCCGTGACTGTGTGTATTTCTGGGGTTCATGTTTGTGAGTACACAACCAAACTGATTCGCAAAGGAGCTGGCATGGGAGCGGTTTATCTGACCCAGGATTTTCTCAGAAAGAATGCTGTATAATGTTAAATGGGAATTGTTTAGAGGGCATTTATTACACATGAATGAAATGCCATGAAAGGATGGCAATGGCCTTCGTTTCAGCCTGACTTGCTGACAAATGTTCTTTGGGCCTCTTCCCAAGAGTCGTGTTCTAATTAATATCTGAAGCTAATTTTAGTTCAGTTTTAATTCTGGAAGAGAAATTGGGCCCTGAATCTTTTTTTTTAGTGGGTGGAAGAGAACAACTTGCTTATAAAACATCTCGTGCGGAGATGGCCGTAGAACTAATTACTGACTCTGAATGTTTAAAGTCCTTTATCACTCCCCCAGTAGTGATGTGGTGATGTATGGAATTGAGAGCTGGACCATAAAGAAGGCTGATCGCCGAAGAATGGATGCTCTTGAATTATGGTGCTGGAGGAGACTCTTGAGAGTCCCATGGACTGCAAGAAGATCAAACCTCTCCATTCTGAAGGAAATCAGCCCTGAGTGCTCACTGGAAGGACAGATCCTGAAGCTGAGGCTCCAAGACCTTGGCCACCTCATAAGAAGAGAAGACTCCCTGGAAAAGACCCTGATGTTGGGAAAGATGGAGGGCACAAGGAGAAGGGGACGACAGAGGACGAGATGGTGGGACGGTGTTCTCGAAGCTACCAGCATGAGTTTGACCAAACTGCGGGAGGCAGTGGAAGACAGGAGGGCCTGGCGTGCTCTGGTCCAGGGGGTCACAAAGAGGAGGACACGACTAAACAACAACATCACCCCCCACCCCAATGCTGGGCTGCTGTATTTCACAAGCACAATAAATAGAATAGCAGTTAGAGTGTGACGGGTCACTGCCTCTCAGCTTAACCTACCTCACAGCGTTGTTGGGGGTATTAAATAAAGAAGGCTAGAACCACATACTCCACCTTGATCTGCTTGGTGAAAGAGACAGGAGTGGTGACCTTATCTCATTTCCTCCAGCGGAATATCTGCCCTTGCCTTGAGGGCCTTTGCCTCTGCATCAAAGGATGATTCTTCACCCCCCTTTATCCACCTTGATAAAACACTGTGAGTTCCAGTCGTGGTTGGAGTAAGCCAGATGAAGGGAGAGCCAGGTTCTGCCACAGAATTCCTGATGACCTTGGGCCTGTCTCCGTCTCTCGGCCTAGCCTACCTCTCAGGCTTTTTGTAAGGATTGGAAAAGGGAGCAGGAGAGAACTCTGGTAGGGCTGCCTTGAGCTCTGTGTCAGAAAGGCGGCATAATGACAACAACAACAGGTAAAGGCCAACTCGGGTTGCGGCGCTCATCTCGCTTTCTTGGCCGAGGGAGCCGGTGTACAGCTTCCGGGTCATGTGGCCAGCATGACTAAGCCGCTTCTGGCGAACCAGAGCAGCGCACGGAAACGCCGTTTACCTTCCTGCCAGAGTGGTACCTCTTTATCTACTTGCACTTTGACGTGCTTTCGAACTGCTAGGTGGGCAGGAGCAGGGACTGAGCAATGGGAGCTCACCCCGTCGCGGGGATTCGAACCGTCAACCTTCTGATCGGCAAGTCCAAGGTCTGTGGTTTAACCCACAGCACCACCCGCGTCCATAATAATAATAATAATAAATTTATTATTTATACGCCGCCCCATCTGGCTGGGTTTCCCCAGCCGCTCTGGGTGGCTCCCAGCATAATATTAAAAACAGAATAAAACATCAAACATTAAAGACTTCCCTAAACAGAGCTGCGTTCAGATGTCTTCTAAAAGTCAGATAGTTGTTTATTTCCTTGACATCTGGTGGGAGGGCGTTCCACAGGGCGGGTGCCACCACCGATAAGGCCCTCTGCCTGGTTCCCTGTAACCTCACTTCTCGCAGGGAGGGAACCGTTAGAAGGCCCTCGGCGCTGGATCTCAGTGTCCGGGCTGAACGATGTGGGTGGAGACGCTCCTTCAGGTATACAGGGCCGAGGCCATTTAGGGCTTTAAATGTCAGCGCCAACACTTTGGATTGTGCTCGGAAACATAAATAAAGAGAACTGAACTGCCAATGACACCGATCCCAAAACGCTTCAAGTCTCGCCTTCTCAAGAGAAGTATACATGAAATCACCACTCTCTGCTCCTTGCTTAAAAAAGCAACGTTCTCTTGGATCGTGCTAACAGCACACGGCGAGATGGAGAACCGAAACTTGTGTTCCTGTGTGTATACACTCACTCGCTTCATTCCAGGATCCTCATTGCAAGAAGCGGCAGCCTCTGAGCTCATCCCCATTTAACTGCACATGAAAGCTTGGCATCCCGTCCGCTCCCCACCCTCCCGCCTGGGACATAACTGTGGGAAACGAGCTATTTTTAGTGGAGCCTTTCCCACCGCAGAAATCTCCAGCCATCGCCATTTCAGAAGGTGGCAGCAGAGCCGCCCCAGACACTTCGCTTAGTGACGGTTCAGACAAAGTAATTCTAAAGAGGCTGGCAGCTTTTCTCGTGGGACGACAGTCATTCGGGCCCTAGGCGCAGTTCAGTTCCAGGATCTTTTAAGTCTCGCTTTGGACATGTTTTTAATCTTCTGTGCTCGGCTGAGTTTGGTGGCCTCGCAGGCAAGGCGCTTTATTCCAGTTCTTTGTTTTCTCTAAGTCCTGTAGCACCAAACCTTGTCCTTCGGAATTACCGTATTGGCCTGAATATAAGCCGCACCCAAATAATAAGCAGCACCTTTAAAATTCATAGGGGTCGGGGAGGAAAAAAGACAGTACCAAACACAAGCCTCTCTCTTAAAATTCCGCAGGCACTCGCACCCTTTCCGTTTTACGGTATGTCTGTTTCAGCAGTGATCTCGCAAAAGCCGATTTTTGTAAGGTTGTGAATTTAAGCTGCACTTTAACTTTTCATGGTTGGAATTTGGGGGGGGGGTGAGGCTTATATTCAGGCCGATACGGTACTTTGCTATAGGTGATGCAGCTGGCTTGTAGAGGTCTCGTGGAAAGCAGAGACAACCAAGTTGGTATGTTTTGAGTGTGGAACACGTGAGATTCCTTTATTCCAGCGGTTCTCAACCTGTGGGTCCCCAGATGTTGTTGGACTACAACTCCCATCATCCCTGAGCTCTGGCCTTGCTAGCTAGGGGTGATGGGAGTTGTAGTTCAACAACACCTGGGGACCCACAGGTTGAAAAAGGCTTCTTTATTAGGACAGTTGGACACCAACTGTCAGAACAAGGTAATAAGGTAATAAGCTCCATCGTTCAGCCCGCCGCACTGAGGTCCAGCGCCGAGGGCCTTCTGGTGGTTCCCTCACTGCGAGAAGCCAAGTTACAGGGAACCAGGCAGAGGGCCTTCTCGGTGGTGGCCCCCGCCCTGTGGAACGCCCTCACACCAGATGTCAAAGAGAGAGAAAACTACCAGACTTTGAGAAGACATCTGAAGGCAGCCCTGTGTAGGGAAGCTTTTAATGTTTGACGTATTACGGTATTTTAATATTTTTTTGGAAGCCGCCCAAAGTGGCTGCGGAAGCCCGGCCAGATGGGTGGGGTATAAATAAATTATTATTATTATTATTATTATTATTATTATTATTATTATTACTCCTTTCAGATGTTTGCTGCCTTAACACAAATTGTATTGTTAACCTCTCGGCCAGCCGTCGTCAGCCTGGTGCCATCTAGCTGTTCTGTATTAAAATTCCCATCAGCCCACAGATCGCCCAGAGCAGCTGGGCATCACCCGGTTGGCGAAGACTCCAGGCAACACGGTTTGTTTCCCGAAGAACCTCCACCGTTCTGGCTTTGACTCGGAGGCAGTTCTGGCGGAAAATTGGGCAGCTGGGCCATGTTCCTGGAATTCTGGAACTTTTTTTCTTTCTCCAGTCCAAAAAGTGATGCTCCCTTCCGGATGAGTCTTGCCTGGGCAACAGCTGGATTTGATGAAAGGGCAGCACATGGCTTTAAATGGCCATTTGCAGTATCCAGTTGCAGCTGCCTCGATTTTATTTTTGCTCCAAAACGCGCAGAAATAGGCGGATGAAAATATACCCATAACCAGCCGCTTAATCCAGAACGGCTGCAATGGGGCGTGACTGTTGTTGGCCGACACAGCTTCCCCCCGCTTCGCCATCCCACAAACACAATTGTTGCGTGGTGCAGCACCCATAAGGTGTGACGGGCCTTGCTGTGCTGATCTCCTTCATCCTCAAAACAGACGGCCTGTTGCTTTCCTTTTTAACGTTAGGACGGTTTGTGGAGTGGCACGACCAGAGCATCTTAAGGCCCATAAATAGCAACACCCTAGAGGTCCCGGGCCCTAAGGAAGTCAGATTAGCCTCAACCAGAGCCAGGGCCTTTTCAACACTGGCTCCGGCCTGGTGGAACGCTCTGTCTCATGAGACCAGGGCCCTGCAGGATCTGATTTCTTTCCGCAAGGGGCCTGTAAGGCAGAGTTGTTCCGCCTGGCCTTTGGCTTGGAATCAATTTGATTCCCTCCCCCTCTTTCTTTTTTCCTTTCTCCTTCTGTGATGGAACTCCTGGCTTTTTTCTGGACCACGTAGGACCAGTCTGGAAAGTAAGCCTTGGTGAAGACTTGACGTTTTCATCCCCAAAAAAGTTTTTGATTGAGTTTCCATTGAAAAGAGGCTGCATTTTAATGTTTTAATGTTGTATTTTAAATTTGTTTTTTAAGCTGTATTCTAATAAATTGTTTTTATATTTGGTGTTAGCTGCCCTGAGCCTGGTCTTGGCTGGGGAGCTTGGGGTATAAATAAAAATTGATTATTATTATTATTATTATCTCTCAAGCTCTGGTGCCAAGATGTGTGGGATAGCATGGGAACCCTGGGTCAAGCGAGAGTGATTTGGGCATGTCTGAATGGCACAGCAGGAAGGACGATCTAAAAGGCTGCCATCTTGTTCTGGCTCCTTGGCTGTCCACTTTATGGCTTAAACTGGACAACTTGAGATTTTCTTTTCCAATAAAACAGTCAAAGGACATAGCATGGCCTTCTCCAGCCTGGCTCCCTCTAGGTCAGGCATCCCCAACCTGTGGCCCTCCAGATGTTTTGGGACTACAACTCCCCTGATCCCTAGCTAACAGGACCAGTGGTCAGGGATGATGGGAATTGTAGTCGAAAACATCTGGAGGGCTGAAGGTTGGGGGTGCTCCTCTAGGTCCTGGTAGGTAGGGATGATGGGAGTTGTAGTCCAACAACAGCTGGAGGGCCAAGTTTGGGAAACCCTGCTCTGTGTTTTTTTGGACTACAACTCCCATCAGCCCTAGCAAGCTTGGCTGTATGATACTGGGGGTTGTATTGCAGAATACCTGGAGGTGGGGGCAGAGGGCTGATTTGGGAGAACTGCCTGGATCACCCAGTTACTCAATTTATCACCTATGAATTCTTAATAGGGAGCAAGATCCCTTTGTTGTTGTTGTTGTTATTGTTTAGTTGTTTAGTCGTGTCGGACTCTTTGTGACCCCCTGGACCAGAGCACGCCAGGCCCTCCTGCCTTCCACTGTCTTCCACTGCAGTTTGGTCAAACTCATGCTGGTAGCTTCGAGAACACTGTCCCACCATCTCGTCCTCTGTCGTCCTCTTCTCCTTGTGCCCTCCATCTTTCCCAGCATCAGGGTCTTTTCCAGGGAGTCTTCTCTTCTCACAAGGTGGCCAAAGTCTTGGAGCCTCAGCTTCAGGATCTGTCCTTCCAGTGAGCACTCAGGGCTGATTTCCTTCAGAATGGAGAGGTTTGATCTTCTTTCAGTCCATGGGACTCTCAAGAGTCTCCTCCAACACCATCATTCAAAAGCATCAATTCTTTGGCGATCAGCCTTCTTTATGGTCCAGCTCTCACTTCCATACATCACTACTGGGGAAACCAGAGCTTGAACTATATGGACCTTTGTTGGCAAGGTGATGTCTCTGTAGATTTGCTCAGGGGATCATGCAGTAGGTCTTGAAGAGAAGGCATGAGGCGCAGGCCTGGGAAGTAGGAACAGCTCTGTATCTGCTGAGTGTTCCTGATCCACATTCCCTCTTAGTGGATTACTGCAGAGATGGCTTAAAAGCCATGCCTTTGTACTCCCAAACCATAAAGAAATCCTCTGCGGACAAGCTTACAGCTGAGCCTGATGGCATATGTCTTCTCAATAGCCCTGCATGGGTCTTAAAATTAATTTAGCAATTCCCCAAGCGCCCTTGGCTTAAGCGCGGAAATCTGCTCTGCGGCACTCAATGGGTAATTGAGGCCTGTTGAGTGAGAGAGCAGGGTGGCGTTCCTTTAGCCTCCTGCCGGAGTGGGCGGGGCTCTTTCCAAAAGTAGGCGGGGCCTGGTAGCAAGCCCCACCCACCTGGGTTGCAATACAAGGGGAGCGGTGAGGAATTTGGATGCTCCCCCTCCTCTTCAGAAGAATAGTGTGGCATTGGCTTGCAATGCATATCTCTCAGAATTTTAACTGAAATTTGCTCCGGAAGTCTTCTTGGAGCCACGCAACATACCTTATTTTTCGCTCCATAGGGCACATCGGACCATAGGGCGCACCTAGTTTGTAGAGGGGGAAATCAAGGAAAAAAACCTAACCCTAACCCCCCCCAGCCCCAAAGCGCAGCGTACAGGCTGCGCGCAACCTCTCCCTGCCAGAGGGGTTGCGCGCGCCTATGGCACAAGCCAAGACAGCGAGCGGGATGGATGCCGCTTACTGTCTTGGCTTCCTCTTTAGCTGTGCGCAACCTCTCCAGCCGGGAGAGGCTGTGCGGGGCTAAAGAAGCCATAGCCGCGTGCAGCCTCTCCCTGCCGGAGGGACTGCGTGCGGCTATCCCTGAAGCCTTCCGAGCGCAGCGCAAGTTCCCACTGCGCTCCTCAGGCTTTGGGTTCCTTTTGCTGAAGCCGGGAGAGCAAGACTCTCCTGGCTTCAGCGAAAGGAACCTGAAGCCTCCAGAACACAGCAGGAATTCGCGCTGCGCTCCGAAGGCTTCAGGCGTCTATCCCTGAAGCCTGGAGAGGGAGAGGGGTCGGTGCGCACCGACGCCTCTCGCTCTCCAAGCTTCAGCGAAAGCGCTCCCTCTGCGCTTCGGAGGCTTCGCGTTGCTATCGCTGAAGCCAAGGAGCCTGAATTCGCTCCATAGGACGCACACACATTTCCCCTTATTTTTGGGAGGGGGAAAAGTGCATCCTATAGAGCGAAAAATACGGTAGTTCATGCATAGACTGTAATATTTCTGTTCCATTCTGTGTGCTCCCAGACCTCTTCCCCCCTGCAGAAAGATTCCGGGCTGCTTTTCCATTGCTTGTCACCAGATATATATTGTTATTATAAACAGCGCCTTAACCCAGATGGCTGGCACCTGCTTCTTTGACAACTCACAGCAGATGGATGGAGCAGATAAATGGGGGAAGAACAGAAGGCCAAAATTTTTAAAAAAACACAACAAAGCAAGCCTGATTTCTTGCACACCAGCTGCCTTGCCGTTTTCAAAGACCAGCATGTTCTGAAATGTGTGGAATATTCCCTACCTTGTAGAAATGTCTGTGGACATTATGCATCAGTCGGAAACGAGAGTACACTGAGCATCGATGCGGAATTCCAGGGTAAAAATTGTCGGCGTGGTTCATCTGTTCTTAAAGTGGGGAATTGTGGAAGGTCTGTGTTTGAATCTACTCTTGGCCTGTGAGGCTCAGTAAATGACTTTAGGCCCTTAGCTTGCAGGATCGTTGTGAGGTACCACATTATCAGTGAATGTCACGCTGAAGAGCAGGAGGCAGCGAAGCCAGCAGCCTCGGACCCAGCACTGCTTGGGAATTCCAAGAATCCAAAAAATTCTGTGCCGTTTTGAAATCGGGGTTTTAAATCACGGCAGTTTGAAAGGCTCATTCCCCCCCCCCCTTGATTCAAAACGGTCTCCAAACATAGACAAAAACCTTGAACTTGAGAAACGCCGTGCAAAACTTGCTTAAGCTAATTTACAAGGTGTCCAAGTGCTTAGAGAACAGGCAAACAACTTTCCGAAACTTGGTAGACTAGCAGAGAGTGCTTCGCGTTTTGTTTCTTTTAAAAAACCCTCCAAATAATGTTGTTGTTTAGTTGTGTCCGAGTCTTCGTGACCCCCTGGACCAGAGCACGCCAGGCACTTCTTTCTTCCACTGCCTCCTGCAGTTTAGTCAAACTCATGCTGGTAGCTTCGAGAACACTGTCCCACCATCTCATCCTCTGTCATCCCCTTCTCCTTGTGCCCTCCATCTTTTCCAACATCAGGGTCTTTTCCAGGGAGTCTTCTCTTCTCCTGAGGTGGCCAAAGTCTTGGAGCCTCAGCTTCAGGATCTGTCCTTCCAGTGAGCACTCAGGGCTGATTTCCTTAAGAATGGAGAGGTTTGATCTTCTGGCAGTCCATGGGACTCTCAAGAGTCTCCTCCAGCACCAGAATTCAAAAGCATCCATTCTTCGGCGATCAGCCTTCTTTACCGTCCAGCTCTCACTTCCATACATCACTACTGGGAAAACCAGAGCTTGAACTATACGGACCTTTGTTGGCAAGGTGATGTCTCTGCTTTTTAAGATGCTGTCTACGTTTGTCATTTCTTTTCTCCCAAGCTCCAAAGAATAGTGAGGTTTATGAATGGATAATGTAATTTGTTGGTTTCTAAGGTTGTGCAAGCCTCACCCCGGAAACCTGACCCGGGGCCCTTATCCCAGCGCTGGCTGGGGCAGATGGGAGTCTCAGTGCAAAGCCTTGGGAGAGCTGCCAAGGCGGCGAAGGCTGCTTGCTGTGCAGCACAAAGCAAATAAATAAGAGACAGAACAAGACGGAAGCAGGTAAAACTATTTGAACAGACAAAACTGGCTGGTAACGCACGGGAAGACTTTTTCCTAGCCTTTACTGTGGTTAGGGAGGAAGTTAATCTGCTTGCGAGCCGATTAGCAGGAGTGCAAGCTTTGCACTTGTTATAAGAAGAAACAGCTCCTTTCCCTTACAGGGTACCCAAGAGCCCATATAGAGTTCTTTTGTAGGTTCCTTATCGGTAGGAGAAAATAACAGAGGCCAAGCAGAGAATATTGAGAAGCAAAGCAGCTCGTAAGCCTGATCTCTATTGTTCTGTTGCAACAAGGAGCTCACAGCCACACGCAGGAGGCAGGAGGGACCCCAAACAATGATTCGCAAGCCCTTATACAGTGGAACCTCGGGTTGTGAACGTGATCCATGTGGAAGACACGTTCGCAACCCACAGTGCCACGTCTGCGCACGCGCGGGGTGCTATTCCATGCGCATGCGCAAGGTGCGATTTAGTGCTTCTACGCGAGCGCCGAAACCCAGAAATAACCTGTTCCGGTAGTTCCGGGTTCGACGTGGTGCGCAAACCGAAATCACATAAACTGAAGCATCTATAACCCGAGGTACCACTGTATAGACATCTGGAATCGCCCACCCTGGAGCCCAAGACCACCCCTCCCGTACATCATACATAGAGAAGGGGCAGTCTACAACAGAATCCTGTCTGGCAGGAAACCTGTTGATGGGTTTAAAGGTAAAGGGACCCCTGACCATTAGGTCCAGTTGTGACCGACTCTGGGGTTGCGGCGCTCATCTCGCTTTATTGGCCGAGGGAGCCGGCATACAGCTTCCGGGTCATGTGGCCAGCAAGACTAAGCTGCTCCTGGTGAACCAGAGCAGCGCACGGATACGCCGTTTACCTTCCCACCAGAGTGGTACCTATTTATCTACTTGCACTTTGATGTGCTTTCGAACTGCTAGCTTGGCAGGAGCAGGGACCGAGCAACGGGAGCTCACTCCGTTGCGGGAATTCGAACCGTGGACCTTCTGATCGGCAAGTCCTAGGCTTTGTGGTTTAGACCACAGTCCCACCTGGTTGATGAGTTTACCTGGCTGTTAAAGGGTGGACAGCCTGGCTATTCTTTTGTGATGATAACTATTTAATTCCGGAGTCCAGGTCACAGGCTCGCCCTATTCATATCTTAAATGTGCCCTTAAGGCAGGATTTGTGAGCAAAGAGACAATGGGGAGGTTTTTCTCATTTCCTCCCTCCTTGCAGAGAAACATTTGAGGTCAGTTTGGAGGAGACAAAATGGTTTCAGGACTTTTTCCTGTACTGTTTCAGACATGCGGTTTATATATTTATGTATGATTTTGCTCGGTACATTTATTTTGTATCTTAGAACTTATAATTTTCATAACAAGCTCTTCTTGTGTGCGCCAAAGCCCTTTAGCGTTAAAGCAGAGCCAGTGCATATTCCCGGTGCAAATGTTTGTGTGCATTCACACTCACACACAGCCCTTGTTCTGGACGGCTGATGGAGTTGGCAAAAGTTTGTTCTGCATTACATTTCAAGCAGCAATCTCTGTGGCTGAGATTCCACCTTCTGCCTCATCCGCAGAACGGTTCAGTTTCCCTCTGAAAGGCCTAATAAATCTGGAGGTGAAGGAAAGCTCTCCTTGCAGGACTAAGTCAGGGTTCAGGGATTCCCCCAACCCCTGTGACTGCAACAAGCGAGGCAGATCTAAAAATAGCACTCGAGGAAAATTCCTTTCCTTTCCCCTTGAATGTAAGCCGACGAAGCTGATGTAAACATAAAAATGAAAGCTTGCAGCCATCTGGACTTGAGGAGAGCGGGCGGGTTGCTTTTGATGTACGCCAGGAAGGAGTTCCCCCCCCCCCCCATGTTCAAGCAAAACTGACCCAGCTCCTGAAGCAGGCATTTCCCCGCAGGCTGGGAGTCAGCTACAGTGGTGCCTCGCAAGACGAAAAGAATCCGTTCTGTGATTCTCTTCGTCTAGCGTTTTTTTTGTCTTGCGAAACAAGCCCATTGAAGGATTAGCGGATTAGCGCTATTAGAGGCTTTTAGAGGCTTATCTGCTGATCGGATCAGCTGATAAGCGGCTTAGTGGCTTAGAAAAAGCGGGGGGGGGGGGAGGAAAAAACAACCAGCAGGAACTCGCAAGACATTGTCGTCTTGCGAAACAAGCCCATAGGAGATTCGTTTTGCGAAGCACTTCCAAAACGGAAAACTCTTTCGTCTAGCGAGTTTTCCGTCTTGCGAGGCATTCGTCTTGCGGGGCACCACTGTATTGGGTTTGGTGCGTATGCGAATCTCCACAGGCCTTGTGGTAAAAAGGTAAAGGTTAATAATAATAATAATAATAATAATAATAATAATAAATTTTTATTTATATCCCGCCCTCCCCAGCCGAAGCCGGGCTCAGAGCGGCCAACAACAATACAGTGGTACCTCGGGTTATAGACGCTTCAGGTTACAGACTCCGCTAACCCAGAAATAGCACCTCGGGTTAAGAACTTTGCTTCAGGATGAGAACAGAAACCGTGCTCCAGCGATGCGGCAGCAGCAGGAGGCCACATTAGCTAAAGTGGTGCTTCAGGTTAAGAACAGTTTCAGGTTAAGAACGGACCTCCAGAACGAATTAAGTTCTTAACCCGGGGTACCACTGTAAAAGCAACACAGTTCACATAAAATCACAATCAGTCAATTGAATTTCATTCTAAAATCAGTTCATTCATAAAGGACTTCTGACAGTTAAGTCCAGTCGCAGACGACTCTGGGGTTGCAGCGCTCATCTCGCTTTACAGGCCGAGGGAGCCGGCGTTTGTCCACTTCCGCAGTTTTTCCGGGTCATGTGGCCAGCATGACTAAACCGCTTCTGGAGAACCAGAGCAGCGCACGGAAATGCCGTTTACCTTCCCGCCGGAGCGGTACCTATTTATCTACTTGCAGTTTAACATGCTTTCGAACTGCTAGGTTGGCAGGAGCTGGGACCGAGCAACGGGATCTCACCCCGTCACAGGATTCGAACCGCCAACCTTCTGTCAAGCAATGTAGTTGAGATTGTAGATTAAGGTGCCATTTGGCACCTAGCTTATACATCTGAGTTTCCAACACTGTTTATAAGATGTCTGTTTAAATTCAAATACCGTCTGCATCTGTACTGGATTTGAAACTGTTTTACATACGGGATTGTTTCCTATTGTTGATGTTTTTGCAGTGAGAGCGCTTCCACGTATTTTGGGAATCGGATAAATAAGTAGCACACCTGCAACTGCACGCACTTACAAGCCCGAGAGCCGACCCTGTTTTAAGGTTTTAAAATAATGTCAGGGAGAGGAAGGAGGAGAGAGCGCTGTTTGCATCTGGAGCCTCGAGGCCTGGCTGTGTGCGGTTTAAGAAAAAAAACACCTCCCTCCCAGATTCACGGACCTTGCACAAGTAGAAAAAAAGAGGCAGGACATGACCAGCAAGGGGCATCAAAGCCTCAACAGGATCTGCCCTGGCATTCCAGGAAGCAAAAGCCTGAAGCAAAATAGACAGCTTTATTCAGAATCCCGAAGGAAGCTTTCCCCACCCTTCTGGCATGTTTGTTTTGGAGGGGAGAAACTAAGTTTGAGAAGCTGGACATTGGAGGAAAACTTTTTTCGAGAAGCTCCTTGCATCTTCTTAGCCTCACTGTAACAGTTTGTGTTTCGAATTTTTGCAAGCGAATTATTTAATACCTATGACAATATAAGTTGCTTTTTAAAAAAGTGGCAGAGAGTTGTTGTATAGTCGTGTCCGCTTCTTCGTGACCCCCTGGACCAGAGCACGCCAGGCACTCCTGTCTTCCACTGCCTCCCGCAGTTTGGTCAAACTCATGCTGGTAGCTTCAAGAACACTGTCCCACCATCTCGTCCTCCATCATCCCCTTCTCCTTCTGCCCTCCATCTTTCCCAGCATCAGGGTCTTTTCCAGGGAGTCTTCTCATGAGGTGGCCAAAGTATTGGAGCCTCAGCTTCAGGATCTGTCCTTCCAGTGAGCCCTCAGGGCTGATTTCCTTCAGAATGGAGAGGTTTGATCTTCTTGCAGTCCATGGGACTCTCAAGAGTCTCCTCCAGCACCAGAATTCAAAAGCATCCATTCTTCGGCGATCAGCCTTCTTTATGGTCCAGCTCTCACTTCCATACATCACTACTGGGAAAACCATGGCTTTAACTATACGGACCTTTGTTGGCAAGGTGGTGTCTCTGTAGATTTGCTCAGGGGATCATGCAGTAGGTCTTGAAGAGAAGGCATGAGGCGCAGGCCTGGGAAGTAGGAACAGCTCTGTATCTGCTGAGTGTTCCTGATCCACATTCCCTCTGAGTGGATTACTGCAGAGATGGCTTAAAAGCCATGCCTTTGTACTCCCAAACCATAAAGAAATCCTCTGGGGACAAGCTTACAGCTGAGCCTGATGGCATGTAGCTTCTCAATAGCCCTGCAAGAGTCTTAAAATTAATTTAGCAATTTCCCAAGCGCCCTTGGCTTAAGCGCAAAAATCTGCTCTGCGGCAGTCAATGGGTAATTGAGGCCTGTTGAGTGAGAGAGCAGGGTGGCGTTCCTTTAGCCTCCTGCCAGAGTGGGTGGGGCTCTTTCCAAAAGTAGGCGGGCCTGGCAGCAAGCCCCACCCACCTGGGTTGCAATACAAGGGGAGCGGTGAGGAATTTGGACACTCCCCCTCCTCTTCAGAAGAATAATGTGGCATTGGCTTGCAATGCATATCTCTCAGAAGTTTAACTGAAATTTGCTCCGGAAGTCTTCTTGGAGCCATGCAACATACCATATTTTTCGCTCCATAGGGCACACGTAGGGCGCACCTAGTTTTTAGAGGGGGAAATCAAGAAAAAAACCTAACTCTAACCCCCCCCCAGCCCCAAAGCGCAGCGTAGAGGCTGCGCGCAACCTCTCCCTGCCAGAGGAGGGAGGTTTTTAAGATGCTTTTTAAGATGCTGTCTGGGTTTGTCATTGCAGACAGTTAGCGCCCATCAAATCTGAACTTTTACGTTACACCGGTGAGATCTTGTCAGGAGGTTGTAACAAAAACGGGTGAGCAAATGGCACCCGCACATCAAAATATGCAGGTGCATAGCAAGTTAAGGAAATCTTGGGCCATCTCAAGAGCGAGAGAAGCAGGTGCATTGCAGAGGGTTGGACTGGATGACCTTTGGGTTCCCTTCGAACTCTACAATTCTATGATTCTAGGGAAGCCTGCCTTGATGGGTTGGAGAGCCCCACAGCAGGTGAGCCCCTCTTTGCCCCTCTTTCGGTTGCTAGTCCACCCCCTCCACCCCCCGTGGGACTTTCTACTTTTTCGCCCACAGCCGCCTCTCAGCCCTGAGCGAGCCGAGCAGGAGGAAGCTGTGGTCTCCCTGCGTCCTGTTCTCCTTCTTGCTCAAGAGCAGAAGCTGACAGTTGTGCCTCGCCCTTCGGCAACGGCAGCCATTAGCCGGCAACCCGGAGGAGCCCGGTAGGGTGGGTGGAGTGGAGTGGGACCCTGTTGTGTTGGAAGCAGCCTTCTCAAACCCTCGCTCTGGGGAAACGGATGCTTCATGGAGAATGAGGTAGGAATCTGCGGTTCCGTGTCCTGATAGATCCCAATAGTTCTAATACAGTGGTGCTTCAGGTTACAGACGCTTCAGGTTACAGACTCCGCTCACCCAGAAATAGTGCTTCAGGTTAAGAACTTTGCTTCAGGATGAGAACAGAAATCGTGCTCCAGCGATGCGGCAGCAGCAGGAGGCTCCATTAGCTAACGTGGTGCTTCAGGTTAAGAACAGTTTCAGGTTAAGAACGGACCTCCGGAACAAATTAAGTACTTAACCCGAGGTACCACTGTAAAGCTCTTCCAGTAAGCAAAACTTCCCCCTCTCTCTTTATCCCTAAAACACCTCTCTTTCACCTCTGCACGTGCTCAGGGGCACCCAAGCTCTCAGCCCTACCTGTCCGTCTTCTGTCTTGTCTGCCCAGCAGTTTTATCCCCTTCCAGTGTCCGTCAAACCATCTCTCTCTACTACCTCTTTTTTGGGGAAAAACACTTTGCACCACGAGCTACTTGGCAAATAGAAAAAACAGAAGCTCCCACTTTATTTTGGATCTCCAGAACTTGCCTGTGGGTTTTTTCCACATCTCTGCGCATCAGAAAAGGTGCGCAGAAGCAGCCAAGCCTGCCAAGGGGACAGATGTGTGGCAATGTTTCTTGAGCTTGCGAATTGGTGGGTCAGCCGAGAAACATTCCCTTTTTTTATAAAGTTTTTTATTAGATTTAAGAATGCACAGTATAAAAGAAAACAAAGACAAAAAGAATATGAAGACACAGAATACATACTACAAAATACAACAATACAAACATTAAGCACAAAAATACAAAATACAAAAATAGATACATTAAAAACTAATAATAAAAAGAAAAAGCACATATAGGAAAAACACAAAAATTCCCTCTTTCTTAATTTTACATCTTAAATTCACATATTTTCCTGACTTCCTCACGTCTCCCGTTCTTGTATCTCTTTTAAAAGTTGGTTCAGCAAATTCATAGCCCATTAATTTATCTGTTGTTGGTTTGATCTTAGATTTACCTTGTTGCTAGAACCCCAGCAATTCATTTCAATGTCATCAACATTCAGAAATTTTACAATATTTCTACAAATAGATTTTAAATTTCCCCCAATCTTCTTCCACTGAGTCCTCTCCCTGGTCTCGGATTCTGCCAGTCATTTCCGTCTTGGAAGGAATGTTTGTTCATATAACGCCAATCTTGCCCTGACGGCTGCCAGTTAGTTTCCAGGCCCAAATCAAAGTGCTGGTTTTGACCTATAAAGCCTTAAAGGGCTTGGGACCCCAATACCTCAAGGACCGCCTCTTTCCAGATGAACTGACCCGGCCCCTGCCATCCTCCTGCAAGGCCCTTTCTCGTGTGTCCTCCCCACAAGAGGTCCAGAGGCGGGCAAAAGAAGAACAAGGCCTTTTGTGCAGTGGCTCCCCATTTGGAGTGTTCTCCCATTATATATTTTTAGGCACCAAGCGAAAATGTTCCTCTTCCGCCAGGCCTTTAGCCGATTGACATCCGACGCCCTTTAAAATGTGTCGTAGAAGAGGAGATTATTGGTTTGCTTCTGTTCTTCTTTTTATTATGTATTTGGTGTTTTTTAATACTGCAGGTTTATCTTACGAGCCGTTCTGGGATCTATGGGTATAGCATGGTGTACAAACTTAAACAAAGAATAAGTTTCTGTTCTCAACATCTGCTATATATCTCTTGGGTAATTCAGTGGAGCATCTAGAGATTCCAGAGTCTCTTTTTGAGCTGTTTGCCAACAAGGCAGGTGCACCTTTTGCGGGTAGCTTTCCCCAGTTTTGTACCCATTTTGTTCCAGCTCTGTACCCGTTTTGTGAGCAGCTGTGCTCCTCCCATCTCCCCTCCTCACCCCTCCAACCCGCTTCACTCTATATTGCCCGATAATAGCGAGCTTGTCTTCCCGGATCGCATAGCAACCACAAAGGCATCCTTGTTGTCCGATTTGAAAAGCTCCCTTGGTGATTGTTGTGGCTAGGCACCGGGATCTGCAAAGAATGGCAAGCTGAGCCCACCCCCTGGCAGTGCTGGGGTGCAACGGCTACAGCCCCACCCACTTTGGCCAGCAAGTCTTGCCCAGGACACCAAGCTGGTCCCATCAGCCCTTCGTGGCTTAGGGCCCTCGTATTTACGGGACCGCCTCCCCTGGTCTGCCCCGCAGAGGACCTTAAGGTCCATGAATAGCCATAGTTTAGAGGTCCCGGGCCCCAAGGAAGTCAGATTATCCTCCACCAGGGCCGGGGCCTTTTCAGTGGTGGCTCCGACCTGGTGGAATGCTCTGTCCCAGGAGACCAGGGCCCTGCAGGATTTAACCTCCTTCTGCAGGGCCTGTAAGACAGAGCTATTCCACCTGGCTTTCAATTTGAACTTAGCCTGATCTTTTATTCCCCTTCCTTCCCTCCCCCTCCCCTTTTATGAAGATTACCCGCTCTGGGATCCCACAGCTAATTCTCCCTTGGTCTCCTCGCTGGCCCAAATAGGACAAATTTAGCCAGCTAGCCCTGGTGATCATCTAATATTTATTGGATGGATTTCCCCCTTAAATTGATTTTTGAATTCTGAATTTATCGTTATTCACATTTTACAATGTATTTTATGCTGTTTTTTGTTGCATCAATGAAGTGTTTTAAATTTGTTGTTGGCTGCCCTGAGCCCGGTTTTCTGAACCAGGAAGGGTGGGGTATAGATTAAAAATTATTTATTTATTATCAGGCCAGATGTGGCTGGCTTCCCCTCAAGAGCGCTGGGGCTGCCTACTTCTGCATTTCTTTACGGAAGCGTGGAGCTGCTTTGCAAGTCTGTATTTGCGTGAGCGACGTATGGCCCTCTGGAGGCTTGCCAAACTGCACCTCCCATCATTCCTGGCCATTGGCCATGCTTGCTGGGGATGATGGGAGTTGTAGTTCAGCAACCTCTGGAGGTTCCGCTACCCCTGCATTGCTTCCCAGACTCGCTCAAACAGCTTCCGGCCCCATCATAAAAAGGTAAAGGGACCCCTGACCATTAGGTCCAGTCGTGGCCGACTCTGGGGTTGCGGTGCTCATCTCGCTTTATTGGCCGACGGAGCCAGAGTACAGCTTCTGGGTCATGTGGCCAGCATGACTAAGCCGCTTCTGGTGAACCAGAGCAGCGCACGGAAACGCCGTTTACCTTCCCGCCAGAGTGGTACCTATTTATCTACTTGCACTTTGACGTGCTTTCGATCTGCTAGTTTGGCATGAGCAGGGACCGAGCAACGGGAGCTCACCCCGTCGCGGGGATTTGAACCGCCGACCTTCTGATCGGCAAGTCCTATGCTCTGTGGTTTAATCCACAGCGCCACCCGCGTCCCTTATCGTAGGTAGAATCATATCTCCTGGCTTTCCTCAGCCGCTTTCGAATCACGACCACAGCGCAGCCGCCATGCCTAGATTGCAGTCCGAAGAGCACCGGGTTGGGGGAGGCAGAAGCAGTAGCTACCTGGGGCTCCTGGCAGACCTCTTCGGCCCATCTGCTTCAAGTTCCTTGCAGGGGAAGGTCTCCACTCTGCAGCCTCCTTCTAGCTATAACAAGACTCGAACCTGCTGCCGCAGCTTCCTGCACTGTTGCTGATGTTCCTGAGAGCTAGAACGACAGGAGTGCATGCAGGATCCAGGCCCTGTGACCAACAGGACTTTGCAGGACTGGGGCCGTCCTAAGTTTGTTCTGAAGAGGCCCCTTCCTAAGTTTGTTCTAAGTTTGTTCCAAAAAACAACAGATTGGCAAATCAGATTACAGGAATTGGTGGAGACGGCTCAAAAGACTAATAAACTCAGAGGAAACTCAAAGCAAAAATTTGCGGAAAAATGGGATGGTTATAGAAGATATGTTCAAAAATACAATAATAGTTTTGACGCCGTGCTAGCATTCGAGTGATAAAGGGAGTAAAAGGAGGTGGACAACAATTAAGGATTTATTATGTTTTCAGAATGTATTGGAAAATTTATATAGAAAGGTTTGTTGTTTTGTGTACATTCCATTGTAAGATAAAAAATATGCAAAGGGACTTGACAGGAAGTCAAAGTTGAAGAAAAGATTTTGGAAGATAAAAGGGGGAAAATATTTACTTTCATTATTATCATTTTGTGTGTGGGTGTCTGCACATATGTGTGTTTTTGTATGGAATGTTTGGGAGGAAATAAGACAGTAAATAACAAACAACAAAATAAATATTGATTTATGTAATTTTTATTTCTTAATTATATTTAGTGGTAGTATGGTTGTATTGTTTTTTGTAACAAAATCATTCAATAAAAAATATTTTTTTTAAAAAAAAAAGTTTGTTCTGAAGAGGCAAGGTGAGGCCGATAGGTAACTCACAGCACCTGGTGGCAAGAGCCGGGAAGGGATATAAGGTCAGAATTTTCCCTTCGGCTCTTTGCCACAGCAACACACTCCCTGCCTTGCTGCGTCTGGCTTCTTGCTTCCTAATCCTTGAACCTTAGCCTCTTAACTCCTTGCTTCTTGATCCTCGGACCCCTGACTTTGTGCCTCCTTACTTCCTGACCCTTAGACCCTCGGCTTCTGGACTCCTGGCTTCTGGACTCTCATTCCTGCTCCCACCCCGCCATCTTGCCCCCGGTCCTGACGTCCCCTGCCGTGACCTCGATCGCCCGTGAACCGGACCATGACATAGAAGAGCAGAGCATGCCAAGGGGTGGGGGCTATGTGTTATGGGGTCCCTCAAGGTTTAATTCCTCCTCCTCCCCAGTATTTATTTTAACACCCACCTGGAATAATAATAATGAATAAATATGATGATATTTATACCTCACCCACTCTGGGCGGTTCCCAACATCATATTAAAAACTGCGATCAAACATTAAAAACTTCCCTAAACAGGGCTGCCTTCAGATGTCTTCTGAAAGTTATTTATCTCCTTGACATCTGATGGGAGGGCATTCCACAGGGTTGGCGTCACTACCAAGAAGGCCTTCTACCTGGTTCCCTGTAGCTTCACTTCTCGCAATGAGGGAACCACCAGAAGACCCTTGGAGCTGGACCTCAGTGTCCGGACTGAACGATGGGGGTGGAGACGCTCCTTCAGGTATACTGGACCGAGGCCGTTTAGGGCTTTCAAGGTCAGCACCAACACTTTTGTGCCCGGAAACGTACTGGGAGCCAATGTAGGTCTTTCAGGACCAGTGTTATATGGTCTCGGCAGCCACTCCCAGTCACCAGTCTGGCTGCTGCATTCTGGAATGCTTGAGGTCATCCAGAGGTATCGTCGTTATGTAAGAACACATCCACCTCTTTTTCTATTACTATAACAAGTTCTTACAGGGTGGATTTATGTGTGTGTGTGGGTGCTCATTGATAGAATAACTTTGCCTTTCAGCAGTTTTTGGCTAGGAGAGCTGCACCTTCAGATTAGATTACTGCCATGCATTATACATGGGGCTGTCTTTGAAGACTGCTCAGAAACTGCAGCTAATCCAAAATACAACTGTGGTCCAGCTTTTACAGGGTTGTGGCAATGGGCTAGATCACGTTCTGCTTGTGCCTGTTCTGCCGATTGGGTTCTTCTGAAACTTACTGAAGTCTTACCAATAAACCATCTAAGTTAGTTCTTGGTATGAGCTTTCGTGTGCATGCACACTTCTTCAGATACACTGAAACAGAAGTTGGCAGATCCTTCTATATAGTGAGAAGGTGGGGAGGGGTATTACTCAGAAGGGTGGTGGGAATGGGAGATTGGCAGATAGCTGAGATGAGCCTGTTGACGACTCTTAACGACTGCAATAGGTCTTACAGGAAAAGGCAAGGGGTGAGAAGGTGAAAAATGGCTTAGTCATGTATAATGAGATAAGAATCCAATGTCTTTGTTCAGACCAGGTCTCTCTTCTAAGTAATACCCCTCCCCACCTTCTCACTATATAGAAGGATCTGCCAACTTCTGTTTCAGTGTATCTGAAGAAGTGTGCATGCACACGAAAGCTCATACCAAGAACTAACTTAGTTGGTCTTTAAGGTGCTACTGGAAGGAATTTTTTTATTTTGACTATGGCAGACCAACACGGCTACCTATCTGTAACAATAAAACAGCTAAAGTCTGATTACTGAGGAAGAGCGGAAATGACTGTTTGTGCGTGCCAAGTCTGCCTGCTCCTGTAATGTGCACAAGGTGGTCTTTGCAGCTGCCCAATGAATACCCTATAATTGTGTTCTGGTCCCGGGGGCTAACCGAGAGGCGAGGTCCAAGTCCAGTCTGAGGTCGACGATGCAATATGAGGGCAGTCCGTAGAAGTAGAAGCTGGGTGCAGCGCAGGGCGTTGGATGTGGTCAGGATCTCCGGCAGAGAAGCAGGTCAGGGATCGGCCTGGAACCGACAACCAGCGATGCTGCTCCCGCAACCTGAGACTGGGGCTGGCTGGTTTTTATCTGCCCCGAGGCATAGGGCGGCCCCGATCCTCAGGTGACTCGCCTCTCCTGGCCTGGAGGTGAGCACTCCTCCTGCAGGAACTTAGTTCCCTCCGCCTCTCTGCCCTGAGCCTCTGCAGCTCAGGAGAGGCTGGAGGGTTACCGGACCCAGAGGCAACCTCAGCTTCCCCTGACGGGGCTGAGAGGGGAGCACCTGCAGGCAATGGGTCCTCCATCACCTCCGGAGCCAGAGCAGACTCAGCTGGTGTCTGCTCCTGAGGATCCAGCACAGGTGAGGACCCTTCAGGCTCAAGCCCCAGCCCCGGCTCAGCTGGTTCTGGAGACGGGGACTCCTGTGCAGGCTGGGATCCCTCAGGTTCAGCCTCCGAATCAGATTCCCATGCCATCACAAATTGCTTGTACGTAGGGAAAAGCCGCGCGGAGCTGCCTGCATTCCGAAGCCTGGTGCGCGCTGAAGGGCGCCCCCGGGCTTCGCGCACCTCTCCGGAAGCCTGGGGAGACCGGCGCGGCTCCCTAGGCTTGCAGATAGCAGGCTGTTCTGGGGGCTGCAGTCGGGGGAAGCTTGGGCTTCCCCCGTGCCTGGGGAGGGGACATTTTTTTTTCTTTATCCCCCCCCCAAAAAAAATTAGGTGCGTCCTATGGGGCGGTGCGTCCTATGGGGCAAAAAATACGGTAATTTTTATTGATTTTAACATATAAATTATAAAATGTACCACAAAACTTATCACTTATACAATCTTTTTAGACTTTCATCAGCACCTCTGATGATCCACTGTTTTAACCACTTCTTATGCATTTCTTAACTTTCTATTGCCCTTTACATCTCTTTACATTCCTTCCCCTTCTCCATTTTTGCAATACTTCCAATAAAACTCACAAAACTTCTTGCAAACCTACAAACATTGTCTGATCTTTTCAAATACTTTTCAAATAGTCCGTAAATTTACTCCAGTCTTCCGTGAATTTCTGGTCCCGCCGGTTTCGAATCCTTCCTGTTAGTTTATCTAGTTCTGCATAGTCCATTAACTTCATCCTCCATTCTTCAATCGTTGGTAATTCGTCTTGCTTCCATTTTTGGGCCAGTAATATTCTTGCTGCTGTTATTGCATTATAAAAAGAGCTTATATTCCTTTCTATTTATATCACTCCCAACAATGCCCAGTAAAAATGCTTCTGGTTTCTTTATAAATGTATATTTCAACATTTTTTTCCTCTCATTATATATCATCTCCCAGAAGCATTTCACCTTTTTACATTCCCACCACATGTGATAAAATGTCCCCTCTTTTTCTTTACATTTCCAACATTTATTACTGACTTTATACAGATCTCTGATGTTTCAAGAGATCCATTCTCCCCTCTCCTTCGATCTTGCAAGGTAGAGCCACGGGGGGCAGGCAGCAGGAGACCTGGTCCAGTGTGGTTCCCAGCTGGGTTTGGTTGGGGTGAGGGTTGTTAAAGGAAAGTACCCTGCCGCCTGTAATTCCTTTTTTAGCTAATAAAGCTCCGCGCCTGGCGGAGAACCAGCCATTCATTTGGGGGGAAAGTTATATAGGAACAGGTGAATAATGAGCTCTTTCCAAAGCAGGGCGAAGCAGGCTGCAATTAATATAATGGCTGCTCAGCTCATTGGAACTGGGAACACTGTGCTCTGTTCCGTCTCTTTTTTGTTCCTCCTCCGTCGAAAAATAGCTACCTTAATTGATTCATATCTGACAGGCAGTGCTCCGCTTTGGCACGAACAAGGTAGCTCTGTGGGCATAGCAGTCAGGACGGCCAAGTACTGATCCTAAAGTGTCTCTCTCTCTTTCCCCCCACCCCTTTCTGCCCCGCAGCCTGGCATAGTCTCCCCTTTCAAGCGGGTCTTCCTGAAAGGCGAAAAGGTGGGTCGGGATAAGAAGACCCAGGAGAAGGTGACAGAGAGGCGGCCGCTGCACACGGTCTCCGTCCCTTTGCCTGACCGGGTGGATCCCGACATCCTCTTGAACGACTACATCGAAAAGGAAGTGAAGGTAACCGCAGCCTGCTCCTGGCTTCGGCCACTTAGCCTCTTCCCCATCTGCAGGGGTGGCTCGGAGGTGTAGCCGCCCCACCAAACAGTCACCAGGGTTGTCGTCGTTAGTTAAATTTGCATACCTCTCTTTTCATCCGAGGGACGCAGGTGGCGCTGTGGGTTAAACCACAGAGCCTAGGGCTTGCTGATCGGAAGGTCGGCGGTTCAAATCCCCGCAACAGGGTGAGCTCCCGTTGCTCAGTCCCTGCTCCTGCCAACCTAGCAGTTCGAAAGCACGTCAACTGCAAGTAGATAAATAGGTACCGCTCTGGAGGGAAGGTAAATGGCGTTTCCATGCGCTGCTCTGGTTCGCCAGAAGCGGCTTAGTCATGCTGGCCACATGACCCGGAAGCTGTACGCCGGCTCCCTTGGCCAATAAAGCGAGATGAGCGCCGCAACCCCAGAGTCGTCTGCGACTGGACCTAACGGTCAGGGGTCCCTTTACCTTTACCTTTTCACCTGAAGATTTCCAGGGCAGTTTGCAACAGAAAAATAAAAAACAAGAGTGCAAAATGCCTAATAAAACAAAGACAAACCAATAACCTCCTTCCCACAAAAACATTTTGAAAGCCACAGAATGATAATCAGCCGAATGCCCGGAGGAAGAGAAACGTTTTCGCCTAAAGGCACCAGGCAAAGCTCCTTGGGGATAGCGTTCCTCAAATAATATAAGCTTATTTGATGCACTGATTACATTAAAATACTGCTTAAACAAGAAGGCCAAGTATGTTGCTGTTGTTTAGTCGTGTCCGACTCTTTGTGACCCCCTGGACCAGAGAATGCCAGGCACTCCTGTCTTCCACTGCCTCCCACAGTTTGGTCAAACTCATGCTGGTAGCTTCCAGAACACTGTCCCACCATCTCGTCCTCTGTCGTCCCCTTCTCCTTGTGCCCTCCATCTTTCCCAACATCAGGGTCTTTTCCAGGGAGTCTTCTCTTCTCATGAGGTGGCTAAAGTATTGGAGCCTCAGCTTCAGGATCTGTCCTTCCAGTGAGCACTCAGGGCTGATTTCCTTCAGAATGGAAGGCCAAGTATATTGCTTCCAATTTACTGGCTGTGCTAGCTAGGGATGGTGGGAGTTGTAGTTCCACAACAGCTGGGGACCCAAGCGGGATAAACACTGGTTTAGGTGGAGCTTTCTGGATGGAGTGTGTTACCCGTGCTCCTTCCTCTGTCATACTCCCCTCAAAGGTGGTCTCCTGTTTTTAAGAACAGGGCCTTTCTCATTCCTGCGAGATACGTTAGCGGGGTTCTGCGGAGAGCCCGCCTTTCTCCCCGGGGCATGTTGAAAATCGCACTGGCCCCCAGAGGGTTGAGGGGCAGTTGGTGCCTGCCTTTGTCTCATTCTGACAATTCTTCTTTTCTTTTCTTTTCTCTTTCACTTTTATTAATTTTTTCAAGAAATAGAAATTAAACAAAGAACAATGCATAACACTGTAAACACAATTATGTACATATTTTCAAAAATGAAAGCTAATAAAAAAAGAAAAATAGAAGATAATAAAGACAGAAGAAAAGAAAACAATACTTTTCATAACCTGAAATATTACCAAATTCTTGCTTCAAATGCTGCAATATATAAATCTTAGTTAAAATATTATAAAAGACTTCCACTGCATTCACGACATGTCTCTTAGTTGTCTTGCTCGCATTTACATCTGTTCTTCAATCATTTCCCTTCCTTAGATTCTTTCATAACCAATCAAATCTTTATGTTCTCTGTATTCTTCACAAGGTCAGTCTAGACACAACCAAACTTTCGTATTTGAGCCCTGCTTGTTGCTTGTGTAAATAATCATTTAAACATTTCCATTGTTTCTGAGTTAAAATTAGAATTTTTGACTTCTGCCTTATTAAATCCGTCAAATTTGCTAACTCCAGGTACTCACAAAGTTTACTTAACCATTCCCCCTGACAATTCTTCATTGCTTTCCAGTATTTAGGTCAATTAGCATCTGTCCCAGGGTACCTGAACCCCTCCAGCCGAACAGAAGTACTGCATTTGATAGACAATGCAAAGGTGCGTACCAGCTTGTTTCGAGTTTCTCTCTTCCCCCAGTTCTGGTGTGTTACCCTTCTCTGAGAAGCATTCCCACCTGGGGAGAAGATTTCATAGAATCATAGAAATGCAGAGAGACCATGAAGATCATCTGAGCCAACCCCTGCAACGTGGTAATCGTGGGATTTAGAATAGAATAGAATTTATTATTTATACCCCGTCCATCTGGCCAGGCCTCCCCAGCCACTGCGGGTGGCCTCCAACAGAGTATTAAAATACAGTGGTCTGTTAAACATTAAAAGCTTCCCTAAAGAGGGCTGCCTTCAGATGTCTTCACAGCCTAGGACCCTCATGCCTACGGGACCGCCTCTCCTGCTGTGCCCCGCGGAGGACCTTAAGGTCCATAAATAGCAACACCCTAGAGGTCCCGGGCCCTAAGGAAGTCAGATTAGCCTCAACCAGAGCCAGGGCCTTTTCAACACTGGCCCCGGCCTGGTGGAACGCTCTGTCTCATGAGACCAGGGCCCTGCAGGATCTGAGTTCTTTCCGCAGGGCCTGTAAGACAGAGTTGTTCCACCTGGCCTTTGGCTTGGAGCCAATTTGATTCCCTCCCCCTCTTTCTTTTTCCTTTCTCCTCCTGTGATGAGGCTTCATTGTAAGGTTTTAATGTTGTATTTTAATCTTGTTTTTAAGTTGTAGTCATTCAACTTGTTTATATTATTGCTTGTAAGCCACCCTGAGCCCGGCCTTGGCTGGGGAGGGCGGGGTATAAATAAAATTTATTGTTATTATTATTATTATTATAAAAGTCTGGTAGTTGTTCTTCTCTTTGACATCTGGTGGGAGGGCGTTCCACAGGGCGGGTGCCACCACCGAGAAGGCCCTCTGCCTGGTTCCCTGTAACTTTGCTTCTCGCAATGAGGGAACCGCCAGAAGGCCCTCGGAGCTGGACCTCAGTGTTCGGGCAGAACGATGGAGGTGGAGACACTCCTTCAGGTATACTGGACTGAGGCCGTTTAGGACTTTCAAGGTCAGCACCAACAATGTGAATTGTGCTCGGAAATCTTGGGATTAGAACCCAAGACCCCGAGAGTCCCGTGCTTTACCAGCTGAGCTATCCCTCCACATGGTCGTTTAATACCCTGCCTCTTCTTCCCCTCCCGCCTTCGTCCTAGAGGGCTCATAAGCTTCCAGGGCAGCTGACGCAGGAACACGACGCTGTGATCAGCCTCTCCGCCTACAACGTCAAACTGGTGTGGCGGGATGGCGAAGATATCATACTCAGGGTCCCAATCCATGACATTGCGTCGGTTTCCTACATCCGCGACGACTCCTCGCACCTGGTGGTGTTGAAAACAGGTAGGCTGGCGAAGGGGTTGCCTTCCAGTTGTCTTTTTTTGGGGGGGGGGGTGTCTTGGTAGCCACGAGAGCCTTCTGCGTCCATCAGCTCTCGTGTATCTCTCCTGGGGGGCAGCTAAGTGGGGGGTGTCCCATCTGCGGTAGGACTCTGTTGCGTCTGAGAAAGACCGATTCTGTCACGCTCACAGCAGGCTGCCAAGAACGGAGAAAATCCAACCATTTTGGACAACAACCATACGAGAAATAAGTAAAATAACCAAGCAAGTACAGTGGTTAAATAATATATACAAATAATAATAATAATAAATTTTATTTATACCCCGCTCTCTCCAGCCAGAGCCGGGCTCAGGGTGGTTAACACCAGTAAAATCACAATAAAAACATGGGGAAAACAAACCAATTTAAAATACAGGTTAAAATGCAATTTAAAGTGCAGCCTCATTTTAAAAAGTAGCCCATAGATCAAAACCATAAGGGGAGGGAAACATAAGGGTCAAATCCAAACCAAAGGCCAGGCGGAACAGCTCTGTCTTGCAGGCCCTGCGGAAAGATGTCAAGTCCTGCAGGGCCCTGGTCTCTTGGGACAGAGCGTTCCACCAAGTCGGGGCTAGTACTGAAAAGGCCCTGGCCCTAGTTGAGGCCAACTTAACTACCTTGCGACCTGGGACCTCCCAAATGTTGTCATTTGTGGACCTTAAGGTCCTCCGCGGGGCAGACCAGGAGAGGCGGTCCCGTAGGTAAAAGAAAAAAGTGCATAAATAAATACTGTTACAGCAGGTTGAAAGCAGCGCAAAGTTGGGCATGACCACTGAGCTCGTTGTCCCAGAACATTACAAAAGAAATACCCTTTTCCCCCCAAGGGGGTGGGATGGGGTTATGCAGAATCACGTAGGCCTAGCAGCTTGCCTCCTGGTTCCACTAATGGCCTCTGGTTTTTCTCAGCTCAGGACCCCGGGATTTCCCCCAACCAGAGTCTTTGTGCTGAAAGCTTGAAAGCTCTTACGTCAGGGTCTCTCTCGGAGAGCGGAGCGGTTCCTGTCGAAGCTTGCTGCCTGGTGGTCCTGGCTACGGAGAATAAAGTAAGATATCTCTGCCTCTCTCCCCTCCCCTCCCCTTCCTCAGGCAGTCCTCACCTTGGACAGATGCAGCTACGCAGGTGAAAGAGATGCTCTCGGACTGCGAAGAGGCATCCACTCTGGGTCATATTACGCTCTCTTGTGGTCTAACAAGGAAGCCTTCTCTCCCAGATACAGCGAAGCAGGATATTTCCAGCTAGGAAAAAATAGTGTCTCTGGAATGGATGTTTAAATGATCACCTTCCTGCCTGCAAGATGTGCAACTTAAAGGCACAGAGCATTTTGTTTTACTTGAGACCTCTGCCCAGTAATAATTCTGACCACCAGAAATCATTTGTCAGTGGCTACTGGAGATGGTGACCCTGTCAAAAACTTGCACTGTAGATAGAAATGTTCCAGTATTTTTTTTCCTTTTCCTAGAACGCCAGGAAATTTTGCTGCTGCCTGAATCGTTCCTCTGAAGTATTATTATTATCTGAAGTGTTATCATTTATGAATTACGTGCATCTCATGACAATTTGCCGACCCACCGTAAGAACAGCTGAGACAGTTTTTTAAAAGCGGGGCAAAGCACCACGGAAGATAGGTTAATAAAACCCGTGGCTAATAAGCACCTTCCAGCTGGTGGGAAATCTTATTGAAACAAGTAATAATAATAATAATAATAATAATAATAATAATAATAATAATAATAATAATAATAATAATGTATATCCCGCCCATCTGGCTGGGCTTCCCCAGCCACTCTGGGCGGCTTCCAACAAAATATTAAAATACAGTAATCCATCAAGCATTAAAAGCTTCCCTAAACAGGGCTGCCTTCAGATGTCTTCTAAAAGTCTGGTAGTTAGAATAGAATCATAGAATCATAGAGTTGGAAGAGACCACAAGGGCCATCGAGTCCAACCCCCTGCCAAGCAGGAAACACCATCAGAGCACTCCTGACATATGGTTGTCAAGCCTCTGCTTAAAGACCTCCAAAGCAGGAGACTCCACCACACTCCTTGGCAGCAAATCCCACCGTCGAACAGCTCTTACTGTCAGGAAGTTCTTCCTAATGTTTAGGTGGAATCTTCTTTCTTGTAGGTTGGATCCATTGCTCCGTGTCCACTTCTCTGGAGCAGCAGAAAACAACCTTTCTCCCTCTTCTATATGACATCCTTTTATATATTTGAACATGGCTATCATATCACCCCTTAACCTCTTCTCCAGAAGAGAAGTTGTTGTTCTCTTCTTGGTGCCACCACCAAGAAGGCCCTCTCCTTGGTTCCCTGTAACCTTGAAGTGTTTCTCAAAGGCGCAGATATCAGCTGCCTGTCGTATATCAGCAGGGATGCTGTTCGGCAGAACAGAGGCAACCTCGCTGAAACCCTTGCTCTGCGTTAACTGTGGAGTGGACTTCTGATACCTTATGGCAAGATTAGGGATCCTGTGTTTCTACAGAGATTGCTGGACTCCAACTCCTATCATTGACCACCCCACCTGGGAAAGATGGGAGCTGCAGTCTTCTTTGGCGATCCCTCGTAGCCGAGTAAGATCATCTTCCATAAACACAGTTTTAACAGTGAGTCCGTAAGTGACTGTGGAGGCCAATTCTGGATCCACACGTCCTTCCACACTGGGGACATTCCCACCCTGTGGGATGTGATACATAAGGAGCAGTCAAGTACAACATTCCTTGATTTCCTAGAGTGGACATACAGGGGAATGTTTGGTCCAGCCAGTCGAAAACTTCCTGTTTCCTCCTGGCTGGGACATACTTCCTTTGCATGTGACTAGTGGTGGGCGTGACCTTACCTGTCCAGGTAACACAAAAGGACAAGGCACGCAGCACGCTCTCTCTTTTTGACTTCCTCCGTCGTTGGAGCAGCTTTTTAGCTAGAGATGCTAAAGACACTGGGATTATCCCTATATGGCAGTGTTCCCTAACCTTGGGCCTCCAGCTGTTTTTGGACTACAACTCCCATCATCCCTCGCTAGCAAGACCAGTGGTCAAGGATGATGGGAATTGTAGTCCAAAAACAGCTGGAGGCCCAAGGTTGGGGAACACTGCTATATGGGATACATTCACATGCATATACTTTGTAACTAAGTCTGCCTTCAGGGATCCAACTGTGAACTGAATGTGTGAGTAAATTTCTTTTCTATACAGTGGTTCAGGTTACAGACGCTTCAGGTTACAGACTCCACTAACCCAGAAATAATACCTCGGGTTAAGAACTTTGCTTCAGGATGAGAACAGAAATCGCACGGCGGCAGCAGGAGGCCCCATTAGCTAAAGTGGTGCTTCAGGTTAAGAACAGTTTCAGTTTAAGAACGGACCTCCGGAACGAATTAAGTATGTAACCAGAGGTACCACTGTACTTTACACAAGATTGTGGTGTGTTTATTTTTTTAAGAGGTATAAAAGGGAACTTACCAGGAATATACAATTCAGTACTTAACTGTATAAAATAGTGAGGGGCTTACACAAGCCTGCAACCCGCTGTGCGTTATTTTTATTTTTTTAAAAGATATTTATTAAAAGTTTAATAGTTACAGAAAAAAGAAGAAGAAAACAGTAAAAACTTCACAATACATCAAAAAAGAGAGAGAGAAAACAAAAAAAGAACAATACAACAAGAAAAGCAAAAACATTAAAAAAACACATCCAATATCTCTATATCTCTAACTTTCATTTACTTGTATCATCGACCTCACACTTCCCTTTTTTGTATTCTTGTTCAATTAGCTATTTCAGCAAATCCTTTCCATCTTTCTCAATTTTTGTACTATAATTTATCTTAACACAATCTGACCTTAAATTTTACACTTTGGCCCATTAACAATCTATTTATACTTCGTTCTTTATAACATTTCTGCTAAAACCATGTAACTTCATTCCAGCATCCTTCTAACATTCATTAATTTTACAATATTTCTGCAAATATACTTTGAATTTTTTCCAATCTTCTTCCACCGACTCTTCTCCCTGGTCTTGGATTCTGCCAGTCATTTCCGCCAATTCCATGTAGTCCATCAGCTTCATCTGCCATTCTTCCTGGGTGGGTAAATCTTGTGTCTTCCAACTATCCGCTGTGCGTTAAAAAGGGGAATGTGAAACTCAGCTAAGTTATAAAACTTGCTAGTGCAAGTTAGGAAGGATATTAATAAACAGTATATCTTTTCCTGCCTCCCTGAATATTCCCACAGGCCCCATTTCCAGATTTCCAGCATGTGCACGGACGCATGCTGCTAGATCGCACGTAAATAGGGAGTTACCTATAACTAGCCAAAAGCCATTCATTTTGTCTCTCGTTGGCCGTAGTTTTGATGAAACGAGTTTGTTTTGCATGTCTGATGGGCTTAAGATCATAGAATCATAGAATCATAGAGTTGGAAGAGACCACAAGGGCCATCGAGTCCAACCCCCTGCCAAGCAGGAAACACCATCAGAGCACTCCTGACATATGGTTGTCAAGCCTCTGCTTAAAGACCTCCAAAGCAGGAGACTCCACCACACTCCTTGGCAGCAAATCCCACCGTCGAACAGCTCTTACTGTCAGGAAGTTCTTCCTAATGTTTAGGTGGAATCTTCTTTCTTGTAGTTTGGATCCATTGCTCCGTGTCCGCTTCTCTGGAACAGCAGAAAACAACCTTTCTCCCTCCTCTATGTGAATGGGGGAAGATGGGGGAAGTTGGGAGTTCTTCACTTCTTCCCCAAAGCCCATCTGACCTGTAGTAGTAGTAGTAGTAGTAATAATAATAATAATAATAATAATAATAATAATAATAATAATAATAATTTTTTATTTATATCCCGCCCTGTTCCATCCTTCTCCAGGTAACTGCAGAGGAACTCTGCTCGCTTCTCAGCCAAGTCTTCCACATTGTTTACACGGAGTCCACCATAGACTTCCTCGACAGAGCAATATTTGACGGGGCCTCCACGCCAACGCGACACCTCTCCCTGCACAGCGGTAGGAGAAACAGCCGCAGTTTGGGTTCCTCTTGCAAGCGGCTGTTGCAGAGGGGAAGCGAGCGGGCCCAGACTGCTCCAGTTCCACCTGCACGACTCAGCGGTCATGTGATCTCTCCTTTGCCTACCTGGCAACCTCCCAGAGATGATGGGAGTTGTAGTCCAAAGCATGGGGGAGCGCCAGGTTGGCAAAGGCGGCTCTAAATTCGCAGTTGGGGTGGGGGAAGGGGGGTAATTGGTTCGTGGGGCCTTTTTTCTTGTTTCATCATGTAATAATAATAATAATAATAATAATAATAATAATAATAATAATAATATTTATATCCCGCCCTCCCCAGCCGAAGCCGGGTTCAGGGCGGCTAACAACAATGAAATAATACAGCATTCTAAAATCATTTCATCATAAAATTAATTCAAATCAAATTGATGGCAACCATTGGGCTAGAGTCCCGTGGAGATTGCCAAAGGAGGGAGTCAGGCTGTGCCCTGGCCAAAGGCCAGGCGGAACAGCTCTGTCTTGCAGGCCCTGCGGAAAGATGTCAAGTCCCGCAGGGCCCTAGTCTCTTGGGACAGAGCGTTCCACCAGATCGGGGCCACAGCCGAAAAAGCCCCGGCTCTGATTGAGGCCAGCCTAACCTCCCTGTGGCCTGGGACCTCCAAGATGTTTTTGTTTGAAGACCGTAATGTAATGTAATATGTATAGGGAAAGGGGAAAAATAATTAAAATTAATAATAATAATAATATCCACCGGCGGCAAACTGGGCTGAAGTGGCTTCCCTCATCTCATCTAGCTTGAAGAGACTCCATGTAGTGTCTATCTAGCCCAGATATTTCAATTCATTTTTGCATTTCCCTTTTAATTTGCATACCGCCTTTCTCTGGCTACTTCCTTGCAGATGACTCTTCTACAAAAGTGGACGTTAAAGATTCCTACGAAACGGAAGCAAGCACTTTGTGAGTATACATAGGGCAGCAGGGAAGAATGGGGCATCTGCAGGGCTTTTTTCAGCTGGAACTCAGTTCTGACGCCTCCCAGATAAGCACCATTGCTATTATAACAGAACAAGGCAGGCGTTCCTGATGAGTTCCGGCACCTCTTTTTCTAGAAAAATAGCAGTGTGTGTGTGTGTGTGTGTGTGTGTGTGTGTGTATTTAACGTATTTTTTGCTCTATAGGACACACTTTTTCCCCTCCAAAAATGAAGGGGAAATGTGTCTGCGTCCTATGGAGCGAATGCAGGCTTTTGCTGAAGCCTGGAGAGCGAGAGGCGTCGGTGCGCACCGACCCCTCTCGCTCTCCAGGCTTCAAGCAGCTATCCGCAAGCCTTCGGAGCGCGGCGGGAGTGCCTGCCAGGCTCCGAAGGCTTGCGGATAGCAGCCTGCAGCCCGAAGCACGGGGAGCGCAGTGTTGCACACCCCGGGCTTTGGGCAGTTATCCGCAAACCTTCGGAGCCCGGCAGGAGTTCCCGCTGGGCTCAGAAGGCTTGCGGATAGCAGCAAGCTCCAGGAGCGAAGGCGAGGTTGTGCGCAACCTCGCCCCCACTCCCAGACTCGGTCTGGGGACTGGGGTCGGGGGAAGCTCGGGCTTCCCCCGCCCCAGCCCCACGGCTAAAAACGAAGCCAAGACAGTGAGCAGGATCCATCCCGCTAGCTGTCTTGGCTTCTTTGCTCTTTGGGGCTGTGGGGGGCGGGAATAAAAAAAACTAGGTGTGCCCTATTGTCTGGTGTGCCCTATAGAGCAAAAAATACGGTATTTCACAAAATCTGTATACTGCTTAATTGTAAGTAAAACGTCTGCTGGGTTCCCAACGCAGTCGGTGCCGTCCCATGTGGTATGAGACAATGGAGCGCGCCTCCATTCTTTATCAAACAGTTCCCCCTCCTCCCAAATCTTCAACCAAAAGAAGGCTCCCAGAACAGACAAAAAGGGGGCAGGTATCAGTTCAGTCCCGAACCCTCAGGCTTACAACCCGACGAACGCAGCACGAAAGGAGAACTGACGGGGAGGGAGGAGGAGATGGAAGGCCCCTTTGGCTCAGTGAGGGTGACGCATGGACCTGTTGTGCATTTCCAGTTCTTTCCCCGAGTCCTTGGAGACCGGTGGCAACTCCCCTTCTTCCTTGTCGGCACAGCCATCACCCCACGCCAAGGCGGCCAGCGAGAGCGAGCTGAGCACCACCGCGACAGAGCTGCTCCAGGACTACATGATGACGGTAAGGGCAGGGAGGAAGGCTTTCCCCAGGGAAATCTTGGTCCCCTTTGGGGGGGGTAGGGGTGGGACCAAGGGGCTTGTCACACACTTAGCTGGGGGGGGGGTCATTGGAATATGCAAGTTCCTTTCTCTTCCTTTAGAACATTGGTGGGAATGCTGTGGCCTCCGGTTGGTGCCGGGACTACAACTCCCATCATCCGCCTGGAACGTAAACCTTCGCTGCGGATCTTTCCTAACGTTACGTGGGAAATCGAACAAAAGAAACTGCGTCTTCTGTTTCAACATCCCCTTTTCTTCCTGCGCTGACTTAGCTTTTATTCTCCCCACCCCTTTCTTTCCTAGCTACGAACAAAACTCTCCTCTCATGAGATACAGCAGTTTGCCATGCTTCTGCGCGAATACCGTAACGGGGCGTCCATACATGAGTTCTGCGTCAGCCTGCGACAGCTCTATGGCGATAGCCGGAAGTTCCTTCTGCTAGGTGAGTGTCCCCACCTGACACCCCCCCCCCCCCAGATTGAATGAATGGAAGTTGCTGGTGTCCGTATATCCCATTTGTTGAGGGCAAGTTGAGGGGCAGGTGGGGCTTGTCAGCCTAGAAAGGGAGCCCATTTAGGACAGGCATAGGCAAACACGGCCCTCCAGATGTTTTGGGACTACAACTCCCATCATCCCTAGCAGGACCAGGGGTCAGGGATGATGGGAATTGTAGTCTCAAAACATCTGGAGGGCTGAGTTTGGGGCTGCCTGATCTAAGAGAAGAAAGACGCTGATTCTAAACTTGGCTGGATATCTTTGAGAGAAGAAAAGGCTATGGAGGAAACTCTACACAAATCCCTAAGGCGGTTGGGTGGCGGCTAACAGATTGAGGTTGAATCCTGACAGGGCTGAAGTACTGTTTTTGAGGGACAGGAGGCGGGCGGGTGTGGAGGATTCCCTGGTCCTGAATGGGGTCACTGTGCCCCTGAAGGACCAGGTGCGCAGCCTGAGAGTCATTTTGGGCTCGCAGCTGTCCATGGACGCACAGGTCAAATCTGTGTCCAGGGCGCTCTTTATCAGTTCCATCTGGTATGCAGGATGAGGCCCTACCTGCCCGCGGACGGTCTCTCCAGAGTGGCGCATGCTCTGGTTATCTCCCACTTGGACTACTGCATTGCACTCTACATGGGGCTACCTTTGAAGGTGACCCGGAAATTGCAACTAATCCAGAAAGCGGCAACTAGACTGGGTACTGGGAGCGGCCACCAAGACCACATAACACTGGTCTTGAAAGACCTACCCAGTACGTTCCCGAGCACAATTCAAAGTGTTGGTGCTGACCTTGAAAGCCCTAAATGGCCTCGGTCCAGTAGACCTGAAGGAGCGTCTCTGCCCCCATCTGCCTGGACACTGAGGTCCAGCGCCAAGGGCCTTCTGGCAGTTCCCTTACTGCAAGAAGCCAAGTTACAGGGAACCAGGCAGAGGGCCTTCTTGGTAGTGGGGCCCACCCTGTGGAACTTCCTCCCACCAGAAGTCAAAGAGAACAACAACTATCTGACTTTTAGAAGACATCTGAAGGTAGCCCTGTTTAGGGAAGCTTTTAATGTTTGATGCATTACGGTATTTTAATATTTTGTTGAAAGCCACTGTACCGCTGTCTCTTCCTCCGGGACCGCCTCTCCTGGTCTGCCCCACAGAGGACCTTAAGGTCCACAAATGACAACATTTTGGAGGTCCCAAGTCACAAGGTGGTTAGTCTCAACTGGACCCAGGGCCTTTTCAGTACTGGCCCCGACTTGGTGGAACACTCTGGCCCAAGAGACTAGGGCCCTGCGGGACTTGACATCTTTCCACAGGGCCTGCAAGACAGAGCTGTTCCGCCTGGCCTTTGGTTTGGACTCAGTCTGACCCTTATTTTTCCCTCCCCTTCTGGTTTTGACTTTTAAGATGAGGCTGCATTTTAAATTGCATTTTAACCTGTATTTTAAATAGGGTCCCCCCCATTATGTTTTTACTGTACTTTTACTGGTGTTAGCTGCCCTGAGCTCTGGCGGGGGAGGGCGGTGTATAAATAAAATTTATTATTATTATTAATATTCCTTGTTCCATTCCCTTCTCCCCCCAAAAAAGGCCTTAGACCATTCATCCCGGAGAAGGACAGCCAATACTTTGAGAACTTCCTGGAGACGATTGGCGTGAAGGACGGGCGAGGCATCATCACCGACAGCTTTGGGAGGTACCGGCGGACAGTCAGCACAACCTCCAACTCCACCACCAACGGGAACGGCGCCGCGGGGAGCTCGGACGACCAGTCCGCCCCCTCGGAGGGAGACGAGTGGGACCGCATGATCTCGGACATCAGCAACGACATCGAGGCTCTCGGGTGCAGCATGGACCACGATTCTTCCTGAAAGGGTCGGAGGGAGAGAGAAAGAGGAAACGAAGAGGCATTTCCCCCCTGCAAGGAATAACCCGGCCCTCTTGCTCGCTCAGTCGTGCACACACTCTCCTCTTCCCTCCTGGGAATAACAGGAACGTTTTTGGTTCCGGGCGAAGCGGAAAGGGGAGATGTCCCTTACGACTCCCCTTCCTTCCGGGGCCCTTTTGAAAGAGGGGCCCTTGACCTCGTGGCCCTCGACGGTCTCTTCTGTGAAGGAGCAAGCCATGGAGAGGGGCTTGGCAGGATCAGCCCCTCGCAGGATGGAGAGCGTTTGCAGGTTGGGAATCATTGGAGAGCCATGAATCCGGCGCGAAAGCAGCGCTGGCTTTTGCCCAGGACGGCCCGTCCGCAAGAACTCGACAAGCCGGTTTACGGTTTTTTGCACATGACATTTCTAACCTTTTTGTTTTTTCCCGGGGGGAGAGTGCGTGTGTGTTTGTTACTTTCCGATGAAGTTCATTGCAATGTGAATTAACTGAACACCCCAGGTGTTTCGTCCTAACATTTCTGTTCCAGACCAGAAGGTGGCCTTCGTTGTGCCAAGCCAAGCCCTTTGCCTGCTTGGTTACGGGCAAAGGCATTGGCAAGAGATGATCTTCCCTTGCCCCCAAGCCTTGGCCAGCTGCCTTGCCTCCTTCTCCGAAACCAGAACGTTGGCAACCTCAGCTCGGCCGTATTATAGCAGCCTGTAGAAAAGAGACAGTCATGGAACCGAGAAATTGCACAAAACAAATGAAATACCATGAAAATCCCTGAAATGAGAAGTAATCGACTAGAAATATTATCTTATAGAATTAAACTAAATAATAAAAATCAAAAAGTTTAAGAAAAAAATTAGAAAAACCTATTATTACCAGAATCCAACCACCAATTATACACTCTACCTGTGTCATAGTCTCTTTGGTCTCTATTAAATTTCTTAATTATAATACTTCAGAACTTTGGGGGAGTTTTACCCCCTTTCTTTGAATTTGGTCATTTAAGGTTTACGATTTCTCTACTTCCTTCTGAGGAAACTGAATAGTTCAGTGACCCGAGGTTTGTAGCCGGCATCCCGTTAAGGCTTTGTTCAATTCTAGGTTTTTCTGATTTTTTCCTTCAACTTTTTGATTTTTATTATTTAGTTTAACTCTATAAGATAATTAAGGAACGCGGGTGGCGCTGTGGGTTAAACCACAGAGCCTAGGACTTGCTGATCAGAAGGTCAGTGGTTCGAATCCCCGCGACGGGGTGAGCTCCCGTTGCTCGGTCCCTGCTCCTGCCAACCTAGCAGTTCGAAAGCACGTCAAAGTGCAAGTAGATAAATAGGTACCACTCCAGCGGGAAGGTAAACGGCATTTCCGTGCGCTGCTCTGGTTTGCCAGAAGCGGCTTAGTCATGCTGGCCACATGACCCGGAAGCTGTACGCCGGCTCCCTCGGCCAATAAAGCGAGATGAGCGCCGCAAACCTAGAATTGGTCACGACTGGATCTAATGGTCAGGGGTCCCTTTACCTTTTATAAGATAATATTTCTAGTCGATTACTTCTCGTTTCAGGGATTTTCGCAGTATTTCATTTGTTTTGTGTATTATAGCAGCCTGGCTGAAATGGGCTGTCACCTAGGCACTCGCCACTGGGCCAGGCGAGCTTAACTTGAACGTGGTAACTCCAGTCGAGAGCAGCGCCCGCAGGTCATCTAGCTCGCCTGGCCCTAGAGCAAAGCCATCAGCCGAGTCAGGCTGCCCACATCTGGGCAAACAGCTCCCATCCTGACTTCTGACTGCACCAGATCGTGACATTTCCTTACCCTGGTCGAAGGACACGGATACACGAACCCCCACCCTCGAAATGGTGCCACGAATTTGGTGCTATCATTTCTACCTGGGATGCGTAGATTGCGCAGGGAGGATAGTTTTCTGGGCGCAGGGCAGTCCTGGCTGGCAAAGCAGTGGTCTTGGACCCCTGCAGCTGAACATGGGGTTTGGTCCAGTGCCAGCCCATAGTAGATTCTTCCATTTTTTTTGAGACAACAGTAACTTGGGCATTCAAGTTCCTCACAGACGAAAGTCTGGTGGTTCTTCAAGTGCGAGAGTTTGACAGCAAGCCTAAAGTGTGGGGTAGATTTCTTGATTTTTGGGGGTTTGTGTGTGTTTTGTTTTTTTAAAAGGAACCAGAAGTGGAAGAAATATATACATAATGTATATGTGTTGTATATATTATACATATAAATGCACAGTTATTTTTGTATATGTATTTCATGCCACAAGAACTCTGCTGGCTACTATAAACTGACCTGTATACTATTTTAGCTCTTTGAATGGGGATCCTGACTGTGTTGGGGTTTTTTTTGGGGGGGTGGGGTTACAGCCACAATGGAAAACGACATTTTCTTTCTTTTCCTCCCCTTGCGAGTTGCAGTTCTCTGCTGAAACAGCCACCTGCAGCCCACTCAGCAAATTGAGTTGCTCTTGCTTCGTATTACATCAGCAAAGCTGTAACCAGCAATCCTTAATCCCCAGAGATGTTCTCCTCTCCTCTTTCTCCCTCCCTGGCCACCTCTTAAACTCTTCATTTTGTAGGAGAGGCTCCCTTTCTACCGCAATACAGTTGTGGGTCGCTCTTGCTACAAGACTTCCCCAAATCCTACTTTTTGAATAGGATTGCAGAGTTGGAAAGGAGATCTAGTCCAACCCCCTTGCAATGCAGAACTCTCAAACAAAGCATCTGCGAGAGATCCAACTTCTGCTAGATTGTAGCCATGGCATACAAGGGGAAAGGTATGGGGAGGGCAGAGGAAAAAATCAAGCCCTGGCACCTGTTCTTGAGCCCTCTAAAAGCCCTTAGCATCTTACCCATGTCAACAGCACATAACTCCAGTTCTTTAGACAGCTTAAGGCGGTTGTGACTAAACTCAACAAGAAATTGAAAGAAAATTCGACCAGCTTACCTAGTTCAGGAGACAGGAGGTGCCTATCTGCCAGAGTCCAAAAGGTTGGCAATGGAACAACAGGGCCCCTTCCTATAAATTAAGATTGTGCCTACTTTACAGCCCATTCTCTACAATGGCTGGAGAAAGGCGGCTGCATGCTCAGATCAAGCAAGATGGCTAATCTGGCTTCCAGCAACTGGTATTCAAAAGCGTCGCTGCTTCCAACTGCGGAGACAAAGGTTTGGCTCTCATGGGTAACAGTATACCCACAAATACCAAACTACTGCATTTTGGGGAGGCGTTACGAAGAAAGTGACCCACCGTATTTTTCGCTCTATAAGACGCACCCCCCCCAAAGTAAGCGGAAATGTGTGTGCTTCTTATGGAGTGAATGCAGGCTGCCCAGCTATCCCAGAAGCCAGAACAGCAAGAGGGATTGCTGCTTTCACTGCGCAGCGATCCCTCTTGCTGTTCTGGCTTCTGAGATTCAGAATATATTTTTTTCTTGTTTTCCTCCTCCGAAAACTAGGTGCATCTTACGGTCTGGTGCGTCTTATAGAGCAAAAAAATACAGTATGCCTGCCCATTCTTCTGAAGAGAATGCCAGCAAGGCTGAACACAATGTAAAAACAACCACTACCACAAACAGACAGACTGCAGTTCCCAAAGCAGCTTTGAGCCCTTCGGAAGGAAGACACTCTTGAAACCCGTGTGCAGTTCAAGTGAATATACCGTTTATTGAGCAGCATTTTCATTGCAGAATAGTCGGGACTAATTTTTTGCAGTCCTAACAAACAACAGCTGTATTGGATATGAGTTAACTGTGCATCTATACAGAAGGGGTGGGCAGCAGAGGCTTGGGTGGGCTTGCCAAAACCGGTCGCTACATCGTCAGCTCCTGCACAAAAAGAAAAAGGAGAGAGAGATGTTGCAAATACAATAGTGGCAAAGCCTATTTCCTCCGTGTTGCCCCTTTGCAGGGTTGAGTTGGGACAGTTCCTCACGTTCATAGGATCGCCCTGAATTGAGCGCCACATATTTTAAACAGCTCTGTCGCACACAGTACTTTCCAGGTGGCTTGGCTGACGCACAAACATTTAATTGCCCCTCAACCAAGCATACCTCGCGGGTGGCGCTGTGGGTTAAACCACAGAGCCTAGGACTTGCCGATCAGAAGGTCGGCGGTTCGAATCCCTGCGACGGGGTGAGCTCCCATTGCTCCCTGCTCCTGCCAACCTAGCAGTTCAAAAGCACGTCAAAGTGCAAGTAGATGAATAGGTACCACTCCGGCGGGAAGGTAAATGGCGTTTCTGTGCTCTGCCCTGGTTTGCCAGAAGTGGCTTAGTCATGCTGGCCGCATGACCCGGAAGCTGCACGCCGGCTCCCTCGGCCAATAAAGCAAGATGAGCGCCGCAAACCCAGAGTCGCTGGGATTTGAACTGCCGACCTTCTGATTGTCAAGTCCTAGGCTCTGTGGTTTAACCCACAGCGCCACCCGTGTCCCGGCATACAAGGTTATCCGCATCTAAATATCCATCCACATTTATTTCCCCCATCTAATCTGGCCTTGGCAGAACACAGAGACAGGTCTCGCCCAAGACATGTTGGCACGAATGCCTCCGACCCTGAGGAGAAGGGGTGAGTGAAGATCTACATAAGGAACAAGGAGGAGATTGAGGTTGAATCCTGACAAGACAGAAGTACTGTTTTGGGGGGACAGGAGGCGGGCAGGTGTGGAGGATTCCCTGGTCCTGAATGGGGTAACTGTGCCCCTGAAGGACCAGGTGCGCAGCCTGGGAGTCATTTTGTGCTCGCAGCTGTCTATGGAGGCGCAGGTCAATTCTGTGTCCAGGGCAGCTGTCTACCAGCTCCATCTGGTACGCAGGATGAGACCGTCCCTGCCCACAGACTGTCTCGCCAGAGTGGTGCATGCTCTGGTTATCTCCCGCTTGAACTACTGCAATGCACTCTACGTGGGGCTACCTTTGAAGGTGAGCTGGAAACTACAACTAATCCAGAATTAGGCAGCCAGACTGGTGACTGGGAATGGCCGCCAAGACCTATAACACCAGTCCTGAAAGACCTACATTGGCTCCCAGTACATTTCCAAGCACTATTCAAAGTGTTGGTGCTGACCTTTCAAGCCCTAAACGGCCTCGGCCTAGTATACCTGAAGGAGCATCTCCACCCCCATCGTTCAGCCCGGACACTGAGGTCCAGCTCCGAGGGCCTTCTGGCGGTTCCCTCCCTGCAAGAAGTGAGGTTACAGGGAACCAGGCAGAGGGCCTTCTTGGTAGTGGCACCCACCCTGTGGAACTCCCTCCCACCAGATGTCAAGGAAATAAACAACTACCTGACTTTTAGAAATAAAAAAATTCCTTCCAGTAGCACCTTAGAGACCAACTAAGTTAGTTCTTGGTATGAGCTTTCGTGTGCATGCACACTTTTTCAGATACACTGAAACAGAAGTTGCCAGATCCTTCTATATAGAGAGAAGGTGGGGAGGGGTATTACTCAGAAGGGTGGTGGGAATGGGAGATTGGCAGATAGCTGAGATGAGCATGTTGACGACTCTTAACGACTGCAATAGGTCTTACAGGAACTTTTAGAAGACATCTGAAGGCAGCCCTGTTTAGGAGGCCCAGCCAGATGGATGGGGTATAAGTAATAAATTATATTCCAAGAAACAGGCAGGGGAAGAATCAAATCAACTTGAAGTTGGAATCAAAGGCCATGGGGCCTGCTCTGACGCTGGGTTGGTGCAGAGCCCATGAGACCCCACAGTGCAGCCCTCGCCATTTCTACCCTATGGGTGGGAGACGACAGCAGTGCCTCCTGTTCACTGCAGCGGCAGACTCTGTTCTCTCAAATTTCAGCAACACCTCGTTGGGGAGTACCCATGGCGCCACGCATGGTGCTTTGCAAGCCCTAGCAACCAACTGATGGTGCTTTGCAAGCCCTAACAACCAACTGATGGTGCTTTGCAAGCCCTAACAACCAGCTGATGGTGCTTTGCAAGCCCTAGCAACTAGCTGGTGGTGCTTTGCAAGCCCTAGCAACCAGCTGATGGTGCTTTGCAAGCCCTAACAACCAACTGATGGTGCTTTGCAAGCCCTAGCAACCAGCTGATGGTGCTTTGCAAGCCCTAGCAACCAGCTGATGGTGCTTTGCAAGCCCTAGCAACCAGCTGCTGGTGCTTTGCAAGCCCTAGCAACCAGCTGGTGGTGCTTTGCAAGCCCTAGCAACCAGCTGGTGGTGCTTTGCAAGCCCTAGCAACCAGCTGATGTCCAGGTTATTGTGATACTACCTGATTGACAGGTGAGCGCCCCCGCAGGGGATGAAGGGAGGCAAGGATCCGGCCCCGCTGGCCAGATCCAGAGACCCTTTTGCCCAGAGATGAGGCCTTTCTCAGCTATAGATGCCCACCCTAGAGGTGAGAATTACAGAGTTGGAAGGGACCCTGACGGTCATCTAGTCCAACCCTGTGCAATGTAGGAAGTGCAACTAAATAATCCCTCCCACTATTCCTGACCTAAGCACATGTTTTGAATCAAGAGGGTCCAAACTATCGAAGGAGAAGCAGCTATCGAAGGAGAAGGAGGACCGAAAACCCAAGGATTTCATTGTTCAGATTTTGCACACGCACCCCACTTCCCCGCACATACAAGACTCACCATGATGGCGTTCACAATGTCGTTGTTGTTGTGACGCAGGGCGCGCACCGCTTTGGGGTGAGACACGTTGGCTTGAGCCATGACCAGCTCGATATCCCTCACCTCCAGACCCGTTTCGTCAACCTGCCGGGAGAGACGAGGAGGAGAACTTAGAAGATCCCATCCAGGTGCTAGCAGATCCGCTCCTGTGTTTATCTACCTCCCTAACAGAGGACCGAGTCAGAACACTGGTCCATCTTACTCAGTGCAGACTACACGGACCGGCAGCATCTCTCCAGGGTTTGGGATGGAGAGCATCTCCCTACATGAACCGGCCTGGGTGCCCAAATCCCACCTTCTCTCGGTCCCACCAGCATCAGAGGCAAGGCTGAGGTTGACCCGAGAGAGAGAGAGCCTTTTTTGTGGTGGCTCCCATATTGTGGAATTCCCTCCCAAGAGAGGTCAGACTGGCTCCCTCCCAGTTATCCTTCCGCCAACCGGTTAACACCTTCCTGTTCACGCAGGCCTTTGGTACAGAGGATGCTGCTGTCAGGGCAAACTGGATTTTAAGGCGTTCTGGTGTATTTTAATTCTTGTTCTTGGCTTGTTCGGTTTGTATCCCTTTGTCTTTTACAGTTGTACCTCGGGTTAAGTACTTAATTTGTTCTGGAGGTCTGTACTTAACCTGAAACTGTTCTTAACCTGAAGCACCACTTTAGCTAATGGGACCTCCTGCTGCTGCTGCGCCGCCGGAGCACGATTTCTGTTCTCATCCTGAAGCAAAGTTCTTAACCTGAAGCACTATTTCTGGGTTAGCGGAGTCTGTAACCTGAAGCGAATGTAACCTGAAGCGTATGTAACCTGAGGTACCACTGTATAGCACTAATTTTTAATGCTGGAATCCCAGCTTGGGAGAAAGGCAAGATATAAATACATTAAATAAACAATAATATGAGTAACAAATAATAATAATAATAATAAATAAATAATCTCCCAGCCCTCCCTGGAAATGATGTTGGGGAATGAACCTGGGACTTTCTGCAGGCAAAGCCGATCATCTCTCGCTGAGCTATTGCATTTCTTAACGATGTTCGGGCTGCCCAGAAAAAGCCCTCTGGATCCTGAAATTCATTCCAATTGTGCAGATAAAATAGAACTGACAGAATTCTGCAGGGTGGGGTGTTAGTGTGTGAAAACAGTCCAGATCCAGGGATCCCCAGATGGTGATTTTGGGCAGTATCCTGGCGCCCAGACATCTTCACTCGGTCACAAGTTGCTGAGAGCCAAATGCAAAATGCGCCTGGCTAATTTCGAAGACTGCCTTTTTGCGGTGAGGCAAACAGAACTGTAGACAGGATCCCAAATGTGGCCGCACCGTGGTTTTGTGTATCAGTATTATATCAACAGTATTATTTCCTATTCCTTTCCTGGTGATCCCTACTAGTGTGGAATCTGCCATTTTAAACGGCAGCTTGTTGTTGCCTAGTCGTTTAGTCGTGTCCGCCTCTGCGTGACCCCCTGGACCAGAGCACGCCAGTCACTTCTGTCTTCCACTGCCTCCCGCAGTTTCGTCAAACTCATGCTGGTAGCTTCAAGAACACTGTCCAACCATCTTGTCCTCTGTCGTCCCCTTCTCCTTGTGCCCTCCATCTTTCCCAGCATCAGGGTCTTTTCCAGGGAGTCTTCTCTTCTCATGAGGTGGCCAAAGTCTTGGAGCCTCAGCTTCAGGATCTGTCCTTCCAGTGAGCACTCAGGGCTGATTTCCTTCAGAATGGATCAGTTTGATCTTTTTGCAGTCCATGGGACTATCAAGAGTCTCCTCCAGCACCAGAATTCAAAAGCATCAATTCTTCGGCAATCAGCCTTCTTTATGGTCCAGCTCTCACTTCCATACATCACTACTGGGAAAACCATAGCTTGAACTATACGGACCTTTGTTGGCAAGGTGATGTCTCTGCTCAACGGCAGCTTATCCAGCCCTATTTTATGACCCCAAGATCTCGTTCCAGGCCTACCCGCACCAAACCACCGTACCTCCTCTTCCTCTTCGCTCTCCTCCTTGATCGTGAGGGTGGGAGCCGCTTCGGTGATCAACGGCGAGTGCTCCATGGGGACCTTGAACTTCTCGGCGGCAGCTTTGTGTACCTGCTGAGAGAGGTCTTCAATCTGTGGAAGACAAGAGGGCATGGGAATAAATACGATGAGGGCACACACACACCGAGTCCTTTTGCCGCTCTGGACGTACACAAGAGACCTGGCGAAAAGGCCTCACGCAGACTCTGGGTTTCCTGCCTAGCTCACGACGCCCGTTTGGTTACCCCGAGAGGCGAACGGATTCCCCGAACAACTCCCGCCATAGCCATAGCTGTCAACTTAAAGATTTAAAAGTAAGGGACCAGCAGCCTCGAAAATAAGGGCTCAGCAGCCAAAATAAGGGATTTTCCAGGCACAGGTATGTTCAACTTCTGAGCCCCTCCAAGCCAAAGGCAGAAAGCCCAGCCAGCAGCCAAACGAAGCCTCAAGCGGTGGTTCCCACAGCGCAGCAACCCGGCAAAGGGGATGCAGCAAGGAAAACCACTGTCACCTCTCCGCTGGGAAGCTCTGAGCAAAGGTGAGTCCCCAGGCAATGCGGCCGATTTAATCGGCACAAGGCATGCAAGCTCCACCCCCCAGTCGTTCTTAGACTCCTTATTGGGTGAGCAACGCAGCCAAGCAACGCAGTAGGAGCCTCCCTCCTCCCTGGCCGGCAGGGAGGGAGGGAGAGGAGCTGCTTCCTTTGAAACCCGGGAAATTTAAGGGACATCATCAATAAGGGACAGCAGCGGGGCGCGGCGCTGGGATAAGGGAGTTTCCCACCAAATAAGGGACGGCTGACAGCTATGGCCCTAGCATGAGGCACAGTGAGGCAGCTGCCTCGGGCGGATGAAGGTGAGGGTGTGGAAAGGTGTTGGAGGACAGAGTTCTCTCTCTCTCTCTCTCTCTCTCTCTCTCTCTCTCTCTCTCTCTCTCTGTCTTCCACCCTCCAGTGGCATAACATGGGTTGCTGGTTCCCGGGGCAGGCAAGCCGCAAACGCGACTCCTTGAACAGCCTGGAGACTGAAGGGCGGCCCGGCCTTGGAGGTGCGAGAAAGGCGGACAGAGCCTCTGCTGGCACTGGGGGCCAGAGGCCCCCGGTGGTAGGCAGGCAGGGAAGGGCAGTGAGCCAGGGACACAGCCCACAGGATGTGCCTAGGCAGCAGCAGCAGCCCCCCCAATAGGGGATCCTCTAACCGTTATTCTGGCATTACAGGGGGTTGGACTAGATGACCCTTGGAGATCCCTACAATTCTTCAAAGTAAATCCTTCTCCTATGCTATTGGACAGCAAGTGAGCCAAGTGGGCTCCCCTAACTGGATTCAGAAGCCCTTGCTATACAATGAATTGAAGAAAATGTTCCATTTAACATTTGTTAAAAAACCCGAGGCATTTTTGTTGGGGATCATAGGGAAAGACCTGCCAAAAAAGTTGAAAAACATTTTCATGTATGCGACAACGGCCGCGAAAGTTCTGGTAGCACAAGGCTGGAAGACTGAAGAAACCCCAACTAAAGAATCATGGCAAGAAAAATTGATGGACTATGCAGAACTGGCAAAACTGACATATAAGCTACGGGACAAGGATAACTGTGACTTTAAGGATGAATGGGAACCCTTTACAAGGCATCTGAAGACGCAACAAAGCGAACTGGACTCCTTGGCAGGTTTTGAATAAACATTCACAATTTTTTTACTGATAATCAGCTAAACAGTTTGAGGATCTATACAACTTTGTAACATGCAGAAAATAGCATTATTGGAGAAACCAAAGACTGGAACTGAGGGAAGTTGGGGGTTGGGGTGATGGGTTCTGTGGGGGGGAGGGGGGAGGAAAAATGGGGGGTATAAGGATATGTTATTGGAAAATATGTTTTGTTATAACTTTGAATAAAAAAAATGTAAAAAACAAAACAGATGCCCTTGCCTGCCCCGGGCACTAGCAACCCACGTTACGCCACTGGAGGGTAGAAGACAGACAGACAGAGAGACAGACACACACACACAGAGAGAGAGAGAGAGAGAGAGAGAGAGAGAGAGAGAACTCTGTCCTCCAACACCTTTCCACACCTTCAGCTTCAGCCGCCTGAGGCAGCTGCCTCACTGCACCTCATGCTAGGGCTGGAGTTGTTCACCCCTCACCTTGGCCTCTCCAAAGACAATGTAGATGTCCGAGGCAGGGCTTTTGAAGACGTCCGGCTTGGTGATCACAAACAAGATGTTCTTGGACTTGCGGATCGTGATCCTGGTGACGCCGTGGATTTGCCGCAGACCCAGCTTCGACATGGCCTGGAGGGAGACAAGGGGATGACAGCCTGTTGGAACTGCCGAGCAGAAAGCTTGGAACAGAGCCACATTCAGAAGACAGACGGAGAGACAGGACTCTGGCTGATAAGGAGGGATAATCTGGTTCAAAAGATCTTTCCTGCGTCAACTGAAGTCATTCCCACCATTTCCAATTTAATAATAATAATAAATAATACATTTTATTTATACCCCACCCTCCCTGGCCAGAGCTGGGCTCAGGGCGGCTAACACCAATAAAATCACAGTAAAAACCATAATGGGGGGGACCAATTTAAAATACAGATTAAAATGCAATTTAAAATGCAGCCTCATTTTAAAGTACAGTGGTACCTCGGGTTAAGTATTTAATTCGTTCCGGAGGTCCGTTCTTAACCTGAAACTGCTCTTAACCTGAAGCACCACTTTAGCTAATGGGGCTTCCTGCTGCCGCCGTGCCACCGCTGTGCAATTTCTGTTCTCATCCTGAAGCAAAGTTCTTAACCTGAAGCACTATTTCTGGGCTAGCGGAGTCTGTAACCTGAAGCGTAGGTAACCTGAAGCGTAGGTAACCCGAGGTACCACTGTAGCTGATAAATCATAAGGGGATAAATCATTAGAGAGAAGAGTGCCATTCCTTAGCCAAAAATGACAGAACCCCCAGTACAAGACGAATGCGATCAATGCAGGAGAGCCCCAAAGCTTAAAGATCTGAAAAGTTTGGGGCCGCCTCCATCTGTGGCACTGGCACCGTTACAGATGCTCATAATATTATCTTGTCATTTGTAAGAACTTGATCTTTTCGTGTGGCCCCACCAACACTTTGGAACTCTCTGCCTCTTGATGTCATGGAACTCTTTCTGGCGCCTAAATTTATTGATTTTTAGTTTTACCACCGTATTTTTCGCTCCATAAGACGCACTTTTTACCTCCTAAAAAGCAGTGGCGTAGCGTGGGTTGTCAGCACCCGGGGCAAGGCAAGTAATTTGCGCCCCCTAACCCGTGGGTTTGCGCCCCCTAACCCTAACCCCCAGATGTTGCGCCCGGTGCGGCCAGGCCCCCCTGCACCCCCCATGCTACGCCACTGCTAAAAAGTAAGGGGAAATGTGTGTGCGTCTTATGGAGCGAATGCCGGGGGTAGGCAGGCGGGAAAAGCCCCCGAGAGCCGCGCACAAGCTCTGCGCGGCTCCTGCGGGCTTTTCTGCGAGGAGGGAGAAGGGACTGACTGGCCACCTCAGTCCCTTCTCCCTCCTTGTAGAAAAGCCCGCAGGAGCCACGCGCTACTTAAAGGGTGCGCGGCTCCTGTGGGCTTTTGCGGGAGGTGGGGAATACTCCCAGAGCTTGTCGGCGCTGGCGGGGCTGTCCGCTGCTCTTTGGGGCTGGCGGGGGGGGGTACCTGGGCTCCCCCCGCCAGCCCCAACAACCTCCTGAGCAGCTCTGGGGTAGCCCGTGAAGCCTCCGCAGGGCAGCGGGATTAAGGCTCCCCGCTGCCCTACAGAGGCTTCGTGGGCTACCCCAGAAGCCAGAAAGCTAGACAGCGCTGCACAGCGCTCCCTCTAGCTGTTTTAGCTTCTGCCTTAGCGGGGCGCCTTCAGCCCGCTGCCCTGCGGAGGCTTCGCGCGGCTATCCCTGGCTTTTGTGGGAGGTGGGGGGAAAAGCCAGGGATAGCCACGCTCTCTTTAAAGAGCGTGTGGCTCTTGCGGGAGGTGGGGAAGTGACAGAGCGAGGCTCTCTTACAGTGGTGCCTCGCAAGACGAAATTAATCCATTCCGCGAGTCTCTTCGTCTTGCGGTTTTTTCGCCTTGCGAAGCACGGCTATTAGCAGCTTAGCGGCTATTAACGGCTTAGCGGCTTAGCGGCTATTAACGGCATAGCGGCTTTAAGAAAAAGGAAACAAACTCGCAAGACGTTTCGTCTTGTGAAGCAAGCCCATAGGGAAATTCGTCTTGCGGAGTGACTCAAAAAACGGAAAACTCTTTCGTCTAGCGAGTTTTTCGTCTTGCGAGGCATTTGTCTTGCGGGGCACCACTGTACTTCCCCCACCTCCCGCAAAATCCCCCAAGAGCCGCACTCCTTTAAAGAGAAGCGCGGAGCGTGTGTGTGGCTCTTGGGGACTTTTCCCCGAGTCACTGATGGGCTGCCCTTCTCCCTCCTCGGGGAAAAGCCCGCAAGTGCCGCACACACACTCCACGTGGCTCGTGAAAGGGAGCGCTGAGCAGAGCATGGGATGCACACAGGCTCTGTTCAGCGCTCCCTTTAAAGATTTTTTCTTCTTCTTGAATTCCCCCTCTAAAAACTAGGTGCATCTTATGGAGCGAAAAAGACGGTAGTTCTTAGTTAGCCCAGCCTTCGTCGAACTGATGCCATCCAGATGTTTTGGACTACAATACCCATCAGCCCCAGCCCAGTTAGCCAACGAGCTGCAGGCCTTGCCGCCCATTTTCCTGCCTAGCCATTTCCACGCAGGGAAATTTTTATACGAGATCTATTAAAACACACATTTCGTAACAACAGAAGCATCGCAGCACCAGCCCTTTCCTTAAACACAGTCAGTTCCCCAAAGCCTGTGGGAACCAAGGAGGTCTTCTTCACCTGTCAAGTCTGGCTTCTCCAGGGAGGGAGTTCCAGAGTCTTGGAGGAGCCACCAGCAAGAAGGCCCTGTCCTGGGTCCCAACCCAGCTGTGCCTTTGAGGGTAGTGGGACTGAGAGAAGGGCCTCCCCTGAAGATCTCACAGCCCGGGCAGGTTCGTATGATAATAATATAATAATAATAATAATAATAATAATTTATTATTTATACCCCGCCTATCTGGCTGGGTTTCCCCAGCCACTCTGGGCGGCTTCCAACAGAATATTAAAATACAATAACCTATTAAACATTAAAAGCTTCCCTAAACAGGGCTGCCTTCAGATGTCTTCTAAAAGTCTGGTAGTTGTTTTTCTCTTTGACATCTGGTGGGAGGGCGTTCCACAGGGCAGGTGCCACCACTGAGAAGGCCCTGTGCCTGGTTCCCTGTAACTTCACTTCTCGCAGGGAGGGAACCGCCAGAAGGCCCTCAATGAACCTCAGTATCTGGGCTGAACTATGGAGGTGGAGACACTCCTTCAGGTACACTGGGCCGAGGCCATTTAGGGCTTGAAAGGTCAGCACCAACACTTTGAATTGCACTTGGAAACATACTGGGAGCCAATGTAGGTATTTCAAAACGGGTGTTATATGGTCTTGGCGGCCACTCCCAGTCACCAGTCTAGCTGCTGCATTCTGGATTAGTTGTAGTTTCCAGGTCAGATTCAAAGGTAGCCCCACATAGAGCGCATTGCAGTAGTCCAAGCGGGAGATAACTAGAGCATGCACCACTCTGGCAAGACAGTCCGCAGGCAGGGAGGGTCACATCCTGCGTACCAGGTGGGGCTGGTAGACAGCTGCCCTGGACACAGAATTGACTTGCGCCTCCATGGACAGCTGTGAGTCCAGAATGACTCCCAGGCTGCGCACCTGGTCCTTCAGGGGCACAGTGACCGCATTCAGGACCAGGGAGTCCCCCACCCCGCCCACCCCCTAAGAACAGTACTTCTGTCTTGTCAGGATTCAACCTCAATCCATTAGCCGCCATCTCCCTGGCTGCGCACCTGGTCCTTCAGGGATTTGACCAAGGCACTGCCAGTTGCTGACCAGTGTTGTTCAACGTGGTTGTGACCCAGATGAATATTCTGGGGTGGGGGGGAATAAGACAGCCCCCCGCCTGACGTCAGTCCTTGAAGCCCTAGCTGAGGCTGCCCTGAGACCAAGGGGGGCTGGATTAGGGCTTGGATAAGGCTGTCTATGTTTGTCACTGGCTCGGGGGATTATCCCTGATTCTGAGAGCCCCTTGCTCTCCAAAGATGGCCAGGAAAGGCGTAGGGAGGCCATGGGGCTTGGCCACTGCATGCCCCACTTCAGAAAGGGGGTCACGCACATGGGGATTGTTGCGAGGTCAAGATTTTCCTGGAAGTTTGCCTCCAGGCAGAGAGATTAGATGTGTGGTTCTCCTCTGGCCGACCCAGTCTTGTCGGGAGTCCAAAGCAGCGCTGACCGAGTCAAGTTCCCTTTAAAAATAAAATTAAGAAATCTGTTTGCTTAGAGGCTTTGGAAGGAATTAATAGGGATTCTCGGCTGCTCGTTAAGAAGAATCTCAGCAGGCTCCGGACTTAACCCATTCCAAACCATAGCTGTCAAGTGTCCCTTATTTGAAGGGACAGTCCCTTATTCCAGCGCCATGTCCCGCTGCTGTCCCTTACTGATGGATGTCCCTTAAACGTCCCTTAAATGATGTCCCTTAAATTTCAAAGGAAGCAGCTCCTCTCCCTCCCTCCCTGCCGGCCAGGGAGGAGGGAGGCTCCAACTGTGTTGCTTGGCTGCGTTGCTCACCCAATAAGAAGCCTAAGAACGACTGGGGGGTGGAGCTTGCATGCCTTGTGTGTGGCTAGTTAATGCAAGCTGAGGGGGTTTTTGAACGCTGGACGCCATTTTGTTGCACGTGCTGCTGCAAACTTTGCAGTGCAAAGCCAGGCCGGGGAGCCATCTTAAGTTGAGGCTGCATAGCCTTGTGGTGCATGTGATTCAGATTCTATTCAGCTGAACCTCTGGTTACAAAGTTGGTTGGACAGTGTTCTCGAAGCTACCAGCATGAGTTTGACCAGACTGCAGGAGGACAGGAAGACTGGAGTGCCTGGAACAGGGGAGGCTGCAGGTCCCTTATTTTGGCTGCTGGTCCCTTATTTTCAAGGCTGCTGGTCCCTTATTTTCAAATCTGTGACAGCTATGTTCCAAACACAGGAAGCACCTTGCCTCAACTAATTAGCGCTTGCTTGAGACAGATAGAAAAAACTCCTGCAGGGTTCAGGTGGTCCTATTTGCATCCCAAGGACTCGCTATAATGGGCTGTGCATGGGACTGCCTTTGAAAAGTGCTCAGAAACTTTCAGACCGCAATACCTCAAGGACTGCCTCTTTCCACATGAGCCTACCCGGACCCTGAGATCCTATTCTGAGGCCCTCCTTTATGTGCCGCCTCCTTGAGAGGTCCAGAGGGTGGCAGCATGAGAACAGGGCCTTCTCTGCAGTGGCTCCCCATCTGTGGAATGCTCTCCCTAGGGAAGTTCGCCTGGCACCTTCTTTATACACCTTTAGGGGCTAGGCAAAAATGTTCCTTTTTAATCAGGCCTTCGGCTGATCTTATTGACATCCAACCCCCTTTTAGAATGTGGCTTTTGGAGGGAGGGTTATTCAGTTATTGTGTTTGGTTTGGTTTTATATGTTGTAGTCTTGTTGTGAACTGCCCTGAGACCTCCGGGTATAGGGCAGTGTATAAGTTGAATCAATAATAATAATAATAATAATAATAATAATAATAATAATAATAATAATAATACAGTGGACGCTCAGGTTGCGAACGTGATCCATGTGCCTTCAGATGTCTTCTAAAAGTCAGACTTTACAAACTTTTTTCAGAAGCTGAACGTGCTCTGCTTTGAGTGTTACACTGAGGTCTGTCTCTTTTTGCTATTTATTTTGTGTTTTTGCTTTTGCGGCTCTTTTTCGTTTTCTTTTTGTGACTGTGTGGAACCCAGTTCAGCAACTGACGGATTGATTGTGTGACTGCAGTACATTGTTTATTGCTTTCATTTTACGGCTCAATGGTATAGTTAGATAGTAAAATGCATGTGAAATTGCTGTTCTAGGGGTTGTTTTGTTCGAATCTCCGTCGCGGGGATTCGAACCACTGACCTTCCGATCAGCAAGCCCTAGAGGCTCAGTGGCTTAAACCACAGCGCCACCCGCATCCCATCCACTGTACTGTAGACACCAGTTATCTCTCACGGAATGCCACATGCCTCAGCAGACCATTCAGGGAATTATCGTACTTTTCGCACCATAACACTCAGTTTCCCCCCCCCTAAAAGGTAAAGGGAAATGTGTCTGCGCGTTATGGAGCAAATGCAGGCAGGCGGAGCCACTCTTGGTGGCTGTTCGGCAGCCTCTCTTCCTCCGCTTGGCTCGCTGAGAAGCCGGCAACAGCTGAGCAACAGCTGAGTGTCGGGAGACAGCCTCTCTTCCTCCTGTCTGCCTGCTCTATGGCTTTTTGGCGAGGTGGGCGCTCGGAAGCCGGCAAGAGCTGCACGCAGCGTGTAAAAGCCAAGGTGGGGAAAGGGAGACAGCCTCTCTTTCTCAGTGTCTGCCTGCTCTATGGCTCTCCCTTACACAAATGTAAGCGGCTCTTACTTTGCTTTCTTTACAATGAGCTGGAAGGAGGGACAAAGAGGGCATCCCCTTCCGTCCCTCCCCCAGCACCTCACCGGTAAATTCAAGCAAAGCGGCTTACAAGGCTCGTGTCCCTGAGTCTCCTTCTCCTCTTTTTGCTCCGGTTCGAGGCAAGGCAGCTGCACAAATGTGAGCTCCCCCTCTCTCTTCCTTCCCTCCCTCCCTCTTCCAACTTCAAAAAATATTGGGGGGCGGCCAGGTAAGCCCCACCTCACATACCACAATGGGGGGTGGGGGATGACTCCCTCAAATATTTAATGGGGGGGTGAAGGCACCTAGGCCCATAGGAGTTGGCTGCTTTGCCTAGGACAAGCGTGAGCTCCCCCCCCCCCCCACTTCCTTCATCACTGTATTGGAGAGACCATACATTACTGACAGTTCCTTCATTCACGTGGTTACAAAGCACGGATCCACATGGATCCTCAGGATTTTTGCACTGGGTCACCCCAAATTCACCATCAGATCACATAGCACGTCCATGGCTACATCTTGCACCAAAAAAATCACACACCCACTGTTGCCTGGGGCCGCAGTGGTGCAAAAACGTGGTTACAAAGCATGGATCCACATAGATCCTCAGGATTTTTGCATTGGGCTACCCCAAACTCACCGTCAGATCACATGTCTGTGGCCACAGCATGAACCACAAAAATCATACATCCACAGTTTCGTTTAGAATTTTTTTTTTCTTGTTTTCCTCTAAAAACTATGTGCGTGTTATGGTTGGGAGCGTGTTATAGAGCGAAAAATACGGTACAGAGTTGAGAAATATTTCTGCTTGTCCACTCTTCCTGCACCCCAGACCCTCCCTGCCCGATTCCCTACTGACCTTTCGTGCTTTTTTCTCGCTCCTGCTCTGTTTTGCTCTGCTAATGGATTCTTCGCCAGTTCCCAAGGAGTGCGTTAGTTGTGCCTGGAAGATGCAAGTGGGACGGTTAAAACATCCAAACAGATTCTTTAGTTGTGGCTCCTACACTGCAGGGAGTTGGACTAAATGATGCTTTGGGTCCCTTCAAACTCTACAATTCTAAACATGGTTTACATAGCAGCAAACCTGGTTTTAGTTCTAAACATGGTTTACATAGCAGTAAACACGGTTTCAGTTCTAAACATGGTTTACATAGCAGCAAACCTGGTTTTAGTTCTAAACATGGTTTACATAGCAGTAAACCTGGTTTCAGTTCTAAACGTGGTTTACATAGCAGTAAACCTGGTTTCAGTTCTAAACATGGTTTACATAGCAGTAAACTTGGTTTCAGTTCTAAACGTGGTTTACATAGCAGTAAACACGGTTTCAGTTCTTAACATGGTTTACATAGCAGTAAACACGGTTTCAGTTCTAAACATGGTTTACATAGCAGTAAACCTGGTTTCAGTTCTAAACGTGGTTTACATAACAGTAAACACGCTTTCAGTTCTAAACACGGTTTACATAGCAGTAAACACGGTTTCAGTTCTAAACATGGTTTACATAGCAGTAAACACGGTTTCAGTTCTAAACATGGTTTACATAGCAGTAAACACGCTTTCAGTTCTTAGCATGGTTTACATAGCAGTAAACACGGTTTCAGTTCTTAACATGGTTTACATAGCAGTAAACATGGTTTCAGTTCTAAACATGGTTTACATAGCAGTAAACACAGTTTTAGTTCTAAACATGGTTTACATAGCAGAAAACCTGGTTTCAGTTCTAAACGTGGTTTACATAGCAGTAAACCTGGTTTCAGTTCTTAACATGCTTTACATAGCAGTAAACACGCTTTCAGTTCTTAGCATGGTTTACATAGCAGTAAACACGGTTTCAGTTCTTAGCATGGTTTACATAGCAGTAAACACGGTTTCAGTTCTTAACATGGTTTACATCGGCTGGCTTTAAGCCAACACATTGCAGTGTCCTTTGCCAATTAAGTTGCATTAGTTTTCCAAATTTTAAACGAATTAATTCCAATTTAACACTAATTTAAAAGCTGACTTTCCACCCTCCCTTTCAATACATTTCTTTTCCCTCCCTTCTTTCCTGCACACAGTAAAATACTATTTCCTTATTTCTAATACTTCCCCATCCACTTCCTATTTCCTCCGACTGTGCATGTTCAATCCTTGCTTAGACATTTACCCATTTTCCTAATTAATCAAACGGCATTAATCTTCCATTATCATTAATCATCATTTTAAATCGTATTTCCTCCAATACAACTTAATCAGCCTGTCCTTATGTGTTCGCATCGTTATAATTCACCAGCGCTCCAGTTTTACAAGCCTCAAAAGTATCCAGAAAAAAATCTCCTGATCTCCCTCGTTAGGCGATTCCCTTTTCACAAAACAGATCTGCCGCTAGTTGCTTCCTCATTGCAGCGTACTTTGCACATGCTCAGAGGACCCTCGCTGCTGTACAGTCCCCAGGCTGACACAGGTTCAAGAAACTTCCTTTAGCCCAGAGGTAGCCAGAAGGTACAGTGGTGCCTCGCAAGACGAAAAGAATCCGTTCTGTGATTCTCTTCGTCTAGCGGTTTTTTCGTCTTGCAAAGCAAGCCCATTGACGGATTAGCGGATTAGCGCTATTAGCGCTTTTAGCGGCTTATCGGCTTACTGGATCAGCTGATAAGCGGTTTAGCGGCTTAGAAAAAGGGGGGGAGGGGAAAACCCGCAGGAACTCGCAAGACATTGTCGTCTTGCGAAGCAAGCCCATAGGAGATTTGTTTTGCGAAGCACCTCCAAAACGGAAAACTCTTTCGTCTAGCGAGTTTTCCGTCTTGCGAGGCATTCGTCTTGCGGGGCACCACTGTATATGGAAAGATCTACTGGTGAGATCTCTAGGTGATCTGCTGAAAGCTCAGCCCACTCATTGAGGGGGGAAGGATTAAGACGGGGTAGCCAACCTAAGGCCCGGGGGCCGGTTGCGGCCCAATCGCCTTCTCAATCCAGTCCACGGACGATCCGGGAATCAGAGTGTTTTTACATGAGTAGAATGTGCCCTTTTATTTAAAATGCATCTCTGGGTTATTTGTGGGGCATAGGAATTTGTTCATTATTTTTCCCCCAAAATATAGTCTGGCCCCCCACAAGGTCTGAGGGACGGTGGACCAAGTGAAAAGGTTTGCTGACCCCTGGATTAAGATATCTGCCCCCCACAACTCCCTGAAGCCAGACGTTTTTCAGGAGCCTGCAGTCTCTGCTTCGGACAAATCTAGCCGTCTTCGCCTCAAACAAATCACCTGCGTCTGAGTTGTCCTTGGTTCTGAAACCTCTGCTTCTTCCAACTCAGGTAAGGACCCTTCGTTGCTTTCTGAGTCATTCGATGACCCTAGAAGAAAGAGAGAGGAAGCAGGGAGTGAAACGAGCCTTTCCGTGTTCCAGATAAGAGACCATTTATAAAACTGTGTTTCCTTTGCGCCAAGATGTTTGCCTCTGTGTGCCTGGAGACATCTATAATAATAATAATAATAATAATAATAATAATAATAATAATAATAATAATACAGTGGTACCTCAGGTTAAGAATTTTGCTTCAGGATGAGAACAGAAATTGTGGTCCGGCGGCACAGCGGCAGCAGGAGGCCCCATTAGCTAAAGTGGTGCTTCAGGTTAAGAACAGTTTCAGGTTAAGAACGGACCTCCGGAACGAATTAAGTACTTAACCCGAGGTACCACTGTAATAAATTATTATTACAGTCATACCTCTTGTTACGTTCGGTTCAGGTTACGTTCTTTCAGGATACGTCCCGCGGCGACCCAGAAGTAACAGAACAGGTTACTTCCAGGTTCCGCCGCTCGCGCATGCGCAGACGCTCAAAATGGTGTCGCGCGCATGCGCAGAAGCGGCGAATCGCAACCCATGTACGTGCAGACGCGGGTTGCGTTCTGTTCAGGTTGTGAACGGGGCTCCGGAACGGATCCTGTTCGCAACCAGAGGTACCACTGTATTATTATTATTATTATTATTATTATTATTATTACCTCCGCCCATCTGGCTGGGTTTCCCCAGCCACTCTGGGTGGCTCCCAACAGAATATTATTAACTTTTTTTAAAAAAAAGCAATAAGCCTTTTCACTTCTAAAAAAAGTTTGATATTATTGTTGGCAACATTCCCTATTGATCCCGTGCACGCTGTGTTAGAAACTCAGGTATGTAAACTAATTGCAAAATGGCACCTTGAACCTAGGTTGCAGGCTCCATAACAGAATGTCTAAGCACCATTAAATGGGGTTGCAAAAAAAAAAAAAAAAAAGCAAGCTGTGAACCACGTACTCCTTGGAGAAAAAGGCGGGAGATAAATGCGTTATTATTATTTTATTTTCACTTGTATACTGCTTTAAATTTTAAAGAAAAAAAAATCTCAAAGCGGTTTACAACACATGAAAACGTCAAATAAAACAAGCCAGAATAAAATTAATTCAAGCTTCAAGGAAAATATTACAGGACCTTTTCTAAGGGGCATTTGGCTTCCCCATTCTTTATTTACCTGCTCAATTTATAGAGCTGCCCCATAGCAAAAATACAGAAAGCCAGTCGGGTGTAGTGGTTAGAGTGTCGGACTAGGACCTGGGAGATCGGGGTTCAAATCCCCACTCGGTCCTGAAGTTCCCTGGGCGACCTTGGGGTCAGTCGCAGCCTCCTCACCTACCTCACAGGGTCATCGGGATTAACTGAGGATCTAGTTTTTAGAGGAGGAAAGGGGGAAAGCCCCATTTTTGCGGGGATCAGCTCACAGTTGTGCAGCTTCTTTTGCAAAGGGGAAAAGCCCCCTTTCTTGAGGATCACCTCAAAGTTGTTGAGCTTACTTTGCAAAGGGAAAAACCTGTTTTTATGGGGTTCAACTCACAGTTCTGCAGCTTCTTTAGGTAAGGAAAGGGAGCCATTTCTAGTTTCCAGACAGATAATCTAATCAGCCAGTCACATGTCACTGGGGAAATAAATAGCCTCCGTCTGCAGAACATTCAACCATGGAGGCCTGGGCAAGGGAGCCAGCGACCGACCACACATTTGCTCCATAAGACGCACAGACATTTCCCCTTACTTTTTAAGAGGAGAAAAGTGTGTCTTATGCAGCGAAAAATACGGTAAATGAGCTCTTCTGCTGACCTGCTTAAGAAAGCTGGAGGGGCCAGCCGGGTGGAGATGCCATTTGCCAACCTGGCATCCAGACATCTCCACGCCAGTAGCAAAACGCGCCTGGCGCCTGGCTAATTTCTAACACTGCCTGCATGGCATTTGCCGTTTTCACCTGGAGACCAGTGAGAGCTAATCTGCTCTTCACCCAGAAGCACCATTGCTGGGCAAGGGGCTGAGGCAGGACCTAGCAAAGGCAGCAGTAGTAGAGGCTCAATAGCATGACCTAACCTGGGGAGAAAACAGCAAAGACCTGATGAAGAGAGCAGAGAAGAGGTTATATTTTCTGAGAATCCTCCGGAAAAACAATCTCTCAAAGGACCTGTTGATGGCATTCTACCATTGTAGTTGAGAGTGGTCTGTGTGTGTGGTTTGGGAGCTGCACGGTCAGGGAAAAAACAATGCTGTCCAGGGTTGTAAAGACTGCAGAGAGAATAATTGGGTGCACTCTTCCCACCTTGGATCAAATCTATGCTTCCAGGTGCCATAAGAAAGCTGCAGAGATAGCGCAGGATAGTGCGCACCCCAGAAATGATCTCTTTCAGCTTCTGCCTTCTGGAAGAAGGTACAGGGTTATAAAGACCAGGACTAGCCGCCTGAGAAACAGTTTCTATCCAAATGCGATTTTGGTTTTAAACGCAGTGTAAGGAGTCTCTGGATGAGGGGGGCGCTGTGGGTTAAACCACAGAGCCTAAGACTTGCCGATCAGAAGGTCAGCGGTTCGAATCCCCGCAACGGGGTGAGCTCCCGTTGCTCGGTCCCTGCTCCTGCCCACCTAGCAGTACGAAAGCACGTCAAAGTGCAAGCAGATAAATAGGTACCGCTCCGGCGGGAAGGTGAACGGCGTTTCTGTGCGCTGCTCTGGTTCGCCAGAAGCGGCTTAGTCAAGCTGGCCACATGACCCGGAAGCTGTATGCCGGCTCCCTCGGCCAATAAAGCAAGATGAGTGCCGCAACCCCAGAGTTGGCCAAGACTGGACCTAATGGTCAGGGGTCCCTTTACCTCTATGGGAGTACAGTGGTACCTCGGGTTAAGTACTTAATTCGTTCCGGAGGTCCATTTTTAACCTGAAACTGTTCTTAACCTGAAACACCACTTTAGCTAATGGGGCTTCCTGTTGCTGCCACACTGCCGGAGCACGATTTCTGTTCTCATTCTGAAGCAAAGTTCTTAACCTGTGGTACTATTTCTGGGTTAGCGGAGTCTGTAACCTGGAGCGTATGTAACCCAAGGTACCACTGTATATTGTATTTAATTATGGGGTATCAGAGTTTTTAGGGGGCTAACCAGGCTGGGATAGTTGGGATAGCAGGCTTGTGGGTTTCTGAATGTCTGATGTAGATTTTTACAATTTCGTTGTTCTGTATGGGACAATGACAATAAAGATTATCGTATCCTATCGCAGGTGGGACAATACCCCCTGTTGGGGCAGAGCTCCAGGGTCAGTGCCAGGGAGTTTGCCGCCACCTCTGCCCACAAGCTGGCGCAACCTCGGGACCAAACCCTGGAAGGCCAAAAGGGTTGCTCACCTTTGTGGTTGGCTTCGTGGGTCCTTTTCCCCGTCAAGGCCTTCTTCTCCTCCAGGAGCATCATGCCAGTCGCTTCCCTCAGGCTCTCGATCTCCGGGCAGCGGTACAGCAGCTCCCGATCGCTGGAGGAGCTCGACTCCAGCGGCGCCGGCCCCAGATCCCCACGCTTCTCCCCTGCAGAGACGGAGTCCTTTTCTCGGGCGTCCTTGTTGCCAGGCAACCGGTTCCGGCCCCTGGAATCTTTGCTGATGGGAAGCTGGTCCTCTCGGCAGGGCTTGGCAGGCCTGGTGCTCCCCACGGCTGAAGAGAGAAGTAGGTTAGGGCAGGGTTTTATGGGGGGGTGTCCTTTCCTTTGCGGGGACGCGGGTGGCGCTGTGGGTTAAACCACAGAGCCTGGGACTTGCCGATCAGAAGGTCGGCGGTTCACATCCCCGCGATGGGGTGAACTCCCCTTGCTCGGTCCCTGCTCCTGCCAACATAGCAGTTCGAAAGCACATCAAAGTGCAAGTAGATAAATAGGTACCGCTCTGGCGGTAAAGTAAACAGTGTTTCTGTGCGCTGCTCTGGTTCGCCAGAAGCGGCTTAGCCATGCTGGCCACATGACCCGGAAGCTGTACGCTGGCTCCCTCGGCCAGTAAAGCGAGATGAGCACCACAACCCCAGAGTCGGTCATGACTGGACCTAATGGTTGGGGGTCCCTTTACCTTTTACCTTTCCTTTGCAGTTGGAAGCCAGGAACTCCAAACAGCTTCACCCAGCCTGGCACCAAAACCTGGCACCAAAACAAATGTTTTGCCTGACAACTCCAGCCAGCGTTGCTGATGGAAGTCATAGTCCAGAACATCTGGGGGGGGGGCACCAGGTTGGGGAAAGCAGATTTGGAGCCCAAAAATTGCAGCACGTTGGGCATTAATAATAATAATAATAATAATAATAATAATAATAATAATAATGATGATGATGATGTCAGTTTTTAATTTCTTCTCTATAAGTTTTATAATTGTGTTCAGTATCAGGAGTATATATTATGATAATTATATTAATATTCCTGTATCTTATAGTGTGGCAGTTTGTTTGATTTTCCTGTTATTTGTTTGTTTGAGTGTATGTTTGTTTGCTTACTTGTATGTACGTCTGTTTTCTCATAAGTGTATTTATTTTAAATTACAGTAATAATAATAATAAAAAGAAATAAATAAAATCAACCCTCATCCTCCTGTTATCTGGATGGGAGAGACGGGGAAATGAAAGCTCACCTTCTGCAGGAGGCTTCCTCGAGTCCCGGAGGAGGATCAGGTCCTCTCTGGAAGGAGCTCGTTCCTCGTCAGGCCTGGCTGTCGAAGCAGGAAGCCACGAAGCAGCCGAGGGGCTGTGGAAGCGGCCGTCGGAGGGAGGCGAGGGAGAAACAGGAGGCACTTCTTCAGATTCAGAAGGTGGAGATGGAGGAGGAGACAGAGGAGGTTCCTCCTCACAGGTAAGCGATGGGGGCTGCTCTGCCTGCAAAGAAACAGCCAGGGACTCTTGAGCTGGTCCTTCAGAGGCTGGCAGGGCCTGCGATAGAGGAGAGGTGGTCTCCACACTCGGCAAACCAGCTTCCGGGACCACGAGTTTCGTGCTTCCAGCGAAAGCACTTGAAGGAACTGCTCCTTCTTCCTCTCTTTGGTGGCCAACCTCCTCTGCTGTGGCACCTTCTAATCTCGTCTCTTCTGAAATCTCTTCAGTTGACCCACCGGCTTCTGGACTCTGGATTGTCGGCTTGGCCTGCAAGCTCCGAGGTGGAGATCTGTTGACGCTCTCAGACGTCTTCCCTTCGGCTTCACCGGGCGCGAAGACGACCTCCTCGGCAGCCTGGTCCACTCCTTCCAACCCAGAACTCGGCAGCGGCCCAGCCACCGTCTCCACCGCCTCTGAACGAAGGGGAACAACCTCCACATGTGGTGGAACTGCTACCCTGTCCATCTCCAGCTCCTTGCAAGGTTGCCCGGCGACTTGGTCTTGACTGCAAGAGGTTTGAGGCTCCAACTCATCTTTGGAATCCTTCGATTCCGACAAGTCTGGCATGACACCTTCGGAGGAGAACTCCAAGACGTCTTCCTTAAGGCTGCCGAGAAGGCTTTGTGCTTCGGCCACCAGCAGACTGCTCACCAGGCGGGCAGCACCCAAGCCCGGCTCCCTGAGGTTGCCGAAGGAGCCTCGCAACATGTCGGTGATCTGCTGCTGGTCTGCAGTGACCTCTGGAGGTTCTGCAACCAACGAGGCGTTCTGCCACAAGGCACCAGGAAGCTCCGGTTGGCTGGGGGCTGGAGATGGCGTCGCTGCAGCAACGGCTTCAGAATCATCCGGGGCTGCACCAGTCCTCCTGGTCCCCGGCGATTCTGCAGCACCAGCGCTTTCCGTTTCTGCATTTCCACTGGAAAGGATGTGCTGGGCATCTTCAGGCTCCGACAAATAGATCTCCTCTTCAGAAGCAAAGAAGAGGTGTTGGCTTTTGCAAAGCACGGGTGACGCATCCCTTGGCCGGGCGTTGGCTGGAGAAGGCGGCTGGTTAAGAGCAGAGGAATGCAGACACAACGCCATGCTCCGCTGGGAAGGTCCCTCTGCTGGTGGGATCTTCGGCGGCTCTGCCAAGGGTTCAACCGTAGCATCTTCAGTCTCAACCACTCGGTGTTCCAGCTCAGAAACGGCTGCCGGCTGTTCTTGTGGAAGAGGAGAAGGGCTCTTCTCCACATCCTCGGCCGGGCTGCCCCATGCCTGCTCAGGGGTGCTGAGCCCTTCCCCCTCAGAGCCAGGGGATGAGGTCAGCACAAGGGTCCCACCAGAGATGTCCTCAGCTGCCGTGAAGAAGCTGCTGTCCGTCTGCGAGTTGGGCATGGAGACCTCTGCCAACTCCGGGGAAGAGAGACTGGAATCCAGATCCTTTTCCTGCACAGAAGGTTCGGCGCCCAAAGCAGGTGGTTGGAGACCCTGAAGCAGAGCTTGAGCAAAGGTCTTCTTTGGCACCTGCAAGGGTTGCCTGGGTAGACCCTCAACCCTGCCGGTGGAAGGCGTTGCAACTGCGTCTCCTGCCTTAGAAGTTCCTGGGGCAGTTTTTTCCACCTGAGCATTGACGTCCAAAGGATGCTTATCATTCAAAGGAGGCAGAGATGCAGCTGCCTCCATACATCCCCTGTTCCTCTGAGCCTCAGGCCCCCGTTGGACAGCCATCTTGGTGTCTTTGGTTGCTGCCTGGGGCTCCAGAATCTGTACCCCACCAAGCTGCGGCCATTCAGTGCCTTCTTTACGACCCGCTGGCTCAGGAAGGCCTGCCTGGTGAACAACCTGCTCAAAGGCCGCAGGAACCACGAGCTTGTTCTCATCTTTCTGTCCTGGCTTCTTGTCCGAGCTTCCCACCAACGCTGGACCATCTGTGGTCTCGCTGCTGGCGGGAGCAGGAGCTGGGCCCTTACTCTGAATCTGAACCAAATTCATGTTGCTGTCTCTCAGGCTAGGCTGAGCACCAGGAGCCTGGAATGAGACGGCTTCTGATCCACACAGTCCCACAGGAAGCGTGGTTAAGCGCTGGACTTGAAGCCCGTCTCCCGGCCAAACAGAACCTTCTCCTGGCGGGATCTCAGCGACAGAGTCTGCTCTGCTGTTTTCGTCACTTTCAAGTTCAGAAATAGCATCCTCTTCTCCCTCGGACGGACTTTCCCAGTCCTGGCCAGCATCAACTTCGTCCGATAGCGCTTGCCCCTCCATTGCCCCAGTGGCTTCCTCTACAACTGAAGCCTCTTCCCCTAACTGATCTTTGCCCTTGGCGTCCTCTCCAGCTTCCTCAAGATGGCCGCCTGTTTCTACCAGCCTGGGCTCGTGGCGGCTCTCACCGGGCTGAGGCTCCCTCACGCTCAGGTCTTTGGCCTCGCCAGTCTCCAAGCACAGCTTGAGATGGGCTGCGCCGTCTCCTATAACGACACTGGCAAGAGGGCCTGTGGAGGCCTCCATCTCCAGCCCAGATGAGTCTCTTGGCACCCTACAGACTTCAGCACGCTCTTCAACATCTGTGGGGGGCAGAGGTGTGGCTGCAGCCAACAAGGTGACCTCACTGTCCATGACAGCGGTGTTCTGCTGTGTGCCGTTTGGTCCCAGCAGGGGCCGAGAATCAGGTTTCGCCTCAGAAAAGATGGCCACCACGTGGTCCTCGTTGTTGTTCATCTGGTCGAGGGACGAGGCCTCCTCAAGCTCGTCCTCCGATTCAAAGCAGGCAATAAGGCACTCCGCTGCCGGCTCGTTGTCGGCTCGAGTCGCTTCAGGCTGGTCCAAGATGGCCGCCTCACAGGATCCAAGGAGGGACACAAACGGAGGCTCCTCCTTCTCTGGCTCCACATTGAACACCCCTCCATTAGGCCTCTCTGCTTCAGTCAAGCCTCCCCCAGAGGCTCCATCTTGGTCAAGGAGCTCCAGAAGCCGCTCCTCCGACTCCTTCAGCCTGGCGCTGATGTCAAAGGAAGACGAGTCGTTGATGTCTGGAGTCGCCAGCTCTGCAAACGCCACGGGATACGACTTCGGGGTCCATCCCAGGGGTATGGCAGGGCCTGCATACACCTGGTCGACCCACTCTGCAGCTGTTTGTCCCACAGGCCGAGGGCCCTCCAAGGACTTGTCCAGAGGCGGCAAAGCGTCTGCTTCCTCATCCGTATCAAAGCAAGCGATGAGGCATTCTCCGGGGTCAGGGACGTTTTCCTCAGCAGCCTCTTGCCCGTCTGAGAGCGACTGGTGCTCTGGGGAGTCGCAGGGAGAGCCCCTTTCCCTTGAAGGCTCTTCTCCCTCTTCACATCCAGTTCCACGACCCATGCCTCCGAAAAGAGCTGTGGGGCCCTGCTCCATAGGAGACCCCCATCCTTGACCGGTAGGGGAACTGCTGCTGCTTCCAGAACATTCGGAGGAATCGCCGGGAGCTTCAGGCACAAGCTGCAACCTGGAGGCCGCTTCTTTTTCAGTGGGGAGCGAAGCTTTGATTTGGTCCTCCTGGGGTATCTCTTCATCTTCAGCCTTCTCCAGGGAGGAGCCTCTCTCCTCCCGCTCCTCCTTTTCGGCCCTCGGGTGCCCATTGTCCCCGGCAGAAGCCGTCTCTTCCTCGTCTGTGTTGTAAGCGTCAGACGAGGTCTCCATCTCGCTCTCGCTGCCCGATCGGGACAGCGTGGGCACTGTGTCTTCCTTTGGAGGCTCGGCCGCTTCCTGAGCAGGAGCGACCGCAGCTTCCGCGACCACGGCGTACTGTTCGACACTGTAGAGCCGTTCGTCGTCCTCCCCGTTGTAGGAGGCCGAGTCTGATGACTGGGAGGTGTCGTCCTGGTAAGCAAAGGACTCGTCCACGCCTTCGTTGATGGAGGTTTCCGAGAGAGAGTGCAGGAAGGAGGCCGAAGTGCTGTCGTCATCCTCAACACCATACAGGGCATCGTTCCCCACTGACTCCCCTTGGGGGAACAGCGTGATCTCCATGGACTCCGCCTCGAATATGAGGCTCCCACGGAAAGGCAAGAGCAAAGCAGAAATCATCTGGTCACTGTCGGCGCCGTCCACGCCGTCGTCTGGGGCGGAAGCCGACGTCTCGGCCTGCGGCCGGCCGAGCGCATCAGCCTCGGAGGTGTCCGTCCCAGAAGGGAAGGCAGCGAGTGAACCGGGCAAGAGGCAGGGTTTCGATCCTGCAAACTCGGCAGAGTCTCCGGCTCCCGTTTCATAGGCCGGCAGGGCCTCTGCCTTGGAAAGCTCGCGGCTCAGATCCACTTCGTCTCCAGAGTCCTCTCTGCTCTCGGGCCAAGACGGAGCCGCTTGCTCAAACCTCTGAGGGCCCGGCCTCAAGGGAGCCACTTCGGCGCCCCAGTCACCGCCATCTTCCTCCGGGGTCGTCTGCCCGTCGTCGTCGTCCTCGGGGAACGACGAGTGGACTAAAGTGCTGGAGGACAGGGTCTGGAAAGCAAACTCCCCCTCCAAGTCGGGAGACAGGCTGGGTCCCCGTGGGAGCCTCGGGCGGCTGTCTGCGTACTCCAAGAGAAACTCCTCGCCGTCTGCCGACGGGGCCTCCATGGCTTCCGACTCTGCGATCAGGTTGGGGGAGCAAGACGGGGAAGTGCTGCCGGTGCCTGAAGACGCCCAGCTGCCTCCCTCGGCCGTGATATAGGACCCCGAGGGCGAGGTGGGTGGGGAGCAAAGGCCTTCGTTGTCCGTGTCGTTCTGTTCCTCGCTGAGGCTCTCTTTGGAGAAGGGCTGATGCCTGAGGTGGGAAAACACAGTCTTGATGGGGGTCGAGGGCGCCGTGAAGTATAGTTCTGGGTCCAGGCCACAGGTGTGCTTGCCAGGCAGGTGCTGGGCCTCAGCAGGCTCTACGGAGAGGTCTTTGGTGAGCGCAGGAGGCGGAGAAGGCAGGTCCGCTGAATGTTCGTCCTGAGAGAGTGGAGGTGTCTTGGCTGCCCTCTCGGCCTCCTGCGGATTCCGGAGGCCGGGGAGGGTCATGCCTGCTTGCCGGCTGGCCAAGTCTTTTGGGGTCTGGTGGGGAGGCCTCGCCTGGAGGTCAACCATGTCCTGATCCTCCATGTCGCTCGTTTCCTCCTCCTCAGAGCTGGCCTCCAAGGTGCCCCGTGTGAGCGGCACAGAGGCAGCCCCTTCCCCATCTTCCTCATCCTCACTGAGGCACTGAGTCTCTTCGCCCATCACTATCCGGGTGTCCAGCATGTCCACGCCCGACGTAGGTTCCCCCTGACCTTTGGGCGCCACCTTGGCGGCTTTCGGGGCCTGCTCCATCACGACCTGCCCGCACTCGCTGAGGGCTACCAGGCCGGTCGCGGCGTTGCCCACGGCCGTGTCGCAGCTGGCTCCTTCGGGCTGCGGGCGGTCCTCTTTCTTCGCCGGCAGGAAAGCCGGAACGACTTTGCCACAGAGGGTGGGGTCCATGGGGAGGCCGGTCTGGCAGTCGCGCGTCACCGCCGGGGACATCTGCAGCGGTGTCAGGGCCTCACTACTCGGTGTGGAGGATGTGGAGGTGGTCCGGGATACATCTGGGGGGATTGAGAAGAGAAAGATTGGGGGAGAAGCATTAATCCAAATCACTCCAAACAAACTAGCATAAACATTTCAGTACAGTGGTACCTCGGGTTAAGTACTTAATTCGTCCCAGAGGTCCGTTCTTAACCTGAAACTGTTCTTAACCTGAGGTACCACTTTAGCTAATGGGACCTCCTCTGCCGCCACAAGATTTCTGTTGTCATCCTGAAGCAAAGTTCTTAGCCCATGGTACAATTTCTGGGTTAGCGGAGTCTATAACCTGAAGCATATGTAACCCGAGGTACCACTGTTCTTGGGTCCAGAGGGCAGCAGCACAAGAACAGGCCTTTCCAGCAGTGGCTGCCAGTTTGCGGAATTCTCTCTCCAGGGATAATATTCTCTTTCCAACAAAGTATTAAAAATACAATAAAACATCAAGCATTAAAAACCACCCTAAAGAGGGCTGCCTTCAGATGTCTTCTAAAAGTCAGATAGTTGTTTATTTCCTTGACATCTGGTGGGAGGGCGTTCCACAGGGCGGGCGCCACCACCAAGAAGGCCCTCAGCCTGGTTCCCCGTAACTTCGCTTCTCTCAGTGAGGGAACCCCCAGAAGGCCCTCGGAGCTCGACCTCAGTGTCTGGGCAGAACGATGGGGGTGGAGACATCTGTCACTATTATTGTATATATTCAAGGCATCAGGCAAAAGCATTCCTTCTTAACTAGGCCTCTGGCTTTTAACTATCTATGGGTGGAACATTTCTAGTGTATTTTTCCCCCTCTTGGTTTTTATGTCTGAAAAAAGAAACTAAAAAAATAATCATCATCATCATTCTGTGATGTGGTGGCAGTGGCCCTCCAGACAGCACAAGGAAGGGCCTTTTTTGTGGTGGCCCCCCAACTGTGGAATGCTCTCCCCAAAAAGGCCTTCTTGGCACCAACTAATGCTTGGCTTTTCCAGCAGGGAAATACCAGTTGTCTTTTCTCATCCTGTTTACAGGTTTGCTGGCCTATTGGAGAGGAGATGGGGTAAGGTAAAGGTAAAGGGACCCCTGACCATTAGGTCCAGTCGTGGCCGACTCTGGGGTTGTGGCGCTCATCTCACTTTATTGGCCGAGGGAGCCGGCGTACAGCTTCTAGGTCATGTGGCCAGCATGACTAAGCCATTCCTGGCGAACCAGAGCAGCGCACGGAAACGCCGTTTACCTTCCCGCCGGAGCGGTACCTATTTATCTACTTGCACTTTGATGTGCTTTCGAACTGCTAGGTTGGCAGGAGCAGGGGCCGAACAAAGGGAGATCAACCCGTCGTGGGGATTCGAACCGCTGACCTTCTGATCGGCAAATCCTAGGGTTTAACCCACAGCACCACCCACGTCCCTTGAGGAGAAGGGGTACCCCCCCAAAAAAATCATGACCAAGATGTGATCCAAATAAGCTTATGGACAAATTCTTGTGTGCAATACTCTCTCACACACACATACGTACGGTCTAAGAGTTGGCCCATCCTGGGATGGTATTGCCCTTCCTCTCCCTCGCTGAGCCCATCGCTAGTGAGATATCCCACCCACAGCCCTATCTGGGCTTTGTGTGATGCAAGTTTCTGAATCAATTAGAGTGTTCGCAGCATTCCGTGACACACCTTGGAGGCTGAGCCAATGGCAGGAGAGGACACTTAAAAGGGGTTGGGCCAAGTCACGGCAGGTAAGTCCATCAATGGTGCTTCATGCGTTCAGGTGTGCAACACATGGGAAGCTGGAACTCAATCTTTTCCAGGTGATTCCCCTACCTTTGCTAAGTTTTTTTTTTAATGATATTTATTAAAATTTCAGAAAAAAAGAATTACATAAAAACAAGAAAAGCAAAAACAAAAGACAGCAGTAAAAATACAAGAAAAATACAAAATACAGAATAAAAGAATAAAAAACACTTTAAAAAAATAGATCAACCTTTCCTTGCCTTACATTCATATCCTTGTGTCCCTGACCTCCTCATACCTCCCTTTTTTGTATTCCAATTCAATTAGTTGTTTCAGCAATTTCTTTCCGTCTTTATTTTCTCTTAATTCTTTAACTTAATATACTATAACTTTAAATTTTCACCTGTTATCAATCTATTTTTACATACACCTTTATAGCATTACTGCTTAAACCACCTAACTTCATTCTAACATCATTCTAACATTCATTAACTTTGCAATATTTCTGTAGATAGTCTTTAAATTTCTTCCAATCTTCTTCCACCAACTCTTCTCCCTGGACCTTTGCTAAGTTTTGGACGACAGAGGCAAATTCACAAAGCCCAACATTTTACTGAAAGTCCAAGTCAGTGCTGGATTTACGTATAAGCTCAACAAGCTATAGCTTAGGGCCCCACTCTCCCCCCAAAAATTAAAGGAAAAACAACAACTGGGTGTACATTTCCAAAATGTAAGATAAAAAATAAATTAAATTAAATTAAACCTACAGCAATAGTGTTTTTGTGTAGGCTCCTATGATGTACGTAATGGGCCCCGCATATAGCATATATTCAACACACAAAAAGCGACAATTTGTTGTTGACAAAGGACAGCTGGACATATAAAGGGCCCCATTACCTTCAGGAGCTTAGGGCCTCATCAAACCTAAATCTGGCCCTGGTCTAAGTTTTCTGTGTTTGCGACTGTAATATACAAGCGTGCCCGGGGGGAAAATACATTTTTTTCAGAGGTGAATATGCTCTTGAACTATATACCCCTTGTATGGAAGTTGACAACAGGACGGCGAAAATGGATTCTACACACCCTAAACTTGGCCATATTGATGAATTGGGAGAATAGAGATACGATTCCCTTTAATCAATGGCTTCACAACATTGGCAACATACAAACGGACAGCTTATAGATGCAGACTTTCTTTGGATAAATAGAATGATATTCGGAATGAGTTCACACAGAATATATTCGGTTACTGACAGTTATACATGTATTGGGATAATAAGAATATACAGTGGTGCCTCGCAAGACGAAATTAATTCGTTCCGCAAGTTTTTTCTTCTTGCGAGTTTTTCGTCTTGCGATGCACGGTTTCCCATAGGAATGCATTGAAAATCAATTAATGCGTTCCTATGGAAACCGACTTCAGACCAGGTCCGGGGACAGTCTGTCCCCCGACCTCTTCTGAAGGCTGGGGGGGGGACAAGGGCTTTTCTTCCCACCCCCAGCATTTTAAAAAACCCTGGGACAGCGGAGGGCTTCTCCGCTGTCCGGGGCGATCTTAAAATGCTGGCGGGCGGCATTTTAAAATCGCCCCGGGACAGCGGAGGACTTCTCCGCTGTCCGGGGTGATTTAAAAGCCCCTGGGAAGGCAGGCAGGGGGGACAAAGACTTTTGCCCCCCGCCAGCCTTCAGAAGAGGTCCTGGACCTCTTCTGAAGGCTGGCGGGGGCGAAAGTCTTTGCTCCCCCCCGCCTGCCTTCAAAAGCTGTCCGGCCAAGGCTTCGCGGACCTCTCCGCCAGCAGCGGCAGCGCTGCCGCTGCTGGCGGAGAGTGGCTGGCATGCCGAAGCCTGCGCGCGCTGACATCAGCGTGCCCAGGCTTCGCGGATCTCTCCTGCCTTCAAAAGCCGTCCGGGATAGCGGGAAGCGCTTCCCTGCTATCCCGGACTGCTTTTAAAATGCTGGCGCTGGGGAGCAAAGCCTTTCGGCCCCCGCCAGCCTTCCTGGACCTCTTCTGAAGGCCGGAGGGGGGGGGAAAGGCTTTGCTCCCCACCGCTAGCATTTAAAAGAGGTCCCCGGAGATTTCCCTATGGGCTTTCGTCTTGCGAAGCAAGCCCATAGGGAAATTCGTTTTGCGAAGCGCCTCCAAAACGGAAAACCCTTTCGTCTAGCGGGTTTTCCGTCTTGCGAGGCGTTCGTCTTGCGGGGTACCACTGTACACATTTCTATATTAATGTAAGGGGACACAGGTGGCGCTGTGGGTTAAACCACAGAGCCTAGGACCTGCCGATCAGACGGTCCAGGCAAAAGCGACTTTAGCAAAGGCGGGGTTGCAGCACTCATCTTTATTGGCCGAGGGAGCCGCTGTTTGTCCACAGACAGCTTTCCGGGTCATGTGGCCAGCAGGAATAAACTGCTTCTGGAGCAACGGAACACCGTGACGGAAACCAAAGCGCATGGAAACGTCGTTTACCTTCCTGCTGCAGTGGTACCTATTTATCTACTTGCACTGGTGTGCTTTCAAACTGCTAGTACATTTCCGAGCACAGTTCAAAGTGTTGGTGTTGACCTTTAAAGCCCTAAACAGCCTCGGCCCAGTAGACCTGAAGGAGCGTTGCCACCCCTATTGTTCTGCCCGGACACTGAGGTCCAGCGCCAAGGGCCTTCTGGTGGTTCCCTCACTGTGAGAAGCCAAGCTACAGGGAACCAGGCAGAGGGCCTTCTCGGTGGTGGCGCCCGCCCTGTGGAATGCCCTCCCACCAGATGTCAAAGAGATGAACAACTACCTGACATTTAGAAGACATCTGAAGGCATGTTCAGGGAAGTTTTTAGTGTGTGACATTTTGATGTATTTTTAATCTTTGTTGGAAGCCACCCAGAGTGGCTGGGGAAACCGAGCCAGGTGGGTGGGGTACAAATAATACATCATTATTATTATTATTATTATTATTATTATTATTATTATTATTATTATTATTATATTCCAGCTCCCGGAGGCATTGCAAAATAACACAGACTTGTCTAGTTGCGCTGTTTGCTTTTCTCTCTGTGTGCTGGCGGTGACGGGATTGGAGGGGCTTAAGGGCTGGTTCACGTCACTGTGAAATCCGCCGCAAGCAAGGTGCGCATGAGCCTTGGCCATTAAGTGGGGCATCTCCCAGGGGTGGGCGTGAAGGGCTCATCAGGGATGGGTGTAGGTGGGGATGACGGAGGCTCTGAGCCCGGCCACCTGGCTTGCCGTGTGGCCTCTTATGCGCGCTGACAAATGGCCTTTTCAAGTTGGCTTTCCTCCAGGTCTCTTCCAGAGAGAGCAGGCCAGGAATGACTCTGCATTGAGCTCAGCGCACTGGATGAAAAATCTAGGGCGCCGCTGAGCGTTGTGGAAAGAAAAATGGGACCGGTGTCCAGTTTCGGACGGAGGCAGCTATTTTCTCCCAGCTGGCTGCTAATTGCTGATCTTGCGCGTTGCCGCTGTTGTCTTTTAGAAATAAATAATGGTGGTACTCTCACAATTTGCGTGCGTGTGTTCGGTTTGTGTGTGTGTGTGTGTGTGTGTGTGTGTGTGTGTGTGTATTTCATCACACAAACTATGCTCGCATTTTCACAGTCATGCTGGAAACCACAGGCAGGGAGAGGGCTCTGGCTATTATTGTTTTATTCGTATTTATTTAATTGGCCCTTCCTCAGAAGATCCCAGGGAAGTTCGCAACAGGAAAAAACCCCACAAAAGGAGAACACAAGGATGCGTAATAAAACAAAAGCAAACGGAGAAATCCTCTGCCCCAGAAACACATTTTAAAAGGCATAGAACAGGCATGGGCAAACGGCCCTCTGGATGTTTTAGGACTACAACTCCCATGATCCCTAGCTAACAGGTGGTCAGGGATGATGAGAGTTGTAGTCCCAAAACATCCGGAGGGCCGAGTTTGCCTATGCGTGGCATAGAATGTTAACCAGCCAAACACCTGTTTGAGGAGAAATGTTTTTGCCTGGCGCCTAAAGATATGCAATGAAGCTCAAACAGTAGAGTATGAGACTCTTAATCTCATGGTCCTGAGTTCGAGGTCCATGTTGGGCTAAAGTGTCCTGCGTTGCAGCGGGTTGGACTAGATGACCCCCGCGATCCCTTTCAACTCTAGAATTCTAAGCGCTTGTGATTGAGTCCTCCTTGTCAGTTTGTCCCACAGAGGCAACCGCTGGACTAGATTGCCATTGGCCTCATCCATCTCTCTCTCTTACACACATACGTATTCATGTTTTATTAAGGAAATTTCATTTATAAAAAGGTAGAGTGAAGGGGGGAGAAAGAAGGGGGGAAAGTGAATGAGAATGAAAAATAGAAAAGAAAAATTGCATCACCCTACAAGGGACACGGTCTAAACCACAGAGCCTAGGACTTGCCGATCAGAAGGTTGGCGGTTCGAATCCCCATGACGGGGTGAGCTCCTGTTGTTCGGTCCTGTGGCCAGCATGACTTAGCCACTTCTGGCAAACCAGAGCAGCGCACGGAAACGCCGTTTACCTTCCCGCTGGAGCAGTACCTATTTATCTACTTGCACTTTTGACGTGCTTTCGAACTGCTAGGTTGGCAGGAGTTCTGCAACTCTACGAGATCCTTTTTAAAGCAAGGGGCCGCCCCCTTGGGACTTGCCACTGGGAAGTGAACCCGAACCCTCCTGCATGCAGGGCAAATTCTCTGCCCGGGAGCCACGGGGCATGGATGCCCCAACATTTACTGATCCACTCAACAGAGAAGCCTGCTTTGCAAATGGCCGAGAGATGGAACGTGGAGCGCTCTGAACAGCAAAGCACTAAAATAAGTACTACCTACTTTGATTATTACCCTCACTGGGAACAGGGGAAAGTTGCCAGCTCTGTGCTTGGCCAGATATGATGCCTTGGAGAATCGGGACTGTCCACTTCTGGGGTGAAGGTCTAGCTAATGGGCTCTGCTGTAGCTGCTATTGATCCGGCGCAACTCTCCAGGGAACGGGAGGCAGCTTACGGGAAATGCTATCTGGTCTCTCTCCGGCTCAGACAGTTGCAAGCTCCGCTCCTTCCCATTAAGACCTTTGGGATCCTTGCCAAGGGAGGATTAAGCCTGGCTACTTTTCAGAGATCACTTGCAGCACAGTAAAAAGGCTAATCTTGCACGGAGTGCGGGGGGGGGGGTGCCTGGCAATGCCACCCTGCAGAATTGGCCTCGCCCAAATCAGGGGTCCCTCCTGATTTTTGCACTATGATTCCCATCACAGAATTGCAGAGTTGGAAAGTACCTCTATCTAGTCCACCCAAAGCAATGTAGAAGAAGAGTTTGGATTTGATATCCTGCTTTATCACTACCCGAAGGAGTCTCAAAGCGGCTCACATTCTCCTTTCCCTTCCTCCCCCACAACAAACACTCTGTGGGGTGAGTGGGGCTGAGAGACTTCAGAAAAGTGTGACTAGCCCAAGGTCACCCAGCAGCTGCATGTGGAGGAGCGGGGAATCGAACCCGGTTCACCAGATTATGAGCCCACTGCTCTTAACCACTACACCACACTGGCGCAATGTAGGAATCGCAGCTGTCATCCACGACAGGTGGCCATCCAAGCTCTGCTTAAAAACTCACAAGGAAGGAGAACCTATCAAGAAAGGAGTTGAGCAGTTCTTACCACCAGAAAATTCTTCCCAACATTTAGTTGGAATCTCATTTCTTGTAACTTGAAGTCCTGCCCTAGGGAGCAGAAGAAACCAAACTTGCTCCATCCTTCAGATATTTGAAGACGGCTCACATATCTCCTCTCAAAATAAAAAAATTCCTTCCAGTAGCACCTTAAAGACCAACTAAGTTAGTTCTTGGTATGAGCTTTCGTGTGCATGCACACTTCTTTAGATACACTGAAACAGAAGTTGCCAGATCCTTCTATATAGTGAGAAGGTGGGGAGGGGTATTACTCAGAAGGGTGGTGGGAATGGGAGATTGGCAGGTAGCTGAGATGAGCCTGTTGACGACTCTGGTTTGAACAAAGACATTGGATTCTTATCTCATTATACATGACTAAGCCATTTTTCACCTTCTCACCCCTTGCCTTTTCCTGTAAGACCTATTGCAGTCGTTAAGAGTCATCAACAGGCTCATCTCAGCTATCTGCCAATCTCCCATTCCCACCACCCTTCTGAGTAATACCCCTCCCCACCTTCTCACTATATAGAAGGATCTGGCAACTTCTGTTTCAGTGTATCTGAAGAAGTGTGCATGCACACGAAAGCTCATACCAAGAACTAACTTAGTTGGTCTTTAAGGTGCTACTGGAAGGAATTTTTTTATTTTGACTATGGCAGACCAACACGGCTACCTATCTGTAACATATCTCCTCTCAGTCTCCTCCTCCTCCCAGCTCCTTCAACCATTCCTCAACAGGCTTGGTTTCTAGATCCTTGATCATGTTGGCCGACCTCCTCTGTCCACCTTCCAGTTTATCAATATCCTTCTTAGATTGTGGTGCCCAGAGCTGGACACAGTATTCCAGGTATAACCTGAATAAAGGTAAAGATAAAGGAACCCCTGACCATTAGGCGTGCAGCTTCCGGGTCATGTGGCCAGCATGACTAAGCCGCTTCTGGCGAACCAGAGCAGCGCATGGAAACACTGTTTACCTTCCCGCCGGAGCGGTACCTATTTATCTACTTGCACTTTGACGTGCTTTTGAACTGCTAGGTTGGCAGGAGCAGGGACCGAGCAACGGGAGCTCACCCCGTCGCAGGGATTCGAACCGCCGACCTTCTGATTGCCAAGTCATAGGCTCTGTGGTTCAACCCACAGCGCCACCCGCATCCCATTAAAGACTACCTTACACTGCGTTTAAAACCAAAATTGCATTTGGATAGAAACTGTTTCTCAGGCGGCTAGTCCTGGTCTTTATAACCCTGGACCTTCTTCCAGAAGGCAGAAGCTGAAAGAGATCGTTTCCGGGGTGCGCACTATCCTGTGCTATCTCTGGAGCTTTCTTATGGCACCTGGAAGCGTAGATTTGATCCAAGGTGGGAAGAGTACGCCCAATTATTCTCTCCGCAGTCTTTACAACCCTGGACAACATTATTTTTTCCCTGACCATGCAGCTCCCAAACCACACACACAGACAATAAGTTAATACATTCTCAGCAGTACAATGGTAAAATGCCATCAACAGGTCCTTTGAGAGATTGTTTTTCCAGAGGATTCTCAGAAAATATAACCTCTGCTGTGCTCTCTTCATCAGGTCTTTGCTGTTTTCGCTGTGGGTTAAACCACAGAGCCTAGGGCTTGCCGATCAGAAGGTTGGCGGTTCGAATCCCCTCAACGGGATGAGCTCCCGTTGCTCGGTCCCTGCTCCTGCCAACCTAGCAGTTCGAAAGCACGTCAAAGTGCAAGTAGATAAATAGGTACCACTTCGGCGGGAAGGTAAACAGTGTTTCCATGCGCTGCTCTGATTCGCCAGAAGCGGCTTAGTCATGGTGGCCACATGACCTGGAAGCTGTACGCTGGCTCCCTCGGCCAGTAAAGCGAGATGAGCGCCGCAACCCCAGAGTCGGTCATGACTGGACCTAATGGTCAGGGGTCCCTTTACCTTTACCCCAGGTTAGGTCATCTCTCAACTCCATTCCCAGAACCCGAAACACCGAGACCTGTTCCACACACTTCCCCTCAATAATAAGTGGCTGAATATAATTCTCCCTGAGCTTCTAGCTTTCCACAAGAAGGGAATCTGATGGACAGGTGATTAAGAGGGTCACATACGCTACCCCGCCCCCCAATGTTTGAATCAGCTCTTTGAAAGCCACAATGCCCTAGAGAAAAGAGATCTAATTGCCCTTACTGCAGCAACTTTCTTAAGGTCAGAGAAGGATTAAGAAGAGGATAAGCACACCAGGAACAGATGCTCACTTAAGACCGAAAGGCAACACGGCCAATGAGCTTTTAAGAAATGGGCAGAGGGACTGGAGGGAGGGAAAGCTGGGGGCATCAACATGATAGATGCTGGCTTGTGGCAGAAAGGGCTGCAAGCCTATTTAAGGAGCCACGGATGTCCAGCTGAACTATTTAAAATTTTAAAAGATGATGCTGTTAAGGTGCTACACTCAATATGCCAGCAAGTCTGGAAAACTCAGCAGTGGCCAGAGGATTGGAGAAGATCAGTCTACATCCCAATCCCAAAGAAGGGCAGTGCCAAAGAATGCTCCAACTACCGCACAATTGCACTCATTTCACACGCTAGCAAGGTTACGCTTAAAATTCTACAAGGAAGGCTCAAGCAGTATGTGGACCGAGAACTCCCAGAAGTGCAAACTGGATTTCGAAGAGGCAGAGGAACCAGAGACCAAATTGCAAACATGCGCTGGATTATGGAGAAAGCTAGAGAGTTCCAGAAAGACATCTACTTCTGCTTCATTGACTATGCAAAAGCCCTTGACTGTGTCGACCACAGCAAAATATGGCAAGTTCTTGAAGAAATGGGAGTGCCTGATCACCTCATCTGTCTCCTGAGAAATCTCTACGTGGGACAAGAAGCTACAGTTAGAACTGGATATGGAACAACTGATTGGTTCAAAATTGGGAAAGGAGTACGGCAAGGCTGTATATTGTCTCCATGGGGTCACAAAGAGTCGGACACGACTAAACAACAACAACAGATGTCTAGCTCCTTTTCGCTGACCATTCAGAGCAAGGAGGAATCTGAAAAACACATTATTAGCCGAGACAGAAGCAGGGCAAGATGCCTCTGTTCTAGGCTTCAGAATTCCAGCTGCTGACAGCTCTTGGGCTCGGATCCTGTTTGGGGGTTTCCCATAATGACACCCCAGTTGGTCACGGCGAGAACAGGGTGCAAGACTAAATGGGTCATGGGCCTGATCCGGCACGCTCTTATGTGAACTCCAGATCCCAGTCCAGATTGCAAACTGGGGTCCCCTTCTGCTTGCAAACATCCCAATGGCTCCTAGGTAGGCTTACTCAGAAGTCAGCCCCGCTGATAAAATACCTGAACAACAAGATGATAATAATAATAATTTATTTATACCCCGCCCATCTGGCTGGGTTTCCCCAGCCACTCTGGGCGGCCTCCAACAGAACACCAAAATACAATAACCTATTAATCATTAAAAGCTTCCCTAAAGAGGGCTGCCTTCAGATGTCTTCTAAAAGTCAGGTAGTTGTTTTTCTCTTTGACATCTGATTCGAGTGTGTTCCACAGGGCAGGAGCCACCACCGAGAAGGCCCTCTGCCTGATTCCCTGTAACCTCACTACTCGCAGTGAGGGAACCGCCAGAAGGCCCTCGGTGCTGGACCTCAGTGTCCGGGTAGAACGATGGGGGTGGAGACGCTCCTTCAGGTATACTGGGTCGAGGTCGTTTACGGCTTTCAATGTCAGCACCAACACTTTGAATTGCACTTGGAAACGTACTGGGAGCCAATGAAGATCTCTCAGGACCAATGTTATGTGGTCCCGGCGGCCACTCCCAGTCACCAGTCTAGCTGCCACATTCTGGATTAGTTGCAGTTTCCAGGTCACCTTCAAAGGTAGCCCCATGTAGAGTGCATTGCAGTAGTCCAAGCGGGAGATAACCAGAGCATGCACCACTCTGGCAACACAGTCTGCGGGCAGGGAGGGTCTCATCCTGCGTACCAGATGGAGCTGGTAGACAGCTGCCCTGGACACAGAATTGGCCTGTGCCTCCATGGACAGCTGTGAGTCCAGAATGACTCCCAGGCTGCGCACCTGGTCCTTCAGGGGCACAGTTATCCCATTCAGGACCAGGGAGTCCTCCACACCCGCTCACCCCCTGTCCCCCCAAAACAGTACTTCAGTCTTGTCAGGATTCAACCTCAATCTGTTAGCTGCCATCCATCCTCCAACCGCCTCCAGACACTCACACAGGACCTTCACCGCCTTCACTGGTTCCGATTTAAAAGAGAGGTAGAGCTGGGTATCATCCGCATACTGATGAACACCCAGCCCAAACCCCCTGATGATCTCTCCCAGCGGCTGCATGTAGATGTTAAAAAGCAAAACACAGATAAAAAAGAAGTATTGAAAACATAATGTATATGGAACCACCAGTTTTTAAAGCAATTCTACGGAACAATATTTCATGTTAGAACCAGCCTTCTTGAATGTTCCAGATGTTTTGGACTACAAGTCCCATCGGCCTGGGGCTGAGGGGAGTTGTAGTTCAAAATATTTGGAGGGCGCCAAGTTGGAGAAGGATGTGTTGAAACAGACGTACCTGGGTCGGTTCCCCTATACAGTGTTTTTAAAGCAACACAGTCAAGGCATCACAGCCATGTAAATACAACACCCACACAAGCTTACTCATAAGTAAGCCCTGTTATGTTCATTGGTGCTTACTCCTAGGTAAGCATATATGTAGGATGGCAAACTTAATGTCCTTTAACTGGGGGAAGGTGGCTTTGCAAAGACTATTCCCAGGATTCCCCTGGAAAAAAATAAAATATAAAATATCAGAATTGCAAACTGCTTTGAAGCCAAAGGATTAAAAAAAGTTGGGAGTAACTCAGAGAAGGTTTCTATTCCACAGCTGGCAGAATAAACTCAGGAGTTTTAAGATTAACAGTGCAAGCCTATCCACGCCTACTCAAAAGAAAGTCCTCTTGAATTCAATGCATCTTACACCCAGGTAAGTGGGGCTAAAATTGCAGCCTAAGATTGCCAAAAACACACCTGTAGGTTCTGTCCCCAGGCCTCAAAAATTCCTACCCCAGATGGGTTCAGGTTTGCAGAAATTATTCACTGGAATGCAAACACACTCTGTACATGCTTAGAAGTGCCCTTGTTATTTTCCATATCATAGGGCAACACTTGGAGAGGAATAGTTGCCAGAATTAAGCCTTGAATCCAAGCAAGCCCTTCTTTGCACAGAAAAATATTTGCAAAACTTTGGGCAGCAGTGGGAGTATAGCAGACCGCCCTCCCACCCATCCTTTACACCCCAGGTCTCTACTCAAGTGTAGACCCTAACCAGCCCCTTTGCTAACAACTCACATTTGCCTTCCTCTTCTGCAAGCCGCCGAATATTCAGCAGGGACTCCATTTAGGAAAGGATTCCCAAAGCAGCACAGTACATTTAAAAGGGTTTTCTCAGCATCTTAGGGCCTTCATAGCAACAGAGCAGAGACAGGAAGCCCAGCTAGAATTGAAAATGCGAGACTCTTGGGAGATCCCTCCTTTTATCTCGCTGGTCCTGGAGGTTTGCAATGGCTTTTGGGGGAATTAGGTGTGGCCCAGGTAGAGAAGCTGCTCACCTGGAGCCCTTAAAGAGAAAGAGGTTTTGGTATACCAGGTATGCCCAACTCCGAAGAGACTGTGATCTACTCACATTATAAAAATACTGGTTGTGACCTATCCATTGTTATTGACAGGCAAAGTTGTTGGGGGGGGCAAAGTTTTTTCAGGGGAGATCTACCGCAATCTCCCACAAATATCCAGTGATCTACCACAAACATCCAGTGATCTACCTCTTGGACACGCCTTGTTTCAAGGAATCCGGGGACACTTTTTGACTTCAACAGGAATGATAGGATTTTGTCAGGGGACTGATTTGTAAATCCTGGGACTGTCCCCGGGAAACGGGAACGTCTGGTAACCTTATACTATGGGCTCCACCCCCCAATCCTTCCATCCCTGTTCCAGGGTTGCCACACATCAGGGATTTTCTAGATATTGTTGTTGTTGTTTAGTCATGTCCGCCTCTTCGTGACCCCCTGGACCAGAGCACGCCAGGTACTCCTGTCTTCCGCTGCCTCCCGCAATTTGGTCAAACTCATGCTGGTAGCTTCGAGAACACTGTCCAACCAGCTCGTCCTCTGTCGTCCCCTTCTCCTTGTGCCCTCCATCTTTCCCAACATCAGGGTCTTTTCCAGGGAGTCTTCTCTTCTCATGAGGTGGCCAAAGTCTTGGAGCCTCAGTTTCAGGATCTGTCCTTCCAGTGAGCACTCAGGGCTGATTTCCTTCAGAATGGACAGGTTTGATCTTCTTGCAGTCCATGGGACCCTCAAGAGTCTCCTCCAGCACCATAATTCAAAAGCATCCATTCTTCGGCAATCAGCCTTCTTTATGGTCCAGCTCTCACTTCCATACATCACTACTGGGAAAACCAGAGCTTGAACTATACGGACCTTTGTTGGCAAGGTGATGTCTCTGCTTTTTAAGATACTGTCTAGGTTTGTCATTGCTTTTCTCCCAAAAAGCAGGCGTCTTTTAATTTAGGTCACGGCATTCAAAAAAATATGAGGGAATTGTTTTTGTACGCTACTGCGACCGCAAGAATATTGATAGCTACGAACTGGAAGGGTGACAAAGTACCGACAAAATTGGATTGGCAAAATAAATTGTTGGTTTATGCAGAACTGGCTAAACTAACAGAAAGATTGAGAGACCGCACCGCACGGAACAAACTTTTAAATTAAAAAAGTGGAGTATGTATAAAAACTATCTTAAGGACTACTGTAACACATGAAATCTGTGGCAGCTCTAGAATAACTTCCGTGATACATTGGATGAGTGCCAGGAAAGAGAATATATACGAATATAATGAATAACAAGACTGAAATAAAATGTGCGATAGGGTAAATAATGTTTAGAAGCATGAGGGGTTGACCGGAAGTCGTTGAATCTTTGAGAAAAATATGATACAATGTAACAAGTATTTTAAAAATTCCTCTTTTCTTTATTATATATTTCATTACATGTTGTTTTCTTTTCTTTTGTATATAATTAATTTCAATAAAGCATTTTAAAATAAAAAAGGAAATTTCTGGGCATACCCAGAATACTGGGGTCGGAAGCAGTGTCCAAGAGGAAATGTCCAGGGAAATCTGGACGTATGGCAACCCAAGTTGGCAGTGTAGTTCATTTATTTATTTATACTTTTCAAGTTTATACATTTCACCAATTTTATACATTTCACTAATTTTACAATCATTTTGACATTTCAAAACTTGGCTTCCTCCCCCCTCTCTTTCTGCGCTTCCTTGAGTTTGTTTTTAATATCTTCTGCATATCCAGATTAACTTCATGTGCTCATTTATTCATCTTCTTTAAATATATACTCTTATGAAACAGCAGGTTGTTACAATAATCCTGCCAATATTTTTATCTGTTTATAATTTATCTAGACATCCTGGCTAGCAGCCATCAATAGCCCTCTCCTCCATGAATTTGTCTGACCGTATTCTAAAACAATCTCATTTGGGGCCCATCCCAGCCTCCTGTGGCAGTGAGTTCCACAGTTTAAACATGCGCTGCATGGAGAAGGACTTTCTTTTATCTGTCGTAATGCTGGTGATAATAACTCAGGAACTTCAAGTTGAAGTTAAAGGGCTGTCACTTGGAAGGTGGAGAGAGCTTGCTTTCTCTTGCTCTGGAGGGCAGGACTCGAACCCAGGGCTTCAAGTTACGAGAAAGGGACTAAACGTCAGGAAGAACTTTATGACAGTGAGAGCCATTTGACAGTGGAACTCTCCTTCCTTGGAGGTTTTTAAGCAGTGCCAACAAAGGTCCGTATAGTTAAAGCTCTGGTTTTCCCAGTAGTGATGTATGGAAGTGAGCGCTGGACCATAAAGAAGGCTGATCGCCGAAGAATGGATGCTTTTGAACTCTGGTGCTGGAGGAGACTCTTGAGAGTCCCATGGACTGCAAGAAGATCAAACCTCTCCATTCTGAAGGAAATCAGCCCTGAGTGCTCACCGGAAGGACAGATCCTGAAGCTGAGGCTCCAAGACTTTGGCCACCTCATGAGAAGAGAAGACTCCCTGGAAAAGACCCTGATGCTGGGAAAGATGGAGGGCACAAGGAGAAGGGGATGACAGAGGACGAGCTGGTTGGACAGTGTTCTCGAAGCTACCAGCATGAGTTTGACCAAACTGCGGGAGGCAGTGGAAGACAGGCGTGCCTGGCGTGCTCTGGTCCAGGGGGTCATGAAGAGGCGGACACGACTAAACGACTAAACGACAACAACATGATTCTAACACTCACTAGGCAATGTTGGGTCAGAGGGACTAATGGTTTGATTCTGCGTCATGCAGCTTCCATAAGAGTCGTCCCAACTGTGTCCTGTTTGATTTTTTTTTTTAATTGGGTTTTGGGAAGGTTCATGCTGTAATATGCGTCTTGCTAGGTTTTCCCACTGAAGATTTGCTGCCGGCTCTCAAGCCTGCATAATATTTGAGAAACGAAGAAGTCAGAACCAGTTACAGATCCGTCAAATGTCTCCTCCTTCGGAGAGGACATACGCCCCCCAAAAAGTGCCGCTGGGGAACACAACCGCCTCTCCCTCAACCCACTCTTTGCAAATAAAACGTTGCTAAATTCCACTCAGCCAGTTTCTGTCTCGGAGGCCTTTGCACGATTCCACTCTTGTCAGTTCAGGTCTCCATCGCTTTTTTGGCGAGAGAATTCAGCCTCCCTCTCATGCGCGCTCTGTGGGTGGAATGAGTTCTGTTCCCCAGGATGCAATGCAAAAGTCAACATGCCCCCCAATGCCAAATCGGGGGGCGGGGAAAGCCCATGAAATAGGTCAGACAATTGCAAACAAGGAAGGAAGAATCAGAACAATAGTCTGAGACCGTATTCTGCGCTGAGAGCCAGTGGTCGTGCACTGGTTAGAGGGTCTGGCTGTATGAGATATATATGAGAATAGACGAATAAAAAAATAAATTAAGATAATTTGGAGTAAGGATGGAAATAAATGTCAAAAAAACTGCAGAAAAAGGGGGGGAGTCCAAGTCTCAAATGTCAGAATTATGTTTGAATAATTGTTGTAATGTATTTAAATGAAAATTACAATTATTATTATTTTTTAAAAAAGAAGTTCCCTTGTATTGTTTATGTCCCTCTATTATTCCTTGATGACCGTAGCTCAGCCACACGAATTCCTTTGCCGCTTGGATTCTCCTTTCATATCAAAAATCACCCAAACACAAGCATTTATTACCGTATTTTTCGCTCCATAAGACACATGTTTTCTTCCTGAAAAGTAAGTGCGTCTTATGGAGCGAATGCGTGGTCCCTGGAGCCGAATTGCCCAGGGAAGAAAAGCCGATTGTGCTTTTTTTAAAAAAAAAGAGGGAAGGGGGTGTTGAAACAAAGCCACTGATCGTTTGCCTGTCGGGGAGAGAGATAAGGGATGCTAGAGATAAAGGAGGCTGCCTGGGATGGGGGAGGTAAAGACAGCAAACTTGCAAAGGGGGGAAACAGGAAGACTAAATCAGTGAGGAGAGAAATTAGAAGAAAAGGAGGAGCAAAAAACTGCTCCAGCTCAGGAAAAGACACTAAGGCAAACAAGAGGGAAAGGAGTGTTGAAAGGAAGCAGCTGATCGGTGGGATCGGGAGAGAGATAAGGGATGCTAGAGATAAAGGAGGCTGCCTGGGAGGGAGGAGGTAAAAGCCCATGGATCCTCAGGATTTTTACATTGGGTCACCCCAAATTCACCATCAGAGCACATAGCATGTCCATGGCTGCAGCCTGCACCAAAAAAATCATGCATCCACTGTTTCCCGGGGCTGCAATGGTGCAAAAATGTGGTTACAAAGCACGGATCCACATGGATCCTCAGGATTTTTGCATTGGGTCACCCCAAATTCACCATCAGATCCTCCTCCAAAAGCTAGGTGCGTCTTATGCTCAGGTACGTCTTATGGAGCAAAAAATACGGTGGTTTCTAGGGTTTACCCTGAATCTATAACACAGTGTTTTTCAACCTTTTTGGGGCAAAGGCACACTTGTTTCATGAAAAAAATCACGAGGCACACCACCACTGTGTGCGGAGAGGAAGATGTCAGAGCCCCGCTGCTCTCTATGGGGAATCGGATGAGAGCGGACCGCCTGTCCGCTCTCATCCGATCCCATCCGATCTGATCCCCACCCAGGATGGATGGAAAATAGGGTGGACACAGTCCAGCGCCTGCCTAGTGGGCGAAAATTTGACTTTTTTTTAAAAAAAAAAAAATCTTTTGAATTTTTCAATTTTTCCCACGGCACACCAGGCAACATCTCGCGGCACACTAGTGTGCCACAGAACAGTGGTTGAAAAACACTGCTATAACAATATGTGATCTTAATAAAAAAATTCCTTCCAGTAGCACCTTAAAGACCAACTAAGTTAGTTCTTGGTATGAGCTTTCGTGTGCATGCACACTTCTTCAGATACTAACGTGCAGATACTAACTAATATGTGATCTGACGCCCACACCCATTCCTTGTCTCCGTTTGAGCTGGGCTGTCTTACTCATCTCTTTATCCAAGCACTACTAAACCGTTCTGGATTTACCGCAAGCTGCCGGGAAAAGTTGCAGGAGCCGTTTCTGCGACGCTGCTGCTGTTGCGCCAGCCAAATGCAGGCCTGCCAGCAGATTTGTCCCACGGACTCTAAAAATAGCGACGTATTCTGAACACACCCCAGGAGCCTCGGATCAGAATGGGGAAATTGCAGCCTTGCGCATTACGCAGGATTAAGGAGAAGGTGTGTCACCTACTGAACTCTTCATCCCAGCTCATCCCAGCAGCAATGGGTCCGGACCTCCCTTTGGGTTGGATGACATGGAGAATTCAGCTGGCCAGGGCAAAATGCATTACAGTGGATGCTCGGGGTTGCGAACGTGATCCATGCAGGAAGCACGTTCGCAACCCGCAGCATCCACAACCCGCAGCACCGCGCCTGCGCGGTTGCGATTCAGCGCTTCTGCACATGCGCAAGCGCCGAAGCCCAGAAGGAACCTGTTCCGGCACTTCTGGGTTCAGCGCAGTGCGCAACCCGAAATCGTGCAACCCGAAGCATCTGTAACCCCAGGTATGACAGTAGTGGGCTACCTACGAAATACAGGCAATGACGTGATCGGAAGTTTACAGCATGTTATTCCTTGAACAACAACAACAACAACAACAACAACAATAATAATTTATTATTTATACCCCGACAATCTGGCTGGGCTTCCCCAGCCACTCTGGGCGGCTTCCAAAAAATTATTAAAATACTGTAATACATCAAACATTAAAAGCTTCCCTAAACAGGGCTGCCTTCAGATGTCTTCTAAAAGTCTGGTGGTTGTTTTTCTCTTTGACATCTGGTGGGAGGGCGTTCCACAGGGAGGGTGCCACCACCGAGAAGGCCCTCTGCCTGGTTCCCTCTAACTTGGCTTCTCGCAGGGAGGGAACCGCCAGAAGCCCCTCGGAGCCTTACCTCAGTGTCCGGGTAGAACCAGTGGCGTAGCGTGGGGGGTGCAGGGGGGGGCCGGCCGCACCGGGCGCAACATCTGGGGGTTAGGGTTAGGGGGCGCAAGTCCACGGGTTAGGGGGCGCAAATCCACAGGTTAGGGGGCGCAAATTACTTGCCTTGCCCCGGGTGCTGACAACCCACGCTACGCCACTGGGTAGAACGATGATTGACAGGTAGTACTTGACTCCGAGTAGGCTTGCTAAGATTTGTAAGACTGAATCAGATACAGTAGTACCTTGTTTCTCAAATAGTTTTATGTGGGGCTACCTTGATGGCAGAAAGTGAAGAGGAATTAAAGAACCTTTTAATGAGGGTGAAAGAGGAGAGCGCAAAATATGGTCTGAAGCTCAACATCAAAAAAATGAAGATCATGGCCACTGGGCCCATCACCTCCTGGCAAATAGAAGGGGAAGAAATGGAGGCAGTGAGAGATTTTATTTTCTTGGGCTCCATGATCAGTGCAGATGGTGACAGCAGTCACGAAATTAAAAGACGCCTGCTCCTTGGGAGAAAAGCAATGACAAACCTAGACAGCATCTTAAAAAGCAGAGACATCACCTTGCCAACAAAGGTCTGTTTAGTTAAAGCCATGGTTTTCCCAGTAGTGATGTATGGAAGTGAGAGCTGGACCATAAAGAAGGCTGATCGCCGAAGAATTGATGCTTTTGAATTATGGTGCTGGAGGAGACTCTTGAGAGACCCATGGACTGCAAGAAGATCCAACCTCTCCATTCTGAAGGAAATCAGCCCTGAGTGCTCACTGGAAGGACAGATCCTGAAGCTGAGGCTCCAATACTTTGGCCACCTCATGAGAAGAGAAGACTCCCTGGAAAAGACCCTGATGTTGGGAAAGATGGAGGGCACGAGGAGAAGGGGACGACAGAGAATGAGATGGTTGGATGGTGTTCTTGAAGCTACTAGCATGAGTTTGACCAAACTGCGGGAGGCAGTGGAAGACAGGAGTGCCTGGCATGCTCTGGTCCATGGGGTCACGAAGAGTCAGACACGACTAAACGACTAAACAACAACACCTTTGAAGGCTTCAGCGAAAGCCTGCATTCACCCCATAGGACGCACACACATTTCCCCTTCATTTTTGGAGGGGGAAAAGTGTGTCCTATAGGGCGAAAAATACGGTAATAATATTAACAACTACGAAAGCAACCGCTATGGACTTTCTGTCCTGAAATTTTCCAACCTTCAGTTTCATCAGAAACCCACAACTTTTAATGTTATGAGGGCGGGAGAAAATGTACGTGTGCATGTTAGTAGTTGTTGTAGATATATTCTTTTTGTGTGTTTATCTTTGTGCATGTGTGCATTTATTTTTATAATGGAAAGCAAAACAAACGAGGGGGGAGATATCGCTGTCATAAAAATGCAAATTAAAAACTATAAGGCTTTCAAGCCTGGGGCCATAGCAGGTCTTTTTCACTTCAAAAGATCTTTGTTCACGACTCTTAAGTCACCATCCATGACTGGGGTTTGGATCTCGCAATTTGGTTTGGAAAAAGATCGCTTTGTGTCTGGCTCCCAGAGCCGAAATCTCACATATCAGAGCAAAGCGCAGAAAACTCATCGCAGTGATTTCGGGCTGAATGGGAATGAAAGAACAGAGATAATGAAGTCTAAAGTTATGTTAACCAGGGTCACCAAACCTCAAAAGCACCCAATTAAGGAACGAGAAATAATAATTTTAAAAAATCAAGCAGCCTTGAATGCCAGCCTAGATGTTCCGGACTACAACTTCCAGCAGCCCTGTTAGGGGTACAGTGCTATGATCCTTTGAATATTTACTTATGCCCCCAGCAAGATACATTTATTGCTCCAAGGTCAAACCTAGACAGCATCTTAAAAAGCAGAGACATCACCTTGCCAACAAAGGTCCGTATAGTTAAAGCTATGGTTTTCCGAGTACAGTGGTACCTCGGGTTACATACGCTTCAGGTTACATACTCTGCTAACCCAGAAATAGTGCTTCAGGTTAAGAACTTTGCTTCAGGATGAGAACAGAAATCGTGCTCCGGCGGCGCAGCAGCAGCAGGAGGCCCCATTAGCTAAAGTGGTGCTTCAGGTTAAGAACAGTTTCAGGTTAAGTACGGACCTCCGGAACGAAGTAAGTACTTAACCCGAAGTACCACTGTAGTGATGTATGGAAGTGAGAGCTGGACCATAAAGAAGGCTGATCGCCGGAGAATGGATGCTTTTGAATTATGGAGCTGGAGGAGACTCTTGAGAGTCCCATGGACTGCAAGAAGATCAAACCTCTCCATTCTGAAGGAAATCAGCCCTGAGTGCTCACTGGAAGGACAGATCCTGAAGCTGAGGCTCCAATACTTTGGCCACCTCATGAGAAGAGAAGACTCCCTGGAAAAGACCCTGATGCTGGTAAAGATGGAGGGCACAAGGAGAAGGGGACGACAGAGGACGAGAGGTTGGACAGTGTTCTCGAAGCTACCAGCATGAGTCTGACCAAACTGGGGGAGGCAGTGGAAGACAGGAGTGCCTGGCGTGCTCTGGTCCAGGGGGTCACGAAGAGTCAGACACGACTAAACGACTAAACAACAACAAAAGGGACCCCTGACCATTAGGTCCAGTCGTGACTGACTCTGGGGTTGCAGCGCTCATCTCGCTTTATTGGCCGAGGGAGCCGGCGTACAGCTTCCGGGTCATGTGGCCAGCATGACTAAGCCGCTTCTGGCGAACCAGAGCAGCGCACGGAAACGCCGTTTACCTTCCCGCCGTAGCGCTACCTATTTATCTACTTGCACTTTGATGTGCTTTTGAACTGCTAGGTTGGCAAGAGCAGGGACCGAGCAACGGCAACTCACCCCGTCGCGGGGATTCGAACCGCCGACCTTCTGATCAGCAAGTCCTAGGCTCTGTGGTTTAACCCACAGCGCCACCTGCGTCCCATCAACCTCACTCTAAACATTCCAGATGATGGTCAAATCCCACCCACAAAATACCACTTGTTTCCACGTAACTCATTGGAAACTCTGGTTCCATTTCTGACTTTGGACTGAGCAGGGATGTTGTGGGAGCTTTGGCAGGCAGACCTTCCCACACCTTCTGCCCAGGAACTGCCACCCCAGCAAGTTCTCCTGGGCCTCTGGCTCCCTCCTGTCCCTGCAAAAATGGAGACTTGCTGACTCCGGCGTTTGGCGGCCGGGCTGGCGCTGGGGGGGGGGCACCTAGCCTGGCTCTGTGAGGCTTTAGCTAAAGAGGACATTACAAAAGAGATTCCTCCCATTATTCGCACCCCACACACACACCGAGCCTTTGACAAAGGGGTTTTAAAAGCATTCAGCCAGCGAATGAACGTGAATATCTGAACATTGGGCGCGTCGTTGTTGTGTTTAGGATGCAATGCGCAGAGATACCCGCTCCCTTCCAGCTACTGGATAAAATAATCCCATACCCTCCAAAAACATTTCTCCGATGAAAATAGGGACGTCCTATTCAATACTTTCCTGGGCTCCATGATCACTGCTAATGGTGACAGCAGTCACGAAATTAAAAGACGCCTGCTTTTTGGGAGAAAAGCGATGGCAAACCTAGACAGCATCTTAAAAAGCAGAGACATCACCTTGCCAACCAAAGTCCGTAGAGTTAAAGCTATAGTTTTCCCAGTAGTGATGTATGGAAGTGAGAGCTGGACCATAAAGAAAGCCGATCGCCGAAGAATTGTTGCTTTTGAATTATGGTGCTGGAGGAGACTCTTGAGAGTCCCATGGACTGCAAGAAGATCAAACCTCTCCATTCTGAAGGAAATCAGCCCTGAGTGCTCACTGGAAGGACAGATCGTGAAGCTGAGGCTCCAAGACTTTGGCCACCTCATGAGAAGAGAAGACTCCCTGGGAAAGACCCTGGGAGGGAAAGATGGAGGACACAAGGAGAAGGGGACGGCAGAGGACGAGATGGTGGGACAGTGTTCTCGAAGCTACCAGCATGAGTTTGACCAAACTGCAGGAGGCAGTGGAAGACAGGAGTGCCTGGCGTGCTCTGGTCCAGGGGGTCACGAAGAGGCGGACACGACTAAATGACTAAACAACAACAACATTTAATAATAATAATAATAATAATAATAATAATAATAATAATAATAATAATAATAATATTTATACCCCACTTGTCTGACTGGGCTCCCCCAGCTACTCTGAGCAGCTTCCAAAATATATAAAAACATAATAAAACATTAAACATCTTGCCTACACAGGGCTGCCTTCAGGTGTCTTCTAAGGTTGTATAGGTATTTATCTCTTTGGCTCGGGGGTCGCATAACTCCACACCCTCCAACATTTCTCTGATGAAAATAGGGGCAGCTTGTTGTTGTTTAATCATTTAGTCGTGTCCGCCTCTTCGTGACCCCCTGGACCAGAGCACGCCAGGCACTCCTGTCTTCCATTGCTTCCCGCAGTTTGGTCAGACTCATGTTTGTAGCTTCGAGAACACCGTCCAACCATCTCGTCCTCTGTCGTCCCCTTCTCCCCTACCCTAAGGAGCAGCTTAGGGGCAGTTATTAACATTTTATACTGCATTTTATGCTGTTTTTTATTGCATCAATTGTTTTAAATTTGTTGTTAGTTGCCCTGAGCCCAGTTTTCTGAACCGGGAAGGGTGGGGTATAAATAAAAAATTATTCTTTATTATATAAAATCAAATCAAAAGCAATAACACCCCCCCCCCCAAAAAGCCACATTCTAAAACTTCTCTATACAGGGCTGCCTTCAGATGTCTTCTAAAAGTCACCTGTATTTTCCTTGACATCTGATGGGAGGGCGTTCCACAGGGCAGGTGCCACCACCGAAAAGGCCCTCTGCCTGGTAGTCATTGATAGCTCTCTCTCCTCCAGGAACTCCAGAATCACAGAACGGTAAAGTTGGAAGGGAGCCTAAGGGTCATCTAGTCCAACCCCCTTTTAACGCAGGAATATGCAGTTGTCCCAGCGGGGGTCGAACCTGTAACCTTGGAATTTTCAGCACCATGCTCTAACCAGCTGAGCTATGCAGGCAGACTTCTCCAGTCCTCTTTCAAAGCTGCATTCAAAGTTGGAGACTTTAAAAATATTGCCGCATTCACATACATTAAATCAGAGCGGAGAGACACAGGCTGAAGTTTGATAGTCATTTGCCATGGATGCTTTAGCTGACATTCCTGAATTACAGCGGGTTGGACTAGATGACCCTTGGGGTCTCTTCCAGACCTACAATTCTTCTTTGGCGATCACTCATAGCCGAGTAAGATTGTCTTCCATAAACACGGTTTTAACAATGAGTCCGCAAGTGACTGTGGAGGCCAATTCTGGATCCACACGTCCTTCCACAGTGAGGACATTGGTTTCTGGGCAGGAGTTGATCACGGTGATGGTTTGCCGAATGTGTCTTCCTCTTAGCACGTTTCTCCCTTGCGTCCTGAGTTCGAGTGTCTTCAAAGCCCATGACACCTTTGGTGAAGGCTGTTCTCCAACTGGAGCGCTTGCAGGCCAGTGTTTCCCAGTTGTTTGTGTTTATACTACATTTTTTTAGATTTGCCTCGAGACAGTCTTTGAACCTCTTTTGTTGACCACCAGCATTACGCTTTCCATTTTAAAGTTCAGAATAGAGTAGTTGCTTTGGAAGACGACCATCAGGCATCCACACAACATGACCAGTCCAACGAAGTTGATGTTGAAGAATCATTGCTTCCACACTGGTGATCTTTGCTTCTTCTAGTACACTGGCATTAGTTTGCCTGTCTTCCCAAGTGATGTGTAAAAATTTCCGGAGACACCGTTGGTGGGATCTTTCCCATGATTCTAGGAACCACGTGTAATTGGAATCGCGCAAGCGAAATGCATGCAGGCACAGCTGTGTTTTGCTAATTAAACAATTAAACCCCTGTGCCAGTAATATCCCAAAGGCAACACAATGACCAAGTACAACAATGCGATGTCAATATATACTCTTTATTTAATCTATACAGAACATTGAACCACTGCTCCATAGCAATTGTTGTTCATACGATTCCATTCACCCTATAGACAGGTTTATGAAGCATTTCTGTATCCTTCTGCTGTGCTGAAGAAGAATTCCACGAAACAGTGGGAATATCCGGAATCACTGTTCACAACGTCTGTTTGCGGACCACATCAGCAGTGTTGGACGTCATAAAACAAATCTTTACAGCTTGTTTTCAGCAGATAAGAATCCGACCCGTTGCTTTTTTCAGAGACTTGCATAGTATAGTCTACAAAGACTTTCAGAGACTTATAAGACTTGTGTTTATTTGGTTCTATGTTTTCAAGAGAATCCATCAAGAGTGCATATTTTGTGACTTTCAGGGATTTAGAAGATTTTTGTTTATTTGATTTTGCAGAGAGTGCATATTTCATATACCGTATTTTTTGCTCTATAAGATGCACTTTTTCCCTCCTAAAAAGTAAGGGGAAATGTGTGTGCGTCTTATGGAGCGAATACAGGCTGCGCAGCTATCCCAGAAACCAGAACAGCAAGAGGGATGGCTGCTTTCACTGCGCAGCGATCCCTCTTGCTGTTCTGGCTTCTGGGATTCAGAATAATTTTTTTCTTGTTTTCCCCCTCCAAAAACTAGGTGCTTCTTATGGTCTGGTGCGTCTTATGGAGCAAAAAATACGGTATTTCATATTGTTCAATGTTCTGTGCAGATTATATAAAGAGTTTATATTGACATCGCATTGTTGTACTTGGCCATCATGTTACCTTTTGGATATTACTAGCGTTTTGCTAATTGGCTGGGAGACTGCAAGTTCTGCCTCGCAGCTCTGCAAAGGAAACAGCAGCAGGCTTTTATTTCATTTCATCTCGGCGCCGCGAGCTTAGCGTTCAGCAAAAGGGCCTTGAACCTCCCAGGGGGGGCAGTGCTCCTCTCCTCTGCCCACCGCCAGCTCCTGACGCTTGCGACTGTGGTTATTTCGGTCTCTCCCGACTCCAAGGCCAGGGGCTGCACATGCGTGCGGCGCATGAGTGCAAGGCTGAAGCCTCTCTGCTTGGAGAGCGTTTCGTTCATTATTCAGAGGCTGATTCTCGGCAAAGGATTTAATGCAAGGAGGGGAGGCGGACGGGCGGACGAGGCCTCGGCTGATTGGCAATGTGCCGGTTTGCCCAGGTGAAGAACAAAAGCAGGCCAAGGCCACATCTGCAACGTGCGTTTTCTTACGCCACTTTAAACAGCCACGGCTTCCCCCAAAGAATCATGGGATTGAAGAGCTGGAATGGGACCCTAGGGGTCATCCAGACCAACCCGCTGCAATGCAGGAATGTAGTTCGTTTATACATTTCAATAATTTTAAAGCCATTTTAGCATTTCAAAACTTGACTTCCTTCCCCCTCTTCCTGCAGTTCCTTAGATTAATTTTTAATATCTTCTGCATATCCAAATTCATTTAATTTACTCGTTTATTCATCTTCTTTAAATATATACAGTGGTACCTCAGGTAAAGTACTTAATTCGTTCCAGAGGTCCGTTCTTAACCTGAAACTGTTCTTAACCTGAAGCACCACTTTAGGTAATGGGGCCTCCCGCTGCCGCCGCGCGATTTCTGTTCTCATCCTGAAGCAAAGTTCTTAACCCGAGGTAATATTTCTGGATTAGCGGAGTCTGTAACCTGAAGCGTCTGTAACCTGAAGCGTATGTAACCCGAGGTACCACTGTACTCTTATATAACTCCAGGTTGTTACAATAACCCTGCCAATGTTTTTATCTGTTTACTATTTATCTGTAAATATTCAATAAACCATTTCCGTTCTTTTATAAAAAGTTTGTTATCTTGATCTCTTATTCTTCCGGTAAGTTTGGGCCATTTCTGAATATTCCATAAGTTTTTGTATATATTCTATCTTTACTGGGACTTCTGCTTCTTTCCATTTTGGGGCAAGTAACTTTCTTGCCGCTGTAGTCCTATACATGAATAAGTTTCTAAACAGTTTAGGTAGTTCTGTCCCTATAATTCCCAAAAGAAAAGCTTCTGTTGTTTTTTGCAATTATTTTAAACATCCTTTTCAATTCATTATATATCGGTTTAAACCAGGCATAGGCAGACTCCGCCTCCAGATGTTTTGAGACTACAATTCCCAACATCCCTGGCCACTGGTCCTGCTAGCTAGGGATGATGGGAGTTGTAGTCCCAAAACATCCGGAGGGCCGAGTTTGCCTATGCCTGGTTAAAACCCAGAATAGTTTAAGAGTCAACACCAATTCCCAGGGAATTCTGGGAATTGTAGTTCTCTGAGGCACGTGGGGGGGGTTGTCTCCTAACAGATCTCAGCACAATTAACAAACTACAGCTCCCACGATTCTTTGGGGAAAGCCCTGACAATTTCAAGGGACTTCTTTGCTATACAACTTTTGGCAAATGCTGAAGGCGTCCCCCTTTACCCTGGTCTTCAACACCTGAGTTTAGTGTTTTCAGACTCACTCTGTTCTTGCGGCTGCAATCTGCTTTAAATTCTGCATTTTAAATTGCTGTAACCCTCCCTGCTGGCGAAGGGTGGGGAATTAATGGAATTCAAGTATTTATTTTATTTCATAGAATTCCTATACCGTTGGATTGCAGGAAACATCAGAGCAGTTTATGAAAAGGACAAAAGATTGTTAAAAGCACTTAAGAAGTTCGAAACATTAAAAGCACTTTCAAAAAATTAAAACCAGCAATAAACGAGAAACCCGCCACCATTCCAAATGTCTTGGTACACTTGTCTGGACAGAAATGTTTTTAGCTCAAGGTGGGGTTCATGGTTCTCCCCTTCCTCATTTAATCCTCACAACATCCCTGTGAGGTATATTAGGCCAAGAGGCAGTGATTGGCCGCCAAGGTCAGCCAGCGAGATTTGTGGCTGCCGGGAGATTCGAACCCAGGACTCCTAGTCAAACACTCTAACCACTACCCCACACTCAGGGATGGATTTAGGTTTGATGAGGCCCTAAGCTCCTGAAGGTAATGGGGCCCTTTCTATGTCCAGCTGTCCTTTGCCAACAAACAATTGTCGCTGTTTTTTTATGTCGAATGTATGCTCTATGGTAATTTATGGACCTCATAGGTATCTCAAGCCATTTGCACATGCAGAATGTAGGCACCCTATACAGTGGTGCCTCGCACGACGAAAAGAATCCGTTCTGTGATTCTCTTCGTCTAGCGGTTTTTTCGTCTTGCGAAGCAAGCCCATTGACGGATTAGCGGATTAGCGCTATTAGCGGCTTTTAGCGGCTTATCTGCTGATCGGATCAGGCTTAGCGGCTTAGAAAAAGGGGGGGAGGGAAAAAACCAGCAGGAACTCGCAAGACATTTTCGTCTTGCGAAGCAAGCCCATAGGAGATTCGTTTTGCGAAGCACCTCCAAAACGGAAAACTCTTTCGTCTAGCGAGTTTTCCGTCTTGCGAGGCATTCGTCTTGCGGGGCACCACTGTATATAGAAAAGAGCAAACCAGTGATATTTTAGGGAGCAGGCAAGCAGGCGGGGCCCATGACTTACATCTTAGGAGCCTACACAACACAAAACACTGTTGCTCTATGTAGGTTTTATTTTATTTGTTTTTTATCTTATATTTTGGAAATGTACATCCAGTTCCCCCCCCCTTTAAATTTTTTTTGGGGGGGCTAAGCTATAGCTTATGGGACGTGGGTGAGGCTGCGGGTTAAACCACTGAGCCTAGGACTTGCCGATCAGAAGGTCGGCAGTTCGAATCCCCGCAATGACGGGGTGAGCTCCCGTTGCTCGGTCCCTGCTCCTGCCAACCTAGCAGTTCAAAAGCACCTCAAAGTGCAAGTAGATAAACGGGTACCGCTCCAGCGAGAAGGTAAATGGCATTTCCATGCGCTGCACTGGTTCGCCAGAAGCGGCTTAGTCATACCGGCCACATGACCCGGAAGCTGTACGCCGGCTCCTTCGGCCAGTAAAGCGAGATGAGCACCGCAACCCCAGAGTCGTCCGCAACTGGACCTAACGGTCAGGGGTCCCTTTACCTTTACCTTAAGCTATAGCTTATACGTAAATCCGCCACAGAGCAGCACTGTTTCCATGAATAAAGACAACAGGCAGGTAACACTGAAGACCTCCACCCTCCATTCATATCTAACAATCGTCCCTGCAGGATTCAGCCAAGGCTTTGTATGCCCAAGGCAGACGCCAGCTGTGCACAGCACTAATTGGCCAGGGCCCGTGACATCACGGACTGCCCCCCTTTCCCCCTCCATCCCGGGAGCACATTTGTGTTTCTCTTTCACCGTGCGTTTCAAACGAGGCACCCAGCAGACATTAAATTAAATCTAACTTCCAAGTGGAGTTTAATTTAATTTTGCAAAAGATGTTTTGAGGCAGACAGCTCGTTTGACACATGGCGGGGAGGGGAGGCGAACAATAGAATGACTCAGTCTGCTTTCGGTTTTGCTGATGTCAAGATCAGTGCAAAAGGGGGGGAGATCTGGGGGGGGTGGAGCCCTGAAAGGAGGAAGGGCGGGGAGAAAAATATGGGGTGTATTTTATTGTTAAAGTTATCGCTGTATGTACCCTTAATATATTCATTTACCTGGAAGCGACCCCCGCTTTGAACTGAACGGGACTTATTTCTGAGTTAGTTTCCTGAATGAGAAGTTCCACCCCTTATTTATTTATCTATTATTATTATTATTATTATTATTATTATTATTATTATTATTATTATTATGTCTCTGCAGCTAGCACCATCCACATGCTTGCAAATGGGCCACCCACGCTGTGCATCTGAAACACATCCAAACACACATTTAAACCCCTTGGCTTGCTCCCCCCCCAAGGAATCCTGGGAAATGTAGTTTCCCACTCACAGAGCTACACTTTGCAGTACCGCTAACAAACTACAGTTCCCAGGATTCTCTGGGGGGAAGCAAAGTGCTGTAAATGTATGTTGGTCATGCTGTGGATCTGCCCAGAGGATAAGGTCCCTGCCCCAAAGACCTTACAATCTAAAAAGCTCAACACAGCGGAAACAAGCAGAGGGAAGGAACCAGGAGCGTCGATCAAGAGAGAAGCAATACCTGTCTGTTTTCAGCGACAGGTGTTGAGGATCTTTTCAGACAGCCTCAATGCAATGGCCTAATGGGATGCTGTTATTTTGGTCAGTTATTTTGGGGTGATGTATGGAAGTGAGAGCTGGACCATGAAGAAGGCTGATCACCAAAGAATGGATGCTTTTGAATTCTGGTGCTGGAGGAGACTCTTGAGAGGCCCATGGACTGCAAGAAGATCAAACCGATCCATTCTGAAGGAAATCAGCCCTGAGTGCTCACTGGAAGGACAGATCCTGAAGCTGAGGCTCCAAGACTTTGGCCACCTCATGAGAAGAGAAGACTCCCTGGAAAAGACCCTGATGTTGGGAAAGATGGAGGGCACAAGGAGAAGGGGACGACAGAGGACGAGATGGTGGGACAGTGTTCTCGAAGCTACCAGCATGGGTTTGACCAAACTGCGGGAGGCAGTGGAAGACAGGAGTGCCTGGCGTGCTCTGGTCCAGGGGGTCACGAAGAGGCGGACATGACTAAACAACAACAACATTGTCTGGTAACCCCCATAAGAACTGAGGGAAAGGAGGGAGATACAGAACGCTGGAAAAGGGCAGTAGAGATTCAGCTGTAGCGGCTCAGGAGTAAAGTTGCCAACGTATGTGTTTGTGTGTGTAAGAGGAGAGCCTCTGCTTCTCCATCTTCTCCCCCCCCCCCCCAAAAAAATAAAAGCAGGTAGAATTTTTAGTCTGTGAAGACTGCACTGCATCTGCAAGCCAGGAAAATGACCCGCTGTTAGATGTCTAGACACCTTCCATGTACATCTCACAAAGCACAGGAGCCTTGCCAGGAAAAAAACTGATAATGTTGGCAACCCCTCCTTGGACGTCGGTGAAGATTTGGGGAGAAAGAGAAGCTTTATCTCTGACACAGGCGCAGAAAAACCACCCTGGCATAAAGGAACGGCTTCATACGAATGTCGGACACTGCCTTATGCGGAATCGGATTATTGGTTCAGCTATCAGTGGGGTCCATGCACAGGCCGGCAGCCGCTCTGCATGGTTTCAGGCAGCCCTGAAAATACCAGGAATTGAACCTTCTCCATGCAAAACAAGGACGTGGGTGGCGCTGTGGGCAAACCACAGAGCTTAGGACTTGCCGATCAGAAGGTCGGCGGTTCAAATCCCCATGACGGGGTGAGCTCCCGTTGCTTGGTCCCTGCTCCTGCCAACCTAGCAGTTCGAAAGCACGAAGTGCAAGTAGATAAATAGGTACCACTCTGGCGGGAAGGTAAACGGCGTTTCCGTGTGCTGCTCTGGTTCGCCAGAAGCGGCTTAGTCCTGCTGTCCACATGAGCCAGAAGCTGTACGCCGGCTCCCTCGGCCAATAAAGCGAGATGAGCGCCGCAACCACAGAGTCGGTCACGACTGGACCTAATGGTCAGGGGTCCCTTTACCTATATATATTTATTAATTTTTACATGGAATTTCCAAAAAAATATATATCATGCAACATATTTGGGTGTTCTCAGAGGCAGAAGTGGGTGTGTCCAGAGGGAAAGTGGGTGTGGTCAGTGGCAGAATTGGGTGTGTCCAGGGGCAAAAAGTGGGTGTGGTCAGTGGCAGAAGTGGGTGTGTCCAGAGGGGGAAGTGGGTGTGGTCATTTGCAGAAGTGGGTGTGTCCAGGGGCAAAAGGTGGGTGTGGTCATTGGCAGAAGTGGGTGTGTCCAGAGGCAAAAAGTGGGTGTGGTCAGTGGCAGAAGTGGGTGTGTCCAGGGGCAAAAGGTGGGTGTGGTCAGTGGCAGAAGTGGGTGTGTCCAGAGGGGGGAGTGGGTGTGGTCAGTGGCAGAAGTGGGTGTGTCCAGAGGGGGAAGTGGGTGTGGTCATTGGCAGAAGTGGGTGTGTCCAGGGGCAAAAGGTGGGTGTGGTCAGTGGAAGAAGTGGGTGTGTCCAGAGGGGAAAGGTGGGTGTGTCCAGAGGCAAAAGTGGGTGGAGTCAGTGGCAGAAGTGGGTGTGTCCAATTGCAGAATTGGAAGGGACCCTAAGGATTGTCTAATCCAGGGGTAAGCAACCTAAGGCCCATGGGCTGGATGTGGCCCAATCGCCTTCTCAATCCGGCCCCCGGATGGTCCAGGAATCAGTGTGTTTTTATACGAGTAGAATGTGTCCTTTTATTTCAAATGCATCTCTGGGTTATTTGTGGGACATAGGAATTTGTTCACTCCCCCCCAAAAAACAATATAGTCCGGCCCCCCACATGGTCTGAAGGACGGTGGACTGGCCCACAGCTGAAAAAGGTTGCTGGTCTAATTCAACTTCTTGCGATGAATGAATATGCAACTGTCCCATCCAGGGATCGAACCTGCAACCTTGGCCTTATCAGCACCATGCTCTAACCAAGTGGGTGATCCTTTGTATATTTCAGCCATACAGAAATCAGAGGTTTCGACACCCACACCCCTCTGACATCTCTCCACCCAGGAAGGCAAGACGAATTCTCAGAGTTCAAGGACCCATTCCAGACAGGTAAAATTGTTCAAGGAGGGCACAGAGCCTCCATCATCGTTCTGCCCGGACACTGAGATCCAGCGCTGAGGGCCTTCTGGAGGTTCCCTCATTGCGAGAAGTGCGGTTACAGGGAACCAGGCAGAGGGCCTTCTCAGTGGTGGCGCCCGCCCTGTGGAACGCCCTCCCTTCAGATGTGAAGGAAATAAGTAGCTATCTTCTCTTTAAAAAATATCTGAAGGCAGCCCTGTTTAGGGAAGTTTTTAATATTTAATGCTGTATTGTTTTTAACACTTGATTGGGAGCCGCCCCGAGTGGCTGGGGAAACTCAGCCAGATGGGCGGGGTATAAATAAATTATTATTATTATTATTATTATTATTATTATTATTATCATTATCATTATCATTATCATTATCATTATCATTATCATTATCATTATCATTATCATTATCATTATCATTATCATTATCATCATCATCACCTGGTACCTGAAATGCTTTGATTTGGAGAGACCAGGAACCAGAACCCTGACATTCCCAATGCAAAGCCTCCCATCCCTTCCCAAACTTTGCCGGCCTTGGATACTACTACTACTACTACTACTACTACTACTAATAATAATAATAATAATTTATTATTTGTACCCCACCCATCTGGCTGGGTTCCCCAGCCACTCTGGGTGGCTTCCACATACTAAAATGTCACCCATTAAAAACTTCCCTGAACAGGGCTGCCTTAAGATGTCTTCTGAATGTCAGGTAGTTGTTTATCTCTTTGACATCTGATGGGAGGGCGTTCCACAGGGCGGGCGCCACTACCGAGAAGGCCCTCTGCCTGGTTCCCTGTAGCTTTGCTTCTCGCAATGAGGGAACCGCCAGAAGGCCCTCGGCGCTGGACCTCAGCATCCGGGCAGAACGATGGGGGACAGCTTTGAGGAGCTGTAGACAGGGATGGAAGCACTTCCTTCCGCAAGCCAAGTACACAGTTACAAACGAAGACAGGAAGCATCACTCAGACCAGGCGAAGATGCTTTTGTAAGTAAAAATGTGCCAAACCCAAACACACAATATTATGTTGGAGGATTGGGTTAAATTATGGAAAACTGACTTAAAATTTACAGATTGTTCACTATTGAAGGAGAACTACATGAAGATGATGTACAGATGGTATACAACACCAGTGCAGCTAGGGAAAATGTACAAAACTAGCTCAAACATATGTTGGAAGTGTAAGGAAAAGGAGGGAACATTTTATCATATGTGGTGGGATTGTAAAGTAATTTAAAAATTTTGGGAAATGATATACAACGAATTGAAGAAAATGTTCCATTTAACATTTGTTTAAAAACCCGAGGCATTTTTGTTGGGGATTGTAGGGAAAGACCTGCCCAAAAAGTTGAAAAACATTTTCATGTATGCAACAACGGCCGCGAGAGTTCTGGTAGTACAAGGATGGAAGACTGAAGAAACCCCAACTAAAGAATCATGGCAAGAAAAACTGATGGATTATGCAGAACGGGCAAAATTGACATATAAGCTACGGGACAAGGATAACTGTGACTTTAAGGATGAATGGGAACCTTTCAAAAGTATTTGAAGACGCAACAAAGTGAACTGGACTCCTTGGCAAGTTTTGAATAAACATTCACAATTTTTTACTGATAATAATTAGCTAAACAGTTGGAGGATCTATACAACTCTGTAACATGCAGAAAATAGCATTATTGGAGAAACCAAAGACTGGAACTGAGGGAAGTTGGGGGTGGGGTGGGTTTTGTGGGGGGAGGGGGGAGGAAAAATGGGGGGGGAATAAGGATATGTTTTTGGAAAATATGTTTTGTTATAACTTTGAATAAAAAATATTTTTTAAAAAAAGCCCAACACACGCTTCTCTTCCTTCTCCTGCCTGCTGCCCAATAAAATTTTAAAGTCGACCCCCCCCCCCCGGAGAACTGAGCAAGTTTCTGGCCGCATAGCCACACCCCTTTCTTTTTCCTGTAGGCACAAATTTTGGTATTCACTTATTCCACTTCCTGAGCGAGCTCAATACCAGCAAGACGACCAAACGTGGTTATCCGAATCCCAGTTATTTGCCTTGGGGAAGTGATGTAACAAAATGGGGCAGAGCGTCTCTTTTGAACATGGGAAGTTCAACCTGCAGTTCTGTGCAACTGCCATAAAACTTAGGGAACAAGCTGTGCTACCAAAACGATTCACGTTTTAAATGATAATTTTAGGTTATATTTTAGTGATCAAGATTTAACTGCCGCTATATCTGAATTGTATGGGACGCGGGTGGCGCTGTGGGTTAAACCACAGAGCCTAGGACTTGCCGATCAGAAGGTCGGCGGTTCGAATCCCCGCGACGGGGTGAGCTCCCCTTGCTCGGTCCCTGCTCCTGCCAACCTAGCAGTTCGAAAGCACGTCAAAGTGCAAGTAGATAAATAGGTACCGCTCCAGCGGGAAGGTAAACGGCGTTTCTGTGCGCTGCTCTGGTTCACCAGAAGCGGCTTAGTCATGCTGGCCACATGACCCGGAAGCTGTACGCCGGCTCCCTCGGCCAGTAAAGTGAGATGAGCGCCGCAACCCCAGAGTCGGCCACGACTGGACCTAATGGTCAGGGGTCCCTTTACCTTTACCTATATCTGAATTGTCTCTGTTATACCCACTTGCAATTCAATGTATTCCTGTTGTGTTTTCTGATTTTCCCGATATTGTAAGTGGCCCCAAACTGGACTGTAATAATAAAATTCATTCGTTCAACCTCCAGTGGCATCTCTGGGTAGATATGAGAAATTTCCCCTGCCCCAAACTCTGCCAGTCAGTGTCAACAATTCTGAGCTAGATCAACCGGCGGTTCTGACTCAGTTTAAGGCCGCTGCCAATGAATGTTCCTATCTCTGCATACAGAAACATTGCAAGGAGGGAGATCAGAGGCGGGTGGGAGGAGACGGTTTAAAAAAAAAATGCAGCTTATTCACATTAAAGTTGCTAAAACGAGCGATTTCCTGCAGGTGTGACCCAGCGCAGATGAACCCAGAAAGACTTACTTGCGTAGAAACCTGCTTATCACATAAGCTTTCAATCCCCTACATAGTTTTTTTGTTCTCCAGGTCTATCGTATTAAAGTGGGATTTATTGCTGAGTAAGGATGCAGAGACGATGGAGGGGGGGGTGTCAGTGTCTTGCCTTCACCCTTGGTACGCCGAGTTATTTAGAAGGACAATGTCCCGCCTTATGGCAAGGTCTTGGGGCAAGTCATAGTATTACGCAGCAGAAAACGAGGCAATGTCCTCTATGTCTGGCAGAATCAAAGGGGAAACCCCAATCACCTGATATCCCCGCCCCCCCCAAAAAAAACCCACCAGTCCCTGCAGCCCTTAAACTCTTATCCGGATTCTGGGTTACGGGGACGAAGGGGCGCCATAACCCTTAGGCAACACTGCCAATTATCCCAGAGGTTGGGGCAAAGAGGAAACCAATCGCCCTTAATTTGCATGGATTAAAATATATATATTTAAGTTGGGTTTAGCAGAGGCATCATTGCATGGGTTTTTGTTTAAGCGGGGGGGGGGGGGAGTAGATTTGGAAGCAGAGGCTGACAAGCTGCGAAGGCCCTTCCTCGGACACGTCACACATTATATTGCAAGTAACAAAGCTCTGCGTTTTAAAAAAAGCATTTGTTGTGGTTCGTTTTTTTCTCCCGCATCCAGCAGGCAACCCGCAGGTCTGCCCCACATAACCGACACGGGTCAAGCTAGCTAACCACCCATAGAAAGATTTGCGCTTTCGACTCACAGGTCAACTTCATGGGCCCATTTTAGAGTTCGGAACAATAAGCCCCGATGGGCAGAACAAGTGAGTTGGCTGAAAATACTGGTGGATCCAAAGGGATGGATTAGCAGCAGCCTGAGCAGGGGGGTGGGGTCTCTCGCCCCCCCTAAATGGCACCCAGGGGTGTCGAAAAGCTGCTGACACACCTGGAAATTACCTCCCCTTCTTTTGGGGTGGTTCTTCTGTGCAAACAAGGATGTCACCAGGAGAACATCATTGCCATGAAGGGCTTTTAAGAGCTACTCTGTGGGGCAGTGTAAGGGATGTGATGTCTGACTGTGGGGCCGCTTAGGATTAGGCAGGGCAGTGATGAGCAGTGGGTAGAGCAGCAGGGTCTCCTTCCCACCCACCCAGAGAGCGATGGACAGGGCGCCTGCTGCCTCGCTTCCCTACCTCTCAGCCAAGCTTGGGAAAGTTACTATGCCCCCCCAAAAATGCAAACACAGATCAAGTCCCCCCCCCAGGGTCTCTGCCCCCCTGGAGCGATGACTAGATCTCCCAAAACAAAGAAGGGAAAACTTTTCAGAGCGACCCACAATCTGTGCATTGGGGGGAGGAAAGTCCTTTGCTTTGCCCACCCCCCAAAGAAAAGAGAGGTCAGCCTTAGGGAAGGGGGGTGTCCTCAGATAGCCAGGTCCTTGGGAGACCCTTCTAAGCCCCATATCTTTTGGGGCTTGAGGATAAGGGAGAGGGGCCTTGAGTGAGGGAGGGGGCGCGTTAAGAAGGGGAGGGGGGAAAGGAGAGTCTCCTTGCTTTCTCTACATCCAGCCGCACACACCTTCCGAGAAATAACCCAGGCGTTCTCCATGCTCTGCCCCTCATCAGAACACCCCCCCCAAAAAAAACTGCCCTGCCCCACATCCAGGCAGCCTAACCAGCCACCATCCGATCAGAGAAGACATTCTCCTCCCCTCCCGCCCCCTAAAACTGCCCCTACGTTTCCCAACCTGCCATTCCTGCTTCCATTTCCCCACCCCCGCCCCCCTCTTTGTGCCTTGCTTAGATTGCCCCCCCCCAAAAAAATAAACCCTCCTTCCCTCCTCCTCCCCCCCCACGCCGCCGCCTTTGGCCAACTCAGCAGTGCGCCTTTGGAGATGGAGAAGGGAAGAGAAACCTCGGCACTCACCTGTCTCAGGTATCCTCAGGACGCCTGGGTCCTTGGCCCGCGTGGCCTCCTGGCTCTTGAGGGCTTCTCCGGGCATGGTGTGGCATCCAGCGGGGTTTGGGGGGGGCGTGAAGTGGTCTTGAGGGGGGGGCGTTTAGAGTTGCCAGGCAAGGCGGCTGGATGGAGAGAGATGGAGAGAGAGATGCGGAGAAGGGACCAGGCGCTTCTGATGCGCTCTGCAGGCTGGAGGGAGGATGAGGTGGGATGGAGCCTGCGCCGTAGAGGGAGGGGGGGGGGACCTGGGAGAATCCAGCTCAGGGGTGGGGAGGGGGGAGAGGGAGGCTGGACCAGGCTGCTGCTGCTGCTTCTGCTCCCCCCTCGCTGCCTGAACAGCTCTGTCATCCTCAATGATGTCAGCAGCAGCAGCAGCAGCAGCTCCCTCTATAGCAGGGAGGGTGTGGAAATTGTGGAAGCCGGGGGCGCCTGGTACTGCAGAAAAGACAGAGAGAGACAAGCCAGGCCAGGCAGGGCAGACAAGAGGGCCCTGATCCCTCCAGGGCAATTGCATCAGCCGGGCAGGGAGCAAGAGCCTCTGCTCTCTCTCTCTCTCCATCCTCCCTCGTCCACCCAAAATCCAGTTTCTGGAAGCCACAGGAAAGGAGAGTTTTGCTCTTCTAGGCAGGTTTGTGGGTGCCCCGTCGTGGGCATTGGCCAGGCGAGGGCAGGATAGGCCCCCCCCCCGGCCTGATCTAGCAGGTTAATAATAATGACGACAACAACAACAACAATAATAATTTTTTAGTTATACCTCGCCCATCTGGCTGGGCTTCCCCAGCCACTCTGGGCGGCCTCCGACAGAACAGCAAAATACAATAACCTATTAAGCATTAAATGAGTTTGACTAAACTGCAGGAGGCAGTGGGAGACAGAAGTGCCTGGTGTGCTCTGGTCCAGGGGGTCAGGAAGAGTCAGACACGACTAAACGACTAAACAACAACAACAATTAAGCATTAAAAGCTTCCCTAAACAGGGCTGCCTTCAGATGTCTTCTAAAAGCCAGGTAGTTGTTGTTCTCTTTGACATCTGGTGGGAGGGAGTTCCACAGCTCAGGAGTCACCACCGAAAAGGCCCTCTGCCTGGTTCCCTGTAACCTGACTTCTTGCAGCGAGGGAACCGCCAGAAGGCCCTCGGTGCTGGACCTCAGTGTCCGGGCAGAACGATGGGGGTGGAGACGCTCCTTCCGATATACTGGACCGAGGCCGTTTAGGGCTTTAAAGGTCAGCACCAACACTTTGAATTGTGCTCGGAAACGTACTGGGAGCCAATGCAGATCTCTCAGAACTGGTGTTATGTGGTCTCAGCGGCTGCTCCCAGTCACCAGTCTAGCTGCCGCATTCTGGATGAGTTGTAGTTACCTTCAAAGGTAGCCCCACATACAGCACATTGCAGTAGTCCAAGCGGGAGATAACCAGAGCATGCACCGCTCTGGCGTGGCAGTCCGTGGGCAGGCAGGGTCTCATCCTGCATACCAGATGGAGCTGGTAGACAGCTGCCCTGGACACAGAATTGACCTGCACCTCCAGGGACAGACAGCTGTGAGTCCAAAATGACTCCCAGGCTGCGCCCCTGGTCCTTCAGGGGCACAGTTACCCCATTCAGGACCAGGGAGTCCCCCACACCAGCCCGCCCCCTGTCCCTCAAAAACAGTACTTCTGTCTTGTCAGGATTCAACCTCAATCTGTTAGCTGCCATCCATTGTTGTTGTCGTTGTTATATTTATTATTAATATTAGCAGTGCTTTTTATGTTTCGGGAGTACTCTCATTTGACTCAAGAAGATCCCCATTTTATAGCTCAGATCAGGGGAAATGAATACAGTAAATGGACAGAAGATTCACAAAATATTTAGGGGCATGCGTCCCCCCAGGGGAAAAACCACACACTGAATATTAGTAATAGTACTAGTACTCCGTCCATCTGACTGGGTTGCCTCAGCCACCCTGGGCGGCTCCCAATCTATACAAAACATAATAAAACATTTTTTTAAAATTCCCTAAATCTGTATTAAATACACATCCCTCCCTTCGTCTCAGGGCAGCGCACAACACACAAATACAAGGCAAAAAGCACAAGATGCTGAATGCAAACAGGAACAGAAAATATGGTTCCGTCAGCACAAGACCCTTAATCTCAGCACTGTGGGTTCCAGCCCCACATCGGGCAAACGATTCCTGCATTGCAGGAGAGTTGGACTAAATTATCCTTGTGGTCCGAATTCTAGTGGTGGGGACCACAAACCAATAATGCCCCTCGCTGCCACAAACACATTTAAAAGGATATGGGATGTCGATCAGCCCAAGATCTGGTTGAAGAGGAACTTTTTTGCCTTGTTGTTGTTGTTGTTTAGCCGTATCCGACTCTTCGTGACCCCCTGGACCAGAGCACACCAGGCACTCCTGTCTTCCACTGCCTCCCGCAGTTTGGTCAAACTCATGCTGGCAGCTTCGAGAACACTGTCCAACCATCTCGTCCTCTGTCGTCCCCTTCTCCTTGTGCCCTCCATCTTTCCCAACATCAGGGTCTTTTCTAGGGAGTCTTCTCTTCTCATGAGGTGGCCAAAGTCTTGGAGCCTCAGCTTCAGGATCTGTCCTTCCAGTGAGCACTCAGGGCTGATTTCCTTCAGAATGGAGAGGTTTGATCTTCTTGCAGTCCATGGGACTCTCAAGAGTCTCCTCCAGCACCAGAATTCAAAAGCATAAATTCTTCGGCAATTAGCCTTCTTTATGGTCCAGCTCTCACTTCCATACATAACGACTGGGAAAACCATGGCTTTAACTAAATGGATCTTCATGGACCCCTTCATGGATCGCTGCCTTGCCGTGGCGAAGGGGCTTGAATAACTCAGAGAAGCTATGAGCGATGCCGTGCAGGGCACCCAAGATGGACAGGTCATAGTGGAGAGTTTTGACCAGACGTGATCCACCTGGAGCAGGAACCGGCAAGCCACTCCAGTATCCCTGCCAAGAAAACTCCATGGACAAAGACTTTTTTGCCTAAAGGTGTATAATGAACCTCTTTGGGGAGAGCATTCCACAGACATGGAGCCACTGCAAAGAAGGCCCTGTTCTCATGTTGCCACCCTCTGGACCTCTCATGGAAGAGGCACGCGGAGGGCCTCAGAAGATGATCTCAGGGTCCAGGGTAGTTCATATGGGGAGACGCAGACCTTGTTGTATTGGGGTCCTGAGCCATTTAAGGCTTTATTAGTCAAAACCAGCACTTTGAATGGGATCCAGAAGCTAACTGACCGCTTGTGCAATCGGGAAATGGAAGGTAAGGCTGTTCATGGGGGGATGAAAATGGCTAGGAGAGAAAACTGAGAGAGCACTTCTTATTTTTAAAATATTTTTTATTAACTTTTCAGATTATACATTTCAAAAGGAACATCTTTCATTATAACCAAATCTTCAACGACTTCCCTCCCTCCCCGGAAATAGCGTGTGCTCACGTGGATGGGCACACGCTTCCCCCGCCCTCCAGCCCGCCGCACGATCGGTGCTGGAGACACCGGCCCGAGGCGCGGGAAGTTTGCTGGCCCCTTGTGGTGGGAATGTAAAAAGGTGAAATGCTTCTGGGAGATGATATATAACGAGATGAAAGAAATGTTGAAATATACATTCATAAAGAAACCAGAAGCATTTTTACTCGGCATTGTGGGGAGTGATATAAATAGAAAGGAATATAAGCTCTTTTTATATGCAATAACAGCAGCAAGAATATTACTGGCCCAAAAATGGAAGCAAGAAGAATTACCGAAGATTGAAGAATGGAGAATGAAGTTAATGGACTATGCAGAATTAGATAAACTAACAGGAAGGATTCGAAACCGTCGGGACCAGAAATTCATGGAAGACTGGAGTAAATTTACGGACTACTTCAAAAGTATTTGTGAAGATCAGACGACGTTTTTAGGTTTGCAAGAGGTTTCGTGAGGAGTATTATTGGAAGTATTGCAAAATTGGAGAAGGGGGAGGATGATTTGTTAAGAGGCAATATAAAGTTAAGAAATGCATAAGAAGTGGTTAAAACGGTGGATCATCAGAGGTGCTGATGGAAGTCTAAAAAGATTGTATAAGTGATAACTTTTGTGGTACATTTTATGTCAGCATCGCCCTAGAGCCAGTGCACCAACTGGACTCATGCACCTCAACCCCGACTGGGCTGGGCGAGCTGGGTAGCACCTCCAGAGACCTCCTTTCTCACAGGAACAGGTCACAGTGCTGTGGACTCACAGCTTAGAGCTGAGAGCACCGGGTTTACTGTCTCAATAATACAGTCGTTGCGCAGCAGAGTTTTGCAGAGTCTTGCAGAGTATAAACCACTCGGAGAGCAGCTCTGTAAAATATCTTCCTTTTATTCTGTAACTACAACTATGATACAAAACTATATACAGAGCTGAATATTCTAAGCATAAATCATGAATGTTAAGAAATTGCACGATCCAGAAAAGTATGGTTCCAGTAACTTGACTGTGGGATGTAGAAAATTAAGCGATATGTATGAAAAGGATGAAGCTTAAAGCAATATTTATGTTAAACTTAAGTTAAAATCAATTGACTAAAACTACTTTAAGTTAAGAAATATAACATTTGAAAAGTACAAAATAAGGAGTGAAACAAGGTAACAATTTGCTGATATTTTTTATTATAGAGAATGCAGGGTAAGGGAGATGTGAGGAGGTCCAATTAGTTATAAAAAAAATGTTATGAACAGTTGTGTTTTCTTTCATTTTTTCTTTTTTATATATTTTGTTGGTGTATTTGTATTTACTTCTTTGTTTGTTACTTCTTTTGGTGAAGGGATTTTGTGTGTTCAATATGTGTTTCTCTGTTTTATGTTTGAAAACTTAATAAAATATTTTATAAAAAAAATAATGAATATTCTAAGCATAAATCAATGCTACACTGAGAGTCAGCAGCTGCACTTAGCAGCAATCTTATCTCTAGAATCTCTAACACTCTCACTTTCTCGGATACACTGACTGACTGACTCTCTCTCTCACACACAGATATGTTGCTGGGCAGAATAAGTATATAGGCAGGACACGCCTCCTCCTCTCTGGAGAGTCAGCAGAGACCATCAGGAGATCATCAGGAGATTCTTGGGTATGGGAGGGGTGAAATCTCCTCATTTTATAATTTTTATGTTATAATCAATAAAAAGTAAAAAAAAGTTTGCTGACCCCTGAACTAGATGAGCCTCCAGCTCAACAAGTCTGTGATTCTGCAATAGTGCATGATAGATAGAGGTTTGTGTGTGAATCTTAGGTGCCAAAGGCCAGGACAAAAGCTACATTTCATCGAGGGCCACATTGGAAGCCCCGAACAATGCAGAGGACATCTGTAATCTGTACATTTTAGGGGCTTGTAATTTCCATAATTTGCATATCCTCTTTATGATGCTGGCAGAGGCCACATTGCAGTTCGTTGCAATGTTGCCGCAACAGACATGCTACCCGCCCCCACCTCTCTCTCTGTGAATATTGTTACCTTCAGCTGCGAAAAAATGATCTCTTGATCCATAAACTAGGGCAGCTCAGACATAATAAATGGGTATGCCTTTTATAAACTCGCCTCTCTGTTTTGTTCCTTTGGCAATCGACCAGGAACATTTTCGAAACTTAATGCTGCGAGGATGGATCTGAGAAAGAAAGAAAGAAAGAAAGAAAGAAAGAAAGAAAGAAAGAAAGAAAGATTATAGGTCAGTAAAAATTATGTTGTATTTGCTGTGGGGAAGGGGGAGGGTTAGAGCTGTGGGGACCTTAGGCTAATTCTCCCCTCCCCCTTTTCCTCAATATGAGATTAAAGGTAAAGGGACCCCTGACCATTAGGTCCAGTCGTGGCCGACTCTGGGTTGCGGCGCTCATTTCACTTTACTGGCCAAGGGAGCCAGCGTACAGCTTCTTGGGTCATGTGGCCAGCATGACTAAGCCGCTTCTGGCGAACCAGAGCAGCGCACGGGAAACGCCGTTTACCTTCCTACCGGAGTGGTACCTATTTATCTACTAGCACTGGTGTGCATTTGAACTGCTAGGTTGGCAGGAGCAGGGACTGAGAAACGGGAGCTCACCCCCATCGTGGGGATTCGAACCGCCGACCTTCTGATCGGCAAACCCTAGGCTCTGTGGTTTAACGCACAGCACCACCCGTGTCCCCAATACAAGATTAATGGTGAGCAAAATACCAACTACTCAAAATGTGATTCAAGGCTCTATTTTCAGCCTTGAGGACTTGCAGGTTTTCTGAAGAACTAAGTCTGCAACAGCAAATTCGTGAATGTGGTATCTGATTGCACAACTGTTAATGCACGCAAAATTTGCATGCGCACTTGCCAGTCACACATAAAAATCCCAACGGGAGTAGTAAGGATGTGGAATCATCTTTTTCTGGATGCCTGGAGGCGGTTGGAGGATGGATGGCGGCTAACAGATTGAGGTTGAATCCTGACAAGACAGAAGTACTGTTTTGTGGGGTCAGGGATGGGCAAGGTGTGAAGGACTCTCTGGTTCCTGAATGGTGACTGTGCCCCTGAAGGACCAGGTGCACAGCCTGGGAGTCATTCTGGACTCACAGCTGTCCATGGAGGCGCAGGTCAGTTCTGTGTCCAGGGCAGCTGTCTACCAGCTCCATCTGGTACGCAGGATGAGACCCTACCTGCCCGCGGACTGTCTC